>NC_047048.1:74479763-75729763 GCF_011762595.2 Tursiops truncatus | reverse complement strand
GCAATTCACAGAACTAGCACACCTCAGTCCTCTCTGAATGTCTGCAGATGTACAAGTGTACAGAGGAGATAAAAACTGAGATTTTCATCCTTCTAGCAGTGACTTCCGGTAATGCTAGGTTCATATTTTTGGCCAACAGTTCCTCAGTTTTTATTAAGTTCTGGGCCAGGGCTACTGATTCACATAATGTATAGAATACTTTCATTATGCACTTCCATTTAATCTGGGAACATCAACCTAACAGTGTTTTGAATACTTTTGTCAAAGAACCTCAGCCTTGAGGTGTGATTGATTGATCTTAAGGAATGCCTGATGAATTGATCTCAAATTCTAAAACAACATGGTCTTCAAAGGGTTCCACTTTTCCCATCAATCCAACAAAATTTAAAATGAGGAAAAAATATCATTTACTATCATGATTTCCGTGTGGTACCAGGGAAATTCCCTATTCATTCATTATTTTATCACTTTTAGGTCATTTAAACTAGAACATTACGTGTGTGCGCGTGCGCACGCGCCAATAACAAGCTATGCCAGGGAGGGCACTTGCTTGCTTTTTAGGTGACATATATATATTTAGTTGGGGGAAAAATTAGGAACCACTTTACAATACCTCAGATAAAATATTCACAGATGCTTTGTTAGCCTTTCAAACTGGCTGAAATGAATATTTTAGAAAAAAAGCTAAAGAAAAAAAAATTTAACTCTTGAGGTGAGGAAACAGACTAGAGGTTAAGTGACTTTCCAAGGGTACATAGGTAATTAATAAATGGCAGGAGTGGGACCATAGAAGAATTGGAGGCACATATTCTGAACTGTTAACAGTGATCACAGGGCAGGGAGATATGAGATTTGGAGGGCTTCTATTATGTTTGATGTACATGGCTTGTTTCATCCCCCAACTTGAGATCAGATAGACTCATCTATATTTTGTCATTATTTATAGTTTAGTATTTTTAAAAATTGTTTTGATAATGAAGTGTAACACACATTCATTACTTTTTAAATGTCAAGCATAACTATAGGATTGAGAGATTTGACTACTTAAAAATATTTGGTTCATCCCCAAATACCAACATATTTTCTCTGACAAAGAGATCAGTATCCTAATCAAATGTACAGAAATAAATATTCATGAAAACAAGAACTACAGGGCTTCCCTGGTGGTGCAGTGGTTGAGAGTCCGCCTGCCGATGCAAAAAAAAAAGAACTACAGATGGTCAAAAGTGAAAAAAATATGAGCCTCACTGATAAGAATTGCAAAATAGAGTACGATTAGCCTTTTCTTAGCTGCAGATTTATTTTTATTCTTTCTCCCAACCCGTTTTCGAGAGTACAGTAAAACAGATCCACTCAAATGGTGTTGATCCTAGTGGAAATTGATATCGTTTTCTGAAGCGTCACCAAGATTTTCTACGATAAAGATTTTTACAAAGTAAGTTTTTTTGTCAAACAAATCATAGTGTCGTATGGTATTTTCTAAGCAGTTGTGGTAAGCATTCTTCAGGGTATGTGCCCTGTACCCTTACACACACTTCCTGTGAATTCACAGCTTCTTCTGATGACGGCTGAGTGAGGTGAGCTCTGTGTGCCCATTACTGCCCCGGGGTCACACAGCAAATTAGCAGGGGGGTTCCATAGTCATCTACTAAGCCATCCTGCCTCGTGTAAGAAAAAGCAATCATACTGATGTGAGGAGGGAAAAAAAGGAGAGGGGTGGAATTAGCAGTCTGAAAGTAAAGCACAGGAGATGAAACAATTTGAACTTTTTATTACATAAGAAGTAAACAAGTATATTCTTTTTTTTTTTTTTTTTTTTGTGGTACGTGGGCCTCTCACTGTTGTGGCCTCTCCCGTTGCGGAGCACAGGCTCTGGACGCACAGGCTCAGCGGCCATGGCTCACGGGCCCAGCTGCTCTGTGGCACGTGGGATCCTCCCGGACTGGGGCACAAACCCGCGTCCCCCACATCGGCAGGCGGACCCTCAACCACTGTGCCACCAGGGAAGCCCAACAAGTATATTCTTGTCAAATGTAAATATTACCAGTAAAACTGAATAGGCCTCTGATGAGCATTTCTTGATCTGCATCCCAGTCCCTTCTCCAGGGGGAGAACCCCGGTCCACATTTTGGTATATGTTACCCCAGACCTTTTTGTGCACGTGTGTGTGTGTCTACATCTATAGAACCAGGTAATGTGGTTTTACATGTGTGTTTTTGTTTTTGAACAGAAATGCAGTCTTCCTGTGTCATTCTGTTACTCTTTTGTTTTTGTTTTTTTTTTTGCGGTACGCGGGCCTCTCACTGTTGTGGCCTCTCCCGTTGCGGAGCACAGGCTCCAGACGCGCAGGCTCAGTGGCCATGGCTCATGGGCCTAGCTGCTCCGCGGCATGTGGGATCTTCCCGGACCGAGGCACGAACCCATGTCACCTGCATCGGCAGGCGGACTCTCAACCACTGCGCCACCAGGGAAGCCCTCTGTTACTCTTTAATTATACCTTGGTCGTCTTTTGTCACCAGATTACCTCATTCTTTTAACTGCTCCATGGTACCCTATCTATGTAACGTGGTTTCTATTTTATATAAACTTTTGAACGTTCTGAAAATTATAAATAACAAAATTATCCTTTGTTTGAAAAAAAGATTTTTAGCTAAAACATACGGTTATAGAAAATCTAAGATGAACTTTAAAGGATTTGCTTTTTCAGGGCAAATACCAGATGAGGTCAGTATTTTGTCAGTAACAGTCAAGCACAAAATCAAATAAAACCTGACATGTCTGGTTTGATTTTGTTCAGTGAATAGTAATTATTATAGATGATTGATTGAATGTCTAGTTCTCCTCTATATAAAAACTCATGGGGTAGGAATGTATTTTATCATCTTTGTTCCTCCCCTAGACCTATAGCAGCTTGCGTGTAGTTTTTAAAAAAAAGAGAAAATCTATCCTGTTTAAATTAAACTGCAAATACTTTGGAGATTGCAGTCTGAGGCAACCTGCTTACCCACTGGCAAGTGCCGGGGGGCGGGGGAGGGAGGAGGATAAGAAATGCTCAGTAGTTAGTCTACTTGAGCCCCCTACCTCAGAAACTTAGCACTAAAACCTTGGCATTCTACTTTTCCAGAAATTTAGAGAAAAAGGGAAATAACAACTAAGTCAGTGTTTATATATGAAGCAAGAAGTGTAGAAAGACTAATTGACAAACTGTAAGGAGAAAGAATTTAATCTTAGGAAT
Source organism: Tursiops truncatus (assembly GCF_011762595.2). NCBI lineage: Eukaryota > Metazoa > Chordata > Mammalia > Artiodactyla > Delphinidae > Tursiops > Tursiops truncatus. The sequence goes on along the minus strand of NC_047048.1, from coordinate 75,726,528 downwards.
ATAACGTGAAATCATGTCATTGGACCAATAGAGAATAAGATGAGGTCATCCAAGCATAGAGTCAGGATAAGTGGATGGAGTATCAACATTTAAAATCACAAAGGGAATTGAGAAAACAAGCATGGCTATCAAATATTCCAAAAAGGTATAGAATAAGTGAGTTAAATACTCAGTTTTCCTAGGAAGGAATCAATAGATATTGCTTAAAATGATAAATCAAGTAATAGACATAAAAAAATGTTTTTTTGGTGGATAGCTCTGGGGTGCGGCAGGGGGCGGAGTTTAAGATTTGGTCTGTGGGGTTTGGGTGAAAGAATGTTACTTTTCCTTGAAAGCTATTAAATTATTTGATTTGTTACTAAATGCTTTTTTTACTTTGGCAAAAAATGTTAAGCATATTCTGCTTTAAGGTCTAATAAATGCAGCTGTATTTCTGTTAAAATGAGTGAGCACTTATTAAAAAAGAGTTTTTATTAGTCAGATTTTCGATTATTTGTGTTAAAATGCCATTTCTTATTCTTACAGCTTCTAAGACCACGGGAGCAAAAGTTGGGACTAGGTAAGTAGAACCTCTCACCCCTCATGCCTGCTCCTTGCCTTGGTAAGATTATCCAGTGTGTATTTCCCCAGTTTGGAACAGGGCCAAAATACAGTCACCTCCTGTGATGGTTTTTAATGATCTTAATGATATTCAGATGGTTTAACTTGAATTGCCTGTATGAGGCAAAGCCCACTTAGGAAAACAGAAACCACTGTAATTCTTTCAATATAGGGAATTTAATACAGAGAATCTGGTTACACAGGTGAAGGAATTGCTGAGAAGCCAAATGGAACAGTGGGGCTACTCAGAGATTAGTAGCAGCTGGAGCTCACTACCGCTCCTGGGCTGGAGCAACAATGGAGGAGATGGTGTTTTTAGAGCGGGGAACCCGGGCTGCCCAGAGGAGCTAGAATGGTGGAGTCAGGGATGCTTGGCAGAAGTGGGAGCCATGGATGGAATCTGGTCCATGCTGGGAGGCAGAGTAAAGGGGAGGACACTTGGACTTTTCCCCTTCTCCTTGAGATCTTCCTTCTTCCTGTGCCTCCCAAAGCTGCTTGGAAACTAGTTGACAAGAAAACAAATATAGTCCCCTGCGAAGAACAGAGAAGGGATCTAAGGGCAAACATTTAGACCAGCACACTGCCTTAGCTGTAAGTCTTTTGAACAGTTCTTGAAGTTACAAGTTTTTAAAAGGTGTTTATTTTTTTAAAAGGAAGCTTTTCCAGCTTTAAAATGTAAGGGGTTATAGAAAAGCTCAGATGAGGTCAGTCATTCTAAGATGAAAATCTTGAATGCCTTTATTTCTATTGTTGGTCACAGCTGCTTTATGTTGAAAAGTGGTATAATTTTACTGAAAAATTGGGGGAGCATGGAGGAAGCACAGTTCTTGAAAATAGCGTATCTGCTGTCCTGAAGACCCTCAGTTTCATGGCATGATCAAATGTTCTGAATATCTGAATCCAGAAGGTTCTTTGGGATTGAAATAATTTTGAAACTGCCATGAAAGCCACCAAGAATTACTAACCCGTCAGTGGAAATCCAAAAAGCTGTGGGTAGTCATGTTTTTTAAAAATTAATTAATTAATTAATCTGGTTGGCTCTTAGTTGCAGCAGGTGGGCTCCTTAGTTGTGGCTCACCAGCTCCTTAGTTGCGGTTTGCAGGCTCCTTCGTTGCGGCATGCGTGTGGTATCTAGTTCCCTGACCAGGAATCGTACCTGGGCCCCATGTGTTGGGAGCGTGGAGTCTTAACCACTGTGCCACCAGGGAAGTCCCTGGATAATCACTTCTTAACAAAAGAAGTCAGAAGAGTTCTGCCTTTCTAATAAGATACTGTAGTGATTTGGGGCTAGAGAATGCAGGAATTCCCACATCCTGTTCCTGACCAGTCACCCTTACCTGCCAAGTCCCCGAGGAATATTTAAGCATGAGGGTGGCTAAGTAATTGCTAGTTGCACCTTTGGCCCCAGATACAGGGCTCTAGTGTACCAGGCTTCCAGTGTAGAATACACTCACTGCGTAGCTTTTGTGGGACAGGGGTGATAGGCTGAGCAGAAGCAGAGAGACTGGTTAGGTAGGGATCCACGCATCAGAAGATGGTGCCCGAGACTAAAGTGAAATTGGAGACGAAAGAATGAAATTGAGAGTTTTGTTTTTTTTAAGGGCTTCAAATGCTTGGCCCTTTTATTTATTTATTTATTTATTTTTGGTTGTGTTGGGTCTTCATTTATGTGCGAGGGCTTTCTCTAGTTGTGGCAAGCGGGGGCCGCTCTTCATCGCGGTGCGCGGGCCTTTCACTATCGCGGCCTCTCTTGTTGCGGAGCACAGGCTCTAGACACACAGTCTCAGTAGTTGTGGCTCACGGGCTTAGTTGCTCCGCGGCATGTGGGATCTTCCCAGACCAGGGCTCGAACCCGTGTCCCCTGCATTAGCAGGCAGATTCTCAACCACTGCACCACCAGGGAAGCCCGAAAGATGTTTTTGATGGAGAATAACAAATAGGATGTTAGAGGACTAATGTATGCTTTTCAGAGGTGCTTAGCAATTTCTTCCCTGTTCAGATATATACCTGAGCATTTCTGGTGATTTCCTTTAATGGATATAAATATTTTCATTTTTAGGAACTGCATATATTCATGGGGTGAAACATGCCACAGGAAACTACGTAGTCATCATGGATGCTGATCTCTCACACCATGTGAGTGGTATATTTCTTTAGAGGCTATTTATGATAGTCTTAGCCTGTTTTACTGACCTACTCTTTATTCTTTCTAAATTTCAGCCAAAATTTATTCCTGAATTCATTAGGTAGGTATTTCTAATATTTGAAAGAATTATTCAAATCATTCACCTTATATTGATTTTGTACTTATTTTCATTTTTCATTCATTAAAAATACTCATGCTATTTTAAGTTTGCTATCAAAAATGAAACCAAGGTATAGCTTTGAGTCATGTAAATATTTAGTTATGTGACTAAATGATATCTTTTAGGAGCCCTGAGAGGAGTAATCAACAGATAATTCCTTTGTTACCTAATTCTTACAGACTACAGAAAAATATGAAAAGCAGCTTCCCTGTTAAATGGAATTAAGCCCTGCATCGTAAGAGTAGAACACTGTGAATACCTGGGGTTTATTCCAGGAATGCCAAAATCAGGAATCGGTCAAAAAAATTCATTTATCACATTAACAAAGAAAGCAGCATGACTGGGGACTTCCCTGGTGGTCCAGTGGCTAAGACCCCACACTCCCAATACAGGGGGCCCAGGTTGGATCCCTGGTCAGGGAACTAGATCCCACATGCATGCTGCAACTTAGCGTTTGCATGCCACAACTAAGGAGCCTGCTGGCCGCAACTAAGGAGCCTGTGTGCTGCAACTAGGACCTGGCACAGCCAAATAAATAAATAAATATTTTTTAAAAAGAAAAGAAAAGAAGCGTGATTAAGTCTATAGATGGTAAAGCGTATTTGGTAAAATTCACTAGCCATTGCTAATTAAACTTTTAATGTAGAAATAGAAGGAAACCATACTGAAGGAAAACATACTGAAGACAACCTGGTCCTAACACAAAGGTCTTACTTTTTGTTTTTGTTTTTGGTTTTTTTTGGCCACACTGCGTGGCTTGCAGGATCTTAGTTTCCCGGCCAGGGTTTTAGTCCAGGCCCTCAGCAGAGTCCTAAGCACTGGACCACCAAGGAATTTCCCCACAAAGGTCTTATTAAATGGTAAAATGTTGAGTCATTTCCAATAAACTCATCAATGATTATAGGCATATCACCTATCATTAAACATGGAGATTTTAAGTAATGTTGTAACATAAGAGTTTAGTATATATTGGTAAAGGATACAAAATTACATTTATTTGCAGGTAATGTAACTATATTTTTAGAAAACCCAAGAGACCATGACACCTCTCAGAATAAGAATTTGGAAGCTGTTCTGAATGTAAGCTAAATACACAAAAACAGAATCAGATCAGGTCACTCACCTATTTAGAACACTTCCAGGAGTTCCTGTGAACACATGGGGAAAAATCCACACTCCTTTACTTGCCCCTCAAACCACTCGTGATGTGGCCCCTGCCTTGCATTCTGAACTCATCTTATGCCCCTCCCCCTTGCCTGAAGTGCTCTTTCACTGCTCCTTAATGGCCAACTACTCCTTGTTTGATCTCTGCATAAAAGTCACCTCAGAAATACCTTCTCTGCTTAGATCACCAATACACAAAAGCTCCTTTGACCTGATAAGGCAGTAGAACCAGTGGAGTAGAAAATGGGTGAAAGATACAAGCAGGCCATGTGTAGAAGAAGTCCAAATGGCTAATAAACCTAAGAGAAGATATTCACCCTGGGATGTAGTCAGGGAAATGCAATTAAAATAACCGTGTGTTACTATTAGTTTTTCAAAATTAAAGACATATAGAACAATACATCCAGCACCAATAAGATGATAGAAGATGAACATGGATATTGCTGGAGGAAGTATGAGTTACTACAGCCTTTTTGGAAAGTAATTTCTGGTGATATCTGTTAGAATTAAAAATACTCATAAGCTTTGCTTTAGCAATTCTGTTGAAAGCTCAACAGCTTTTTCTAATTGCCAGCTAATTTATTTTTTTCTGCAGGAAGCAAAAGGAGGGTAATTTTGACATTGTCTCTGGAACTCGCTACAAAGGAAATGGAGGTGTATATGGCTGGGATTTGAAAAGGAAAATAATCAGGTATATATGTATGTGCTCATGATTTCTCTAATTTTTTTTTAGTGTAACTACTAGAAATACGTTTTTAACAGGTATTTGGATTAAATTACCATGCTGCCTTGGAGTTTGTGGGATCAGATTGTAACTTCCAGAAAGTATTCCCAGATAGCTTCTTACCCACAGTTTTTCCTGTGTTAGAGTATTGTATTTTGGATGGTTTTCACTTGGGAAAAATTTGCATAAACCTTTGAACCTTCCGTAGAAATGGTCTAATTCAGCACAGATTGTTCTGCTGGACCTTCAGCTTTGATTTAAGTGAACTATTCATCTATATTTTTGGACTAAATATGTAATTTTTTCCATATATATTTTTCAATAATTTAAGACACTTCATGATTTCAGCTTTTACTAAGCAGCATAAAGTAGTGAGGCTTTGGAGGCAGACCTGGGTTAAAGTCCTGATTGTGTCTTTTAATTACTTGTGTCCCCTTGCATATTTTACCTTTTCTAGGCTTACTTTCCTCATGATAAGATGGAAATAAAACAAACTGTTTCAGTTTTCTATTACAGTGTAACAAACCATCCCAAAACTGAGTGACTTACAGCAACAATTTATTGTTTCTCACAATTCTGTGGTTTGGCTACTGGTTCCTCTGCTGACTTCACCTGGGCTCACTCATGCAGTTTCCTTCAGCTGGAGGCTCCAAGATGGCCTTATTCATATGTTTGGCAGTTGGTACTGGTTGTTGGCTGGGCCATCTCAGTTCTCCTGCATGTGGCCGCTTACCTGGGAAGCTAGATCAGCTTCTTTACATGGCATCCTAAGGGCAGCACCCAAAAGTACCAAGGCTGCAGCTGCAAGGACTCTTGAGTCCTAAGCTCTGGGGCTAACACCAAATTAATTTTTGGTCAAAGCAAGCCCATAATCAAGGGGTGGGGAAATAGAATCCACCTCTTGATGGGAAGACCCACAAAGAATATTTGACCATATTTAATCTATGGCACCTAGGTTGTTGGGAAGATGTGTTTCTATCTCTAAAGGATCTATATAGCTTATTGCTTTTTGTGTAACAACATAACTTTATATAAATTCTTACTGATAGTATTTTTTATCACCCACTTCATTCCTATTGAAGGTTCTGTTAGGTTAATGTCACTTTTGCCTCTTAACTGTTAAACCTTGGGCAAGTATTTCAAACATGTAAGAGCCTCAGTCTTCAGTGAAATGAAGGGGTCGGATGACTCAGTGGTTTTCAATCCTCCTGAGCACTGAAGTCATGTAGGGGGAAAATTATACACAACTGCTCCCTGTTTGTCCTCCCTTTCTTGTGCACACACATACTGCAGACCATTTGAGTGAATCTCCAGAGGTGGTGCAAGAGCATCAGTATTTTTCACAGGCTCCCAGATGATTCTGTTGTGCAGCCAAGGTTGAGAGCAACAAATCAGTGATCTCTCAGGCCTCTCTGAATTGTTCATTAAAGCTACTATTTAAAATCAGGGAGTCCCAGTCAGAGACAATTTACAACGTTTAGTTGGATCATTTAGTTGTATTGAGTTGTATCTGTCATTAGTTGTTAATGTCTGCACTGACTTTATAGTATAAACTCCTGAGAAAGAGTCTGTATCACTTGCTCAAGGTCTCATTTGTATGGTCCAGAACCAGAATTGAACCCAAGTCTGTCTGACTCTTGCTGCATTTTAATTAAAAGACCCCAATTTTAAAATGCATTATCTTAAATAGATGTACAAATATATACATACAGACACGCACACATACACATAAATACATATACACTCACATTCCTTTGATTACACCCATTTTGGTGGGTAAACCATGTCCTGGAATTTTTTTGTAGCTATTTGAAGGAAAATGTTTCTGTTAGCCATTATGCCAACTATATCCCTAACCATGTTATTTATATGAAATAGACACTCCTGGGACTTCCCTGGCAGTCTAGTGGTCAAGACTCCGCACTTCCAATGCAGGGGGCTTGGGTTTAATCCCTGGTCTGGGAACTAAGATCCCACGTGCTGTGGAGCACGAGGGGGTCGGGGGAGGAAGGGAGGGAGGGGAAGGAGAAGAAGGAAGGAAGGGGGGAAGGAGAAGGAAGGAAGAAAGAAAGAAACACTCCTAAGGATTCCCTTGATGGTTACCCTGGCTTTGCAGAGAAACTGTTTTCTCCAGGCTGCTTCCCCTGCTGCCCTCCACACCCCCGCCAAAAAAAAAAAAACACCTTTTTTCTGAATCTGAACACTCTAAAATAATCTGAGCCCACTAAAATATAGCTGCAGTACCAAAGTCATTTTTTCCAAGTGTACTTCACATCTTTTTGAAATGTTAATAATAGCTATTAGTCAGTAATAGATTATAGTTGATTGATACCTAGTTGTGTTTGAAGCACAGATCCTAAAGTCATTGTTATGGACTGAATGTTTCTGCTAGAATTCATGTGTTAAAGTACCTTATGCAGGGAATGTTGGTATTTGGAAGTGGGGTTTTGAGGAGGTAATTAGGTTTAGATGAGGTCCTGAGTGTGGGGCACTTTTGGTGGGATTAGTGCCCTTTCAAGAAGAAACCAAGAAAGCTTGGCCTTTCTCCTCCTACCCCCACCCTCAGCCCCTCTGCCCCCCTCCACTTGAGCACACAGCAAGAAGGTACCATGTGTAGGCTAGGAACAGGATCCTCACCAGGAACCAAGTCTACAGCACCTTGATCTTGCACTTTTCAGCCTCCAGAACTGTGAGAATTGAATATCTGTTGTTTAAGCCACCCAGTCTACGGTATTTTGTTATAGAAGCCCAAGCAGACTAAGAAAGTCTCAGAATGGAACTTTTGGTCAATTTCCAGAGATTGCCAAAAACCAAAACCTTCTCCCACCTGCACACCTTTTTAAAAAAATTTTTTAAAAAGCCATTTTAATGCAAACTGACCTATTACCCAGTTGGAAACTGCCATCACTTGGTGATCTGAATCTGAAAAAGAAACTCCAGATCCCTGATAGATCACTTTTGCTGTCTTGACAGATGTTTGTAATTCTAAATCATGACTGTTGGCAAATATGCGAGTTGAGTTAAAAAATCTATTACCATTCTCACCTAGAGTTTGGAAGAATGAGTGTTTTATGGTCGCCTCTACATGTCACATTCCAAGAATAAAAATCCCTATTTTCTGAAAAATGAGAACTACCAGATCTCCTTTCACTGATTTCTGTTTGTTCCATAGAATTAACATTTTTGTGAAATAGTGTTGCATTTATGAAGTCAGTGTAGCATTTTTAGCACTCTACACTTGGGTGTATTTCTTTTGTTTAGAAATTGTACTTTATAAAGAAAATCTTTTATTTGGCAGCCGTGGGGCCAATTTTATAACTCAGATCTTGCTGAGACCAGGAGCGTCTGATTTAACAGGAAGTTTCAGGTACAGTGAAAACCTGTGATTGTGTGTATTCTACTATTTACAATTTCTTGCCTAAATATCTTGCTTTATAATGACTTAAAGAAATACTTTTCGTTTCTATCCCATTTTTGTTCTGGAACGCTAAAAAAGACAGACTGAAGTTGGTTAGAAGCTGCTAATGAAGCGTAAGCATCTTAAGGGAAAATATTGTACTTTTTAAAGAGTATGGATGACAGGTTCGTGTGCTTGTTAACAGTAGTATCGCTGCTCAGCCCTTGAGGGGCCTGAGGTGACCATGGACTGCTCATTCAGGATATTACTGAGATGGGCTTCAAAAACAGTGCCTCTTCCAGTAATTTTCTGCAGCTTATAGCATTGTCCACAGAAAAGTTTAAAATCTTTAATATTTATATAGAGCTTTTTCAGTTTCCTTATTCTCCATGTTTTTTATTAAAAAAAAATTCTTGTTTAAATGGAGCGAAGCCTCCTGCTAGGTCCTTGGGGGTTTTTTATTTTTGTTTGTTTCTGGGGGTGTGTGTATTATCTCTGAAACTATAAAATTTCTGTTCATCTGCTTTAAGGCTGAGACCCATGCATTGGTTAATACTTTCTATTACTTGGCATTTGCTTTTATCCATTAAATAATGTTGATTCTTCCATACTTCATTAGAACACACAAACACACAAATTTAGGAGCTGGTTGTTGAAGGTTAACTAGTACCACTAGTGCAGCTGCAAGTCTGTTGGATAGCAGTTCAGAGATAGTAAGACAGAGTCAAAAGTGAAGAGAGGAGCCATCGCAAATTAGAGGTCAGAAAATGAAAATGAAACCTCTCTAGAATTAAAATGTAAATTATTTTGAAAGCACAATTTGGTGTATAAAAGATAGGGACCCCATAAATACATCTCTTCAGTTCTACACTTCGAGGCAAATGAATAATGTGTTATAAAGATCTCTGATTTCCAGAGGAAAAAAAAAGATTGTAATTAAAAAAAAAAAGATATTGTGGTGGAGGAGGCAGGGGTGGCAATGAAGAGAAATAAATCTTACAAAGTGACTCTTACGGGAATAAAGTGACTCTTACAGGGAAAGAATTCGTAGCCTAATCCTAGTTTTAAAGGTACTGCTGAAACGTTATTCCATTATCCCACTATCATAGTTCTTCCCATAATCCCAGACCTCCCTCCCCTACTTAACATCATTTGACATATATCTTTAGTTTCTACTGCTAAAATCCCAAAACATGAAAAGGTGCCTGAAACACAGTAGGTTCCTCAATAAACATTTGTTATTGAATGACTATTACTACCATCAGAATCTGCTTTCTTCACATTTATTCCAGACTTACTCTTCTGAGTTCTGATGGAGACTGTGTGGGTAAAGGAGTGCACACCACTAATCCCGCTCAGGTGCCTCTAAGGGCTGTGCTTTAGCCTGGTAGCCACCTAAAAGCGTGAAAACCAAAAGGTGGGGTAGCCTGAAGGGAAGCCTGAGAAAATATGTGAGTTCCAGGTATAAAGCCCTCTGGCATTATAGATCCAGGTGGCTTTAACTGCCAAGAGAACGAAGTTACTGCCTCACCTAGCTTTCTCAGAAACAAAAACAGCAAGAAGAAAGAGGTAGAAATTGCTGCCTTTCTACTCACTGAGGCTCAGGGTTTTTTTTGTTTTTTAACCTCAGTGACTCTGAAAATAGGGAGCTCCTGAAGAACGTGACTGAGTTCACCCATAGGACTTCCCAGCTCCTGTCTTTCTTTGTAAATCTGATGAGCTCTGCCTTTGGCCTGCAGTCCATCTAAAGTTAGGGTGTGCATTCGCCCAGTTTAAGTGTCTAACTGTGACCTCAGTTGCTGATATCTGATTCCCACCAGGATTGCCTCATCCTGTGATCCCTACTTCCTGTCTTAACCTAGCTTAACCAAGCTCATCCTAGAGGGACTTAGTTTATCTCAGGAATTTATTTAGATCTCACGAAATAGGAACTTCATAGACATTTATGAGGAAATGTCTGTTAACTACTTATTTCTTGTTACCTAGTTTATATTGTTGCTTCATCATCTGTCAACTCTGTTGTTCCAGTATTTGAAACCGTTTCTCCCCTTTCAGCTTTACAAATAAATTAAGAAAATAAAAACTACAAACGATGGGGGGGTTCTGCTCCACATGATTCACTTTATCACCATATTTTTATAATTTCTGATAGTGTGATAGGAAGATAATTCTCTAAAATATACTAAGAATTCATTTTCAAAATCGGCCCAAATTATTTACCAAATATTTTTATGGCCTTTCCAGTTCAGGACAAATGTATCATAATCATCAACTGTGAGAACTTTTCTATATACAAATGGCTGGTGAAAGTTTAAGGTTTTATAAATACCAGTGAACTTTTTGTAAGGTCAGGATACATGTAGGCATGTATATTTATCCAGGTGTTCATATACATTTTAATTTCTTACAGGTTATACCGAAAAGAAGTTTTACAGAAATTAATAGAAAAATGTGTTTCTAAGGGCTACGTCTTCCAGATGGAGATGATTGTTCGGGCGAGACAGCTGAATTATACTGTTGGCGAGGTATGGTAAATAGTGTTATACTCCTCATAAAGAAACAATAGGGTTATACTCTTTATCATAAAAAGGTTAATTTTCATAAACTACTAAAAAAATGTGGAAGGCTTCCAGGTGTCCATGCAAAAGGGTGAAAATTCACATTTCTTTAAAATTAATATATTTGACTTACCAAGATTTAAAGCATAACAGAAGGCAGCATTCCCTTTTAAATAAATAAAAGTTACCAGTATCTTCTTTCTCCTTTCCCTTTCTTCTGACCACTCAGCATTATGGGATGAGTCTGCTGCTTTTCCCCTTGTCTCAGCCATCAGCCACCCTACTTAAAAATGAGTGGTGAATCCCTTTTGCCCGTTGCCTATGAGTAAATGAAAAGGGCAAGAATTGGGGGAGCAGAGGGGATTTGTAATATTTCCAGCCGGCTAGTAAGTTCTTAGGGAACACTCTCCTTGTTTAACAATAATATTTTTATTCAGAGCAAGAAAATAGCTAACTAGAATGTTACTACTGTTGTGGAAGTTATAATATTGTTAACTTAGTGCTAAAACAGTGACAGCTAAATTTGATGGACTACTGAAAAAAATTAGGTGAAAGGCCATTTTACTTCGGGCATATAATTTTTCTTGGAAGCTTGAGTAAACCAACTTAATATTCAGGATCAATGCTTTTCAAAACACTTGTAGCTTTGGCTGGATGACCTATTTTTAGAGAGTAAAATGCATGTTTAATTTTGAAGACTTGGAGGTGCACACAGTTGCTGTAAGAATCCCATAATTCGGATTTACCTTGAAGGACTTGCTATCAGCGGACTAATCTTGTTTCTGTTGTATGAGTAATTGTTGTATGCCTGCTATGCTTCCTTTCTAATATTTTTGAAGACTCACTTAACATATATTTTTTTAACTAGGTTCCAATATCATTTGTGGATCGTGTTTATGGTGAATCCAAGTTGGGAGGAAATGAAATAGTCTCTTTCTTGAAAGGACTATTGACCCTCTTTGCTACTACATAAAAGAAAGTTATTCATTTATACTTAATCATGTTCAATTTAAACATAAAAGAAGCCTGGTTGCTGATTTTTATAAAATGTACTCTTAGAACATAAATCATAAGGTAAGGTAAATTTCATGCAAATCTTTTTTCCTGGGAAACTCCATTTTATATGTCAAATTAGAAAAATGAGCAGCGTTCTCAATTTTCGTTTACATTTTGCTGTACTAAGACCTATAAATAAATGTATATGAAATTTTTGCATAAAAATGCTTTCATTAGCGTATGCAAATGCAGGATTTCTTACATGGGGAAGATTTTGAAATATTCTTTATAAAAACTGTATTCAGGGGCTTCCCTGGTGGCGCAGTGGTTGAGAGTCCGCCTGTCGATGCTAGGGGACACGGGTTCGTGCCCTGGTCCGGGAAGATCCCACGTGCCGCGGAGCGGCTAGGCCCGTGAGCCATGGCTGCTGAGCCTGCGTGTCCGGAGCCTGTGCTCCGCAACGGGAGAGGCCACAACAGTGAGAGGCCACAACAGTGAGAGGCCCGCATACCGCAAAAAAAACCAAACAAACAAACAAAAACTGTATTCATAGCTCTGGATTCATACCTAATACATGTCAGAAGTAAGAGGAGTGCTAATTATATTCATGAAATACACATATGATACATGGCTGTTTCTATATGAACTAAAAAAGAAATACACACCTCTGGCCCCCCCCACCTTTTTGGTTTTTTTTTTGGCTGTGCTGTGCAGCTTGTGGGATCCTAGTTCCCCAACTAGGGTTGAACCGGGGCCCCCGGCAGTAAAAGCGCCGAGTCCTAACCACCGGACCGCCAGGGAATTCCCAGCTGTAGTAATTTTTAAACAACTATGTTTTTTTCCTCAAAATATTTTTCATGTTATTTCAGGACCCTTAACAAAGCATACATCTTTAGTAACGTGACTAAATCCCCTGTAGCTCTCTGTTGAGAAAACTGTTCTGCCAGTTGAAATGTTCAGTAAAGCCCTCAGAAATATTCTATTTACCCACCTTAAGTGGGTATTGCAAAAAAGATTAATTTCCAAGTATAGCATAGCTTTTAGATCACGCAGTGTCTTTTAAAATTTTGAGTAAGGCATACTTTGAGCAAATAAGCTTAAGATCAAATTGACTTTCCTTAGCAAGTAAAAGGAAGGGGCGTCTCTAAGTCATTTAATAAGCAGATTCAGTGAACAGTATTCCTACTACTGCATTTTCCTGGCTTAATTTGGCTGCTGAAGAAACTTCAAGTCTGATTTTTCCATTTGCATTTCTAACAGATCCTACCAGAAATGAATACCAGAGTATAAAACCTTTGGTATCGTTTTGAACATTACCAATTCTCATAGTTGAATCCATAGGACACATTCCAATAAGGGCCTCTACTGTTCTGTTTCCCTTTTATGCAGAGCTGAACAGCTGGCCCACCATGGACCCCTCTTCCTTGGGGAAGTGACTTCTCTCATCACTACTAACAACTAGAAAATTTATTACCACTGATGTAAAATAATTTTTTTTGAGTGTTTAGATTCTTTCTCGTCTGAGCCCAAAGTTAAATTTTCATTGTCAACTCTGTGGAGCAGAGATTAAATAACCACCTCAGAGAGCCCACTATAAAATACTGTCTTCTCAGACCTCACTAGGGTAGGTACCTTTTGCCTTTGTTTAGTCTTTTGGTTCTTATTCCCACAATCGTTACAACACTATCATTATTTACAGTAAATTATTTGAGCAGTGAAAACTTTCACCATTTGGAAGTTATTTAGAAAAGAATCTGGACTATTTAGATAGATTTTTGTAGTAAATCTGGTGACTTAAACACTGTAAAATCTTTTTAAACATTTACATGTGAATCCAGCATCCCTTTTTACTTTGTAAATGGGGCCAAGGATGAAATCCAGATGTTCTCCCTTTGTATTGGTATTATCTCTGTATGAAATCTAAGTATATCTAAGGAAAACTAAATTTAAAATTATTTTGCTTATTTCATATTAGTTCTTGCCTGTCTTCTGCAACATGGAATTAGCTTCTTCATCTTTGTTTCTCTAAATTGAATGTTTTGGGTCCCTTCCTCCTTTTTACAACTTTTTTCAGCTGTTTTCCCTTGAAATACTGATTTGGCTTTTAAAGATATAGTTTATCACAATTTCAGAAATTAACGGAATACTGTGTTGGATGAAACAGCTTGTTAAACCTGCTAACTGAAGCCTTAGACATTGAGCTATATGTAACCACAATTTGTTCTGTTTTCAGTAAAGTCAGATTCTTTGTGGATGTTACGTATGGTTTGAAACTATTTTAACATGAAATTTAGAGAAACAGCAAAAGATAAGTGTAAGATGTACAGAGCACATCTTAACAGGTTTGGTTAATCCTTCACAATTGACATTTATTACTTTTAAGTATGTCTAGCCAGTGATAGACACTCATATGCACTCAACTATAAAAGGTGGATTCAAGAATGTTGAGAACACAATGTGTTGGTTGGGGTTGACCTAAATTTACAAAGGCCCACGTTGTGTCCTATGCTGTGCAAATTGTGGGAGCACTAAAAGGCTTGGGACTACAGTCTGGTTTTTAAGGATCTTGTGGAGGCCCACTGGCAACATCATTTCACATCCTTGGGCTTCACCAGCCCAGTGGCCTCAAACGCTAGGGATCCCACTTGTTTTCTTCAGGCCAAAGAGAAGAGTCCATCACTGATTCGGAAGAATGTCCAGTCCCAGGGCAACAGCCGGCCTTCTGTAAAACGCAGGCCTGTCCACTGAATAGCGCACCTCACCCGCAAGGGGTCAAGCATCCATGGGGTTGGGTCTCATCTCAAGTGGGTGTGTGAAGCACGAGGCCCTCACACCTCATTTAAAGCAGGAGGTGTCGGGCATGACCGGCCAGGTCTGCCCTTCCGGCTGCTGCCCAGCCCGAGAGCGCGGGCTTCCCAGCACGTGGAGCCGCGGGGCTGCGCGCACGCCCCCTCCCACCAGATGTAGTCCAGGCCCAGCTGGGCCCGCGCAAGGATCCCCGGCGCGGCCACCTGACTGAGTGCAGCGCGTGCTGCGGCCCTCTGCTTGTGCCTCCGCCGCCGGCGCTGTGGCCAGAGGAAGGCGCCCGCCGTGCACACGGGCCATGGAGGCGCACTGCGGCCATTATCCGCGGCGCCTCCTAGTGGGTCAATGGCAAATCCTCTTGGTTCTCGCGAGAGCTCCCCCTCAGTGGGGATTATATAATGTCCCTTAGGTGGGGGTGGGGGTGCTGATGCCACCCTCCCTCAGAAAAAGTTAGGAGCAAACACAGGTGGGAGTAAGAGTTGTCTATGGGGGGGGAAGGGTACTGTCCCCCACTGCCCCCCTTAGTTAGCTGGACAATGAGTCCTCTTATGCTAATGAGATACTTACGTCACTTCCGCTCTTTCTCGGCCGCCATTTTGGCTAGGGCAGGTTCGGGGACTCGCTCCGAGGCGCTTGTATTGTCTGCTGAGGGGAGACGCGGGATCAGCCCCCCCTCCCCCGCCCGTTGCTGCCGCCGCCTCCGCCGGCCCGGTCTCCCCTCCGCCGCCCGCCGGGATCCATGAACTGAACTCCCGCCCCCCCGGCCGCCGCCATCTTGTGCCCCCTCCCCCTCCCGCGGGCAGCGCTAAGGGGGATTTTGGCGTCTCCTCAGACACAGCTCCCTCTCTCGGTCCCCGCTGCTGAGGAGTGAGAGGAGCGCGGCCGTCGCCGCCCGCCTGCCCGCGCCGGTGAAGCCGCCTCTCCCACACCCTCCGTCTCCTCCCTCCGCCCCTCCTTTGTCTGCACCGCTCGACGACGCTGCCGCCGCCGCCCGCGCGGGGACTGGAGGGAGCCGCTCGCGCCGCCGCCGCCGCCCGCCGCTCTGCTGCGCCCGCCGCGCCCCCCGGCAGCAGCCGCGGCCGCGGCGCGAGCCGGACCCCGCCGAGGCCGCCGAGCCGGAGCGCGACGAGGCCCCGGGCGCGCCCTCGCCGCCGCCAGCGCCGTGCCGCCGCCATCCGCCCGCCGCCGCCGCCGCCGCCGCCCGGCCCCCGAGCACGCCGGCCCCGCGCGCGCCTCGAGGCCGAGTCAAGGTAAGCCCGGCGACCGCCGCGCGCGGACCCACGGCCGGCCCCGCGGGCGCATTATTGTTGAAACCGCCAGCCCTCCGGCCGCACACGCTCCTTTGCATACTCCGGTGCTGACGGAGCGCCCGCCCCGGCGCGGACCGCTACCCGGGCTCTTGCTCCGCGGTCCGGGCGCCTCCTCCTGCAGCCCGACCCCCCTTCCCCGCCCCGTGAGCCCGCGGAGGCCAGCAGCCGCCCTGGCCGCCGGAGCTTTTGCGGCTAGTGGCATCTCTCTCCACCCCGCCCCCAGCAAGAATCGAGCTTCTTCCATCCCTGGAACTACTCCCGCCCCCCGCCCAAAATGAGCCCCCCACGCACACCCCCAATCCCTGGGACGAGCCTTCTGCCAGGTCTACCCACCTTTAGTCGGGGGAGGGGGGGAATAGATTGGGGGGCGGGGAGCATGCATGGCACGGAGTGAAAGTCTTTGCCTCCCCTGTGCAATCCTTCCTCCCCAACAAGCCAGCTCCCCTCCTATCCTGACCACGGAGTCCTCCACCACCCCCTTTTCTCAATCGCAGCTGCCTGGTCAGCACGACCTCTTGCGAGCATTCTGAGCCCCAACTTTGCAGTAAGATGGTAAAAAATGGAAATCCAGAAAGCTGCGAAAGATTTTTTTCTTTTTTCTTTTTGTGTGTGTGTGTGCAATGAATGGGGAGTAGTTCTTTGAGCACCCTTTTATTCACCTCTTCTTTCCTCTGGGTTGCCTGCCTGCCTTCCCCTCCCCCCAAACCTGGATGCCTGTCTGCTGGAAAAGGCGCGATTGCTTCTCTTCCTCTTCTGCCCAAGACCAGGCGCTAAGGTCTAATAGTCTTTTCAGCCACACACATACCCACACTGAGTCTTCTTGATGTTCTTGCCTTCCCAATTCCTCTGGACAGTTCTTGCCATAACCCCATTTCTCAGACAAAGGCTTAGGAGGGAAAAGAACCAAACTGTTTCCTGTGTTTGCCATTTTGATGCTGTCCATCCCCACACACCCAATCTCTTTCCCTGATGCTTCTTGTGCCAGTGTCTTGAACCTTCAGAATGGGGAAAAAACAAAAACAAAAGAACTCCTGGGTAGCTTGATACAGTTTCCTTATAAATCCGCATTGTTGCTTCTGGTTTATGGCCTTGAAGAAAATACCAGCCCCCACCCAAAATGCACCGCAGCCAAGTCGGCTAAAGGCGATGAGTGTTGGAGTCAGTAGGGGGCGCATTCCCTGCACTGGGTAAGGCTGCAGAGGGGGGAAGGGCCCCAGAGCTAGAACAGGATGTGCTTCACAGCGCCTTCTACAGACCATGGGAAAATGGACCCAGCAAGACACACTCACACACTCTTAGTTGGTGAGCTGACAGCAACATGGTGAAGGATCAAGTGAGTCAAGAGCAGTGATTTTATTTCTTTTAAAGAATTTACCCTGCGTTTTAGAAGTTCTCTCTTCTTACTTTTTCAAAACTGTTGACCCTTAGACAACCCACATTTGTTCTTGAGGAATCATCTTGGCACATCCTTGGTACACAGAAAGCCCCTTCTCTGGAATTCTTCCACCTTAAGCTTTGAATGTGTCACCATATCTTCCCAAGGTCAGATGGTAAAGGGAAAAGTTTAAAACCTCAGAGTAACAGGTTTGGGGGAATTGCTGATTACTTCCCTTCTTCATGGCCCCAACCTTTTCAGCTCTTTGAGAGTTGAAAATCCTTGAGGGATGTTAGATTTTAGTGGGGTAGCAATTTTCATAAGTATGTAGATGGGTGTCATGATTTGCAAAGCCTTGTTGGTAAACATCAAGCCCATGTTGAGTTCTTCATTGTCAGACTCAACAGAGTTGATTGTAAAGTTTTCTTTCTTTCCAACTTTGGACTTGCGGTTGCTGTTCATTATCTCAGTAGCCAACCGCCTTTGCAAAAGTGTTGACACCAGTCTTCTGTGAGCACCCACTTTCATAGGGTGTGTTGATTTCTATAGATTTTACTCCTCTTGTTATTTCCATAGGTGTGAGATGCACAATGCGAAACCTAGGCCCCAGCTTTTGCACCATGATGCACAGGGTTGTACTTTTTGTACTGAACTGATAGGTGGCCTAGTGGTTATGCCCTGTACTACCATTTTGAGGATCTGGACTCCGTTCCTGCCTTGCTCTTTGGACCACATTGTCAATTCACACCGGTGGGTATATTCATTTTGGAGGGTGGGCACTGCAGCAACAGGGAAGCCAGAGACTTCTTCCTCCTTGGTCACCACCAAAGCCAGCACTTCCAAAATTTCAGCCTAGCCACATTCCTCAAGGAACGGGTTAGAGCTGGTTGCAGATGTGGGTTCTGAACAGAGAAATGACTTGTGCCTTGTTTAAGAGAAAATTTTGAAGTTGCTAATATTGTTTTAATCGTTTGTATTCTGCACTCTTGTGTATAAAATATGTTAAGTATTCAATTACTGCTGTTTTGATGACCCAATCTCAAGAGTTGCTAAGCATTTAGAAACCTTAAAGATTCTCTGATCAGAACAGGCCTTTCCATGAACAGGTACTTGCTACCAAAGATGGATAGTGGTTGTTGATACTTAAGGGTACTTTTAAGACTTTGTTGCAGGTATTTTATAAAGATACACCAAGATAAATTTATGGGAAAATGAACTGGTGTATTCTTTGATACATAACCAGTTGGTCCTTAGGGGAGAATTTGCATTGGACATTTGCTACCAAGTAACATTTTGGTGAGTGAAAAGGAGGCAGCTTGGTTCAGGTATTCCACTAGAGACTTAACTAATTGCTTTTACAATTTGTTTAGTAATCAGAAGAATCAGATATATAATTTAAAGGGTATTGTAATCTTTAAATGCTTTTTAGTATTAAGTAGATATAATTTTGACTTGAATTTGTGTTTGATATAGAATTATACGACTTTTTAAATGAGTAATATGAATAGCATTTCTTTGAGGGTGTGTTGGAGGTGAAGTTTGTGAAGGTGCTTTCGTTTGATTTAGCAAATTATACGTAAGATATAATGTTAACCGATGTCCTTAGTGGTAATAGCCATTTTCCCCCTACGGGAAAACTTACTGTGAGCTCTTAAAAAGCATATATTCTGCACTTTTAAATGTTCCCTGATTTTGGCATTCCCTCTGCCCCCCACCAAAAAAAAAGAAAAGAAAAAAGGTCGAACAATTGGACTTGAAGGCTGGAATTTAGGTAAACTGTGAGGGTTCATTAAAAAGCCTCAATTAACTGGAGGGTGGGGTGGGTATTCTATTTAATTGAACTTTAAGTAGAAGTTCCTTCTTTGTCTTGGCCCTTGTTGAAAATTTCCTAACACTGCCTTATTAGAGGCTGCTATACTTCGAACTAACTAAATCTTTGCTTTTTGGCTCTTATAGTCTCTGTGTAGGAAATAGAGGAGATTGGGCTATGAATCTCTAAAGACCCTTGTTCCTGTTTATTCTGAAAGTCATTGATTTTAAACATATCCACTGTGAATTTGTTTTGCTTAAATTTCTCTTTTTTTCCTTAAACCAGAGTGCAGGAAAAGTTCTAATACTATTTATATTAAAAATAAAACGCCACCATGTTGAACAGACTAAGTGTCAAGTAAGTTCTTGATTATTGTTATTTTGATGACCCAGTCTCAAGAGTTGCTAAGCTTCTAAAAACCTTGAACATTCTCTGATCAGAACAAACCTTTCCATGAACATGTACTTGCTCCCAAATAATCAGTAGGCTTTTATCAAGTAAAAATGTATTTTTATTTTTATTATTAACATACATGCCTACATTTATTATTTATATTTGATTGCTGAAAGCATAATTATATTAGGTACATTATATATTAAAGTAACTGCTTATAAATTTTGGAAAATGTTAAAAATAATTTTTAGAATTGTGAAATGTTAAATATTTAGCAATCTGGTGGTTAATATATTTAAGGTGATGTACACGTTTTGTGACTTCACATTTAATTGTGAAAATTTCAGTTTAACAAGGAACATAGAGCTATTTTGTTATAAAGGAGCAAGTAGGGATCCCTACCTTAGGGGAAAAAAAGAAAAACTTCAGAATTTAAGTAGTATTTTTTCTTTTGAGAACCATGCATAAATAACAAATTGCATAAGTTGTAGTAGACCTTGATTTTGTTAATGGCTGGGTGGGTGTATACATAAAATACAGTTCACTTTTTTAGTGTTGAAATGACATTAAATACAAATAAAAGGTGCAAATATTGGCGATAATGTTTGGAAACAATACATTTGTGCAGAGAAAAAATCAAATGTCGGAGTTTTTTTTACTCTGTTTAAATCTTAGATAAACTTTTTAAAAATGATGTGAAACTACAAAAGTTTTTTTGAAATTCTTATTAGAACCTAATTTGTAGTTTACATCAAGGTGCCCAGTACTGTTGTGTAATGAGCTACTTGTTCAACCTAGACTTCCAAAGGACTTTCACTTTTAAAGAATGTCATAAAGTCTGTTATGTCTTCCAGAGGTAAAATATTTTCCACAAGAGTGTAACTTTCGTCTACTTGCCTAAGAGGCATGAACATTAAGAAAAATGTTGCTCACCTATGTAAATAATTTTAGTTAGATTCACAGAGCTTGATGTGTTATTAGCATCACATGAACTTACAAAATTTTTTCCTCCCCTAGTTTTGTGAGAACTTGTGGTATTAAGTCTGGAGCAAATGCCATGTTTGGCTGATGTGCATATACATTTTATGTTGTTAGTTTGGAAACTTGGCATTTGAAACTGGTATGAACCAAAGCCCCACACTAATTAACTGAATTGGTATCTTGAATGTAGAGGCTGTTTTTTGTTTACATGTTGGCACTTTCCACCTTGATCGTTGAGACACTTTATAAGAACAGCCACCCATGTTTTGCCCAGCATGAGTGGCCACAGTTCCATGTGACTGCATTTTTGTTGTTGTTGTTTGTTTGCCTGATCTTGTCCATTAGAAAGTGAGGAGAAGGATGATTGTGCTCCCTCAGCCTCTTACGGTCTTAGTACCCCTTATACCTTTGTTTTGGTCATGACCTACCTTTGATATCTGCCAGTTTCGAGGTCGGCTTAAATGAGAATCCACATTCTGCCTCCCTGGAAAGAGAAGGCTCTCTACATATTAATAGGCCTCTTAGATTGGGATATATATATATCAACTTGATTATATGGGGATATGCGTGTATATATAGGAAGTCAAGGATAAAATGTGAGCCAACTATGTAAAGTGAGTTTTGATTTAGGGGTGCACATTTTTGTTCTAATACGTGTAAAATGCAAAATTCTTTTCACTGTTTCCGTGCTTGGTTCTCTCATCTCCATGTATGTGTTCCTGTCCTTTGCCTTTGGGACTTCTTTGAGATGCACTCACAGTCCTCTTTGGTTTTATTGATCCCTAGCTTAGTTCCAGGACAGCAGCGAGAGAAATCCTGATATCTCAAGAATTTTAGCAGTGTTCCAGAAATAAAGGTTTGGAAATTAAGAGAAAAGCATAAAAGACTTTGAATAGAATTACCAAGGGAAGGCTGCCCTGAACATATGCCACAGTTTAAGATTGAGTTATCATTCAAAAACATGCACGTGATCTGTAAGAGACTCCTGCATTGACCATCTCTTAGAATTAAAAATAAATCCCTCCACATCCTAATTTCTTTTCCAGTAAGGGTATAGATTTGTACTTGAGTCACTTAGCTTTGGGTTGTTTGTGTTTGTTACTTCTCATATGACTTGGTTGATGTCTTTAATAAGGATGAACTATAAGTGTACAGGCCCCCTTGCTGGCCTTTATGGTATTATAATATTAATAATACTGGTGTCATTTTTCTAAGCACTTCATAAACCATTCTCAGTTCTCTCAGGACTGATTTCACAAGTAGGGAAATCAAGGCACTACCATGTGCAGTGATGAAGTGAGCCATGGAATATGTCTGGGCTGGTTCCCAGGTCTGTGTTTGGAACACAGGCTTTTATAGGGCCCCTGTGAGCTGTTTGGCTAATGAAGACCCACATGAGTGCTTCATAACTTCTTAGTGATGTTTTGTGCTTGGATGTTAGCTAACAGCCAAGGATCCCAAGTGGGCTCCGCAGTTAAAGCAGTTAGCTTCACTAGCTTCTTTACCAGTGAATTGTGCTGGTGGTAGTTAGTTGAAGTAGCAACTGTATAAGGTTTGAAGTTGCCTGTATAAGGATCTAAAAAGAAAGTTTGTTTATGGTCCATTGCTTTTCCCAGTGTTTTGGTTTAGGGCAGTCTTGTTCCTTCTCTCCTCTGAGCAGTTATTTTTGCTTAGACAGATAATTGCTGGCTTTTGCCCTCTGCCTTTTCTTTTTCTGAACCCTCTATGCTCCATTTAAGAGCTTGTGCAACCTGTGCTTCTCTTGAAAATCTGTAAGGCTTTCCTTTTCTGATGGGAGCTGACAACAATTGAGGACCTATATGAGTGGTCTCTTGAAACTTGATATATCTGAAGAAACTTCTATCTAGTGGAAATGTGGTGGAATTTATTAAATGTACGTTTAAGTCAACAATTAGAATTCTTGCTCTTGTGAAAGATATGAACTGAGACTGGGTGTGTCCTAAAGCAGGGAGTGCTTAGAATCCTGGTTTGAGATCAGAAAAATATAAATAAAACTTCTGTGGAAAGTAAGGATTGAGCCATCAAGTGGCAAAACCTGCTCTAAGAATAATGCTTTCGCTTAAGCCTTGACTCTAGGAGATAGCTTAGAAAAACGTGAGAAGGTGATTCAAATAAATTATATATTTTGTTGCTCAAGAATGGTGAGAAAAATATATTTCCCATTACTATGGGAAAATTATTTTGAGTAGTTTTGAGACAACATGGAACACTTATTAAGGGATTGAAAATAACCTACTTTTTGTCTTAGGCCATTTAGATGAAGACCAGTAGCATGCTTCTGGAATGATTATAAATGGACATATCTGGATGTTCTCTTAGGCCTGCTCGTTAATTGATTTCCCTTTTTCACACTTCTCTTAAGCCAGGTTGTTCACCTGTATTGACAGCAAGCAGCACTAAGCCTATGGAGTTCTTATGTAGGCAGCATGGTGTTGGAATCACTCCCACAGTATGTCTTGCTGGAATGCCTATTTAAAATGGAGTAAATTGGGAAATGCTTCCCATCTCACAGTCTCCCTGAAGCTAGATTGGGATGTTAGAGATGCTCTCAATCCTTTTTGTCCTTTTTTAAGTAGTGAGGTATCTTTCCCCCTTTCAAATAAAATTTTATGTGAACTCTAGTATATAAAACTGATTAAAGGGGCAGCTTTCACATTGTCCCTTAAATGTCAACTTCCCCTCCATCTGTATATATCTCTTACAGTCTCTCAGCACACTCTGAGAAGTACACTCTGAAAACCGTTGGTTCCATTAGTGTTCTAGAAGTTCTGGTGGTCACAGCTAGGGTTCTTGTCTGAAATCTAAATACTCAAAAGCAACAGGATAAGCAGCAGCCATAATAACAGTTCCTAGTTGTAGGCACTAGTTTTTTAGTCTGAAAGCCTTAAAAGAGGAGTAACCCAAATTTTATATTATATAAATATATATATATTTAATGAGCAGACTCTAGGTCACACCTTTATATTTCTAAGTCACCTAGGTTTATTTTGGGTACTTGCGAATGTTCTATTGCATAACCGTTATAAGTGCCACAGAGCTTGTAAAGTTAGTATGCTAACTCTAACATGAATGGCTCACAAATACATAAAAAACACTCTTACGTGTAAGTATAAATGCACATTGTCATGTGTACAGGAACAGATGTGTGGCAACCACATCTGATTCTCAGGAATAATGATAGTCTGTGCTTTTTAAGAGATTATATCCTGGTATGAACTCATAGATTTCAGAGTGATTGCTCCAGTATCTGACCTGGTTTAAGGTAATAATAATAATAACTGCTTTAAGTATTAATTGGCATCATCTTATTTAATCCTTCTGACATTTGAACAGTAGAATGGTGTTATACTGGTTATACCATAGGAAACAGACCTCCAGAAGTAAAGTAAGATTTTTAGAGTCACAAAGCCAGTAAGTGGCAGAGCAAGGATTTAAACACAGATCTGTCCAGCTCTAGAGCTGTATTCTTTCTTACTACATTGTACCATCTTTTCTAGCAGGGGAAAGCTTTACTGTACTATGTCACCCTACTTATTATAGAAGTTTAAAGTTATGAGGGAAAAAATCTTTACACGTGGCTGAGAGGTAACCTAAATATTTGTTCATGAAACCAGTGTAGTCCTACTGGAAAACACAAATTTTGATGTTGGCTATAGGCTTTATACTTAAACTTTTTCTCCCTGTCCTTGTGCTGTCATTTCAGTATCTTGTTACCTTATACCTAAAGTTCTGACTATTTTGCAGATGTTTCAGATTGAGTAGGTAGGTCTGGAATGGGTGTGAGCTCCCTCAGGTGATTGTCACAATGGCTAGGTCTGGTATCCACTCTTCTACTTAATCTACTTACTCCAGACCTTTTTTAATGGGACCTGCCAAACACAACCAGATTAATTCTCTCAAAGCGCCATTAAAATTTTATCACTTCTCTACTCCAGTAACTGCAGCATCTCCTCAGTGCCTGCTAGACATGGCAGCAGGCTCTAGCTTCACACTCAAGGCCTCCATTCTATCCCCATCCTGCCTTTCCAGCCTTGTCATTTATTACTACTCAGAAGCTTGACACAGCAGCCATTCTGACTCTCTGCAGTAGTTCCTAAAACTCCTTGCTTTTCCACCTCTGGAAGTGTGCCAGTGAGACTTTTTTTTTGCAGTGA
Organism: Tursiops truncatus; assembly: GCF_011762595.2. Taxonomy (NCBI): domain Eukaryota; kingdom Metazoa; phylum Chordata; class Mammalia; order Artiodactyla; family Delphinidae; genus Tursiops; species Tursiops truncatus. The sequence continues at coordinate 75,701,934 of NC_047048.1, read as the reverse complement.
GTGCAGATTCTCCAACCTAACATAGTGGCCGCAGCTCAACAGCTACTTCCGCCCTCTCCTGACTGCCCCTGCTGAGAATGAACTGTCCCTCTTACAAAGCCTCAGAGCATCTAGTTTGTGACACATCTGACATATTGCATCTTTTCCTGTATATATTTATGGGGTGTCATCTCTATAAGACCTTTGTAGGCAGGGACTGTTCATTCATTCTACACTTACTGAGTGCCTGCTATGTGCCAGCCAATGAAGAACGTGTTAGAGAATATAGCAGGGGAAAAAAACCAGTAAGGGTCCTTGTAATGGACATTCTTTGCCTTGAATAGTGAGATGGCATCCTTGTCCTCCTGCATATTTTAAGAGTTCTATTTAGCCTATCAGTTGAGATAAGGACAATCTGCGCCGAAAAATGATTCATAGTGATTCTAATTTAAAGACATAAATATCTCTTTACCAGTTGTATGAATTATACTTTCAGGTCATATTTTACTAAATCTCTTGAGATCACCTGTGATGAGCATTTAAAATAAATTAAAACTTTTAAGTCACAGAGTCATTGTAATTTTGGTGATTGATAACGTGGTGAACCAGGCTTTTTATTTCCCATTAGATTCTTGGTTTGTTATTAATGAGCCACACCAATATGAAAGAAAATAAAACTTGCGTAAAGGACTAAAATTAAATTTTTCCTCTTTCTGTTACCTTTGAAAAGGCTTCCTGTTTTATTTTTCCTGGGACCTCTCCCTTTTTACAGTTCTATCCTGTAACTGTTTGAAAGAAACTTAAGGTGATTTGAAAATTTAATACATGGAAATTCTGTGAAAATCATTTCTGTACTGCTGCTTCATGCTCTAGAATCATTTCAGTTTTGCAAAATTAAAAATAATTGAATTCATTAAAGTAACTCTAGCTGGATTAAACTATTAATTAAGGCAGAGTGAATTTGGGCCTTTGACGTTGACAAAAGTGATATATTCCTCTGTTCCTGGCCTCTTGGAGTGGAGCAGATTTGCCAGGAAGGTGAATTCTCTACTAAGATTTTTTTTTTTTTTTAAGTGCTTAACAGTTTGGGGGCTGTTGATATATTACCATAGAGTCACTCGTTTAAAATTGTCCAAAATGGTCTGGAAATTTGTAAAGGCCTTCAAAGTTGTTCTGTTACATCCAGGACTTGCTCTAGAGGATCTATCCTGTTCAAAGGAATCTTAAACAGTCTTAACAGATGCTTAATATTCATAGTTTTGGCAAAGAGACCCATCAGTGATAAATGTCTCTGATTTTGAACCCAGATTGCCCTGCTGATAAAATTACAAGCAGCCTTATCTGGTTCCATATTCACTACTCTTGTCTTATGTTTTCTAGTAGCCACTTTTTTTTCTAACTTTATTTTTAATTGTGGTAAAATATACATAACATAAAATTAATTTATCATGTTAACCAACCACTTTTAAGTATACAGTTCTGTGACATTAAGTATATTCACACTGTTGTGCAGCAGTTACCACTATCCATCTCCAGAACTTTCTTCATCTTGCAGAACAGAAACACTCTCCCCATTAAACAGTAAATCCCCATTCTCCCCTCCCCACCAGCCCTTGGCAACCACCCTTCTACTTTCTGTCTCTATGAATTTCACTACTTTAAGTATCTCGTATGAGTGTAATCATGTAATATTTGTCTTTTTGTGACTGGTTTATTTTGCTTAGCATAATATCTTTGAGGTTTATCCATGTTTTCAGTAGCTACGTTTTTAAAAATAAAATTAATTTTAATTTTTAATCCAATATATCCAAAGTATTGTCATTTTAACATGTAGTCTATTTTTGGAAGGGTATTTATGAGATATTTTGCATTTTTATCATACTAAGTCTTGGAAATCCAAAGTATATTTTATGCTTAAAAGCATATCTCAGATGGAAAAAAAAAAAAAAGCATATCTCAGATGGGCAAAGAAGATGTATAAATGGCCCAAAAGCACATGAAAAGATGCTCAACATCACTAGTCATTAGGGAAATGCTAACTAAAACTACAATGAAAATATATCTCACACTCATTAAGATGGTTACTGTTAAAAAAAAAAGTGTTGGTGAGGGTGTGAAGAAACTGGAACTGTACACCGTTGGGAGTGTAAATGGTAGAACCACAGAATTACCATGTGATCCAGCAGCAGTGTCTTGAAGAGATACTTGTACACCCATGGTCATAGCAGTATTATTCACAATAGCTGAAGGCGGAACAAGTGTCCAACAGGTGACTGGATAAATGTGATACATACATAGCATGGAATATTATTCAGCCGTACAAGGAAGGGAAATCTGACATGATGCTCCAACTGGATAAACCTTGAAGGCATTGCTAGGTAAAATAAGTAGTCACAAAAGGACAGATACTTTGATTCCACTTATGTGAAGTACTTAGAGTAGTCAGAATCATAGAGGCAAAACGGAGTGGTGGTTGCCAGGTGCAGATGGGTGGGGAGAAATGGGGAGTTACTGTTTAATGGAGATAAAGTTTCAGTTTTGCAAGGTGAAAAGAGTTGTGGAGATGGATGGCGGTGAGGGTAGCACAATAAAAGGTTAAAGCACCTCAATTCAGTTCAGACTAGCCACATTTTAAGGGCCTAATAGCCATTTGTGGCTAGTATCTGCCGTATTGGAAAGCATAGTTCCTAAAAATGAATTTATAAAATTTTCAAGCAACATTGGTTTTCTTGCTGCTTGAGTAAATACTGAAATACATCTATTCCTTTTGTTGTTTGAGAAAAATTATGCATGCATAAAATCTGGAAGGATAAGTATACCCCAGTATTTACTATTGTCTTTGGGTAAAATTATTTGTGTTCTTTGCCTTATCTACATCTTGTAATCTTATACTAGGCCTAATTGCTTTTTTTTTTTTAACAGCTTAAGATATCTTTCGTATACCATACAATTCACCCATTTAAAGTGTATAATTCAATGTTTTCTAATATATTCAGGGTTGTGCACCTATCACCACAATTAATTTTAGAATATTTTCTTCACAAAGAACCCAGTACCCCTTGGCAATCACCCTCTATTCCCCCCGCCTATTTCCACCAGCCCTAGGCAACTTTAATCTCCTTTCTGTCTCTGAGATTTGCCTATTCTAGATATTTCATATAAATGGAATCATACAATAAGTAGCCTTTTGTGACTGACTTTTTTCACTTGGCATAATATTTTCAGGGTTCATCATGTTGGAGCATATATCGGTATTTCACTCCTTTTTATGGCTGAATCATATCCCATTGTATCAATACCATGTTTTACTTAACCATTTATTAGTTGATGGAGATTTGGGTTGATTTTCCTTCTCGGATATTATGAAGACTGCTGAGAACATACGTGTACAAGCTTTTGTGTGGGCATATGTTTTCATTTCTCAATTGCTTTTGTAACAAGAATGAACGGAATTTGGCAGGGGAAAGGAGACTAAGAGGTAGTTAGTTGAGAGCCGACTAGTCTCCTGCCTACCCCTGCCCTTTAGAAAAGGAAAAAAGATGACGAAAGCCTCTGCTTTTCCCAAGCAATTTTCAGAAGACTGTGCTTTGAGTATTGATAATGGATAACTGGTCCATTATCAATAGGAGAGACAGGATATATTTGGTTTTTGAAAAGGTATTGTTTTATTGAAGGATTCTAAAATTGTGGTTTTCATTTTGCAAGATATTACCATTACAGGGACTTCCCTGGCCGTCCAGTGGTTAAGACTCCTTGCTTCTGCTACAGGGGGCATGGGTTTGATCCCTGGTTGGGGAACTAAGATCCCACATACCCGCACGGTGTAGCAAAAAAATTTAAAAAAAAAAATTTTTTTTTAATTAAAAAAAATATATATATATTACCATTACAGTTTGGATAGAAAGATATCCGTCAGATGTGACCATCTAGTGACTGTTGGCATCCACGGTGATGTTAAAAGCGCTTTAGGGCAAGTGGTCTCAGAGCTGAGTTCATGTTTCACTTCTTTGGATGTGATGGGACCATCTGACCTGAGATATGTGTGTGTATTCTTTTTTTTTTTCTTCCGGTACGCGGGCCTCTCATTGCTGTGGCCTCCCCCGCTGCAGAGCACAGGCTCCGGACGCGCAGGCTCAGCGGCCATGGCCCACGGGCCCAGCCGCTCCACGGCATGCGGGATCCTCCCGGACCGGGGCACAAACCCGTGTCCCCTGCATCGGCAGGCGGACCCCCAATCACTGTGCCACCAGGGAAGCCCTGTGTGTGTATTCTTAATCTCCGTATCTCCACTTGAGCTGGTTTGGCTGAATTATTTATGGTTATTTCAACCTTGGGTATTAAAGTTCTGGCACTTTCAGATGTGTGTATATAACATGCTGTTGTTTACTTTTAATTAATGTCAGAGATCAGAGCTTCATCTGCATGGGTAACGGGAAGAACACTGCATTCTAGGTCTGAAGATGACCTTGAGACCCAGCTCTGTCATTGACATGCTCATCACCCTTAAGCCAGTTGCTTCACCTCAGTTGCTAATCTGTAAAATGAGAAGAGTTTAGATTAGGCAAAACCCTAGGTTCTTTTCAGTGATTCAAAGTGCTGCTTTTTCATAACTGATTTTAGTTGGAATATGAATCTCAATCTCTTGTCTTCTAAGGCGTGTACTTTGTTCTTCATTTTGGAATTAGAATGTTCATGCCCCTTCAATTGAGAAGATACTTAAAGACTGTTGATAGTTCTTTCTCTTCTAATCAGACATGGATTCAGAATAGCATATCTTTCTCATCAGCTAAACCAGCTAATGCTGAAAAAGGCAGCACATATGCAAAAAAAAAAAAAAAAGGATTGACTGTAGTTATATGTGTAAAGTGGCTGCCACCAACACAAATGCACCTTTTAGGAGCATTAATTTAAAAATAATATCCAGAATTAGAGAAGTGTTGTCCCACTTGACCTGATTATGTCACATCTGGAATAACAGTTTATTCAGGGCACCACAGAGATTGACCAACTGGAGTCTGTTCATTGGAGACTGGCGTAGGCGATAACAGAAGGAATGGTGAAAAGAATTGAGCATGGTTAACTTGGAGAAGGGGAAGTCTTGAGAGGGAAGGAGGAAGTGTCTTAAAAACTTGAGAGGCTGTTAGGTGGCTATGTAATTAGACGTCTGTAGCTGAACTGAGAGTTGTGGGCAGGTTACAGAGCATTGTAAAGAGTAAACTTGTGAACAGAGCTGTCCAGTGTGGGACAAGATGCCTGGTGGGGTTTGTGCTTCCCTCACAAAGTAATCAGGCAGAGAGTCTCTTAGAGCAGGGTTGTTTGTGGAAAGGATTCACACATTGTTCATAGAAAGTGGCCAAAAGTATTACTGTGATAAAACATTTTTGTACAGGATGCTGTATTTAGATGAATACACTCATTTTGCCTTGCGTAAATATAGTCTACCTACCAAAGAAATAGTTACGAAAACTTTTTTCTTTTTCTTTTACATCTTTATTGGAGTATATTGCTTTACAATGGTATGTTAGTTTCTGCTTTATAACAAAGTGAATCAGTGATACATATGTTCCCATATCTCTTCCCTCTTGCCTCTCCCTCCCTCCCACCCTCCGTATCCCACCCTACGAAAACTTAATTTTAAGGAATTTAATAATTGATTTGGTTAAACACTTGAAGAAAACCTTTTTTTTCTGAAGTGGAGGCAGTTTTATATTTGACACTTACTCAGTTAATTGGGTTTCTTTTATTACCAAACTGAAAGAATAGTAAAAAATTAATGCAGTTAGTAGTTAAGAACAGAAGAAAAATTAGTTACATTTCCTGCCTGCTTCTTATCTTTATTAACAGTGTTCTAATATGATTATCCTAAGCAACATAATTGATGTTCATTATTTAAATTTAGCTTTTGGTGCAAGTATGTCTTCATTGGCAAAGTAGTTTCTCTTTCTAATCCTTCTCGGCTTTCCAAATACTCCCTTTTTTAGCCTCAACACTACTGAACATTTTCTGGTGAGATGGAAGAGAGGGAAGACTAAAACTTTGCTTTTTTACCTCTGTCATGCTGCACAGTTTTATCTGCTAATCCAGAAGAGCATTCTGCCCCTGGATGGTCAGACAGTTCCTTGTTTCGTGGTATTTGGGATTGAGGAAGAGAGGAAAAGGAGGAGACCGAGCTGCCTTTATGTGAAGAGCCGAGCCTGTGGCATCCAGAAGGTCTTTTGCCAAACCTTATAGGAAATTGAAAGATAAGCTGCTTCTGTTCAGGACTGTGTTTTAGAAAAAGATTGAGTAGGGTGATTGCTTCCAGACTGAATGTAGGCTCTAGGGTCTCGATGTGTTCACTCATCGGAGGGTGGTTCTAGAAAGACTTTACAAGGTTCATTTTTTTCAAATACAAATATTACATAAAGCTTTTTACATCTGGTTTAATTTAAATGTAGGGCTAGTGACATCCTGAAAAGCAAATAAGGTGTCTGTGTTCACCACTTTGGATCCCAGAATAGTCAGGAAAGATAAACACTTGCTGGTTATAAAAAGAAAGTGTTTTACAGTGACCACACTTTTTTTTTACTCAGTGAGTGATATTGACAGGTATTAAATATGTTGTTGAGGGGGTAGCAGGAGGAGAAAACAGCAGAAATATGGGAATGATTTTTTTCCTTCTGCCTAAATAGTTTTTAACTTAATGGGTTCAAAATCCACAGAGATATCACAGATTTTTTTAAGTGCCATCATGGGTAGCAATGAAGTAACTGATGCTTTGATTCTCTTCGTGAGAATCTTCTTAAAATGCCTGTGTCTCTTAGAAAATAGCATAACTTAATATTTTTAGTTAGATCAGTGGTTTATAGAAACTTCAAATATCTGACTCTTAAACCCCAGTGTGGATTATATAAATATGTGCACCAGCATTAAGTGGAGTATTGTTTTAAGGATTTAGGATCTGAATTTCTTACATATTAATTTGGGTTGATGATGTACCAAAAATGAAATTGTTTATATTGTAGTAGTTTGAAAGTCTTCCTAATTTATTAACTTAGAAAATATTGCTGCCTTTTTTCTTCACTAGTAATGGCATCATTTCCAGCCTTTGATTCCCCCCCGCCCCCTACCAAAAAGGTATTTCCAGAGAGGCTGTATCTTTCTTCACAGCTTTAATGTAGAAATGTTTAAAAAAACAACAGAGTATAAACTACGTTCTAATCCTTAGGCTTACTGTGGGCTTCCTATAACCATATTCTGATCAAACTGTAATTTAGGGGAGATTTTCAGTGAACTGTTGGAATTCTGCTGTAGCCATCAAACGTCATGCTTTGGTTGACTGTCCGCTAGGTCCAGATTCTACATTTCAGTAGTCTGCCACCTTGGCATAAATTTGTATTATGAGCTTAGTTTAGACAAGTAACTATTTCAAGGAGATACTTGGAAACGGAGAACTTTTCCTTCTTCCTCTTTCCATCAACCTGACCCCCTCCCTCCACTTTTTATCTTTTTTATATTTCAACTAAGATTTCTTTAAAAACAAGGATTTCACCCCTTTTAAGGTCAGGTGGGGTGGTGGAAACCACTGGTTTAGTCTAAGTAACTTGTGTTTAGGTTTTAGCAGGAAGAAGTATCTATCCTGGTCTAGCTCTCAGTACAGTGTTAGAAATGTTTTTTTCTATGAAAATTCTAGATTTGCATTCACAGTATAACTGATGCAGTAGTTGTCATTCTGGTATATGTTCAAATTTCAGTTCCCAAGTAGCAGGGTTATGCCTGCAGGTGATGGAAACTAGGACACACCATCATATTTACTGGCATGTTAAATTAGCACCATATGTTCTTATTAGGAACTTGAAACATACAAGAATGCACGTAAAAATATGAAGAATTTGTATACTGGAAAATGCCACGCTAGATCCATACTTGGAGTCGTTTAAAATATAATCTGTAGAAGTTTGATTTGGAGGCTTTTTTTTTTTCTCCTGGCTTGATTATCTGTGCCTAGTCAAAGGTTTAAGATTGGGTTTTATGGGGGTTATTTTTGTTGTTTTGTTTTTACTTTCTGATGGCACAGTTATAAATACTTCTGCCCCTAAAAACAGGGACTAAATGATGCCATCCTTGATATGGTGGCTTTGCAGAGGAACTGCGATACACAGACAAGCCCCATTGACTATTGGTACATTAGGTCCTGCAAATCTTGCCTTAAGCCTGCTAAACTAGTCCTCTCATCTGTTGGGTTCCCCTCCATCTTCCTGACCCAGATGAGCCTGAGTACAGCCCCTGACTAGATCCAAGCCTTTTGGCAGAGCTCTGGTTTCATAAATGATTATAATTACGTTTCTCAGTTAATGACCTCTTTGCCTAAATGAAGTTCACAGTCATTGATGTTGTATCATCATCCTTGTACAGTCCTCTTATACAGAGTTGGCCTGTAGATATTTCCTCGTGAGATAGGTTCTCTCGGCCTTTATTTACCCTCTTTGTACTTGGTGTAAAGGAGTACTTTTGCTTTTCGTATTTGGTGAGAAAAGAGGTACATGTATTTGATCAGTCTTACGTATTGTTATAATTTATATGGTTTTAAGTCATCATGGCTACAGATCTCAGATTTTCATTTCAGCCATCTGACTCTTGCTTTCTGAGGAAGGAATTGCTTTCTGAGTGGGAATTTGGCCGGGATTATTGGTAAAACTTTAATGTTTTGGCCCTAATTAGTAGGTGTGGGTATAATTTGCAGATTGATAAGGAGTGTGGCTGAATTATTCAACAGTGAATTTAAATCATTCTCAAAAATAAATAATTTAAGTCTAGTTCATCATATGCTTAACCAAAAGTTACTTAACTTCAGTTAATAAATCGCAGACGTTAACTCCATTATTAATGGGTTTGAGCTTTCCCCAAAATCTTTTAGAATTTACAAAATGTTTTACTCTTTCCATACAGTGTTTTTGATTAATGAAACGATGGGCCAACGCCTCTTTCAGAATAACTGTATCTCCCTGACAAATTCCTATTCTTCCTATTAGTCCCAGTTCACAAGAATAATTATTTTGCATAAAAGTCCCCATCTTCCCTTACTTATTCACTTCACTTCTTCTCTGTCCCACTACCCAGTGGGTCTACCAGAACTTTTGGTTGCAAGTAACATGAACCAAAACTTAAGCAAAATTGATCATGTGTTTTTGTTCTTGTTCATGAAAAGTTTGGGGGAGGGATGGTTCAAGGGGGCTATCTTTCAGGCACAGCTAGATTGAGGACCTTAAGCAGTATCAACAGGAGTGTTTCCCTTTCTGTGCTTTTCGCATCGTCACTGTCCGCCCTGTTTGGGGCACATGTCCAGGTTTGTACTAACCAGTGTCTGCAGAGATAGAACACTAATTGGTTAACCTGTGTCGTATGCACGGTGGAGGAAGGGCCTCTTAACTGACAGCACCTCCACTGCGGCAGGAGTGGCTCCAAGAGGAAGTTGGGCAGGGAGAAGCAAGCATCTTTACTCCAGTGACCCAGTGCCTGCTGTATACCCCAGAAGCGATGGACTGTTGAAGGGGAAGAGCTGTGTCCTGTTCAGCTTTCTGTTTCTAGCACATTAATGGGCAGGGTGCTCCGAAAATGATTGATGAACAGTGGTTTCGTTCTATTAATTTGGATGTTTTTCCCTTTTTTATGCCATGAGCTGAGAAATTTATGGTTTGGCTGAAGGGAGCTCTCCTTGGTATTGGGAAATGGTGCTGACCTCGTCAAAATGGCCATCCTGATAGCCAGGGAGGCTCAAGAGAAAGGTTTAGCCACTGGGGACAAATGTGGAAAGTAATCCCACCCTTCTGCATTCCTTTCAATGCCCATCTCTAGACAGTTTTTGACATTATTGTAAGACATCTTCCTCCCTAAGAGTAAGGATTGTAAGAATTTGTTTTCATCTTTTCCTATTCAAAAGTGAGGAACACCCCTTAATCTCAGGCAGTCAACTTCCTATTTACTCTGTCCTTACCCCTCAGTTAACAGAGTAAATAGAAAGGTATGGGCCCCAAGAATCAGATAGATAACATCAATGAACCCTGAAGGCAGCTGTTGATTTGAAGTTGTTTCTTAACAGCAGGTGATGGGCTGAAAAACAACAACAACAACAACAACAACATAGGGCCCTTGAGTTCTTTTTCTTATCACCCATGATTCTAACACTAACTGGTAAGAATTTGTTGGAGACTTTCTTACAAGGAACGTTTGGCTTGTTACAGGCATAGAAAAGCTTAAGAAATAGACACAGGAAATGGAGGATGGGAGTAGGAGGGAGCCTTCTTTGCTTATTATATTCCTATACTACATACCTGCTTTATATACTGAGAGAAGTGTTTTATTTAATAAGCGAAAAACCAGAAGAATCTCTAAGTGCTTTTGAGGATGCCAACACATATGAATGTGTTATTCTAGCTCCAGATGGACAAAATCTTGGAAATGGCCTCCGCAGAGGGTACCTCCATCTGGGGAAAGGGGCAGATGATAGAATTCCCAAGGTCATTAGAAATGTCAGAAATCTGCTTATGAAGACAGTTATAACCTTAACTCAGAATATTCTACATTTTTCAATGTAAACTTTTTCTCTCTTTTTTTTTTCTTGGCCGCACTGCACGGCATGCGGGATCTTAGTTCCCCAACGAGGGATCGAACCCGCACCCCCCTGCAGCAGAAACGTGGATTCTTAACTACTGGACTGCCAGGGAAGTCCTGATGTAAACTTTAACTTGGATTCCTCCTAGCTAATCATAGAACAAATAACGTTTTTGTAGCATTTTCCAATAAGCAATGTAACTTTTATTTATAAACCTGTTTAATTCAACTCAAATAAGTAAACTTAAGATTTATTCTATTGCTGAAATATCACTGTCTATAAATAAGTTTTTTGTAACTAAGCTCCCTTAGAGCATATTCTTACTTTTTCAGAACCGTAGGTGGATAAATTGGGTACAACGAAGCAGCGAGGTGCTTCACTTGGAGGTCTTGAAACAACTTTGTTAGCTGTGGGTGGGCACTTAGAACACCTGGTATTTTCCATAGGAAACTGGGTTTTCCTTTAGCCTGAGCTGCAGTTTGGCTCCCTAGGATGTTTTCTGTAGGGCTGGGGGGGGAGGGGCGGCATTTCCAAATCTGTGTGTGTGTGTTTTGCTGTGCTTATCCAGGAGGCAGGGAAAGCCAGAAAGGGCTGCCTCTGGGGTACGTCTGTGCTCTGAAGTGAAACAGGATTCACATGGGATGTTCCAGAAGAACTGGATTTTGGCCCGTGGAGAGTTGATAAAATGAATGGAGAAACAAAATGTCTCTTTTCAGAATTGGGTGTTTATGGACATTCATTTTGATGCCTGGTCTCTTCAGAATTAGCCTGTAACACTTCCTGTATTTCTGGAACACTTTTCTTGTATTTCTGAAACATTTTTCTATCAGGTGGTTCTCTCTAAATGACCTAGTTTGTGCGAACCTAGATTTTTCTTTTTAATCAGTTTATTAAGCAACTGATTTTTTTTTAAACCATCAAAAAGATGGTTCAGAACAATTTAGGAATAAAATTTCCACAAGGAATAATGGATTTGGCCTTGAACGCACACTAATTTGTATCAGAACTGACTTCTAAGTCTGTTAGCTAAATGATACACAGATTATTAGATGGCAGAGTGCAGAGGATACCATAGTCATGCTTCATAACTAGGAGTTCCATCCTGAGGGTGTGTTTTGCAGTGAACTGCATTCATCTTTTGGCCTCAGGTATACGAAGTTCTGGTAACATATTGAGATTTAGAATTTCTAGAAGTTGCTGGGACATTTTGGTAGGCTTCATTTTTTTTCCCATTTTTCATAGTTAATATTGATGTTTGGATTTGAATAATAAGTGAGGTAACATGATATCTTATTACATGTGTATTAGTTGACTTTATGATTGTGGTTTACAGATGGTAGTGGTATTATAGAGTGACAGCCTTGATTAATTAGAAAACCAGATTTTCATGTATTGAATACTAAATTTTAAATCCAGATGCATTGGCTTTTGTTTCTGCCTGTTTTTGATTTTTAGAACTACTTTATATCTTGCAAAATTTATTTGGATTATTAAGTCGATGATTAGTTTTTACACTATTTTGTAGGAAACATTTATGGTCACATTGGAAGCCATACAAATTCTCAGCTGCCCAAGTTTTATTAACTTTATTTTCTTAACCTTTGTTTCTAAGGAACTTGGGAAAGTGGGTCTAAATTTCTTCTTTAATGTATTGGGTCATTTAAATAATTTTTCAATTCCCTCATACACACATAAGCTTTTCATTTTTCAAAAGGGACCCCCCCCAAAGTCTGTAACAGTTATTATTTGCTCTGGTGCTGAGTGCCCAGCTTTCCCCGTCTCAGCATTCATTCCGTGGCATTAGTGAGTGCCTTTGTCCAGGTGTGGTGCTGGCTGGGGGGCAAGTTACACAGCCATTCTTGTCTTTCGTTTGGGTGGTGTGCAGAAACTTACGGTTACCACAGCAATACGAAGGGTAGCTCCCAGACAACAGAAACTTATTTCCCCTGGCACTCAAAATTATGTGGTAATGATGCTGAAATGGTGAACATTTTTCTGTTCTCAGAGGTTCAGCATCACAAGGAGAAAAGCACTCACACTTGATTTTGAAGTAATCGGTTGGTATATAAACCTCAGTCTCAACTTTAAATAAGCTCATCACCAAACTAGTTTTTTAAAAGTCTAATCAGAATTGTGCCACATTAGATTCATGTTACCTGTGATATAAAATGTCCTGTTAAAAATAGAAAAGATCAGAGAGTACTTATTTTGCCTGCCTGCTCTAAGTGTTCAGAACATGCTGGATAAGGATATCTATTCACCTTTTTTGTCAGACTGGGCCAGGGTTTGTGATCCTACCATCAGTGGAATTAGTAAATATCACAAGTTGTACATGTTTTGACTTGACTTAAATTTTTTTTTCCAATAGAAACTATGTTCCAACTTCCTGTCAACAATCTTGGCAGTTTAAGAAAAGCCCGGAAAACTGTGAAAAAAATACTTAGTGACATTGGGTTGGAATACTGTAAAGAACACATAGAAGTAAGTAGCATGTCATTTTTTTAATTTTAACATGACTCAGCTTCTGATCCATTACTTTGTGTCAGTGGCCAGGATCGTTAATTCTTTGGGGTGATTCTGTATTTTAACTGCAGCGTTAGCTTTGCCTGAGCTTTCTCAAGTAGCCTAACTTGTTCCCTTCTCCCTAAAATGGGCTTTTTCATCTTTGCATCCTGGAGCAAAAGCAGTTACCACTGAGGACGTACCACATCAGTCATTTTTTACTAGGTGCTTTAAAATGGTCTCTAAATTCAAATCCTTAAAACAACCCCTAGGGGATATAGGAATTCTTATCTCCAATTTACAGATGAAGAACCAGTAAAGAAATAGGTCCACCTCACAGCTGAGCATGTGGCAGGGTCTGTCTGTGAGACTCCAGAGCCTGTTCTCATTCTGATATGCCTGAATGTTCTGATTGACCTTCTGATTGTTGAGGCGTGGTGGTTTGGGTGCTTGTTGTCTCTTTCCTTGGGATTTGAGCATTTGTTGGCCCTTTTGACCCATCGTAGACTATTATCTTCCCCTAGGTAACAGTTTGGACTTCACAAACTGTTTTTCTAGCCTTTTTATTCTATGAGCTTTATTAACAGCCCTGTGGGATAGCCAGTGTAGTGGTCTCCTCTTCTAGATCTCATTACTCCAGGTCTTGTGGTTAGTTGATCAACAACCTCTGATTGGAAAGAAATGTTTAAAGCTATTTTCCCCACTAGCCTTTTAAGTTCCAGCTGGCCAGGGACCTTAACTACCTTGTCCATCTTTGTATCCTCAGCACTTAGCACAGTGCTGGGCACGTAATAGGCACTCAGTAAATGTTTGGATGGAATTGAAAGTAAAAAAGCAATTTCCTTCATGCAACAGGTTTTCTTTTCCTGGTTCCTATTAATCCTACTTTAGGGGTATATCATGAAGACTGAAGCTTCTCAAAATTGGATTTCTCTAGTTATGTTGTCCCTGGTGTGGCAGTTCAGTCCCTCAGTTTCAGGTAGATCTGCCTGATGAAACAGTCCATTTACTTCCCATGCAGTGGGGTAATCTTCACAAGAATAAATAATGCAAATGTTAAAGGTACCTTTTCTATCCTGCATTTGATTTGTTCCTCCCATTATTGCGCCCACTACATACTCTGGAATATATGTGTACTTGATTTTCCACACTGAACTGTGACCCTTTTAGGAACAAGAGGAATTTTACCATAAAACTCTTTATGTTCCTGTCTCAGGGTGGAGGGGATCAAATTTTTACACAAGAGTGTAAATTTAACATAATACTACTTGCTTTCTTTGAATAGCTTTCCTCCTTTTGGGGTTCAGAAATCCTGAGTTTTCGTTTCAGTCCAATCCCACCCCACCCCCATCTCCCACAAAAGACTTTTCTTGCACAGAACCAGAATATCTCATCTGTAGCACTATAAGTGAATGTTGCTCTCTTACACTCCATTCTAATATTACAACTGATGAGTTATATAGTACTCTTAGGAAGGGTGCTTTGGTATTAATATGTGGCTGAATTTTTTACTTACTTAGTTAGAACTTCCAGTGGTTTCTTTGGAAACCTGGTGACCATCAGGGGAATGTTTAGTTGATATAAAAAGTTCAGTGTAACATCCATATGCCCTTTTGTATTTCCTAGAGCTTTATCGATCCTAGATCCTAGTTGAGTTCTCGGTGGTGTCGATTTTCCTATGCATCTCCCCAACCCTAGTTAGAGATAGGATTTATATGTAAAGTTGAGCTAGAGTTGATACAATGTTTTTGAAACTTCTTTCACTGTTTTCTAGGATTTTAAACAGTTTGAACCTAATGACTTTTATTTGAAAAACACTACATGGGAGGATGTAGGACTGTGGGACCCTTCACTTACAAAAAACCAGGTAAGTGGCACAGGAGACTTCCCCAGTTCTATTCAGTTCTATTTTTCATGGTACTGCATTGTTGTAGGCAACAACCTAACGTGGGAAGTGTTGAAACTGATTGTTTCATATATTCCTAAGAGGTAGGGAAAATTAGGAAGAACTTTTGGTCTTTTTTTGGTCATTGTACTGAAACTTCAAGTGTAAGAAGAATAGGAAAGTTTGTTACTTAAAAGTTGTGAAGCCCACTATATACCAGCATTCCCCTCTCCTCCCCTAACCCCTGTCAAAAGTTTTTTGGTTCTAATTCTAAAATGTTCCCTCCAGCATTCTGTTCACCTAGGGTATCCATCATTTTTCTGTGTTGCAATCCTTGTTTTTTCTAGAGAAGAGAAGACAGGGCTCTTGCCTCCATTTACGTTTTCTTACTCATCTATGTTGTCACCCAACCTCTCTGGGTAGCCTAAGCCAGCACATGGGGGATGGGACAGATGGCTCTGTAGGATGGCAGAGTGGTGCAGCTTAATTTTTACAAATTGGAATTAAAAACAGTATTAGGTAATCAAGGGCACCAGCTATGCCGGCAAATATCAATAGGTGATGATATAACAAAAATGAAGTTATAGGTGATTTTTTTTCCACAGGGAGAAGTGATTATCAATTCAAACTGTACCACTGTTTATTTCAAGTGATTGTAGTAATTCTGGATTATTGATCTGTTCATCTGTTGGAACATACTTGGCAGGGAATCAGTACTTTTAAAATCCACCTCAGAAATTTGATAATATAGTCATGTGTTTCTTTCTTAGAAATACCCCAAGAAAGGGTATTAACCAGCAGTCTTAAAATATGAAAGCTTTCCAGTGGGACACATCACTTAGTTAATTCAGTTTTACAAATACTAAAAAAGGGTTGAGCTTAAAGGAAAACCAGAGTACTTCATTTTGGTTTGAATTGGTATCTGAAACAAGGTAGGTTTCTTAGGTTTCTAGGGGAAAAAAGATCACCTCTCACCAAACTTGTGTTTCACCTATCTTCAAAGGACCAACTGCACAGATGTTAATGAGCATGGTTCTGTAAGTTGCTCTTTGATACCACTATATTCTGCAATGCTTTACTTTTTTATTGGCTTTTTAACACCTTGCTTTCCTCACAGTCCGTAGGAAATTTTTATTTAATTTCTTAATTTGAATCAAAGCAGCTGTCACTTCATTACTTCTTTTGAAGCTGCTCTTAAGAAGGAACAGCATGGCTTGTAGAAGAAAGCCGACTTTTCAAATCATTAGTTTTTTGATCTCAGTGAAAACTGAATACTATACTTTGATCAGAGGGGGGAAATGTTTTGAGATTTTTGAAGATGAGCCTTTTTCTCTATGAAAATTTTTCCATGATGGGGAGGATCAAAGGTGTGTCTTTATATCATATGCCTAATTGCACTACAGCACTCTGGGCCCTGAGTTTTACTATATAGTGAATCTGAAGCCTTCAGCAACTTATCAGTTCACAGAGTAATTGTAGTGATTTCACCTAGCTTATTCTTATCCTTTCTAACTAAAATGTTTATCTTGAAGCCGTTTGTCTTTGGTTTCTCTAAAACTAATGAGCAAATGTGACTGGTCTTTTCTGAAAACACTGAGGAAGAACTTTGAATGGAGTTTTTATTTACACTGTGATGCCAAAACAAGTGTTTCGTTTAAAACAGCTTTCTCATTTGAATATTTTATAAATTTATTTTGCATTTTGCAAAAGGAAAAAATGATACTCAAATCTCAGTGCATTATAGAGTTTCAGTTCTAAAAATAGCATTATGTCTCTTAAAGACTGTCGGTGGGGGGCTTCCCTGGTGGTGCAGTGGTTGAGAGTCCGCCTGCCAATGCAGGGGACGCGGGTTCGTGCCCCGGTCCGGGAGGATCCCACATGCCGTGGAGCGGCTGGGCCCGTGAGCCATGGCCGCTGGGCCTGCGTGTCCGGAGCCTGTGCTCTGCAGCGGGAGAGGCCACAATGGTCAGAGGCCCACGTACCGCAAAAAAAAAAAAAAACAAAAAAGACTGTCTGGGGGAAAATAGCCTAAAACCTGTTACTGCTTATCTGAAGTGGCATTCTGATTCCAGTTTTTGTCTTTTCTTTAGGACTATCGGACAAAACCTTTTTGCTGCAGTGCTTGCCCATTTTCTTCAAAATTTTTCTCTGCCTACAAAAGTCATTTCCGGAATGTCCATAGTGAAGACTTTGAAAATAGGATTCTCCTTAATTGCCCCTACTGTACCTTCAATGCAGACAAAAAGACTTTGGAAACACACATTAAAATATTTCATGCTCCAAACGCCAGCGCACCAAGTAGCAGCCTCAGCACTTTCAAAGATAAAAGCAAAAGCGATGGCCTTAAACCTAAGCAGGCTGACAGTGTAGAGCAAGCTGTTTATTACTGTAAGAAGTGCACTTACCGAGATCCTCTTTATGAAATAGTTAGGAAGCACATTTACAGGGAACATTTTCAGCATGTGGCAGCACCTTACATAGCAAAGGCAGGAGAAAAATCACTCAATGGTGCAGTCCCCTTAGGCACAAATGCCCGGGAAGAAAGTAGTATTCACTGCAAGCGATGCCTTTTCATGCCAAAGTCCTACGAAGCTTTGGTACAGCATGTCATTGAAGACCATGAACGCATAGGCTATCAGGTCACTGCCATGATTGGGCACACAAATGTGGTGGTTCCCCGATCCAAACCCTTGATGCTGATTGCTCCCAAACCTCAAGACAAGAAGGGCATGGGACTCCAATCAAGAATTGGTTCCCTCGCTTCTGGAAACGTCCGGTCTTTACCATCACAGCAGATGGTGAATCGACTCTCAATACCAAAGCCTAACTTAAATTCTACAGGAGTCAACATGATGTCCAATGTTCACCTACAGCAGAACAACTACGGAGTCAAATCTGTAGGCCAGGGCTATGGCGTTGGTCAGTCAATGAGACTGGGTCTAGGTGGCAACGCACCAGTTTCCATCCCTCAACAGTCTCAGTCTGTGAAGCAGTTACTTCCAAGTGGAAATGGAAGATCTTACGGACTTGGGTCAGAGCAGAGGACCCAGGCACCAGCAAGATACTCGCTGCAGTCTCCAAATGCTTCGTCTCTCTCATCGGGCCAGTTAAAGTCTCCTTCCCTCTCCCAGTCACAGGCATCCAGAGTATTAGGTCAGTCCAGTTCCAAACCTACTGCAGCTGCCACTGGCCCTCCCCCACCCAATACTTCCTCAACTCAGAAGTGGAAAATATGTACAATCTGTAATGAGCTTTTTCCTGAAAATGTCTATAGTGTGCACTTCGAAAAAGAACATAAAGCTGAGAAAGTCCCAGCAGTAGCCAACTACATTATGAAAATACACAATTTTACTAGCAAATGCCTCTACTGTAATCGCTATTTGCCCACAGACACTCTGCTCAACCACATGCTAATTCATGGTCTGTCTTGTCCATATTGCCGTTCAACTTTCAACGATGTGGAAAAGATGGCAGCACACATGCGGATGGTTCACATTGACGAAGAGATGGGACCTAAAACAGACTCTACTCTGAGTTTTGATTTGACATTGCAGCAGGGCAGTCACACTAACATCCATCTCCTTGTAACTACGTACAACCTGAGAGATGCCCCTGCTGAATCTGTTGCTTACCATGCCCAGAATAACCCTCCAGTCCCCCCAAAGCCTCAGCCAAAAGTTCAGGAAAAGGCAGATGTTCCTGTTAAAAGTTCACCTCAAGCTGCAGTGCCCTATAAAAAGGATGTCGGGAAAACCCTTTGCCCTCTTTGCTTTTCAATCCTAAAAGGACCCATATCTGATGCACTTGCACATCACTTAAGAGAGAGGCACCAGGTTATTCAGACGGTTCACCCAGTGGAGAAAAAGCTTACCTACAAATGCATCCACTGCCTTGGCGTGTATACCAGCAACATGACCGCCTCGACTATCACTCTGCATCTGGTCCACTGCAGGGGTGTTGGAAAGACCCAGAATGGCCAAGATAAGACAAATGCACCCTCTCGGCTTAACCAGTCACCAGGCCTGGCACCTGTGAAGCGCACTTATGAGCAAATGGAATTTCCCTTGCTGAAAAAGCGAAAGTTAGATGATGACAGCGATTCGCCCAGCTTCTTTGAAGAGAAGCCTGAGGAGCCTGTTGTTTTAGCTTTGGACCCCAAGGGTCATGAAGATGATTCCTATGAAGCCAGGAAAAGCTTCCTAACAAAATATTTCAACAAGCAGCCCTATCCCACCAGGAGAGAAATTGAGAAGCTGGCGGCCAGTTTATGGTTGTGGAAGAGTGACATTGCTTCCCATTTTAGTAACAAGAGGAAGAAGTGTGTCCGAGACTGTGAAAAGTATAAGCCTGGTGTGTTACTGGGCTTCAACATGAAAGAATTAAACAAAGTTAAGCATGAGATGGATTTTGATGCTGAGTGGCTATTTGAAAATCATGATGAGAAGGATTCCAGAGTCAATGCTAGTAAAACTGCTGACAAAAAGCTCAACCTTGGGAAGGAAGATGACAGTTCCTCAGACAGTTTTGAAAATTTGGAAGAAGAATCCAATGGAAGTGATAGCCCTTTTGACCCTGTTTTTGAAGTTGAGCCTAAAATCCCTAATGATAACCCAGAGGAACACATACAGAAGGTAATTTCTGAGGATGCTTTAGAGTCTGAGAAGCTAGACCAAAAAGAGGAGGATGGTTCAAAATATGAAACTATTCATTTGACTGAGGAACCAACCAAACTAATGCATGACGCCTCTGATAGTGAGGTGGACCAAGATGACGTTGTTGAGTGGAAAGATGCTGCTTCTCCATCTGAGAGCGGCCCTGGTTCCCAACAGGTGTCAGACTTCGAGGACAACACATGCGAGATGAAAACAGGAACCTGGTCCGATGAGTCTTCCCAGAGTGAAGATGCAAGGAGCAGTAAGCCAGCTGCCAAAAAAAAGGCTACCATGCAAGGTGACAGAGAGCAGTTGAAATGGAAGAATAGTTCCTATGGAAAAGTTGAAGGGTTTTGGTCCAAGGACCAGTCACAATGGAAGAATGCAACTGAAAATGATGAGCGCTTATCCAGCCCACAGATTGAGTGGCAGAATAGCACAATTGACAGTGAGGACGGGGAGCAGTTTGACAACATGACTGATGGAGTAGCCGAGCCCATGCACGGCAGCTTGACCGGAGTTAAACTGAGCAGCCAGCAGGCGTAAGGGCCAGCTTCTCTGCCATTGGTGACAGATGCTGCAGCCTGGAACTCTGTGCTCCTTTCAGTATGACTGCAAAGCTGTATTCTAACTGGTACCGCCTTTTGAGTGCTGGGTCATCAGGCTGTGGGGACATGTGGCCACTCCGATCCACGTGGTTATTTCTAAGTCTATGACACGTGATTGGCTGATCTTGCTTTAGAACGTGCTGTGACAGGCACAGTAACTAAATGTGAAAAACCAGTAAGTTGGGGGCTCATGAACGCACACGAGAAAAAGCAGAGGTTTATTTTATCTGCCTTCTCAACATTTCTTTCCCTCTGTAAAATGTTTGGTTGGATGTCCTTGAGAAGCGTTCTCTTGATTCAAACGGTAGTGTAGGGCCAACATACAAGCTACCAGTCCAATGTGTATAGTAGACTTTGGGGAAATTGATTTTTTTTTCATGTATTCATTCTGAATAGTTGAAATGTATATTTGTACAGTCTTTTAGACCTATTCAAGTGATGCTTCTGATATTGTTATTGTGTACCCATCATAGATTTGTTTCTTTTTTTAGTGTTGCCCTTGCTGTGTTAATAAGCGCTGTATCTAGTTGACCTAGCAAAAGCCTGAAACTACGCTAGTGTGGACTTCGGGACAGACTTAGTTTTTGCACATAACCTTGTACAATCTCGCAACAGAGGCCAGCCACATAAGATATATATCTGGACTCTCTTGTATTATAGAATTTTTCTTGTTCTGAATATCCTTGACATTACAGCTGACAAAAACAAAAACTGGTATTTCAGATGTTTCCTGAAATCTTTTAAGCTAAAATCACATGCAAGAATTGACTTTGCAGCTACTAATTTTGACACCTTTTAGATCTGTATGAAAGTGTGTTGTGTTGAAGCAGCAAACCAATGACTGCTGCCTTTTGGATATTTAGTTTTCTCTTTAGTTAAACACCACCCTGGTGTAGTCATTTATACCATCTAATATATGACACACTGTTGTAGTATGTATAATTTTGTGATCTTTATTTCCCTTTGTATTCATTTTAAGCATCTAAATAAATTGCTGTATTGTGCTTAACGTAAATATTTGCTTTATTACACATTACAGTCCTGTGTGTCCATTATGTCTTGTGCCAGTTGATGCCATGGCTCTCTTTCATCAGAGATGGAGGTACAGCCACTGAGGAAACTTGTGGAAGACCAAGATTTGCTGCCGTTGGCATAAAGAATGCTTTCTCTCAAGGCACCTGTTGCAAATTCTTTGGTTTGGTTTTTGTCTTTTTCCCTTTTTACTTGCTAAAATAAACATCCTCGAGTTTTTTCAGTTCCCCTTTTGTTAAGGAGCAGAGCCTGCTTATATATGTAAATGTATCGATAAAAGGATGTAAACAAGTTAGCATTCATTTGCAAGCAGAATCTTAATGCCCTGGTGTTCTTTTGTCTAAATGAAGTAAATGTTAGTTTTCACCTTATAATGGGAACAATTGTACTAAACAGTCAGCTATTCTCTGCTTTTGTTATAACTCTCTGGACCATCTTGCTGTTATGAAAAAGGCTTTGGAGATCACACGTTTGGAGGGCTGTCAAGATACAAGGAGCTGGTATGATGCGTCTACTATGCATGGATTCCCAAGAGCCAACCCCGTACTAAACAAAGTTACAAAGAGGCAGAATTAGGCCGATGTTTTTGGCAGTTAGGACAGTGATGGGATGGATGCTCCAATCCATGCAGAGGCTGGTCAGTCACCTCTCAGGGACATTGGCCTAAAGAGTTCTGAAGTGGCTAGTTTCCATGATTTCTGAGACTCTTCCCAGAAGGTTCATCTTGTTAATGCTTTTGCTACACAGGAATAAAGGTTTGACCGACGTTCCCCTAAGATGTAAAGTCGTGCCTCTCAAAAAACAATACAGGAGAAAGCACAAAAATAGACTAGAACCTTTAGGGTGTGCGGGGCTGGCACGGAGCTGCTTTAACTCCATTATACAGATTATAAATTCTGTGGACACCAGCTAGCATTTAGGACAGGATGTCCCCAAGTTAAGAGGCTACAGATACCCAATCAGAAAAACCGGCATTGAGAAGGTCTCTTTCCCTTGAGGACAGTAATACCAGCTGCATTTAAGCCATCTCACATTTGTTTTGAAATTAGACTGCCTAATTAAAAGGAAGAATTTAGCCTGGGCTTATGAGGCCTACATGGAGTGCTAGTGAGACTTGTGCAAAATAGTGGGGCGGGGTGGGGGGACGTTCCAGGTTGGACATTTGAACAAAGATAGATGAGTATGCTTCCTTCCTGAGGTGGTGTGAATGGGCCTTGTTGGCATATGAGAAGAGTTTAGCCACCTAAGAACTGGAAATAAAGAAGATTTCCAAGTAGAAATGTTGCAGAAGCCCTAAAAGTGTCTCAATAAAAGCCATTTTTAAAAAATGCTGTTGCTACTGTTTGCTTTTGGAATAATCTGGAAATAAAAACTGGCATTCTGCCATCTTCTAATTAGAGAAGGTCTATAACTGTAGATTGAATAATCCTGTAGATTTGCTTTTTAACAAGGAAAAACAAAATTCCAGAGAACTTTTTGCCCTTTCAGTTTCCTGTGGCCATGAGTTTCAGACTCAGATTGAGTAGCACTATGGTTTCTCTCCCTTTTCAGCACCTTGAAGCATTTTCTTGTCCCATCTTTGGTTCCCTGTCATTGAGCAGTACAGGGTCTTCAGCAAACAGCTCTCTGTCCCCTCTTAAATTCCAAGTAAAAAAGGATCTGCCTCCTTTTCTCCCCTGTGGCTGTGTTTCTGTCTGCTCGAAATGCCTACCCACTTGCGAAGACGCACAGTACTTCAGGAGGGGTCAAAGTAAGTGCCTGACTCGAAAATGCTCCATCAAGACTGGGCGTGCCCCGCCCGAAACACTTCCCCGGGAGCCATCCAGCTTGCTTTTGCCAAGTGAGTACTGCCACATAGAGGCGTGGTTCCCCACATTGTGGGCTACCAGCACCCAACCTTGAGATGGGAATCCCAAATCACCTCTAGGTGATTCTGTGCCACGCGAGCTGGAGAACCACTTAGCTTGAGTGATGGAAAAATCTACTTTTCACCAGCGAGACTAGGTAGAGCATACTGAATCTGGATTCCACAGAGCAGCCGGTCAGCCTTCTGCCCCTCCCTTAGGCAATGATCTTTTCAAGCCATTGTGACCCTTAACTGCCAACCCACCCTGTAGCTCACTGGCCTGGCACCAGTAGCAGGCAGGTTTCACCAAAGTGTCATGTAGGAACATTTCAAACTCCTAAACCCCCAGAGGACTGAAAACAAAAGGAAGAGGCTGCTCTCACCATTCTGAAATGCATTCCAACATACCAGTTATTAACTGGCCACCATGATGTACGTGGTCTAGGGAAAGACTCAGCTGAGAGAAACTAGACAGTCAAGTTAGAAAAAAAGGTGTTTTCTGCCAACTACTACTAGAAGGCTAGCTCAAAAACGGATCCAAACTTGGATCACCGTTTGGTAATTTTTTGCATCCTGCTACTTCCCATCAACTTACTCCACTTTAAAAAGTTAACTTAACATTCACTATAACAAATCCTAGTGGAATTACAGCTTAATGGAGTTGTGTTCAAAAATTGGCATATAAGGCAAAAACTGCATGTATCCTGAAAATCCGTAAGTCATGATTTCACAGTGCTCCAGCCAGGAGGACACAGGAGGGAAGGTCCATAGTCATTTCCAGGACACATTCTCTGGTTTTTTCCAGCTATGTACAGTGTTATCAGTATACCTTAGAAAGGTGCGAGGCCATTTAAACCTAAACTGGTTTTTGCAATAAAAATCTTGCTGTACCTTTATGAATGTCTTATTACCAAGTGAAGCAAAATGGATAGCCTAATAAGCAAATTGTTCAACTTTTGGGAACTGATAGAGCAAGAGGCTAGAAATAAAAGGGCTTTTCCAATGCATTCGATGTCAGCGCCATACTGGCTGCCATCTAGAATGGAGCAGAATGTGACAGCTGCGTACATGGGGCAGCCATCTGGGAATCTAAAAATTAAAAGACCTTGCCTTGGGGACCATTGGCGAAAAGATCACTGCATGACTTGCTGGTGGCTGCAACTGCTGGCACACAGCTCTACGGGCTTCCCCGGGAAGAGGACTCCGAGAGAGGCTTAAACACAGAGCCCTCCAAGGAGGGGACCTCCAGGCCAGGGGTGAGATTACACCTTTCCTAGGAGTTCAGCACTGTTCCTGAAAATGCCTGGGGCTCAGCACACATCCTGAGTACATATTTACTCAAGGACTTTCCAAACATCACAGAAGTGTTCCCGGGACTAGTTGTAGGGCATTAGATTCCAAGATAATTTGAGTCCTCAAAACAGTCCTGCCCCAATTCCCTAAACCACCCCCCAACACAAAAAAAAGTCCTCTAAAGGGAGTATTAGTACTAGGTTTTGGGTTTCAGGACATGAAGTTTCAGAGAAGCCAACTTGTCCCAAGATTCCAGCTGGCAGAGGGGAGATGCTGACTTGGACTCAGGATATCTGAGTCCACAGCCCCTGGAATTCCCAGCCGCACCATCCAGCCTTGATCTTGGCTGAAGACTATCCTCTTAAGAAAGGCTTTCCCTGCTATGAATGCAAAGACATGTGAGCCTTGGTTTCTAAACCAACACATCATAGTTTCCCTGGCACAGCGTTTCCCAAACTATACTTGTTCACATTACCATCTTTGTCACTTTTGCCACATCTGCCTAACAGCTGCTTTACATACTTAATACGTTTCAACTCCCCTTTGTGAAAGGGAAAACCATCTCTACAAAAAAAGAACCACCAGCATAATTTGCCATTAATGAAGGCATCCCTAAAAACACATACAAAACGTTAGACTAAAAATGTGCCACCTGTCATTGCTTGCTGAGGGCTGTGAGCCTGAGACTTGCTCTGTTTGTTAAAAAGGAAAATCAGAAGGGCCCAGGGCACACTAGCACCAAGATGAGACTTTTTCCTTGGCCCAGACGAGACTGGAAGAATTGGATGTGTCTCCATGGACTCGTGTTACCTGATGCATGCCAGGTGGCACCAAACCATTTGTCAAGAGATGGCTCCGGTTCAGAGTGCTTCCCAGGGAAGCCTTTGCCCAGTCATTACCCAGCTCTTCTTACCTGGCTTTACACTCCTTTTTATGAAATAGGGCTCTCACTGGCAGTAACGGGAACTCCAACTCAGATTGGGCTTAATAAAGGGGACACAGGTAACAGCTGTGGCTGAGGAGGGCAGGCTGCTCAGTGATGTCAGCAGGGTGTCAGGTCCGTGCTTCCGTCCTGCCACCCACACGGTCACCATCCTAAGGAGGGACCCTGGTGTTCGTGTTGCTTCCCATTCACCTGCCCTGAGAGAGGGTTTCCCCTCCCTTACCACAGAGGGAGAGTCCTGAACTTGGAGCTAATTGGACCACTCCAGAACTAGTTTCTGTGGCTGGTAGGCTTAGGCCAGACCTAAGCCTCGGTGAGTCACTGTGAGCTAGGATTACCTCGATGGGCTTAGATCAGGCAATACCCATCTCTGGAGCTGGGGTGCAATCAATTCAACCCAAACCAGAAGCCACCTCAAGCCCGATTCTACCCACTACACTCCGGAGGGTGTGAGACGGATACTGGGGCCTCTACACTCTTCAAAGGAAACCTCCTTGAAAAGTCTCTTAACTGCTATTCTTCCAAAGCACGGATTCCCAGACCTGGCTGCATCTTGAAATCACCTGCGGATTTTTAACACTTAAAGAGGCTGGGGACCCTCCCCCAGAGATTCTGATGCAATTGGCCTGAGCTGTGGCCCAGGTGACTCCAATGTGGTTCCCAGGCAAACCTGAGAACCATCGTTCTAAAGACACAAGGACCAAGGCTACAGCGTGAGCCTTCCCCTGATTCATGTATTTGCTACCAGTGGTCTCCCGTTTAAGACCATTTATTCTATTTCTCTCCATTCAACAAACACGCACTTGCCGGACAGCCTAAGAACCCCCATCTCTACACCCAGAGATGGAACTTGTGTGTAGAAAACAATGTTACACGTGTAAGCTAATGCCCTGAGGTCTCGCCGGTTCCCCAGGAGCAATGATGAGACCGCGGGCCTACACGGGTCGCCCTGGCGGGGTCACCGCAGCAAACAGTCCCAGTCCTGGTGCCAACAAAGGAAAAGCACAAACCTCATCGTCCAGGGCGCTCCCGCAGGTCTTCTCCCTCTCCTGCGCCTCGGGCGCGGCTCCCCCAGAAGAGCCTTGCTGGCGAAACGCTGAATGCTACATTTATGACGGAACTGCTCCCTGGAAGACCCAATGAGAAAGTCCTTCCGGTTGAGGGGCCGACCTCCAGCAGAGTCAGGCTTGCCTGGTTTGGTTCTCTGAGGGAATCATGTGATTATCCAGAGCAAGTACACCTGCCCACTGCAGTCGGCTCCATACTCCTTCCTCCACCTCAGCAGCCCAGGCAGCCAGCAAAGCACACTCCCCAGAAGTCCCCGCAAAGAAGGCAGAAATAAGCCTCAGACCGCTGCCCCTCCCCAGCGGCTTGCAAGCCTAAAGTGCATCCAGCTGGTGCTTACCGATAAGAATTCTGATGCTTTAAATCTACAGCGAGCACACAGGCCTCACAGAGGAAATTCTGTGACAGCTGCTCCGAGTCAGAATTGCTTTGAATTCTTTCAAACCCAAAGATGGTTGTGCTCTTGACCATAAGACAAAGCGGGGGGCTTCCCTGGTGGTGCAGT
Organism: Tursiops truncatus; assembly: GCF_011762595.2. NCBI lineage: Eukaryota > Metazoa > Chordata > Mammalia > Artiodactyla > Delphinidae > Tursiops > Tursiops truncatus. The sequence continues at coordinate 75,675,033 of NC_047048.1, read as the reverse complement.
GGTTAAGAATCCACCTGCCAATGCAGGGGACACGGGTTCGAACCCTGCTCAGGGAAGATCTCACATGCCACGGAGCAACTAAGCCCGTGCGCCACAACTACTGAGCCTGCGCTCTAGAGCCTGCGAGCCACAACTACTGAGCCTGCGTGCTGCCACTACTGAAGCCCACGCACCTAGAGCCCGTGCTCCGTGACAAGAGAAGCCACCGCAATGAGAAGCCCGCACACCGCATGGAAGAGGAGTCCCCGCTCGCCACAACCAGAGAAAGCCCGTGCGCAGCGACGGAGACCCAACACAGCCAAAAATAAAAATAAATAAAATAAATAAATTTATTTTTTAAAAAAAGACAAAGCAGGATTTTGCTTTAAGATGGGAAGGAAATGCCTTGATGCCTCCAGGTGCCTGGGTCAACAGGTCATCTCGAGAGAACCGGTAATCCTGGAACAAGACCGCTTTGGGGGTGTCTGCCTAGCTTCTAACCTCTTCTCTGAGAACTCCCCTTTCCACCCCAAGAAGGAGAGCTTTTATCATGAAGGGATGTTGGATTTTGTCAAGTGCTTTCTTCTGCATCTCTTGAGATGACCATGTGGGTTTTTTCCTTTTATTAATCCAAGTGTGTTGCACTGATTGATTTTAAGGTGTTAAACCAACCTTGCGTTCCTAGGAGAGAGCCCACTTGGCCATGGTGTGTAATCCTTTTTATATATTTCTGGATTCAGTCTGCTGCTATTTTGTTGAGGACTTCTGCAAATGCAAATACCTGTGGGGCCAGGCAATAAAGAAATCAGTGAGATAACTTAGATACAAGAGAGACCCGGAGGGTGCGGCCCTGCTAAAGGGACTCAGCTGTGGCTCGTTCTTGCAAGAATATGAGCCCCATATTGCCTTATTTTCGTTTTTGAAGAGAAGCTGGAAATCCAGTTCTTAATGTGAACTGCCCTGATTTTTAATTGCTGGCAACTGATTTTAATTGAATTTTTTGAATAGGGAAACACCAAAATACCAAAAGTTTAAAATAAAATGGAAAGTCCACTTCTCACCCACAGTAGATATTCACCATTCTCAAATATTTGTTTATCCTCCCAGAGAAGTTGAATGCTTTTCTTTCTCACACAGATGGTAGCATATTAGGTACCTTTTCCTCCACTTTGGCTTTTGTGATATCTCCATACCAAGTCACAAAGAACTCTCAATCCATTTTTACATCTTCATAGGATTCCACCCATGCATGCATGTGTGGAGGTACTGTAACTGAACCAATCCCTAACTGATGGATACTTAGGTTCTTTCCAATCTTTTGCTATTTCAATGAGCAGTGAATAAACTTTTGCATTTATTGTTTCTCTTGTGTGTGTATATATATTGGGAGGCTAGATCCCTAGGGGCGGAATTGGGCCCTAGGGGTCTAAGGGTATATACATTTCTAATTTTGATAGGTACTGCCCATGGACCTCCATGAGAATCATGTCCCACCACCAACGTATGAGAATGCACATTTCTTCAAAATTTCACCAACAGTGTCATCAAAAACGTTTTATTTTTGCCTGCATAAGTGAAAACTAATTTCAATATTCTTTATACTTACAGATTGAGGTTGAGTATCTTTTCATATCTTTAAAATGACTTTTGCATTTTCTTTTCTGTGAAATACCTATTCCTAACCTTTGCCATTTTTCTGGGGGTTTTCCTCTTATTTATTTGTAAGAGATGTTTATATATTAGGGAGATTACCCCTTTGTAATACAAGCTGCAAATATATTTTCCCAGTTTGTCCTTTGTCTTTTTGGTCATTTGTCTTTTGAATTTGCTTAGGATTTTGTCGTTCTGTTTTAAGATTTTTTTTTGGTTGAATTTTCTGTTTGTTTTTGCCATGCAGAGGATTTTAAATTTTTTAATATAATCCAATTCTTCATCTTTTATGGCTTCTGGATTTTTTTTTTATGACTCTCCAATGTTTCTGCCTCCTTATTCTATAAATTCATTTTACACATTTAACTCCTCCTTAATCCATTTGGAATTTTGGAACCGTTCCTGGTGTACAGAATGAGGTATGGAACTCGCTTTATTTTTTCCAGATGGTTACCCAGTTGTCTCAACATGAAAATCATTTTAAAACAGTTCAGGGCAAACCATACAGTTCTGCCAGCCTGTGGGCCACCGTCTTGAAACCTCTTACTTTGAACAGACGTGAAGTTCACATCCACGGGGCAAGTGGGAATGATCGACCAAAGGGCCTTGCTCTTATGAAGACTAGCAATGGCCTATACCCTGGTGCCCCTGTCCAAAAACAGCCACCAATGAAAGAAAAAGAGAAAGAAAACGATCACCCTTTCGTAGGCTGCAAAGTGACCCTTGCCGTGGGCTTTGGGTTTGACCCTCTCAAGTCAGCGTCAAGGCTTTCGCTGATTTGCTAGGAGACACATCTGACACTTGCTCTAACGGGGGACACCCATCAGGTCACCTGGCACCAGGACAGAGCACCAGCAGCTCAGAGGACTGAGGTCAGGAATTCCTGGCAGGCTCTGTGTCCTGGCTTTCCCTCCCCTTAAGTGTCTCCAAGTGTCCCTGAAAGTTCATTGTTTGGCACTGCAACTCCAGGAAACTTGGAAAGGCCAGTTCTAGCTCATTAGTCACCTTTTCCCCATAGATATTGTCATACAACCTTACCCCTCCTCACTGCCTTGTGGGGGGGTATCCCCAAAAGAGTCCCAGGACAGCAAAACCAGAGGGTGCGAGTTGGACTCTGGCAGCTCTCACTCTCCCGTGACTCGTTCTTACTCTGAAATGTAAGGCAGTTCTGAAGCCACTCCCTGCTGAGGCTCTTGGATGCCACGAGCCAACTGAGAAACGCAGGACAGTGGGCCTTTCCCCCACCCAGCCTGGTCACCATCACAGCCACCTGTTACCCAGTGCCCTTCGCCGGGCCCTGACACAGGTCATCTCATTTCCTCCTCAGTACACCCCAACAGGCAGGTGCCATTATTCTCTGTCTCTTACTGTGGAAGATCTTACTGAGGCTAGTCTCAGAGAAGGTAAGCAACTAACCCAGGGCCACACAGCTGAGATGTGCAGGAGATGATGGCGCTGCCCAGGCAGGCTGACCTCACAGCCTATAAGCTCTTAGTCACGGTCCTGTGGGTCTCTATTTTAGGACACCTCTGTTGCTGTGGCTTAATCCTGTGACATTCCCCTTCACCTCTCCCAGACCCTTGGTTCGGCCTCTGGAAGGAGAAAGAAGCCTGGGCATCTTCAGCAATCAACATATACCCGGTTTTCCAGAAACTGCTGTCCTCACCACCTGTCTGAAAAAGGAACTTTCCATTGAATCTCTGCTCTCCCTGAGCAGACCAGGGCACGGGGAAGATCTAAGCTTCCTTCGTTAAAAACAGTCCCTATCAATACATCACGGCCACGACAATGAACGGTCAGTAGCCACTGGGATGCCGCCACAGGCTCAGTGTCCGCCGGGGGAGCCAGGGACAAAGCTGACACGCCGAGTATACACACGCCACTCCGCCTCCAGTTACAAGGTACAGAAGCCGGCGACACCAGCACCATCTATGCTGTGAGATGTCAGGGTAGTGTTAGTTTGGATGGGGGTGGGGCACTGGCTGGAAGGGAGCACAAGGGGGCTTCTGGGTGCTGATCATGCTTGTGTGTTTCTAGATCAGGGTGAGGGTTAAGCAGATGTGTTCAGTGTGTGAAAATTCAGTGACCCATACACTTAGGTGCACCTTTCCGCCTGTAAACTTTACTTCAATAATTTAAAATAACGTCTTGACATTTTTAAATAAAGAATTATGTTTACTTTACAACAATTATCTCCGCAAAACGCTGGCTGTACTTGAAACAAGGGGTTCACTTATATCTTTTAGTTCAAAAAATTGTCCTAAGGAACTGCCCTGGTGGCGCAGTGGTTAAGAATCCGCCTGCCAATGCAGGAGACACGGATTCGAGCCCTGGTCCGGGAAGATCCCACATGCTGCGGAGCAACTAAGCCCGTGCGCCACAGCTACTGAGCCTGTGCTCTAGAGCCCGCGAGCCACAACTACTGAGCCTGTGTGCCACGGCTACTGAAGCCCGCACGGCTAGAGCCCGTGCTCTGCAACAAGAGAAGCCATCACAATGAGAAACCTGTGCACCACAATGAAGAGTAGCCTCTGCTCGCCACATCCAGAGAAAAGCCCACGTGCAGCAACGAAGACACAACACAGCCAAAAATAAAATAAATAAAATAAAAAAAAAAAAGAAAAGCCAAGTGATTTGCTTATTAAAAAAAAAAGAATCCTCCTGCTAATGCAGGAGACATGGGTTCGAGCCCTGGTCCGGGAAGATCCCACATGCCATGTAGCAACTAAGCCCATGCGCCACAACTACTGAGCCTGCGCTCTAGAGCCCACGAGCCACAACTACTGAGCCCGCGTGCCACAACTACTGAGGCCCGCACGCCTAGAGGCCGTGCTCTGCAACAAGAGAAGCCACCGCAATGAGAAGCCCCTGCACCGCAACGAAGAGTAGCACCCGCTCACCGCAACTAGAGAAAGCCCGTGGGCAGCAACGAAGACCCAAAGCAGCCAAAAATAAATAAAAGTTAAAAAAATTGTTCTAAAATTGGCAAGACTCAACTCTTTTTTTTGCTTTGCTACCACTATCTCACTAGATTCATGATGTCAGATTTCCTTGAAATTCAAATGCTGGTCTGCAATACAGGGGTGTGTGCGTGTGTGTGTGTGTGTGTGTGTGTGTGTGTGTGTGTTCTTGGCTCTGGGAGGGATTCCAGAAACTAGAAATATCCATCACCAAAGTGAGGAATCCAACATTTCAGAACAATAGCAGGAAACTCATCTACATGAGAAGAAATTAAAGCAAACACACCTTGGAGGACTCCAGGGAATCTGAATGATCTCTGCATTCTGCTGGGAATCTGAAGGCCAGCTGCACCCTCCCCTCAGGCGAGGGGCTTCATCATAAGCAGATTCTGAGCATCAGGCTTGAGCCGGCGGCAGGAGCACCCATCAGGGAAACATTTACATCCAGGCGACCTGGACACGTTTATTCAGACGGTTCACAGGGCCAGTGGGCACTGGGGTTCACACAAACCGGCCGACACGTATGGACCTGGAGCCACGCACCCTGGGAGCACCGCGCGAGCCCCTCACAACCTCTGTGCACAGCCCTTCCAAGGCAAAGGGAAACCCAAGGCCCCACAGCCCATCCCCCTGGGTGACCACCTTGTCCAGAACACCAGGCAGGACAAACGCCGGTGGAGAAGGCCTTCTCCAGCTCATCTCTGAGGCACTGCCCACCTGTGGGTTCTAAATGCTTCTCCAAACCCTGTGGGCCCATGTGAAGCAAGGGGGAAAATTCAGAAAACGCATCCACAACAATAAAACAAAACAAAACAAAACAAAACGAACAATCTGCGCGGCACACAGATTTCACTTCCCGATGTCCCTGACGGCAGGACCGCAGGGCTCACAGACGCCTTTGGCAGCTGGGGGCTCGGCGCGTTGCCTCCCCGGCGTCCACAGGAAAATAGTCCTCGGTTCTGTACAACGCGGGCAGCTCGAAGGTCGGGGCCGCCGGCGTCCACAGCTTCTGGAATGACAGAAAACCAGGTGCCCCATCAGCCTCGTGAAGCCACTTGTTCTGAGACCCAAGAACTCCACTTGCAGGAGTTCATCCTGCAGGGAGAATAGCCCAGTTGACCAAAGACTCCATGATTCTTTGGTGACACTGCCTGTGGCAGCCAAAGCCGGCCCATTTGGAACGTGGTGGGGAGCTAGGTCGGCAGGGCTGTCCGCGTCCACGGGGCCCTCTGCAGCATTAGAGAGAACCGGGCTCTGAGGAGGGATGACTGAGAAAGCCAGGTGTACCTCGTGCCACCGCGTGCCAGGAAGGGCCTCGAGCCGAGACAGCACCGTGGGCCAGGCCCTGGGAAAGCTGGGGTCGGGCCGATGCTTCTTTGAATGTGCGCCCATCTGTGCTGCCCGAAGGCTGGGCCACACGCATGTGTTACTTTGTTTTTTTTAATTGAACCATTTTAAGAAGTGCTTACTTATTTCTGGTGTGGATTTTTGCTGCAGGGAGGTTAGGGAGGGGAGATTTTGCATCAAGCAACCCTCCTCAAGCTCTAGTAACCCTGCGGGTTACCCAGGCATCTCAAGGTCAAACCAGTTTTACAGAGGATGGCCTCAAACAGTGCTTCTCAAATGTGACTGCACAGGGAACCTCCTGGGAGACTTATGGAATGCTTATGCCCAGGCTCCGCCCCCAGAGTCTGATGTCGTTGGTCTGGGGTGTGGCCTGGGCATCGGGGTATTTCAAAGCTCTCAGGTGATTCTCACGTAGAGCCAGGGCCGATCCCAATAACTGTGACCTGCTCAGAGGAGGGAGGGTCTGCTAGGCTCCGGGGCGGAACAGCTGGGAGATGGGCAGGAGTGTGGGGCTCCAGGGGTGCAGAGGGAGGAGGGCTCTGCACGTCTCCACCTGGGGTCCCTCTCACCACCCTTCCGCCCTCCCCCCGCAGCTCCGTCTACTGTTTGGTCTCCAGGCCACCTCTGCCCGCTCAGCCCAGAGCAAGCTCTGCCCCAGCCTTCAGCTGCAGTCACAGGTGCCAGCGCACAGGTGTGTGGCTCCAGCCCGTAGTTAATAACAGCTCCCCCAAAGCCCAGCCCGTCCACGAGCTCTGCGCTGCACTGGGTTTGTACTTACCCACCCCCATGCTTCTTCCCCACGGTGACACCGTGACCATCCCCCCTTTCGTGGGTGGTCGGGGGAGACTACACGCCGGGAGGTGCCTTACCCACCTCCCACCTGTCCGAGTATCTGTCCACTCAACCACTACCTCATTGAATGCCCAGGGCTGGCCGAGGGCACAGCTGTGAAGTAGACGCATCCCCAGCCATCAGGGGCCTTCCTCTCTATCTGGAGACAAAGGAACCAACAGGAAAACACCACCAGCGTGCGCTGAAGCACCAAGGCCCCTGGAACCCAGAGGAGGCCCATCTCATCCCGGAGGGATCAGGAGGTATTCAGAGGGTGAGCACCTAGGACCCCAACCCCCGGCCGGAGGGGCTGCGTGGAGGGGTAGCCGGAGGTGCGGTGGTCCAGGCTGTGGACACCCTGTGCACAGTGCGGAGTGGTGTGGTGGGCCGCGGGCACTGAGGCAGCTCAGTCTGGAGTCAGGCCGGGTCAGAGTGTAGACAGGGATGCTGCTGCAAAGCAGGGCCGGATGATGTGGGCTCCTGGAGGCTGAGCTAAGAACTTTATCCTAAGAGACCAGGGACAGGGAGAGAGGGAGAGAGGGAGAGAGGGAGGGAGGGAGAGAGGGAGGGAGGGAGGGAGGGAGGGAGGGAGGGAGAGGGGGAGAGAGAGAGAGAGAGAGAGAGAGAGAGAGAGAGAGAGAGAGAGAGAGAGAGAGAGAGAGAGAGAGTGTGTGTGTGTGTGTGTGTGTGTGTGTGTGTGTGTGATAAGTGTTTTAGAAAGAGCAGAGACTAGACTGTAGGGGAAACGGGACCAGAGTGGAAGCTGTTGCAGGTAGGCATCCCTTCAAGGTGAGAGTGGCTGGATTTGGGGTGAGAGTGAACAGATTCTAATGTCTGAGCCCCGAAGCCCTGAGCTACCGCACCCCCCAGCCCTCTCTCTGCTGCAAAAGGAAACCACAAAAGGGCTTCAGATAAGGTGGACCACACTCGGGCCCTCAGGTGCCTGGGGACCGCTTACCTCCCTGAGTCTCCACGCACATCTGGAAGGCCAGGACGAACAATTCACCTTGGCCAAGGGTCTGCCTCCCAAAAGGGCACAGGGAACATTGAACCAGTCGGCCCCGGGTCAGCCACTCGGCTCAGCCCGCTTGGGGGATACTTGGGACGCGTTTGTCCCCCCTTCTCCCAGCACCTTCCCGGGGCTGCCACCCACCCCTGTGGGCTGGACTTGAGTCCTCTGACAGCGCTGTGACCAAAGCACAACGGGGAAACGAGCCCCAAGATGCATCTCACAGCCTGAGGGATGCAGTCTGTGGATAAGCCATCGTTTTAGAATATCCTCACCCAGTTCCTCCTGAGAACTGGCCCTTGTAGTATCTAGAAAATGCAAGATTCAAGTAATGACAGTTCAAAGACCAGCTCCCTTGTCCTGACACAAGGCTTGGGGGCCAAAGCACATTGGTGATCCTGAAAAGACAGGTTCCTTTCTCTCCTGCTCTCAGGACCCAGGCAAGGCCTCACGGGTCCCAAGGGTGAGTGGCCAGGCCGGGCCAGAGCCAGTGTCCCTCTCCTGGAGATCCTGGGCCTCTGGACTCCCTGTTCTTTGTCAAATGGTTCTTCCAACAGGGATGGGGCTTCTGCCTCCTCCCTGAAGGAGACAGCCTTCCGAAAAAGGAGAAAATCAATATAATTACGAAGGAACCAAGGAGAAGTAATCCTAAGAGACTCCTTAGCAGCTTTGGATATAATCGTATCTTGAGTTCCAGCGAGATCTAATGCAAGCAGTGGTGGCGTCTTTGCTGGTGATGGAGTGGAAACGTCCTTCCCGCACTCAGAAAGCAAGGAGAAGGGGGACGCAGGGAGAGGTGAGCCTTGTGCCAGCGCCCAGCCAGGCGGCACTGTGGTTATTAGACAGCAGCTACGCGTGCTCGCCAGGACCCCACAGGGGCCCAGGAGAATGAGCCATTCCAAATGAGCTTGCTCCTTTTCAAAGGGGCCCCCAGCCGGGAAGGTGGCGAGGAAGGCCGCAGAGAGGCTGGTGCAGCTCTATGCTGGCCCTGGACCAAGCCCCTGCCAACATCTTGGGGCACGTGGAAAATCTGTGGGAAAGTGACTCACAGCTCATTGGAGATCTGGGCCTGCAGTCAGCCAGGAAGGGGGGCCCTGAGCTGAGCCAGGGGGCTCCGAAAGGGGCCACTTCAGCCCCAAATGCTGCTCTTGGAGAGTGGGTGGGCATGGGAAGGGCGTGGGATGTTATCTCGGCCTGTGCAGCCTCCACGTCCCATTCTGGTATCAGCATCTTGGCCGTCTTGTGGAATCACTGCTGCCAGCTCCCCAGCGGAGCTGCTCTGCCCACCTCCACAGCTGAAGGATGAGTGAGAGGAGGCCTGACCCACCTGGGCCGTGATTGGTCCAGGAGTGAGCAGGTGACCCCAGCTCACCCAATGAGAATCAGCCTTGGGACTCTGGCTCTTGGGACAGGGCTGCTTCCTGCCCCCGTCCCCCCTTCCCAGGTCCCAGTGAGGACGGGCCCGTGAGCCTGGCAGTCACTTCTGACACACTGAGGGGCCTGCCTGAGAGTGAAGCCAACACAAGGAAGCCGAGTTGGGAGGGGAAGCAACAGAGTCCTGACAGTATCATTTGAGCACCTGAATCGAATTTTGCCCGAGGTTAGTGTCACCTTGGGACCTGTCCTGTTCTTGAGACCACGGGATTCTCTTCTTTGCTTAAGCCAAGGTGACCTGGGCTCTTGTCACCTGCAACCAAGCCTCCTGCCTAAAGCAAAGAGTAAATCCACAGTAGTGCGGACGAGCGCTTGGAAACCAGCGGCGGAATCGGCAGATAAGGGCCGGCGTGTGAGGCTAAAAGCAGCCCGAGGCCCCAGATGCTGTCAGGGTAAAGCAGGACCACACACCGGAGGCCAGGCCCCAGTCGCAAGCACCCCGGACGCCAAGGAAACCCAGCCCTCTCACACCCAGGATGACCTGCAACAGGAGGAGTTGTCCCCATCTCAGAGGTCACAGGGGCCAGGGAACCACAGAGCCGGGGTCCACTCAGGCCTCTCTGGCTCCAGGTCCAGCCCCCGCCCATCGCCCTACTGGGCTCCTGCCTCGAGCCCAAATCCTGGAGAATCTCAGAAGGGACTTCAGAGAGCTCCCCCTCTCCCCCCTCACCTGCAGCTGGTACTGAGATTCTGCTCCAGTGGCGGCCAGGTAAGCTAGGAGGACTGTCCAACTCCCTGGCGCTTGCTCCAGGCTCCCACTCTCGCCTGCAGGCGAGAAGGTTCCACCAGCGGGACAGGATGGGAGGCACAGAAACCTGACACCACAGGTCCAGGGCTCCGCTGCCCTCCCTCCCAGTCCCCCATGCCCCCATCAGCCCGAGCTCCCAGCTGGAGGAGGGTCTCTGGAGCTGGGGCGCTGGGCCTGGCATGCTCTCCTGGGTCTACACAGCCTCCCACATCTTCCTCACTTCCACCCCAGACCCCCGAGTTCCCAAACCTGCAGCCCACACACCAGATGCATGTGTGTGCTTGGTCGGCTGCATGGTTTTTAAAAACTGGAATTAACTGCAAACATGTAAAAAGTCAGCAGATTTCTCAGGAAAACCAGACTGCCAGCTAGCTACTCTTGGAAAATCAGATGATCTGGAAGCTCCCGGTGGCTGGGCAGAGGAGCTACGGGTGCTCCCCTGTGGGCCCCAGGGCCCACGGGGCCACGTCACCTTTCTGGAACCTGCCGCTTCCGGTGGTGGGTGCCTCGGGGTTGGCCCTCTGGGCTGTCTGCACCACCAAGCAGCTCCTTTCCTGACAAAGCCCCCAGAGGGCTGTTGAAGCACGTGGCAAGGGGGAGCCTCGGGCCAGCCTGGCTTCAGGGTCTCTCCTCTGAAGCCCCCCAGTCGGATCACTGTCTGCCCACCCACCTCAGGGCCTGTGCCATCTGCCCACTCCTGCCCCCAGAAATCCCGCACGGCTCCTCGTGAGTCCTAGCCCGCCTCGTATCTCCCTCTGGGAAGCCCCAGCTGCATCTTCCTGATCCTGGGCTGCTTTCTCTTTTTTTTTTTAAATTTTACTTATTTATTTTTATACAGCAGGATCTTATTAGTTATCTACTTTATACATATTAGTGTATATATGTCAATCCCAATCTCCCTGGACTGCTTTCTGTTCAGGCCAGGGTCAGCACGCTTGTTCTGCAAAGGGCCAGATGGTAAACATTTGCAAGCCCCACAGTCTCTGTCACAGCTACTCAGCTCTGCCCTCCCAGCACCAAAGCAGCCACAGGCAACGTGGAAAGTAATGGCATGGCTGCGTGCCAATAAAACTTTATTTACAAAGATGGGGGCAGGCCAGACTTGTTTTTTTCAGTTTGCCCCAGAATTAAATCTATCTTCCTAAATAGAACAGGAATGACAAACCCATCTCTGTATCTCCCATGCAAGTGGGCACTAAGTGATAGGTCACCAGACACAGGCTGCAGGATTTAGGCCCAGGCCCACCTTGCTGACTGTCCCCAGGCCGGAGTATTATTTGGTTGGCTGCTCTTGGGTCATCACTGCAACTCCAGCCTGTCCTGGCTAAGCATCCTCCACCTCAAAAGAAAGGCCACACCGCTGTCCCACGTGTGGGCCAGGTTCTGAGGTTCCAAAGTGTGGGTCATCCTCTGGGAGGCTGAGGCCTCAGGCTGACCACGGGTGGAAGCTCAGGTAGCCAGAGACTCACCCTCATCCCCCAGGTTACCAGGCACCTCCAGCCCCAGGGGACTTGGGAGAGGCCCATCCTACTGGGAAAACAACAACTACACTTCCTGTGGCCCAAGTTGCACACATTGTCTCTAACCCTCCAGCACTCCTTCGAGGCAGAGGTTTCTCTTCCCCTTGAGCCTCACTTTCCTTTCTGTAAAATGAGGACAATACCGTCGACTTCATGGAGTCCTGCCTGGGGCACAGCAGTGATGCTGGAGGTGCTGTACCCACCTTGGGACCATGAGGACAAAAGCCACCGGCTAAGGATGGTAGGGCAGTAGCCAGGAGAATCAACTGGCCACTCAGGACTTCTTGTCCCATGAGGGAAAAACACAAACCCTATTTGGTTAAACCACTTCAGTCAGGTTTCTGTTATGCCGCCGAACACAGACTGATGGACACGTGCCATTACTCTCACCATCACTCCAGTTCATAGCAAGTTGCCCAAGGTGGCACAGGTAGTAAATGGGTGGAGCCAGGACTCAGCCCAGGTTGTTTGTATGATGAAATGGAACGATCACCAAAAAAGTGAAAACTTGTAGATCTCGCAATAGTTCCAAAAGGTAAAATGGAGTTCCAAATAACTGACGCATGCATTGCCCCCTGCAGGAGCTCCACTGCCCTTGAGGGGGCGCCGCGCGGTGACTTGCTTCCACAAAGTAGGGCAGGGGGGAGGGGGTGGAGGCGGGAGTGACAGCCTGGTGGAGACACCTGGCAAACACTGCCTCGGCCAGAGGGTCATGGTTAACATCATCAGAGCTACGTCACGCTGACAGCATGTCCCCTGGATCTGATGTGATGAGAAGGTACTTCACCTCTGTGGTCTTCCTCCCCCAAACCCATCACCCCAGTCTAACCACGAGAAAAACATCAGATCAGCTCTAATTGAGGGACAGTGTACAACATACCTAACCAATAATCCTCAGAACTGTCAAGGTCATCAAAAACAAGGAGAGTCTGAGAAGCCGTCATAAACCAGAGGTGGCTAAGGAGACGTGACGACTGAATATAATAGGGAACAGAAAAGGACATTAGGGAAAAACTAGTCCAATCTGAATAAACCGTGGAGGTTAGTTAATAGCCGTGTATCGACGTGGGTCCTTTAGCTGTGACAACGTACCACAGTAAAACAAGATGTTCACAATACAGAAAACTGCGTGAGGGACGTATGGGAACTCTCTGTATTATCACAGCAACTTGTCTCTAATTCTAAAATAAAAGATTCTATTGGGTGGGAGCGGCGTGGAGGGAAGCAGACAGAGAAAAAACATCTCCGTCCATCAGCACAGACCAAGCCCCCGGCCTCTCTCACTTCAACCACAGTGACTGAGTAGTGAGCACTTCCTGAGTGCCCAGCCCGTTGGTGGGCCCTGCAGGCTCCCGGCCCATTCGTGCCCACAGCCGCTGAGAGAGGCAGGTGTCCCTACTCCCATTTTCCAGAAGGGGAAACTGAGGCTCAGAGAGACACTTGCCCAAGATCACCCAACTGGGAACTGGCAGAGCTGAATTCAAACCCAGGCCCACCCTGCCCCAGCACTGAGCCAGGACACAGGTGGCCCTGGGGCTGAGTGGGGCTGGGGGCTGAGCTCTCGCCCAGGACCTGGGATGTCCCTCCAGCGTCTGCTTGCCAACCTTGGGACCCTCGGGAGCGCCCCCTTTAGTCTATTCAGAGCCGCCATCAGCCGCCAGATCGACCTGGAGCTCTACGCCTCCTACGTCTACCTGTCTGTGTGGTACTATTTTCACCGCCATGATGTGGCTTTGAAGAACTTTGCCAAATACTTTCTTCACCAATCTTGTGAGGAGAGGGAACAGGCTGAGAAACTGATGAAGCTGCAGCACCACCGGGGTGGCCGAATCTTCCTTCAGGATATCAGGAAGCCAGACCGTGAGGACTGGGAGAACGGGCTGAATGCAATGGAATGTGCACTACACTTGGAAAAAAGTGTGACTCAGTCACTACTGGAACTGCACCAACTGGCCACGGAGAAAAATGACCCCCATTGGAGTGACTTCATTGAGACGCATTATCTGAATGAGCAGGTGAAATCCATTAAAGAACTGGGTGACCAGGTAACCAACTTGCGCACGATGGGGGCCCCCGAACCTGGCACGGCACAGTATCTCTTAGACAAGCACACCCTGGGAAATAGTGATGATGAGAGCCAAGCCTTAGGCTGGCTTCCCGTAGCCACAGGGGTGGCCTCCCTGGTCCCCAAGCCAGTGCATGCATGTCTGGGTTACCTTTACCTTTTCTGTAAGTTGTACCAAAACACCTACAAGTCCTTTCCTTAGTACCATTCCTTCAAATAAAGTAATTTGGTACCCAGGAAAAAAAAAAAAAAAAGAGTTGCCTGCCAACATGGAAGAACCAGGATGGTTCAAATAAACATCAAGGGCTTCCCTGGTGGCGCAGTGGTTGAGAGTCCACCTGCCGATACAGGGGACACGGGTTCGTGCCCCGGTCCGGGAAGATCCCTCATGCCGCGGAGCGGCTGGGCCCGTGAGCCATGGCCGCTGAGCCTGCGCGTCCGGAGCCTGTGCTCCGCAACGGGAGAGGCCACAGCATTGAGAGGCCCGCGTATCACAAAAAAATAAATAAATAAAATTAAATTAAAAATCAAGTTCCTGTTTCTCTTGAACAATGTAGCTACCTGGCCGCACTGGGCCCATATTCCTGCGGGGTGCGTCCAGCTGGCCCCTCTCCACTGGGCATGTGCTGTCAGGCTTGCCACCGTCCCCGCCAGGCCTGACTCACTTGTCCGCAGCACCTGCCGCGCCCCGCGGGCATCTGAGCCGGCAGCGGCTCCAAGCTCACGTCACCGTGGGGCTGTCGAGGAGCTGGATGCTTCCCATCCATGGCCCAGGCCCCCTGGGGTGGGGACGGCCCGCCTGGGCCGCTGCCGAGACCAGCGGCTGCTGCCCTATACCCGAGGTCCCCTCCAGTGCACTCCAGGGCCCAGGAGGCAGGTATGGCAATGGGGCCGTTTTGTGGAGGGGAAAGCTGGCTCGGAGGGGACAGCGTAGGCCGCGTGCCCAGGGTCACACAGAGTCAAGCGGGCTCCTCTGAGCTCCTGGCACCGGCCCCCACCTCAGCCAGCCCACACGGCCCTCACCGCGGGTCCTGGCCTCCCTCCTCGGCCCCCCTCACAGGCTCTCTGCGCCTCAGACCACGCCTGCCCGTCCTGCCTGCAACGTCTGTGTCTGCTCCAGGGCCCCCAGGCTTCCACCCTGACAGCTGGGAGCAGAGCCCCTCCCATTTCTCTTAAGCAGCCCTGCGTGTCCGCTCCTGCCGGGAGGGCTGGGCTGGCCGGCCTCATGGTGGCTGCACAGGAGCTGCCCTCCTGCCCCTGCCTCTGCCGTCCCGGTCACCTCGGCTGCTGGTGGCAGCGGGAGGCTGCTGCAGCCCTGGCGACAGGAACAGGGCTGGGGGCTCCCAGATGGGGCAGCCCCTACCCAGGGGGACCCCAGCAGCAGGGACAAGCTAGTGTAATCTTGTTAGAGGCGGTGCTGACCCCAGCAGCAGCCCTAGACGGCTTCCAGGTCCCCGTGGATTCGGCTTTTAGCTGGACGAAAAGCTTTAACACGGAAACCAGCAGAGAAGGAGCCCCAGAAGTTCTGCCAAGATACTGGCTACTGAATTCAAACTCATATGGGGTCTAGGAGGAAAGACAGGACACCAGGTAGGCGGAGTCATGGCACAGACCCCTCCAGAACTAGGTCTCTGACCCGGAGTCTGATCTCTCCAACCTTGCCCCTCTGGCCACCGCCCTGGGCCCTCTGCCCTCCCAGCACCATCTCCTGGAGGAGGGAGGTGTCTGACCTGGGCTTTGCTCTCACCACCTGGCCACTGAGTGTAACTGTCTAATCACCGTGGCCTTATGTGTATATTGGGCACCTGCTACATTCCAGAGACTCAAATCTGAAGATCACAAAGGCTCTTTACAGACGAGCAAACTGAGGCTTTCAGGGGTCAGTTGACTCACTGTGGGTCCACCCACTAACCGGAACCTCAGTCAGGTTGCCCAAACCGGCAAGCTGGGGGCCACCCAACTTCCCACGACACATCCAGCCCATCCTCAACCCCCTCTGCTAATTCTTCCCCAATCCCTCTCCCCCTCGCCACTGCCACCCCGTCTCCCAGCCGCTGCTCTTGCCCTCAACTCATTCTCCACGTGGCAGCCTGAGGGGCCGTCGTAAAAAACAAGTCTGATCCTCCAGTAAGTCCCGCACTGTAGTTAGAATAAAATCCAACTCCTCCACGAGGCCTTCAGGCCCTGCCACCGTGGTCCCCAACGCGTGAGCAGTCCTCAGGCGTGTCCTGCTTGGCTTCCACTGGGCTAAGTTTACTAGGACTGTTGTCTGTTTGGTTGTTGGTGTTCTCATACTTTTGAACGAAATGCCATTTCTCTTTAAAAAAAGGATTTCAAGCTTCCCTTTAAAAAAATCTCAAGCTCTGGGCCACTGGAGAGCGATGGGCAACCGGCACTGAGCAGCGGCCCCTCCTTCCAGGAGCTGCGTGCTCTCGCCCGTGCGGTCTCGCTGTGGCCACCTGTCTGCTAGCTGTCTGCCACCTTGGAGCTGGGGGGATCTGACCCCAGACCCACATGATCCAGCCTGATTCTCTAAACTCCGTCCGTCACCTGCCATCACTCACAGCCCTCCAGCCTGGGGCCTTCTTTCTGCTCCTGGATCTCACCAGGGTCTGCGTGACGGGAGACCTTGGCACCCGCTGTCCCCTCAAGGCCTTTCCACAAGGTCTTCCTCTGCTGGTTCCTTCCTTCCTTCAGACTCTCCTAAGGGAGGCCCAGTTTCATCTGTGTCACCTTCCCTCCTTCACGGCAGCACTGTGGAGCCTAGCCTGTTTACCTCTCTCCTCGGTTACCACCCGGCTCCCCACCAGGCCGAGCTCCATCGGGACGGGCATCAAGCCAGTCGTTAGGGCCAGGGCCCCAGCAGCAGCTGGAGCCTGGTGCACAGGAGACACTCAGGCAACGGGAAACGGATGAATCTTCTCACCACCCTGGGCAGAGCAGGAAGGGCCTGGGGGTTGGCCTTTCGCCAAGTCGGGGCCCCGGAGCCTGAGACCAACGATGAAAATCACGTCTCCGGCTGAGGACTCCCGGTCGGACCCATTCTGGAGTCTCGGGGTGGCTCAAGGCTGGTGACCCCACCCTGGCCAGGTCTGTGACCCACATTAAAAATAGAGCACACGTAGGGGCTTCCCTGGTGGTCCAGTGGGTGAGACTCTGTGCTCCCAATGCAGGGGGCCCGGGTTCGATCCCTGGTCGGGGAACTGGATCCCGCATGCACGCCGCAGCGAAGATCCCGTGTGCCGCGACAGAGACCCGATGCAGCCTAAATAAAAAATCATTAAAAATAGATAAATAAATAAAAAGCACACAGGGGACTTCCCTGGCGGTCCAGTGGTTAGAACTCTGCGCTTCCACTGCAGGGGCGCAGGTTCGATCCCTGGTCAGGGAGCTACGATCCCGCACGCCATGTGGCGTGGCCTAAATAAATCAATAAAGCACGCAGTAAAAGCAATGCACTGCCCTGGACGGGAGCCTGGAACAGACCACAGACGAGGAAGAAAAATCCGGTAACATCCAAAGCCTGGTGTTCAGTGAACAGTACTGGACCAATGTGCGGTCTTGGTCTTGACAGCTCTCCAGGTGACGCGAGATGACAGGATATGGGAGACGGGGTAAGGGGGGCACGGAAGCCCTCAGTAGTACTGTCTTTACAAGTTTTCTGCACATCTAAAATTATTCAAAATAAAAGGTCATTTAAAAATAAATAAATAGGGACTTCTCTGGCGGTGCAGTGGATAAGACTCCACGCTCCCAATGCAGGGGGCCCGGGTTGGATCCCTGGTCAGGGAACTAGATCCTGCATGCATTCCATGAGCCGCAACTAATGAGCCCACGTGCCACAACAAAGGAGCCCCCGTGCTGCAACAAAGGAGCCCTGGAGCCACAACTAAGATCCCATGCGATGAAATAAATAAATATTTAAAAAATAATAATAATAAATAAGAAAATAAAACTCATCCACGGCAGCGTATGTGCAGCACTGAAGGGAACAACACAGATAATGAGCTATTAAATAATAATACTAATGTCACTGATAATAATAATAATAATGGCAGCTAAACCTTACATTATCTCAGTCACTGTTCATGACAATCCTATGCAGAGGATAAGACTGTAAATCCCATTTTACAGATGTGGAGACTAAGACGCAGCAAGCTTAAGATCCACTCAAAGCATGACGCTTGCAAGTGACGGGCAGGGCCGGCCTCATGGCTTGGTCTGACGCTCTGCTGTTACCGTCTTGAAATTCTGACAAAGGGGCCCCAGATTCTCATTTTGCTCTGCACCCGCCAATTCTGTAGCGGGTCGTGGTGACAGAGGTGGATTCCAAACAGGGAATGGTGTTCTCCATCCTCAGAAAGGTCACTCGGGATCGGCTCCGTGCACAGCGCGGAGCCAGCGCTCCTGGCTAAGAAAACATCATGGGGCAAAGGGTGGCCGCAGGATCAACGGCAGAGTTTGGGGGGACATCAGTGGATGGCTTTGGCTGGGGCTGGGACTGTCATACTCTTGGCTTAGAGCAGGGAGAGGCAGACCCTCTTCCAGGCCAGGACAACACACCAGCTGCCCATGCCCAGCGGCACGCTCTGCCGGGCGGCCTCCCCGTCACACGGAGATTCTCCACGTTGACGTCCGCGAGCCCAACTAACAGCTGGCCAGGGCCCAGCAGCCGGCGACTGTCACACCAGAGCCGTACATTTCTCACTCTGGTGCTGATTATCAAGAGAATCCTCAAGGTTTCGTTGGCTGACCTCGAAGATGGTTGACTCCACAAAAGGATGTTAGAAATAGCACCGATTAGCTCTGGGAGGCAGAAAGCAAACAGACACAATCGACCCTTCTGTCGGGATCCCAAACACGGGCAGCTGTTCTCCATTAAATAAACAAGCCAACAGGGCAAAAACAGAGGCGTCCACCGGGACCAGCAGGCGTTCAGGAGCCGCCCACGGGCCCACCTCTCGCCCCTGCCCAGAAAGACTCTTCACCCAGGACCGCAGGGACCTGCTTCTGAGGCAACGCCCGGACTGTCACCTGGGCCCCTTCTCTCCCACTCCAGGCATCTGGGTGGCCTCAGGAGCCCTTCCCAATCCACCCTTGACTCAGACTCCGGTGCCCTCAGAGCTCCAGCCTGGTCTCAGCCCCAGCCCGTCCTTTGCCACCGGGTGGCCCATGAGCCTTGGACGGTTACCGTCACTGCACCAATCCCATCTCTGCAGCCCCAGGGGCCCGGGCACTGATTTCACGAAGCCCCTTCACAGGAACTCACCTCATGCGCTGTCCTGGTCGGACCAGGACGTTTCATCCATTGGGCCCCCTGAGCGTGGAAAGGGGTGGTTTCCAAAGTCTGGGAAATAACGTTTGAGAGCGAGAGAAAGGAAAAGAGGGAGAGACAGAGAGAGCCTGGTGGAAACAGAGATTAAGGTAATTAGAGCAGGAAAAGGAGACACAGACAAAGGGAGGTAGAGGCAGAAACAAACGACCAACAAACAAAACCCAAGAGAGAAAAATATAAAAGAGAGAGAACTGAAATCGATAGAGATGTGGAAACCAGATAAGGGGGGTGGGATTCAGAAAGAGGGAAAATGGATGAAAAGGAGGAGGAAAAAGATGGAGGAGAGAGGGAAAAATGAGGAAATAAGAGAGGAAAGGAGAGGGAAGCGATGAGTAGCCCTGACAGAAAAGTGAGGCAGCCAGGAGGCAGCGGCAGCGGTGGGGACCAGGGTGTGGGAGCGGACTGTGTTGGGAGCTGGGGAGTCGGTCCACGGGTTCAGGGCTTCTCCGGCCCCGAACCCTGTCAGTGTGCACGCAGGGACACTGAAAGACTCCCCACCCTCACCCCGCCTTAAACCCCATCCCTGTGTCAAAGAAATAACAATATTCTGAAAGGACAAAGGCCGTCTCAGAAGACAGGTCAGTCTCTGTTGAATGGACTCCATCTGGCCTGAGGGGCAACACTTTGCTCTTTTCTCACTTTACTCGGGACTCCTGGAAACCTCTCGTCTGCACCCTCCACCCCAGGGAGGAGCTCTTGGCCTCATCGGGGTCCCCACCTTCCCTGGCTGCAAAGCGAGAAAAGAGGGAGAGAGATCCTGAGGTGCCCCCCGTCCATCCCACCCAGCCCAGGCCTCCAGCCCCGCATCAGCCTGGCGGCCCCCGCAGGTACCTCTTCCCATCTCTCAGGCATGGCTGCATCCCCTGCGCCTAGAACAGCACCTGGTACACAGCAGACGCTTAATCGGTAAGTGCTCACTCCGCCTCCCCGGGTGATCCCATTCAGCCTCAGAGCTAAGGCCTCGGGCTCCATGCTGGATACCTCCAGCCCTGAACCCCACACTCCAACCCTGGCTCCACCTGCAAAGGCATCCAGACGGACTCGATTCACAAGGCAACTGGGATGAATCTCCGGGGAATTACGCTGAGTGAGAAAAGCCAATCCCCAAAGGTTACAGGCTGTATGATTCCATTTATAGAACATTTTGGAAACAGCGAAATTTTATCCATGGAGGACAGATTCGTGGCTGCCAGGGGTTGGGCGAGGGCTGAGGGAAGAAGGGTCAAGGTAGTCATAAGAGGACCTGAGAAATCCCTGTGGGGTTGGGACAGTCCAGAGTCAGGAGACAGGAGCCTAAATAAAATAAAACTGTACAGAATGGATACAACTGTACAGAACTTAAAACGCACACAAGTGAGTCCAGGTGAAACTGGGGACATCCCAGCATGAGCAACACATCGTAACCAGGTTGACATCAGGGTTGTGACGTTGTACCACGGTTTTGCAAAATGTTACCATTGGGGAAAACCGGGCCAAGCGTACGAGGCCGCTGTCTCTGTATTATTTCTTATAGCTGCCTGTGAATCTATAATTGCCTCAGTAAAGAATTTCAATTAAAGACACACACGCGTTTCCCTACCTCCACCCTGGTCCCTAGCCCAGGCCACCAGCATCTATCTCCCTCTGGACCATCCCAGCAGCTGCAACCACCCAACCTCCACCCTTGCACTGCCAGCATCTTCCTCCACATTTCAAAACCCTCCAGGGCCGAGTCCTTGCACGGGCCCCACGCCCTGCTCCATCCACTCCCCACCCCACCCCGACCTGCACCTCCAGCTCCAACACGCCGCCCACCAGGCCTCACCGCTCCCCTTCCAGCCCAAGACACCTGTACAGCCCCCTCCCCACCTCCCCCAGGGCGCCAGCCACCTCGTCCGCTGTGCTCCATGTTACCTTCTCAGTGAAGCCTTCCCTGACCACCTCCTGCCCCCAGACCCACCCCTCCCTGCCCTCCTTCACCTTTCTTTCTCCCCGGGACACTTTATGTATTACACTAGACTATCGGCTGCTGGAGAGCGGGAACATTCTCTGTCCTCCCTGGGTTCCGAGGATCTGAAACAGCACCGGGCTCGTATAGATGGTAGATGACAAGTGTTTGTTGAGTGAATGAATGAATGAGTACATGAATGAAAAGAGGGGTGGTGGGTGCAGATTTGGCATCAAAGGAGTTAAGCCCGGCCCAAGGGCTGGGGAAGGAAAGGGTAAAGGGCTGGGATTGCACACGTGGCAGCTCCTCGAGCAGCCGAGAAGGACTTAAGGGGACCGTAGGGGGAGGAAGAGGCCGGTATGTGCGCAGTACAGAGGGGGATGGGCGGGGCTGTCCTCCAAGCACAAGATCTCTCTAGGCCTCCAGGAGCAAAAGCCCAAGGTACGGAGGGAGAGAAGCCAGGGCAATACCCTGCAGGCCGGGCCACGCTGTCCACCCAACTCCCGCCCCGCAGGCTCTCAAGAGAACCAGAAACAGGCGTTGGGGTGGAGGCCGAGCTCACTTTCTGGGGCCTCCGGGGGCCGAGGGGCCAAGCCTCAGCGGCTTCCCACCGCCTGGCCATTCCCGCCGAAGTGCTGCGCTCAAGCTGCTTGTGGGAATGAGGGTGGGCGTGCGGACAGGGGTCACAGAGGACCTTGGATTTGCACTCTTAACATCCCCTCCAAAGCCCTGCGTGGGGCTGCCAGTGCTGAGAGGAGGATCCCTTCCTCCAGCACAGTAAACGGCAGTGGTCCCTCTGTCTAGCTGTGTTACCTTGGCCAGGTCACTTAACCTCTCTGTGCCTCATTTTTCTCATCTGGAAACAGGGCTAATAATAGCGTCTACCTCATAGGGTGTTTTGCCCAAATAACCCAAAGTGCTTAGAAAACAGTAAGTGCTCAATGAACGCTGGGTAATTTCATTATTATTACGGCCCCCTGAATTCTTTTAAACGATGTCATTAGCTTGTGAACAGCCCAAGTGTACAGTTTTGTAACACTGCGTTTTTAGTATTAAATGCATTCAGCTTCGAAACATGAACATTTAAAGTGAATCACAATTGTGGAAGCCAGTCCAAGGAGCCTCAAAGATTATCCAGAACATCTCTCAACCCCTCAGAGGCACGGCTCATCCTCAGTCAGGTGGCCAGGCTCGCCGCAGATGCTCAATAATGCCTGCTGGCCAGTGACAGATTACGGGGGGCCACACCGGGCACGAATATGCTGGCAACCAGCCCTGCGAGCAGCCCCCTGGCCTGTGGCCTCTGAGTTCTCTCCCAGCAATGACTGCTGCCATCTGAGCCCCTCCTGCCCACACCCCCCACACACACACACTCCTGGGGGCACTGTCCATGGCCTCCGGAACCAGGTCCAGGCCAGCAAAGAGCTGCCAGACACGGGAGGGGAAGGGGCAGTGACAGGGCCACAATGCTGAGATCCCCAACCCAGGTAACCACGGGCACCTCCCAAGCGGTGCTCAGTGATGTCCGGCCCAGAAGCAACCACCTCCCTGCTCTGGCTTCTTACTCCATGTAAAAGCCAGGATTCCCCTCTCTCTAAATTTCCCAGGTTAATTATTAGGACCCTCCAAGTAATGGGAACTTTGGTCTTGACATTCCGTCTGGCAACGTGACAAGGTGTGATGGTATCAGCTGGAACACGCACCTGGATGAATTTACTGCTTAATGAGACGTGGTTTATTTTCCCAGCAGAAAGCTGACCATGAATGGAGCCAAGTTCAAGAACTTCCCAGGCCCCTTAGGCATTAAAGGGATCATCACACTTTCTCCAGATGCCGCAACTCCAGCTGCAGGCATCACACAGGTTTCTGCACTAAGGAGGGACTCACCTCCCTCCACTCATCACGTCACCCGGAACCTGCAATCGCTGACGGGAGCTGCCTGTCCTCTGCGCGGCCCTGCCTCGCTCAGGAATGCCGTGCGACCCAGTGCCAAGCTGGTGCCACGCACTGGGCCATGCTGTCCCCTGCCACAGCCCTTTCCTGGCCTCTCTTCTCCCTTTTTACTTTTTTGTGTGTGTGTGTGCACTGCGCGGCATGCAAGATCCTAGTTCCCCAACCAGGGATCGAACCTGCGTCCCCTGCAGTGGAAGTGCGGAGTCTTAACCATTGGACCACCGGGGAAGTCCCACTCTTATCCCCTTTTCTGTCATGCACAGGAGTCAGAAGCATGCAGCCCACCTCATAATTATCTGCTGCAACTCCCGCCTCTGGGTGTTTACTTTCTGGGGTGACCTAGAGCTCAGGCAGGGACCAGTCTCATCACTTCTGCATCCTCTGGTGCCCAGAGGAATGCTCGGAGATGCAGGCGCTGAGCCAGTTAGCTGGGGGCATCCCGGCTGCTCCCCTTCCCTCCCCCAGCCCATAGTGGGCAAGTGACTCTGCCTCTTCCTGCCTCAGTTGTCTTTTATAAGATGAGGCCAGTGATGGCAGCCCACCTCACTGCAGCCAGCAGAGACTGAGTCACGCGCACCGAGGTCGGCCCAGGGCCCTCAAGCACGGCGATTGCTGTGTAGACATTCTCCGTGCACCTGGCTCCTCCTTCTGTGATCCACAAGCCTCGGCACCTGGAACAGGGCCCACGGCACGGTAGGTGCCTGACAGAAGTTCACCGAATAGAAAGGGAATCACGCACGTCCAAACCCTCAACCTGAACCCCTGTGAGCCCCATTTCACAGAGGGGAAGCGGGGACCCTGCTCCAGGCCACGGAGCTAGCAAGCAACACCGCCAAGGTACAAACCCAGGGCCACTGGGCTCCAGAGCCCATGGTTTCATTTATTTTTAAATGTTTTATTCCGGAAATTTTCCATAGTCATAGAACACAAGCAAAAGCCAAGAGGGGGCTATGATGAGCCCCACGTGCTGCTGCCTGGTTTTGACGACGGTCATTCATCTGGGCCGGTGACGCCTAACCCGGGGCAGCCGGGCCTCCAGGGCACATTTGGCAACTTCTGGACACCTTTTTTTTTTTTTTTTTTTCCGGTACGCGGGCCTCTCACTGTTGTGGCCTCTCCCGTTGCGGAGCAGAGGCTCCGGATGCGCAGGCTCAGCGGCCATGGCTCACGGGCCCAGCCGCTCCGCGGCATGTGGGATCTTCCCGGACCGGGGCACGAACCCGCGTCCCCTGCATCGGCAGGCGGACTCTCAACCACTGCGCCACCAGGGAAGCCCTGGACACCTTTTTGATTGTCGCAACCAGGGGGATGGTGCTACCGGCATCTAGTGGGTGGAGACCAGGGATGCTGCTAAACACCGTACAATGCACAGGACAGACCCCACCCCAGAGAATGGTCTGGTCCCAAATGTCAACAGCGCCGAGGGTGCAAAGCCCTGGTTTGAGTCCAGTCCATGCTCTCAACTACGCCCTCTCCAAGTGCTGCAGGAGTTTGGTCTACACACTGGGAGAAAGGGGAGAGGCCTGCGCCATGATATTGGGACCTGGGAGGGCAGAATCGCTCTAGGAAGGGTGATCTTGAGAGTGATGCTCTGCTTAGAAAGTGGGTATTGGGAGCTGCATTTGTCAACACTTCACAGAAGACTGAGGAAATTTCAAATCCTCAGAAAATAAGGATGCCCGTGGAGAGTACTTGGAGAGGGCCCCACCAAGTGCCTCTGCCGGCACTGCCTCTGGGGAGAACCAGCCCCTTTCTAGAAGAGAGCTCGTGGCCAGCCCTGGGCCCTTGTAGCCCTCACATCTGCCTGCTCAGCACAGCCTGTAGCTCTCCAGGCCCATCCCCGCTGCTGTGATATCAGCCCCCTCTCTCCCTCCCTTGGTAAAGGGGCATTGACCCTCCAGACTCTGTAGTAGACACCAATTTACTGTAGGTCTTTGCCAAGACATAGATGGAGGCCTGTGAGGCAACAGGCCCCCTGAGGAGACTTCTTGGAGGCTCTCAGGCAAGTTTTCAAAATCAACTGATGTCACATAAAAACCTGCATCCCCAACCTCCCTTCCTTAAGAAAGAGCACGGTCAGGCCACTCTGAGCCTTTGTTCCCAGCTGGAGGGGAGGGCACCTGCCTCTCCCATTGGCCACCGTCCCCACACAGCCCTTGGGCCTCACTCAGGGCCCTACCTGATTCCAGGGTTCGAAGTCGACCCCTGGGGCATGAAGAATACGGGGCTCTGAAATCAAATGGGGCCAATGCCTGGCTAAAATGTTCTAACTCCTCTGAGCCTCAGTTTCTTCATCTGTAAAGTGGGAATGTTGACAGTACCTATGTAACAGGTGGGCATGAAGATGAACCAAGCTAGGGCAGGTAAAGTACTAGCTTGTGTCAACCCAAAGAAGAGCCCAGAAAACTGGCTGCTGGCCAGTTACTGTCGTAACTACTCTTAGTAAGTCAAAGATAATACAGTCCTTACCCTTGAGAAACTCTTAGTCTTGGGGAACAACAGGTGAAAACACAGATGACTCCCCGAGGTGCTGTGCCAACAGTGGAATGAACAGGGTGTTGGGGAGTCCAGAGGAACGTTGCCTGGGGGAATCCAGGTGGCTTCCCAGTGGTGGTAACATTCAATTTAGCCTTGAACAATGAATAAACATTGCCAGGCAGGGAGCAGGGGACCAGCGTATGCAAAGGCCATAGGCAGTGTCCACCAGATCCAGGGATGGCAGGACTGGGCTTGAGGATGCTCACGGGGGACGTCCCTGACAGTGGCGGTGCTCGGAGATGGTGCACTGTGTCCCTCCAACCACAGAGAAGTTGGGGTGCTCCCACGTAGGCCTCAACAGTGCCCCCCAAAATAAAAACTCCTCCTTGTTGTAAGGAACTTCCTCCCCACTCAAAATCTTAACAAAAATGCAACACTTAAAAAAAAATCTGACCCCCAAACCAGCCTGCCAGGGGCCCTCTGTCCCTCCCCTGCACGTGTGCCACCAGATATCTGGAGTCAAACAAATCTGTTAACGTGTGAGCGCTGAGTGACTCCCTGAGGGCCAGGCTGGTGGGGGATTGGCAGGGGGGCTGGGGACCCAGCACCACTCGGCCTCCATTGTTGCGTTAATATTTGCCATCTGCTCATGTTGCATTTTTACCGCAAGGGATGATGGGGGCAGAAGCAGAAGGAGAGGCCGCTGCAGGGCCGGGAGAAGGCGCCATGGAATCTCCTCTGCCTTCTTTGTGTTGCTGCCTTGCTAGGCCTCCACCACTGAGATAAAGCCCCGGCCAGGCTGTGCCTCCTTCCGGGAGTCACCCCTCCAGGGGGATTGGGCAGAGGGAGAGGGAGGGGGAGGGGGAGGCGGCCCCAGCCAGACAGAGCCTCCCCCTTCCCTGGGTGGGGCGGGGAGGGGAGGGGAGGGGGGGGTCCGGGTACGGAGCGGGGAGGGGAGGAGGCGCCGAGCCTGGCACTGACGACTCCTACAGGCCAAGCCTGGGCAGGACAGCTCCGCCCACACCCTCTGCTACCTCCAGGAAAGCCCAGGACGCGGCCCCAAGCCGCTGCGGAGAGAGGCAGGCATGGACACTCATCCCAGCTCTCCACGGCCTGGAGACCACCTCCGGAGAAATCTGGGGGACGGGGGCTTCCAAGGGCCATGGAAGCCTTCAGAGCATCCATTGACTAGTATTTATTGAACACCTACTGCATGCTCAGCCCGGCTAGGAGACTCAAATGCCCACAGGCAGGTAATGACAATGGGTGTCTTAGGCCAGATGGCGGCTCAGCAGGGACACTGCTCAGGGGCCGAGACCTCTGCTTTTTCAAGCGAAAGCCAGAGGTGTACATTCTTCTGTGAACTTCGCTTTTCTAAATGCTGGCAACTAATTCAAATTAAACACATGCATATTAAACATATGCCAAGCTGGCCAAAGAATGTATGTGGGTGGGGCAGACTGGGTCCAAGGACCTCCAGCTGCAACCTCCACCTTCTAGGTTGTGGGTCCTGCACTCGGGAAGATCACAGAGAAGGGGAGAGACACTGAACGAGGTCTAAGCTGGATCAGATTCTGGCTCTGCTGCCTATGCTGTGTGACCCTGGGCAAGTGAACGGCCCTCTCCGAGCCTCAGGTCCCTTTCTCAAATGATATCATTTACCTCTGAGGTTGTTACGGGTAGTCGAGACGAGGCACCGAAAATCCTTCATGAATGCTCTCAATACAACCACCATAGTTGGAGCAATAGTAGATGTGTTCGTCATGCTGCTCCCAAAAGCTGAGGGCTCCTGCTGGGGCTGGTGCAAAGTGAAGGAAGACGCCATGGGCTTTCCACTCTTCCCTGGTCCCAAATGCCTCTGAAGGCGTGGGGCCTGTGGGATGCAGGCCATCAGCCTGAAGTCCAGAGCTGGGGAGTGTGCTGGGTATGACCCACAGGCGCAACAGACTTTTCTTCCCCAAGATGTTTAACATTTAGAAAAATTAGTTGCTGACTTTTAGACATTAGAAGATTCATATAAAACTCCACATGCCTAGCTTTCTCCCCAAAATAGAAAAATCTAGCCATTCTTGATCCCATTTCTGCAAGGCTGCTTCTGGAAATCTCCACCCCTATAAGTAAGGCAGGGGCTCTGCAACTCGCCACAGTCCCCACCGCTCCTTACTGTCTCACACCTGGCAGACACACTCATTTATGTTACCAGATCGCCCCCTGGGTATGTGCGGGGTGAGCCGGGCAGGCCCAAGGCCACAGTCCACCCCGGCAGCCTGGCTCTGTGCGGTGTCAGGACTTGGCCCCAAGTGGTTTTGCTATTAGCCAGAGAGCCTTCCTTGGAAAGCACCTGACTGTTATCCATTGGAAAATTAATCAAAATGACACCTCGAGGGACTTCCCTGGTGGCACAGTGGTTAAGAATCCGCCTGCCAATGCAGGGGACACGGGTTCGAGCCCTGGTCCCAGAAGATCCCACATGCCGTGGAGCAACTAAGCCCGTGCGCCACAGCTCCTGAGCCTGCACTCTAGAGCCCGCGAGCCACAACTACTGAAGCCCATGTGCCGCAACTACTGAAGCCCGTGTGCCTAGAGCCCGTGCTCCACAACACGAGAAACCACCGTGATGAGAAGCCCACGCACTGCAACGAAGAGTAGCCCCTGCTCGCCGCAACTAGAGAAAGCCCATGTGCAGCAACGAAGACCCCATGCAGCCAAAAAATAAATAAATTAATTAATTAATTAAAAGAAAAAATGACACCTCGTCAACACGATGTTTTGGCTCGGCGGAAAACAAACAGCGGTCTACAACAACTTAGCGCGGCTCTTCTGTGCCCCTGGGTGCGGGCCCCGAGCGGAGGGCCTGGCGTGGTCAGAACACCTGTGGCAGCCACTTGGCCATGACCAGGCCCGGACCGAGGGGACATGGGGCCACCTGACATGGTCTCCACACCCCTCCAAGGCCTGCGGCCCGTACGGCTCCACCTCCATCTCACTTTCGCTTCCACATATGTCTGAAACCGTCTCCAGATGAGAGGGGCCCTCTATGTGCAGAGACAGGGCTGCCTCCTCAGGCAGGGTCTCTGGGACCCAGACACATGGCCAGGGGACCTGGGCGCCCTGACTGGAGCGCCTTTTCTCTCTTCCAGTTGGACAAAGGCCCCGAGACCCGGCAAGGCGAGGATTCCAGTGATCTCAAGGCACAGCATGAGATGTTTCCAGGCCGAGGAAACGCACTCCTAACCGTTGAACTCTGAGGCTTGAAGGGCACCTACGCACCCTGCTCAGCTCTCATGGTCAAGTCTAAACAAGACATCGCTGACCCTAAATGCCAGCCTTAGCTCAGGGTAGAGAATGTGCCCTGGAAATTCCCCAAGCAAAGCAAATTTACCAAGTCCCTCCCCTGCTACGAACCCTTCCATGGCTTTCCATTGCCCTTAGAATAGTGTCCAGTCCCCCTGTGTGGCCTGAGACCCCGCCCAACCAATCTGGCCCCAACCTCATCTCCCACACTCCACCCCCCCGGCTCAATCCCCATGCTGGACTCCCCGCTGCTCCTCAAGCTCAGTCCCACCCCAGAGCCTCGGTGCCTGCATCCCCACTGCTGGGTGCACCCTTTCTTCTGACTTCAGGCTGTTCTCACTCACCATCCAGGTCTCAGCCTACACGGCCCTTCCTCGGAGGCCATGCCTGGTTCCCTCAGAGCAAGCCAGGGCCCTCTTTAGAAATGACTAGCTACTGAATTTTCTTAGGATTTGGTCATTGCCTCTATTCTTCCGCTGGATACATGCTTCCTGAAGTAAGAGATCACAGCTCTCTCCCAAGGCAACAGAGTTAGGAATGTGGGTTCATAACCTGATGCCCAGCTGTGTGGCCTTGGGCAAGTTACTAAACCTCTCTGTGCCTCAGTTCCCTCACCTGTAAAATAGGGATAAAAATAGCACCTCCCCCGTGGGGTATTGAGGGTTGAGAACAGCACCTGGCGCTGCAGGGCTGGCTCTGTCACCACTACCGATACCTGCTCACCGCTGAGGGATTAGGCAGTCTGTCTTGAACCATTATTTAAAGGCAAAGCTGGCTTTTCAGACCCACCAATGCTCAGAACCCTCCGTCTGAGAGTTCTGGAGTCTTTTACTCCCCACAGCTTTAGTGGAGGAGGCCCTCTTCATCTCACAGCAAATTGAAACCAGTTTTCTAGCAAGCAGAGCCTTTCTTGGTCAAGCCCGTGTCAGCCAACTGACAGTTAAGCTGTCTGAGGCCTGCAGAGGCTAAGAGACTTACCCACAGTCACACAGCTAAAAAAATGCCGCAGCGAAAGAGAGGCACAGTTCTGAGTTAAAATCAATGTAAAAGTATAGTTGAAAACTTCTTTGCAGTACAGCATGGAAATATGGACCTTTGTACCATGAAAATACGTATGTTAGCATTAAAACTGAAGCATGGAAGCATGGACATTTTTACGTCCGGGCGCAGAGGGCCCAGGGTGCCAGGCCAGCTCTCACCCCAGTCTGGGCACTGACTGCGCGCTTCTTCGGCAGCTCAAGTCAAAGGCCAAAGGCCTGGCCTTTGCGGGGGATCTCGTGACGAGGAGGTACACTCAGGCTGGCATTCCCGGCCGGCCCAGGCCTCGGCCAGCACCAAGTCACGTGGGCAGGGGCGGCTCTGGGCCTCCGGTGCTGGGGAGGGGTGGGGGGCTGGCGGACTGCTTCCCAGCCCCACTCCTGGTGTGTTGGGAGACCCTAGCCCCGGCGCTGCACACCCTCCCTGGGCCTCCCCACTACAGCTGCAAAGTGAGGAAGAGGAGGGAGGGAGAAATGAGGCCAGCAGGGCAGAAGGGGCTGGCAGAGTTAGAAAACACACAGACCAATTTTCTCCCCATCTCTCTCCCTCCCCAGGAACTCCTGTTCCAGCTGATGGAGCAGCAGGGAGGGTGGAAAACACACCCCCAAAGGTCCCTGCCCGGCGCCAGGGGTGAGGGCTGAGGGCCTCCTGCCTGGGCCCTGTGAGGGAGTCCCCACTGATCCCCCTGATTCTGGGAGGGCCTGGGGGCAGCAGTGAGTGGCCTATTTCCTTTGGGGGGATGGGCTTCCACAGGAGTGGGGACAGGACCCTTCTGCGCAAGAGCCTCTGCCCCACGCCAGCTCCCGGAGACGGAGGAGGGCGGGTGGAGACAAGAAGGCAGAATCTGGGCTTGTGCGGAGGGGCTTCCCACTGCTGGGGGGGCCTGGTGTGGACGCCCAGGTACGGGCAGTGGTCAGTGAAGCATCCACCTTGGGTGGGCACTGAGGGGAACCGACCGGAGACAGTGTGAAATCCTGGCTTGGTGGGTTCTTCCAGGTGGAAGAGACGGAGACCCGTCCAGGTGCTCTTCAAGGACCCCACCCCCCGGACTGCAGCTCCAGTGGTCGGAACCAGGCCCAGAAAGACGCAGCAGGGCCAAGTGGTGCAGATAAAAAGCCTCCAGCTCCAGGCCTAGGTCTCACAGGTTCAAATCCCAGCTCCACCACGTTCTGGGTGGGCAAGCACTTCGACCCTTTAGTGCCTCAGTTTCCTCATCTGTAAAATAGGGACAGTGACTAGACCTATGTCACAGGGTGGGATGTGAGGTGCCTGCCGGGTCAGAGCCCAGTACAAGCCGTGACAACCATTATTCTAGAAGGGCCGCTTCAGCTTGCACCCCCGGGTGCAGGTGCAGCCCTGGAAACCCTCGGGTCTGCACACGCGTGTGCACACACTTGCCTACATTGCCTGCTCCACACAAAGCCCTCCCAGGGCCAAGATCAACACGCCGGGGTTGCTGAATGACTCACCACCCCTGGCTGGGACGCATTTCCTGGAACAAGTCACTGCAGGTAGGGCTGGGGGGCCCCGAGTCTGGTAGAGATGAGAGGATGCAAATCCCCGCATGCCCAGCCACACCCCGATGGGATCCTCAACAGGAGTGGGCGGCGGACCCCACTTCACAGCCCCACGGGCCTGAGTTCCAACCCCGGCGCTGACCTTGGATTCGCGACTCTCCCCCTCCAAGCCTTGGCCTCTGCCACTAAATGAGGACTCTAGTGCCAACCACAAAGGGACAATTGTGCAGGCTATAGAAAAAGACTGTAAAGTACAGAGACCAAGGACCCAGCAGGCCCCACTGTTAGGATTCCTGCTGCAGACCACGGGCAGCCAAGGTCCTCTGTCCTTCCTCCCCCATGGTGCTTCTAAGCCATCAGTGGGCAGAGCACTGTGTGACTGGGGGGCTCCTGGTCACCCCAGAACAGTCACCATAACTCAAGGGACCAAGAAGACAACTCCTGACTTCACTGAAAGGCAGGAGAGACCACATTTGGCTGGAGAGGGGGCAATCCCAGAGGGCTTCTCAGAGGAGGTGGTATTAAGTTGGCTCTAAAGGATCAATAGGAGTTCCGAGATCATGAGATCTGTGAGGCCATTGTCTAGCTGCTACTGGCCTTGGGCAAGTCCCTCACCTGGAGGCAGGCAGGTAAGCAGCACATGCCTCAGGCAGGTGTAAGACAAGACAGAGCAGTGGGGTCCTGACAGGGACTGGAGAGTGACACCCAGGCAGGCATCCCAAGCCAAACAGAATGAGTTCACACGGGGCCAGAGTGGCAACACTGCAACTACTCCGTTTCCTCATCAGTCAAACGGGGATAACATTCATTCCCAGCGTACACGATGATTGGGAAAAGTAAGTGAATTAATGCACATGAAATACCTCAGCAGTGCCTGGAACACTGTAAACGCTCGATATATGAGCCTTTGTGAGAACACTAAGAGGAGACAGGGAAGGGGGGCATGCAGGAGGGACAGAGAGAACAGAGGAGCAGAGGGGGACCCCCAGGCAGGGCCCAAGGAACAGTGAGAGACCCCACTGGGGGGCAGGACAGAGCAGCTGGCTGAGCAAGACCCCTTTCCTGGAAGGGGCAAGACCCTGGAGATAGGTCAAGCAGTGCTCCAACCTGACCTTGCTACTTGAGGCAGTGTGGCTTCGGACAAGTCCCTGCACCACCCTGAGCCTCGGTCTCCGCATCTGTAAAATGGGGAAATGACAAAAGTGCCTTCCTCCAAAGACTGGCATGAGAACCAGATGCCATATACAACAGCACACAAAGTGCTTAAAGCAGACCTGACATAAAATTATCAAATCCAGCTTAGAGTGGGGTTTCTCAAACTCAGCACTCCTGATGTTCAGGGCTAGATAATTCTCTGGTGTGGGGGGCTGTCCTGTACACTCTAGGGTGTTTAAAAGCATCCCTGGTTTCTACCCACTTGCCTCCAGTTGTGACAATTGCAACATCTCCAGACACTGCCCAATGTTCCCTAGACGAGGGAATCAGTAAGCCGGAAAGACAGAGGTGCTTAAACACTGAAGGTCTCTGCAAGGCAGGATCAGTCTGGCCTCAGTTTCTCCATCAGTAAAAGGGACACAATGACCCTTCCTTTCTTATAGGGAGGATCCCAGGAAAGCAGCGATGTGGGAGAGCGAGGCCTTTGCAAGCTGCGGGCCGGCTGCCCCTCTCACTGTCCCCTGTTTTCTGGTCTGCTAGAGGCCAACTTGTGCCTTGGGAAGGGGGACCCCGCCTAAATTCTGGAACTCACTCTGAGCACGTCCTTAGGTGTGGAAGGAAGGGACAGGAGGGCAGGGGCTGCTTCTTTTCGCCATGGTAACCCCAGATGGACCACACTGCTTGGCAAACAGCAGCACTTACTAACTGGTGGGTGAGGCGGCGGGCAGTCACGGCACCGAAGCACGCAGCTCAGGGCACGCAGGGGCGCACGAGGGAGGCACTGCAACACTCCAGCCACCTAGCCAGCTCCCCACCGGCTGGCCAGATGCTGTTTCCTGTCTGCAGAAGCCAGCCGTGCCCTTTGAACTCCTGTTTCCTGAGCCCCTCTCCCTGCTCCAGGGTCTGGGAGGGGGCAGGGAGGTAGGGGATACTCACGTTCCCGAAGGCGGGGAGCCCCGAGGAGCCCAGCCACTTCCGCAGGGCCTGTGAGAGGGCCCCGTGGTCCCGCTCGGCCTGAAGCACGTGGGCTTCCAGGAAGGAGACGTGGTGCCCGACCATCTTGACAAAGGCCTGGTGGGAGAGGGGAAAGCAGTGATGCCACATCTGCGCAGACTGGGGTGTGCTCCTGGCTGCCTCCCTCTCACCTGGCCCCATGGACTCCGGGAGAGTTCAGGCAGCACCTGCCCAGCTGGGGGCACCTTCAGAAACCCTGACAGTAACAGTGACACTCCCCCTTGGAGGCCTGGCCTGGCCGAGCCTCCACTGGTGTCCTCTCACCTTCTCCCCCTAGTGACCATCTGTTTAGCCTCTATTTTACAGAGGAGTTAAACTGATGCTCAGAGAGGTTGGACCACCTGCCTAAAGTCACACAGCCAGGAAGTGGCAGAGAGGGGACTCAGGCTGCACAGCCTTCTTTATGAAAAATGGAGTTTTTAGAAATCGCTCACTTTAATATTTGATGGATATTGGGGGGGTCTCAAACTCAGAAGGTGCCAAGGGGCAGGCAGGTGACAAGCGGGTGAAGTAGGATGAGTGCGGACAGGGTGAACCGGAACGCCGGGTCCCGGCCCCCAAGGGGCACTCAGCTCTGGGTCTCTAGTGCAGAACCTCCAATTTCAAAAGAAAAAAAGAGAATGCTGGGGTCAGATTCTCTGGACTAGAATCCAGGTTCTATCACTTACTAGTTGTGTGCCTTTTGGCAACTTACTTCATTTCTATTATCCTCAATTTTCTTATCTGTAAAATGGGAATAATAATAATTAAGTGCTTAGGGTATATTAAGAGCTCAATTAATATCAGATAACATCATTTAAAAAGAAAAAAAGGACATTCAGATTTTATGAAAAGTGTCCAGTTTTTAAAAACGTTAGCAATAATTTCACAATTTAAGAAAGTACCGTGCAGGCCCGGTGAGACTCATTTGTGACTTCTGGTGTGCCTGTGTGTTTCCGTGGGTACCTACGTTTGTGTGTTGTGTGCATGTGTTTGTGTGTGTTGTGTGTATGTTTGCGTGTGTGCCCATATGTTGTGTGCATGTGTCTGTGTGGTGTGTACACGTGCATGTGTTTGTACAAGCACTGCACGTACAGCCGGGAAGGCCGCCAAAGGTGGCGGCTCCGGTGCCATTTCAGACAAGCCCCCCTCTGCGGAGGCTTTTACTGTCGGAACCTCCCTGTTCCAATAGTAAAATGCAAGAGATTTTCTTGCACCAGGAAGAGGCAGGAGACCCTCTCAGTGCTGGGCCCCACGAGGGAGCCTCCCTTCACTGGATGGAAAGCCCCGGTCAGTCCATCCAGCAAGGCCCACCACCACCCAGCCCTGCCTCTCCCCGTGTCCCACACACCAGCCACACAGGCTGCCCTTTTGTTCCTTGAAAACGCCAAGCCTCACCCTCCACAGGGCCTTTGCACCAGCTCTCTCCAGACCGGCAGCACTTCTCTGTTCTCGATGGGGTGAACCCTGCTTGTCTCTCAGGCCCTGGATCCACTGTCCCCCGACAGAGAGGCCTTCCCCAACCACCTAATCTAACATGCCCCACGTCACGGCGGAGCCACCCCGTTTCCCCGTCTTCCTAGCTCTCCTCTCCCTCTGAACTTCCTGTCTGCTTGTTCACGGTCCATCTCCCTCTAGATGTGAGTTCTGGAAGAGCAGATGCTGAGTCAGTGTTGTTCACAAGGCCACAGCCAGGGCCTGGTCAGCTGGAAGGGGCTCAGCTGGATGGTGGAGGCACGAATGCACGCAAGCATGAATGAATGAACGAGTGTGCACGCACGAATGAATGTATGCACGCGTGAAGGAATGCACGCGTGAAGGAATGCACGCGTGCATGTAGGAATCAGTGCACACACAGGAATGAATACACGCACGCGCGCACGCATGACCGCACCTTTAGCAAAAAGACATTGGGTGAACACAAGATGGTGGCACTGCTGTGCTGTCGCCGCCCTGTGGCTCTGGCAGGGGCAGAGCTGAAAGGCTCTGAATAAGCCACATCAAGTGTGTGTGTGTGTGTGTGTGCGCGTGTGTGTGTGCGTGCGTGTGCGTGTGTGTGTTGGGGGGCGGGGAGACGGAGCCACAGGCTGGGCAGCTTCCCCTGGCCTTGCTGGGCCTGCACATCTGGTTGTAAGACACAAAAGAAAGTTCTACAGTCCCTCCTCCAGCCGATTCCAATTTTACGCTCCCTGCGTTAATACCGTTAATACCGATGTGGCGGGGAGTATGAGGGATGCTGAGGAATGTGCGCTCACGAGGTCGGAACCGCCTCCAAAGTGCCTGCCAGAGAGGGCAGCCCGGCCAAGCCGCAGCCAGGGAGAGGCCGAAACCTGGCCAGGAAAGCTGATCCCGGGAAACTGGAAAGACGCGGACACGCATCCACACAGAGAGGGGAGGAGGGGACAGAAGGAGGGTGAGCGCTCATCGGGACCACCCTTGGGACTATAGGTGACTTCTATATAATTTTCTCTACAATGAAAATGAACCACTTTTATTATCAGAAGGGAGGGAGGGAAGAAGGGAAGGAGGGAGGGAAGGAGGGAAGGAGGGAGGGAAGGAGGGAAGGAAAGAAGGAAAGGGGGGGAGGGATGAGAGAGAAGGGAAAGTCACATTGTTTTAAATTTTATTTGTGAGTCCTGAATGATGTATCTGAATCCTTGCGGCAAAGGCCCCCAGCTTCAGAGCAGGGCCCAGTCCAGACAGGGTGCCAACGCCAGCACTGACTTTTGTAATCCCAGCTCCACCACTTCCCAGCTGTGTGACCTTGGGTAAATAACCTTGCCTTTCTGTGCCTCAGCCACTTTCTCTACAAAATAGGACGAATAATGGGACCTTCCTCATGGGGTTGCTGTGAAGGTAAAGCAAGTTGTTTCAACTAAAGCACTTAAGAGTCCCTGGCTCATAGCAGGTGCTCAGTAAATGTTAGTTTTTTCTGGCCTGAAAGGTCACCCCCATGGTTCCCAAGCCTCCCCTGCCATGGGTCACACTGATTTGAGAGCTGAGTGGCCTTGGGCTCCCTGGAACCCCCTGACATGTTAGGCCCTGGAGCCCCCAGTCGGCTGGACCGAGTGCTAAGCAGGCATCCCAGATTCTGGCTCTCAGCCTGTGGGCAACGGCCACCACCATAGCGACAGCCTGTCCTCAGCGAGCATCTACAGGATGCCCGGTGCTGGACTAACACCTTCACGATGACATGGTCACAATTTGCAGAGGAGGAAACTGATGCTGAGAGGGTGAGTGAGTTACCCAAGGGGCAGATCTGAGGCCCAGGTGGTCTGGCTCTGGAATCCATCCGCCTCAGATTGGGGTCTGATCGGGTCCTAAGTTTTATTGTTCTCATGTCACATGCAGCTTAGTGGGAAATACATATTCTCCCATTTGCCTTGAAATCCATGACCCTCTTGGACTAACTTTTTCTTCCTTTTTTTTTTTTTTTTTTTTTTTTTTTTTTGCGGTACGCGGGCCCCTCACTGTTGTGGCTTCTCCCGTTGCGGAGCACAGGCTCCGGACGCGTAGGCTCAGCGGCCATGGCTCACGGGCCCAGCCACTCCGCAGCATGTGGGATCTTCCCGGACCGGGGCACGAACCCATGTCCCCTGCATCGGCAGGCGGACTCTCAACCACTGTGCCACCAGGGAAGTCCTCTTCCTTTTAATGGAGACGCAGTTACAGAGAAATATCTCTAGTCTAAGGAAAGCAGCAGTTCCGGGGGGTTGACAAGAGGCAAATGCCACTTAGCCTCAATGTTGGGGAGACTCTAGGGCAGAGTGGGGACTGTGGCAGCCGAGAGATTCACACCCCACTGAAGGGGAGAGTTGCTTCTCAGCTCCAGCTCTTCCCAGAAAGTAAGGGGCTGTGGCTTGGGGTTGGTCTTCTAATACCTGACTGCCCAGTACAGTCCTGGATCCTGCTGGCATCTGAGTTTGCAATCTCCATCTAAAGCTTACAATAACTGCTGGTGGGAGAGTAAAATGGTGTCAACACTTTGGAAACGGATCTTGGCAGTTCCTAAAAAGACTTAACCACATGACCCAGCAATTCCAGTGCTAGGTATTTACCCAAGAGAAATGAAAATGTATAGCCACGCAAAAACCTGAACATGAACGTTCATAGCAGCCTTATTCATAACAGCCCCAAAGTAGAAACAACCCAAGGACCCATCAACTGATGGATGGATAAACAAAACGCGGTACAGCCATCCCTGCAATGGAATACTATTCATTCATAAAAACGAATGAAGTTCTGACACGTTCCAACCTGCATGAACCTTGAAAGCATTATGCAAAGTAAACTAAGCCAGACACCACAGGCCACATATGATATGAAATGTCCAGAGACAAATGCATAGACTCAGAGTAGATGAGTGGTTGCCAGGGGCCAGGAGTGGGGAATGATTGCTAACCAATGAGCCATCCTGTGTCTTCAGTGGCTTCCTACTCCTCAGGAAAAAGGCCACCATGCTGACCTTGGAGTGGAAGGCCTAGACAACGGGCCTCCTGCTGCCCAATGTCTCCAGCCCCGCTCAGGTCATGACCTCCCTCATCCCTGTAGCCTGGCCCTCCCCGGATCCTTCCAGTGTCCCCGTCTCCTTCCTGCCCCAGAGTGCAGATGCCCCCCGCCTCTGAGCCTCTGCCCGAGCTGTGCCCTCATGTGCCCAGCACAGCTCCTTCCACTCACCCTCCGGGGGCCAGAAGGTTCCGCTCCTTGCTCGCTACTTCCCTCCAGAGCACTCGACTCCCTCTAGGTCACCCTTGGTGAATGTGGTCAGCAGAATCACGGGCCCCAAAAATATCCCATCCTCGTTCCCAGAACCTGTGGCCAAAGGGACTTGGCAGGTGTGAATAAGGATCCTGAGCTGGGGAGACTGTCCTGGATTATCCGGGTAATCACAGGCATCCTTATAAGATGGAGGCAGGAGAGTCAGAGGAGGACAGAGCCTGGAAGATGCTACGCTGTGGGCTCTGAAGGTGGAGGACAGCACCATGAGCTGAGCGACGCAGGCGGCCTCCAGACACTGGAAAAGGCCAGGACGTGAACTCTCCCCCAGAGCCTCCAGAAGGAACCAGCCCTGCTGACTCCTGCTGACACATTTTGGACTTCTGACCTCAAGAGCTGTAAGATGCTAAATTCATGTTGTTTTAAGCCACTATGTTTGTGATAACTTGTTACAGCAGCCCCGGGAAATGCTATGGTCATGCTTTGTTGCTGTGTTTCTCCTGGCTGGAACACACCCTTGGACTCTGTCTTTCTCACTGTGAGAGCCCTGCAGCGGCGCATAGTAGGTCCTCAATAAATGCTAGCGGACTGAATACTAAGGGAAAAATTGGGCTTGAGAGTTGGGCCAGCCCAAGCAAGGCAAGAACCTGGGCTACAAATCTTCACATTTTCTTTCCTCTTTCAAACATGTGGAATAAAATTCAAATGAATCAGCTATTCCAAGGGCAAAGTTTTAATTATATTCCTGCCTCATTCTCTGCTGACAAGAATGTTAATTCTCTGTTAACTCTAGGGCCCACTGCCGGGCTCCTTTCCTCCACAGCTCAGAGGGACACACGTCCCCTTGGTCTAGGTGACAGCTATTAAATTGCAGGCTCCTCCAGCCTCCCGGTCCTTCACTGTGCAAGAAGCCAGGCGCCCAAGCCAAGGGCCCCAGTTTGAGTAAGAGCTTGGGCTCCAGAGGATGTGAGCTGCAGTCCCAGCTTCACAGAATTAGCTGTGTGACCCCAGAGAAGTGGCTTACCCTCTCAGAGCTCGTGTTCCTCCTCTAGGAGACGGGACGGTGAGGATACTGACGTTGCAGTGCAGCCAAGAGGAAATGAGATACCATGCACCGTAGCCTGGTGCCCACACAGGTAAAGGGCGGGTGAAATAAGTCAGCAGTGAGGCAATAGGGCATGGTGTGGATTGTGGTGAAATGCAGAACACATGTCTCGTCTGAGGGGCGGCTGCCACCAGCTCTACCAGAACATAGCCTAGGGGTTGGAGATGTTCTATTTCTCAGTTTGGGTCATCTTCACCTGGGAGTTTATATGTGTAAAAATTCACTGAATTGTACACTCACTATGTGTGCACTTTATGTATTTATACCTTAAAAAATAAACAGAATAAAGTATTTAAAGAAAGGTGGGTCTAGGGTTATGAAAGCTTCTGAATTTCCAAAAGCAGCTGAAAATTCAGATTTTTGTATAAAGTACCCTGATTTTTAAATGGGTACTTTATATAAATTCATATTTGTCATATTTTAGAGATACTGTGTAGGCCCCGTTTTGGCTACCACCCCACTCCACTGGGTCTAAGGCCTGACACTATCAAGGCCAGATCAGCATCTTGGAAGAGACAACGAAAGAGCCAGAACAAGTCCGTGGAGCTCACAAAGAAAGCTCATTATCCTGGACTCACCTCTAGCTGGTCCACTTTGGCGTAGATGCCACGCATTTCCATCACCTTGGCCTTAAGGAGGGGGATGTTTTCCTCCAAGATCTGTGAGGTATCGCTCCTGATCTGCAGGGAACAAGACAGCTCATCAGGCTCTCTGGCCCAGCCCCGCGTCCTCCTGCTGCCCTGGGGGCGGCCAGGCTCTTCAGAGACCTCGCTGATGGCCGAGACACTGAATGCCATCCTGCCCAGGGACAGGCCCAGGAATGACCCATAGTCCCGGGTGGGGACCAACCTCACTGCCTCTCGGCACCCAGACCCAACCAGGTATTATTTACTGAACTGCAAATTAATTGTTCCCCCTGACCAAACACCCAACACCACCAGCTCCAAACTAAATACCTTTATACTGTAAACCAGTGAACTGGACCAAATGGAAAGAATCAAAATCTCTTCTCTAAACTGAAGTCGAGGTAAATCAAGTTTTTGTTACACTGGAACTAATAATGTCAATGAGAAGAGTTAACAATAATCATTAACATTAATGACGAGTCTCGTCATCATGCTGCTTCCTACACGGAGCCACTGTGCTAAGCATTTCCTGCGCATCATGCATCTCATTTAATTCCAAGATTCTTCTGCTTGGAAGGACCCCAAAAGCGACTGAGAACTTTGGGAAGCCACATCTTTCCCTTGATCACTGAGATCGGACACTTAAGCCTCCGTTTTCCTGCAGAGCCAAAAGTGCCAAGCCTAACCCTTAAGTGTGTGTGTGTGTATGAGAGACAGAGAGATTCCATTTCCATGTTACCATGTCCTGACCACACAGAGAGGCAGAATACATACCACTCTCAGATTCTAGGGAGCATGTGGATCCCCTGGAGGGAAGCCTGTTAAT
The DNA here is from genome assembly GCF_011762595.2 of Tursiops truncatus. NCBI lineage: Eukaryota > Metazoa > Chordata > Mammalia > Artiodactyla > Delphinidae > Tursiops > Tursiops truncatus. The sequence continues at coordinate 75,634,527 of NC_047048.1, read as the reverse complement.
GCTGACTTGAAGGCTCCTCCAAGTCTGGTCTAGCTTGCGTGGGGGTGGCGGGCAATCTGTTTTCTGCCAAGCTCCAAGGCTGTGCTGGAGTGGTGGTCCGGGGACAGTCAGAGAAACTCCAGTGGGCTACTAGGATTCAGACTGGAGTTTGAATTCAGCTCTACCCACCATGAGCTGTGTGACCTCGGGCAAGTCACTGCACCTCTCTGAGCCCTCCTTTGCTTGTCTGGACAGGGAAGCAATCAAGACAGTCCTTGCTTCCTTGGAATGTAGTGAGGATAGAACGTTTAGCAGGCTGTTTGGCATGGCGTGTGCGGGAAGCTTCTGACACGGTCCTCAACAAGCCCCACCTCCTGGTGTTCATGTTTTTGTGTGATCCCCTCCCCGAGACCATTGCCTGGATCTAGAGACTGGCTCCTAAAGAAGAGGAGTCAGCCAACGTGAGACATGGCCCTCCTGAGACTAGAAGACTGTCACTCCATCTTGCTGGCGGTCTCTCCCACCGCCTGGTTCATGCATGCTTCCCCCCACCCCCTCTTCCTTCTCACTTGTCCTCTCCTGCCAGCTGTGAAGAAGCAAGTTGCCGTGATGGAGCAGCCCGCCTCTGGCCAAGGGCCAGTGAGGAACTGAGGGCCTCAGTTCAATGATCGTGAGGAGCTGGATCCTGCCCAGAAACACTGACTTTGCCTGGAGGCAATCCTGCCGCAGTCGAGCCCTGAGGTGACAACAGTCCTGGCCAACATCTCGATGGCAGCCTGTGAGAGACCCTGACCTACAGGACCCAGCTAGGCTGTACCAGAGTCCTGACCCACAGACACGAGCACATAATCAAGATCATTGCTTAAGTCACTAAGTATGGCGGGGTGGGGGGGGAATTTGTTATGCGGCAATAGCTAACTAATACAAGGTGACAACTCAGCAAAAAATTTTAATTTTAAAAATGTTTTTGAAAACTATACCCATTTTCCCTCCTCTTTCTGCCTAAGTATATGAGACCTCTGGTTCTCCTGCCATTCCGCTCCCATCACTGTTCAGGATGACACTTCCCTCCTTGCCCTGGGTAGCCATTCCATCACCTGCATGTCTAAAACCAAACCCTTCCTTCCTGGTCCCCCTCCTCTGGTCAGGGCACTGCCATCTCCCTGGGCACCTGGCTCCAAGCCCACTGTCCTGAGGCACACTCCTTTCCCATGCCCTGACCCCCTGGGGCCAAAAAGCAGCCCCAAGAGGGTGGCATCTGGCACCAGGCTGTCTGGCCTCAGTCTCTGCCCTGACCTCTCTGTGCCTAGGTTTCCTCATCTGTAAAGTGGGGATCAGACTAGTGCTTCTCTCGAAAGGATGCTTTAGGGATTATACAAGATCGTCCATGTCTGCATGTGGCCCACATATGTGGCTCATTTGGCCCACAAAGTGTTTTCGTGTTTAAATTTGACTTAATTTCCAACTTTAAAACTCAAGTGGGGCTCCGAGGAGAAATGGCTGATTCTAGGGTTGGGGCAGGGAACATATAAAAGCCTGGAGCATCTCATAGTGCCAGAAAGTAAGAAAGTGTTAAAAAAAAAAAAGAAAAGAAAAGAAAAGAAGGATGGGGCAGGTCAAAGGAACACAAAAGCCAACCTGAAAGAGCCACATGGCCCAAACTGGGACAATTTGAGCAACAAAATAATGTAACATTGGACGATATCCCCAACTATAAGATAAATACACACGAATGTGACAGGAACAAGGCACTGAACGGGTCGCAGAAAGGGGGATGTGGTGATGCTACTGTGGAGCCAGGCCACCAGCCCAGTGATGCCGTGTGGGTGTCACGTGCCCCTGATGTGATGTGATGAGAAGGCGCCTCAGCTCTGGGGATTCTCTCCAGAAGCTCACAACGCCGTCTAAGCACAAGAAAACATCAGACAAACCCAAACTGAGGGGCCTTCTACAAAATACCAAATACCCCTCACAGCTGCCAAAGTCATGGAAAGTCAGGAAAGAATGAAACTGTCACGGACTAAAGGGGCCTAAGGAGACCTGACAATTTAAGGCAATGTGGTGTCTGATGGATCCTGGAACAGGAGGAGGACATTAACGGGAAGCTGGGGAATCACAACCAAGTGTGGCGTTCAGTGAGTAGCCAAGGATCTGTGCTGGTTCCTTGGTTTTGACAAAGGTACGAAGGTGAGGTTAACAGCGGGCGAAACTAGATGAGGGCTGTGTGGGAACTCTTTGCAATTTTTCTGTAAATCTAAAACTATTCCAAAATAAAATACATAGATATGGCTTTAAAATATTCAACAGATTAAGTGCGGATTTATAACTTCTCTTAAAAGTCAGCAGCTTTGGCGACACTGGGCCCGTCTCCCCAGGCACCGCAGGCTAGGCTGGGTAGCAACTGCTCCCTCCCAATGGCACGCGCGCTCCCAGTTTCTGCAGTGGCCACCCATCCCTAGCGCCTCGCCCCAAGCCCCTGACTCCCTCCATATCCTGCCTGGCTCCTGCAGGCGCCTGCAGTTGTTAGCTGGGATAGGGAAAAGGGCTCGATATCCTCCCTTGTTTCCCCCAGGCCAAATTTCTAGAGAGAAGCCCATCCCTCAACAAGGCTAAACTCGGGGAGAAATTGCCATGATGCGATGAAGAACAGAAACTCATGACAAGGTCAGAGCACAGGGAATCAAAGGCAGATCTTTTCTTTCTGTTAATTTCTAAAGAAACAAGCAGCGGAGCACAAGTGAGAATCAGGAGGGACTCGTCTCAGCAACCCACGGGGGTGAAGGGAACGCGGCGGAGATGAGATTCTGGAACTCTGCCCGCCTCGCCTCAGATCCTCAGGAACTGGAGGGCCAGAGGGTCTGCGGGCCGAGGAGGAAGGCCCCTCTCTGCAGAGGCTCCTCCCCTGGCTGAGACTCAGGGCAGAGCGAACTCTCTACGCCTGCCCAGAAGGCAGCCTGCAGGTCCTTGGGGGGAAAGTAGAGGGTAGTCCTTGGAGTCTGAAACACCCCCAAACCTTCCTCTTGGCTCCCCCAAGAGCTGGGAACCGAGAGACAAAAACCAGGGTATTTAACTTGGGCTGGGGGCGGGCAGGGTACCAACACCCAGGAGCGTTCATCACGTGCTGAACAGACCCTGTGGTACAGGAATTGCTTTCTCTTCAACCTTGATTTATAGGTGATGAAACTGAGAAAAACTAAATGAGCTGGGCAAGGTTGCAAACCTACAAAGTGGGAGATGGAGGATGCTAATCCAGGTGGGTCTGAGGCCACCTCCTAACACCAGAGGTCTGCAGACGTGTTCTATCAGGCTCACGCAGAACCAGCCTGAAAAACCGGAAGTACCACCAAGCGAGGTGCCAAGATCTAAAATTAAGGATATTTCCCTTAGAAACCCAGATCTCTGGCTTCTTGTGAGAAATCAGAAGACCCGGCCACACTGACATGCCACATGTTCCACCTGGCAACAATCAGCGGGCGCTGGGTGACAACAGCCCGCTTTGGTTCACCAGAGTCTCCACCACTACCTACAGTCTCCCCAGCACGGCGTCCGTGGCCACCCCATGCCCTGTTCATCTTACAGGGGAGTGGAAGGAAAGGGACACATTTCTCTTCTCACACCCATCCCACCTCACGTCATCACATCACAGGCATGCGCGTTCACGCTTATGCAAACTTCTCAGAAGAACAAAGATGTCAGGGAAGAAGCAGTGCTTCTTGAGCCTCTAATGGGATGAAACTCCAGCCAGGTCTATGGGCCGGGGGGCCCTGGCGGACCCTTCCCCAGCCTGTCCTCCCAGCTCCCCGGAGCTGGCCTCCGGAGCCCAGAAGCCTGGGTAGTGGATGCAGGGGGTTATCACAGAGCAAACATGGCTCTCCAGGATGATGCAAGGCCCAGGAGGAAGAGCCAGACGCACTTGACCCAAGAACGCACACCAACCCCAAATGCAACTGCTGGGCAGAGGCCAACAGGAAATGTTCTCCATTTATGTGAGAGATGGGAGAGTCGCTCCCTGCCAGAAGGTGGGCCCAAGGCTACTAGGGTTTCCGAGGGCCCAGACACGCTGCCCAAAGCCCCAAGGGCACTGAGCTGAAAGGCCTCACAAATCCAGTCTCTGTGGATAAACTCGTCTGCGTCACGGCCCTCTGGTGCTTTAATATTGATGACGATGATGACCTCAGTAGCTACTATTTATGGGTCACTTAACACACAGCAGGCACCATGCTAAGCAATTACTTTTGATTGAGTGTAAATGACATACGGTGAAGAGCCCAGGCCTTAGCGGACAGCTCGATGAATCGGTATGTGTTTACATCTGTGGAACCACCACCCAGACCAATGCATGGAACATCCCCTCACCCCATAAAGCTCCTTCTGGCGTCCTCCCCGTCACGACCACCCTCCCAAGGCTAACCTCTACCTGACTTCCGTCCCATGGACTGGTTTTGCCTGGGTGTGAACTTCATATGGTGGAGCCTCACACAGGAAGCACTCGTGTGTCTGGCTTCTGTCCCTCAACAGCACATTCGTGAGAATCACCCACGTTGCCGTGTACGGCAGGTCGTTCTTTTCCACTGCTGTGCGTTCCAGCGTATGAATAAACAACTGTTTATTTACCCATTTCCACTGCCCACAGACACCGGGGTTGCCTGCAGTTTGGGGCATGATGAACAAAGCCGCTATGAACATTTGTGTGCGAGTGTCTGCTCCACACGGCTGTCCCTTTGTGCGTTTCCACCAGCCAGTGAAGGAGAGTTTCAGCTGTCCCGCATCCTCATCCACACTTGCTAATGTCTGTCTTTTTCCTTTTGGCCGTTCTACTGGATGTAAAGGCACATCCCTGCCTTGTCTTTTCCTCGCGATCACTCTTTGGAGATGGGTACCATTTGCAGTGGATGACCGATGGCCACAAGTTCTGCAGAGGGGTCTATGTCCTTTCCCCTTGGATCCGGTGGGCCATGTGGCTGCTCTGACCAATAAGATACGACAGAAGTGACACTGTGCTAATTGCCATACCTAAGTCTCCAGAGGCTTCTACTTCCCATCTGTTGGAGCGCTGGCTCTGGGAGGCCAGACGGCCACGAGGAGAGGCCGCATGGAGGAGAGTGATGCCAACTGGTCCCCAGCCAGCCAGCCCTCCCAGCCCAGACATCAGACAAGTGAGGGAAGCAGCCACCCTGGATGTCCCCAGCCCGGTAGGTGCCACGGAGCTCGGATGAGCTGTACTCTGTGCCCCGTCCCGGCCCACATAATAAACTGGTGGTTGTTTCACCCCACTAAGTGTTGGGGTAGTTTGATGCTGCAGTAGATAATCAAAGCCACCACCTCCATTTTACAGAGGAGAAAATAAAGGTACAGAAAGGTGACATGCTGTGCCCAAGGCCCCACTGGGAAGAGTCAGAGCTTGAAGTGATGGCAAGAGGCGTTATATCTAAGGTTAGAACAGGTCATGAGCACATGGTGTGAATGCTGGTCACTTAGAGTGATCCGGGACAGACTGGCAGAGGACTTAATACATCAGACAGGAAGGTGGACTCTCACTCCTAACAGCCTGATTTTATCAGAAAGAAACCATTTCTCTCTGGACTGTGCACCAGGGAGCCCGGCCGTTCTGGGACCTCTAACTTGATCAGTGTTTCCAAAGGCCAAAGCAGGGCCCTGGGGACAGTGGTCCATGGTGTGACATCACCTGCCTCCCAGAGGTCCCCACTCATCCCTGGCTTGGATCAAAAGAGAAAAGGAGGTCCCAAGCCAGGGCTGATAGCTGGACAGCTCTCTCTCTGTACCATGGAGCCCATGACACCTGGGCACAGACACACTAGGTAAGCTAAGCACCAGATGTGGGGGCCAAGAAGGTTTCTATAATCGAAACGGCATCAGCACAGAGCCTCACTGTAGGGACTGCGAACACAAAACACCTCCATGGGCCACAAAAGCATCGTACCAGGCGCATTCTATTATTAATGTAGACATGCTCATTTGCATATAAACACACTGAAATAGTCTTCACTTCCCGGGAAGTGCAATCTCTTCCATTTCTTAAAAACACGGGACTCTCTCGGTCTGGTGGATATCTGCCTGCTTTCAGTAGGGCCCGAAGTACAGAGAAATGTTCTCTCCTATAAAACACACGCACACAGCACAGGACAGATGCACCTGGCAGGTGGCCGGGGAGTCAAGGAGGCTCCCATGGGGAGCAGTGGGGACGGTGACAAGCAGGAGAGCACGTGTGCTCTCCACAAGGGTGGCCACTGTCCAGCTCTGGCTGATGCTTGCCAGGTGAGAACAAGCACGCATGGGGCAGGGGGTGGCGGGAAGGACAGATCTTTGCTTTTCCAAGAGAAGCCGGGAATCCATATTTTTTTGCATGACATTCTATAAATGTCAGCAGCTCATTCCTCCTTCTTTTTTTTCCCAGAGACATCCAACATGTCTGCAGACAGGATTGGGCCCATGGGTCATCTTGTGACCTCTGTATTTAAAATCTTTGCATAAATGCATCTCTAGGCTTTGAGTTTGGAGAGGATCTTCTCGACGCTGCATACAATCTTGCACCTCCGCAGACTTCCCACAACAGGAAGCCTTGAAGTTTTTAAGGCAAGTAAGGCCTGGCCCCTCACTGTCTATCCAAGCTGACTTCTGCCCAAAGTTCTCTTTGAGGGTAGTTGGTGGATCTCCCTTCATGGGAGGAGGATGCACTGGGATTTGAGAACAAAACTGTCCCAGGATCGCCGTCCCCACCATCTTCCCAATGCCCCACTGTGTGGGCCCACACTGCCCCTATGTGCCCAGCATGCCACCCCCAAGGGCCGGTCCCTCTGCCTGAATGCCCGCCTCCCCAGCAATTGAATTCTTCCTGTTCCTCTTTCAAACCCCAAATTAATCACCACCTGTTCTGCAAAGACTTCCTGATTTCCCAGGCAGAATTTAACACCTCTTCGTTTTTTTAAAAAAAAGCAAACTGAGTCTTGGGATTATGTGCCCAGTTCCTTCTAGAACCTCTTTTCCTTTTCAAAACCTCTGCAGCCTCGCTTTGCACCTGGAACACACCTCCAGGCCAGTGCTTCAACCCTGGAGGACAGCGGCTGGGACACAGATCGGGTTTGGGGGATCGGGGGCTGTTGCGGATGGGAGGAGGGGAGGGTGGATGGATGCGGACGGGAGGGTGGATGGAGACAGATCTGTCTCTCTTTGCATCCTCAGGCTCACCAAGGGACCAGTCAGAGAAGGTGCCCAATGTTCGGTGATGAAGAAAGGACCATTCAGGGCGTTCAAAGCCAGTCTCGTTACCCAGCTCCCACCTGGACCCACATCTGAACTAAAAAATTGGCTCTCAAGAGAAAAACACAGATAGGTCCTTGTGGGAATGTTTGTGTCTTGTTCACTGCAGTGTCCCCAGGGGCTGGCACAGGCAGGCGCTCAGATGTCTGTTGAACGTATGGGGATAAAGTCGTACCCATCGTGGCAGGTTGCTCTGAGGTGGAATGGGAGGATACAGGGAGCACGCTCTGTACGGAGTGTGGCACAAAGTAGATGTTCAACAAACGCTACTCCCTGGGGCGCTCACCAGCGTCTCTCCAGACGCTTGGTACACATCTGCCCGGCTGGGCCCAGCTGGGCTTCCTGTGCTCCGGGGGAGAGGCAGGCCTGGTCCCCAAATGGAGCTCCACCCTTTGGGCCTCCAGGCCGAAGCCACGAACCCTGGCTGCTGGTGTGCCTTTAATAACCTTGGGAACTTCCAGAACATTCTATCAGCGCTCCTCAGGGCCCCACAGCTGTCCAGCAACCATCCTGGAGACACAAGGAGGAGTGGGACCTTGCCTTCCTGGCCTAGGGCACCATCTTCCACGGTCCTCCCCACCCCGCCAGGAGGAGCCGCTCCCACCAAGCAGGGTGGGAGGCAACAGTGGAGGGACCAAAGGGCTGAGGAGGGCGCTCGATGCCGCAGCCCGCCAGGGCCAGGACCCGGCCAGGAGGCTCCTCCTAGGCCTCCCAGGCCTGAAGCCATTTCCTGGCTGTCTCCACGTCTGCCTGGCGAACTGTGCAGAGCAAGGAAAGTTAAATATAGTCTTAGCGTCCCCGCCGACCGGCTCCCCGCATCGGGCCCGAGAGTGCCACCTGGTGGCCCACTCCCGCCTCCTCGGTGGAATGAAGGCATCTCCGGGGAAGGGCGTTATCAAGATGGCCGCCTCAGGGAACCTCGTGTGGACAGAGGGAGAGGGTGTGAGCTGCCCCCACGCCGCTGCCCACGCCTCCCGCTGGCTAAGCCGCCACGCCACCGAGGTGGCTCCCCAGGGAAGCCCAGGAAGGCCCTGAAGTCTGGGCTGGGCCTGCACCCACGGCTCCCAGGCGGGCACTCACCATGTCAGCCAGGCTGCAAAACTCTTCCAGCCTGAGGAGCAAGCCCTCGACGGTCTCCTCCACCTCCGCTGCCTGAAGAGAGACAAGATCCTGGAGATTAGCAAGTGGTTTCCAGGGAGACAAACGCCCTTCATTGTCTTTCTTTTTTTTTAAAGCAAACTAAATCTTAGGATTATCTGCCCAGTTCCCTCCAGACCTACTTTGCCTTTTCAGAACCTCTCCTGGCCTCATTTGAAATCGGGATGTGCCCGCCTCAGTCTTGATAACCTTGGGCACGTCTGTTTAACCTCTCTGGTTCAAGCCACCGTGGACCATCCACTCGACGCATCTCTCAAAAGAGACGAGATAAATAAATACTAACAGGAGATAACAAAGCGACCCTCATCACCCCCATTGTTTAGATGAGGAAACTGAGGCTCAGAGAAGTAAGGGAACCTGCTCAAGGTCACAGAGCTAACAAGCACTGGGGCCCAGACTCTCCTGTAGGTTTGAGTCCCCAGCCTCAAAGCCTGCTCTTATCAACACTGAAAAATGCCTCTTCAGACAGACCACAGGGAGCAAAGTCAACTGCAGGAGATAGAATACAAAACTACCCTTGTGACACGTGTCTGCTTCAACAGAGAAAGGCCTGGGATGATACTGCCAAACTGTAATAGTTAGGGGATATACTTACACTAAAAAAGTATTTGTTGTTTATCTGAAATTCGTATGTGACTGGGGGTCCCGTAGTTTATCTGGAAACCCTATCGATAGTGCTTACTTAGCCCTGGGGAGTAGGAACTGGGGAATGAGGTCTGACACTCTGACACAGGAGCCCTGAATGTTTTATGTTACGTGAAAGGTCCAAACCTCAGAAGTTATCAAGGCCAGGCGGTAAGGTAGATGAACACAAAGCGGGCCACCGGGGCTTGGGGTGATCCGAGAATCACTCTGCCTACTTCTGGAGCAGCCAGCCACTAGCAGCCATCAGCAAACACAAGGCCAGCATTGCCAGAACCTTCCATTTTCAAGAGAAGCCAGAAATTCTAACTTTATGGGAAATGTCCCAATTTTTAAGTAGTGGCACAAATTCAAAAAAAAATTTTTAACGCTCCATGGGCCAACCAAAATAGAACATGAAGGGTCTCCCTGCTTTACTCACTTGTGTAAAAATTAGTCTGAACCCTTTTTCCCCTCGAGCATGTACTATTTTCATGATTTATAAAATACCTGTTATTTTTTTTTCTAATTACCAGCATCTAGGAAGGAAGTTCAGCTGGAACGTGAACCGCTTTCTCTGGCTTACCAGGCCGAATTGTTCTGCTCCAGGGAGGTGTTCCCAGACATTTCTGGGCAGGCCTGGCACCTGCCCCCCTCACCTGAAGGCTGCCCTTACTGGCCACTTGTCCCCGGAGAAATGTTTATACAGTGCAGGAGCCGCCTGCCGCCTGGGCTGTCAATACCACAACCAAATAAACGGTTGCACAAAAAAACATCTTTCCGGCTGGAGTATAAATAGTACCGAGCTGCAATTTTAAACTCTGCAACCTTCATCTCACAGCTGGGACTATTTCTGTGCCTGGCTGGGGGAGGCTTGACAGGGGAAGGGGACTGCAGTGGAGGGAGGACAGGAAGTCCCCCTCCCACCCCCCAAAAAGTAAAAGCATGGTAAAAAAAAAAAAAGTGTCCTTAATGCACTAAGGGAGAAAGAAGGAGCTGAGAGGCCACTGAGGTGGCAGGGGGAAGGTTGGTGGTTCCTTCTGATGCAGAGGAAAGCGAGAGAGACGGGAGCGGGCACAGATGCATGAGGGAGCACAGTGCAGACAACCTACGCCCCAGTCCAAAGATACCTGGGAAGACTAAACCTGCCAGAGGGACATGAAGGACCACGCCCCAGCTGGCTGGTCGGCCTCCTTCCCAAGACACACTGCAGCTCTTTGCTCATAGGAAGAGCCTCTCGACCTCTCCTAGCGTGTTCACAAAGGAAGTTAGTCAGTCCTGAGTTCGAACCCCATCTTTCTCTTTTGCCAGCTGTATGACCTTAGCCCGGGGGCTTAACTTGAGCATCTGGGCAGGCTCATCTGTGACAGGAAGTGCCGCATCCATCTGGCAGGATTTTAGGTTAACCTCACATAACAGACACGGCTAAGCCATTTAACGGGGCGCAGGCACACAGCAGGCACATATAAACGGTTGCTCTGTGGATCTCTCTCACTACATAATAGAAACAAGGGCTAATCACCATATGTGGAGTATCTCATTTGCTTCTCAGGAGAACTCTATACTGTAGGTGCCATAATTTCCCCCTTTCTATGGATCGAGAAACAGAGGATCAGAGAGTTTAAGTCACTTGTTCAAAGTCACACAGCTAATAGACGCTGAAGCGAAAATTTCACCTCTCTGACTTCAGAAGTTTGTCACCACCAAGGTGCTCTCTGGGGAGGGGGAAAGTGTGCCCGCTTTACTGCTGCCTGTCAACTATGGTCTCCCCACCACCCCCTCCTCCTGGTGCCTAGGGCGGTGGCCCAAAGCAGCAGGGAGGGAGCAAAGAGAGCATTTGCTGACTGCTTGGTCAGTTAAGGGAAGGACAAGTCCCAAGACATTCCCAACCAGCAGGAAGGATTAGCTACCCCACCGTGCCCACAGGTCATTCACGGGACAATTTTCTCTCACGGTAATTCCCTAAGTGGCCTCAGAAATAAGCGTCCTGCAGGCTGCAGCCCACATGCCTTTTTAACCAGCCCATAAGCAAAATGAATGCCCTCACCATCCTTTGCAACCCCCGGGCAGAAACTGTCCCACTCCGAGGGAAGGGAAGCAAGTGGCTCGCTTTAAGTGACATTCAGGGCGTGGTCAGTGGGGACGGCAGGCAGGCATCTTTTTAACACGCGAGAATCATGGTATTCACCGCCGTCTTCCACATCTGCTCAAAGTGCCAATCCCAGCTTCCCAGCTGGGCGTGTCAAAAGCCGAAAAGGGGCTGGCTCTGCCTACCAGCAGCTGGCACAAGGAAACACAAAATGATCCTCCACCATCCGTGGTCTTCTCCATCTCCACAAAGGGAAACTTCATCTTCCAGGTACTCAGGCCAAACACATGGGAGGATCCTGGACTCCTCTTTCCTTCCCACCCCCAACCCCATCCAACCTTTACGCAAACCCTCTCAGTTCTGCCTTCAGAATATGTCCCAGATCCAACCGCTTCTCTCCACCACTCTGGCGCAAGGCAGTGCCTTCCCTCGCTGGGGCCACTGCAGTAGCCTGTTACTCACTGGTCCCCTGCTTCCTCTTTTGCTCCCCTTCAATCTACTCCTCAGAGACTCTGTTAAAACCAAAGCCCTCCTCAGCTCAGAATCTTCCACCGTACCACGTCACAGCCACTAGAATGGCTACGACCACAAAAACGGCAAGTGACAAAAGCTGGTGATGACGTGGAGCAACTGGAACCCTCATCCACTGCGGGTGGGAATGTGAACTTGCGTGGCTGCTTTGGAAACCAGCCTGGTCTGGAAACCAATCTCAAAAGGTTAAACATAGAGCTACCCCATGACCCAGCAATGTATCCAAAAGAACTGAAAACAGAGGTTCGTACAAAAAAACTTGTACATGATTCATAATAGCCAAAAAAGTAGAAATAACTCAATGTCCATCAACGGATGAATGGACAAACAACATATGGCATGTACATGTGATGGAATATCATTTGGCCATAAAAAAGAATGAAGTCCTAATACGTGCTACACCATGGATAATCCTTGAAAATATATGCTAAGTGAAAGAAGCCACAAATTACATGATTCCTTTTATGTGACATGTCCAGAAGAGGCAAATCCACAGAGACAGAAAGTGTCTTGGTAGTTGTCTCCCCCATGGAATGGGGGGAGGGGGAGTAGGGAATAACCGCTGATGGTTACGGGATTTCTTTTTTGGGTGATGGAAATGTTCTGGAATTAGGTTGTGGTGATGTCTGAACAACATCAAGAATATACTAAAAACCACTTAACTTTATACTTTAAAATGGTAAATTTTATGTTATATGGATTATGTTAATTTAAAAAAAAAGTCCTCCCCCATCTTCCATCTCAATCAGTAAATGCCTACTGGAGGCCTCCCCAGCAACCACACCAACCATGTCCTCACCCCAGGGCCTTTGCACCTGCTGTTCCCTTCACTGGTAAAGCTCATCTCATACTTCCTTCTAGCCTTTGCTCATATGACTCTCCTTAGTGAGGCCTTCCCTGACCCTGTAGCTTCCCTACCACGCCACATCCTGCCCCAATTTATTTCTCTCTTTAGCCTTTATCACCATATAACTTACTATATATTTTACTTGTTTCCTGTCATCTTCCCCCAACAGAATGAAAGCTCCTGATGAACAAGGGTTTTCTTTTCTTTTATTTACCTTTGTGTTCCCAGGGCCTAGAATAATGCCTGGCACATAGTAGGTACCTGTGTTTCCTAAGACGGCCGTCCAACTCTCTCCCATCCCACGTATCTTTTTGCAATATGACCTTGCCACTCTGCCCATGAAGAGGTAGGATCATTCCTTTCCACCCGAATCTAGTCTGTGACTTGCTTTGACCAGTAAAATGTGGTGGAAGCAACGCTCTGTGACTTCCGAGTCTAGAGACCTTGCAGCTTCTGATTCACCCTCTTGGAAGACAACAGCAGGCAAGTTTGCTGCAAAGGCCACAGGGCGGAAAAGATCCTGGAGAATGAGAGGTCGTGCAGGAAAACTGAGGTGCCCCAGCTGGAGCACCAACTGCCCAACACATGAGTGAGGCCATGTTGGACCTTCCACTGTCACCAACCCTCCAGCTGAACGCAGCCTCATGAGGCAGCCCAGCCGACACCACGGGAGCAGAACGGCGCAGAGGAGCTCCACCAACCTCAAAATCAGGCACTATAAAATGGGGGTCGTTTTTAAACACTAAGGTTGGGAGTGGTTTGTTACCTGGCAATTGGTAACCAATACAGTGCTCAATGAATATTTGTTGCAAGAAAGGAAGGAGGGAGGGAGGAGAAAAGAAAAGGGCCACGGGAAGGAGGAAGAAAAGTGCTCTCCTGGAAGAGCTGCAGCCTGAGAACAGCAGCCGCAATGGCGTCTTAGTCCCCATTTGCATTCATGCTGTGTGGTCTTAACTATACCTCTGACCATCTCTGTGCCTCGGTTTCCCCACTTGAAAGTGAAGGGGGGTGGGAATCCTCCGACTCTCTGTGTTTGGAGATGGAAGCTGAGGAGGGTCAAGTAAGTTCTTTCTCTAGGTTACTCTTGGTGAGATGCTCCACCCATGCAGGAGATGGCTGTGACCCCACCAGGGTCTCCAAACTCAAAAAGACAGAAGCCAGGCAGGAAATGAATACTAGGGAAGGGGGCCACGCTTAAGAATGTTTTCTTCACATTGCTTATCTCAGTTTCCCACTTTTGACAGAGACGTTTTACTTTCCTCCGAGAAACACAGCAGCACCAGCAGGATAATAAATGGCAGCTGGGGCTTCCCTGGTGGCACAGTGGTTAAGAATCCACCTGCCAATGCAGGGGACACGGGTTCAAGCCCTGGTCCAGGAAGATCCCACATGCCACGGAGCAACTAAGCTTGTGCTCCACAACTACTGAGGCTGTGCTCTAGAGCCAACAAGCCACAACTACTGAGCTCGCATGCCACAACTAATGAAGCCTGCACACCTAGAGCCTGTGCTTGCAACAGGAGAAGCCATCACAATGAGAAGCCCGCGCACTGAAACGAAGAGTAGCCCCCGCTCGACGAAACTAGAGAAAGCCCGCGTGCAGTAACTAAGACCTAATGCAGCCATAAATAAATAAATAAATGGCAGCTGACGCCATGCAGGGAGACAAGAGGGAGGGGTGGGGACTGTGGCAAATGGGAGGCCCCGTCTAAAGAGGACAGCTGGGAACTTCCCTGGCGGTCCAGTGGTTAGGACTCTGCGCTTCCATTGCAGGGGGCATGGGTTCGATTCCTGGTCAGGGAACCAGATCCCACATGCACGCCGCAACTAAAAGATCCCGCGTGTCGCATCTAAGACCTGGCACAGCCAAAATAAATAAATAAATAAATATTTAAAAAAATAGAACACTTAAAAAAAAAAAAGACAAAAGGATGATCTAGATATTTATGAAAGCTCTTCCAATTCGAAAATGTTCAAAACTAACCTAAAAAATTAAAAAACACTCTGACGGCCAAACAAACCTGACTGTAGGCTGAACAGAGCCTTCAAACCTCTGACCGATTGGTGTCTTTAAAACGCAAACATCGGGCTTCCCCGGTGGCGCAGTGGTTGGGAATCCGCCTGCCAATGCAGGGGACATGGATTAGAGCTCTGGTCCTGGAAGATCCCATATGCCGTGGAGCAACTAAGCCCGTGTGCCACAACTACTGAGCCTGCACTCTAGAGCCCGTGAGCCACAACTACTGAGCCTGCGAGCCACAACTACTGAAGCCTGCGCGCCTAGAGCCCATGCTCCGCAACAAGAGAAGCCACTGCGATGAGAAGCACACGCGCCACAACGAAGAGTAGCCCTACTCGCCGCAACTAGAGAAAGCCCGCGTGCAGCAACAAAGACCCAACGCAGCCAAACATAAATAAAATAAATTTAAAACAAAAACAGACAAACAAAAAACCACACAAACCCAAACATCTATGAAATGTCCAGAACAGGTAAATCTTTAGAGACAGAAAGTAGATTAGGGGTTCTTGGTGGAGGGAGAGCTCAGGGGGACAGGGTTTCTCTGGGGGGTAATGAAAATGTTCTAAAATTGATTGTGGTTGATCGTTGTGCAACTCTGTGAATAAACCAAAAGCCATTCAACTGTACATTTAAATGGGTGGATTTTATGTCATGTGAATTATATCACAATAATGCTGTTTACAGACACACACACACACACACACACACTCTCTCTCTCCCTCCCCCTTCCCCTCCCTCTCTCTCTCCCGCCCCCGGAGAATCCTTCTAGAAACCACAAGGTCCACTCAGCCCAGGAACAAGGCCACTGAAGACCTGTAGCTTTTGCTGCAACATTTTTCAAGAAGCCAGACATTTGGATTTTTATGTGAAAACTCCCACTTTTTAAAAGTTGGCATCTACTTAGCATTTTAAAAAGCAGATCACCATGCCAGCCAGAGGACACCCACATGCAGCCCGTTCAGGGGCGGGTGTGGTGGTAGCTTTGCCTGACACCTGGCGCTATGGCCTGACCTTGCTCCTGCTTCCTCCAGCCGGGCTGGGCCAGGGTCCATGAGTACACGACGGGGGTGAAAATGAAACAGGCTCAAGGACTGTGAGGCCTGCCCACATTCAGGGCATGTAATTAGTAATGTCACCTCTTCTCCAAAAGCGCTCATGGTGGCCCCTTCAGATGACAGGGAAAGTAAAGGTCTTCAGAGGAAGCAGCCTCATCTCTGTGCACAGGATGAAAGGGCAGGATCAATGGCAGAAAGACCCTGGGAGCTGGGCAAGCCAAGAATGAAGGGCTGGAAAGAGCAAACGAAGGGATTCTCCAAATGGCCTTGCGCTGGAATCGCAAACTGAGAGGACCTGGCCCTTTAGATGATGATCCACTTCCCAAAGAGGGGACACGGGAACTCCTTCCTCCCAGGCCCCTACAGCAGCTCAAATAAGAGTTCCCATCCCCCAGAGGGACCCTCGACCTTGAGGTGTGAATGTCTAGAAGGGCTGACTACTCTACTCTCGCCTTGACCCTGACTTTTAAGAAGGTTAATTTGGCAACAGCAACCAAAATTTTATATGCATGTATCCTTGGACCCAGTAATTCCCCCACTAGGTATGTATCCTCCGGACATATATGCACAAATGCAAAATGATGTACGTACAGAGATACTCATTGCAACAGCCTTTGTTTTGGGTTTTTTTTTTGGTTTTTATTTATTTTTGGCTGTGTTGGGTCTTCATTGCTGTGGGTGGGCTTTCTCTAGTTGTGGTGAGCAGGGGCTATTCTTCGTTGCGGTGCACGGGCTTCTCATTGTGGTGACTTCTCTTGTTGAGGAGCACAGGCTCTAGGTGTGCGGGCTTCAGTTGTTGCGGCACGTGGGCTCAGTAGCTGCGGCACGTGGGCTTTAGAGCGCAGGCTCAGTAGTTGTGGTGCACGGGCTTAGTTGCTCCGTGGCATGTGGGATCTTCCCAGACCAGGGTTGAACCCGTGTCCCCTGCATTGGCAGGTGGATTATTAACCACTGCGCCACCAGGGAAGCCCGCAACAGACTTTGTAACAGCTAAAGAATCCATGTAACCTAAATGTCCATCAGTAGAGGAATGGTTACCTAAATTATAATTCAGACAGACAATGAGATTCTGTTTAGCAGCTAAAAAATAATTGGCCAGCTCTCTGTGCACTCATATGGAAAGCTGTCTAAGACATAGTGAGTGAAAAAAGCACAATGCAGAAGGGGGAGGCGGCAGGTGGGGACGACAGGGGACACAGGCATGGCCTGCAGCGGCCTCTGTAGAGCAGCAGGGGCTGAGAACCGGGAGAGGCAGGGCCTCACTCAGCATTCCATGGTCACCGGGACCTTTGGATTTTGTAACATGTGCATATATTTTTTATTTTTAAAACAAACTTATTTTAAAACCAACTCCAATTCACTTAAAAGAACCACAGGCCAAATTTCCATCACACTTGCACCAAGGAACCAATTCAGATCCCGAGACAGCTTAAGAGAACCGGGGGCTCATGCTGACCGCGGATGCAGCAACTATGCTTTGCAAACCAAAAACTGGAATCTATGGTTGGTCTCACGTACACAGATACAGAAAGTTAACATTGGACTTCCAGGCTTACACGAGGTTGTGCTAGTGAGAGAAAATTCACCACCTTCTGCACAAGCGAAGGGCTGAAATCGCCCTCTTGCAAACACTGTGTGGAAATATTAATGTGTGTCACGTCTACCCTCCCACCTGTTCTGAGAGCCCTGAGGGCGGCGGGCCTCTCCTGCACTTTTGCTTTCCAGCTCCTGACATGGGGTCCGCACCTGGTACCTGCTCCATAAACAGCTATAGAATGAATAAGTGAATAATTGTAGCTAATGCACCAGATCGCTTATTGTGGGCCTGACCCTGAGCCAAGTGTTGCCCGTGAATCATCTCATCCAACCCCACAACTGGAGGGGAAAAGGCAGAGAGAAGCATGAGCGCAAAGCCGAGATCTGAACCCAGGCCATGTGGCTCCAGAGCTGGTCCTCCCACCACTCAGCCTGACCAGGAGCAAGCGGGTTGGGGGGAGGCACACATCTGTAAAGGATGCTTCTTCAACTGATACGTGAGGCATCAGTAGCTGGTGCGGTAGACACAGCAGCAGGCAGGACCGACGGGTTTTCTGTCCTCCTGCGGCGGCTGGAAGCAGGCATTCCTGGGCATGGGGCCAGTCCCGCTAGCACTGACGGAAGCTGTGAGCCCCCGGCAGGCTGGCCATCAAAATCTCCGGAGGGGCGCTTACAAGTCCAGATCCCCAGGCCTGGGGTGCCTCCAACAGTTAGCAGTCGTGGTGACCGTCCAACAGACTAATCAGTCTTGGCCACTCCAGGCTTACAACCTTGCTGGAGGGTTTTCAGCGTTCCAATGCCCAGGTGGCACCCACACCAACGAAATCAGAGTATCTGGGGGTGGGAGCCGGGCATCAGCACTTTTTGTTGTTGATCTCAGATGATGCAGATGTTTGGCAAAGGTTGGGGACCACGCCCTACCCCAGTGCTCTCACCTTGGCTATGCTCCACCTACCACACCCCACTCAGCGATCGATTTAACTGGATCTCCTATTTATAGATGCATGAAATAGGTGTTTTTTGCCTTTAAAGTTTTTATTTACACTGCACACACCTCTGTGCATCTTGCTTTTCTCCCCGGTGCCGGAATGGCATGTTCAGAGCTGACTCGCTGCAGCCGCGAGCTGTCCGCTGCGCGGGAGCATCGCTACACGACCAGCCTGGGCTGGTTGGCACCAGGGTCACTTCCCGTCTTTGGGAACCTGTTTCAAAGCTTCTCGGTTCGTGCTGAGAGTCAGCCAGACTGGGAACTTCTAGCCAAGGTTCCAAGGTGACCCTCCCCCAAAGCCCAGCTGTCCTGTGATAAGAGATTGTTCAGAGCCAGGGACAGGTCCTTCCACTGCTGGGCAGTTCTGCGGGGAGAAATATAGGAACTTTCTTCCGAGAAATGCTGCCCCTCTCCAAGCGCCCACCTTGGCCTTGGCTCTCACACCCCCAAAGGTTCTGATTCAGGGAGCCTGGCCAGCTCGGTGTACGTCCACCGGGACATCCACACCTGTGGTCCCCCTGCTGCCACGCCAGCCCCTCCGACGCGATCCAGCACTGCAGCCCTAAGTCCACAAATCTGATCCCGTCTTTCCCCTGCTCACACCCAGCTTGGCCCTGCTCACAGCTTCTATCCATGACACCCCAGAATCGAATCCAGACTCCTCCCCTTGACCCCAGGCCCTGCCCCCTCTCCCCTTTATCACTGAGGTCCACCCACTCAGGCACCTCTGGAGACCTCATTTTTCCCTGTCTCCAGCGACACACATGATGTCAGATCTTTGCCTGGTGGTTCCTTCCAATCTTCCTGTGTGTCTCTATCACAGCCCCTCAGGTGTCTCCCTCGTGGCATTTATTACCGTTAGCTACTCTGCTGGGTAACTCCTAGTGGGCTCATCTTCCTGACTGCAGTGCCACACCTTGAGGGCAGGCATCGCCTCTGTCTCACTGGCCTCTCCCCGGTGCCCGGCACAGTGCCTGGCACACAGCAGGTCTTCCATAAAGATCTGAAGGGGCTTCTCCGGTGGCACAGTGGTTAAGAATCTACCTGGGGCTTCCCTGGTGGCGCAGTGGTTGAGAGTCCTCCTGCCGATGCAGGGGACAGGGGTTCGTGCCCCGGTTCGGGAAGATCCCACATGCCGCGGAGCGGCTGGGCCCGTGAGCCATGGCCGCTGAGCCTGTGCGTCCGGAGCCTCTGCTCCGCAACGGGAGAGGCCACAACAGTGAGTGGCCTGCGTACCGCAAAAAAAAAAAAAAAAAAAAAAAAAGAATCTGCCTGCCAATGCGGGGGACGCAGGTTCGAGTCCTGATCTGGGGGGATCCCACATGCCGTGAAGCAACTAAGCCCGTGAGCCACAAGTGCTGAGCCTGCGCATCTGGAGCCTGTGCTCCGCAACGAGAGAGGCCGCAGCAGTGACAGGCCCGCGCACCGCAATGAGGAGCGGCCCCTGCTTGCTGCAACTAGAGAAAGCCCTCGCACAGAAACAAAGACCCAACACAGCCAAAAATAAATAAATAAAATAAACTTATTTTTAAAAAAAGATCTGAGGAATAAATTAATATAGAACTACATCTCTAGACAGAGTAGACTGTGCCCTGGCACCCACCCACAGACTTCTAATCTGAACATCCAAATTTGAATCCCGAAAGGGGACCAGTAGGTCATAAGAATAAGACACATGCCAGGGTTCCCATAGGCACAGGGTGTTTGCAGGTTGGACACAATAAAATATTCTTTACTTCCACAAAGAAACAGTCTCTTCTACATTTTTTCTTGAAACTCAAGGGCATTTTTGGCTAATTTATGTTTTCCCATTTCAGTCCAGACACACGGTTTGGAGAAATAGTTCCCTTTCCTCTTATAATGACTACAGAAAATTCAAAGGTTCAAGCACAAGGGTAAATGGTAACTGACACCAACTTCGGTATGAGGGAGACAATGAGGAGGAGTGGGGACTGTGGCAAACAGGAGACCACAACTAGGAAACAGGGACCTAGGATTACCAGACTGTCCATATTTTAAATAAACAAGAAACTCAGATTTTCTTCATGAAAATTCTCCATTTAAAAACCCCTATGTGAATTGAACCCATCATATCAGAGTACTGGATTCAGCCTCTGGGCCACCAGTTTGCAACCCCTTATCTAATCCACATGTGGTTAACAGGCGCTTTCCCCCATCATCCTTTGCCCACTCAAGCAAAGTCCCTAGGTGTGAGAAAGTGCTGGCTTCCTTTATTTCCTTCCATGTAGGCCATTAACCCCATCTGTGGGCAAATCTGTCCCGTGTTCCAGCACAGGAACCAAATGGAATTCTCAGAGTCTGGTCAGGAATTCACCCTTGGGTGGGTATCAGGAGCCAGCCATTCGGGAGGGCCCTGAACTCCCCTCCCTCCTAAGTCACAGGGCACCCAAGAGGCAAACATCTCTCTCTCTCTCTCTCTCTCTCTCTCCCTGCCATCTTGAAGCAGCTTCCGGAGATCCTGCCTGAAACGTCCCCTAAAAGAGGAAGTTCAAACCAGAAAAAGAGAGAAAGTAAAACACAAGAAGCTGGTTGGACAGAAAAACCCAAAGGCACTAGAAATAGTAAAATGCTCACCTGCCGACTCATCTCAACATGCTGCCCTTCAGCGGCTCCTCGATCCGGGGAGACAGTGCAAAGTCCCAACACGGTTTCTGCCCCCTCACTAGCCCCGCCTCCCACAGCTCCCCCTTCTCCCTGCTGCTTGCTCTTCTATCCTGGTGATCACCCTGCTTCATCCCACCCCAGGATCTTTGCCAGTTGTTTCCTCTGCCTGGGATGTTTTCCTCCTACCTCTCAGCCTGGTCAACTTCTATTCATGCTTCAGAGCTCAGCCTAAAATGATGCTGCCTCAGGGAAGCCCTCCCTGAACACTCCCAGACAAAGTGGGGTCCCTCTGCTAATCGCCCTCCTGGACCTCTGTGCTTCCTCTTCCCTGCCCATTCCTAAGGGGTTACCACTCGGGTCTCAAGCTTTCTTGGAGACGCCTTCCCCACCCCATGTCTCCCAGACACAAAGACACCCTCTATCACATCACCCATGCCCATGTTCTCCATGGCATTCATCACAATTTAGAGGTTTTGTATGTTCTGTGTTTACTGTCTGACAGTCGGGCCATGAGAGTGGGAGCCCTTGTGTGTTTCACTCCCCGCACACGGCAGGGGTTCAAGGTGTTGAACGAGGAAGGCCCACTTCCCTAAGAACCCCAGGACACCCCTAGGACTGGAGCTGGCTGGTCTGAGACTCCTACTGCTCCATTTAAAAGCCCAAAGTGGCCCTAGGACAGGGGCTGGTACAGGAGGCACTGGCTGCCCAGACCTGTTCCCAAACCAGACTTTCCCTTTCCAGTTCATTTGCCCATCTGCAAACAGCTTCAGCGCGAGGGACTGCTAATGAATTAAGCTTTAAGTAGAGGCTGCAAGCGACTCCAACCTGGCAGTTTTTGCTTCTTTGGGTAAATAAACTTCAGCAAGAGCTCTAAGTGGCTTTATTGCTGCGTGGAGCTACAGGGAGTTCGGCTCTTCATTACGGCCATTACAAACGAGCGTGAGCCAGCCTGCGTCTGAGTTAGAGAGAGCCCTGAGTGAGCAAATGAAGTTAATACATGCAGCTTCTCCTGAAGGCTGTCCCTAGTCGAGACAAGATGAGGCTGGGTTGAGCCGCTGGACACAGTGACACTTGCTGCTGAGAGCAAGGGAGAGAAAGAACACGAAAAATGCTCACGTTACTTAAACCCTTAAGCAGGTACCCAACCTAAATGCCCATCCCTGGGGGTGTGGTTCAGAAATTACAGGACATTCATAGGATGTTGCTTATTCGGTGAGGGCCTCAGTTTTCAGTTATGAAGTCGACATAACATCCTAGCCACTGGGTCACTGCCAGGATGCAATGACATAATCCATGGACAGAGTGCAGCACGCTGCTGGCACATAGTATGTGCTCAGAAAATAGGAGGAATTATTCTGAGATGGTGGGACACGAAGAAGCCAAGGAATGATGAAGACCTACACACTCTGATGCAGAAGCCGCCAGCGTCTCATGACTATCAAGTGCTTAAAACGTGGCTGGTCCACACTGAGATGTGCTGTAAGTTCAATCGTCCAAGCCTGATTTTGAAAACTTACTTCAGGACTTCCCTGGTGGTGCAGTGGTTAAGAATGCGCCTGCCAGTACAGGGGACACGGGTTCGAGCCCTGGTCCAGGAAGATCCCACATGCTGCGGAGCAACTAAGCCCGTGCACCACAACTACTGAGCCTGCACTCTAGAGCCCGCAAGCCACAACTACTGAGCCCGTATGCCACAACGACTGAAGCCCCTGTGCCTAGAGCCCGTGCTCCGCAACAAGAGAAGCCACAGCGATGACAAGCCCGCACATGCACAGCAGCGAAGAGTAGCCCCCGCTCGCCATAACTAGAAAAGGCCTGCACGCAGCAACAAAGACCCAATGCAGCCAAAAATAAATAAATTTATATATATATAAAAGAAGGAATCACTATATAAAAAAAGAAAACTTACTTCAAAGAATGTAAAAATCTCCTTAAATTTTTTTACGCTGATGACATGCTGAAAGGATATTTTGGAGACACTTATTTTAAATACATTGAAACTTGTAGATCTAAATCTTATAGTGTTTAATGTCAATTAATCTCAATAAAACTGGAAAGAATTAAATATATTGAAACTAATTTCATCTGTTTCTTTTCCCTTTTTTATATGGCTCCTAGAACATTTAAAATTACATGGATGGGGGACTTCTCTGGCGGTCCAGTGGTTAAGACTCCAAGCTCCCAATGCAGGGGGCATGGGTTCAATCCCTGGTCGGGGAACTAAGACCCCAGATGCCACGTGGCGTGGCCAAAAAAATAAAAAGAAAAAGAAAATTACATGGACGGCTCACATCTTTGGCCCAAATTATATTTCAATTGGAGAGCTCTTATAGATACATTCTGACATGGAAATATGTCCATACTATTTTTTAAAATTGAGATATAACTCACATACCATAAAATTTACTCTTTTAAAGTGTACGATTCTGTGGTTTTCAGTGAATTCACAAAGTTTTGCAACCATCAGCACTAATTCCAGAACTATTTCATCACTCTGAAAAGAAGCCCTATACCTTACCATTAAGTCACTCTCCATTTGTCCATGCTATTTTGAATAAAGAAAAGCAAGTTACAGAACATTATTCTAGTATCACGTGGGTTTTTTGGGTAAAAACTAATTATGTATAATTATTAGTATATATGCATACCTACATTTGTAAATGCATTTTTAATATGTTTGGAATGATGTACACCAAACTGTGAAAGATGGTTATCTCTGGGAACTAGAATTGAGGTGAGAGAGAAAAAGGAGAGGGTGCTTACCCTTTATTTTAAATACTTCTGTACTGCTTCTGAGATTTAAAGAGAGAATGGCTTGACTTTCTGGCCCTACATAACTCCTGGTGAACTTCGGTAAATAACTTTCATGGCACTGTCAACATACTGGCTTCAGCTGGAAGATAAAGAGGCTAGTTTTAGATCTACTTTTTGTTCTGTGCTTTTAAAATAGAAAGTACAGCCAGAGATGAGGTATTTTCCCTCCTAGCAACAGAAGCGTACCGAGGCCGGCAGCATCCTCGCACAGACGCAGCCTGCCCGCCTCCTCCCGGCATGTAGCATCAGCTCAGAGCAGAGCAGGCCGAGCGCCCGGGCAGGGGCAGGACCGGGAGTCAGCCTCCCCCGGGGCCCAGGCTGGCAAAGGGCAGCAGCTCCGAGCGCGCCTCAGTCTGGCATCCCGGAGGATGCTGGGGGTGTGGGGGCGGTCTCAGGTAGGGATGGGAAGCAAGTCTGGGCCCCCGAGAACCGGGGCTGGAGGAGAGGGCGGGCGCGACCTGACGCGCATCTCTGCGCGACGCCAGACAGCCACCGCTCCGCAAAGGAGGGACCCCTCGGACCTCCAGCGCGGGTCCGGAGCCCCAGCGCCAGGTACGAGAGAATGCTGCGGGGAAACCGAGGGTCCGGGTCCATCGCGCAAGGGGTCTCCATTCGTCCACTCCTCCCCGGGGGAGCGCAAGCCCTGGATCCCGCAACCCCAAGACCCGCCTACCCCACTTCCAACCCCGTCCCCTACCTCGGCCCCGGGCTCGGGGGTCAGGAAGAGCGCGAGCTCGCGCGCCCCGCTGCGCACGGGCTCCGGCCGATCGGCGTCCACGAGCAGCATGAGGAGCGCGGCAGAGTCCAGCTGGCGGCGGCTGCCCGGGAACCCGACGCCGCGTCCTGGCCTCGGAGCCCCGCCCCCGACCGGCTGCATGCCCCGTGGCCCGCCTGGCGGAGGCGGGGCAGGTGCGCACCCAGTGGCCGCGGCCCACGCCTCCCGGAACGCCGGGCCGAGCGGGCAGCGCCACCCAGTGGCGCGCGACGCTCACTACGCCCGGCCCCCGCACCACCTGGTAAACGATTCTCAAACTCGCTTTCAGATTGCAATCACCTGGGGCTCCTTCAAAACTTCCGAAGTCTGACGGCCACACACAACCTTTAGGGTTGGAACCTGGGCATCAGTACTTTTTATGTTCGCCAGGTGATTCTTACATAGAGCCAAGTTTGAGAACCATCGGTATAGACCACCCCTTTTCATTGGAATCCGGTGGAGCAGCGGTTCCAGCTCCCACAGCACTTTAGAATGCCCCGGGGAGTTTCTAAAAGCCCGGAAGCCAGGCCTCACCCCAGGCCGATTCAGCCGGAATCCCTGGGGGTGGGGCTTGGGCATCAGTTGTTTGTAAAGCTCCCCGGGTGGTTCCAGCGTGCATTCAGGATAGAGAACAGATATCTTAGAGGATCCTTTCATTTAAAGACCACCCCTCCCCGTCACCACCCCGCCCACAAGGCCTCTCCTAGGACAGCATCTTGTTTGCGCCAGGCGGACAGTCCGAAAAATTAGGGAAGTCGGGCGTAGCGATCCTCTTCCTCCCAGGGGCAGCTTTTAAAATAAGCTCCCCGGGGAATTCTACAGCGCACTAAATTGGACACAGCCCCGCACCCCTAGGAGGCTAGTCTAGACCCCTTAGAGGCTGAAGAGGGTGGGGTCCAAAGCAATGCTAGTGAGGAGAGTTCTAAAAAAGGTAACGAGGTATAGGGAAGTCTAGCGGTCTCATTTTTCCTATGATGTCTTTTAAAATGTTAAATTCGTTTTTAAAAATCGGGCTGCGCTCAGGGCTGCAAATAAATATACAGGACTCCCCTCACCCTCGTCCTGTTAAATCTTAATTTATATTTTATCTGACAACCTTAGGTAGGGGGCGGGAGCACATGATCTGTCTTTTGGGTAATCCATCACTGTACAGTTCCCACTTCCACAGCTTCCCACTGCTAATTTCTCGACATCGCCGCCCAAACATTCAGGCCTTCAGGCCAGAGTAATTTTCTGGAAAATTCTTGGCAAAGACTTGGGCCTCAGGTGCTAAGGAAAAGGATTTAATAGGAACTCACTGAACCCGCACGTGGCCATTCATTACTATGCTGAGGCGTCTGATGCTCAGAGCCCTTCTGTATCCCACACGCACCCAGAAACCCAGCTCCGACCCTCACCCTTACCGGCTGACTGGGGCCCTCCCTCGGAAAAGCCCAGAACCGGCCTCAGATTAGCCACAGTCCTGAGCACAGCAAACTTCCCCTGACGGACGAATTTCAGAAACATAATGCTAAGAAAAAAAGGCAAATCGTGAAGGCTCTGTAGGGCACGCTGCCATTAACATAAAGGTTTTAACACATGTGAAACCGCACTATATATTGTTTATGGATACAGACATGGAGTAAAAGTGTAAAGCCGGGCATGGGAGTGATGTACACCGCATTCAGGAAACTGGTTACTCTGGGGTGGGGGAGAGGAAACGGGGGAGGGATACAGGAGGGGTTTCAATTATATTTGTAACGTTTTATTTCTTCTGTTGATGTTTGTTATAGTATTTAAACTTTTAAAATGCCCAATATGACTCACTGGGAAAAAAACAAAAACCAACAAAACCCTGGGATATTAGCTAAAAGTGCTGCCCCGACCCCCTTTCCCTGGAGATGTGGGTCTGGGAAAGAGATCTTCGCTCTTCACCAGCCTCTCCGCGATTCATACCCTGGGCCACGCTGGCTAGCCAAGAGTCATTTTGTTTCTAGTCTTTTTTTCTAAATGTAATGATGCCTTAGAAACATTTTGCTTAGAACACAGATGCCCGGAAGCCCACCCCCACCTTTCGGAACCGCAGTCTTTGGGGCGAAGGGGAGCTGGGAACAGCTTTTAAAGCTCTGCCGTTGACTGTGATGCACGCAGCCCCCCGCAGGCTGAGAAGAGCCCCTCTCCGGTTAGTCCAGCTGGCTGTAGCCAGGGACCCCCGTGGGAGCCCGAATTAATGATTTTAAACAAAGAAGATGAATTTTTAAACAGCCTCCCCGGCCGCTCACAGGCGCTTGGGGTGACCCTGGGGCAGGCGGCAAGCCCGAGGCCTGGAATGCAGCCCGCCTGGGCCGCACCCTGCCCAAACCAGTTTGAACCAGCTGTGGGGATGGAGCCGTGGCGCGTCCCCACGAGCTCCCTCTGGCGCCCAAGACGGGCTCAGAGCGGCTGCTGCGGCCTCCTGCTCGGGAGTCCTCCGCGGGGCCAGGCAGCCGGCTCCCTCCCAGCCGGAGGTCGGGGCGCCCGTGGCCGCCTGGCCCCGAAGACCCCCCCGGGAGCTGCAGTGGCCCCCGGCTGGGCCCCGAGGCCACACATCCTTCCACCCCCGCACCCCCGTCCCATCTGGCTTCACCTCCAGCTACAAAATGGTTGCCTGTCTGTGTCTTTTCAAGGTCACCTCTGCCAGCTCAGGCCTCAGGCACACAGGGTTCTAGGTGCGCATCGTTCCCAAGCTCGGCTGCGCCTTGGAAACTTCCAGAAAATACTGACGCCGAGACCACTCCCCAGTGATTGGGATTTAATTGGTCGGGGGCGTGGCCTCGGTTGGGGAGGTTGAAAGGATGCCCCAGGTGATTCTGATCTGTGCAGCTCCAAAGCTGCTTAACTCCGCGGGCCGTTTCTAAGGCCCGTTGGTCTCATTGGGAACGTCCTGAAAGCTTACTAAGTGCCAGGCTCTGTTCAAAACTCTTCACAGAGACGCCCGCCTTGAATCTCCTCCGCACCCTGTGAGGCAGGGAGGCTCTGCTGATGCCCCTTTTAGAGTGAGGAAACTGAGACACGGAGAGGTTAAGTCACTTGCCAGGGATTATAATCGGTCAAGGGAAGAACCCAGGTCCTTACCTGCTACTCACGCTACACCACTGCCTGTTGCAGGGAAGCCTGGCACTGGGAAAGCTGGTGGCTGCCCTGCCCCTCTGCCAGCCCCCCCTTTTCACTGCCCTCCCAAAGCACCTGTAGCCACCTCTCTTCCTGCTCTTAATTCCCCAGTACTCACCAAGTGAAGTTCAAACACCTCCACCCCCCAAGCCTCCCTTTCTACTGCTTTTCTCTTTGAACCCTAAGATGCAAATGGGAGCCCACAGAGCAGAGTCAGGGCCCGGAGGAGGTAAGAGAGACACTTGGAGTACAAACTGTTAAGGGGGTCTCCCGGTCAGGATTGGCCCCAGGGAGTGAGGGTCTCCTTTCCTTGTGTGCCCTGGGCATCTCGCCTGCCTCACCTGAGTCCTGGCCCTGCCACACAGCCTGCCGTTATAGACCAAAGGTTTGTGTTCCCCCAAGTTCATACATTGAAATCCTAACCCCAAGGTGATGGTCTCAGAAGGTGGGCCTTGTGAATGGAATTAGTGCTCTTACAGAGGTGACCCAAGAAGACCAGGCTGGGGTGTCTAGTCCACAGGAAGATCTGTGCCCCCATCACCTTCACAAAGGTTAACTCGAAGACAAAGGAGCTCTGCAGAAAAAAATATATATATACACATATATATTTATATAAAAGAAAAATATAAATATAAAAAATATATACATATAAAAGAAAAATTAAAAAAAATTAAGAGACCCCAGGAGAACTCCCCTGCCCTTACCACCGTGTGAGGACACGCAGAGAAGTCAGCTGCCTGCAATCCGGACGCAGGCCTTCACCAGAACCTGACCCTGCTGGCACCCTGATCTTGGGCTTACAACCTCCCGATCTGTGAGAAATGAATGTCTGCTGTTCGTAAGCCACGCAGGCTATGGTGTTTTGTTACTGCGCGGCCCAAACGAAGGCATCTGTAGGTGTGTTAGATTTGCACAACGTCGTGCTTAAATACCTGCATCTTTCAATGGTACCTTTTACAGTTCACACGTTCAACTGTGGCTTCTCTCGAAAAGAAAGGGAAGCTCAGGAAACCGTGGGCCTGCCCTGCTGCAATTAAGAGCTGCCCCAGTTTGCAGTCTCCCCACACCCTCTCTGACCTCTTGGTCTGTGAAAGTGTCTGGGTGTTGCTTCCGGGGTCCCCTGAATATGCCCCAAGTCTGCCGGGCTCCACATGGACGTCCAGCGTTTCCGTCTGCCCCTGGGCCCACTGCCCTCCCTGCCTTCCACGCAGCCTTCAAGGTCGCTCTTCCAGGGCCCTTTTTCTGACCCGCAAAGAGATGAGCCCTTTAAGCTTACCTTCTGATACTTTCTACCTTCGGCTAAGTTGAAAGTAAGGCCACCATCAGACAGAAGTTTCCTGGAGGACAGAACACTCGTCTCGGGCGTTTTGGGGGGCTTGCTGTAGGAGTCCAGTGGCTGCCTTTGCACCTAGAAGTCAGTCCTCAATAAACACATTCATCTAAAGTTTGGAGTCACTTTCCTGCTTAGTGTCTCTGTTTCGCCACCAGCAACATGATTTAGAACACCACCCCTCTTGATAGAAGCATGGTGAAAACCCAGGTTTTAAAAGCATTTTCCTATCACAGTTTTGAAATGATCTCTCTATGGTAATAGGAGATAGCACATCCCCTTCGTTCCCTGTAAAAGAAAAGCTTCTGATTCCCCTCAGGCATTTGATCCGTTTTTCTCTGCGCCTTTTCTTTCCACAACAGAGCTGCACAAAGGGGCTCGTAGCTTTGGAGGCAAGAGGCCAAGCGTCGAGACTCAAAGTGCTCCCTATGTGTCGACGTTTGGCTTTCCAGCTAGAGCTGCCCCGGTCCTGGAAAGTGAGGGGAGAATCCTGGGTTTAGAGGAAAGAGGCATTTCCTTCCCCCTCCAGCTACTGAAATGTGGGTCCCAGGCTGTTTGTTCTGCCTCCATTTAAACAGACACTGGAGGGAAAAGACCCTGCCCAGCAAGGTGTGAAGTGGCCGGGCTTCGGTGACCCAGGCGGAAGCTTAGCGCCTTCTGTAAATTCTCCTGCAGGCTCTGGCAGTCCTGGGCGTTACAGGCCCACCACCCCTAATGCAACCCCCCTGGGGCCAGACATGTTTCGGAATCAGAACTCCTGGGTTTAGAATGTTAACATGGAGCACATAGGACACCCGAGGTGACAACTCCAGGACGAGTGGGGCAGCACCCTGTTATCAGACTTCGTATTTCTCAGTAGAATGTATGAATAGTCCCCTTATATGAGCTCATTAAGGGTCTTAAATAAATCTCATGCCAGTCCGGCTCAGGTTCTGCTGGTCAATGCATTTCTGCTGGCCCGATGGGGAAAAAAGCGAATGGTTTTCAGTTTCCTGGATTTCAAAATTTCAAAAAAAGGAATTATGGACTTGACTTTCTGTTTCGCAGTTGGGGAAACTGAGGCTCAGGAAACTGTGGCCCAGGCCCATGTATGTAACTGCATGGAGTTGGGTTTCAAGCCCATGGCTCTTTCATCTATATCACACTGAGATGGATCGGAATACGTCAGAAGATGTTAGAAAGTAGTTAAGTGCCCTGGTAAAACAGTATTCATTAGACTATTTGGGACATTGGAATATATTTGTTTCTTGCTTCAGGAACCTGTATCTCTATTCACTAGGATTCAAAGGCCCTTAAGTGTCTTTGGAGTACAGGGTACGGCATTGTGTACACAGTAGGTGTGTTCCATAAAAGAGATCCTGCTCTATATGAAACCTGCAGGCATCTCAGCAGCAAATAAGCTGAGAGGGGCCCCTGGTTGTAACAATGGCCATCAGCAAACACAATGATATTTAGCAGAAAAAAAAGTATTTACTTTTTTGAGGATTATTGAGGATGTGGGAAACCTCGTCTTCAGCAGTTCATGTGACAACCACAGAGAATTTTTTAATTGATTTTGAGTTTAACTTAAGATATTGAAATAACACAGCTGCTAAAGAGCAAATGAGGATGAGGATGCATTAACTAAAAAATACAGAATGCAGTACAAAGAGCTAGAAGTGGACTGTCTTCTGGCCCCTGGAGGGCTCCTGCTGGGTACAGAATGTACCTCTGGGAGGGAACAATGCACAGTGACTAACAGCACAGGCTCTAGAGTCAAACTGTCTGGGTTCCATCCACCTAAAAGCTGTGTGACCTTGGCAGAATTACTTAACTTCTCTGTGCCTGAGTTTCCTCATCAGTAAAATGGCATGATACAACTTCACAGCATTGCTGAAAAGATTCAATGAGACAATCTACAAAAAACTTCTTTAAACACTGGCTGGCATACAGTAAGTGCTCAATAAATCCTACATTATAAATGGAATATTGACAAACTGGAGTGTTTTCAAGGGAGGACAAAGAAGATGGCCAGATAGATAATATAGCTGATGGTGGCAAGGTTTTGGTCACCAAGAATGCATTTGATAAATGTCTGTTGAGACAAACTGAACATAAAGTCAGTTTATGACTGACTTTATGTTCATGTGATGCTCATGTGACCTTACGACATGTAATGACAGTTTGAAGGATCAGGAGCTGTTTTGCCAGGAGAAAGCTTGGATTATCTAAAGGAAGATCGCAAGGAAGGGGTTGATGAATTCCGTGGGGCTGCTGAGAGAAGAATGACAACTGAGCCAGGGACATGAAAAAACAGAGAAACCCCACCTGCCTAGCTGTGCAGAACACCACTCACATAGACAACGGCGTGCATGGCGTCCCCTGGAGTTGTGTGGAATTCTAAGATCCCAGCCCACTGGCGTACATCACATAATCCCCAAGTACGGGGGGAGCCAGAGGATACGATGGGTTATCATTCCCATGATGAAGTTACTGATTAGTTGACTTGGAGTTAATCAAAAGGGAGATTATCTTGGGTGAGTCCGACCTAACCAGACAAGTCCTTAAAGAGGCTTTCGAGGTCAGAGCTGGAAGGAGTCAGGGAGGCGCACCCCTGCTGGCCTGGAGGAAAGCAAGCAGTCACACTGTTGTGCACCCCTCTGGGGGCCGCGGAGCAAGGAACAGCTGGTGCCTCCAGGAGCCCAGGGCCTCAGACCTACAAATGCAGGAACTAAAATCGACCTGAATGTGCTTGACATTGGATGTGGACTCGAGCCTCAGACAGCTCCAGCGGCACCTTCACTATAGCCTTGTGAGAGAGACCCTGAGCCATGGAGCCGGGTAACTGTACTGAGACTCCTGACCCACAGAAATTGAGATAACAAACGTGTGTCGTTTTAAGCCTCTGAGTTTGGGGGAATTTGTTAACACAACAAAATAAAACAAGTACACAGGTATGACTAAAGGGAAGCGGACTTCACCTTAAAGTGAAGGGGGAAGTTTCCGAAGGTGAGTTGTATGTGAATAAACAGATGGGGTCTCCGAGGGGTGAGGCTCCACCTCGGGGGCAATTCAAGCAGAGTCGGGCCGTCTCCTCCTAGACAGGGACAGTATAGACAGGGTTTCTGCTTTGGTTGAAAATTCACCTCTAGATCACTGGTTCCTAAACTTGAATGTACCAGGTGAATGACGCGTCACCTGGGGATTTTGGTAAAATGCAGATTATGATTCAGCTGGTCTGTCCAGTCACTTGAAACCACTATTCTTCAAGAACTGTGAATTAGAAGCCAGAAGAATTTCTGATGGTCTCGGAAATTTCTTTTTTCAAGTATCTTCTTTCCAAGGATACAGTGTGACAGCAGGTCCACTAGATGTTAGCTCCATGAGGTCAGGAACTGCACCCTCTTGTTCACTGCTGTGACCCCCCCAACTGCCACAAAGTCCACATGGCACAGTTCATATATTTTGAATGAATGGGGTTTGTGAATCATTTTTTAACAACTTTATTGAGCTATATAGTTCACATACCATACAGTCCCCCTGTTGAAAGTATACAGTCAATGGTATAGACTAAAGTACATACACAGAGTTGGGCATCCATCACCATAGTCCATTTTAGAACATTTTTATCATCCAAAAAAGAAACACTAAAAAAGAAAGAAAGAAAGAAACCCTACACTACTTAGCCATTGCTCCCCAAACCTCCCATCTACTTCCGGCCCAGGCAACCACTAATCTAATTTCTGTCTGTATGAATTTATCTATTCTGGACATTTCATATAAATGCAATCATATGTTGTGGGACCTTTTGCGTCTGAGTTCTTTCACTTAGCATGAAGTCTTCAAGGTCCATCCATGTGGTGGCACACATCAGACCTTTACTCCTTTTTGTGGCCCCCAAATATTCCATTATATGGACGGACCACAGTTTGTTTATTTATTCCTGAGTTGATGGACACAAATATATTAGAAGTCAAAAATGAATAATTACTTAACCTCAGAGTGTGAAAGCATTTCTTATTTTGATACAAAATTCAGAAGCCATAAAAGAAAATTTCAACTATAGAAAGATGAAAAGTTTCTGCACGGCAAACACTACTCTAAGCATATTCCAAAATAATATAAGAAATGTTCGATATCTTGATTGTGGTGGTGGTTATATGGATGTATTCTATTTGTCAAAATTCATTGAACTGTCCATTCAAAGTACATTGTATTGGAATAAATTATACCTCAATAAAGTTCCTTGTTAGGAAAAACAATATGACAAGAGGGGAAAAAATATTTGCTGATACACAGTCAAGGTGTAATCTTCAACTATAAAGGACTTCTGGAAAATGATAAGGAAAACGTCAAATGAGCAAAGTATATGCAAAAATAATTGAAAGAAAAGCTAATTCAAGTAGATTATCATCATATGAAAAGATGTTTGACCTCCTTCATTATAAGATACATTCTTCAACCATCAGAGTGGTGAAAATTCACAGGTTTGGCAAGGTTATGGGCAATCCCACTCTTTGTTGGCTGGGTTATACAAATTGACACACAAACCAGCAGACTCTATTGAAATTACAAATGCATGTGCATTTTGCTCAGTAATTCCTCTTCTAGGTATTTACCTTACAACTATATTTCAGCATGTGCAAAATGACTTATGAATACAATTATTAATTACCACATAGCTGCAGTGGCAAAAGAATTGATACAAACTAAAGGTCCAGCAATAAGGGATTGTTTAATATATTAAATTGGTTGCATGTAATGGAGCTGCAAAAGTGAATGGGGATTAAATGCAACGTGGTATCCTGGACTAGATCCTGGAACAGAAAGAAGACATTAGTGGAAAGCTGGTGAAATCCAAATAAAGTCTAAAGTTCAGTCAATAGTAATGTACTGCTATAGACTGAATAGTTGTTTCTTCCCCCTTTCCCAAATTCATATGTTGAAGCTCTAACCCCTAGTGTGCCTGTATTTGGAGATGCGGTCTCTAAGAAAATAACTGGGGTTAAATAAGGTCATAAGGGTGTGGCCCTGATCCTATAAGATTCGTGCCTTTAGTGTCCTTATAAGAAGAGATGCCAGAGAGCTCTTTTTCCCTCCCTCTCTCTCTTGCACAAAGGAGAGGCCATGTGAGAACACAGGGAAACAGCAGCAGCACCTTGGTCTTGGACTTCCAGCCTCCAAAACTTTGAGAAAATAACTTTCTGTTGCTTAAACCACCCAGTTTGTGGTGTTTTGTTATGCAGCTGGAGAGGACAAAGACATGTACCAATGTTAATTTCTAGTTTTGACAAAGGTACCATGGTTATATAAGATGTTAGCATCAGAGGAACCTGGGTGATGCTGTACTATCTGTGCAACTTTCCTGTAAATCTAAAACAATTCCAAAATTAAAAGTTTGTATTTAGAAAAAGGAATGGAAATAAATGAATGGGGAAGAATTTTATCTAGTGATAAGGAAAGAATTACCAAAGATATATTAAATGAGAAAACCAAAGGGTAGAATATGCTGTTTTTATATAATAATAAGAGGGGACATAGTATATTTTCATACTGTCTGATTTACATTAAAAATCTATGAAAAAAAAATCTATGGAGAGATAAGCAAGAAACAGAGCATAATTGGTACCCAAGGGAAGGGAATGACAGTTGGGTGAACTGGGGACCAAAAAAGGTGAAAGTGTTTTCACTATGTACTTTTAAAAACTTTTTTTGGTTGTTTGAACCATGTGAATTTATTTACCATTCGAATAACTAAATTTGTAAAAAATAAACAATTGGGGAGGAATAAGAGGGCTTGTCTACAGAAACTAAAATGTATTTTAAAGCTTCAGTAATCAAAACAGCATGAAATTCTTCCAAAGCAGACAAGTAGATTAACAAATCATGATTTGGCCAAAACAAACCCAAGAACATGTAAGAAACTAGCAAATGATAAAGGTGGAATTACAATTCAATGAGAAAGTAGTGTCTTATTCAATACATTATGATAGAACAATTAATGGAGAATTTAAACCAAAAAAAAATCTCATCTCTTAGTTTAACCAAAGATTAGATGGCCAAAGAATTATCAGATGGATTAAATATTTAAATGTAAAAAAAAATCATAGAAATATGGAACTTAGACTAAAAGCTGGGTAGGCATTTATATAATTTGAGAGGGAAACTACTAGAGAAAAGAATAAAGAATTTTACCATGGACAATAAGAAATTCCTACAGAATAAATACAAAAGCCAATGATACACACAGTTAGGAGCAAATGACTAATTAGGAAAAAATGATGACCAAAAGGTTGACTTCCTTAATCTACAAAGCACTTCTATATTAAGAAAAGACTGATACCTCAATTTTTAAAATGTTATGCAAAGGACCCAAACGGAGAAGCTAATAAAAGAAGAAATACTAATAAACAGTTTTTAAAAAGCCCTTCAAACTAATAATCAAAGGTATGTAAAGCAAAATAAAGAGACGCTTTTTTCCCCTATTAAGTAGGAAAAGCATAAAAATAATAAATCTGGTGTTTTGGAGGGGAAAACAACTCACACATACCCCTGGTGAGGAATTAAATTAGAACAACCTTTCCGGAAGGAAACTGGATATATTCATGAACCAATGCCCCCTCCTTCTCCAAAACAAAAAAAAAAAACAAACAAAAAAACACATGCGTTGACCTAATGATTTCTCTTCTAGGAATTTATCCTAAGTAATTAACTGAACAAAGAATAAAAATATGTATTTACAAAGCTGCTCACCACAGCACTGTTATAATTGTGGGAAAAAAATGGAAACAGCAAACGAAAGGGAATTGGTTTTATTAAATGAGGGTTCATCTATACAATGAAATACAATGAAGCCATTATAAAAGATGTAGAGCTGTATTGACAGAGCAAAGACATTCACAATATATTGCCCTCTGAAGAAAGCAAATTACAGAATAATTTAGATGTATGTAAGATCCTGTTTCTGTCAAAATCCATATTAGGTAATATATATCATTGTGCATATGTACTGAAAAACTTAAGAGTGGTTATCTCTGAATAGTGCTTTTTTGAGGGGGTGACTCTTTTCTTTCATATACTTTTTTCCCTAAAATTTCTTCTGGAATCATATATTACTTCACTGGACACACAGCTTCCTTAGCCAGTCTAGTTTTTGTAAGAGATAGTTATATATGCAAATATATTTTTCTCTGAAGCTCTGAGTTAACTGTAAGGACCAGAAATGAATATTAAAAAAAACCTTGCCTCGAATTTTGACTTTTGCTTTTGATGAAGAGAACATCTAGGAATGAGTACTTCAACAACAACAACAAATTATAAAAACAATTAGCCCTAGGAAGAACAGAGTAAAAATAAGCATGATGTCAGTTTGCCAAGGAGACATCATGGTTCTGAGAAGTCCTAATTGAGAGCAAACTATTGGACTGGAAATGAGCAACAACTCAGGAATAAATTATGCATGGCCACTGTTAAATATTTTATCCATCCTTAACCATTATTTATCTTCGCAAGGCTAAAAGAGGAAAGACAAAGAAAATACTCAGATAGTAAGCATTATCAGTCTTGTCATCTTTCCTCCATCCTAGAAGCCATCAACATTCAGGCACAAACCCTGCAAAAGAGGAAAAACTCTAACCATGATCACAATAAGCAATCGGCAGGCTGAACTTGAACTTCACGACTTGATTAAGGGATGTCAAGGTGAC
Organism: Tursiops truncatus; assembly: GCF_011762595.2. Classification (NCBI taxonomy): domain Eukaryota; kingdom Metazoa; phylum Chordata; class Mammalia; order Artiodactyla; family Delphinidae; genus Tursiops; species Tursiops truncatus. The sequence goes on along the minus strand of NC_047048.1, from coordinate 75,598,088 downwards.
CTCACCTTCTGCATCCAGTTTGTCACATCCCTCAAAATCATGAACATTTCACTCTGCTTAACATGCTGTTTTAAAAATGAACGTTTATGAATTCTTGGCGACGTCCAGGCAAAGGGGTTTTGTGTTCCCCTGGTACCCACGCAGTGAGCGGGAAAGGACAGCGAGGATATTTGAGGAGCTGTCAGGAGTTGATGTAGCCCATTCAGCCCTTTGCCATTTGGCCAGCTTCCCAGCCACTCTGCCTCCTCCCCTGGCTCTCTCCCTTCACTGTTGATTTCTTCCCTCTCCGCCGTCTGCTTGGCTGATGGAGGCCCATGCCAGTCCCACTGGGCACGGGCCCTGTGAGCACCAGTCAAGGCCCCGTGGTGGTGGAGGGAGGACATGGACGCCAGCTCGCTAGAAAAACCCTCACGGGCCGCAACGGAATTGCGAAGACTTTATTGCAAAGGTTTGACTGTTGCCTTCCACAAGGGAATGAAACATTTTTACGATGGCCATTTTGGGGTGAGATTTGTTTGGAATCATTTTTCAAGTATTGTCTGGCATTTTGTATATGCGTGTGTCAGAAGCGTACATTACGTTGTTATCCTTTTTTGGGGGGTGGGTGGGAAGGCGGGGCTGCACCAGGTGGCATGTGAGATCTTAGCTCCCCAAGCAGGGATTGAACCTGTGTCCCCTGCAGTGGAAGTGCAGAGTCTTAACCACTGGACCGCCAGGGAAGTCCTTTTTTATCCTTTTTTTTTTCTTTTTGCATTACACTAATGTTAATTCCACATTCTGGCAGACCAGATGTGTATGTGTGTGTGTGCGTGTGTGTGTGTGTGTGTGTGTGTGTGTGTGTAAATGCATGTACCCAATTTAAACATCAACTAGTTAAAAGTTGTCTGTATGGGTGTTTTTAGTTTTTTTAATGTCTATTAATTTTATTTATTTATTTATCTATTTACCTATCTATTTATTTATTTATGTATTGGGGGTATAGTTGCTTTATGTATGTTTTTAAACCAAGAATCCTTTTCCACATTTTTCTGCTTTACCAGATAGAGATTCAAACAAATGAAATCTACCTTGTTAAGTTACCTGGTGTGGATTGTTACTCCTGAGAGTGACTGATTGGGGATTCTGATTCCAGATGATTCTGGCGTTAGTCACTGATCCACCCGGGAAGCAACACTGACCAGGACTGCTGTTCCCATGCTGTCATCATCACGGCATTGTTGGAGGCCCACATTCTAAAGCCCTCTCCTTCAAGCTCCCTTTACCCATGCGTGGCAGGTATTTACCAAGTTAATGATTTAGTTTCTGAGTCACTAAGCATACAGATTTTTGCTGGAGTCACCCCGGGTACATACCTGAGACAGCAGCTGAAGGCCTCTGGGAATGTTGGGGAAAACCTGATTTGCGACTGACTACCCTACTGTAGATTTAAAGCTAGCACGCGCTGGCAGGACAGAAAGCCTGGGAACAGAACTCTTATGTTCCATAAGAACAGTGCCCTGTTTCATCTGAGTGGAACCTGTTCCAGGTCTTAGTGGAACAATGCCATAAAAGCTATTTCCTTGTCGTTTCAGGCATTGCTAGGAGATGGGCTGGAAAAGGAATGCTGTACTGATACAATCTGTGAGTTGTACTATTAGTCAAATTCTAGCCTTTTTTGGTCTTCTCTTTTGGTGGATAGCCCAGAACAAAAATCCAACCTGGAGTTTTCAGAGGCTTATTTTCTGCACACCTCTAATGATCTGTGTGGGGAATTACCATATTCGATCAACCTTGAGATTCTGGAAAGTCAGATTATACTAATTTAAGGAAGTGGAGTCCCTTGCACAGGGGGCTGGAGACTGAAGCTTACTTTCGCCAAGTTAACAGTACAGTGGATGCCAGATGAGTAGATGAAGGCTTTCCGTACATCTTTATGAATTTCAGAAGACCTTAGAAGCCATGCTCATTAAAGCAGTTCTGCTAAGAGTGAAGGAGAGATACAGATGGATCTGAGGACTTCTCAGACTGTAATATGCACGGGAAGCACCTGAGGAGAGCTTGTTAAAATGCAGATCTCTGGGCTCCACCAGCAGAGGGTCTATTCAGCAGAACCGAGGTGGGGCCTGAGCATCTGCATCTCTAACTTCCATACAAGTGATGCCGAAGCTGCTGTCTGGGGACCACACAGTTGGAGGACTACTTTGGGCTGGTCGCTGAATCCCTCTGGACCTCAGCCATCTCCCTGAGAAGTGGACAGCACAGCTGACATTCAGAGCGCTTATTAATCCTCAGGCACTGTCCTCAATCCTCGCGGTGACCTATGAGGAGATGGTTTCACAGTAAAGGAATGAGAGCCTTTGATGGTCCATGGTTCTGAGCTTCTGAGACAGCGTTGGCAAACTGGTAGCCTGCAGGCCAGCTGGGGCTGGCCGGTCTGTTTGGTCTGTCTCACAAGTTGTTTTAAAAATCAGGATGTTCCACGGGAAATGCTGGATTTCTGGTATCTTCTTAAAAGTTCGAAGAGCTGGCAACGCTGGGCCCATACATACCCAAGTGGCAACAACGCAGTGGGGTGTGTGTGTAAGGGGAGACTGGCTTACCAGTCCCACCCACCCTACCCCATTCCAACCCCTTGGGAATCACATTTACCCATTACTCTAAGACCACGATTCTCTTGTTTCTGTATTTCAAAAGTAATGAATTTTGAACTTTCTGCCATTTCAGATTAAAGTTTCTATGTACTCTTTATACATTACATTTGTATCAGATTTAGTTACGGTAAATACAATCAAAATAAAACAATAATATCTGAAAACACAAAAGCAAACGTTGCCATTATTATGAGATTTAAACTTTTCCATCAAATTCAGAACAGGCCACTAGACCCCAAATTTCATTTCCACTTTTACCATTTTCCTTTGACAGAGGACTGCCCTCTGTCCCCATTTACCTTTTGCACAGTACCTTATGCTTTGAACTCTCTCCTTGACGAGAAATGTACACCCAAATACTCTTAAAAAAAGCTGCAACTGACGCCACTGTGTTCACTTCCCTTTCACAGGGTCCTTCTTTTGTGAGGTGACAGCACCCTGATTCCCTGATTCTTCTTTGAGGAACACCCCTCACCAACCCAGCGCAGATGTGGGCTCAGGACCCAGAGCCAGAGAGAGTGGGCTCTGAGGCTTTGGCTGTGATTGGTGGGGAGCGGAGGCTCGCTTCCGGGTGGGTAGTTAATGACAGAAGGTACACTAGAGTTGCTGCAGGCCATTTTTGTCACCACAAAGGGGTAATTTGTCTGAGAAAACGCGAAGCAAGAAACAAATTCTAGCTTGTGTTGTAAATACAGCAGCCACTCGCTCCGTGTGGCTATTTAAATTTAAATTCATTAATTAAAACTACATAGAGTTAAGAATTCAGCTTCTCAGTTGCACAAGTCACATCTCAAACATGCAGTATCCATGTGTGGCCTAGTGACTCCCATGTGGACTGAGCAAATGAGCAAATAGGCCACTCCCCTCATTGTATTAAGTTCTACCAGCCGCACCGTTAGATAATATCTGTGCTGAAGTTCTAGCCCTGACTATTCAGCTACGTGAGCCAATAAATCTCTTTTTAGTGAAGCCATTCGAGTTGGATACGCTCATGATCGAAAGCCAGAAGCCTTCAGTTAGCGCTCTAGAGAACACGACCGCAGGATTTAAGTTTCATTGGGGATGGTTTTCTTCCTCTCAGGTCAGTGCCAGAAAAAATAATCACTGGGTCCACAAAAAGTACTTAAGCAAATGACACTCAAGAATATTCATGCCATTTCACCATCTTCTATTGTTTCTCCAATCAGAAAACAATTAAGACATAGAACGGATGGATCTGAAAACAGATACACTTCCTAAGTCCCCGTTCACGTTCATCAGCTTGAGAATAATTAAGAATACAAGAACTGTTTTCCCCCCACTGAAAAGCGTTTTAACATGAACAATATTGAAATAAAATGACATGTGCCTTCTGACACGGTACAATGAGGATATAATATATCTGTAGTATTCTTGCCAAAAATGCGTAACTTGAATTTAATTATGAGGAAACAGACAAACCCACACTGAGGGACAGTCTACAAAACTTGTCTTTACTTTGAAAAAATGTCAATATTATGCAAGACAAAGGAAAGCTGAGGAACTGTTCCAGATTAAAGGAGATCAGAGACATGACACCTGAATGCGATGCATGATTCTGGATTAGACCCTGGATGGAGGGACGATTTTTCTGCAGAGGACACTACGGGGGCAACTGGTGAGATTCTAGTATGGTTTTGTGTAATAAATATTACTCTATCAATGTTAAATTTTTTGAATTTGATAACTGAACTGAGGTCGTATACAGGAATGTATGAGAGAATGTCCTTGCTCTCAGGAAGATATATGCCTGTCTTTAGGGGCTTAAGGGGCTGTGATCTCTGCAACCAGTTCTCAGACGTTTCAGGAAAAATGGAGAGAGAAAGCAAATGTGGGTATGATCGGGGTGAAGGGTATAAACTGTACTTTCCATGCAGCTCTTTTCTAAGTTTGAAATTATTTCAAAATAAAAAAGAAAGCAATGCAGTGCTTTTTTCCCCCCCTAGGAAAAAAAATATACTAGTATTTTCCATGGCAAATTTCTCAAGTGGAAAACAAAGTGCTTCACAAGAGTTTTTCAAATAGTGCATCCTGAAATTGTTTGGGGATGGCCCAATAAACATTTAAAAAATGGAACAGAAAATCAGCATTTTTCATGTAATGGTTTCACTTTGTGAAACTTTCAATTATATATAGGTGTGTAGTACACCCATCCTTACACATGCATACACACATCTGTGTACTGGATCACAACATTCAATGCATTTCCTACTGTGGCGTGCAGTTTTTAAACAATGTTTGAAAGCCATTATACTACAGTATCTTTAAGATAGTGACTCACAATTTACCTAAAACACCTTAGTTTGTACCTGCTGTCCTGGCATAATTATACATTACAGTCACTCATTTTCAGCCACTTTAATTTCTTTTTATAACCAAGTACCGTATGAATAAATATGCTTTGTGGACAAAAAAGAATTTTAGCCTTTTTAAAAAAAAATAATAAGAAGAATTATGTATTATTTGTATAATTGAAAAAAATTTTTAAGTTATCTTTACTAACACTATATTAAATAACTTTGCTATCCATCCCTTGGGATTATAATGAACTAGATAACTATAATGAACTAAAAAAAAGATTTTCTATTACACGGAGAACTAAGAAAGCTTTTTAAAATGGGAAAACACCTAAATACAGCTTGTAAATAAAATACGAACTCTATTTAATATTAATTTATAAAATACACATCAAATTTTGTAAAGTAACTGGACAAACACATTAGCTTTTAAAAATATATTATGTAAATCTTGTTTACAGGGAAGAACTTGGTAGACTACTACACACTAAGGGCTTTTCAATTATTAAATCTAACAGACTAATTTCCTTTCTTTTACCTTGTAATAGCTAGTCAGACACCCACCCAATTACAGCACTTAAGTAGCATGTAATATAGCTAGAGGCACAACTGATGTATGCTTTACCTTACAGGTAACAGTCACCATCAGCAAGTGATATGCTGTCACAAATAACAAGGTCAAGACTTTCTACGTCTTCCAAGTCAGGTGCTCCCCAATCTGCTGAGCTGCCGAAGTCACTGACACACACACAACCCTTAAAGCTTTGTCACCCACAATTAAACCTTTCATCAGTCTAAAAGATGGGAATATCAGAGCAAACAACCAGTTGCTGCTAACCATTAATTCAAGCACCTTAAGGCAAACGACCAGAACAGGGTTAGCTTTTCCTTATACATTTCTATGACTTCGATGATTTTTTCCTCAAATGTAATTTTTTACCCAGACTGGAAACATGGAAGCAGCAGGGATTTAGGATACAAAGAGCACTGGGGTCGTATTTGGGGATGAAAAGGGTCTTTTAGTTCCATACCATTGTTTCATGGACCCCGAAACCAAGTGCATCAGGTACTGAGCGCAACAGTCTGCACCAATGGATGATGTGAAGGGTTCTATGTACACGATGTTGAATTTTTACTCAGAAGACTTTCAGTTTTTAAACTGGCGGAAGGAATCGGTTATTATCCTGCATGCTGGATGGCAGAGGAGTTAGTGCAGAGATCGACTGAGCCAATGACCGGGTGACTAATTTGGGATTAGACTTGGCTCAGGAAGAGGGTGTGTTTTATCTCAGGCCTTTTACAGTGTTCAGCATAAAGTGAACTCAATCCATATAGGCAATACCTGTACCTGGGGTGGTAATAAAAAGTGTAACAAAGTGAATTTGAATTCAGAAGAGAAACTTTCACTTTACAAACAACTTTTGCCTTATTTCAAATAATCTTAAACAATGTAAGTGATAATTCTATATGGATATCATGCATAACCTCTCACATTATCAGAATTTAACTATATTTTAAATGCCCTAACCCTAACCCTAACTCTAACCCGGGCCCTCGGCAGTGCAAGCGCGGAGGCCTAACCACTGGACCGTCAGGAATTCCTGGTGTTGATCGTCTAAAAATTAAGGAAGCCAGGATCTTGTTATAACTTAGCAATTTTCTCCCTACCCATTTGCTGTAATGGGTGCTTGGTAAATATTTGTTGGGTGACTTTTCATATATTTGCAGACAAGAAAGTATCCTTTATACAAGTCTATCTTTATTTGTAAAAAATAATATACAACTAAAGCTAATTTGATTTTTAAAATCAAAGCTCATTTAGTGATAATGTACATTTTATAATAAAATTGTAGTAAAATACTGACATTTGATAGTTTAAACAAAGTAGCATTCATGTAAAAATCATATTGCATGTAAAATTTAATTAGAAAATCCATAGTTCACAAAAGTACATATATTTTGTTGATAGCTCGAGGACATTATCATAAATTTACTTAAGATACAGAACAAAATTCACAGTTAGCTTGACATTTAGTACTATAAAATTTTATGCTGAGTCCACTGATATTTTTGTTAATAAGGTACACTTGAAATAATTCAGACTACCAATGAATCGACATTTTATTGTATAACCAAGATCTATTGGTTTTACAATACGTCTAGCAATCAATTCTTTCACCAATAATTTATACGAGAGATCCAGTTGAAAAGACCGTTGACATATACCCTTAGTGGGATAATTAGAAATCACTAGCAGGGCTTCCCTGGTGGCGCAGGGGTTGGGAGTCCACCTGCCGATGCAGGGGACACGGGTTCGTGCCCCGGTCCGGGAAGATCCCACATGCCGCGGAGCGGCTAGGCCCGTGAGCCATGGCCGCTGAGCCTGCGCGCTGAGCCTGCGCGTCCGGAGCCTGTGCTCCGCAACGGGAGAGGCCAAAACAATGAGAGGCCCGCGTACCGCCAAAAAAAAAAAAAAAAAAAAGCACTAGCAGCTTTGATTTCCATTTTCATGAATACATACGAGACAAATCTGTATTTTACAGTTAAAAGTTGTACAAAAAGTCAAGCCCTGAAGTATTTCTTCCCCTAAGAAAAGTTCTGATGTTAAAACTTTGTTAAAAAAAAAAGAGAGAAAGAGAGAGGTAGTATGTGAAAGTATTTTTACTTAAAATGTTGAAGCCCTGCACCACTTATAATTATAAATGAAATGTAACCTTCTACTTATTAACATTTTGCCATTCAAGAGTCAAATTTATAGAACTCAACAGAATGTTAAACCTGGAATGCCATTAAAAAATAGTGGTTATATAATTGGAAGAACTTCAATGAATTCAACAAGAAGTACACTGTATTACATAATGTTGTGCAGTTAACAGTTTAGTGATAACATGTTTAGTGGTAAAATGTGGGCAAAATACATTGAAGTATTCTGAGTCAAGAGAGCTTCATTTAATCAACTTTACTTCATATACTTTTACCATATAGAGAAAATATCCTTCAAAACGGAGTCATTTGATTCTTCATTGTTTTAATAGCACACAATTGTTATAAGGTATCCATTCTAGCCCTAGCATAAAATTAATCAATAAATAACTCTGAGAGAAATATCCATAAGTCACAGGAAACTCATGTAGTTCATACTATTCTTAGTCTCTATATACAAGCTACTGTAGTGCCTGTGCACCTCCATACAATGAAACCAGGCAAGGAACGAAAGTTAGCAGCCTTACTCTTACCTTGCTAAGTGGATGCATCGGAAAGTAATAAATAGCCTCATAAAATTAATCGAGATACACTCTACCTGTCAGAGGTGAATACGACATACTTTTCATAAAGTGTAGGCAGTGTTCCTAGAAATCCCATTAAGGAAAACCCAAAATTTTCATATAAAAAGTGCACAAGGTTGTCCTGTGTGTAAAAATCTCTTAGTTTGGGTGCATTTTTTTTTTTAACGAAAATAATTCACACTACTCAAATACATTAAAAGAGTAAAAAGGCAGACAAACAAAATATACACACAAACAACAAAAGGAATGATTTCTAATGAGATTTGGAATGAGGACAAGAAGAGGTTATGGGAGAGAGTCTCCCATGGGCAAACACGGACCTGAACAACTGTTAGAGTTTCTTAATTCAGGAACATAGCTTCAATGCTTTATAACTTAGGAAGCAACCCCTAAAAACAGTCAATTGATTTGATTTCTTAGAAATTAGGAAAAAAAAAGCATTTGAAAAAATTACTCGCTACAATTAGCAACAGAGGAACAATATTAAAAAATCAAAATACAACATGGGGAATATAGGAGCCAAGGTCCCAAAGTACCGAAAGATAGACTCAGACTTCTTCACGTTAGAATTAAGATATACAGTTAAAGGAAAAATCAACCAGGCTCTGCACAGCAGGTTAAATATGCAACCACTTCAAACGGAAATGATCTAGTCCTTATGTGTAGTTCTGGGAATGTGCTCTAACATCCAGTTCTCTATAGACAAAATAGCAAAAGCACATCATTTCATTAGCAAAGGCCCCTTTGTTTTAGACTTAAATTCACCTCTGACCCACTGAAGTTTATATTAATTATCAAACTACTATTTTAATAACATTTTAAGCTTGCAATATACTTTTTTCATGCCTATCCCAGATCACTGGTTCAGAGGTACATATGCTTTAAACTAGCCAAATTTACAAGTCTCCACGGCATCCTCACTCAGAAGACATTCAGACGTGATGGTTTCATAGTGTTATGATTGTTCCATCTTCTTCTAAGAGTTTCTGATCTGGAGCACGCGTTTCAAATTCTGTATTTGTGCCACTTGCTAAGGGTGCTAAGCTCACTTCATTAGAAGGAATAAAACCGTTCTGTCCAGATTCAAAACTGAGTTCTATTTGTGTTAATGATTCCAGGCTCTCGGTGTTGCGAACAGCCTTAGGGATCTGCTGTGGCACACCATTGTCTTCAATAATAATGTCATCTTCATCGCTGTCTTCATCCTCTGGCTCAAAGCTCGGTTCGATCTGCTGTGGATAGCCAGGAAGGCTGTTGTCAGTAGACTGGCCAGAGCTGCCGGAAGTCCGACTGTTCCTAATGACGTTATTCCTCTGGTTTGCTGGTCTCACTGTGATGATGAGGTTGCGGCTGTTTGCAATCATCATGTCAGTTACTTGATCTAGACTCTTCCCGGAAACTTCTATGCCATTAACTTCTAAAACTTCATCATTAACGGCTAATAGTCCTGTGCTTTGAGCCAGACCTCCTGGCACAAGTCTGGATATAAAGATCCCTGGGACCTTCTCTAAGCCATGGGGTGTCACCCTGACACTGGAGCCGTCCCGGATGTAGAATCCTAGGGGTTTCTCAGTGCCATATTTGTAAAGACGGACCCTACGATGCGTTTCTGGGAGAATATCCACGTCTATAATGGAAGACACAGGTCTGAAGTCCTGGGGCATACTAATGACTATGTGTGGCTTTTTTCTATGGTTGTCAGGACGCAACACATTGGTTAAAACATTCTTCTTCTTTATTAGTGTGTCTGTACCAAAGGCACTGTAGTCTGCTTCTTCTGTTTAAAAATAAAATAAAATAATTATAGAAATGCTGTAAAAACGCCCATTTATCTATAGTGGAATCTGTACAGAAAGGACAACTCAAATATATTTGATACATAAACAAACTCGTTAAGTATCAGCCTGCTCCTATCGGCTGAAAATGTAACGCAGTAAGACATGCTATACCAGAAAAGCCCAATAGGTGGCCCTCTCGAGTATTCACCATGAAGTTACCAAAAGTTGAAGTTAAATTTGAAAAAGCTCAATGACTCAAACAACATTAAATATGGCAGATGAAATTCTGATAAGCCTCGCACACACATTCTTAAACACCATTTAAAACAAGTTATTTACATTGTATTTTCCCTATGTTTGTTTAAACACCTCCAATTTGCATGTTTATCATATTTGACTCAATGACACGAAATTGGGCACTTTTGAAGCGCAAATACCTGTACTAGAGTCTGGGAGGACAGTGTACAAGCAGACCTCTTTTTACTGCGCTTCGCAGATAATTGTGTTTTTTTACAAATTGAAGGTTTGTGGTGACCCTGCACCGAGCAAGTCTACCGACGCCATTTTTCCAACAGCATTTGCTCACTTCGTATCTCTGGGTCACATTTTTTAATTCTTGCAATACTTCAAACTTTTAAATTATTATACTTGTTACGATGTGCTTTGATCAGTGATCTTTGACATCACTACTGCAGAAAGATTATGACCTGCTGAAGGCTCAGGTGATGGTTAACATTTTTTTTTAGCAAAAAACTATTTTAAACTTGAGTTATGTATTTTTTGAGACATGATGCTATTACACGCTTAATTTGTGCAAGAATTCATGTGACTTGCTTTATCGCGATATTTGCTTTATCGAACCCACAATATATCTGAGGTCTGCCTGTAATTAAATGAAATGGATAATACACATAAAATGATAATGTAATTAAATGAATGCATATCAAACACAGGAATTCTGGTCTTCTGAAAATACACTCTCCCTCAGTTTTCTGGGGGAGTTCTTAACCTTTCATTTTCCCACTTTTGAAAGAGGCTGCGGTATAAGACAGAGACAACAGGGAGGGGTGAGGATTCTGGCAAAGCTGAGACCTCCTGCCCCATTTAATGGCATGGCTTTTCTCGCTCCAGGCAGCTTTTCTTCACGGACTGTAGGAATTTGCGTGGACAGTCCAACTTGTCAGAAAGTCTTGTTTTTTTAGGTTAAAAAAAACACAAACCTTCCCATTTAAAATGCCGACACCTAATTAAATAACAACAAAAACCTGTTTGAGCAAAATAACATTTGGGGGTTGAATTTATTCTTCAAGCCAGCAATTTATAATCCCTGATGTAAATCAGGGAAAACAGGGCACTAAAACTAGATCTCCTTACATCCCACAGCTGGAGGTAGACAGTCTACAAACAACACCTCTCATCAGAGGATGAGGAAACAGAATTAGCAGCAGGCATAAAAGGTGAAATCACATTTCAAAAATAACTGGAATGGGGATAAACTAAAAAGTCACAATCTCCAAGGATGAAAAAAATATTTAATAAGAATAAAAAAGACAAAAGTGCCCCCACCATCCCAAGAACTAGTTTAAAGTCCTAGTCTCAATCACTGCTACAGACAACAGTAATATCACCAGACTGTGTCTGCACAGGGCTTCCATCTGTAGCCTCTTGTCACCCAACTCTCGGCCCCCCTGTCGTTAAGTATTATTACCTTTACTTTATAGACCAGGAAATTAAGGGTACAAAATAAGGTACAGACAGAAGACTGGCCCCAGGTTTTCTTACTAAGGCCAATACCGTACATGTTCAATTCATACAGTGAATGTTAAATGTCCACTGTGTGTCAGAGCCTGGAGAACTTCAGTATTCTTTTCTCAGTGCTGCTTGAACACTCTTCAAAAGCTAGTTTCAGATAAATGTACAAGACTAGGGGTACCTGGGGACTTCCCTGGTGGCGCAGTGGTTAGGACTCTGCGCTCCCAATGCAGGGGGCCTGGGTTTGATCCCTGGTCAGGGAACTAGATCCCACATGCATGTCACAACTAAGGAGCCCCACCTGCCACAACTAAGACCCAGTATAACCAAAAAAAAAAAAAAAAAAAAAGCCTAGTGGTACCTGATTTTGGGGCATTTTCCCCCTGGGGATAATTTTGCTTCATTTATGGAGAAAGTACTTACACTGTGTTCTTACAAAGACAAATTTATTTATAATTTGGCTTGGGAAATAAACTGACTGACAAAAGAATCTTTTGGGCAAAATGTAGCCAGAAATCTATCAACAATGATCTTCTACTGAATGTGTTTATTCAAAATTGTATATTTCATTTTACAATCAATTAAGAAAGCCCACACAATTTTTATATGGGAAATTCCACACCATACAAAAGGAGAACAAAACTAAGTTGCTTACATACCTATTCATGGGAAACCTGACCAAAAAACCCCCCAAATCTGCATAATTTGGCATTGCATCCAGACTCTGTTTGAATGCTCTCTGCTAAATTCTCAAAAGCAATATGCCCCAGTACAAAGGCACCTTTGTTCTCCCATCTAGCTAATCAGTTTCCAGCCACTGGGAAAAGAAATATTTTGGCAGAAAGCCAGGGTGCAGGGTGTCGGTTTAAAGTGTAAAGGTGAACATCTACAGGGAACAGGCCTGACGTTCCACCTGAGCATGTCTGTCAAAGTACAAAACTCAGAAAGAGACGGAAAGTTGGAATCCTGGCTCATGGCAACCTTTCACTTGTATAAACCCAGGCTTTAGGCAACAGTGTGTGATATAGGCTCAGCGAAACCTCACCTATCCCGAGCCTGACAATCTCAGCTCACCGAAACAGACAAGGATCTACCCCTGGAATGCCGCCAAACAGCCAAACTGGATGTCTCACTTCCTTACACACAAAAAGCCCCTGTGCTTTCCTCACAGAGGAAGGGAGCCCTGAAGGGCCTCCCTCTGAGCCTCTTACTTTTTAAACATTAATTCCAAAAAACCCTGGTTATCTCATTCCTCAGCTCACAGTCTTAAGTCACAGTCAGGGGTAAGGGTCCACCAGTGAGTGGCAGGTACAGATACAAAAAATAAAAGCCTACAGTGAAGAAAAAGCAAACCTGAAAACAAACAAACAAAACAAAAGCGTTATATAAATCCCAGCAGCATCCGTGTACAGTAACAAAACAGTAACAGTTCATGGTAGAGTCATCAAGAAGGTTCAAGATTATGACCCATTCAAGTTCAGTAGGAAGACAGGGGAAGAATGAAATAATTTTTGAAATTGTTCTAATCAAGGGGTGGACAATCTTTTTCTGTAGAGTTTGTACAGTAAATATTTTAGGTATTGCAGGTCATACGGTCTCTGTTGCAAAAGCAGCCACAGGCACTACAGAACGGAGTGATCATGGCTGTGTTCCATGAAAACAGCCAGCAAGCCTGAGTTTGCCAACCCTTGTTCTAATCCAAAATGGTTAAATGAAATACATGTGGCAACTTTAAAAGGATTAAACATCACTTAAAGCAATATTCAAAGCCTGCAGATCCCTTCACTTCCTAATATAAGGAAAATCAAATGCCAGACACTTAAGCACCTGCTACTATGTGGCTAGACATCGTGCTGTGTGCTGCAGATCCAGCGCACCAAACAGCTAAGGTGCTTGCTTTCATGGTGCTTACAGACTAAAATAGATGGCAAGTAACAAAGAACTTGAAACCATTATATTATTACAAAGGTGCCAAGAGCTGTGAAGTTTATCAGTGGGAACTCAGCCTGGTCTGCAGGGTAAGGCAAGGCTTCTCTGGGGAGCGTGGTTTATACTGAGACTGGAAAACAAACCAGTAGCTAATCAGGTAGAAGGGAGGGAAGAACTTCCGGGTGCAGATACAACAAATACAGAGCCGGGCAGGATGGGGTCGGCGGAGGAGACGGTGAGAAGGCAGGGTGGGAGGGGAGAGAAGAGGAGGAGCTGGAGCCAAGTCCAGGCGGCCAGGGCCCTGCAGACAGACAGGGCCTCCGGGGAAGTGGGGAGGATTACGGGCTTCAGCCTGAGGGCAAAGGGAAGAAAACCAAGGATTTTGGTTTTCCTACAAAGCTCACTCTGGCTGCAAGCTGGAGGAGGGACCTGCGGGGAAGACAGGAGGTTTTACTGCAGGTAATGTAGGATGGTACCTGGCCTGGGGCAGAGGCAGTGGAATGGGGAAATAAGCTTGAAAAGTAATCAGAACACATTTTTAATAGGCCACGTGACCGAATAAAAAGGTGTGTCAGGAAACGGGGAAATAAGTTTGAAAAATAATTAGAACACACTTTTAATAGGCTTGGTGACTGAAAAACAGGTATGTGTCAAAGGCGACACCCAGGTTTCTGTCATAAGCAACTGGCATCACATTCTGAGCTGTTACTCAGAATTTTTTTATTTCTCGGGCTGTACCTTCTGTTAAACAATTTTTCACAATTTACTATTAAAATGTATACTCCTTAGACCATTTCTAAATTCAACCCTGACTCACTAAAATATAACCTTAAAATACAGCTCCCAAATAACATCCAATGCACAGTAAAGTTCTAAGAGACAGTTTAAGTGGCTGCCCAGTTCCAGGTGTCTGGGCCACAAGGCCACGTCCTAACGCAGATGAGGCTTCAAGCAAGGCCCTTCTGGTACTTCCAACATACTCCTTTGAATAAACCCATGATACAAATGTGCTTGTCTGATGGCACACAGAAACAGCCTGTGACACAGCAAGCAGCTGTGGTGTAGGTATGCTGATCAGATCTGGCGAGACGTCCGGGCAGGTCAACGGGCCTCAGACTTGGCTGATCATCGCAACGGGCTTTTAAAAAATACACATTTCCCTGGCTGCGTTCCAAACCTACAGGAATGACCCGAGTACTTTTTCTAAAGGTGCAACCTTTAAATATTTTCTGAGATTGTTTACCATACAAGAACCACCTGAACAACAAGAGAAGAAAAACTTCTCTTTTTCCCTCAAATAAATGAGGAAATTCTAAACTCTGACAGGGTGAGGGGGCTGGCAAAAGCCCTAGGATCCTCTGCGAAAGTAACTTTTAAAATATCAGGTTTTTTGTTTTGTTTTTGCTTCCACAATAACAGCCCTGGAAATAGAGTCTGGGTTTTCTCCTCTAACAATAAATTATTGTAAGACATAAAACTTTTCAAGATATGCAATGATGCTACCCCCGAGTTCAAGCTATGAAGTGGTTTATGCCTCCAATCCTGAGCTCTCACTTCAAAGAAGCTTTATTTGGTAGAGGGGATCAGATGTTAAAAGGTCACACGGTTTAAAATTTAAAATCGTTTTCATGTCTGTCTTTTAAAAAATCGCTTGGTGACACATCAAGTGCAACTGCTGCCCTATTGGTTCCTAAATTGGAAGCAACAGGCCAGTAAAACAGAAAGTGTGTTGTAATTAAGCGAGAAAATGTAACTGTACTTAATGCCATGTTTTACATTAGTTTCCTGAATTTAATGTTCATTAAAGTTTAAGTAAAATCAGCTTTCTACTTAAGCATCTCTTGAGCTCTGTTTAAAAGAAAAAAGGTATCACCACGAACTACAGGGCACTGTGTAACTCTGTAAGACAGACAACAAACATGTTAACTCTACCTAAATAACCAGAGGGTAATGTGGTAAAGGTGGAGGTTGGGGGGCCCTAGCTAGGGTGGTCAGAAGAGGCCCCTCTGAGAAAGCCATCTGAGCTGAGAACTGAGGGAGGAGGAGGCAGCCATGGGACCAGCTGCAGGAAAAGCGTTGCTTACAGAAGGAACAGCAAGTGCAGAAGCACAGAGACGGCAACAAGCCCGCTGAGTCCTAGGGACAGAAAGAAAGCCAATGTGGTTGCTGTGAGGGGGGAGTGGGAGAATGGAGGAAGGAGACGCTGCTGTGGAGCACAAATGAGGATGTATTTTATTCTGGATGCAACGGAAACCACTGGAGGGTTTTCAGCAGGAATGAATCGACTGACTGACTTTTCATGTTTTGCTTAAGTCATATTTGTATTACAGTTACTTTTTTTTTTTTTTTTTTTTGGCCGCACCGGGTGGCATGCGGGATCTTAGTTCCCCGACCAGGGATTGAACCCGTGTCCCCCTGCAGTGGAAGCATGGAGTCTTAACTGCCGGACCACCAGGGATGTCCTAAAGTTACATTTTTAAAAACAAAAATTTTCTGTTGAACACACTGCCTATTTCTAGATCAAATTCTAAGGGCTCTGAATTGTATTGGTTATTTACCTCTACAGCATAGAAAACTTTTGTTTACATCTAAACATATTTGAAAAGGAAACAGCAGATGATAACTGCCCTTAAAAGATGTTAGGATTAATCCTATGATCACGTAAGTGTTACAATTCCAGTAACAAAAACATGTGGTAGTATAATCCAACACCTATAATCTTTCTAACGAAGGGGATAATCCAACAAGTTCTGTCAGATGGCAGTAGTTTAAAAATAGTCATTCTATATTTAAATACATGTTCCAAACAGCAAATTTGTAATGAAAATTACAACTGCTAACAAGACAGGCCTTCTATGCAACAACAATGATTTAAATTATTCTGCTTAAAATGACAAGCTCCACTCCAATGTTTTGTCTTCTCCTCTTCCTTCTCCAACATTCTATACATAGCTTTCTAAGAACCATCCCTGCTCTTCACCTCAGCAAGCCCTTATGTCCACTCCCCAAAATTTCAACTATCACTTTTCTGCAGACTTTCAGCTCTTTGATCAGCCTCTAGATTTCCACCCTAAGCTCCAGCCCATCATTTCTGATTTCCTACGGGACAAGGTTGAAACTCGCCGGCCAGATAAGCTTTTTTGTCCTATAACCAGACCAATTTTCTTTCCAAGTCAACCTCTCTTCCAGACTGTACCTGTTTTATGGCGCCATCAGGCTCAAATCCAGAAAGCTACTTTCCTCTGGACGCCTCCTCAACCCTCTGCCCTCCAGGGGGAGCGCAATGACTCTCAGATCCTCCCCTTTATCTTCCTCACCTGGTCTCCTGCCGGGGCAGCTTCTCAGCGTCTCTCACCCCCCTGCTCCTTGCTCTCTCCTGTAAGACTGCTGCGTACTCCAATTCCTCCTGAACAGCCAAATGAGTCTTCCTGAAGTAACACTCTAATTGTACCACACCCCTGCCACATACCTAGGAAATCCATCTTAGGGGTCTTTGGGAAAATGAATTTGCGTCTTTGTAAAGTATTTTGTAAACAGTCAAGTGATACAGATGTAAGTTACCCTACCCTTGGAGGTTTATTTTGTTGGCGGACTTTAGCTCCTCCAAACCCAGAAGCAAAGACACACAATCAGTGGAATTTCAAAGCCCTAGGAGTGGTCCAATGCTTATCAACTGATTGGAAAGAAAGTTTCACCTTCAAGGGTAATCTCTACCCACTCTCTCACACTGCTTTCTGGGTTGGTTTACAAACACAGTAAGGCTTTGATTATCCCACCAATACTGGGCTTGTGGCTCTCATGTCGCCTTTCCAAACCTCTTCATTTACCAAAGACAAAGGAATAAATGGCACACACCATGGCCATCTACAGGTGGACACAGATAAACACACACACACGGAGGAGGCCACAAAGTTAAAAGTTTTAGGGCTCAAAATACGTTTCAATTCTTGCCATATAGAGTGGTTATTTTAAAATGTTCTTTTGCAAAGACCAATATCAATGTTTACATTCCTCCAAAATAATGACTTGCTCTCTGATTTTCCAGATAATTCACTAGTTGTACTTCTGTGAAAAATGCCTTAAAAGGAAAGAAAACATTCACCGGAGGCATACTACATGCCAGAGCACTGCACTGAGCTCATTTAAACTTCCTAGTAATCCTATGAGATAGTATGTTCATTCTATAGATAAAGATACCGCGACCCAGGAAGAATAAACAGCTTTCCTTCAGGTACCTATTAAGTGATGCATACAGATTTCAAAGTTAATTGCTACCAAAGAAGTAGAATGTTTCCCTGACTCCAAAGTCATACTCCTCCTACCACATCTTTCTGAATGGACAAAATTCCATTCAACAAAGTGAAGATTCAATAAATTCCTAATTTCCATTTTTAAAAAATCTAAGAGGTTATAAAGTAATTAAAACCACACTCTTTCGGACTTCCCTGGTGGTGCAGCGGTTAAGAATCCGCCTGCCAATGCAGGGGACACAGGTTCGATCCCTGGTCTGGGAAGATCCCACACGCCATGGAGCAACTAAGCCTAAGTGCCACAGCTACTGAGCCTGCACTCTAGAGCCCGTGAGCCACTGCTGAGCCTGTGAGCCACAACTACTGAGCCTGTGTGCTATAACTACTGAGGCCCACGCCCTTAGAGCCCATGCTCCGCAACAAGAGAAGCCACCTCAATGAGAAGCCCATGCACCACAACGAAGAGTAGCCCCCGCTCGCCGCAACTAGAGAAAGCCTGTACACGGCAACGAAGACCCAACGCAGCCCAAAATAAAAATAAATAAAAAAAAAACCCGCAATCTTTCCAAAGTATACTTAGTGAAGTGTAACGATGTCAATTAAACCAATAATATCACAGATGTCTTAACTCACTTGTTAGTTAATATGGTAAGAAGATTCACACAAAATGTCTGTTCATTAAATTTGTAGTGAATTCTGTGTATCCTATCAATGAGGAAAATAAACAACTTCTAATTCTAAAATAATTTTTCTAAACATTGTTACTTACCCTTTTTTTGTATAAAAATCCTAAGCAGTGGGTTGGCCGTTGAAACAGCTTTGTGATAATTATCATCGTTATTTATAGGTAGTAAATCTCCGTGGATGTCTGCATAGCCTACTAAAACGTCAACATTGGGTATCTTATGAACATGTTGCAGTAATCCATAAAACTCCTCAAACTTTCCAGGTTTTGATCTTTCCAGTGAAAACCGACGAAATTCAGCTCCAAACTATAAATAAACATATTAATTTTAAAAAAGGTAACAGGATCCAATCTTAAAATGCATGACAGAAAAATTCACAGGCACAGTATTTCCCTTAATGAAGAAGACAGTTCCAATAACACGGTCTATTGTCAGCAATCTCATTATCAGGAGATAAAACAACATAAGGAAGGCACAGGAATGTGTCTGCTCACTGCTGCATCTCTGAAGGGCATTCCCTTCAAGAGATGCAGGCTCAACTTAATCCCTGGGGTACCCAGGTCTCACTGAGGACTGTCCTGCAGAGTGACTCAGCTCAAACAAACCCTGTCTGGAGCCCAGATCCTGACAGCAGTATCTGCTCCTCACTCAGGCCATGGGGTAACAAAGATGTTCCTAAGTCTTTATTTTGACTGGTAGCAAAAAGCATCTAAGTTTCCTTTCCCATAAAAGGAATTACAATTTCACAGGAAGTGGCAAGAATTAACACCAACATATACAAAAAGGACTTTGAGTTTCTTGGCACTAAGGCAGGATACAAATGGAGGTATGTCATATAAGAAACAGGTCTAGAGATAAGAAGAGTCTTCCCTATGTTAATCTTAAAAACACACACACACACAACACATTAAATATATGTCCTACAACTCTCCAATTAAAGCAAAAGTGTTTACGTGCTTGGCACAATGCTAGGCCCTAGAGAATGAAAGGCTCAGGCCTGCACCAGAGCTCAGAAATTAGTGGGGAAAGAGAATAACTATATGAGAGGCATTAAGGGATCACACAAACAGGGAGGACGACACTTCCATCATGCCCAATATTTATCTCCACAGTTCTGGTTCTCAGGTCTGCTTCCCTACTCTAGATTCACAACTCTGCCTTCCAAATGCCAAATTATTTAAGTGGTTCTTACTCAACACGAAGGACTGGCTTCATCTAGTCCATAGTAAACAGGATCCATGACTTAACTATGGGACTAGCATGGCATTTCCTCAAATGTGGAAACGTAAGAAAGATTCATCAGCCTTCCTCAAAAAGTGCCCCAGTCACACAAGTTTGGGAAACGCTACATAACTATAATTACACTCTTAGGAATCACTGTGGAGACCAGATATTAAATGCTCAGTTAAGTCCTGTGGTTGATTAAAAAAAAAAAAAAAAAAGTTTTTAAACAAATGTTTGCCAAATATGTTTGACCACTGAACTAATTTTTCCTCTAAATATCTATTATTGGCAAGAAACACTAATGTACCCCTAAGACAGCCTTAAGCATCTTGCGGAGAAAGTCCCTATCAGAATAATTTGAGCAGGTTACAAATGTGTCAATTCATTTCCCTAAGGATCCCATGGTCTCTCTGAACTCACTGCTTTTGCTATCTCAAAGAAGTTCATCTGCCTTGCTTATACCCACACTACTCACTAGTTTTAAATTAAAATGAAAAATTACTAAAACCACTTCTTACCTCTAACAAATCAAAAGTTTCCAAAACACATTCCTGAAACATAAACACTAACGTCTGTCAAGAACATAAGGTGACTCATACCTAAAGCGCTCAGAAAGTGTAGTCATACCTTCACGTTTCAAAGTAAATAATAACTGGGGAACACCCTTCATATCAGAGTTAGTCTTATGATGTTATAAAGTCATAGTTTCTTCTCCATTTTCTTTATTCTGGTATCAAAACATCCTAGTGCTTTCTGATTCATCTCAGGGTTTTATTACTTCCCCTGGTGAATGGGAGTAACATCTAATAATTGAATATTTTAGGGCTGCAATGTTTTTGCTGAAGCTTGTGGATAAAAATTCTTTGCTCAACATTTTTTTCTCTTGCTTAAATGTTATGATAAAAACAATGGAAAATTGTATGGCTTCACAAGTAGATGTGCCCTTTTGCAATGTTAGCAGGAAAAAAAAGAGAGAAATTGTTATGCTTCTTGCAGCAAAACAATAGGATTAAGAGAACTTTTTACTACATGAAGAAAAATACTAAAATAGAGATAATATTAAGACCCAATCAACAACTATTATAACTTTTCTTAGCCTGCTCTAGTTTGCCTTGGTCACCCAGAATGTGTATGGACACCTGTCTCCCAGCATCTTTTGGTACACTCTAGAAATGAAAACTTAATTTTAATATTGTTTGCCCATAAATAATAACTAGGAAATGTACAGCTCAAAGACTATTCCAAGTGTTTAATAACCTAAGGTTATTAAAGGACATCACCTTGATTATTAAGAGCTTTTCCAACTCTGGAGAAACAGGAAGATAAATCAGTTACCAAAAAAAGTCACATGGTAACTGGTATCACAACTTAACTATAGTTATATTTGCATTATCCATTACTTTATTTGCACCATTTTCCCCTTCCATGAGCAAAGATATGACGTTGACACTGTTTTCTATGCAGAAGAAAAAGTTGACACTGTTTTCTATGCAGAAGAAAAAGAAATCCTGAAACGTGGATCTGTACATCACCAAGTTGTGGTTACAACCTTTTAGCGACCAGCTTTGTAAAAAGCTGTGATATCACCAAAGCAGTGAAAAAGGAAGTATTGCTTCACACATCTGTCCAAATATTTTTTAAATGGTAAAGATGCCAAATGTTTTATTTAATCCATTAAATATATATTTAAAACATAAGGTGCCACTGACACACTAGAAACAGCACCTCTACTGTGCCTATTTATCAGCAGCTAGAACACTAGTGGGACCACACTTTGAGATGCAGGTTCTCAGAATGCCTTGATTCTATTTAAGAGACACGGTTCACCAGAAGTCCAGTATGGCAGGTCAAATATATAATGGGCAGTATGGGAAAGATTCACAAACCAGTTGACAGAAAAAAAGGGCAGAAAGCCTGAAATTCCAGTCCCCCAGTGCTCGAGGTTTTCTAGTCTGAGAGATAAATTGCCACTTGACTGTATTTATCAGAACACCTAGAATCCCTACTCATTTTTTCCTATGATAAAAAGATTAAATACTTGCTACCAAGATTAGGACCACAAACTGAATTTTAAGATTATGCAACATCATAAATGTCTTTCTTTTCTTAACCTCAACTCCCACAAACCCAAACTAGATTTATGACAGAAATGCCATGAGAAGGTTCAACCACTGGCCACGGAACTACCACCACTATACTGCTAGAAGAAAAGCTCTATATATTTTGAGTTATCTTAACCCTTAGTTCAAGCGTGTCACTTCAATTTGCTATGGCAGTTCCACGGAGGACACAGGAGACAGCATATTCATGAAACGGCTATAACTACATTTCTATTCTTATTAAGCAGAAGGGTTTCTTAACTAGTGCCTATTCTGATACACGAGTTAAGTCGAAAATAACATTGTAAAATAATGTGAAAAATGAATGCAGATACTCTTGATGTGATCATCTCAGTTACAGTAGCTTATAGAACTTTGCTTATCAACTCCAGATAGTAAAAACCATTCCACCACAGGCTCCAGGGAGCCTTCCTACTCTGCTTCACTGAAAATCACTCCTGGATTTTGCATTCTCCTCCCCCCTACCCCACCCCGCAGTCTTACATTCAATGATGTTTCATTAGTCTTCAAGTTGATATGCTTTTACTTTTCTCCTATTCTTTCATGTGTTTTGATCTTCCCAGCTCTTATTTTCAATGTTCCCAGGGCCCAGCCCATGTCCTCTTTTTTCTATTCTATAAAGCCTAAAACTTATTTTGTAAAAGGTTTTAAGGTTTTGTCATAAAAAGCACACCTTGTCGAAGTCATAAGCTTTCTGAGCCCCCGTCTTCTCAGAGGATCAGACTAGGTTATCTAAGTCCCCTTTGGCTCTTCAGTTCATGAAATGCTTGCTGAAAATGTTCCCGGAGCCGCCGACCATCTTCAAATTCCATCTCAAAACCCCCGTTGGAAAGCATTCCCTCACTAATCCCTATACACCGTCCTGCTCAGGGAGCCCTGCAATTTAGGAATTCAGTGGATACTGACGTAATTATCAGCAGATTGGCGTACCGTTGGTCAAGAGTGAAAACACTTGATGTGAAAAGGTAGCAGGATGGAATGAAGAGGGCACCCAGACTCAAACTGTGAAGTGCTACTCAAACGAAAGGCGATAGTGTTAATTTTATAGATTAAATGCATACCAAAGTTAGTGCTAGAAAAATCTCTAAGCAGGAAGCAAAGCTAACTTTACAAGGGCTCTTGAGTTCCCTGGGCTCTCTCCTTCACCACTTGATGCACCCTTGAGCCACAGAAAGGGGTAACATTTTGTGACCACGGGTGTTCCAAATACTCTTTACTCAGAAGGCCAAGAGGTAGAATTCCTCCAAACCTTTCGTACCACGCTGCGCTCAAACGCCTCCCATCCTCGGCTATACCTCGGCCCTTACTCCCATCCTTGAACAGGAATGATTTTTAAGGAGATAGATTAAGCGCTCAGCTGGTCTCCTCCCTACCTGGGGCAGGAGCAGACACAACCCCCCACGCTCGTCCTCTTCACAGCAAGCGTATTCTCCACCATCTCCTGCCTCCAAATCCCACCATCGCGCCCACCACGGTCCCAGACAGCGGGCAGCTCCTCAGGCCGTCCCCGGCCAGCCCTTGGCTTCCCCCAGGCCTCCCCCAGGCCCCGGGAGCACCCCCCTCAAGGCTCTGACCGCCAGTCCCCATCTAGCCGGCCGCTCCGCCCAGCCCGGGCCCCGCGCACCTTGCTCTTCACCTCCATGGTGCCCAGGCAGCCGCTGCCCGCTCCGTGCCGGTGGCTGCGGTTCATCCTGAGGCCTGGCCCGCAACAGCCTCCTCCAGCCGGGCCGCCCCTCGGAGCGCGGAGAGCGAGTGCCCGGCCGCTGGGCTCGGGACTCGGCTGCGGCCCAGGCGCCTCCTCACAGGCACCTGCAGAGGGGCGACCGTGGCTCGGGTCTCCGCGCAGAGCTCCGCTCGGCTGGCTCCTCACGCGGTGGGACCGAGGGTGAGACTGGCGGCGCGGCGGGCGGGAACGCGGCTCCCTCCCTCCGGGCCTCTGCGACGGCCGCGACGGCGAAGAAGGAGGAGGGGGCGGAGCACAGGGGACAGGCGCCGCAGCCTAGCTCTCAGCCGCTTCCCCCGCGAGCCCGCGCGCGCGCACCCCAGCCGGGCGGGAGCCGCGGCACGTGCGCGCGCTCACCTGCAGCCTCCGTAGACGCCTTGGAGGCTCGCGCTCCGCCCACACCCAATGGGAAGCGCGCACCTGCGCCCCCAGCGCCAACCAATCCGTACACGTCTCGCGCAGCGCGTGGGCGGGCCGCCTCCGCGAAAGTCCCGCCCGCCGCCGTACGATTGGTCCCACGCTGCGAGGGAGGGGCGGGATCACCTGAAGCCGTGGACCTCCTCTCCCGACCTAGCAGGAGAGCTGGAAAGCGCATGCGCGGGCCCTGGAGTTTCCGCCCCGGGAAGGCAGGCCGGAAGCGCGAGCGCACCTGGAGATGAGCTAGGGCGCTGGGCCTTTTGCGCACGCGCAGGCGCGCGCCTGGTTGACCCGGACCCGGCTCGCGCGCCGCGGGGGAATGGGAGGCGAGGCCCGGCTGGTGCGGAGGCGGGGTGGGGCTGCTATGTTCCTGCCACCCCTTATCTTCCTTCCACTTTGGGATGCTGCAGCGTGCAGCTACGCCCCTCCACCACCCATTTGCGTCGTTTAGGGGTCTGGCTGCAACTCTGATTACAAAATTCAAGTTTTCCCGCCTCTGCAACAGTCACTGGGGAAGAATCTCAGGGCTCTACTGGCTTAGTTTTGTTGGTAGAGACTCTTTCTGCAGTCCGTCAAGTCCCATAGGGTCGAGTAGCCGCTGGGAGGGAGGGAAAGTGGGCAGAGGCTCGGGATGGCTCCTCGAAGGTCCGGCTTACCCGAGTACTTCTAGACCGGCCCTCCAGGGCTTTCTTTTTTTCTTTGCTTTTAAATTTATTTTTAACCTCTGAAGTCTTCCTCTCCCTCCAGCCATTTCTGGGCTATTCGTTGTGTCCACCAGTGACAGCCTCCAGATTGCCTTTGTCCCCCTCCCCCCAGTGGAATGACCGAGCTATGTCCCTGATAACAAAAGACTGACTCCTTCTCTCTAAATGCCCCAGAGCTGGGTTTGTTCTCCCAGGGGCCCTTTTCAGCACTGGCCGTGCTGGGGAGGTGAGGAGGAGACCCCCAACGCTCCCCCACACACACCTGCAGGGGGCTCATCATGGCACTGCGGGTCCTCAAGGAGCTGTGGAACCCTCCTTTGAGCTGGACCTGGGCCGGTGGGCGGGGTTTCTAACCTGAAATGGCCAAGAAGATCTGGTTAGGGTGCTGCATTCCACCTGAGTCCTCCGAGGCTTCCTCCCCTTATCTCATGCCTACAATCCCTCCTCACACTTTGCACCCCTCCTTCCCAGCACTTGTGTCAAGTTCCCGTTTCCCCATGTGTTTTGGGAGTAATCTGCTCCTGACCGAGAATGACGGCTCTGAGAAGGCAGGGGTCTGCTTTGCTCTCTGTGGAGCAGTAGCACCTACCTGACTCCTAGCAGGTACTCAGATATGTCTCTGCTGGGTGCTGGAGCTGAGGAGGGCGATTTCTCCATACTAACTTTACCCCACCTGGGCTCAAAGGTGAGAAACCCATCTTTCCCCCTGAGGGGTTCAGTCCAGCAAATATTCGTGGGGGAATTTAAAGTTTTTCTGGCCATTTTGGGTGGAAGTCCAGATGGAAAGGATCCCATCCCAAGCTGAGTAATAATAAAACTGCCTTCTCTACCCCCTGTTCAAAAGCACCTACTATGTGACTCAAGCTAAACCGGAAATGAAGTGTGGTGCTGTGATGGGGCAGCATGGCAGTTTGGTCTCAAGACCCCTTAATACTCTTAAAAATTATGGAGGGCCTCCAGGTATTGTGTTTATGTGTGATATGTCTTTCAACAGTCGTTGTATTAAAATTGAAATTGAGAAATGTTTAAAACACAAGAATACACAGGCACACATACCAATAGTCATCAGGGTGATGATATCATCACATGTCCTGTCCCTTCTGGAAAATTCCATTGTATACCTGTCTGACAAGGAAGGTGAGAAGAGCAAGTGACATCTTAGTATTGTGAAAATAGTTTGGGCTTTGAGACTCACCTGAAAAGATCTCAGGGACTCCCAGGGACCGCTGGGATCTCTGTTCTCAGCTGTCACCTCCCAACCCCCAGCTGCCAGGGCTGCATGCTGGGCCCTAGTTCTGTGGGAGCTATTGCTGGGTGGTGGAGCTCTATTACTGTTATCGGTACTGATTTATCAAGCCCCTTTTTA
Organism: Tursiops truncatus; assembly: GCF_011762595.2. NCBI lineage: Eukaryota > Metazoa > Chordata > Mammalia > Artiodactyla > Delphinidae > Tursiops > Tursiops truncatus. The sequence goes on along the minus strand of NC_047048.1, from coordinate 75,571,907 downwards.
AAAAGGAAGTTCATGGGAGCCAACACACCTGCGTGGGCCCTGCATTCCTGGAGGTGTCGTCACATCCTCTCTGTCCTCCCCCGGGGTGTGGCATCCCTCTTGGACTTTCCTTTCTGGAAGGGAGGGCCCGAGCTTTCTGGATCTCCTAAGTGGAATGTGCTCTGAGGCCTGCGTCACAAGTGCGCCTGGGCTGTGTAAGGAAGGAATGTGGAAAATAGTCTGAATTTGATAAAGGTGGTGTGGAGGAGGGGAGCCCTTTCATTCCGAGACGGCTGTTCCGGGCACACGTTTGTTCGCAGGGCCTGAAATTCAGCCTTTCTCAAGAAGTACGAAGCCCAGAGAAACAGCAGAAACAGAGAAGGGTTTATATTTTTGTTTCTTTGGTTTGAAAACTGAACCCTAATCTCATTTCTCTCCATCCTCCCTCCCCACCCCCAAATCCTCAAGCTAAAGCTGATCAAGTCCTACGTGGGGGATGAAAAGCTAGTCCCAGGCCTGGGAGAATTAATACGCAGTGAGTTAGGGAGATAAGCAAAGTGAGTGGATGACACAGATTCTATAAATTACAGGTTCACAAAATCATTAGTTGGGAATGACTATCACACCCACACACTGTCATATCTCCCCCACCCCAGCCCACCTGCACCCTCTGAAAGAAGCTAGTGAGGGTTCCATTTCTGCTTTATCCCTCTTCCCAATGCTTTCTGTCTTTAGTTCTTCTACAACTTAACACAACTCTTGTGTCTGTTTGAAATTTACCTTGTGAGGTGGAAAGAGCTTGTAATTTTCCACAATTCATTTTATTGATTTACATCTTGCATGACAATGCTTATTTTTTCCTTCCTCCTCTTAGGGGGGAAAAAAAAGAGGTGGCAAGAAATCACGTATAATGGTGAGATTGGTGAGATTTTTTTCAAGAAGTCTCTCTTGCCAGCTCTTTTCCTCCTTGATTGCTCAAGTGCCAGTTTTAATGGAGCTGGTTAATAATTCTTTGAGAGAGAGGTGAAGTGTACACTTATGAATCTCAGACTACTCACCGAAGCACTTTAAGCCCTTTGCAGAGTTGGAATTAAGTCACATGATCCGTTTTCTGGTTAATGGCTTATAACACTCACAGCTCGGGAAACAAATGAATTATCTCCTGTAGCTTGTAAGAAACTCAACGCCATTTGACTTAAAAACCCATCTTCATGGGAGGCAGCGTGTGCCAGGCACCGTGTGCATGAGCCCTGCCCTCGAGGAGCTTTGCTTTCTGACCTCTTGCCTCTCTGGGACTCAGTTTCCCCATCTGTAAATGCAGACGGATGAGATCATCTTCACAATCCCTTCCAGCTCTTAAGATTCTGTGTATCCCGGGGATAACGGAGATTGATCATTATTTCAATGAGTTCATGCCAGGGATGAACTAGAATGAAACGCGTAACCTTTCCATCAGGGTCAATAGGCAGGCAGCAGTCATCAGCTAAAATATTCCACTTCCTAGGACGTGTTGATGAAGATGATGATAACTAACATTTACGAGGGTCCACCCTGGTGCTGGGAACTGTGCTAAGTGCCTTCCCCATGAACTATCTTATTGGCTTTTAAGGAACATGGAAGAGCTTTATACTTGGAGGCCCTGAGATCTTAACTTTTTAAAGTGATAGCTGTTAATTTGAGCCCTTGCTCTGCCCCTTGCTGGCTGAGTGACCTTGACCCTGTTCGTTTAACTACTCAGAGCCTCAGATTCTCTCCTCAGGTGAGAAACTATACATGAAACTGCTTTGCAAACCATCAGGTTCGGTGAGAACATTGGCGGTTATTATTTAGCACAAAATATTGCCTACCAAATCCTTTGGTAGAATTTCAAGAAATCCTTTGAAATAAAACAGAAATGTGTAATAAACCATTCTTCTTGTTTTCACACGGGGTGACCTTTTAGTGGCCATCTCTTAGAGAGGCCGAGAGGCAGCCTAGAGGAGTCCTTAAGAACGTGATTCCCAGATGCCCACCTTCACTCCTGCCTCTGGCATTTCCTACCTGTGTGACCTTGGGCAAGTGCTTAAGCTCTCGGAGCCTCGGTTTCCTCGCCTGTAGAATCAGGATAATAGGAGCATTATTTGTCTTCATTCATGTACAAAGCACTTATGATAGGACCCAGCACAGAGTAAGGACTCCTTAAACGTTACCTATTATTGTCATAATTGCTGTCTAATTATTTTTATTACCTACTGCCATAATAGAATTCATTAATGTAATAAGTATTTATTAAGCCTCAACTGTGTATACAATATGGTCCTCGGTATGGAGTTAAAGAATAATTAAAAAAAAAAAGAATGAAGGTTTGATTTCTACCATCTAGAACTTCACAGTGCACATAGACGTTGGCTCAGCAGGCATCCTTGAATGCCTACTAAGGATCAGGCAGACACAATACTATGAATGTGATCAAGTTCTTGCCTCCAAGAATCCAGAGTCTAGCTGAGAAGTCAGACCCTTGGAGAGATGCCTTCTGGAAGCGATGTGCGGAGTAGGTGAGGGGGGAGGTTTGCTGGAGTTGACCATCCTAGAGCTCACATCTGGCTCCATCACTAACCTGCTGTGGAACTGTGGGCACACATCTTCATCTCTCTGAAGACCACCTTCCTCAGGAGTGAAATGAACATAGTGAGAATATCTACCTCTTTTGAATTCATAAATATTTATTGAGTGTCTATTTTGTGCCAGATACTATTCTAGATGGTTAAAGATACAGTAGTAGCGAAGACATGACCCAATCCCTGGCCTCCTGGAGCTGACATTCCAGGGGAGGAGAGAGAAAGAATCCACAAGTTAATTAATTACAAAATATAGCGTGTTAGTGATTAGAGCTATGGAGAAAAATAAAGCCGGGAAGGGGGATGGGGAGGCCTAGGGAGCTTGGGGGTAGGGGGAGGTGTAGAAGGAAAAGGAAAATTTCAAATGGGGTGACAGGGGTGGCCTTTCAGGGACACTGGAGATGAAAAAGTGATCCTGTGTTTCTCTGGCTGGTGGGAGCGGGGGCGGGGGAGCTGAGGGTCGGGGAAGCCTTCCAGGCAGAGGCTCAGCCTGGGTGTGATGATTAAAGGAGATAAAGCTCGCTCCGTGCCTGGCACACAGCGAGTACTCAGAAGACACCAGCTGCTATTTTGAGCCATTACTCAGGGCTAAGGCCGGGGCAGGAAAGAGGAGGTGGGAGCGGAGAAGACAGGATGACTAAGTCAGGCCTAGGGGGGAGTCTGGAGTGTTTCACGGGTGGAGTGACTTTGGTTAGAGCCAGGGCAGAAGAATGAGTAGGAGTTTGCTAGAGGCGCGGGGTGGTGTGGGGGGGGGATAGGGCGGGGGAGGAGGCGTTCCAGGGAGAGGGAGCCTCGCAGCAGAGGTGTGGAAGCCGGCAGAGAAGGCGGTGTGTCCCCTGCGCCCTTGCGTGGGGCGCGGGTGTGCACTAGGTGGCGGCCCTCTCTGGCCACGCGGGCTGGAGGAGGAGGTGGGAAGCAATGAGATGGGCCTCAAAGGCCACACTGGGGAGTTTCTGCTTTCTCCAGCTGGTACTGGGAGACTCCTAAAATCTTTAAAACTGGGCAATGAAAGGAACAGATTTGTGTTTTCGTAAGATCCCCGGAGGACGTAGGCACTGGGGCAGCGAATTTAATGAGTCTTGCAGGGAAGGGTGTCATTAAATGGCAAAACGAGTGGTGGGGCGTGTGGGACTTAGGGAGGGGGCGGGCCGTCCAGCCCTCAGTTATTGATTCATTCAGCACATCTTTCTGGAGGCCCAGCTACGGGCCAGGCACCGGCTGGATGCCGGGGCCGAAATGGGGAGTAAGACCAGCTCTCTGCACGAGGGAGACAGATGAGAAGCAAGTAAACCCAGTTTTGGGGTGGGGGACAAGAACGGGATTGCTTTACCGCCCAGGCAAGTGGCTGCTGCGATGGGTGTGGATGCCAGGCGGGGCCTGCAGAGGGGAGAGCTCCCGCTGAGTCAGGAGCTCACGAAGCCCAGCCCAGCCCGTGGGTCTGTATGACGGTGGGCTTCATAGTGGCAGGTCTCGTGGTTCTTGAAGAGAGGCTGGACATTTTTACGGGGAACGTCCTGATTTTTAACTGCTGGCAACTGATCAAAAAGAGTGCAGTGACTGAGGATAAGTGGAGTGTGTACGTGTGTTTGTGTGTGCGCTCGCGCACGCACGTTCTGCTTAGGATGGGTTGTGGGAAAAGCGCCGAGGAGGTGCTGGTGATGTATTATAAGGTGCTGGCTGGGGCGAGAGGGAAGAGCATGTGCTGGAAGGATCCAGGCAGGGCAAAGCTTGATGTGTTTGAGGAGTTAAACGGAAGCCATGGCTGGAGCTGGAGGAGAGAAGGAGAAGAATGGCTCTAAAGGAGACTGAGGGTGAAAGGGGGGCAGGGTGGGCTGTGCAGGGTCTTCCAGGCCGTGATGACTTTGGATTTTCTTTCAGGTTCATTGAAAAGCCATCTCTGAATCACTAGAAGTCATTCTAAGTTCTGTGGCATCTGAATCTAGAGCTAGGAGGGGGAGGAAATGCAAAGGAGGAAAATGGCAAGAACAGAGTCTCTGCTTCTCAATCATCCTTGAGTAGAGGATGGTCAAGTTGAAGCAGAGCGAGGCAGGCAGAGCGTTGGGATGAATTCCAAGACCCTGGAGAACCTTGGGAGATGACATTCCAACGGGGAGGCTGCTGCCTTTTTATGGATGTCTGTGAACCAAGATCTTTGGTCTCTTCTGGATTTTATCTTGTAGGTCAGAGGGTCCCAAACATGCCTGAGGATAACATTCTCTTGGGTGATTAAAAATGCAGATTCCAAGGCCCCTTTATGTGATCCCATTTCTGGAGGCCTGAAGTGGGGCCCAGGGAACCAGTAATTTTAACTATGGGGATTCATCCTCTCCAGTAAGTTTGGGGAATATTGAAGCAGGCACTCAGGTGGCACTGCAGGTTTCTGACCTGGGAGCCGGGAACTGGTATTTTCAGATGGATTTCAGGGAAGAGTTTGCAGGCAGGAAGACCGGTGAAGAGGCCCTTAACATTTGTCAGGACACAGGACTTGAAGGTCTGGACTTGGGTTGTGTAAGGGAACTGTGGTAGTTTTCTAGGGCTATTGTAACAAAGAACCACAAACTGGGCGGCTTAAAACAACAGAAATTTGTTCTCTCCCAGTTCTGGAGGCTAGAAGTCCCAAATCAAGGTGTCAGCATGGTGGGCTCCTTCCGGAGTCTCTGAGGGGGAATCTGTTCCAGGCTCCTCTCCTGGCTTCTGGTGGTGGCCAGAGATCACTGGCATTCCTGGGCTTGCAGGCCCGTCACCCCAGTCTCTGCCTCCATCGTCATGTGGCATTTTCCTCCTTTTCACCTTTATGTGTTGCCTGAAAGTTGAGGAAGGTGAAGAGAGGGAAAAGACCACAGGATTTGTTGAAAAGCTGCCTACCTGACACATCATAAATTCTCTCGATGCTGGTCCTGGGAATGTAGAAACATTTGTTGGAGACTCTGGGGAATGCAATGTCAGGAGAAGGCACATTGGAGGCCCCTGCAGGTGGATAATGGGGAGAAGAGGACCATGGCAACACTTGACGCGAAATAAGATGGGTGCCAGAGATGGTCACCAATAACGACAGCTAAGACCCCGGAGCGTTGAAATGTGCAGGTGTGTTAAAGTGTGTACACATCTCTTCTCGTCTCATCTCAGGTGACCAGCTCATCCCGGTTTGCCCAGGACTTTCCCAGTTTTAACCCTGAGAGTCCCAGAAACCCCTCAGTCCCTGGCAAACCCTAATTCATCTTCACAAGCATATATGGATTTAGGTACTGTTATCACCTTTATTTTACAGACGAGGAAAGTGAGGAACAGAAAAGTTAAGTAACTTGCCCGGGGTCACATAGATTAGTGGCAGAACTGGTACTCAAATCCAAATTGTTGGATTCCAGAGTCTTCTAGGTTGCCTTTTATAGGGTCAGGTGAATGTCGGTGATGGGTTTTAAAGTCTTTCTTCCTTGATGAAATACATCATTTTGTTTGGAGGCAGAAAGTCTGCCTGTGTCCTTTTCCCCCTTCCCCGAGACAATCCTACAGGTGAAAAGTTGGCTAAGAGTCAGGTTGCAAGACTTGTTGCCCTCTAGGAGCCTTCTAGAAACAGGACAGTCTCCAGGGGGTGTGCCCCACGGCCCCAGGCTCTGATCAGAATTCTTCACGGGATTTTTGTTTCAGGGGGAGGGAGAGGGGGTCACTATGGAGAGGAGTTTCCAAAATGAAAATAAACCAGCAAACAACCCAACTTGTTAATGAGATCCAGTGACTTAGCCCTATTAAGTTCAACGTTAAGGAGAAGAGAACGAAATCATTTATAGAAACCTTTTTCTCCCTCAGGAGTTATTTAAGAACTGAACCTTTTTTTTTTTTAAATTTAAAGGAATTTGCCAAGGTTATGTAAAATTATACCAATGATGAAAGAGGCTACAGAACAACAACAAGGCCAGCCAAAGTTGATGCCCACAATCTTGACTCTTGGGAGACACAGAGGCAAACAAGAACAAGGAAGCCAAGAGCGTGAGAACGGGGTGATAGGGAGCACAGCTGGGGAGCCTGGTCCCCTGCCCGCCTGCTGGCTGAGCTGAGCCAGGGGACCTCGCCCACTGAGTCTCATCTCTAAAAGGAGATCCGGACTAGCTACCTAGAGTGTTGTGCTGAGAACGCCACCAGATTACAAATATGCCATGTAGCGCTGTTTCTGGTACATGGCAGGTGTTGAATCAATAGTACTTGTTACTGCTCAGGACTCCTTTGGGTTCGCACTTTGGTCTGTGATTAGAAAAAGCCCCCTCAACAAGCTAGTGTTTGAGGGCTCACGCTGTGTCAGGCCTGAGCTAGGTATGCTACACACATTCTGATATTTAATCCTCACCTTAACTTAGGTAATATTATTATTCCGCTTGTAGATGCGGAGACTGAGGTGGAGGGGGGAGGAGAAATGGTTTGCTTGAAAGATTTACGCAGAGAGGGAGGGATTAGGACCCAGGTCTATTTTTTTTTTTAACACCCACAGTTCTATTCTGACTCTGTTTTCTACTATACAAGTTTACAGGGAAAAATACACCCCCCCCCCCCAGAAAAGAAAAGCAGTTGCCGTTTTCCTAGTTCCAGGTCTCCTTAAGTATAAAGAAGATCTGTTTGTTTCAGGAACGTGCCAGTGGGGAATTTTTAAAGGGAGCAAGGTGTGCCCGGCAGCCTTCCTGATTGGGGAGTTTTTGCTTATGTTTAGAGGCAAAATTTTCAGGCTCTAGGTGTTTCCCACACAGTTGAAGAGCTTAAGGCAGACTTGACCCTGCACCCCAGGGCTGAACCCTGCTTACTCCCCAGTTCATCACCCCGAGGTGAATGTGCCCTAAAGCCTCCACTTAGATCCTTAAAATAGGATCCTGTGCACACAGTCTGTGTTTCCTGTTACTCCTTCAGGATGGTTAGGAGATGGTTATCTCCGTTACTAACCTCATCTGACTTCTGTTGTCATGATCAGTGAATGTAACTTTTTATGTGTATGTGGGCCTTGCTGGTGGGTCAGTCCCATGACCTGCGGGGAAAAGGTCTCCCAGCTCCATCTTTAAAATCAGGAGCGTGAATGCATAGTGATGCTCATCTCGAGACTGGCCAGGAAGTCCTAAGCTCTCACCCTTTGCATGGCCCTAAATGAGACACCCCCATCCCAGCCGTTTTACTTCCTGTGGCTTCCTCTTGGTCACTCCTACCGTCCATCATTCGGTGATTTGCTCATTCATACAGCAAACTTGGAGTGCCTGCTACCGTTTAGACATCTGTCTTCTCTCCAGGGACCCAGTGCTTTTCAAACAGGAGTACTGAAGGACCCGTTTTTCAAAACTTTCCCAATTGTCACGATGGACACTTCTGTAAAAACAGAATAAAAATGAACGATCAGGGACTTCCCTGGTGGTTCAGTGGTTACGTATCCGCCTGCCAATGTAGGGGACACGGGTTCGAGCCCTGGTCCGGGAAGATCCCACATGACGCCGAGCAACTAAGCCCGTGCACCACAACTACTGAAGCCCACGCGCCTAGAGCCCGTGCTCTGCAGCAAGAGAAGCCACTGCAATGAGAAGCCCGTGCACTGCAACGAAGAGTAGCCCCCGCTCGCTGCAACTAGGGAAAGCCCGCGCGTAGCAACGAAGACTCAATGCAGCCAAAAATAAATAAAATTTTAAAAAATATATATTTAAAATAAATAAATAAAAGTCAAGCATTTTGTGATAGCCCTTATATGTGGAATCTAAAAAGTACAACAAACTAGTGATTATCTTATAAAAGAAGCAGACTTACAGATATAGGGAACAAAGTAGTGGTCACCAGTGGGGAGGGGAGGGAGGGGCAATGTAGGAGATGGGGAGTGGGAGGTACAAACTGTCAGGTATAAGATAGGCTCAAGGATGTATTGTACAACATGGGGAATAGAGCCAATATTTTGTAATAACTGTAAATGGAAAGTAACCTTTAAAAATTGTATAAAAATAAATTTTTTTTTTAAGTCAAGCATTTTTTTTTTTTTTTTGCGGTACGCAGGCCTCTCACTGTTGTGGCCTCTCCCATTTTGGAGCACAGGCTCCGGACACGCAGGCTCAGCGGCCATGGCTCACGGGCCCAGCCGCTCTGCGGCATGTGGGATCTTCCCGGACCGGGGCACGAACCCGCGTCCCTTGCATCGGCAGGCGGACTCTCAACCACTGCGCCACCAGGGAAGCCCTAAAGTCAAGCATTTTTCAGGGGGAAAATGTCTCCCTTTTACCCTGCCTTCTAGGTCTTTTATTATACACACACAAATACAGCAATGGGCTCAGACCATACCATAAATTTAAAAAATATATATGTTTACAAATCTTGCTTTCTTCACTCAACAGCATATCATGGTGATACTTCCACTTACATACCATCCCCATTCCTTTTTCCTGGCTGTATTTAGGCTGCGTATAGGTAAGCCATGACTTATTTAGGCAGACTTGTGATGGTGGACGTTTAGGTCATGATTACTCAGAGTGTTGCAGTGAACATCCTGTGTGTATGTCCTGTGCACTGATGTGTGTATTTCTCTAGGATAGATTCCAACAAATCCATCAGTGGGTGTGCACATTTGAAATGTTGTAGGTACTGCCAAGATTGTCCTCCTGAAAGGTAGGACCCATCATCATCAGATTTCAGAGTTGGAAAATGTGCTGTTGAAGTTGCCCCTCCTTTTGCCAATCAAAAGGCTGAAAGGGGGAAGAGTTTGATCTAGGTCACATGTGACGTAAGACAGAGCCAAGAACACAGCCTCCTGACTCTCTTTCCAGTGAGGTTCCAGGTTTTTATCAACTTCTAACAGCCCAATGGCCATTTACCTCGACTGGGGGCATGTCCTGCACAGAACTAGGAATAAAAGCTTTGAATAATTATGTTTATGTCAAATTTGAACCTCGGTCCTTAAGATTGTGTCTTAAGTCCCTTAAGAAACGGACTGTGGGGACTTCCCTGGCAGTCCAGTGGTTAAGACTGTGCTTCCAGTGCAGGGGATGTGGGTTCGATCCTTGGTTGGGGAATTAAGATCCGGCCCGCATGCCGCTCAGTGAAGCCAAAGAATAAATTAAGAAAAAAAAAAAGAAAGAAAGGGGCTGTGACTTGGGATGCCTTTGCAGCCCCTCTAGGAGGAACATCTGATTCCCATTTGACCAAAGCACCCTTGTCATACACGGGGACAGAACTTGGCCTCCAAGCTTAGCTCTGCTCTGACTTTGTGATTTGCGGCATGGTACCTAGGCCTCTCTGTGCCTCAGTTTCCCCATCTGGGAAGGAGTAAACCCTCTCACAGAGTAATCGTGATGACGAAATCAGAATAATGCATGGAAAAGGCTTGGGAGGCTCCCAGGAAATGTTTTCCTTCTCCTCTCCTCGTATCCTTCTCTTGTGGAGTTTAAAAGGATCAGGATTTGCGGCTGAGGCATCCAACAGAGGGCACTCACTGTCTGAGCTGGAAGTGGGATTCTTCTCCGCACAGAGACGAGCATTAGTAAGACGCTCCAGTGGTGCTAATTTATTCCCGGAGTTTAGGTTTAATTAAGGTCAGAGTCATTTTTCTTTATCATTGCTGTGTTGTTCTGAAGAGGTTATTTAAGGACAAGAAGTGGTCACATCCCCAAATTCCACGGACACTCCCTTTAATCTAATCCCTCTCTGAACTCCCTGTTTCCTAAATATCATCATCTGTCTTCACTTCTCTGTCTTCCGTGTAACCCGTCTCTGTTAACGGCATCACTATCTTTTGGGCCATCTAGGACCATAAGTTTATTTTGGACTCCCTCCCTCATTCCCTGTATCCCTGATTGAAAATATCTAACACACTGGTCCTTCTCTGTTGCCATGCAGAAGCGCCCAGGGGACAGACCTTCACGACCTCCTGCCAGGACCAGACTCCACATCCAGACAGGTCTGGGAAGCCTCAATCTGAGTGCTGCAGCCAGAGCTGTCTGATCCACCTCTCTGGAGCCCAGGGGACTTGGTGACCCCCATCCCCTCTGTTAGCATAACATTCAGGGCTGAGCAGGGCCCGGTGGCCCCAACCCTCGCCTTTGGCTGCCATTTATGGAGAGCTGACTGTAAAGCTAAGGCGTTTATAGGCCTGGTGTCATTTAATTCTCAGGAGATAGGAAATATTATTATCCCCTGTTTATGGACAAGGAAACTGAGAGCCAGCAGAGTGTAGAGACTTGCTAAAGGTCACAAAGCCAGGAAGTGGTGATGCTGGGATTTCAAGCCCTATGTGTCTTAACTATGTTTCCCAACAGTGGTCCTAATACTGCCCAGGGGTGTGTTAAGAGGGTCCCTTGGGGATTCCCTGGCAGTCCAGTGGTTAAGACTCTGTGCTCTCACTGCAAAGGGCCTGGGTTCAATCCCTGGCCAGGGGATTAAGATTTCACAAGCCACGTGGCAAGGCCAAAAAAATAAAGAATAAAGTAAAATGGTACCTTGAAATGTCAAAATTGGCAATGGTTCCTGGCTAATTTCTACTTTAAAAAGATGACTGGAGTCATTATTTTTAAATTTCCCTTAAAACACCTGGCAGAGTAAGACTTTTGCTTGCCCAGCGAGTCCAGGAAAAAATGAGCCTGAGTGTGACTCGGCCGCTTGCTTATTTTTTAAAATTAGATTAAATTATTTTTATACAGCAGGTTCTTATTAGTGATCTATTTTATACATATCAGTGTATACATGTCAATCCCAATTTCCCAGTTCATCCCACCACTAGCCCTTTCCCCCTTGTCGGCCACTTGCTTGGTTTCAGTGACACTTCTTTTTTTTTGAAGATGTTGGGGGTAATTATTAATTAATATTTATATAAGTTATCTTTATATAATTACAAATTGTCTTTATATAATTTATATTTATATAAATAATAAATTATCTTTATATAATTAATTATTAATTAATTTTTGCTGTGTTGGGTCTTCGTTTCTGTGCGCGGGCTTTCTCTAGTTGTGGCAAGTGGGGGCCACTCTTCATCGCGGTGCACGGGCCTCTCAGTATCGCGGCCTCTCTTGTTGCGGAGCACAGGCTCCAGACGCGCAGGCTCAGTAGTTGTGGCTCACGGGCCTAGCTGCTCCGCGGCATGTGGGATCCTCCCAGACCAGGGCTCGAACCCGTGTCCCCTGCATTAGCAGGCAGATTCTCAACCACTGTGCCACCAGGGAAGCCCTCAGTGACACTTCTTGAGGACCGTGCAGTCACATGGTATTAAATTGCTTTAATTCTTAGACTATATTGCCTCATTTATACCCTGGCAGAACCCTGCTGTTGTAATCTGATAAATTAATGAAAAACCATGTTACTGAAAAACCAACATTAAAAAGAAAAATTTAGCAATGATTCTATTCACATCTGTACTTTCTTAGTTAGTGGAGCAGTGCTTACAAATTAAAACCTGAAAAATCTCTCCTCACCTCTTAGAAACAAACAAAAATTTTTAAAAAAGAAAAAAACTTTTAAAAACACAAAATGCAAGGATTTCAAGAGAAGTAAAGTTCAACAACAGGTGGCTGTTAGGACCATGGTCCTTTGACTAGAAAATAAACTTCATGAAGTCAGGGACCATGTCTTTTACTGCTGGGTGACCAGTTCCTGGCACATAGGAGATCGTCAGAAAATGTTTGTTGAGTGAATGAATGTCCATGATACGGTTGCACCCAGGATAAAATGTGAATTTCTGGACTTGGTCCCTTTAGAAAGAACTGAACAATGACCGAGATTTTCTGCTCTTTATAGTTTGTGGTACTCTCATCATTGTCTCATTTGATCCTTGGAATCACCTGTGCAGTAGTGTTTTCAGAAGTGGCTGGGAGAGGTGAAATACTGGGTTCAAGGTCCCACAGTAAGGGAGAGGGGCCAGGTCTTTTGAGTCTAAATCCAGTTCTCTTCCCACTATCCTCCACCCTCAGCAGGTCGAAGGAGATTAGAGATCGGTGACTAAATTAAGCAAGGTTTAGATTCCTCCTCTGTGGAGTGGAAACTTTGATTGGCAACCATGTCTACTCTGTCCTTGGACCTCTCTCTTCTATGACTCTTTCCCCCGGTGACATTACCTAATGGCATGGCTTTAAATACCACCTATGTGCTGAGGGCGTTCACATGGATATTTCCTGCCCCAAACTCTCTCCTGAACTCCTTCTATGTGTACTTAGTTTCCTCCTTGGCTCCTCCATTATTTATGTCTACTAGGTATCTCAAACTAACATGGTCCAAACTGTAATCTTGATCTCTCCACTCCCCTTCTCATCAAGAATCTTCTTCCATCTCAGCAGATGGCAGCCCCATTCTTGAACTTGTGTCTTCCAGAAGACTTCCATTGGCATTATCCTTGACTCCTCTGCTTCTCTCACACCCCACATCCAGTCCTACTAACTTGATCATCAAAATATATCCAGTATCCAACTGCTTTTCACCACCTCCACACCGTCTACCCTAGACCAAGTCACTGTCATCTCTCGCTTGGACTATTGCAGTAGCCTCCAATCTGGTTTCTCTGCTTCTTCCCCTGCTTCTCTACAGTCTATTTTCTATACTAAGCCAGAAGGATCCCAGAAGTCCTAGGATCACTCCTGCCCCTCAAACAGGCTCCCTCTGATTGTCCCAGATTGCATACATACTCAGGTGGAAAGCAAGCTTGTGGCTGCACTGTCCCAATTCATTTTCCTCCCTTTTAGAAGTCTCACCCATCTCCAACTAGGTTTGCTGGCACTGGGTCTTAAATTCTGATAATTGTATCTTATATCCCTGTCACCTCCCTCCTGCCCCACCTCTTTCCCTTTAAAAGTATTTCAAGACTTTCTCTATGGCTGTTGAAACCATAAGGTAAAGATTCAAGTATATACTAAAAAATGCATTACATAAAAGAACTGATTATATCTCAACAACTGGAATCCAAACAGAATGAAACAAAAATTCAGCAAATATGTATTTGTTTTTGTTACTTATTGCTCAGAGCAAAGCCAGGGAGTTTAAGTGGCAGAAAGAACACATGTCTCCTATTTAATATTAGGCAGCTGTCATCACCCCCTTGATACAGCGTTCACAGGTTAGGGTTTTTCTGGCACTGAAATATACATACCCTACCTCCCTACATAGAGGTGTCAGGAGTCTTCAGTCATCTCCTATGCTATGGTGGATTACATTTTCCAAACAATGAGCACAATTTCTCCCTTAAGGAAACTTGTTATCGAAAGATTCGAGGGATCGGAATGTGTAATACAAAACAGACATGCAGAGAAGAATGAGTTTTATGATGCAGGAAGAGAAGAACTGACTTTATTGGCTATAAAATAAAGTCCACATGCTACAAGTTGGCCTGAACCCACCTTGTGCATCAGTTTTTTCAAATCGACCTGAGGTTACAAACCAGCCAGCCCTTTCATAGCTGGGGGACTTTAGGGATAAGCCCCTTAGACCTCTCTTAGATAAGCCCCTTAGAACCTGTCTCCTATGATGAGGGGCTAATGCCTCCCAGGGAAATTGTGAGAAACGGGAGGACACACTGGCCAGTACCAGTGTGTTCTGGTTGGATGCAGGAGAGTCGTGTCCTGTTAGGCAGAATTATCACCTAGTTATTGTCTCCAGTAGGAGATGAAGTATGGTTCAAGGAGATGCACGTGGGCGTCAGGTTGACAAGGAGTGGACGCCTGAGGAGAAGCTGGATGTATCAGCTTCATGGACTAACGGATGTCCAGAGAGCTGGTGAAACATTCGTTCTGGGCGTGACTCTGAGGGTGTTTCTGGAAGAGATTAGCATATGAATCAGTCATCTGAGTAAAGGTAAAGAAGATTGCCCTCACCAATGCTAATGGCATCATCCAGTCTGTTGAGGCCTGAATACAACCATCAGGCAAAGGAAGGGCAAATTTGTCCTCCTTGTTTGAGCAGGGACACCCGTGTTCTCTTGCCCTTGGTCACTGGTGCTCCTGGTTTTCTGGCCTTCAGACTCGGACTGAGAGACACACCATCAGTTCCCCTGTCCTCAGGCATGTGGACTCAGGCTGAATTACATCACCAGCTTTCCTGGTTCTCCATTACGGAGGACAGATAGAGGGACTTGCTGGTCTCCATAATTTCATAAACCAATTGCTATAATAAATCTCCTCGTGTGTGTGGGTGTATATGCGTGTGTGTGTGTATATATATACATATATATATAAAATTTATAACTATCCTGTTGGTTCTGTTTCTCTGGAGAACCGTGACTAATGCATTACCATAATTTTTGTTTCCCTTCTGACCGGGCTACACAGAACCTCATCAAACCTGGGTACTGCTGGCCTCCATACCTTTGCTTATGTGATCCCTTCTTCCCAGCAGGCTTTTAGAACCTTTGCCTGCCCTAAACCAACTGCAAAGTTTCTCACAAAGGCCGCCTCTTCCAAAACGTCTTCCCAGATGCCACCAGTCAGAAGCAATTTGTTCCGGCTCATCTCCTCAAGCATGATTGTACCTCTGTGACGGCTGTTCTATAAGACAGCTGTCAACGTGGTGGTCTTGCAGCATCCCTGAGGGGTGGGGGAAGCCTCCTCAACTTGCTCAGGTCCGAAGCCAGGTGTGGCTGCAGATACCTGGCTCTGCATCACCTTCAAAGCCGTCGATCTTTGCCCATCTCCAGCCCACTGTTCACAGAGATCTTTCCCAAATGCAAACCTACATTATCATGGTGAAGCCTAAAACCTTCAGTGGCTCTCATCAGTCTGAGGTTGAAGACCCGGGGTCATGATGCCTTGAATGGGGTGACCCTGTCTATCTCTGTAGCTTCATCTTTTTGTTTTGTTTGAGATATAATTCAAATGCCATAAAATTCACTCCTTTAAAGTGTACAGTTCAGTTTTTTTTTTAACTAAATTAACAGAGTGGTACAATTATCACCGCTGTTTAATTCCAGAATATTTTCATCACCCTCCAAGGAAAGCCCCAGACGTATTAACAGTCACTTTCCGTTACCTCCTCAGCCCCAGCCTCTGGCAACCACGAATCTTCTTTCTGTCTCTATGGATTTGCCTATTCCGGACATTTCACACAAATGAAATCATACAATATGTGGCTTTCTGGGTCTGGCGTCTTTCCCTTAGCATAAGGTTTTCAAGGTTCATCGACATCACAGCATGTATCAGTATTTCATTCCTTTCTATGACTGAATACTATTCCACCATACGAATGTACCACTTCTTTGTTTATGCGTTTGCCAGTTGATGGGCATTTTGGCTGTTTCTCGTTTCTGGCTAATATGAATAATGCTGCCGTGAACATCTGTGTTCAAGTTTTTGTCTTAACAGTATATTTCCATTTCTTCTGGATATACGCCTAGGAGTGGAAGTGCTCGTTCAGATGACATTCCATGTGTCACTTTTGAGGAACCACCAGACCGTCCCATCTCACATTCCTCCAGCAGCATCTGGGGGTTCTGGTTTCCCCCCATCCTCCTCTAGCCTCATCTGGTACCACACTGCTCCTGGGTCTCTGGGCTCTAACCCCATACTTCCTGTTAGTTCTTACATCAGCCTGACTCCCTGTCCCACTGCAAGAGGAGAGTCTTAAAGGTGCCTTTGGTTCTAACCTCATCAGACCCAGTGGCTCATTGTCTACCCTGAAATGAAATTCACAAATAGTATAACTTACCTACTCACATACTGAAAACATGTACATGTACTTCTAAAACAAAGGAGAATAAGTGGAAAGTAATCTATAAGAAAATCATATGTATTTTAATGCTGGAAGTCCTGATGAAGTAGCCAGGGGCTTGAACCGAACAGGTAGAACCTCTGTGAAGGTGACACCTGCACACGCAGGCGGGTCTAGGTGTGGGGTGTTGGCCACTCGTGCACCACGAGCATGTCGACTGGAGTTGCTGCCAGCCCTGATGCTCCGGAAGAGTGACCAATATGAACCCCCAAGCAAAGTCCAGTTCAGCCTTCTCTCAATGTACATGGTCCTTGCATTCCAGGAAAATTCAGTACATATTACAACCATGCCAAAACTATTCTGTGTTTAAATGTAAAATAGAGTTGGGTTCTAGGTTAACCTAACTGCTCCTGGTAAGAACCACTGCCATGGGCTTCCCTGGTGTCGCAGTGGTTAAGAATCCGCCTGCCAATGCGGGGAACATGGGTTCGAGCCCTGGTCCGGGAAGATCCCATATGCCACAGAGCAACTAAGCCTGTGCGCCACAACTACTGAGCCTGAGCTCCAGAACCCGCGAGCCACAACTACTGAGCCCATGAGCCACAACTACTGAAGCCCATGCACCTAGAGCCTGTGCTCCACAACAAGAGAAGCCACTGCAATGAGAAGCCCTCGCACCGCAACGAAGAGTAGCCCCCGCTCGCCGCAGCTAGAGAAAGCCTGCGCTAAGACCCAACGCAGCCAAAAATAAATAAATTAAATAATTAACAACAAAAAAAAGAACCACTGCCATATGCTCTTCCCTCGGCCTGGAACATTCTTCCCCTCCTTTTTGGCCAGGCGCTTCACCTATTCTTTCAAGTCTCAATTTGAAAGGTGCTTTCTGGGAATTCCCTGGCGGTCCAGTGGTTAGGACTCCACGCTCTCACTGCCGAGGGTCCGGGTTCAATCCCTGGTCTGGGAACTAAAATCCCACAGCCATGCAGTGTGGCCAAAACAACAAAAAAAGAAGAAGGTGCTTCCTCAAGTAAATCTTTCTGGCCTCTTCTCACCAAACTAGTTCAGTATTTAATACCGTTTGCAGTCACATGTTTATGTCGTTTCCTTTTATTAACGTCCACCTCCCGGCTCAACTCCCGACCCCATGAGGTCTGGATTTGTGACTTTCCTATCATTGTATTCCCAGCCCTTAACGTAATGCCTGGTATGCAAATATTTGCTGCACGAATACAATAGTGCTCTTGTCTATCTCCTTTGTTGTCCTCGGAGTTCTTAGAAGACATTAGTGTGCCAGATTTATCTGTGTCCCTAGTGCTAAAGATAGTTCTTTCTTTTATGTGGAAAACAGTGGTCAAATATTTAATGAGCAAATAAAAGCAAAAGCACAGTTGGGCTCCCAACGTCCTAATGAATGAGCTAGGGACAGGGTAAGAGGCGTTTCGGTAAATCCTCCAGAAACTGCTGTCATCCTGGGTCGTGCTGGAATCCTTTTTATAGCTGTGGTTTCGATAGAGGACCTTTGTTTTAACTGTGTTAACAATGATTTGAGCTCTAGCCGCTGTGTAACAAACCACCCCAAACATTACTGGCTTCCTGTAACTGAGAGCTGGTTGTGTTTTTTGATTCTGTGGGTTGGCAATCTGCTGGCCTCTCTTGGGCTCACTCATGAGACCACAGTCATCTGACAACTCGACAGGGACTGGAGGGTCCACGTGGCCACACTCACGTACCCAGCAGTGGTCTGGCTGTCAGCTTGGGTGCCATGGTTCCCATCAACGTGGACTTCCGTCTTCTAGGAGGCTAACCCGTTCCTCTTCACCATTGTGGTCCTGAGGTCCCAAGAAAGTGAAAGCAAAGACAGCAGGTGTAAGGTGAAGACTGCTTCCAAAGCTGGAGGGCCATCACGTCCTCCTCGATCTGCTGGTCAATGCAATCACACATTCTCGTGGCTACAGCAGCACCAGCTCCTTGCAGGGGGCAGCGGAGCCAGGTGGCACGTTCACTGGGATGCTTCTTATGATAATCCACCATGGTAATCTCTCTAGAGGATGCTCTTCTACTTCCTCGTTCTGGAATCCAGAGGGCAGCTCTGGGTCTTTCTTGTGAACGGAGGGTCCTCTGGGACCCTGAGTCTCCCCTTCAAACGTGGCATCTTCTTGTCTGGGCCTGGAGATAGAGTTGGAGAAGGTGGAGGAGATTAGGTTGAATGTGTTCTCTTCCAGATCCTGTTGGGTTTCATTTGGAGAGCAGGATCTCAATTTTGCTTTGGTGAAGTCACGATCTCATTTTATTTCCCCGCCATTTGCCTTGCTTCTCTTCCAACTCAACTGCAATAAAGAGTCGAGTTAATGGAGCATGTTGGCTAGTTCAGCAGATTTTACTACAAAAGGACCTCAGGGTTGAGAGAGTTGATTCTAGAGCAAGACTCTTTGAGTTAGAATCCTGGCTCTATCAATTACCTGCTGTGGGAGCTTGGGAGAGCGGCTTCACCTTCCTGTGCCTCGGTTTCCTCCGCTTAACGTGGGGATCACGAGGCTGAGGGCAGTGGTTGTGAGGATGGAGTGAGGTAGTCAGCGTAAATCACTTAGTGCAGGCACAGGACAGTCTCCACCCCAGACAGCTGGGGAAGAGCCAGGGCAGGGCATTTGCTCACAGGTCAGGCAGATGGTCTATGGCTTCTGCCATAGGTGTTTCTCTTGCAGGGGCGGGTAGAGATGGGGGTGGGAAAGGAGAAGGTGGCTTCACTAAAAAGCGGTTTGCAGTCTTTCGTAGTATATCTGTGAGACAGGAAAGCCTCCATGTGTGGTGACTTTTGCTCATAACTGCCTCTCATTGCAGCCCTATTACGAGGTATTTGTGCTTTCAGTATAAATTATAAATCTAAACACATGCAGGGTTTGTTTTCCCCCCAAAGCAGATTCCAACCAGCATGAAACTAGCCAATCCAAATAAATTGTGCGCTTAAGTCCATTGTTTCCAGCAACATGTAAACTGTTGGGTTGTAAAGAATTGCTTTGAAGAAGGCGCCCCATTAGTGCTTCAAGCATCAGGGTTCAATTTAGGCTGTGCATTTTTTGAAGAGTTCACTAGAAATTTGTGGCAAAGAAAGACACGCATTGGGGTGGGTGGAGGGGAAAGGGTTTTTATCAAATTATACAAGATGCATTAAGAGGATGTTGTCATAAAAGCACAAAATAAAGCCGCAACCCTGAACTCCAGGAGAAATGCAGAATTCCTCAGCTGGGGAAATCATTCTGGGAATGCAAAGATCGCTTCCAATGTTATGTTTGTAAGGAAATGACAGTCACCAAGTGGAGAATGTCAGGTCCTCTGAGAAACCCTGTCGGCACTCACGTGCAGAACGCTATTTACTTAACTGGAGTTGGTTCGGAAAATATTTGACTCCGGAGGGTCCCTAAGGGAGCATGGAGGGCGTCTGGGATTTTCCTTCAGGTCAAGACTTGGCCTTTGCTAATCCCCCCAACTGATAAGGCTCCCAGATTTCAGGGCTGATTCATTCCTCCGCTGAACCAAGGTTTATGGCCCAGCCTGAGGCCAGAGGGGGGACCTGTCATTCCAAATGCTTCCCCAGCTCAACAGAGCCAGCCTCTCTCTGTTGAATCGGTTGTTTGTCACTGTGGAGCAGAGGTGCAAAGAACCGGACCCTGAGTCAAGACGGCAGTGGAGGAGAAGATTGGCAATGACGGGTCAGGATATTGATCTCCAGGAAGAATACAGCAATTGGATGTTCTCTTCGGTGCTGAAGGGTTGATAAAGGAGGGGGAGTTTTGATCCTACTACCTGTAGGAAAATGACGGATTTTACCAACTGGGATGAACTTCCTCCCAAACAAGCTCACCCCCATGCCTTCCTGAATGGGAGACCCCTTCGCCATCCAGACTTTGTTCCTTGTATCTGCAGGAGGCTGGGGGTTTGAAAAAAAGCTCAGCTGGGAGTAAGGCCACTGGGTTCCTGTCGGGTTTTTCCATGAAAATTAGACAATGACTTAATCCAGCCATCATTCATCAAGCACCGGCTCTGCTCTGGGCACTGAGTCTGCAATAGTGCACATGGCAGTCGTGGTCTTTCCTCTCAGATGGAGAAGGATGAGGAAACAGCAATCTTGTGGGATGATGGTGCCGATGATGATGGCAACCACATCTATTTAATAGGAGCCAACCGTGTGCCAGGCAGGGTCTTCGCACTTTACATATAATGTCTCAGTGCTTCTCAACTTTAATGTGCACATGAATCATTTTGGGATCCTGTGAATCTGGTTCAGAAGGTCGGAGGTGAGGCCTGGGACTCTATACTAACAAGCTCCCAGGTGACGCCCCATCTGCTGGCCCATAGACTGAGCAACAAGCTATTGTTTCATCTCATCCTCACAACAACCCAGTGAGGCTCTATAGTTACTCCCATTTTATAGATGAGGAGATGGAGAGGTCAAGTGACTTGCCCAAGGTCATTCAGTCGGGAAGAAGAGGAGCCAGGATTGGGCGCCGGGGCCTGTGTGCTTACACAGTTTTGCCACGATGAGACAGCGAGGCTGCCTGGGAGAGGGTCTCCACACCAGAGCGGGGGTTCGGAGAAAGCTTTGGAGAATGTGGCTCCTTAGTGGGCTCCAACAGGGTAAGGATTAAGGTCTTAAACAGGTAAAAGCCAGGAGGGCGTGGGAGATGGCCAAGGGGAGAGAGTTCTGCTGGGGGAACCACGGGAGAGAGCCAGGCACATTAGAAGGACGAGGGGGCAAAGCAGGAGAGGGGTAGAGTCCCAGGCTCTGCAGGGACCCCAAGGCTGCGGGTTTGGCCTTCCCCCAGGGCCAGAGAACAGAGGTTCTCTAGAAGGAGTACGGTAATCCTTCTCTGTTTACTTATCCTTCCCTGGGGCATCGTCTTCATTCTCGAAGGTAAAGCTGTTGGGTGGGGGGGTGGGGGGTGGGGGGGGCTTCCCTCACTGCTCCGCCCACCTGGCCCTTACTACCTGGGCTGAAATTAGCACTTGGCATTGTAGGTTTCTGTTTACACGCCTGTCTCCCACTGGAATATTTCCTCCTTCTTCATCTCTGTCCCTGAAATCCCCAGCCTGGCACGTGGGATGACAACACCTGCCCTGCCGATGTCACAGGATGCTGTGAGGGGTAGAGGTGGGGAAATGGTTTGAAAGTGTTACGAATGCTGTGCTGTTGGAAGTTGTGTGCCTGTGAGGGTGGCAGAGAAGATTCTGCGGGTGACAGGGAGTGAGTGTGGCCACGCAGGGACTTGAGAGGGTCCTTTGGAGTCACCACAGATCTCCCCGCCAGGCCACATCTTAGCCTAGTTTCCCCCAAAGGCCAGCAACTCAGCACCACCTTGACAATTTGGCTACACTCATTTTCCACCTGGGCTCTTATGTACTAAACTTTTTCTTTACATTGATTTACTTTCTCTCCCAACTGTTTGTTTCAACAAATTTCAAACCTGCAGCAAAGTTGGAAGAATAGCTTCAAGAACCCCCAGGACAGGACTTCCCTGGTGGCGCAGTGGTTAAGAATCCGCCTGCTAATGCAGGGACACGGGTTCAATCCCTGGTCCGGGAAGATCCCGCATGCCTCTGAGCAACTAAGCCTGTGCGCCACAACTACTGAGCCTGTGCGCCACAACTACTGAGCCTGTGTGCCACAAGGAAGAATAGCCCCCCTTCGCCACAACTAGAGAAAGCCTGCGAGCAGCAACAAAGACCCAATGCAGCCCAAAAACAAATAAGATTTTAAAAAAAGAACCCCGTATCCCCCTCACTCAGACACTCCAATTGTCAATATTTTGCCACATTTGCTGTCTCTCTGTTTCTCTCTGTACATACAGTTAAAAAAAAGCAACATGCAACCACAAATAACAAGTGTTGGTGAGGGTATGGAGGAAAGGGAACCCTCGTGCACTGCTGGTGGGAAGGTAAATTGGTGCAGCCACCATGGAGAACAGCATGGAGGTTCTTAAAAACTGAAAACAGAGTTACCATATGATCCAGCAGTCTCACTGCTGGGTATGTATCAGAAGAAAACGAAAACACTAGTTCAAAAAGATACATGCACACCTATGTTTATAGCAGTATTATTTACAATAGCCAAGATATGGAAGCAACCTAACTTTCCAGCAACAGATGAATGGATAAGGAAGATGTGATATATATATATATACACACATATATATATATATATATACACATATATATATATACACACACACACACTTATAAACACACACATATGCACACATACATATAAACACACACAATGGAATGAAAAGAATGAAATTCTGCCATTGGCAACAACATGGATGGACCTAGAGACTATTATGCTTAGTGAAATAAGTCAGGCAAAGAAAGGCAAATACTCTATGTTATCACTTATATGTGGAATCTAAAAATTGAAACAAACGAATGTATATAGTAAAATAGAAACAGACTCACAGATACAGAAAACAAACTAGTGGTTAACAGTGGCGAGAGGGAAGGGAGGAGGGGCAAGATAGGGTAGGGGATTAAGAAATATAAATTACTATGTATAAAATAGATAAACAGGGCTTCCCTGGTGGCGCAGTGGTTGAGAGTCCGCCTGCCGATGCAGGGGACACGGGTTCGTGCCCCGGCCCAGGAAGATCCCACATGCCGTGGAGCGGCTGGGCCCGTGAGCCATGGCCGCTGAGCCTGTGCGTCCCGAGCCTGTGCTCCGCAACGGGAGAGGCCACAGCAGTGAGAGGCCCGCGTACCACAAAAAAAAAAAAAAAGATAAGCAACAAGGATGTATTATATACAGCACGAGGAAATATAGCCATTGTTTTGTAATAACTTTAAATGGAGTATAATCTATAAAAATATTGAATCACTAGGTTGTATACTTGAAACTAATATTAATATTGTAAATGAACTCTACCTCGATTAAAAAAAACAAAGAACAGCAACAACAAAAAAAAACACGGGGGCTTCCCTGGTGGCACAGTGGTTGAGAGTCCGCCTGCCGATGCAGGAGACACGGGTTCGTGCCCCAGTCCGGGAAGATCCCACATGCCGCGGAGCAGCTAAGCCCGTGAGCCATGGCCGCTGAGCCTGCGTGTCCGTAGCCTGTGCTCTGCAACGGGAGAGGCCACAACAGTGAGAGGCCCGCATACCGCAAAAAAAAAAAAAAAACCACGGACTTACTTTTTTTCTGGGTCCATTAAACATAGTTAAATAAACTTTCAATTTTATTTACTTATTTTTCTTTCAGTTTTATTGAGATATAATTGACATACAGCACTGTATAAGTTTAAGGTGGACAACATAATGATTGGACTTATGTACGTCATGAAATAATTACTGCAATAACTCCAGTGAGCATTCATCATCTCATACAGATACAAAATAAAGGAAAAAGAAAGATTCTCTCCTTATGATGAGAACTCTTAGGATTCACCCTCCTAACAACTTTCACATATAATGTACAGCCGTGTCGATTATATTAATTGTGTTGTGCATTACATCCCTAGTACTTATTTATCTTATAACCGGAAGCTTGTACCTTTTGACTACCTTCATCCAATTCCCCCCTCCCCCAAACCCCCGCCTCTGATCTCCTTTTCTATGAGTTTGTTTTTGAACAATTGACCTACAACACTACGTGAGTTCCTGTTACACAACATAGTGATTCGATATTTCTACACATTACAAAATGATCACCACTAAGCTTTCAATCTTGGAATAGTTTGAAACTTACAGAAAAGTGGCAAAGACGGTACAGGGAACTCTACATACCCTGTACCCAATTTCTAATTGCCCCTCTTGTCATCTTACATTGCTATGGTACATTTGTCATAACTAATGACCAATATTGATACATCATTATTAACTAAACTCTGTGCCTTATTAAGGTTTTGTCAGATTTTCCCTTAGCTGATGGACTCCCTTTTAAACTTAAAAAAATTACAGATAGGAAAGTGGAAGACAGTGGAAAACCGTGATCACTTGCCAAACAGGATTCTAGCTGGATGCTGTTGGCTGCTGGCTGACCTAAGCCTGAGGCCTGCTTTTTCTTTGTCCGAAAGAGAGATTAGTAGACGGTAGAGGTGTTAAAGACAGATTAGCACAAAGCTGAGACTCTGTCCCAGGCCAAATGGGATGGGAAGAGAATTGCCACTGGAGTAAAATGACGTTCCCACTCTAGGGGCAGTGCTGTTCAGTGTCCTGTGTGTCACCCAAAGTCATCTTGGGCACTGACCCTATGTGAGGCCTGCTTTGGGAACGGCATGGTCTCACTCTGCCACTCCCTCAGATGGCTGGAAACACCAAGTCTGAGACTGCCCGGCTCCAAAGCTGGGGTTCCTTTCTGCCCTGGAGGACGAGGAGGAGGGGCTGGTGCCCCCACTGGCTCGGGGCTGTGAAAAGCATCATTTGTCTTCTTTGCAGTTGAATTCCCAAAGCCCGCAGGCACTGGACAAGTGGGGACAGAGAGCATTCTGGTGAATTCCATCACATCACAGCACGTGCGAAGCACCCTGTGTGGAGTGCCAGGCTCGCCTGCCTGTTGTGCCCGTGAGATGTGGTTGTGCACTTGGTCGGTGAGCAGGAGAGAAACGGCTGAACCGAAACCGTGCTTCTCGGCAACCCTTTTCTTGGCATGAAGTCTGAACATGTTCACTCCTTTAAAACACTTCAGAGTGGTTTTCATGTTTTGCAAGTTAGAGTAGGTGACATTGCTTCCTGAAAACCAAGCCATCAACTTTCCAATACTTTGCTTTCAAATATAGATCTGCCGGCCTCCTTTCCAGGAGACCTAAGCCCACTCCGGAGTAACTTTGACAGCTCCCTGGCTCTTAAAGAATTTCACTCAGTGCAATGTCAGTTTCAGCTCTGGGTCCCAACACCTGACTAGAGGTGATCAAACTAGAGTGCTTGTAGAACTTCTGGGTTCACTCCTCAGGACTGCTGTTCAGTTCTCAGCTGACAGATTATAGAATTCTTTGAGCTAGTCCAAGGAGGCAAACGGGTGGATGAAATTTTCTCCGGGTATGGGGTGCAATGTCACTGGTGAAGGAAGCTGGTTGGGAATCTAGGTAACAGATGAATCCATTTTCACTTTTCAGAATGAAGCTGCTACAGGTAAGAGCACCACGCTTAAACTTCTGCCTCCCCCACTTCCCAGAGGTAATGGCTCAGTGTGGTTTATATCCTTATAGACTATTTTCCTGGCTTTATGTGTTTCCATAGCCTTTCATTTTATGTGTGTATAAGGGCGGAGGGTTACACAATCAGGATGATACTGGATGTATCATTCTGACCCTCTTTTCACTCGATAATATGTCTTGGAGACCCATCTCCATTGTTACATACAGATGCAGCTCACCCTCTGAGTCCCTGCCCGGGATAGTACGATTCTTTCATATTCTATTTATTATATTCTATTTAACCAGTCATTTTTGGGGATGGATATTTATTTCCAATGTTGCCTGTGATAAACCTTTTTTTTTTTTTTAAACAAACGTCTATGTGCATGCCACCTCGTGGACGTGCATTAAGTGATGTTCTGGGTGGCAGCTTACGCCCATTTCTGGTTTTTAAAGGTCTTGCCAAATTACCCTTCAGAGTATGTGTGTTTGTGGCTGTGGGAAGGGGTGTCAGTTTCTCTTCTTTGGGGCTGTTTATTCCTGATTTCTTGTCTGCAGTGGCTGCAGGGCGGCACGGAGCCAAGGGGCAGCAGAGAGAAATTTATCCCTAGGTGTTACAGGCTGGGAGGCACCATGGCTGGGGGGTGGGCTCTCCGTGGTGGCGATGAATGGGGCCTTTGTTTCTGGGTCCATCCCTGAGCAGAATCCGAAATCCGAAAGCCGAGATGTGCCGAGGTGACCAAAGGAGCAGTGCCTCGTATCTGGACTCCACCCTTGACTGGGACACACAGTCAAGTTCATAGGAGTTCTACACACCCATGTAATGGGGGTTGGGCGGCGGGGCAAACCCTGAAATAATTAGGTTGTAAAGAAAGAAAAGAGGCTGACCACTAGCTGTAAAGATGTAAAGGGAAAAGGCCAAGCTAATTTACATCCCAGGAGAAGTGGGAGGTGCAGAGGGGGCTTGGGGGGAACCAGGACCAGAGGAAGGGGTGTACGGAGGACCGGATCTGGGACAGAGGCAGGGAACAGATGGGAAGGAGGGAAGAAAGGAGGGAAAGGAGAAAGAGTGAGGAGAGCGACCCGAAAGTGGCAAGGTAGGAAGAGGGAGAAGAGGGCGGGGGAGCGAGCGGGAGGCTGGGTCCCGTCTGTTTGTGATTAGCACGAAGCCCGGTGCAGAATGAGTAAACAGAAACTTCCAGGCCTCCCCACACCCCCCTCTGAGGCAAAGCAGAAATCAGATGCTCCGTGATTAATCGTGGAGAGTTCAGGACACGACCACAAACGCTGTACGGACTTGAAATTAGCTGCCTTTCCCGGTCCCCTTGCCAAGATGCGAGTGGGGGTGGGCCGTGAAGGGGTGGGGCTCCGCCTGCAGGGGGCCAGCATGGAATTCTCCCTGGCAGAGCTCAGAGTGACACTGACGGGCAATCGGCCGAGGCCAGAGCGGCAGGCAGCATCCGGGGGGAACGGGGCCGGCCGGGGGGGCCCCAGGCGGGCTTCCTGGAACCCCAGCTCCGCGGCCGCCTGCACCCTGACACAGGCCGGATAAGAGCCAGGCTGCTTTATCGGAGCCCGGCTGGCGGCCGCGCGCCGTCCCCACGGCACCACGAGGAAGATCGCGGGCAGGGGGTCCTCCGAGGCCATCTTCCGAGCGGCCAGTCCCTATAGGCTGGTCTCCCGAGCCCCGCAGCCGATGGGAGCCGACGCTCGCTTCAGCGATAGAGAAAGCCGTGTTGCTTCCAGGAGGACGGCGTGACACGGCCCTGAATGTCGAGACCTGCTCGATGGTGAGTGCGAAGCGACTGCTCCGTGTGCAGCTGGCGTGGACCAGACTTTAGAGGGAGTCGGGGTGTGAGGAGGGCATCCGCACATCCCACCTGGAGCTCCCCAAGCGCTGAGGCTGAGATGAGATGGCAGCATCTTGCTGTGTGGCCTTGGGCAACTTCCTTCCCCTCTCTGGGCCTCCCTTTGTCCATCCCTACAATGAGGGGTTGAACTAGGTGATCTTTAAGGGGCTCTTACTATGACTACTGTTTTTTCCTTGTGTTTAGCAGCGCCGGGCAGCTTGCAGGATCTTAATTCCCCGACCAGGGAATGAATCCCGGCCCTTTCAGTGAAAGTGCAGAGTCCTAACCACTGGACTCCAGGGAATTCCCTACGACTGCTATGTTGTGTGGGTCTGCTGCATGCCAGGCACTGTGCCAGGCTTTGCTGAAGCTTTAGCTCAGAGAATCCCCATGAGCCCCTGGCAGGACAGGGATGATTACTCTTATTCTCGTTGTACATTGAGCAAATGGAGGCATAGAGAAATGAAGTGACTTGCCCAAGGTCACACAGCTGGTCAGTGGCAGAGATGAGAGTCAGATCTCAGAAGCTCTCCGCCTCCAGGAGTAGCTGGAACTTCTGTGTTCTCTGAGTCTGTGACTATCCCAGGAAGTAGAGGTGAAGGAGGAGAGGGTGTCAGGGGAGTGTTATGTGTATGAGGAAGAAGAACAGTGGGACAGACGAAGCACCGGGCTGATCAGCCTGCAACATTTAGAGGGTATGTCAGCCCAGGGATGGGCAGGGGCTCCTGGCTGGAACGGAGAGGGCCTGATGCCCCTTGCTGTACTAGGCTCCCGGGGAATGAGAGAAGAGAGTTAATATTAGGCAGGGGTGGGGAGAGCTGGGGGTGGGGAGAGTGGCACATGCCTCTATGAGGTTTTGTTCCAGTTTTATTTTGCCTTTTTCAAAAATCTGTTTCGAATCATTCTGGGCCCCCACTGCTCCTCTGGATGAAACAGAATTGTGAAACACATTCAGTGCTTTCCACATGCCTCCCTTGGGGGGAATCACATATTAATATTATCGTTGGCTATTTGCATATACATCCCTGAAGGTGTGGTGACAGCAGCCAAGAGATAAGATGCAGATAAAGTCAGCTAGTGTCTCTCTGGCAGAGACAAGGAGGATGCACGTTACATCAAGGGCGGGGAAATCCACAGCAGGGCTGTGGCAGGTGGGAAATCCCTCGGGTGCCAGCCATCTGGGTAGAGCTGGAAGTCCCAGCACCCAGATATGGCCTCCTCTTTTCTCTTCCCTTGGAAAATTCCATCCCGCAGCAGCTCTGTACTCGCTCCTTTTCTTTCTAGGACTGGCCCAGACCCTCTGCCTTGGGCTTGAGTTGAGACCCGACTGGTGGTCCTAGCTCAAGAGTGACCAACTTGTCCCAGGAGATCCCCTCAGTCCCGGGACAGCTGGTCACCCTACACAGTTCTGCCCTTGATTTCTGTAATCTTGTGCAAGTCACTCCCCTTCTCTCATCTATAAGACGAGATTATTTTAGGAAATCTCTAAAATCTCTTTAAACTCTAAATTGCTATGACTCTGGCTGGAAGGTACTTATGTTCTAAACGTGGGTGAGACACAAGCTTAAAGAGGAGGAAAATCTCCCCGCGAGTCCCCCAGCGCATCAGGGAAGGTGCCGGAGGAGGCTGGGATTAAGATGGGCTTGAAGAAGTGATTGCTGGCCTGCAGTGCCCCGTGACTGCTGTCAGCGAGAACAGTCCTAGGGCCCCGCAAGCTTCAGAAAAGCCTCATGAAACGCTGAAAGCCCAGCTCAGTCCCGCAGCTTAGGTTTGGCACAGAGTGATTTAACCCAGATGTCTGCCACTTACAGAGCCCTCACCTACGTGTCATTGGAAGCTCAGCACCCCCAGGGTCCCCCAGTTCCTTCTGGGGAGCTCCAAAGGGATGTTTCACATTGGCTTGCAAACTAGTCCCTCGCCTCTGCCGCCAAGGCCACTGGGAGAAATTCACTGTTGCCAGCACCCATCTGGTGCGGCCAGACTCCAGCTGCTTATTGCCTGAGCTGCTCTGGGTTCTGGGCAGAGGTGGAGGGAAGGGCTTCCTCCCCAGCCCGTGACACTCTCTGCCATGTGGTCCCTGCACGGGTGGCGTGCTGGAGCCAGCTTGGACCGGCTCGCAAAAGCCGACTGTCAGATTTTCAGGAATTTGGTGAACTCGTTGCTAACCAGAGCCATTATTAAAAATTAAGCTACATAAACTTATAATTAAATAAATTAATTAAAAACAAAGGTCGTGGGGCTTCCCTGGTGGCGCAGTGGTTAAGAGTCCACCTGCCAATGCAGGGGACATGGGTTCGAGCCCTGGTCCGGGAAGATCCCACATGCCATGGAGCAACTAAGCCCGTGCGCCATAACTACTGAGCCTGTGCTCTAGAGCCCGCAAGCCACAACTACTGAAGCCCACACACCTAGAGCCTGTGCTCTGCAACAAGAAAAGCCACCACAATGAGAAGCCCACGCACCGCAACGAAGAGCAGCCCCTGCTCGCCACAACTAGAGAAAGCCCGCACGCAGCAACGAAGACTCAACATAGCCAAAAAATAAATAAATGAAATAAATTTAAAAAAACAAAAAACAAAGGTCGTAAGTGCTCAAAACTCATCACTTTCCAGTTTTTAAAACTACATGTTACTGTTACTGGTTCTCCTGGGGATATTCACGTCCGGTGTGTCTGTCTGGTGGGAACACCCCCTAACAGTGCACTATTGCAGATCTCTTCCCAATTCCATTTTTTGCGACTTAAGTTGGTAGCCTGAAGTCGGCCATGGTGGGAGTAATTACACTACGGGAATTGGCAAACAGTACAGCTCAGGGCTTGATTTATTGTTTTGTTGACTGTCTAGGTCAACAGACAAAGTGATCTAGACAAAGAAAGGGAGGGAGAAAAGGATGATGCAGGTTAAACATAAAAATGCGTCACGTCTCTAATTGTTACAGTGGGAATAACACCAAAAAGCAGGGAAGTTGCACACTTCGCTGACAAACCAGGAAAGTTCCGACCTGCACTTTGGTGTATCATTTTTGTCTCAGTCCTTAAGGTAAAGGCAGATATCAGCCAACGTTCTGGAAAGAACTACAGTCACTCATCAATTATAACCATAAGGTGACAACAGATACAAGAGCTGGCGGCAAAAATCAACAAAAATGTCCTGTGTGAATCAACTGAGTATATGAAATTTACAAAAGGGGGGGCTATTGTACATTTTATGTTTATCTGTAAGTTGTGGGCTATACATCCTTTCCATCAATACAATCTATAGTAAACCTGAGTATATATGTGTTTATGTGTGCAAGCATGAGTAAGTGCCTATATTTGTACACATGTGTGCACGTGCATACCCACACATACACTTTCCCCTGGAAAGCTGGTTGTTAAACCTTTACCAACACACCACTGGCCCCACAGCATATATGCTTGTGCCCAGGGTCTTAGAAATCTTGTCATGGACCGTCCTCAGCTCTCACCCAAAGGGATTCAAACTCCAGGCACTGGGCCTTGGACACAATCCCTCAACTTCCTCCTCTGGCCTCAAACAAACCCAACAGCCAAACTCCTCTCTCCTGCTCTAAGTGCTGGAATGGATGCAGAGATTGGGAGGGTCAGAAGGTGTTATTTGCACCGGCTGTGTCCAGGGCCCCAGCTCAGGCAGCACAAAGGCCCTGGGTCCCTGCATTCTCGGTGCCCCCCCCCGCCCCTCCACATTCGCAGGGCGTTTCCGGGTCCCCTCAGGGGCAGCTCCCTGTAAATTCCATCCCTTTTCAGGTCTCGCTCCTGCCATCCTTGATTTTCATGCACAACACATGATTCTCTAATCAAAATGGCGTCTTGGAACATGGAGGAGGAACAGCTAAGCCAAACCTATTGGAAAGTTCAGAAAACTTTCTATTTTTAGAAAGCCTAGGAGCCAGGTGGGCCCTTTCCAGTCTCCCAGGCCCGCAAGCACGAGAGGAAAATATTTCTCATTCCCCTGTTCTGCCTTCTTACAGGCCTAGCCAAGGAGGAGGCCCAGGTGGGGACACTGGCCGCCTATGAGAAGTGAGGCTGGGATGGCAGGAAGCGAGCCCCGCCCACAGCAATCTTAAAAGGAGCTAAAACCAGGGTTTTTGGATTCTTTTATTTTGCATGTAGGAAGGGCAATCCTGACTTTAAATCTCAGTGGGTTCCGCTCCAGGTAACCATTGTCTGTTCTTCCAGACCGTTCATTCACTCGTATATGTAATTTTAATGTTCAAAAATGAGGTCATTCTTACATTTTATTCCGCATCTTCCTTGTCTCACTTGACAATACACCCCGGTGTCTTTCCCTGTTAGCACATGAAGACCTAAACCACTCCTTTCAATGCCTGCATAACAGAAGCCCCAGGAGGTTGTGAGAAGGGAGCCGTTTTGACAACCACATCTCTATTTTCAAACCAGGTCTCAAACTTTCTTGACTGCAAAACACATGAGTAGAGCCCAGCTGCTTCCACTTTTCAGTAAAAAAGACATTCTATTGGCTCTACCCTCAACCTGTCTCCGGAAGCTGCTGGCTTCCCGTCACCTCCACTGCTGCCACCCTCGTCCCTGTGGCCATCATCCCTCTCTGGACTGTTGTGGTTGCCTCCTCACGGACGTCTCTGCTTCTCCTCTTGCCTCTCTGATGGGCTGTTCTACACCTGCAGCCAGCAGGTCTTATTAAAAGGAAGTCAGATCCTGCCCCTCCTCTGCTCAGGACACCCTCCTCCCACAGGCCTGGCTCCCTGCTCCTAACCACGGCCACCAGGCCCCGCAAAATCTGGACCTCGTCTCCAGATTCTGCCCTGCCCTGCCCCTCGCCACACTGACTGTTCTCAAGTGAGCCAGGCTCAGTACTGCCTCAGGACCTTTGCACTTGCCTTCCCCTCTGCCTGGGACACTCATTCCCAGATCTCCACATGGCTCACTCCGTACCTCTTTCCATCATCTAAAAATAATATATTATTTTTCTTTTTCAAAATATCCTCTACTAGAATGTGAGTTTCCTGAGGGCAGGTTTTTTTTATTTATTTATTTATTTTGGCCTGTTTTGTTCAGTGCTGTAGCCCATAGTAGGTACTCAGTTAAGACTTATGGCATATTCGCTTTGCTACGTTGCCAAGGGTGACAAAGCGGTCAGACTGAATTAGGGTCCCTGGGCACCTCTAGCTGCATGCTACATTTCATTTATGAATACCGCATTTTAATAGCCCGTGCTAACTCACCAAGCAGCCGCTCCTTTGCAAAACAACGAGAGTCTGTGGAATCGTGCATCCTCACATGTGCCCGTCAGACCAACCAGGCCCAGGTTCCAGGCTCTTCATGTGGCCCCTATACTCACACCCCCCTTCTCTGTCTCAGGTGGGCTTGGAGGACTCGGTAAACAACCCCCTCTTTCTTACCTGAGTTCGGATAAACCCAGGAGTCAGGCAGGTGATGGAACTCGGAGTCTGTCTTGGCCAGGTGGCTGTGACCGTGTTGTCCCTTGAACTGAATCACCTCTCCCACCACCCAGTGCTGCAGGCAGCCCTCCGATGAGGAGCGAGCCTAGCATCGCCCTCCAAACTCACTCCCCAGGGGAGAATGAGCGAGGGGAGGGGAAGGCCCTGCAGGTGGAGGCATGAGGAGGTGGGCTTAAGTGGTACCTCCAGACCATTGGTTGCACCCACCCGCCAGATGCCCGATAGGCTGGTGCCTGGTTGGCAGCAGCGGGAACGGCCCAAGGTCTTTTCTCACTTGCCCAGGGGCACCCATTAGATCCCTGGTCCCCAAATCCAGGTCCAGAGAGCTTTCCTCAAGTCTTTACAAAATGGACCTCAGGTGACTTCAATTAATCACAGCCCAGGTGAAAGAGACAATTGAATGTCCCCATTTACCCACCCAACCCACAAACAGCTGTGACAATTATTTATAACCAGGTACGTGCTCCTTCCACTGCGGTAGCTACTACTTGAACTTTGTGTTTATCTTTCCCTTGGTTTTTAGAAAATTGTCGTAAGAGATCCATAATATAAAACTCACCACAGTCACCATTTTCCAGGGTACAGTTCTGTGGCATTTAGCACGCTCGCAGTGTTTTGCAATCACCACCATCATCCAACTCCGGAATGTTTCCATCATCCTGATCTCTCTTGTTTGAAAAAGTAGTATTATCACTCACGTATTTATGCCATAATAATATATTATTTACTTTTACTTATTTTTGAACTTTCTAAAAAGCTATGTGTTGTCCTGTGGTACCTCTGTGTTCTTAAATCATTTTATCACTAAAATTCATCTATGGTGGCACGTGGCTGGCTGTTGATTCACTTTCACTGCCGTATACTATTCTGCAGGAGGCCGGAATTTGTTTTCCAAGTCTATGGGTCTTTGGGTTGTTTCCACTTGTCTGTTTGCTGTTATAAACAGAATTGCTTTGAGCATTCTTGCACTTGTCCTAGTACGTTCATGCTGGCGTGTGTCTCAGACGTGTACCCAGGAGTAGGATTGCTGGGCCATAGGAATATGAAATAATATACTGAACTATTTTCCAATGTGTCTGTACCGATTCACACCCACCCTCAACCACGTGGCATTTGTCAGATGTCTTACTTTTTTGCCACTTGAATGAGTGGAATTTCCCCTGGATCTCGACCACCACCACATAGACAGGCCCAGCTGCCGTCGACTCTGTCTCTCCAGGTCAGAATACCCAAGCCTGAGCGGGCTGTGGGTTCCTGATGTGCCACATCTTTGTGGTACGGCTGCTCCCGGAGGGGAACCGAGCCTGATAGCATCGACCTCTCCTTCCTCCCCTTCCCCTGCTTTTATTTAGTCTGACTCTCATCACATGTGGGAAACAGTGTGAGGGGGGTAAGGGTAAATCCTCACCGTGAGACAGGCACTTTTCCACACACTTTACATGTATTGCTGTAAATTCATTCAACCCTCAGGTCCCGCAAGTGGAGGTGCTCTTATAAGCCCCACTTTACAGGTCTGGAAACTGATGAACAGAGAGGTTAAGTAACTTGCCTGGAATCACACAGAGTTGGGTTTGGATCCAGCTTCTCTGGCTTCCTCTGGAGTTTATTCCCCCTCTTGGTAGAGCTTAGCAGTTAAGTGTTGCAAACTCTTCAGTCCTACAGACTTGGGTTCAAATCCTGATCCCCTACCACTGTGCTGTGTGACTCTAGGCAAATTACTTCACCTCTCTGCACCTCTAAAGTGGCAAGAGCTCTCTTTTCCAGAAGCCTCATAAAGTGTTCCTTTCTTGTGCCGTATTGTTTCTTGTCGGGTTGTATGCCCATTCCTGAAATATCCCTGGAATACGCTCCTTGGCATGAGCAACTGACAAGCCTTATACTTGGAGCTGAGGGGGAATCAATTCTATCCAAACCAGTGTCGGCGAATCAGGGCCTGAGGTGTCCCAAAGCTAGCTGCTGTTCTTGGGAGAAGGGCAGGGGTGCTGGGCAACAGGAGTGGAGACGTCCACTCCAGGCCATGCTCGGGCCATTGCACACACATGTCTGGAATACCTATTCTGAAGGGTAATTCCCAGGGAGAAAGCATGTTTATACTTTTTTTGGGGGGGGGGAGATTCCATTTCTGTTGCCAATTAGTTCTGCTTGAGAACAGCTTTTCTCAACACCAACATGTTGGCCGTCCAGGCTCGAGTTCTCTTGATTAGCTCAAAGTAGGGGAGAAAAGTGATTTTTCTTTCCTTCCTCTGCCCCCAACCGTGATACCCGGCTGTTAGTGATGAAAGGGGTCCTGTAGCTCATTTAGTTTTCCTTGTCATGACTCCAGGAAAGGCTGTAAAAATCATCAGTGGGCCCCGCGGGCCGTAATTGGCTGGAGGGGAAGTTGGCTACCACAGCGGCTGAGTTATCAGAATCCACTTCAGACGAGGACGCCTCAGTCAAGCCTCTTCTAATTGCACCTGCTCCGCAGGCTGGCACAGGGCAGGGAGCGCTGAAGGGTGTCTGTGTGCCTCTCTTCCTTCCCGGGTTCCAAGGGCGCCAGGGCTCTTGTCAACACAGAGAAGCTGGGAGAGCATGTGGCAGGCTGCTCCCCAGCCAGCCTCTGTTGCCCGCACCAAATCTCAGCTCCGCTGTTCATGGCCACGAGCCGTGGACGAGGGACTGGAGCTTTCTGTGCTCACTTTCCTCATTTTAAAGTGATGGTCGTGGTCCCTCCTGAGATTGCTGTAAGGACCAAATGAGTGGATACACTTGGAAGAGACCCTGACCACGTGTAAAGTCCTTCCTAAACGTCAGTTTTTATTATGGACTCAGGATCTCCTCTGACGCTTGAGTCATGTGATTGTACCAAAGTATCTTAACCCAGTACCCTGTTGATAGACATGACATCAGTTCCAATCTTTTGTGATTGCAAGTCATGCCGCGTTGAATGACCTTTAGCTTTGTGTATCCACCCCTCCCTGGGGTATGTGAACCCCACGATAACCTTGGCTCTGGACTTTCCTCCCTGGGGCCTGCAGAATGAGGAGAGATGAGTGGGCCATGGGCCAGCCCCGGCCTGGCATGCAGACCGGCCTGTGAGGCAGGGCAGGGTGAGGTCCTCCCGAGCCAGGTGGGACAGATTCCTTCCGAGTCCCTCAGAGGAGTGTGGCCATCTGGTCCCCAAGTTTCTGGCAAATGCCTGAGCTGGCCTGGACAGAGGAAATCTGTGCAGGTTCAGCCCATCTTTTGTGATCCTCTTCCTCCAGGAAGACCCCTGGGATCTCCGTTCTAATACTCTTGGCTGTCTCTGCATGGATTTAGTACCATGGTGTCCGGCTCCCTTTTGCGGGGACAGGAGGAGTCAGGAAGGCCGGATTTTGGTCCTGACTTCTCAGCTCTCCACCCGTGTAACCCCCAGGGCCTCTGTGTCCTCATCTGTATGAACCGGATAATAACAATAATGGTAACAACTCCTCAGGAAGGTCTTGGGAGGTCTCGGCGATACAACATTGGTGGAATGTTTGACCCTGTGTCGGGCACGAGAAACACAAGCTCGGGTTAGGAATGTCGCATCTATGGGAGGGTCCAGGCTCACCTCGCCCACTGGGCCGTGGGTACTTGCAGGCTGCAGCATCTGGTCTGAAATCGAGAATAAACGGGGTCCAACCTAACTGTGTGGGCTTGGGCAAGTCGTCCTCCCTCTGGACTGAGTCTTCTTTCAGAAATGGGGGTTCTGACGATTCCTATCTAGTAGGTTTGTTTTCAGAATTAAATGAGGCAAAGCACATAATGCTTTGGATCTAGCAAATGCTCAATAAATGCTGGCTACTGCTGGTATTGTTAATCTTCGGTGTTAACAGTCATAAATAACCTCCCAGAAACCCGCACAGTGCCGTGCATGCCGTGGGTACTTAGTGAATCAAATGCACTGACCGACAGGGCCAAGTCCGCTGGTTATAAAGTCGGGTCTGAGGGAGGCACTGACGGAAGACCCCATTTCTCATGTTGTTGACCCCCCTAGAGAGAATAGAGGAAAACCACCCAATATGACCTGACCTGCGCTTATGCCATCTGCTGGTACTTAACTCCATGCAAGGCTGGATCAGGCGTCAACACCCCCATTTTTCAGATAAGAAAACTGGGGCCCAGAGATGGGAGAGCCTCACCCTGCGCCCCACAGCCAGCCCGCGGCCCAGCAGGGGCCAATCCACTTCTCCTGACCCTCAGGGCAGTGGCCCTCACCCTGACCCTCAGCCCCGTGCAGGAAATGGACCGCAGGGGCGAGATACAGTGTCCCTCTGTGGCCAGAGCTCTTGCACATTTCTGACATTTTTGCCTCTTGGGACAAAGGGTGAAGAAACTCAGATGAACTGTTCTTGCTTCCCGATAGACAAACACTCCTGACCCAGGGTGAGGAATGTTTGCTGCTGGATTGGTTCGGAAGTGTGGTTTTGCCTGGGTTTCTCCCCCTCCTCTGTACCCAGCTAAAGGGCGACTGTAGAAAATCCAGGGAGGGCAAATCCAGGGATGACCCTAGGAATTCTTCCAGAGTATCTGAAGGGTCAGGGGGCTCCCTGCACCGTGGATGCTGGCAGCCCCGTGTCCACACCCAGTGTGCTGTTGGACCCGCCCCGCACGAGAGAACAAATGAATGAGGAGGTGTTCACTGCCCTTACCTGGCCCTCTTCCGTGTGTCCTCTCCTCTTATAAGGACACCAGTCATTGGATTTAGGGCCACCCTAATCCAGTACCACCTCATCATAACTAATTACATCTGCAAAGGCTATTTCCAGATAAGGTCACGTTCTAAGTCTCTGGGTAGACATGAATTTTGGGGGGATACCATTCAACTTACGACACCACCTAATAAATACTCGCCATTACTAACACTCCCTTCACCACCTATTGCAGCAGTACACACTGCGTGCCGGGCGCTTCTCTGAGCTTCTTTTATTCCTTCTCTCCTTTGGCCCTCTCTGAAGCTGTGTGAAGTGGTCCTGTGATAATCTCTGAGGCCCAGAGAGGTGAACTGACTTGCCCCAGGTCACACAGCTGGCAAAGAGCAGAGCTGGGCTTCAGACCCTTTTCTTTCTAACTCCAAAGCTGGCAAGATTTCGAGACGTTCCAATCTCCCCCCGAGAGCTTGGGGTTGCCATACTTTCCTTCCCAGAATCCCAGTATCTGAGATAGGCTCGCTCCTGGCCCGCACCTCTCTCCAGAAACATCCCCCCAAGAGAGGCTCTAAAGGGACAGGGGAGGAATCTTGTCTTTATCGTGGGAAACTGAGGTTGTGCTCTGCCTCCAGTTGCCGGTGCCCGGGTCTCCTGTGGGTAGGAAGCTGGCGTGCCACGTCATCTCTCACATCTGGGGACATTTTAGGAATCTTGACTGGGGGCTACAAATTGAAAAATGGTCCATTAAGGTGTGATTTATTCATCATCAAGACAATGCTATTAAACGCTCGCAAAGTGATTCACTCTGGCAGGTCGACGAGCCCCGACTTCTCGGGCTGGGCCCGGCCACGGCCTTGCAGCATTGGTGCGGCTGTTTCTTTGATGGTGGCATCAGCGAGGGGAGAGTAGGGCCTGGTGGGGCTGGGATGGGGCTCCGACAGAGACGAATGAGCGCGCGGCCAGATGACGCTTCGCAGTTCACTTTTTATCACGCCGCCGTGGAAAGAACTTGCTTTGGCTAATGGGAGACGTGTGCAATTAGGGGTCAGGAAAGAAAACTTGTAATTTCCAACAACTGGGGCTTTGGGGCCAGGAAATAGTTGCTCTGTCAGAGTGGAGAGAGTGAGTGGGTTAGAGACCCCTGGGGAGGTCAGGGGTCCCCGCAGGACAAAGCCAGCCCGCAGCACTTTGTGTGGGCGGTTGATGGGCCTGGCGAGTAGGTAGGGGCTGGACAGACAGATGGCAGAGAGCACTGCCTCAAAGCCAGACTACCTGGGTTCCAATCCCGATTCCCCTGCGTCCAGCCCCTTAGACAGCCCTGTGTGGGCGAATGATGAGTAGGCCGTGATGTTTCAGAGTTGGGTTTGATTTAACCCACCTAACCCTCTGATTAGAATGGTCAGAATGTAAGACAGGGATTGTAACAGACCTCCCTTGGGGGCTTGCGGGGACGTCCTGAGCTAACGGCAGAGAGCAAGTTCTTATTAACGCCAACCATCGTTGTCAGGACGGCGACCCGGTGGGGGCCTGGCCGCATACGGAGAAGAGCTGAGGCTAGCAGCGCACCGGCTTCCGGCTGTGGCTCCGGGGCCAGGCTCCTAACTCACCCGCTGCCCGCTGGGCGGGAGGCTTCCGCTTCCTCGGGGCAATTGGGAGCCCAGTACCGAAGTGGTCGTCACCCAGCTTGGGCAGCCCATGTGCCCGGCATCCAAGAAGCTGTGGGATCAGCTGGACCCAGGAGGAGGGCTGGGGTCACCCCAAAACCACTACCTGCCACAGCTGAGTCGCCCATGGGCCGCCAGCCTGTTTCCATGCCTGCGGACATCAAAGGTCTGACTCACATTCCCGTCTTCGGAGCAACAGCAGGGCAGGCAACGGCCATGTGGCCCCTGGGGCCCTCTGCTCAGGGGGCTCCAACCCTGGATGAGAGGAAGGGACGGACACGCGTCTCTGTGGGGCCGGGGGGCTGGGGTGAGCCGCAGGGTGGATCCAGCTTAGGGGCGGGGATCACGTAGGCCTGGGGCGGGGAGCGCTAGACACCATAGTCATCGGGCCCTGTGAGCTGCATCTGGCCTGAAAGTCTGTTCTCCCAATCTGGAGTCAGGCATCTGTTGCCATGTGAAGGCGAAGGCCTGACCCCTTCCCCTCTGTCCTGTCACCGCCAGGTCTGCCTGCTCGGGGGCCACGGCCAGGCCGTGACTCTTGTGCCAGCTGGCTGCGGCTTCCCCACAAAGGCCAGTTTCTGGAGCTCTCAGATGCCGTGGCTCTCGGCTTGTTTATCTCCACGGCGCCAAGCCCGGCCGGCTTTTGGGTAACAGCAGCCCCGTGGGGAACATAATCCGTGAAGAAGGGACAGCAGAACCCAGCGTCGGGGTATGGGGGAGGCCACGGGCTGCCGGGCGCCCTGGTGGTAGGCAGCTGTGAGCACAGTCCTCTGGAACCCCAGGAGGCCCCGGTCGGCAAAGTGAGGATGGAGGTAAGGCTTCTCTGCGGTGGAGGACCTCTCCCCAGGGGACAGTGGGGCGCTGACCTTGTGACAGCTGCTCAGTGAGGGCTCATCACAGCTTCATTCCAACCTACGCGTGGGCTTCATTCCCCGATTCTGTGATCTTTTCAATGCTCAGCCAGGGGTCCCACCCATTCATTCGTTCATCCACGTTCTTAGCCCTCACGATGAAGCTATAAGGTGAGGAGGTTATAGGAGCAATAATGCGAGCAGTTATCATGATGCACATTTTTAGATGAGGGAACACATAAGGTTTGAGTAATTGGTTCCCGGGCACAGAGGTAACGAGGGGCTGTATTATCTGTAGCTGCGTTAACACATGATCCCAAAACGTAATGGCTTAAAATAGCCTGTGTTTAAAATCTCAAAGTTTCTGCAGGTTAGGGGTCCAGGCCTGGCTCGGCTGGATCCTCTGCTTCAGGGCCTCTCATGGGCTGCGATCAAGGGATCAGGGGGCTCCAGTCACCTCAAGGTCCAACTGGGGCAGGATCCATTTCCAAATTCTCTCAGCAGTGCAGGCAGGATGCAGTTTCTCCACGGCTGTTGGTGGGAGGCCCTCAGTTCCTAGCCACGTGGGCCTCTCCAACACGTCAGCTTGCTCTGTCAAAGTGTGTGCGTGCGTGTGTGCGTGTGTGTGTGTGTGTGTGTGGAGTCACTGTCTTTTATAACCTCGTCTTGGAGATGATCTCCACCCCATCACTTTTGCCATATCCATTCATTAGAAGCTAGTCACTGGGCCAACTCATACTTAAGAGGACAGGGTGGCTGCCAGCAGGGGTGGGTGGCTGGGGGCTGCTTTGGAATCTGTCCACCACCAGGGCCAAGCCAGAGTTTGAACCCAGTTGGGTCTGACTCCAAAGCCTGCCCCCCTGTCCCTCCGCCCCCCAAAGGAAGCTGAGAAAAGAGTTCTTTCTTCCCCAGGCCTAGAGGTTGGCCACCTGTCTGTTACCACTCCGAGTCGGAACTGAGTCGCCATTCACACATTCAGTGGACATTTCCTGAGCATGTACTATGTTTAGACACAGGGCTGGACAGGATAGCTGTGGTTCCTACCCACGGGAGTGTCCACCCTGGGGACTTACATTGGGTGGCTGCACATTTCCTCACACTGTCACATGTGTATGCAGAGAAAACTCTCTTTATTTCCTGTAACTGATCTGAGATTTCTCACAAACCCCAGTTCTAGAGCAACAAGGAAAAATGCTAGATTTAGTCTAATCTGGTAGATTTAATCTGATCCAGGACTTCAGGCCTTTAGGTAATGCCCAGTCTCAGATTCCCTTCTGCTCCCCCCTCAGCCCCCTCTCTAAGTGCCATCTGAGTCTGTGTGTCTGGGAGGGATGCAGATGACGAGGTTCCCCATGGAGGGGAGAAGACGGGGTCTCCAGCCACGTCTGATGCCTGGATCACTGCTTGCCTTTCTGGCATCTGTGGCTAAAGCTGGCGGCTGGAAGAACTCATGCTCTGGGCTTGGAGCCCTGCCTGGCTGGCTTGTCTCTACCTTGGCTCAGACCTCCCATCACCACTTCATCTGGCCCCCTGCCCAGGCAGTCCACCGCCTGCCTCTGCTGCGGTCACTCAGCCCCTCCCCCAACAGCATGTCCCCCACTGGAGCAGGGACGTGTTGAGTCCCATCCTGGCTATGGGGGGACCCCGTGTAGCCAGAGAAAGTGGACCACGGGGCTTCTTTCTCTTCAACCTGCTGCATCTCCGGGTTCCCCATCCCTAGCTGGTGGGTGGTAGTGTCAGTGCAGCTTATTCCTTGAGCCTCCAGAGGATCAGCACAAACCCCTGCCTTTGGAGCTGACCCTCCTTGTATAAAAACACCAACAGGGCTTCCCTGGTGGCGCAGTGGTTGAGAGTCCGCCTGCCGATGCAGGGGACACGGGTTCGTGCCCCGGTCCGGGAAGATCCCACATGCCGTGGAGCGGCTGGGCCCGTGAGCCATGGCCGCTGAGCCTGTGCGTCCGGAGCCTGTGCTCCGCAACGGGAGAGGCCACAACAGTGAGAGGCATTTAATACAACAACCCTGTGCGGAAGTACTCTTAGTCCCATTTTACAGATGAGGAGACTGAGGCACAGAGAAGTGAAATGACTTGCCCATGGTCACAGAGCTAGTAAGTGGCAGAGCTGGGATGTGGACCCAGGGGCCCTTAAGTCCGTGCTTTTCACCATTGGTCTCCTCCATCTCCTGTCCTCTCTGGGCTGAAGCTGAGAGGAGCAGAGGTTCCTTGCTTCCTCTATGTACTCTCCTTCGGCCATAGTTAGCAAGCCCGGGATCACAGGTGAAGGGAGACCTTCTCTACTCTCTCAGTGATTTAGGAAATTGCTATGCTCATTGGGAGCTAAGGGACTTAAAAAAAATGTTTTCTCACAGTGGTGGCTTTTAAGGCTACTGTATCGTGGCAAAATCTATTTAGATTATGAGGAACTGAGTCCAGCCATGGTCCTGCTCTTTACTCCTCTGTACAAATCTACATCTTCACCGGGCAGGTGGATATCTGAAGACCAGGAGGGGAAGGGCTGTTTCCCCACAAAGGCAGAGACTAAAGCGCAGTAATAGTTTTCAAATGATTACCTGTTACGGAAATGATCACACACTTAATCAGTCACAGTTGTGATAAATGCGCTGAAGGAGAAACACACAGCAATGCGGGTGTGTAATGACTGTCTGAGCCCATTCAGGGTGGCTGTGGCAAAGCACCAGAGACCGGGTGGTCAGAGCCACCACATCACAGCTTCAGTTCTGTCAACAGACCCTACGACCTGGCAGAGGCCCAGCCTCAGTCTCCCTACCTGGGAGCAAAGAGGTCAGTCTGTCACCTCTGAAAGGGTAGAGCCGACAGTTCTCCAGGGGTGACCTGGGCTGCTGAAACTAGGGCAGCCGGGGAGAGCGGGTCAGGACCACCTAGGGTAGAATGATGTGGAAGTTCTGAGGGCTCCCAAACACCTTCCTCTTTCTCTCTTCTCCATCCTCCTTCCTTTCTGCCCCCACCTAAGCCGATCTAAATGAGAATGATATAAATACTAATACTCTGCCATTTACTATGTCAGCCATTGGGCAAGCATTATAACATCGAATTCTCAGAGACAGACACAGTGAGTAGTGTTATTATCCCCATTTTACAGAAAGGAAAACTGAGACTCAGAGAGGTTAAGCAACTTGTCCGTGATGACACAGTGAGAACGTGGCAGGCTAGGATTTGTCCCCAGGTCTGTCTGGCTCCGAAGCCTTTGCTATCCTCCCACCACTACTGTGCCCGTCAGGTCTCTGCATAGGGGGCGGGGTGGGGGAGAAAAGAATTTGCCCCAGGAAAAAACTTCAAGAGCTGGACTCCAGAAATGCCTGAGGGAGCCAGGCCAGTGAGCCGAGCTGCAGGGAGGATATGTCAAGAACTTAAAGCAGAAACCCAATTTTGAAATGTTCTAGGACAAGGCAGGGAAGGGCCCTCTGGAGATGGGGTGGAGATTCCAGTCCATTTAACTGGAGGAGAAGGGGGTGAAGGGACATTAACTGCTGGTTGATGGTTAACGTTCCCTCCCAAGGGTATGTGTGATTTATGCCGATGTTTTAAAATAAATTCAACCAAGCTAGACTCAGTGTCCCAGGAAGCTAAGGAGACAGCAGTCCTGAAAACTTTGGGGGGGAATAAAAGGATATATTCCAGACAATTTGCCTCCTTTTTGACTCTACGTATCCAAAGTGGATGTCCTCTTATCACAGAAACCCCTCAGGAAGGGTCTTCCAGGCACCTCCATCTGAAGAAATTGGTGTCCTGTGTCTGCATTCTAGGCCTCTTGTCTTGACTGGATCAAAGAGAAAAAAAAAAAAAAAAAACCCCCGAACTGTTCCCACTGTCATATTAGCTAAACCCACTTTGGTCCCCATTCTGGGGTCTGCCTGGGAAAAAAGAAGAATCTGTACATTAAGACTCTTTGAGTGACATGTGACAAACCCCCAATTCATATTGGCTCAAGCCAAAAAGAGAATGTAT
Organism: Tursiops truncatus; assembly: GCF_011762595.2. NCBI lineage: Eukaryota > Metazoa > Chordata > Mammalia > Artiodactyla > Delphinidae > Tursiops > Tursiops truncatus. Next base: position 75,528,132 of record NC_047048.1, on the reverse strand, counting down.
TGGCTTACATAACTTAAAAGTCTAGGATTGGGTGTAGCTTCAGGTATGGCTGGATCCGGTGGGGTGGTAGGGGTGGGGGATCTTAGCGCTGATTTCCAGTGACCTGGACTGGAGGAGATTTCCTTGCCTGAACCCGTCACGGTGGCTGCAAGGATGTGGTGGTCTGAATGAGTCTCAGTGGTGTGCACTGAAAAGTCGTAAGGGATCATTCGTCATGAGAAACCTGTGGTGCTTTTAGAAGCAAAGTCAGATCAACAGAGAGATCTTCTTAAGTTCTGTCTGATCCAATGAGATCTTAAGAATCCGAACTGTTCTCAGCTCTGAGGAACCTTATAAAGCATCTGGGTTGGGGAGGCCAGTATGCGTGCCACCAAAACATTATTCTTCCCTCCTTCCATTCCTGGCAGACATTGCTAATGGACCACAGACATTGCTAATGGATCACAGCACCCTTTCCCAGTGAGCCGCAGACTCTGTCTCAATATCGCTTTGGAAGCAACCCGTGTCCACCAGCTGGTGTTAGAGCAGGAGCCGAAATGATTTGCAGTTTCTCTCCTAAGCGGATGGAGAAAAGGAAACCAAAGCTCTGAGAGTTGTGATTTGCCCAGCGTCACGCGGGAACTCAGGGACCGAACCCTCCTGACTCTGGCCAGCCTCCTTTCCTGTGGGATTCTGCCTGATTGAGCACTGAGAGGAGGTCTGTCCCTCAGTGGAGATTTCCACTGCAGACAGCTGCGGCACGTGGTAAAGAGATAGACTTGATGTCAGAGGAAAGCCAGAAAGCTCGGCCACTGACCCGGCTCTTGCTGAGAACATCCCCTGGAGCTGAGTGCAGCCCGGTGGGCAGGACGATCGGTGGGGAGCCCACCAGTCAAACCACTTGTCCATCCGCAGAGCTCTCAACGGGCTTTTGGTGCCCTGCCTTACGTATAATAAAACCCGGGAACGTGCTCTACTAGACACGCGTTCTCAATGGGAGGTGATGCTGAAATTATTCCCTCCTGGGGACGGGATCAGGGTTGTCTTAGAGGGAAGGAGAAATGGCTAAGAAGCCAGAAAGTGGAGAGTAAGTCCTGACACAGCTATTATTCTCCCAGCTCAGCCTCACCCAATCGCAGCAAGAAAATACGTGTCAAACAACCAGCTGATTATTGGGCCGTAGGGAGGTACGGAAGGCAGGTCCTGACCTCAAGGAGCCTACAGTGATGTATGGGATATGAACTTAGTCAGTAATTTGTGTGGACTGACATTGGGCTCGCCGTGTGCCTCTCACTAAGCTAAGAGCTTTGCCTGCATTATCTTAACTCAAATTCACATGACAACCTGGAGGAGGCAGTGGAGATGTTCCTTATGAACAGACGCTGAACCAGAGGCTTAGAGAGAGGGAGCCGCGCTGCCTGTGGCCACCCTGCCCATGGCCACCCTTGAGTGAGGGCAGAGCCGGGCTCCTGGTCAGGCCTGCCTGACCCTGGTTCTGACCGAGCCACACGCCCTGGACTGGCAGACGTGGTGAAGAGGAGCAGAACGGAATGTGTGAGCCGCTGGAGAGCCATTAGGCCCGTTGCCCCCAGCAGCAGTGTGCAGGGTGCTGGTGGGCTCAGAGAAGCATGCGCTCGTTCCCAGAAAGCACAGGTGTGCCCTTGGGGAAACGTCACCGGGGAGGCTGAGTAATGTAACTAAGTGCCAGTCGGGACATTAAGCTTGTGGCCCACAGAAAGGTGCAGTCGGTTTGAAAACTTCGGATCTAGAACAAGCCCCCCATTGTACAGGTGAGAAAACTGAGGCTCAGGAAGGAGAACTGACTTCCCCCAAGTTGCACGGCCATGAGCAGTGGGGGCCAGGACTTGAATCTCCATCGGGGTCCCCATCGGGGTCCCAGTTGAGCCAACGCCCCTGGGGGCCCATGGGAAATAATAGGAACCAAACCGTGGCAGGGCAGTGACGGAGCACCCAAAAGAGGGTGCTGGGGGGGCCCGGATGGAGAAACACCTGAGGGTGCTGTGCCTCGCCACCTACAACAGATCCCCCGGGGTGGGGTGGGGGGGACGGCAGTGATGACGGCAGCGCCTATGATGGCCACCACCTGAGCTCAAACCCAGACCTGGGACCCGGCACTTAAAAAGCACCCGATTTCACAGATGTGGCCAATTACTATTGCTTCTTTATTTCCTTTGGAAATTTACTTTTAATACGTTTTGGCTTTCCCCGTCCTCAGCGGGGTCTGGCCCTAATCAAGGCAGCCTGACTGATGACAAAAGCAGAGGCTCCCAGGTAGGCTGCACGTACCCACACCTCCGGTGGGTCTGGCAGAGGCTGGAGGGAGAGTCCAGTTTGCAGCTAATCCTTTTCGCATCAGCAGTCAGCTCCTCGGAGCCTCTGGAGGGGCTGCTGATTGTGGAACCAGCTGGAAGGGAAATGCGAGGGCAGATGTGGCCACAGCCAAAGGCCCGAAGTCAGCACAGCTTCGCTGCAGCCCATTAGATGCAGATTCGCATCCCAGAACTACCACTGACCGCCGAGCCGCTCAGCCTGGATGAGACTGGGTTCAGCCCCAGGAGCGCCCTGAGCGCTGGGGCCCTGTCTGCTGAGTGACTACTATTTGTCCCCGTTGTCAGCTAAACTCGCTGTGGACAACAGCTATTCTGCGGGGGCCAGGGGAAACGGAAGACATATTTCTCCCCCTTCTCTCCCAGGCCCCCGACCTGCCCTTCAGCTTCAGGAGTTCCGGGCTTCACCCTTTGTCCAGGACCTTCAGAGAGATTGTGATAACAGCAGTTCTGAAGCTGAGAAGGGGTCGTCGTGAGGACAGCGTGTTCCTGTAGCAAAACCCTCCTCGCCTCCTTGCCCCTCCTCCAAGTGCTACAGACCAGAAGAGGGGAGCTTGTCATTAGGGACGTTCAGGGACACAGCTTTGAATCCTAACTGTCTCAAAGGGCTTCTGCCTGCTTCGGCGTGGTGTGTTTGGGTTCTCTGGATCATAAATCTACTGTAACTATTCTAGGTAAGAAGGGGATGACTCGGACGGTTACAGAGATGTTCCTTTTGATTACACAAAACAAAACAAACACCAAACTCCAGAAAATCTAATAAAACTCATTTGAAGAAAGATTTCTTGGGTCATGTATGGAAAAGTCCAGCGGCAGCATAGGTTTTAGGTGAAGCTTGATCCAGCCACTCAACATTGTCACGGGGATCCAGACTGCCACGGCACCTGTCCCTCTTCCACATACATCTGTGTGTGCGTGCTCCCGGAATGGCCATTCCAACTCCAAATATCCATGACCCTTCCGCTCAAGTATCTGCACCCACATGTCCTTCCACGTCTCTTCATTTGTATTACTGAGGGAGGGAATCAGATGTCCAGGCTCATCCTTTCAGGCCAAGCACCAGAAGTTGTATGTTTCTGGCCAGTGAGTGGATGGTCTCTCCTGGGTCCAGTTTCCAACACTTATTCAGTCATCAGTGGCCAGACCACGAAGGTCACATGGTTGTTCCAACCCGGTGGAGGCAAGATGTCTGAGAAGGGGTCTTGGACCAGTCAACCACCCTGACACCTTCCCAGAGAGGTGGGGACCCACACGCTGAGTCCCATGAGTCTCTGAAGACTCTGCAATTTCTCCCTGGCCTGAAGATGATCTGGAGTCCTCTTTTGTTCTTAATTAGTAATTTTAGGAAAAGTTTAAGATCGGTTCTGGTTAGAATTTTTTTCCCAAACTTTTTCTTGAGGCTCTGTTTCTGGTTCATTCAGGAGGAGAATTTCAGACTTGGTTCAGGAAATAGTGTTAATCACTGTTCCTGAGAAATCTGTCAGTCACCACGTGTGTCCACCGTCAGCAAGCCCAGGATTATCCTCGGTTGGCTGTTGACAGGCAACTGGGCTGCTTCTTCAAACAAACCCTGCATTATTTTATACTTTCATACCAGGAAAAAGGTTTGATCTTCAAAACAATGTACTCACGTCATCGATTAGGCTGGAAGAACTTGTTTGGCCAAATTTAGAACCCACAAGAAGGTCAGAGAATAAATTTAGAACTGAACTCTGCACCCTGAGGGCCAACAGCTCCATCTGGCACTGGGTGCCTGCTAACTCCACCTGCTACCTTGAGTTTGGTTGAATTTTTCCCTCTGATTATGTGTCTACAGAATTCTTGTATGATAACATGGTCTTTAAGGGCACGACCTGGCATCTAACGCCTGTCTTTACTACTTCATAAGCTGTGTGACTCTGGGAACGTGTTTCATCACCTGATCCTTAGTTTCATTATCTTTTAAAGAAGGGGGGAGGGTAATAATAGCATCTACCTCACAAGATGTTACAAAAATTGATTAAGATATTTTTGTGTGGGACTTCCCTGGTGGCGCAGTGGTTAAGAATCCGCCTGCCAATGCAGGGGACACGGGTTCAAGCCCTGGTTCGGGAAGATCCCACATGCTGTGGAGCAGCTAAGCCCATGTGCCGCAACTACTGAGCCTGCGCTCTAGAGCCCGTGAGCCACCACTACTGAGCCCACGTGCCACAACTACTGAAGCCCGTGAGCCTAGAGCCCGTGCTCCGCAACAAGGGAAGCCACGACAATGAGAAGCCCACACACCGCAACGAAGAGTAGCCCCTGCTCGCTGCAACTAGAGAAAGCCCGCACGCAGCAACAAAGACCCAACAGAGCCATAAATAAATAAATTTATTTTAAAAAGAAGAAAGATATTTTTGCGTGGTAAAATATATATAACACAAAATTTACCATTTTTATTTTTATTTTTTCTTTGGGGTACGCGGGCCTCTCACTGCTGTGGCCTCTCCCGTTGCGGAGCACAGGCTCCGGACGCGCAGGCTCAGCGGCCATGGCTCGCGGGCCTAGCCACTCCACAGCATGTGGGATCTTCCCGGACCGGGGCATGAACCCACGTCCCCGGCATCAGCAGGCGGACTCTCAACCACTGCGCCACCAAGGAAGCCCCACTTGATCATTTTTAAGTGTATTGTTCTGTGGGATCACATACCTTCACACTGTTGTGTTCAATCATCACCACCATTCATCTTCAGAACTGTTTCATCTTCCCCAACTGAAACCCTCTACCCATTAATCAATAACTTCTCCTTCCCCCTGCACCAGCCCATGGTAGCCACCATTTTAATTTCTGTCTCTATGAATTTGATTACTTTAGGAACCTCATGTAGGTGGAATCGGACAATACTTGTCCTTTTGTGACTGGTTTATTTCACTCAGCATAACGTCTTCAAGGGTCATCCATTGTGTAGCCTGTGTCAGAATTTCTTTCCTTTTTCAAGCTGAAGAATAGTCTATTATATGGATAGGCCACATTTTTGTTTATCCATTCATCTGTCAACGGACACTTGGCTTGCTTCCACCTTTTGGTGATTGTGAATAAATGCTACTATGAACACAGGTGTACAAATATCTGTTCAAGCCCCGGCTTCCACTTCTTACCCAGAGTTTGATTAAGATATTGATACTTTATGGAGAGCCCTTAGCCCATGTGTGGCATATAGTAAGCATTCAACATCTTGTCGCTGATAAAATCAGTATTAGAAAAATAGTGGGCAAAATGTTTAAAAATGCAAATTAAAGAAGGAGGTGACATTTTTGCTTGTCAAATTAGCAACAACTAAAAGGTAATAATCCTCAGTGCAGCTGGGACAGGGTGAGATGGAGTGTGTCATACACATCCGTGGGAAATCTTTCTGGAAACAACTTGCAGGGCTAAATCTGATATATTGAGGTTCTCAGAAGTGTGCATACCATTTGACCCAATAATTACACTTCTGAGAATTCATCCCAAAGAACTTCAATTGCAGACCAAGATTTGACACCGGAGAAGTTTGTCACAGCAATCTTTGTGATATTGTGGAAGCATCCTCTATTTCTGTTCGTAGAGAATAGTGAAAAAAAATATTGCTGGTGTAGTCCTGCAATGAACTATTTTGTAGTCATTAAAAATGCTGATGAGAATAGTGAAATGAGAAGATGTACATGCTATACTCTTTCATGAAAAAGAAGGTATAAATACTGTATATATGGATCCTGTAAGGATAGGTACCATTTATTGAGCATTTACTATGTGCTGGAAACTCTGCTAAGTTCTTTACATACTTTCTTGCTTACTCCTCCCCGCAAGCCAAAGAGGTGGGTGCTATGATTACTCCATTTTACAGATGAGGACACAGAGGTTCCAAGTGGTGACGTGACTCTCAGGGTCACACAGTCAGCAAGAGGCAGAGCTGGGATTCCAACCCAGGCCCCTCGGCTCTGAAGAGTAGAAAAGGAATGGAAAGAACACGGTGCACTAAAAGATAATCATGCTCCTTGCAAGAGTAGGAGTGAGCTAGTTTTACTTTCTTCCTCATGCTTGTCTGTACTTTTTTCCCGCAAACCGGAGTGGGGTGTGGGGAGAGCATATCAGATAGAAAGGGAAGGAGAGAGGCAATTGCCCCTTGCAAGGCAAGAACTCAGTTTGTGTCCATTTTTTTTTCTCGTGAAAGTAGAGCAGAGTGTCCTGGCTGTGTCTTCTGGCTGATTGCTTAATAATCGTGGACACATACACACACACACACACACACACACACACACACACACAAGACAGAAGAGACAAAAACCAGCAGTAGCCAAAACTCTGCTAGATCGATGTAGACTGTTACATGCGCAGCTTTCCAAAAAGCAGAGCTCAGTGAAATAAATAGTTTTCCTGTGAGAAGAGGCTTAAGTTGGCGATCTTAACAACCCTCCAATTCATTCCAGATCTTCTCCGAGTGGCTCGCGTCAATGCACCCATCTTGATGTACTTAGGATCACTTAGTAACTGCAGTGTGCCTGAGTGTCTGCCGGGCTTCTCCGGCTCGGCAGCATGCCAGGGTGCTGGGCAAGGGGGCAAGGAGGGGTTTGGCCCTGGGGAATGCTCTCCCCACTCCTCGAGCCCCCCATAACTTCTTGGGGTCCCCAACTTTCTTTTCCTGGTAAACCATCACATTTAATCTAAACTGGAGGCCTGAGAATTCAAACACTTTTCTTGGCAAAGGCTCCATTCCTTTAGTCCTGGAGAAAATCTGCAGGAAGAATTTAGAATCAGGGACTTTGAAAACATATACACATGAAAAAGTCTGGGCTATCTTAAAAACTGACAGCTTCACTGTCCAGGCAAAAATGTATTGATGGATGGATTCATTAATTCACTTGCTCACTCAACAATTGTTTATTGGGCCATCTCCTATGTGTAAGATTTGATACAAAGTTAGTGTAAGATACAAAGTTGCTGGACGTACAAGATTCATCCAACCATCCGTCCATCCATTCAACCAGCAGATATTTACTGAAGCCTCCTAGGTGCCAGGCACCTTCTGAGGATGCTGGGCCATTAGCAGGAAACTGCCTCTTAGAGCTTGCATTCTAGCTGGGGTGACAGACAGACAAGGAAAATGTAGCATATAGAATAGCGGATGGTATTAAATGCTAAAGAGAAAAGTAAAGCCGGGATGGGGAAAGGGGGGCAGAGGTGATCCCACTTAGATGAGGGGCCAGGAAAGGAGGTGTTAAGCCACAATTTGTGGGAGATGAGGGAAGATGATTCAGGAGGCACAGAAATTAAATAACAGTGACTCACGGATCACGTGCAAGTCCCGTTTCAAGTATCTTTCAGTCCCGATTACGCCGAGAAAGTCTCTACTTGCTAATATGTCTTTGATGCCTCCCAGAGACCCGCTAATCTCCCCCTTGGAAGCACAGAGGCTTAGCAGGCAAGCATGCCTACTGGCCCTTGAACTTGGCTTTGTGTTCAGTGTGAATATTTTGCAGTTACTGTTTATATTACTATTGATGGGGAATGACACTGGCTCTTCATTTACAGTTATGAGAAGCATATTTCTAATTTCATCTATGTTTGAAAAGTGAGCTGATTTTATTTATTTTTTTAAATTTTATTTATTTTTGGCTGTATTGGGTCTTTGTTGCCGCACGTGGGCTTTCTCTAGTTGCGGCGAGCCGGGGCCTACCCTTTATTGCGGTGCGCGGGCTTCTCATTGCGTGGATTCTCTTGCTGCGGAGCACGGGCTCTAGGCACGCGGGCTTCAGTAGGTATGGCACGAGGGCTCAGTAGTTGTGGCTCACGGGCTCTAGAGCGCAGGCTCAGTAGTTGTGGCACATGTGCTTAGTTGCTCCTCAGCATGTGGGATCTTCCCGCACCAGGGCTCGAACCCATGTTCTCTGCATTGGCAGGCGGATTCTTAACCACTGCGCCACCAGGGAAGCCCTGAAAAGTGAGCTGATTTTAAAAAGTATTAAGGAACTTATAATACAGGTGGCACTCAAATATGGGGGAAATTGTAAAGGTGATAATGAATGAAATTTGGGACACACTTAAATCAGACGTGGGACATCCCTGGCAGACCAGTGGTTAAGACGCCACGCTTCCAATGCAGGGGGCACGGGTTCGATCCCTGGTCGGAGAACTAAGATCCCACCTGCCTCGCGGTGTGGCCAAAAAAAAAAAAAAAAAAATCAGACGTGACCCTTCTCCTCGAGTTGCCCAGAGCCTGGCTCAGGAGATGAAAGCTCTCAGTGTGACTCAGCCTGTGATCAGCACCTCCCTTTAAGGGCCTCTGGAAGGGGACGGCATTCCCTAAGGCTCTGATGGGTCAGGGAGAGCTGGTCAGAGGGGGAGCTGCCGGGGGCACGCTTGAAGGCAGGGGCAGGTCTGGACCTGCTGAGGGAGGACAAGCTGGGCATTCCAGGCAGAGGGACAAGGGAAGCCAGGAAGCGGGGGTGGAAAGATGAGGAGAGTCAGCCAGGCAGCCAGTATATAAGGGAGCAGAGCTGCTGGGGGAAGCAGACCTTTGGGAGGCCACCCCAGCTTTATACTAGTCTTGAGACTCCTCCTCACACAAGTTCCGTTCTTCGGGCGCTGCTTTCCTGCGTTTTCTTATGTGATCTCGGCGCACCCACAAGGCAGCACTGTGGTCAGTCCCGTTCCACAGACGGGGAGTTGCGGGCTCAGGACACATCACCTGTGCAGGGTCAGGCACTCAGCAAGCTGCTGTCAGCACTTTTATTTAAACCTGTTTTAAAAAATTCAGATCTAATTCATAGACCATAAAACACACCCTTTTAAAGTGTACAGTTCAGTGGTTTTCAGCCTTTTCCCAAAGTTGTGCAGCTCCTGCCGCCATCCGATTCCAGAACAGTTTCAACGCCCCCAAGAGAAACCCCGCGCCGCTGCGCAGCCACGCCCACTCTCCTCGGCTCCCAGCCCCCAGCAACCACGAATCCAGCTTTTGTCTCTATGGATTTGCCTGGTCTGGACACTTTGTGTAAGTGGAATCATATAATATGTGGCCTTCTGTGTCTGGCTTCTTTCACTCAGCATCATGTTTTCTAGATTCATCCATGTTGTAACATATATCGGTACTTCATTCCTTTATGTGGTGAAAACTATCCCATTGGACGAGTGAACCCTCATACATTTTGCTTATTCTTCAACAGCTGATGAACATTTGGGGGGTTTTCACTTCTTGGCTCTTAGGAATAATGCTGCTAAGAACACTTGTGTACAGGCTTTGTGTGGACATGTGTTTTCATTCCTTTGCGAATATATCTGGGAGTGGGATTGCTGGGTCATATGGAAACTCTGTGTTTCACCTTTTGGGGGAACTGTCAAGCTATCTTCCTAATCGGCCGCACTGTCCTGCGTGCCCACTAGCGGTGCCCGAGGGCTCCAGTTTCTCCACATCTTCACCAACACTTGTTACTGTCCATCTCTTTGATTACGGCCATCCTAGTGGGTGTGAAGTGGTATCTCATTGTGGACTGGCAACCCCAGCAGCCAAGTTGCGTTGAATTGGAAACTTACTCTGACCTCCTGTGGCTGGAACTGGGGTCAGTGGGAACAGAGGTGGGAGGATTAATTGGGGCTGGGGTGCGGGGGCTTCAGCAGCTTCTCTGAGGACAGGAGGGAATGAGAAGGGCAGTCAGAGAGGGGCCTCAGGGTTTGGAGCTTGGAGAATTTGGGGTGTGATGGGGCTGGTAAGGGCAAGTGCTGGGAACAGAACTCGGAGACTGGACCCACCTCTCCTCCTGGGTCCAGGGCGAGCTTCTTCCTCATGAGAACAGGCCCTGGCCTTGGGCTTCACTGAGATGGAGGGGGACAGAGTGAGGCAGCAGAATTCCTCCTCAGGGAAGCCAGAGCAAAGGGGGTCTTGAGGAGCGAAGCACTCCCAGGCCTGCACCAGACTCCGAGGGGGGCTCAGAGCTCGAGGCCTGGGCTTCACCCCGCCAAGAACACTGGGCACATACCACCCACTGTTTCCAAAGTTGTGACTTTCAGGTCCTGACTCCCAGGACACGGGTTGGGGCTCATTACTGTGCCCCTAGCGTGGGGCAGAGCTCTGGCGACCACAGGCCCACTGTTGTTAGCTGTCAGCCACCAGCTGATTTCTAATCATTATCATGTACAATATTCATGTTTCTTAAGCATTTACTATGTGCCCTTATGACGTACTCTGAGGCTTTACATGCATTTAATTTCCATCCCCATTTCACAGATGAGCAAACTGAAGTTCTGGGCTGTGAGGGAGGTCTTGCAGCCACCCCCACACAGCCAGCAAGTAGGACAGTCAGGTCTCCAACCTCGTCTCTACTGTCCAGGCCACACTGGGAGGGAGATGGTGTAGGAGCCTTCCACTTTAAGGCCTTCCTCACAGGGGGCGGATTGGTTTTCTATTGCTATGTAACAAGTTGCCAGAAACTCAGCAGCTCAGTGCAACCGCATTTATGAGCTCCCAGCTCTGGAGGACGGAAGTTGGTGTCTAAGATACTGGGTAGACCGAGTTCTTGTGTGGAGGGTGTGGAGACAAATCCACTTGCAAGATCACTCTTGTTGGCATCATTCAGTCTCACGTGGTTGTAGGACTGAAGTCCTGCTTCCTTACTTGCTGTCAGCTGGGGCCACTTTCAGCTTCTAGAGGCTTCCGATTTCCTGGCCACGTGGTCCCCTCCCATCTTCAAAGCCAGCAATGGAGACTCTCTCACACTGAGTCCCTCCCATGCTTTAAACCTCTTCTGCCTGGAAGAGCCGGTCCTGTTTCAGGGGTCTCCTGAGTAGGTCAGGCCTGGGCAGGATAATCTCCCTTTTGCCATAAAAGGTGACCTACTCACAGGAGTCATATCTCCTGATATTCACGGGTTCCATCCACACTCAAAGGGGAGAGGATTTCATGCAAGGTCAAAGGTCCTGGGGTCATCGAAATATTCTGCCGGCCACGGAAGATCTTAGGTTCTAATAATAATAATAGTAATGGCCACAGGAATGGTGATACTTCCTTTCACTTGCTCAGAGCATCATGGTTTCCAGACTTACTCTACATCTGTAATCCAGTTGGAGCCCAACAGCGATGCCGTGAGGTATGAGCATCATCCCCGTTTTACCCAGGAGAGAGACAGACACCTAGTTAGCATGTCCGGGGCTGGAGCCCAAATCTTCTGACCCCAAGTCAGCCCAGGGCTCTTGGAGCCCACAGCACCCCTGCCTGCCATCAGAACCCTCAGACCTCATTACCGTTCTTGGAAAGGGCAAAGCATCTCTTTCCAGCCAGCCCAGCCCTCGGGGAGCGCTTCCCTGCAAACTCACCACGTTGGGTCATGGAAGCTCCAGCGTTTACAGGAACTGCTGCTGGGCTGGGTGAAGCTCACCTCATTAGGCAGGAAAACGAGTAAAGACTGAGGGGCACAGAATCAAAACGGCATGTGTGCAGGAAGAACCCCATGACCAGGGAGGGCGTCTGGCTGAGGCTGCGGTGCTCTGGCTGAAAGAGAGGGGGCCACGCTGTCCAGAGGGCCACGTGTCAAGCGGTGCTCACCGCTGCTCCTCAGATCCATGCGCCAGGCACAGGACTCACGTGGGTGCCCTGAGCGGCAGCCCCTGGGTGCCTACATCTGCCAGGCTTCTTGTGGGGTACCTCTCCCCTTAATATTAACCAGAGCCCAAGACCCCAGTGGGAAATCCCTGCCCCCCACACACTATCCCCAAGGATTCTCGAGGGTCTTAACATTGCTAGATAGCTTTGTGCTGATATATGTTAATTTTTAAAAATATTTCATTCTTCTCCTAAAATGCTGGATGCAATTTTAAAAAGGAAAGAGCCAGCTTTGCAGCTCGAGGAGGATGAGGGACAATTAACAGTCATCATTGTTAGAAGGCCAGTAGGGCTTTACGGGGTAGGTAGAACTATTGTAAACCAAGGAGTTTGGGAGATTGGAATATCTGCTTGTCAGAGCTATAGAAAATTGCAGGCCTAAGGTGATTGGATTCACTGGAAAGAATTCAAGGCACAAACTCAAATCTGCATAAGATTACTAAGAGCACAATTCTGTTCACTATTATTTTTAGGAGAACAAAACACGCAAAGCTGTGTTCATTTCCCTCAGAAAGCATTTTCCTGAGCAGTATTAACAGCTCAAGAATTAAAAGCCACTTCTGTTTTTCCTTTTGACACCATCATTTTGAAGTATCACTAATCATAGGTGAGTCTGACCCTCCCAGAGGAAAAGACAGTCCTAGGGAGTTTCACAGGCCTGGGGCAGGCAACAGCCACACTGAGAGTGGGGGAAAGAGCCTGTTTGGCTGGAAGTAGGTCTGTCAGTCAGTGATGTGGACATGCTTAAGGGACAGAGCCCTACGCTGTGTTCTGATAATGGACCCCTGGATGCAAAGGTGGTTAAAAACCAACCTTCAAGATAAAGACAAGCTGATCCTAAAATATAGTTCATTTGAAGTTTTTGGATGTTATTTTTTAAGATTTAAAAAATGCTTAGGATTATTATAAATCAATATTTATCAAAAAATAAAAGTATATTTAGAATAGTTTTGTTTACCTGATTAAATATCTGGTTTTTGGTATGTGAAAAAAAAAAGACAAAAAATTGTCTTCTTCCCTTTTATTCCATGCTGGATGCTGCTCCAATTCTTTCATTTTTCCTAAAGTTTTGCTGACACAAGGCTGCTGGGAGAGCGGCCTTTGGAGAGGTCTGTGGTGAGCCAGTGCAAAGGAATCTGGCTAATTTAAGCTGAGGGGGTCTCCTGGAAGGTCATGGGGAGTGGGGGTCACCGAATGGATCCAGAAAAACAGGACTGGAAATGGCCTGAACTAGGGGCTCAGGAACCCAAGACGGTCTCATGATAGACACTGCAGTCAGGGACTCACCGAAGCCAGAATGAACGAAATCCAGCATGTTCTGTCTCCTGTCCTTCGACTCCAGTTTCCCTTCCCAGGGAGGCTGTGTCTGCTTAGCCTGGCGAGGTTCTTGTCCTCTCCGTAGTGAGGGGATGGTGGGGCTCTGGGCCAGTCCCAGCAGACTGAAGGCAGTGGGCTAGAAAAAGGCAAACAGGGTGCTGTCGGGAAGAAAGTCCATAGAATTTGGGGTAATGGGAACCCAGGGGTAGCACACTTGTAAGTAAAGTCTGGAATCACCATCCTAAAATCCCATTGCCTGGAAAATGTCCCATGTTCTGCTCTCCCCTCCCCTCCCCCATAGCCTTCCCTGTCTCCAGCTGTCAATCATCAACACGCACATGTCAGTGCCTTCTCACACGTAACAGTCCAGCATCTCTTCCCCCACCCCACCAATGCCTGGAGCCCCCCTTAGCACATCCCAAAGCTCATTAAGCTGCCGGGCTAAACAAAGTGTTTTCGACCTGCTGTGGGTTGGATTTTGTCCCCCTGCAAAAGATATGCTGAATTCCTACCCCCTTGTACCTGCGAAGGTGACCTTGTGCGGAAATAGGGTCTTTGCAGACGTAATCAAGTTTAGAGGAGGTCTTCTGGGTGGGCCTTGATCCAATGATGGTGTCTTTATAACTAGAGAGAAATGCCTGGTGAAGACAGAACGCGCAGAAGGCCATGTGGCCCTCGAGGCAGAGATTGGAGCGATGCAGCCGAAAGCCGAGGAAGGCCAGGGATTAAGGGCCACCACCAGAAGCTGGAAGAGGCAAGGAAGGACTCTTATTTTTAATATATTTATTTATTTAATTTATTTATTTTTGGCTGTGTTGGGTCTTCGTTACTGCACACGGGCTTCCTCTAGTTGCGGTGCACTGGCTTCTCATTGCGGTGGCTTCTCTTTGTTGGGGAGCGTGGACTCTAGGCTCGCGGGTTTCCGCAGTTGTGGCCCACGGGCTCAGTAGTTGTGGCTCTCGGGCTCTAGAGCGCGGGCTCAGTAGTTGTGGCGCACAGGCTTACTTGCTCCGCGGCATGTGGGATCTTCCCGAACCAGGGCTTGAACCCATGTCCCCTGCATTGGCAGGTGGATTCTTGACCACTGCGCCACCAGGGAAGGATAGGGAAGGACTCTTTCCTAGAGGCTTTAGAGGGAACATGGTCCTGCCGACACCTTGACTTTGGACTTCTAACCTCCAGAACTGTGAGACGATACATTTCTGTTGTTTAAATGGTACTTTGTTATGGCAGCCACAGAAAACTAAGACACTAGCTCAGGTCTCTAACCTTAGCAGCACAAAGCTGTAGGAAAGGCCATAAATTATGGTTTGGTTTTTCCTTTTAACAAGAAGAAAACCCCACATCCTGGAAACTGTAAAGTAAGGTAACTAATTTCAATGGTTTCTATTTTGTAGATGAGAAAACTGAGGCTCAGAGTTTGTCACTTATCCAAGTCACATAGTTAGAAGGAGGCAAAGGCTGGACTTGAACAAGATTTTTGACCCCAAGACTTGTACTCATCATCCTGCATGTGAATGTGTGGCTCTGTATCTCACAGGTTAGTGCAGAGACCCCAAATCCTAGTTCCCAGATGTCACTTTTCTTTATTACATGAGCTCAAAAGTTAGTACTAGCTATGTTCTTATGGGAACTACCTGTTACAGCCACATTTTCTGTAACATGAGCCTCTGTAAAGCAAGCCTTTTTCCCTGGTGATTTTCATTACAAAATCAGAGATTCACTCCCACCAAAATCATCTCACCATAGACCCGAGTAAGAATGTTTGGCAAAGAAGGAATTAATTGATAAACAGCTTGTAGTATACTAACTCCAGTGTCTGCCTGGAATGTTTTGCAACACTTTTGGAAACTCCAGAATTATAATTTCAGCACAACCTGTTTATTTCAGGCTATTAAGCCACATGTGTATTCCGCATGCTTGGGAATCCACTGGCTTCACTCTGAATGGCAAGAACAGAGACCCTCTCTCACTTTCGGGTGGGCATTTGTAGCGGTTGGTAGAGCAGGGCTGCAATCCCTGGGGAGACCAGTAGGGGTCTTCTTCCAACAGGAAATAAATTTCAGGCTGAAGATTCTCTAAGTTCAAGGCTTTGGGTGCTAGAAAATGAGTCTGTTTCTTTGGGATGAAACCTACCCTCCTTACAATGTGGATTAACCAGTTGGTGTGAAATCACTCAGTCCTGAGAATGGGGCAAGAAAAGGTGTGGAAAAAAAATCCGACTTTTCCTGCCTTTTTGCCCCTCCTGGGAGGCACTGGAGCTGAGGCCAGGGTGCCTGGGACAGCCTCTGTCTTTCCCATCGGCACCAAGGGGAAAAGGACACTGCACGTCCGCACTGTCGAAAGAAAAACCAGAACGGCAAGCTGGGCTGACTTTTCTCTTGTAAATTGTTTACCTTGGGACAACCAGATGGCTCATCTCTTGTTGACCCCTTGACCATTTCTCGTGCTGTTAACAGCCTCTATTAGCAAACAGTCCCACTCCACTGGCCCACATGCCTGTGCAGGAGTCCCAGGGCCTGCTGGCTGCAGAGCCTCTGGCATACCAGGAGGTTGACTCAGCACTGCTGGGCTACAGATCTTCATCAGGGTTCAGGGTCTGGGTACTTCAGCTGTAAATGGAGTGAGGGTGGAAATGGGATGGATTATGTAAACGCTTTGCAATCCCTCCCACCCCCCAGCCCCTCGTCCCCCAACCCCCTGGCCCTGCCTTTACCATGACAAGACCTGGTTGTGATTAATGTTTGAGGGGTGAGAAGGGGGCTCTTGCCTTCCTGGGCAGTGGGCAGGGAGCACTCCGTCATCCCTGTCTGGGTTCCGTCCTTAGGCACCACCTCCTTCTGGACCTTGTGGGTGTGGTGCGGGGGTGAGATTTTAATATTAAGAGCTCCCAGAAGCCCCCAATCTGGGGTGGGGTGTAAGAAACAGATGGACATTTTTAGAAACTCACTCCAGTTTTCAGGGCAAGTGGAGGCGGGGAGACCAGTGGAGACCCGAGAGGTGATGGGGCTTGGTCCTGGGGTAGGGGTGGAAAGAGGGGACAGATTCCGGGTGTTTCTGAGAAGCACGGTGCAGAGTGAAGTCTCTTGACCAAGGAGGAGGAGAGCGATGCCCTTGAGGGTCTTACAGCCCGGCTGCCAGCAAGACAAAATTCTCACCCAGGGAACTAGACTTCAGTGGTCCACAGATCTGAAACAATTTTAGAGGTGGAAAAAGCAGGTTCTGAACTCTAAAGCATAGCAGGAATGTTCACAGATCCAGACACGTAAATATTTGAAGCTTCTGTTACACACACTCACACGCACGCACGCACACCTCATTAAGAGCAAGGTAAAAGGTAAGTGAAGGGCTGGGAGAAAATTAAGAAAAGATCACCAATCCAGGATTTATAACTAGCCCCTAGAAATCAATGAGATCAAGGTGGATAACTGGGGACTTCCCCGGTGGTCCAGTGGTTAAAAACAGACTCTGCACTCCCAATGCAGGGGGCCCGGGTTTAATCTCTGGACTGAGATCCCACATACCACGCAATGCAGACTACAGAAAAAAAAAAAAAAAAAACTAGGTAACTGTACAAAGGAATATGAATTTGTAAGTTCCAGAAAGAAGGCTCTAAGGATAATGTACATATGGGAGCATGCATGAGCTCACTAGGAATCATGTCCAAACATAACTTCTACTTAGGAACCACTGAGTCCATTTTAGAGAACTGGAAGTTGAGGCCTGCGGTTGATAGCACAGGCCAGAAGCCAAAACTCAAATTCATTAGACCCCAAAACCAGAATGGGATGGAGTGAAACCTGCATCACTGCATTTCACTGAGGGTCAAATGAGCTGATTTGAGTCAAGTGCAAGGTCCGGCCTGGCTCTCTTAGCTCTTCCATCTTGGGGGGTCAGGCCCAGTGGACTTGGGAGTAGGGAAGGGGGAGATAAAACTGAGAAAGGGGGAGACAGGAAGGAAGGGTGAATCTGATTTGCATAATAAAGACTTGTGTGGGAGGGAGCTGGATAGAGAGCTGGAGGGCAGGGCAGGAGATGGAAGGATTGCTCTAGAGGCAGACAGATTGGAGGCGGGGCTAGGAGAGGGCCAAGGGCAGGGCCACGTGATGACTTTCGTGCCATCCCCACCCCACCCCCCAGCACCTTGGCCATCCGGGGACAATTCCTGCATAAAAATATTAAATAGTATAGGATATTGTGACTAGTATAAAGATGGATGTATTATAAAATAAAATACATTCTATTAATATATATAAATAATATAAGTTTACATTATATAATAAAATATTCTCTTTGACCTAAAATTTCATTTTGTAGCCTTCTGATTTTAAAAGTAATCCTCATGTTTTCATGGGGCCTGTGCACTGTGCCCACATCGCTAGTGGAGAAGTTGGCCCTAACTTGTTCCACAGACAGCAGTCAGGAACAGAATTCTTTCCCAGTCCTTTTGGCTGGTTTGGAGAGAGACTCCTGGGCTCTGATGTCCAGCTGTGTGGCAGGGGGAAGGTCTGTGTCCCCAAGATTACGGAGAATTCCAGGCGGTTCATCCAGGGTGGACTGGTTGGCCCACGTGGCCAGCAGAGTTCTGCCTGCCTGGGTTTGAATCCAAACCCTGCCTGCGTTGAGCTGCCCCAAACCAGCGCGTGCATTCATCGGCATCAGGGTCTTTGGGATTAAAAAGGTAGGTAGCCTTTGGGTCTCTTCTGGCCTCCAGGTAGGGGGTTACGATCAAGGCAGGTCTCACGCAGAACTCTGACGTTACAGCAAACACTCCCCAAGGAGGAGGTCAACCTCTACTCCAAGCTCAAGGCCTCACGCTCGGGCCTCCAGGCTTTCATCCATACCCTGGCGTGTGTGCGTGTGTGCACACATGCGTGTGAAGGATGGGGGTGGCAGAGGCCCAGTGGAAGCTGTAGGCCCAGGGCCCCTTCTGAATATGTTGGGCTGCCGGGGGCTCCCAGGTTCCCACACCCTATTCATGTCAGGAGACGGAGCCTGAACAACATTCGTAGCCAACGGAATAGAGTATCTACAACACTGCTCCTTTCACCTGTGAGAAATCGTTCCCGACACCCAGCACGCTAATTCACCAGCCCTCTCGTGCAGATCTGACAAGCTGCCTTTAACCTTTAACCTTTAACCCGGTCCTTCCCATCGGTCACCATTCTGCACCCCGCCCCCGCCCCCGGGGGACAGTACAGTGTCTGCAGACAGTCTTGGTTGTCACACTGGAGGGTGGAGAGCTCCTGGCATCAAGGGGTGGGAGGGTAGCTGCTAAATAAGCAGGACAACCTCCACAGTGAAGAAGGACCCCAAATGTCAGCAGTGCTGAGGTACAGACCCTCCCACAGCTGCTTCTGGAGTGGGGACCCACGTTAGCGCCCTCCACACAACACCTACTCACCCCTAGGATGTGGGCTAGGTCTACGCACACTTGGGCCACGCTGCCCGCACATAAGCATTTTAAGGTGAGTTATTGAAGACCTAGTGCTGCCACGTGTTACTTCAGGCCATTTCAGTTCTACCAGCCTCAGTTTCCCGGTCCGTAAAATGGGGGTGGTAACAGTGCCCACCTCAGAGGGGTGCTGTGGGGACATGCCCGATCCCTCCTGCCTGACCCCATTTTTATTGCTGATCCTAAGCAGACCCGAGTGAGAGTGGTGCTTCCAGAGGCTCAGCTTCGTCACCTCCCCCCATCTCCGGGCAGCTCCAGCTTCCTGTCTCCCCTCCCCACACCCACACACACTCCTTTGCCCGTGGCGGCCTCAGGAGGCTCCTTCCCCCAAGAGTTGCTGTCTCTTCCAGGTGACCCCTGGTCGACCCCCCAATGGGAGTGTGTCGGTGGTGGTCAGGGGCCATTTAAATTAGAACACTCTCTGGATAGTTCACAGAAATTCATGAGTCATTTTTGCCTCATAAAACCCAGTGGAGTTAGCTGGGAGTGCAGATGATATCTGTGGACCTTTAAAAATTTTTTTTCTTTTTTTTAAAGAGGCAGGTTTCTCCTTTGATCCCAGGTTCATCCTGAGAAGCAACGTTCTCTAGGTTGGAGGACACGCAGTCAGCTTGGTAGCTTGATTACTGTGCGACCGAGGACAGCTTAGTCAATCTCTCCATTTTCTTCGAATTAACGTTTTTTTCTTAATTTGAGGGAATACATGTCCATTGTAGCACATTCGTAAGGTACTGTTTCAAAAATAAAACACGCTGTATACAGTTCACATCTTGCTCTGGTTTAGTCACATCTTACCTCAAACATTTTCCCATGTCACTATTCCTCAAAATCATATTCCTAACGGCCGCACAAATTTCTTTTGTATGGGTTATCTCACCTGTCCCTTGCACTTGGCCATTTGTGGCTGCACCCTCCGTGTTCCCATCTGTGAAATGGGCACAGGTGTGCTGTGAAGTCCAATGAGAGGGCCTGCCCATCCTCTCCTGTGACTGGTCCTTGACGAGCCTACAGGCCAGAGTTGGTGCAGGACAGGAACTCCTCCCAGGCCTGCCCTGGGCAGGAAGAACACAGCGGGCTGTGGACTGCATGATACACTGAGGCAAGGGCCCTCTTGGATCCCG
Organism: Tursiops truncatus; assembly: GCF_011762595.2. Classification (NCBI taxonomy): domain Eukaryota; kingdom Metazoa; phylum Chordata; class Mammalia; order Artiodactyla; family Delphinidae; genus Tursiops; species Tursiops truncatus. The sequence continues at coordinate 75,508,322 of NC_047048.1, read as the reverse complement.
GATTCTGACTCCGTGCCTGGTCTTGAATCTGGCCGTCAGGAAGTTTCCATTTGCCCTGCAGCTGCGGGACAGTGGACTCTGGGGGCACAGTTGGGGCTCCCCAAGGAGTTGCTTGCTCTTCTCTTATACCAGAAGCCGGAGCCATCAGCCCATCTGTCTCTTTGAGGCCAGCTGGCCACCTGCAGAGGCACACCTGGGGTCTCCAGGTGCTACTGGCTCCAGCTGCCACTTCCACGGTGGCCCCTGAGAGCGGGTGGCAGGACCCAGGAATGTGGGCTGCCAGGCAGGTGGGTGCCTACTTGCTCTATTTAAACCAAGTGTTCTTCAAATCCGGACTGTCTTCATTTAAACATGCTATTTAAAAAAACATTTTAAGTCATACAGAAGACAGCTCGCTCTAAATGGAAGGTTACCTTAAATGAAATTCAACAAAACAAAACAACCTGACTGCGTTCAAACGCCTCCTCTGCCCACCCCTGGCTCTATGCCCAGGCCAGCTCTGTGCTCTCTTGAACGGGAAGGGTGACAAGTGACAGAGAGTCGGGGAGCCAGGATGAAAAGCCGACTAAAGACTAAAAGACTAAAGACTAAGAGAACCCTCCCACCGAGTGAAGCCTGGAGGCCACTGGGCATCCCTCACTTGGCCCAGCGTGTGCTGTGCTTGAGGGAAGCCTGAGTTCTAGCCCAATCCTCCCATTTTACAGACTGGGAGACAGAGGTTCAGAGGGGAGGGAACTTGTCCTAGATCACATGCGGCTGGAACCGTATTCTCCTGTTTCCCCGGGCACGTCTTCCCGGCCCCATACAACCTGGCTCAGGAGGCGCCCAGCAGGGAGAGGGGAGCCCAAGCCGGCAGGCGTGGAAGCCGATGGAAGGCGTCCATCCTGCGCGGGTCAGCTACGGGATTTTAAGTGGGCTCCAGCGGAGGAGCAGGGGACTGCGTTTTGGCAGGCACAGGGAGTTTGGATTCTTCTGACTCTTCCATTCACCTCTGGGTGAGCTGGGCAGGTCGTCTGGCCCCTCTGGGCTGGGTCTGGCCATCAGTAAGATGAGGGAGTTGGACTCCATCTGGTGCAGACAGTCTGGTTCCCAGAGAAGCCTTCCCTCTTATGTATAAACTCACATTCCTCATCCTGGGCTATTCTGCCATTTCCTTTCGTGCTAAACCAAAGGGCTATTTTGGAAACTCCTATAAGCAAACTAATCCCTGGCTGGCATTTGAACGGATATAAAAGAGCCCTAAGTGAGGGACTCAGGCATAAACGCCGCCCAGCCCTGAGAGCCCACGCCGTTAAATTTAGAAGCATCGCTTCCAAATGAGGTGAAATTGCAGGTTCCCTGTGGCCGGTGGGCAGCTTTGGGCAGCACCGAGCAGGACAGGTTTAGCAGAACAGGCTCCGGCTCCCTCTGGCTGCACCTTGGGGGAAGAGGCCCAGGACGGCCCCTTCAGTGTCTGGGGAGCAGCTGCTGGGTAAGGAGCCCCTTCAGCTGGCCCGCCTGCCCTGAGCTCCCCAGCTGGATCCAAGCATCAGATGCTGCCCGGGTGCCGGAGAGAGGCAGCGACGGACACGCGGGGAAGAGGCAGTCTTGTCTGCCACTGAAGGTTTGGGACCCGCATGATTTCTGTGACTCTCTCCTCTGCCCAGGGGCCCAGTGAGGTCCCTGGCCTGCCTCTCATGCCCTGCAGAGTGCCAGCTGCCCAGGGCTGCCTGACCTGCCTACAGTCCAGCCGCTAAAGGGTAATGCCGGCAGGGGGAGGGGGAGGGGGGATGGTCTTGGGGGCGGAGTGGGGTCTCCAAGGTGCCCAGCCTCTGTTCTGAGTGGTCAGTGCCGCTGTTGTGTCAACAACTAAACATTAAGAGTATGACCCTTGGTTAAAGGTGACAAACATCCGTTGGGACTTGTCAGGAGCCCACTGAAGGCTCCTGGGATTCCAGGGGTCTCATCCCGGCCATCTCATGCCCAATCCACCAGAGAGGGGATCATTTTGCAGCCCGCTGGGTGAGATCACAAGGGTCAACTTCAAAGGCTCAGCCCCACCAGGGATCGGCCAGGAGAGGTGCTGCTGGGATCTGACGCTGGTCCAAAGGGCCCTGGGCTCCCACACCCTGAAGCCTGCGGGGGATGGGGCTCAATGTCTCTCAGCCGTCCCCAGTGCTACATTTCTAGCTTGGTAGGTCTGGGCCATGAACCTGCTTCCATTCTGGAGCCCTCTCGCTCTTGCTCAGGCTCATGGCAGCGGAGGGGGGGTAGTGTCCTCAGCACAGCCCCTGCGGAAGCAGGTGCCTCCTAGCGTGAAGTAGCTGGGCTTTGGAGCCCATCATGCCCAGGTTCAAATCCCAGCTCTGGCAGTTCCGACCTGTGTGACCTTGGTTGAGTCATTTCCCCTCCTCTCTGAGTCTCGATTTCTTTATCTGCAAAATGGGAAGGATAATAATAATATTTGCCTCATATAGTATTGGGAGTATTAAATGAGATCTTAAACCTTTAGAGCAGGTAGCAGAAGGAGTGCTGGCCACCCAGGGGTCATTCATCAATAGCTGCTGCTCTTGTAAATAATGTTTTAGTGGAACATATCCAGGCTTATTCATTTACACATTATCTGTGACTGCTTTTGCTCTAAAACGGTGGAGTTGAGTAGCTGTGACAAACACCATAAGGCCTGCAAAGCCAAAATAATTCGCTCTCTGGACCTTCACCGAAGTCATTTGTCCACCCCTGTCTTGGAGTCCAGCACATAGTGGGAGTTCTTATCTTTATCCTGTTCTTCCACTGACTGCGCCTTGGGCTGCACAGCCTGCCGAAGTGGGGGAAGCAGCCCCAGCCTTTCAATTCTTGTCCTCTGGTCCCATAAAGATGCGCTGTGACTCTTTCAGGCCCTGGAGAACGCCCCCAGCCCCACCTGCAGGGAACTCTCTGTCTAGTCGGGGAGGCAGACAAGTCACCATTCACCGTCCACTGTAAGTAAAGTGAGGCAGGGATTGGGGGGAGGTCCAGGAAGGCTTCCTGGGGGAGGTGACATCTGGGCTGGAAGAGGAGCTGGGAGGGTCTAGCCAGGACGCCAATCCCCACGTGACAGCCAGACCTCACCCTGGAAAACGTGGCTCCCTGAGCCAGCCTCTTCACCTCTTAGAGGCTCTTTCCTCATATGAAAAGTGGGGTCATTGCACCTCATGGCCCTGTTGTGAGTAGTCAGTCTACAGCCAGGTGCTGGCACATTGCGTGGGTCTGCACTGAACCTCAGTTCTCCTCCTTGGTCCTCCTTTCCTAACGCTGGGCAGGCAGATGTTTGGGTTTGTTCTAGCAAACTGCATGCAGAGGAACTCTTTAGCGATCGTCTTTCTCCCTTATCTTGAAGTGGAGGACCTGGGGGAGGCTGGAAGAACAACCCAGAAGGCCTGGGAGGGAGGGTGGCAGGGATGTGGAGGGAGAAGGTGGAGAGAGGGCGTTCCGGTCCCCAGCCCCCCAGGGCTGGCTCCAGAGTCCGCGTCCCACCCGCTGACCTTGGGGATCTCCCTGCCTGCTCCCTCCTGTGCCCTTGCTCATCCTGGCTAGGATGGAGGGAGGGCGTGTTTAGCAGTTTGAGAAGCTTCCGGTGCCACCCAGAGCCTGTGCTGATAGGGGTGGGGGCAGTGGTATGCTGATAAAAGTTTAACAACAGGCAGAAAAACAAACAAACAAAAACACCTCAAACCCTAATTTGTAGCACTTGCCCATTTCCACGCTGTACTTAATTCTGTCATGGCTGATTTCAAGCTACCAACATTCCTGAAAATTTCACCATCGACTCTTGTGAGCTGGTCCAAGCTGGCAGCAGCACAGCCCAGGTAGGGACTGTGGGGGCGTGAGGGTCCTCCCGTGGGGCTGGGGCGAACCCCCAGAGTGCGGGATGCCTGCCCACGTACCTGAGAAGCGCTGGCTCAGCATCAGTTACACTTGGGTTCTCAGCCTGGCTCTGCCGCTTCCTAGCTGGGTCCCTGGGCTCGTCTTGTTACCTCTCTGAGCCTCAGTTTCCTCATCTATTGAATTAGGCTCGCAACAGCTCCTACACCTCAGGGGGTTATGCAGCTCTACTAAGATAATTTACGTAAGGCGCATAGTGGACAGCTGGCCTAATTATGAGCTCTCCACTGCCAGACTGCGTCAATTTCCCCATCCGTACACCAGGCTGCTGTTCACGGACCTATTGCACGGGACAGTCCCTGGCACTGGGGCTCCACTCAGTGGGTGCTCCGCAGACACTCGCCGCTTCCTCCGTCGGGGCCAGAGGTCGCTCCTCGGCTCACCTGCCCCAGCAGCTGGGGTCTCCAGGCTGGGGTCTTGGTCAGCCGATGGCGCACAGACAACCGGCTCTTTCTGGTGTCTATGTCACATCATGTGCTGTCAGCACATTGTGTCCTTGGTCCTTTTCTGAATTTCCATTTTACAGGCGTGATCACCGAGGCCCAGAGCCGGTGAGCGGCACAGCTGCAGCTGGGGTTTGAGCCCAGGTCTGGCTTTGTTGCTTCCAGAGCTCACCTATGCACAGCACGTGTGGGACTCTGGGCTGCGGGAGGTATCAGAGGAGGAGGAAGCTTGTGGGGGGTCACGCAGATCTGCCAGGGGGTTCAGAGTGAGGGCTCTGGAGCTTGTGGTGGGAGCTGACTACAAACAAAATGCAGGATAGACACTGGATAGACGTGGCTGCAAAGGGAACGTTCTTCCAGGCAGAGGCCCCAGGGTGGGCAAAGGTGTGGAGTCTGGGCTCAGCCACTGGGCGGAGGGGATGTGGGAAGCAGGGGCCCTACCGAGCGGGAATAGGAGGGAGTTGGCGGAGCGGAGCTTTCTCAGGGCAGTGGGGTCCCCAGAATCCTTGCACCGACGCCACCCTGGCTGAGGGGTGAGGCATAAAACTGTAGCAGCAGAGATTTAGGTTAGATATGGGGGAGAACTTTCCTATTGTGTTGGAAGACACTGGACGATATTCCCAAAGGATGTGGTGGCATTTTTCCAATCTCGAGATGGTTTGGAAAAACGTAAAGACAGCCAGGGTTCTAGGCTGGCCTCCCTGCAACCTGGGTCAGAGATGGGGTAATGGATCTGTGGCTTCTGGAAGCCTTTGATGCCAGCAGCCTGGCCTCATGTGAACTGGGCTGACTCACCCCCTGCTCAAAACCTCCCATGGCTCCCAGTTACCCTTAGCCAATTGCAAGGCCAAAGTCCTTCCTGCGGCCACCGAGGCCACCCTGACCTGTGCTCTGCTGGCCTCTCCAACCTCACCTGGAGCCACCCCCCACCCCCCTGGACTTCTTTCCATTGCTGGATTACACCTTGTCCTCTGCGCCTCCAGGCCTTTGCTCGCGCCGTTCCCTCTGCTTCAGATACCTTTCCCTCCCCTCCCCTTCCCCTTCTTCCCTCCTCGCCTTTCCTTCTCAGCTCTCGGGCGCCTCCTCCATGGGTTGGTCTGGTACCCGCATCATTTCACTATGGACTCCCTACTGTAATGGTGGCCCGTCAGCCGCCTGCTGGACTTGGAGCCCTGGAGGGCGAGGGCTGGGCCTGCCTTACTCGGCGTCTGGCTCATAGGAGGTGCTCAGCGGGGGTTTGTGGAGGGGGGTCAGGGTTACTGGCAGAGAGGAGTAGCTGAGGGGAGGCGAGAGGAGCTGGTTCACGAGTTGCTGGGTGCCCCCTGCATCACACAGGCATCAAGGACCCAAGCACAGGGTGCAGAGACCTGGGCTCGAATCTTGCTCCTGCCCCCCGCCCCAAGCTCCCTGACCTCACTGAGCCTCAGTTTTCTCATCTGTGAGCTGGGGGCAGCTCCAGCCGCCCCCTCTCTGGGGCTGCTGTAGGGCCCTTGGGGGCCACGGTGGAGGGTAGCCAGCCTGCGGTCAGCACTCACCGGGTGCCAGTTCGAGGCTGACTGTCCTGCCCTCTCCCTGCAGGTGACAGCCATGTCGGTGAGGGTGCGGTTCCTGTCCTCTGGGGACACAGGGGCTGTGGGGGTCATGGGCCGGAGCGCCTCCTTTGCCGGCTTCAGCAGTGCCCAGAGCCGGAGGATCGCGTAAGTTCTGCCCGGGCTGTGTGTGGGAGGCTTGTTTGAGGGCCAGGGATCGGGGGGCCGGCGGGGCATCCTCCTCCCACGCCAGTGACCCTGAGGCTCACTCTCATGCCAGGCCTGCAGCGCAGGGTAGTGTGTGTTTGTGTCTGTCTGTGTGTCTGTGTATGTCTGTGTCTGTGTGTCTGTGAGTGAGACGCTTGGTGTTGGGAGAAAGCTGTAATTTGCTTCAGATCTGAACAGGTGTCACCCTACGTGCTCCTGGCAGTTGATCCTGGAAGCTGATCTGCTTGAGTTTATCAGGCCCACTTGGCAGATCAGAAAACTGAGGCTCAGAGAGGCAGAGCTGCTCACCCAAGGTCACACAGCAAGACTGATTCAGAGTTGGAACTTAGTCTCCTAGGGGCCAGGTTAGGATGGAATGTTCTTCCTGTTTTTTGTTTTTCTTTTGCGGTACACGGGCCTCTCACTGTTGTGGCCTCTCCCGTTGCGGAGCACAGGCTCTGGACGCGCAGGCTCAGCGGCCATGGCTCACGGGCCCAGCCGCTCCGCAGCATGTGAGATCCTCCCAGACCGGGGCAGGAACCCGCGTCCCTGCATCAGCAGGCGGACTCTCAACAACTGCGCCACCAGGGAAGCCCTGTTCTTCCTGTTTGATAGAATGGGAAGTAGGGCCACCTGTGACCTGGGGCAAGTGACTTCACCTCTCTGAGTCTGGTTTCCTCATCTGCGAAATGGGGATCACAAATGTCCCTCCCTCACGGGCTTGTCATGAGGGTACAGTGAGGTGACACATGGTGAGCTGTCGGCACATGCTGGCACGCAGTAGGGGCTTGTGGGAAGTTTTCCAAGGAGGAGAGACAGGCAGAGACAGACCTGCTTAGTACTGACCCTCCAGACGTGAGTTCACGGCTGATCTGCGATGTGTCTCCTCCCGCTGCAGGTAATGCCTGGGAGGAGGGTGCGTTTCTGCTCCTGGGGCCATAGCCCTGTCAGCTCAGGCGTGCCGGGCCCCTGGCTCCAGGAATCCTGAGGGCCCCAAACGGCTGCCAGTCTGAACAGCCGTGGTGGGCAGGCAGGGCCCTCAGCCAGAGCAGGGCGCAGAACCAAATCTCATCCTGGCATTCCCCTACCTGAAACCCTCCGGAGGTTCCCGTCCCACTGAGAGCACAATCCGGTCCCCACGCGGCAGGGTCTGGCTGGCCAGCCTCATCCTGAGCCCTGGGCTCTAGCCGCATTGGCCTCTCTGTCCTCCAGGCCTTTGCACAGGCCCTGCCCTCGTCCTGGAACCCTCTCCACTGCGCTTCACCTGGCCTGGTCCCGCTTAATCTCATCAGGCCTTGGCTTCAAAGCCACTTCCTGGGGGTTGGGGGTGCGGACCACCCGAGCCCGGCAGGCCCTCCTCGTGCTCTGTCCATAGGCTCCGCAGCTGCGCATTAGACCCACCTTCCCCTCCCCCCGCCCCACCCCCCATCACTGTGAGGCCGACCCTGCGGTCAGGCCCTCCCAGCTCACTCGCCTTGTCTCAGGGCAGCCCAGCTTCTCGGTTCTGAGGTGTGCCTGGGAGGAGTGGCATCTCAGGGCTGAAATCCTGGAAGCACCCCTAGGAATCCCTAATTCCTTCCACAAGTATTTATGGAGCATTGGCTCCGGTCAGGCCTCGTCCCGGGCTGTGGAGACAGGCCCAGGCCCCGCCCTCCTTTCAGGACGGGGAAAACAATAAGCCAGTGATAGTCAAGATGGATGCCGCTGGTGGCGGGTTCCCGGAAGGGGTTAAAGCAGGGAGGCAGGAGGGCAGCAGGGGGCTTGGAGGAGGCCCCCAGTGAGGCATTTAAACGAAGGCAGAGAGAAGAGGAGCCCGTCACGTGCAGACAGGGTGTGGGCGTGGGAAAGCCTTCCAGGCGGAGGGGACAGAGGTGCAAAGGCCCTGAGGTGGGAATGAGCTTTGAGGGACAGAAAGTGGGTGTGCGGCTGGCCTGTGGGACAGTGGTGTAAATGTCCTGGGGCTCCCCGTCCTGCCCGCATCCCCCAACCCTGCAGGGACTACTGGAGGATGCCTGGCTTGGACGGGTTCTGAGATTCCTGAGTGGCCTCCATCGGGCCTGGTTCTCTGTAGTCCCCTTGTCCAGGGGTGAGGAAGTAGCTGCCCGCGATGGCAGAGAAGCAGCACATCTATTTTTGACTTCCTGTCTCTGTACATAACTTCTGTACATAACTGTACATAACTTCCTGTCTCTGTACATAACTTCTGTACATAACTGTACATAACTTCCTGTCTCTGTACAGCTCCCAGGGATCTGGACCCTGGCTCTGGGGCTGGACGGTCTGGATCAGGTTTCAGGCCTCACCTCTGGCCTTATTTCCCAAGTAATCCAACCAGGCTGAAACACGGCCACATTGCCAAGGTGCTCAGCAGCGGGGGCAGGTCAGGCAAAAATAACCTTAGACAGGAGAGCAGAAGAGCCTGGCTCCACTTAGATGTCCCCAGCCCTTACCCCTGCCCTGGCACCTGAAGCCCCTTTGCCTCTGGACAGCGTTGTTGTTTTTTTCTTTATTGTGTAATCAAAGGATTCCCTTGGGGAAGTAATCTGGTGAGGAAATTTTACACTAAGGTTGAATAACTGCTATAACAAGGCCACATATAATAAATATATAATACTATATTATAACCTAAGGCCGTACATAATAAGGTGGGCAGATGAAGAAGAGAGCCAGGCCCTGACACTGTCCCATTCTGCCCTGACTGACAGGCACGGGCTGCTCTTAACCCTTTCCTGCCATCCCTCAGCCAGGTCTCCCCTCCCTCAGGCAGGGACCCTCTTGAGCCAGGAGACCCTGCAAGGTCCGCACCACCTGGGAATTCCTCCACAGAGACGGCTGGGAAGTGTAGGTGTGAAAACCAAGCAGCAGCCCTTGATTTTCAAGGAGAGGAGGCTAGAGAAAGGGGGCAGAGAGGAGGGCTAGACCTCAGAGACACGTATCAGGAGAAACAGGCTAGTACACGTGAAGCACCCAGAGCAGAGCTTGACCTTTGCGAGTGCCGTGCGCGTGTTTGTCATCATCCCTGGACGTCTAGTACCACCAGATGCAGGAGGAAAGGTGCGCTTACACCCAGCTTTGAGTCCTCACCTGAAATGTGTCCAGTCGGTCCTCTTATTTATTGCCCCGCCCCCAGCCCCTCCTACCTCCGGATCCTGCACCTGCAGCAGCTGTGCACCGGGCCTCCGATAGTGTCTCCCAACGACACCAGGTAGAAGGGCTGGCCCAGCGGCCTCACGTGAGGGCTGGGGCCCGTGGGTCACACGTGCCCATCTGGAAGCTCGTCTGGCTTGCCGGGGGATGTTTAATATTTATTGAGTCCTCCCAGAACTGCTGTGACATCCGCCCCTGGAGGTTGCTCCCTGCCCTGACAGTTGTGGCACTGGGCCAGACATGAAACCTGATTTCGCCATCCGGAGGCTGCACATACATCACTGTCCCTGGCGGGGCTGGCCGCCACACCTGCTCTGTTGAACCTCAGACACGAGCACTGGGTTCAGAGCTTCCCCAGGAGCCGGTGCTATCAGGCACAGCCACAGAGCGAGGGCGAGGAAGTTGCCAGGTAGATGGAAGTGGGATCCAGCCGAGGGCACGCATCTGCCGGGGACTGTGGGACTCTGGGAGCTGGCAGGTGAGCGGGGCTCCTGCAGCCCCACCTCCAAGCTGCTCACCCACCCCACCTGCCTGTCTGCCCACCTGCCGGGGACCCTAGCCTGTCTGAAACCTGTTTCTCTCGAGGCTGCAGCCCTGCCTGTCCCTGCCAGCCTGCAGATGGCAACTTTGTGGAGGGTGTGTTCCAAGAGGTGGCTGATGTGGCCTCCGGGAGGGTCGGGGAGGAGGGAGCACAGTCCCTGCCTGGGCTCTGCAAAGTGTCCCTTGACATATAATATATGAATAACAGCAACGGCAGGTGCAGGGGTGAGCTTAGTCCCCAGGGCTGCGTGCACATTACCCAGACTCAAGCATCGCCTGATTGGAGGGACCTTCCCTGTTCACCCTTTGCATTCATTATCCTGCCTTTGGTTTTATTCTTGGCACTAGGCACTATCTGATATATAATTTTTTTTTTTTTTTTGTGGTACGCGGGCCTCTCACTGTTGTGGCCTCTCCCGTTGCGGAGCACAGGCTCCAGGCGCGCAGGCTCAGCGGCCATGGCTCATGGGCCCAGCCGCTCCGCGGCATGTGGGATCTTCCCGGACCGGGGCACGAACCCGTGTCCCCTGCATCGGCAGGCGGACTCCAACCACTGCGCCACCAGGGAAGCCCTGATATATAATTTTTTAAATTGAAGTATAGTTGCTGTACAATATAACTGATATGTGCTTTTAAAAATTACCTTATTACCTTCAGCACATATATAGCACTCACTCTTTCCTGGGAACTGCTTGAATCTCTTCACATTTATTAACTCATGTAACTCTCACCGCAACCCTTTCTCTGGTCCCCATTTTATGGATGAGAAAACCGAGGCACAGAGAGGTTCAATAACTTACACAAGGTCACACAGCTTATAACTGGGGGAGCCGGATAGAGACCCCAGCATGTGGTTCCGGAGTCTGTGCTTGCTACCACTTCCCACGGTCTCCCCAGCTGGCAGGGCAGCTCACGAGGGCAGGGGTTTTGTCTGTTTTGGTCACTGTTCTACCCCTGGCCCCTAGAATGGCATCTGGTGTATGACAGGAGCTCAGTAAATATTTGTTGAATGAATGACTATCTCATGACAACTCCGTGGAGCAGGCCCTCTTATTATCCTCCTTTTACAGATGAGGAAACTGAGGCTGCAGTAGATTAAATACCTGTGCCCTCTGGGGCTAGAATTTGGCCATGGGCGGCTGACCAGGAGCTTGTGTCCCGTGAGATGATAGGAGTTGCTGGCTTGGTGAGGCCCCTGAGGTTTCCAGGGCGGGGCTCCAGGTCCTTCCCTGATGCAGCACCCTTGGGACCCAGTTCTCAGCAACCCCGGGCAAGCCCTGGGACCTGTATTTCTGGCACGTTGGCCTGTAATGTGGCTGTGCATCCATGTTTTGGGGAACCACGGGGTTTGGGGCTTGATGCCCGACAGCAGGGGTGGACAGGACAGCTCTGCTGAGTCAACCACAGGACCCTGTGACCGTGTGTGGAATGTGCAGTGTCTGGTTGGCTTGGAAGTACAGCCCAGCCACCTGCCAGGCCTCTTGGGGACCAGGGCTTGGCGATGGCCCAGTGGCCCTTCTCCCAGGCCTGGCGAAGGAGATGGAGCTGTGTCCACTTGCCCCCTGCCCAGCTCTCCAGACCACAAGCCCCCCACCCCTCCCCGCAGACTGTGAACCCTTGAAGGTGGGACTCTGGCCCCTTGGCTCCCATCATGTTGCATGATTCAGAGAAAGCCCCGTTCTGTGGGTGTTTGAATGAATGAATGAGCCTGTGCCCTTGATTTTAGACCCTAAAAGGGCAGCAGACTGTGAAGGGCATCCAGGGACACTCGGAGCTGGGTTTCTAGCAGGAGGATATCTCCCGAGTGAAGCAGAAATGGTGAACCCCTGAGAAAGTGGTCCTCCTACTGTGGTCTGAGGACCAACAATAGTGTAGAGCCAATGGACCGTCTGCTCCATAGGCTGTCCAGGGCCTGTTCCTTCTCTCTTGTTGCTTGGCCATACCTGTGGGGGGCCCCAGTGCACATGGTTGAAGCTGGCTCTTCAGTGCATCCGAGGAAGATGAGGAAGGAAGTGGGAGAAGTTCTCTTCCAAGGAAGTGGAATATGTTGACTAACCCAGTACTGGGACATGGGTTTGCCTCAGAATGCCCATGGATGCATGGGTGTGTGTGTGTGTGTGCATGTGTGCGTGTGGGTGTGTGCGTGTGTGCGTGTGCGTGTGTGTGTGTGTGTGTATGGTGATTTGTCAGGCTACCTCCCTCCAAACTATATGTATAAAGAGCAGAGTTGGGGAGATGTCCCTGAGGGAAATTGAGGTGCTATTAACAGAGGGAGGGGAATGGATGTAGGGCAGGCAAAGCCAACAGGTACCCAACCCATGGGTATACCACTGGACTATGATTTGGCCTCCCACGTTGCTTTGCCTGCACAGCGCTTGATGAAGAGCACAAACAGACAGCATTGGCATTTGGGCTGCTTGATTGTATTTCTCACTGTAAGTTAATTTCTCACATCAGGTTAGTGTTATTATTCTTTTTTTAATTTATTTTTTATTTTTTTTGCGGTTCGCGGGCCTCTCACTGTTGTGGCCTCTCCTGTCGTGGAGCACAGGCTCCGGACGCGCAGGCTCAGCGGCCATGGCTCACGGGCCCAGCCGCTCCGCGGCATGTGGGATCTTCCCAGACCCGGGGCAGGAACCCGTGTCCCCTGCATCGGCAGGCGGACTCTCAACCACTGCGCCACCAGGGAAGCCCCTATTATTCTTTTAATCCTCATATCCAAGCCCTCATTTGACAGATGAGAAAACTGAGGCCCAGAGAGTCTTGGCAGCTTTCCTGAGACCACGCAGCTTGGTGGCAGTGGGGTGAGACTCAGCCAGGTCTGCTGACTGCCTGGGGCTCTGGCCACTGTTCCCAAAGTGCCTGCCCCTGAGAAGGGCTTGGTCCAGACCCCTGCTCTGACCACGCCCCCCCATCCCTTCTCACAGAAAGTCCGTCCACAGGAACTCAGTGAGGTCTCGAATGCCTGTGAAATCCTCCAAGATGTATGGCATGCTGCGGAAGGGGTCTGTCTGCTCGGATCCCAAGCCACAGCAAGTGAAGAAGATCTTTGAAGCACTGAAGAGAGGCCTCAAGTAAGGATGGCTATTCGTGGCCTTTAACAAGTGCATTCTTTGTCCTCGTCTGCTCGGTCCTCTCTGCCTCTTCCTGGGGAACGTGGGTGGGTCTCTGCTGTAAGAGGCCACAGAGGGAGCTCCTGGTTATCTGTTTAGTCAACAAGCATGTCCTGGGTGCAGCCATGTGCTTGGCCCTGTCCTTGGGCACCGGGGACACAGTGAATACGGCAGGGGGACCCTGGTCTCATGGAGCTCACGGTGTGGAGGGGGAGACGGTGATAAAAAGTAATGTGATCAATACCGTAACTTCCACGAGCCCAGAGGGCAGTGAGGGAGGTGATGGAGAGACAGCGTGTGGAAGGCCTGTCACACAGGGCTGCCCGGAGAGCTTCACTGAGGAGGTCCTGGTGGTTTCCGAGAAGGAGCCATCGTGCTGGCCTCTGGGGGACAAGCATCTTGGGCAGAGGGAACGGCACGGGCAAAGGCCCTGCAGTAGGAGCTTGCACAACAGCTGGAGGTCAGGGAGGCTGGATTCAAGTGAGGAAGAGACTGACTGATAACTGAGCAGAGGTGGGAACAGGAAGATTCAGTCACTTATTCCCCATATTTTTATTGAGGGCTTATCAAGTGCCAGGCGCAGGGTACGGGAATGAACAAAACACAAAAACCCCTGCCCCCGCGGAGCTGACATCCCAGTGGGGGACACACAGACAATAAACAATATAGAAAAGTAGGATAGAGAGTATGTCAGGGGGTGGTAGCTCCTATGGAGGAAAACAAATCAGGGTAGGAGGTGTGCGGTTGATTTTAAATAAGGTGTTCAAGGAAGGGCTCACTAAGAAGGTGACATTTGAGCAAAAACCTGAAGAGGTGAGCCCTGCAGATGACGGGAGAACATTTCAAGCCAAAGGAGCCACTTGTGCAAAGACCCTGGGGCAGGAGCATGATCGGCCCATTAGGGGCACAGTGGTCGGGTCAGCATGGGAGCTGAGGTGGGGGAGGGGTATTCGCACATTTGCCAAATGGAAGGCTTTTCCTTCTTCCTGGGATGCCCTGTCCTGCTCTCCACCTCTTGTGACCTGCTCTTCATCCCTCACTAATTAATAATAATAATAATAATAATAATAATAACAGCGGCAGCAGCTCTATGACTTGTTTGGTGCTTCGTGTCCCTGATGCCGTGAGAGACTCTCTCAGCCTCCTTTTCCAGGCGAGAAACTGAGTCCCAAAGATGGGAAGCATCTTGTCCAGGATCCCACAGCCAGGAAGCAGAGAGTGGGGCTCCAGGGCCAAGGCTGCCTGCCCCGCTGTCCCCCGGGCTTAGGGTAAATGTCACCTCCCTCCGTGCCGGTGCCTGGCTCCCTACACAGGGGTCATCCCACAGTGCGCCCGGCGCCGGTGCTGCATGGGAGCCGGGGATGTGCCCAGAGGGTGGAGGCCTATCTCCAAGGTGCCGCTCTCCCAGGAAAGCTTCTGGTGATTCCTGTGAGGACCGCACATTTGAGACGTGTCTGGGGTCAAGGGCATCTCCTTCTTCCTGGGGAGCCCAACCCCTGAGGGAGCTGTGGTCTGACAGAAGGTAGTGTAAGTGGGCCCAGAGAGGGTGAGTCACCTTCCTGGGGTAAGCCAGCAAATCTACAATGGAGCAGGACGGGGCCCCCACCTGGCCCCCAAGTCCAGACCTCAGGTTTCATGTCCGAGTCTCTTTTTGGCGGAAAACACAACATGAAAAGTCCCCTCGGGCCCATGGCTTTTTCTGTGCCTTCCAGAGTGGGTTTGTCAGGCCCCTTTCTGGGCCTGGGCATCCAGACAGCAGGACGGCCTGCCTTTGGCTGTGAGGGAGGTGTGCTCTCTGTAACTTCCCCACGGGCTGGGGTGAAGACACTGGACTCTGGAGGCCACTGCCTGGTTTCAGACCTGGGTTCAGCCTCTTCCCTGCTGTGTGACCCTGCGCTGAGTTGCTTCAGGGTCAGTTTGCCCATCTCTAAAATGGGTATAATAACAGTAGTTCCTGTTTGCAGGGCTGTTTGGGGAATTACCTAAGGGATTCCCTATTTTGTACAGCGCTGGGCGCACAGCCCTGGGTGTGTGGGATGTGGAGGCTGGGAGAGCTGGGACTGGGCTTCCTGGGGCTGGGCTGAGTCTGCCCTCTGACCCCTGAGCCTGCTGACCACCCCCTGCTGGTGGCCGTGGCTGCCTCCTCCCTGGAACTCTGCTCATCTGCCTGTTTCTTTCCTTTCTCTGCTCCTTTTCCAACTCCTTTTCCTTGTTCTCCTCACAGGGAGTATCTGTGCGTCCAGCAGGCCGAGCTGGATTACCTGTCAGGACGCCACAAGGACACCCGCAGGAATTCCAGGCTGGTGAGACCCCTCCCGGGCCCTTCCCAGGCGAGGAGCCTTGGCCAGGGTTCCAAGATGGACCCTCTTTCACCCCGTTGCCTGCATCACGGGTGTGAATCTCAGTCTTGGAACTCAGAGGCCTAAGGAGTGACGTTTATTTTTGATGAATGAACCTCACTTGGACCTGGATGAATTTAACCTCGCAGACTGGTGGGAAGCTCCCGGCAGCCCCCCGCCCTCACATGGTGCAGCAGTTCACACATCTTTGGGCCACCTCCCTTTAGTTCTAGAAGTAACTGTAAGGTAGGCGGGTGTACAGAGGGGTGTCTACGTTACATGGCCCTATTCTGTAGCGCTTGGCCATCTGGGCCCCCTGCAATCAGGGTGGCTTACATGATGGCAGGAAATTGGATCAGGCATTGAATCCAGGGTGTGTCACTGTGCCAGTGGCCCTGACACCGTCCGTCCTTGATCATCCCTGCGTGTTCCCACAACGTCCAGCGGCTCTGCAGTTTTGCTCTCATCCGAGTGGCATCTTTGAGGCTGCCCTGGGGCCTGTCTAGCCCAGGATTCACCTGCTCTGGGCTTCTGCCACCCCCTTAGCAAAGCCAGATTTAGAAGAAACAAAACAAACGCCACAAAAAACCAATACCAAAAACAAACCAAAAAAAGAGGATGCCCAGTTAAATTTGATTTTCAGATAACAAATCATTTTTCAGTATGTCCCATGCAATCTTCAGGACACAGTTATACTAAAAAAAAAAAAAAAGTATTCATTGTTTATTGGAAATTTAAATGTGACTGGGGGTCTTGTATTTTTTTTTTTGGCCACGCTGTGCAGCATGCGGGATCTTAGTTCCCTGACCAGGGATCGAACCCGTGTCCCCTGTAGTGGAAGCGTGGAGTCCTAACTACTGGACCACCAGGGAATTCCCTGGGTATCTTGCATTTTATCTGCTGGCACTGCCAGGACCCCACTGCTGGGTGCCTGCATCTCTCCAGTGGGGAGGCTTTCTTTTGCATCTTGGGGAGTCCCCCCCAGCCCCTCTTCTCTATCCGGCTGCTGCCTTGTGAAAACCCCTCCTGTCCTTAATGATAACTTCTGGAAGCAGAAACCAGGAGGCCTTGATGTCTATGGTTTTCTCTAGCTCATTCCAGCCCTGCTCCTCCAAGGGCCAAGGCAGAGGGCGGGTCACCGGCTTGATGGAGGGGGTGGGGAATGAATCTATCAAAGTCGTGTCCCCTCACCTCTATATCCTGGCCCCAGCAAAGAAGACCTCAGGGGTCGACAGGGTGGGAGATGCAGGGCTCCCAGCCTGCCGGCCCACTTGGAGAAGGGAAGGCCGGGCAAACTCACTCATGCCTTGTCCTTGGTGGGCAAATGGGTCAGTGCAGAGGCGGAAGGAGGCGCTGCCTGGTTCCCGGCCCTTCCGAGCACTGGCCGAGCCTCCCTCTCTTGTGGGTGTGGCTGTTCTCACGTCCTCCGGTCTCTCTTTCTCTGTTCTAGAAGTAACTCTAAGGGACGCAAGGTTTATGTAAAGGTCTGTATGTGTTAGCTACTCCCATTTCATAAGTGGGCACACTGAGGCAGGGAAGGGGCAGCAACTGCATTGGGGCCACCCAGAGGGACGATGCACCTGGGGTCCGGTTCTCAGTTTCTGAGAAGTTGCTGTGCAGTTACTTTTCTTTCCAAAGCCTTGGGAACTTTCCTATTTCTTAATTTCTTGCATAGAGTTGTTTTTGTGTGTGTTTTTAAAGAAAATATTTATTTATTTTGCCTGCGCCAGGTCTTAGTTGCAGCACTAGGGATCTTTTAGTTGAGGCATGCAAACTCTTAGTTGCGGCATGCATGCGGGGATCTAGTTCCCTGACCAGGAATTGAACCAGGGGCCCCTGCATTGGGAGCGTGGAGTCTTAACCACTAGACCACCAGAGAAGTCCCCTTACATAGAGTTTTAATTTCATAATCCTACACGTACAATGTCACATAAATGCATACTTAGGAAAAGAGACGTTGGCACGGGGTTAATCCATCTTTTCCTTCTTGCCTGACTGGTTCCCGTCTGCAATCTTCTCTGTCCCACCCTGTTTAGCCCTTGAGGACAATCTAGTCTTTATCTTTCCATATTTTCCTCCCTGGTCACATACTCATGCAAATATACAGATTGTGCATATAGAGTGGTTTGGTTAACAGTTGTCTTACAAAAATGAAATCGCAACTTACATACTCTCCCGCCTCTTAGTCCTTCTCCTTAGTGGATCGCCAACCTTGTGGAAATGCATCCAGGCTCAGATATAGTGACTCTAACCCATGTGGGCAAAGCAGGGCCTGTTTTGGAATTAAAGTTTATCCGAACACAGCCCACACCCATCATTTACATATTGTCTGTGGCCGCTTTCATGCTCCAGTGGCAGAAACCATGTGGTCTGCAAAGCTGCGATATTTACTATCTGGCCCTTTATACAAAGGTTCCCCCATCCCGACAATATATTCTTTTCATTGGCTACACCGTGGACCCCTGCGAATCTGGATGGACCAGTCCGGATTTGCAGTTTCCTTAGACCTGAACTCCTGGGTGGTGCTGGCCGCCTCTCCCCACTCTCAATTCCTCTGGTCATGGCTGAAGTCACCCCTTAAATAATCAAATTGCACTGGTTCCCCTCTTGTTGAGTTTACACCGTCCTTTACTCTTCGTAACTACCCTGTGGGGTCGGTGCTGTTGGTACCCCACTTTACATAAGGAAATGGAGGCTCAGACAGGTAGAGAAACTTGCCTGGGACACACAGCTGGCAAATAGAGTCAGGCCTAGAGTTGCCTCACCCAAAGCCCGTGTGTTTACTCATTCTTTCTGCTTGGCCTGGACCACAGCTTGCTGACTGCAGGCCTCAGAGGACGGAGTGGCCGCTGGCTTTTTGTCCTCTGAGCTCAGGCGCCCCTGGGATGTAGCCTCATGGTCTTGGAGGAGCACTGGAGTCCTGACTCCCTCCTTCCTCTCCTCCCCTGCAGGCTTTCTATTATGACCTGGACAAGGTGAGGGAAACTCCTGTCCGCACGTGGTAAGCAAGGTGGGCCATGGCTGGGCCTGGCTGGATGAGAATAACGTCTTTGCTTGCATTCCATCCTCCTGGCTGTCCCATGGGAGGAATACTTGGGTTTCCTCCCCACTTTACAAATGGGGAAACTGAGGCTCAGTGATGCGCCTTCTTTAGGGATGGTGAGGGGCTGGCCTGGCGTTGAGCGCAGCTCTGTGTGTCAGTACCTGGAGGAGGGTGGCAGGGGCTGGGGGGGAGTGTGGGCAGGCTACTTTTGAAGCATCTTCTCTTCTTCTGGGAGAAGCAAACACGCTCTGTGGAAAGGCACATTCGGAAGATGGAGTTTCACATCAGCAAGGTCAGCCTGGCTTCGGGGGGTGTCTCCCGGCTTGCTGGGCCTCTGCTGGGTTAGCAGTGGGGCGGTGGCGGGAGGTTCTCTGGGTGCCAGGTGGCTGGAGAGAGCCGAGGAGCAGAGCCTGCAGGGGCTGAGCCCTGAGATGGGGATCAGGGGGTTGGGGTTAGAGGGCTGGGAATGTTGAGTCCCACCACCCGATCATACAGATGGGATTGCAGAGGCCCAGAGAGGGACAAGGATTGGCCCAGGGTCGCACAGCAAGTGCCTTAAGCTTTATATTCTGCAAACTCTTCCGTGAGCTTGCTCTACTCCCCCAGGAGCCCAGTGGGCGGACAGAATATCACAAACCCACCTTCCCTGTTTCACAATTGAAAAATCGGGCAGGGAGAGGGGAAGCGATGCACCCACCCGGCCAGCTCACTAGTTTTTACTGTGCACCCGCTGGGTGCCAGCCTCTGCCAGGTGCTGGCGATGCGGAGCGGACGAGACAGACGTGGTCCTTGCCCCGCGGGCGCACAGTCTACGGGGGTGGGACCGCCGGGGTGGGGTCGGCTGCTCGGGGGCGAGCGACTGGCAGGTCGGGGCCCCGCCCCTCGGCGTGCGGCGCGCCCACTGGCCCGTGCGCCCCGCAGGTGGACGAACTCTACGAAGGCTACTGCATCCAGTGCCGCCTGCGAGACGGCGCCTCCAACATGCAGCGGGCCTTCTCCCAGTGCCCGCCGAGCCGCGCCTCCCGAGAGAGCCTGCAAGAGCTGGGCCGCAGCCTGCAGGAGTGCACCGAGGTGGGCGGCGGTGGCGGGCAGCGCCGCGAGGGTCGGGCCGGTCTTGGGGCTCCCTGGGCCCTGAGGAAGCCTCTCTCTCTGCCCGGGGGCCTCTGTCTGGCAGGGTCTGTGCGTCCCCCGTGGCCGAGCCCGGGGGCAGGCGGTGAGCCACCTTGTGTGGGGCTTTGCAGGACATGTGGCTCATCGAGGGGGCCCTGGAGGTTCACTTGGGCGAGTTCCACGTCAGGATGAAAGGTAACAGGACAGGGCTGAGAGTGGCTGGGCCGGTGCCAGTGTGGAGGGAGCATCAGGCCTTCTTGGGGGCCCTGGGGCTTGTGCAGAGGGTTGGTCAGAATCCCGGGGGTCCAGGCCCAGCCCTCGTTTCCACTCCTGTGACTTGTGACCTCGGGCAAGTCCTATCCCCTCTCTGAGTTGAAAGTGAGGGCCCAGGCCTGTCCACTGTCATCATGAAGGCCTATCCCCCCATCCCCCGAAGCTGATACCCACCCTGTGATGGGGGGGCTCCTCGTGTGAGGGCCTGTGGCCCATGGGGCAGGGACGGAGGAGAGTGGAGAGAGTAGCCCGTCTCTGTGTTCCAGGCTTGGTGGGCTACGCACGCCTCTGTCCGGGAGACCAGTATGAGGTACACCACGCTCCGGGCGGGATCAGACCTCAGGGCTCCTCACCAGGCCTTTGGGGGTTGGGAGCTGCTGGCAACCAGGGCCCCAGCTGGGTTTCTGTCCCCGCCCCGACCCAGTTGGCAGGGAGGGCCCCCAGGCAGGGGGCAAGGGGGGCGGCTGACCCCTCCCTCCGTGGGCCTGGCCCACAGGTGCTCCTGCGCCTGGGCCGCCAGCGCTGGAAGCTGAGGGGCCGGATCGAGTCTGACGACAGCCAGACCTGGGACGAGGAGGAGAAGGTCTTCATCCCCACCCTGCACGAGAACTTGGAGATCAAGGTGGGTGGGGCTTAGGGGCGGGGCCGGGGCGCCGCGGGGGGGGGGCTTGGCTCCGACACCACCCAGAACTCCCCATCCCCGCAGGTGACAGAGCTTCGGGGCCTGAGCTCGCTGGCGGTGGGCACAGTGACCTGCGACATCACCGACTTCTTCACAACCCGGCCGCAGGTCATCGTGGTGGACATCACAGAGCTGGGCACCATCAAGCTGCAGCTGGAGGTGCTGTGGAAGTGAGTCGGGGTAGCCGCCTCCCCCTGCCCGGGGCCCACTGCCCCGACTGGAGGCCGGCCCCAAACTCCCACCCAGAGAGGAGGGGGCGGGGTGGGGGGAAGGGGGCTCGCCGGCTCCCCCTGGTGGCCTAACCACGCCTTAGCATCCACCTTGGGCAGCCCTGCCCTCATCCTGCCTGCCCCCCAGACAGGCTGGGGCCCAGACCCTTGCCTGCAGCCCTGCCTACCCCACTGCCCTCGCCCCTCTCACTTTTGATTCCCTTCTCACTTTTGACCCAGTGGCTGTTAAAGACCTGGCTGGGGACTTCCCTGGTGGTCCACTGGTTAAGACTCCACGCTCCCAATACAGGGGGCCCCGGTTGGACCCCTGGTCAGGGAAAAAGATCCCACATGCCGCGGCTAAGAGCCCGCATGCCACAACTAAGAGCCCGCATGCTGCAACTAAGAGCCCTCATGCCACAGCTAAGAGCCCGCATGCTGCAGCTAAGAGCCTGCATGCCGCAACTACGACCCAGTGCAGCCAAATAAATAAATATTAAAAAATAAAATAAAATAAAGACCTGGGCTGGCCAGGACCCTTTCCAGCAGCCTCCTGGGCTGGGTTCCTGGGAGAAGCCTGCCTCTGCCCAGGAGGACTGGCTTTGCTGTGCCCACCTCATTCCCCGCTGACCCCTGCCACCCATCAGGCATAACGCCGAGTGGTCACCTTGAGTCCTCCCTGGGCCACAGCCCACAGCCCCATGGATGGGGGACACGCGTGAGAACGACCCCTGCCCAGGGTGGGGCTCTCCACTGTGCATGCCATTTCAGTGAGCGCTGGTGGTTTCCACAGGTTTTGGTTTTGGTAGCAGAGCTCTTTCTCCCAGATGAAACCTTGGGTTTCGAGGAAATTCCCTTCTCCTCATTCCCCAGGGCAGGTGCTGCAGGAGCAAAGGGGCTGAGACGCACTTCCTCTACTCTGGTGCTTCTTGTGAC
The DNA here is from genome assembly GCF_011762595.2 of Tursiops truncatus. Taxonomy (NCBI): domain Eukaryota; kingdom Metazoa; phylum Chordata; class Mammalia; order Artiodactyla; family Delphinidae; genus Tursiops; species Tursiops truncatus. Next base: position 75,486,848 of record NC_047048.1, on the reverse strand, counting down.
CAGTTGGGGCCGGTCTCTCCTTCCTCCCTGGGGTGGGGTCCGAGCCGGGGTCACTGGAGCCACTGCCCTCTCCCCGGTGAGCTGGGTGAATTTGGACAAGTGACACCCCAGCTTCAGTGTCTTCATTTGTCTAGCAGGGCTGAGCACGCCTCTCAAGTGTACGGGGCAGGGGGTGGCCCAGCGCCATGCAGCCCCAAGCCGGGCAAGTCCAAGGACCCGGGTATCCTGCCGGCCTGCAGCTGCCCTGGGCAGGCAGTGCCTCTGAGCCTCAGGCCCTCGTGGCTGGGCTGGGCCCCAGGTGTTGCGAGCTAGGCCTGTGTGCAGGGAGGCACGAGGCAGGGAGGGCTGACCCACGCCTGCCTGCTCCAAGGGCAGGCGAGGGCCGGGCTGACGCATCACTTCCTCACCCTGGATCTGCAGCCTTCCCTGTGACTGGCGCCCCCTGACCGATGAGGAATCTGAGGGGGGCAGTGACGTGGCTAACCCAGAAGACGGCAGAGCCGAGTGTCCACCTCTGGTCTGCTGAGCTTCTCGAAAGGCCTCTAAAGGGGGGGTGTCATTCACCTGTGTGGCGGCCGAGTGCCGCCCCTCGCCATCTGGCTAAGGGCGTTCAGGGCAGCGAGCCTCTGAGAGACGTGGCCAGAAGGGTTGAGAACGTGGATTTGGAGTCCCCTGGCTGTGCCTGCCCCTCCCCGAGCCTCCACCTCCTGGGTCCTGTCTGTGCTCCAGTGTCCTCCGGCCACCGATGACACCCTGGCCTCTGCTCTCCTCCAGCCCGTTTGATACCGAGAGCTTCCTGGTGTCGCCCAGCCCCACGGGCAAGTTCTCCGTGGGCAGCAGGAAGGGCTTCTTGTACAACTGGACACCCCCGAGCACCCCCAGCTTCCGGGAGAGATACTACCTGGTGAGTGAGCCGCGCCGGGCAGGGGTGCCGTGGTTCTAGCTGGGACCGGGAGTGGGGGGGACTCCCCAGGGGCCAGCACAGGGGGTGGGCTGAGCAGCAAACTTTGGGCTCAGCCTCCCTTGTTTGGGGGTCATCCTGGGTGTTTTTCTGTACTTTTTCTTTCTCGCAGCCAAGCCCTCCATTCTGGGGCCTCTGGACTTGGTCCTGGGCTCGGCTGGTTCTTCTGGATGCCTGGGATGGGGTTCTCTGGATGGTTCTACCACCCCAGCCATGACCTTGGCCTCCAGTCTGTTTTACCCTTTAGTATACGTTTCCAGTAGGTAATACCTTGACACCCTGTACAGTAAAATACCTCTTTCCTGTGGCCTCCAGGGACCTGGGTCCCCTCCTTAGCACCAACTACTCTTGTCACCTTCCTCCATATTCCTCCAGAGATGCTCTGTGCCGTCTGGGAGCAGATGCCTCTTCCCCAGCCTTTCTCCCACAGCAGCCCTTAACCGAGTGATGTACTGGACACTGTCATTCCCAGAGCGCTCCTCATTCTTTGTTTGCACGGTGCAGCATTCCACATTTGGCTAAAAATCGCACTTTGTTTAACAAGATATTGAGGTTCAGTTATTTGCTGTTACCAACGACGGGGCTGTAAATAACCTGGTGCACACGTCATCCTGCATGTGTTCAAGTATCTTCCCAAAGCAGGTGCCCCAGTGAGGGTCCAGGGACAGAGACAAAAACAAGGACATTCTGTCAAGCCCAGAGGGAGGGTGATGCTGAGCTGGATGAACCTGTCTCCCACCTCTGGACCTTAGGTGCGGAAGGCAGCTTTATATGAGCTGGGCAACTTGTGCATTTAGAGGAAACGTGATTGTCTGGCCAGGGTGGTCCCAGTGTACTTTGGTTGAAAAATCGTCTATGGTTAAGAGCATGGACTCTGGAGCCAGATGGCCTGGGGTCCAAATTCTGTCTATGCCTTTCATCTGCTGTGTGACCTTGGGCAAGTCATTCAACCTCTCTGGACTTCAATTTCCGTATCAGAGAAATGAGAACAACAGCACCGCCCTGATGGGGCTTTGTAAGGGTTAAATGACTTAGTTAATGAGGAGTGCTTACAAGAATGCCTGGCAAAAACAGATGGTGCTGTCTGAACATCAACCATTATTATTGGTTCGGTTGGTGAGGGGGAGGGGTTCGGGTTTATGTCAGCTCGCCTGGATTAAAACTCTCGCACTTTGATCCTCGCCTGTGTGGCCTGAGGATGAGCCAGTGCCCACCCTCAGGGAGGTGTGGTGATGGTTAAATGAGGTCTGACTCAGAGACTGGGGCTGGAAAGGAGGGCATTAGAAGGGTGATGAGGGATAAGGGCAGAGAGGTGCCAGGCTCTTATCAGCACTTCCGGGCTGCCAGTCACCTTGGTGGACCTCAGTCATCTTGAGAATGTGCGTATGCAGAGCAAGGGTCTGTGGGGGAAGCCCTCTGGGGGCCTCGCTGTGATCCCTGGGGCAGCTGGTGAGTCTGCTCCCGCATCCCCCTCTCCAGTCTGTCCTGCAGCAGCCGGCACAGCAAGCCTTGCTGCTGGACAGGCCGAGGGCCACCTGCATCCTCAGCTGCCTGTCCGACGGTGACCTTCGGGGGCCTGGCCTGCGGAGCCGGAGTCAGGAGCTGCCTGAGATGGACTCCTTTAGCTCCGAGGACCCCCGAGACACTGAGACCAGCACAACAGCATCCGCCTCGGACGTGGGCTTCCTGCCCTTGGCCATTGGCCCCAACACCTCCATTGAAGAGGGGGCCCAGGAGGACCCCCCACCCCTGGGCCTCCTGCCAGAGGTGTTCCACCTGGCGGAAGGCTCATTTGTGGAGCAGCCTGGGTGGAGAAATTTGGGAGTAGAAAGCCTCGACCTGCCACGGGGCTCCCCCTTCCGCAACCACGTGATCCCCGGAGGCCAGGAAGGCCACGATGAAGCAGAAACCGAGGATGGAGTGGATGGGCCCGGGGTGCCCCTCGAGAGGCCCCTGCAGGATGTCCTGGATTTACTGAGGTCCACGGACCCTGCCCCGCCCCAGCTCCGGGAGCTGGAGTACCAGGTCCTCAGCTTCAGGGACCGGCTGAAGGTACGTTTATTCTTTGCTGGGCGGAAGTCCTGCTTTGCTGATGGTGTGACAACTGGGAGTGAGATCCTGGGGCAGGGAGCCTGGGCCAGCATCCTGGCCTCACCCCTGTGTAACCCAGGTGGGCGATGTCTCCTCTCTGGGCCTCTATCTGTTCATCAGTCCAATGGGTGTAACAACGGCTCTCAACGACCTGGGAGGAGGATTATAAGAGGAAGTCGGGGCTCAGTGTGGATAACTTGCTCCACGTGCAGCCAGATCCCAGCCCCATCTCACATCTTCTGACCTGGGTGGGTGGGGCTGCAGCTCAGCTTTAAAATTCCCAAGTCGGGGCGTTCTCAGGGTCAGAGCTGGCACTGTGGGAGGCCCCTCACAGCCACACGCCCCACACCAAAACTTCTCCACAGGGCCCACGCCAGGGGCTGTCCTTGGGTGGCTCTCAGAGGTGCTGGCCTGGGCAGGTTATTTCTGTTTTTTTGGTTTACATATACAGATGTACATAAGCTAAAATGTATACTTATATATATATATCTATACATACAGCACCTACCTAGACATCAATTTTTTTTTTGGCCGTGCCCCAAGGCTCGTGGGATCTTAGTTCCCCAACCAGGGATCGAACCCGTGCCCCCTGCAATGGAAGCACGGAGTCCTAACCACTGGACCTCCAGGGAAGTCCCCATACAGCAATTACGTTATGGAACCACTGTCTTTTGTGTTCAGTTCACTGGCACTGAAATAGTTTAACAGCTCTCATCAAAATTCGTTTCGGTTATTCCAGCCCTGACCCCTCCCCCAACATTACAGTTCAGCACAGGTGAAAGTTTAATTTTTCACTTTATATCTAGTAACTTTAAAAACACGTTCGCTGTTTACCACTGCTGTGGTCTTTAAAAAGGACCTGCCAGAAAATTTCAAGAAAAAAATTTAAGAAGTAACGTCACCCTTTTTGTATTTCTTAGCGGCGTTAGTGTGTAGAACCATGCGGGTCGGCACGCACGCAGCTTCTGCCACATACCTGTATTTTTTTTTTTTTTTTTTTTTTTTTTTTTTTTTTGTACGCGGGCCTCTCACTGTTGTGGCCTCTCCCGTTGCGGAGCACAGGCTCTGGACGCGCGGGCTCTGTGGCCATGGCTCACGGGCCCAGCCGCTCCGCGGCATGTGGGATCCTCCCGGACCGGGGCACGAACCCGTGTCCCCTGCATCGGCAGGCGGACTCCCAACCACTGCGCCACCAGGGAAGCCCCCATACCTGTATTTTGAAAAATACACTTTGCATAAACAACCTAAAGTAATACCACAATAGGACAATAATTTTAAACATCTTCGAGGAAATTTTTTTTTTTTTGGGCAAACCAAGTTAGAACAATACAAATGATTATAGGCTATGGTGTTTAGTTTGACTTTTTCAAGAGAAATTATACACATAGGTATAGGTGTATAAATTCACGTATTTATATTCATGTGTATATGTGAGGATTTAATGAGGATTTAATTTTATACGTGTGTATATATATACACGCAGTTAATTCTCACTATTCACAGATTCTGTTTTTGCAAATTCATCTACTTGCTGAAACGTGCTCGTGATGCTTTCGTGGTCATTCAGAGGCACGTGCAAAGGGGCAAATAATTGGAGTCCCCTCATGTGCAAGTTCCCAGCTGAGGCTGAAGGAGATGACACTCTTCCTTCTTTTCTCAGCTCATACTGCACCCAAGTGTCCTTTTCACCGAATATTTAGTGCTACGTTTTCCACATTTCTGTACTTATTTCTGGTGATTTCGCTGTTTGAAACAGCGCCCAAGTGCCAGGCTGAGGTGCTGGCCAGTGTTCCTGACGTGCCTTATGGAGGAAATGTGTGTGTTGGATAAGCTGTGTTCAGGCGTGAGTTAAAATGCCACTGACCTTGGGTTTAGTGTATCAGCGGTACAGCGTCTATATTAAATAAGACGTCTTTAAGCAGACACACAGAAAACAAGGTTACGTATTGATGGGTTGATGAAAATGTTGACCAGAGGCTCACGCCTCTGCATCTCCCCTGGGAGCAATTGTTCAGTTTCAAATCCAGAGATCACGACGTTACACACCGTAACTACCGTGAACAGCAAGAACTGTGTGTGTGCGCATGCGCCTGTGTGTGCGCGCATATATATATGTATATATATGTATATGTATATATATATATTTTTTTTTCTATTGGGCAAGGAAATCTCTGCAACTAGTCTTACTCTTCTGTTGTTGCTCAAGGTTTTCTCTTTGGGCTCAACTTTCAGGAGCCCAGTTCTGGCTCTTGGGGCAGCATCTACTTGGGCTATGCCTTCGGTGCACTTTGTGTGAGACGAGGCCCCTGGGGATGGGAATCAGCCACAGCAGACTTGCCACTGGGAGACTCTGACGACTTGACACCCCCTCCTGCCGCCTCGCCCAGTCAGGGGCTGCCTTAAACTTCCTCTCCTTCCACGTCTCCCCGGGAGAGGAGACACCTGGAACTCAGAGGCTCACCTAGCAGCCTCTGGCCTGGGTTGTTGGGAGTTGTCTGGCCTGACCCACGCCGTATTTAGAAAATAATTTGGAATTAGTTGTTGATAGTTAAAAACTGGGCAGCTCCCCACAAAGTCTAGATTTCCACCTTTTCTTGGAAAACTGAACAAGCTGGCAACCTCAGGCCTCACACTCCGGGTGGCAGGTGGCCCTCTTGGGGGAGGGCCCTGCTCTCCAGCTCTCTCCTGTCATTTGCCCTGTCCCTGTGGGTGTTTGTGACCGGTGAGATTTTTCAGATCTGCCCTCCTTCCAGCTGTCATGCCAGACCTTGTCACAGGCCGTTCGGGAGGGGCCTTGGGGACGCGTCCCCTTGCCCGTCCCTGACGCAGGGGATGGCAGCCCTGCTGAGGGACGGTGACCAGGACGCCGTTAGGGTGGGTATGCTGGGCGGGTGGCCGGGCTGCCCTGAGTTCCAGCTGTCCGTCCATCCGTCCGCAGCCCCGCGGAGCCCGCCGGGAGCACGCGTCCGCCGAGAGCCTGATGGAGTACATCCTGGAGAGCTTCTCCTTCCTCAGCGCCCACATCACCCCGCATGAGTTGGCCCTGTTTGGGGGCTCCCAGGGTCCCCGGTGAGTGCGCCCGTCCCAACGCAGCCCTGGTGACCAGCCTTGGGGCCGGGCTCTCCCACAGCCCGGCCCTGATGTCTGTTTTCTTTATTGTGGCCCCGGCCCCGCCCCGCACAGAGCAGGTCCTCCGTGACCACTGAGTGAACGAGGATACCTCAGCCTGGCCCTTAGCCTTCTGCTCCGAGCGATGGGCTTTTTTTTTTTTTTTTTTAATCTTAAAAAATAACAATAGCGCACTCAGTAGGACCTCTGACCTCTGCGGAGCAATTGCCCAAGCGACCCCGCTCCCAGTTCCTTCTGCACAACTGCCCGCCCTCACCTGCGACACCAACTGCGTTCTCGGTGAAGCAGCTCCCACCTGCCCACTCACACTGGCCTGAGCGCTTCTCCTGCACCCAAAGTTCAGCAGCACAGAAGCGTGTGAACAGGCCACATTTCTCCTCTCTTCTCACGATCCCATGGGGAGGGTGTGGCATCTCCACCCCCCTCAGGGCTCAGGCTCAGCCCCTGCCCGGAGCAGACACAGTGCTGGGTACGCTTATGTGTCACTCACCCCTCACGGCCCCGAGCTTGGGGTTCCTGCCCCCACTTTTCAGATGAATAAACCGAGACTAGGGGAGGCTGACTTATCCAGAGTCACAGAGCTAGGAATTAGTTGGAACCTTAGGCTTCTGCTACAAATTGCACAGGTGCGGGGGGGGGGGCCCCCAATGCCATCCCAGCACCTGTTTTGAGTTGTTGCTACCTTTTGCTGCTTCTCCTTTTCTCTTAGTTTTCTCCTCAGTTTAACTCCATCTCCTTGGGACCTGGAGTTGGCCTCCCTGATCAGAGCTCTCCAGAGAGGGAGGGTTTCCTCTACCCTTGGAGGGAGCTGAACTGCTAACCGAACGGTCACCCGGTTCTTCTCAATTCAACTCAGAAAGGACAAGACTCCACCTCCACCGCCAGCGCTGAAAGCGCCGTCCAGGGAGCTCACGGCTGGTGCCCCAGAGCTGGACGTGCTGCTCACGATTCACCTCCGAATCTGCAAAGCGCTGCTGCAGGTGGGTGAGGAATGGGGGAGGGTGGGGTGGAGTCGGGTGGGGTGGCAGGTTCAAAGCGGGGGTGCTGGTGGTGGTGCTGGTGAATAGTCATGGGGTCCTTATACAGCCCAAGCCCTAAACCGAAGGCAGTGGTTGTGTCTCTTTGAGTGGCAGATGCCAGGACTCCAATCCAAACTGGCTCAGCCGAAAGGAAATTTTTTGGCTCGTAGGATTGAAAGGCCCAGAGGTGGGCTTCAGGCCCAGCTGGATCCAGGGTTTCAAACGTCATCATGACTGAGTCTTTCCCTCTCTCAGCTCTGCTTTCCTGTGTTGGTTGGCTTCACTTTCTGGCAGGCTGGCTCCTGCCGGTGGCAAAGGTGGCTCCTGGCAGCTCCAGCCTGCATCCTGTCGTCTCTACCCCTTTAGCAAAGGAGGAATCCCCAGATGACAGTCAGGGAGCTACCATCGGGATAGAAGAAAGGATGGGCACAGGGCAGGTGGGCGCCACAGGCATGGTGGTTGACCTCAGAGGGCATGTTCTGTGCTAACCCGGAGCATCATGGGTTGCTTCCCAGAAACTGGACTCTCCTAACTTGTCGAAGATGGTCCAGGAGTGCCTCCTGGAAGAAGCTGCACAGCAAAAACAGGTTCTGGAGACGCTTTCTGTGCTTGATTTTGAGAAGGTCAGCAAGGCGACATGCGTTGAAGAGAGTAAGTGCCTGTCCTCCATCCACGGACTGCCCGTGTGCGTGGCAGGAAGTGATGAGGATGAAAGCCCAGGGGGCCTACTCTCCCTTCCCCTAACCCAGAGTTAAATGGAGCCCAGGGGACATGAGTGGGGGCAGTGGCTGGGATCAGACACACACTGTGGGGTGGGAAGGGAGGCCCGCTAGCCTCGGTCAGCTGTGTGACTCTGGGCGAACGATTCACCTCTCTGAGCCTCAGCTTCCCCATCTGTATAGGGGAGGCCGCTGGGTAGGTGTCAGTGAAGGAACCCCAGGGCACATTCAGGGCATACAGTGTGCGGTCAGACAGTAGCTGTGACCCCAGTTCTGCCTCTGCCTCCTCTGTGGGACTTCCCCTTGTCCATAAGGAGAGGCTGGTGACAGCAGCAGCCCCAGGGTTGTCGTGAGGGCTGCAGGTGGTGACCCAGATGAGGTGCTCACAGCCGAAGCTGCTTGTCTCTGCGGGTCACAATGGGACGTGGGAAAGGGACTCTGCGTTAGGCCAGGCCATCCCTCCTCCCCGACCTCTCAGGGCCTAGTGGAAGGACATCTCTGGGCTTCCTCACTGCCTGCTGTTCCCCACCGCCAGTCAGGCTTCTGAGCCTGGGCTTTCAGTCATCCCGCAGGCCACGCGGAGGAAGGGGTGCCTGAAGCTGTGGAGAGGCTGCACGGAGCCCGGCGCGGTCCTGTCCTGCCCTGGTACGGTGCTGCTGGACCAGCTCAAGAAGACGTTCCTGCACAGAGTCCGAGGGAAATACCCGGGACAACTGGAAATAGGTAGCCCCCTGCCTGTGCCCGCCCGCCTCAGAAATGCTTTGTGGATCCTCTGGGGCCTTCAGCATTGCCTCGGCAAGCCTCCTAGTAGCCCCGTCTCCACCTCTGCGAACGCCTTCTCGGCATGAAGTGGAGGCCTTTCTGAAATTGACAACAAGGCATCTCCTTTTCCTGGGGAGAGGAGGGAGGAGTCCGTGAAGCCGGGAGGCTGCAAACGTTAGTGGGCTCGTGCACCTTTCTGACTCCATGGCTTCCACCAGAACCTTAGAGGGGTTGAGAAGGAGCCTTTATGGGAAGGTAGGCAGGACTTTACCTGCCCCATAGCGGTGTCTTGAATCTCGGCTGGACTCTTTCCCAGAATGCAGAGCTGCAGCACTTTTCTCTGTTGACAACTGAAGGGTGACATACTCCAGGCAGTGGCTCTGGGCCTTAAGCCGTTCTAACCACCTGCACATTCCCAGGCCCCGGCTCTGTGATTCACACCGAGGGGCGGGTGGGGCCCAGGGCACACGGATGCACCGCAAGACTCCCAACGCGGGCCTGTGGGCCTTAGCTGGAGCACGCCCCACGCAGGCGCAGGGAGGGACACCCACCCACACGCCATCAGAGAGCCTTTAAAGTGACCCGGCCGTGGCCGGCTGAGCAGCGCCAAGGGGGCGGGGTCTCGGGCTCCCCTCACGTCGTGTCTGTGTGTTGCCAGTGTGCCGCAGGCTCCTGGAGCAGGTGGTCAGCTGCGGCGGGCTGCTGCCCGGAGCCGAGCTCCCTGAAGAACAGACCATCACCTGGTTCCAGTTTCACAGCTACCTGCGGAGGCAGAGTGTCTCCGACCTGGAGAAGCACTTCGCTCAGCTCACCAAGGAAGGTAGGGGCTGGGGTGGGGGGCACATGGCCTCAAAGCAACACACTGACGACAAAGGAGTGTCCGTCGTGGAGACCTCTGTCTCGGCTCGGCTCTGGGAAGCCAGTGTTTCAGAATCACTGTGTCTTTCTCCTCCAGCTGCTCTTTCGAGAACCAGATTTAATTAGATTCTACATTCAGCCCACGTAGAAATGAGCTCCCAGGGCAGGAGGCTTTACAAAGCACAGAGCAGAGGTCAGAACTGGACAGGTGGGCTATTGCTGGGCTGGCTGGAGTCCCTGAAGTATGGACCTGGGGTTTATTCATTTTCAGGGTGTATTTGATCCCTTGCTAGAAAGCCTTCCTGGAGATTCCAGGAGGCCCCCTTTGAGACCAATCCAGACTGTCCACTTGGTGATCACACGGGCTTGTCCTGGGATTTGCTTCTCCCTGGCTAATGCACGAGCCACAGCTGTCCAGCCCGGCGCAATCAGAGGGGACCCCGGGCCTCCTTTTTTCTGTCTCTTGTAGTAACACTCTTCGAGGAGCTGCAGTGCGTGGGCCAGGCCAAGACAGTCAGGAAGCTGAAGGGGAAGCAGCTGGGCCAGCTCCAGCCCCTGCCCCAGACCTTGAGGGCCTGGGCGCTGCTCCAGCTGGACGGGACCCCACGGGTGTGCAGGGCGGCCAGTGCTCGCTTGGCCAGCGTAGCCAAGAACAAGAGCTTTCGGGAAAAGGTACGGTGTGGGAGGCGGCAGCCCCTGGCTGCAGGTGTGTGAGTTGGGGGGAGGTGGAGGGAGGTAGGCTTCCTCTCGGAAAAACAGGGAGCAGTGAGTGACTGGGGGCTGCATCTGCGGCCGGTATGTTGATGTAGAGATACTCCAGACATGAACACAGCCTTCCGCAAGCCCTCACCACTGGCAGCAGCCAGCCAGCCCTGGGGAGGGAGCTGGCATTGCCAGGCGATCAGTGGTTAGCAGCATGCCACGTGCTCACCACCTCATTCAGCTCAGTGTTTCTAAAGCACCTTATCTATTCGGTCTCTGAGATGTCATCTGCACGTAGAATGTCTCTTAGAATTCTGACAGTCACCCTCATTTACTTTCAACTAATGTGTGTGGCTGGCTGTTTCGTTGTGCTCGGTTCACTTGAAAACCAAGAGATTGGACCCCTCTGCCTTTTAGGTTCCTGAACACCTGTGACTCTTCTAGATTTCGGGTACCAGCCCCTGTGGTGGGAGAAGGGCAATACTGGGGCCTTGGTCTCGGGCTCACCCAAGTGCCAGGCACATCCCCACTGGCCCCTCCCCCGTGCTTAACAGCCCTTACAACAATTTTGCAAAGCAGTTGCCAGCTTTCTTTTCCAGCTGAACCGACTTGGCCATGGTCATGTGACTGACAGGGCGGGGTCAGAGCTGTGACTGGGGAAGAGTGAGGAAGGGAAGAGATGCTTTTCCTTCTGGCCAAGGCAGCAGCCTCACCGAGGCTCCCTCTGTGTTCACTTCTGCTGTCCCCGCTGGACACTGGGTTTCTCTGATTCAGCATTTTTTTTTTTTTTTTTTTGCGGTATGCGGGCCTCTCACTGCCGCGGCCTCTCCCGCCGCGGAGCACAGGCTCGGGACGCGCAGGCTCAGCGGCCATGGCTCACGGGCCCAGCCGCTCCGCGGCATGTGGGATCTTCCCGGACCAGGGCACGAACCCGCGTCCCCTGCATTGGCAGGCGGACTCTCAACCACTGCGCCACCGGGGAAGCCCTCTGAGTCAGCTTTTTATCTAGATGGCAGTTTCGGAAGGCATTTTGTAAACAGTACTAGAGAAAAAGTGTTTTCTTACGTCGTGACCCTCAGCCCAGGGACCGGCGTTTTTAGATAAATTGAATGCCGTAGCCTACAACTCGACACTGCGCACACCTGCTGTCAGCATTCAGGGGATGAGCCGTGGGCACCGTGGACTTTGCTCTCACCAGCCCCCCGTTCACAGTAACCTCATTTCCTAGGCTTTGCTCTTCTACACCAACGCCCTGACCGAGAACGATGCAAAACTCCAGGAAGCTGCGTGTGTGGCGCTAAAACATCTCAGGGTGAGTTTAACCCGTCCTTGGTGGGGATAGAGGGAAGCCTGCTTGTGGTTAATGCTGAAGTTAGTTCATTTCAAAATGATCCCACTGGGACCGAAAGAAAGAAAATCACTGCCAGTGAAGAAGCACCGTAAAGAGCTGGTTGTAGAGGAACAGCCACCAGCTCCAGCAGCAGAAGCTCTGATGGCAGAGGTCCCTCGGAAACAGTGCCCGTTTGCTCTGGCTTGGTGTGAACAAGCAGGTGGCCCCAGAGACTCACTTTTGAGCTCTTGGATTATATGGTTTAATATCCTCAATGAAAAATGTTCTAAGAGCACAATAAGCTCATTGTAGAAAAAAGAGAGTGTAAAAATACAGCAATGCAAAAATTATCCATCCTAATTCTTGAGCATCTCTGTGCATGAAACTTTTAAAATTTATATGGAATTCTGAATTACTTCCTTGGGCTAGACTTAGTGTTATCCCAGGGCCAGAGAATGCATTGATAAATGTTTTTGAGACTCATGATACCACACACCCATTTACACTCCCGAAAGCAGACAGGAGGGGATGCCCGTTTTGCCTCAATCTCATCTTCATTTGTAACCCTTATTTAAAAAAAAATCATTGCCATTCTGCTAGATGAAAAATGGTCCAATACAGACTAAATTCATTCTGGAATGAACCGGCAGGAAATTCTACAAGGACCATCTGGTTATAATCAAATAACCAGTGAGTGTTAGGGTGCCCACTAGGGGGAGCTAAAGTGCACTCTGGTCCTTGGCCCTGGAGGTGATCAGGTGGTCAGCTGTGCCTGAACCAGGTCAGACCTCCTCTCCTGGTCTGACCTGGAGAGCAGGGTTGGGAGAAGAAGACGGGGTAGAATGGTCCAGGAGAAAGCAGGTGTTCTCATTTCCAACACGGGCCTTTCCAAAGGTGTCAGGATTGAAAACATGAGATGCTGCCAGTGGCACTGTGATGAACCTGAGGCCACAGGAGAAACCTGGAAGCCTTCGGAGAAGGAAGGGGCTGAAGCCGCAGAGACCATGCTAGGGCTGGTCCTGCAGGGTTTATAAAAGTGGATACCTGTTCCTTAAAATGCCCCCTAATTGTCCCTTCCCCCAACCTCAAACAGGGCATCGAAAGCATTGATCAGATTGCCCGCCTGTGCCAGTCTGACGTGGAGGCCGTGCGAGCGGCAGCCCGGGAAACCACGCTGTCATTTGGTAACGTGCAGCATCCAGCGTTTCGAAGTGCAGTGGGGTTGCTGGGGCCCGTAGAAAGGTTGTGCCAGAGAGGCCACAGCCAGCTCTCAGGTGACGCAAAATAGCACACGGGACGGGCACCGTCAGCAACCTGTTTGGCTGCATTTGGCCAAGAGGCCGGTTTCCTTTATGGCTGAGGTGGCCGTTTACGACCCTTGGGAATGAAAGCCAGCTGCGAGGCAGGATTAAGGTTCAGCGGGCTCTGTCTTGGACAAAGGGACGAGGCCCTGGGGTCCACGTGAGCCAGTCCCAAAGGCTCCCCATCCCCTACCCTTTACAGCAGCACCGGAGGCCTAGGCGTCTGGAAGTACTAAGGCCACCTTGGCTCACCAGTGTAGGAAAGAGCGAGGTGGGGAGACAACCCAGTGACAGATGACCTTAATATTTCAGGTGAAAAAGGACGCTTAGCTTTTGAGAAGATGGATAAACTTTGCTCAGAACAAAGAGACGAAGCCTTTGGCCAGGAGGCAGATGTTGAAATCACAATATTTTAAAAAGCCTCAGCTAATGAGCCCAAACCCGGCACCTTTGTTTTTGCTGCTGCCCGGCCTCGACACAGGGAGGGCTTCGGGTGGAGGTACACGGTGTGCTCTCCCAAGAGCGTGAACTGGCCAGAGCTGCTCCCGGACTCTGGGCCAGTTACGAAGCCCCAGGGCACAAGTGGGACTTCTGTACGGGAGCAGAACAAGGGGCTGCACGGCACTTAGAGGGCTGCACTTCAGTCAATCAGCCTTTGGCTTTGAGAATCGGCCTGACCTTCCCCGGGGGCAGAGCCGGGTCAGTGCCAGCCAGCCACGTCACGAAGGGGCCGAGGCCAGGCAGGCGGAGGCCTGGAATCAGCAGGTCAGCTGGCTCAGCACTTCTGGTTCACTAAAGACTGGGACTGAGGAGGCGAGCAGACCGAGCGTCCCTGCTGAGGACAGAACTCGGGTCGTTCCCACAGCATCAGGTGTCACTGTGGGGAGGGCAGAGCCAGGGTTTCGACGGTTCGCCCCCTCAGCCCGAGCTGCAGCCCAAGCGCCACAGGGGAGCCGGCTGGCGGCCTGCTGACCGTGGGCCTTATTTTCACTGTGGTTCAACAGCACAAAGGAAACAAGAACATGCCGTCAGCCGAGAAGTCTTGAGTGCCATTTGCTTTGACCTCACTCATCAGAATGGAATCCATTTTCTGAAGCAAGTCAACTTAGGGTTTATTAAATAAATTGCTTCAGAAGCCATAAGCTAGTTTGAAGAAAGATTTTACTGAACATCATGTTTAAAGAAGGAAAATTAATTTCCTATTTAAGTCTATTAAAAAACCCAGACATGTCCTGGGCTGTTTCTGGGATAAGAATGTAGAGGTACCCTGGGGTCTGGATGTGGTATCAACAATGGCATTGGAAAGCTCTGTAACTTAAACATGCTCATTTACATTTCCTGTATATATTCTGTGCTTTTTGGTTTAACTCAGTATTTATTTGCCTTGTCCATATGTTGTTTTCTGAAATTTCAATTAAAATAACTTTTTATTGGCGTTCCACTCTACCTGAAAAAAGTGGAGGGTAGTGGTTGTTTTCTGGAATATCCTGAGGGAAGAAGCCATCCCTGCTGTCCCTCAGTGCTCTCTTTCCAACGTGACATAGACGCAGGGATAGAGGAGGGCTGCCTCAGGGCAGGGCTGCCCCTTGGACTCTCCACGTGCTCTCTGAGGCTCCCAGAGTCCCCTCTCCTTACAGACACCAGGCGGTGTGGCCCTTCTCTGGCCTTGGGCTCTATCTGACTTCTGCTTAGTTACAAATTTAGTTATTTTTTTCCACATTGGCATTCCTCCTCTTCATGAAAGCTTAGATGTCATTTTCTTTTTTTTTTTGGTATCTGAAAACGATTGAGGTGACGACAGTGGGTGTGACACCAGCACCCAGGTCCCCACTGTCCTTGCTGGGTGTTGTGTGGTCACGTGGCCACAGACGTTGTTTCTGGGTTCCATGGATGTTGCTGAGAGGCCACAGCATGAACAGTCTACTCAGCAGCCAGCTCTGAACAGTCATAAAACCTTGGATATAAGGAAATTCTTGGTAGTATTTCTGCAACGTTGTGCAAGTCTGAAATTATTTCAGAACAAGAAGTTGAAAAATCACTTTGGGGAGACTTACATTTAATTTTGTACACGAAACGAAGACTACACGAATTGTTTATACTTCACTGTTACCTCTCAGTGTCAGTCTCCACTGATGTGTCAGTTCCACATCAAATGTGACTCGGCAGAGGTGCTGAGACATGGCCACCGTTGTGTCTTACAGGCAGCCGGCTAAGGGACACACGTTCTTGAGGTTTGAGCAGTTCTTCAAACAACCTTTATAAATTCATTAAGTTATCCAAGGGCCCTAACACTTGAAAAGGTGAGTTTTGTTGTTGCTGAAATGGGTTGAGGCCTGAGGCGCTGAATAAACACGAGGCAGGGAAAGTGCCCCCAGCCCAGAGGCACCCACGACTCCAGGAGGCCGTTGCCGTCGTAATCCTCAGATGCGGAAAAACTATAACCCCTCTTGACTGACAACATCTGCTTCACATCAGCAGGGATGGAAAGAAAACAGAAGTTGCCCAGCCTGGTTTAGGCCTATTAAGCAAAGAAATGGGAAGCACCCCAAAGCCATGTTCTTTAGAAAAAATTTTTTATTGTTGCAACTAAAATGCAAACCCATCATTTATATGGCAAGTTGGAAAACTGTACAGTTTGACAGTTCTGTGAGGTCACAGAAGACCCTGAGACGCGCCCCCCGCCCCCCATCATGCATCCATGTATACACACACCTGAAAAGGTATCATACCAAAACACCTCGCTTTTTTTTGTTTGTTTTTATTTTTGTAAAAATGGTTTATTCTATGGCCATCGTAAAAAATAATGACCTGATGAGTAAATATTGGCTTAAGGCATATAGCAGAGCAGCTCGCTACTTCTCTAACATACGTGTGACAAGATGGAGAACCATCTGTTTTCCAAGGATAGGAGGTTAAACCAGTATATCCATTTTGAAATGCTACTATATATACACACCAAACTACTACATACATATACAGGACTTAAAATAACAAACAAGCCCAACTCAAAAATGCTTACAGCCTGGCACCTCAGAGTCTTATCCACACCTCACCAAGGCTCTGCGGGGCGATGCCTCAAATGTTCCCACCACAGACTTTCTCTGCACGAGCTTCTAACACGTGAAAGGCAAAATGTGAAAATGCTGGCAGAAGAGCAGCCCGTGAGCTATAGCTGCCTTTTTTTTTTCTTGTTAAAAAAGCCACTTAATGTGGAGGTCTTAAGTTCCCCTCGCAGGAAGAGTCGTGAGCACCATCAGTCCCCAGGGTTCAAGGGCAGGGCAGACGCCTCTCTCAGCAAGGCCCCCGGACCTGAAGGGCCACAGGCTGGCTCGAAGGGACCGTCGTCCAGGCTGTTTCAAGAAGTGTGGTTTCCAACAGTCGCCTTGGTTCCAGATCACGGTCCGCTCAAGAAGAGTGTGAACTTGGCACAGTGGAGGCTGACCCCAAAGGTGTGTGTGTCGTGGGGGACCTGCCTGTCTAAGTGTCCAGAGCGTGAGGTGTGACTATGGCTTCCCACACCCTTGGAATGTCTGAGTTACAGTGGGGCCCAGCTGGACCAGGACAGGCTGGGCCTCACTAGAAGTCACCAGAGTGTCATGCCAGGAATTGGGCAAATATCTGTTACGGGACATCGCTCCGCTGCCGAATGGCAATGATTTCAGCAACGGTCTTAGGAACCAGAGCCACGTAATGCTCAGCTCATGCAAAGGTAGACTGGACTTGTACACGGAGCGCGTCAGTAAGCAGAGATCTAAGGATTTCAAGCACGTGGTATTTGATCGGGACACAAGAAGACTGTACATGCATCCTAATACACACAGGGAGAGTGGTGACTGAGACCGAGGTTCGAGCAGACAACTGGGGAGGGGAGGAACCGGGACAAAGTAATCTCACGCCATGTGTCTTAAATAGCCAAGTGTTCATTATATATTATCCCCTTGTTCTATAAACATAGGCAAACCTCTTCTCGTGTTACCCAATGAAATCACGACTGCTTACAACCGTCCTCCTTCCTAGTACTGGTCTGACGCAGCAGGCTCACGGCAAAGTCCTCCGTTCCCAGCGCTACCTGAGGGTTTATTATTGTACTTTTTGATAAAGCCCTTGGTGCAAGGCTGACATCAAAAAACGTTAACACATTATTGGTTTATGAAGATGCTAGTGCACTGTGGATGCCTTCAGGAGAAAAGACTTAAAAAATAAATATGGAGTGGAGAGGCTCACTACACGCCGTCTCCAGGGAGGGCTGTGGGAAGGATGTCGCTTGCCGCCTGCCAGGGATGCGCCGAGGGGGCACCATGGGAGGCTCGCCCCTCCACCCGCACAGGCTGCCATGCTCTGCGCCACCAGCCCAGCGCCCTCCTCAAAAAATGGGTTGTGGGTCTGGTATTCAGAGGAAGGCGAGGGGGAGAAAAGTAGCAGGATGGAGGTGAGGCCAACCGCCCGGGGAGGGGGGCTTTAGTGCAGAACCGACGTCCGTCGGGGCGCGGAGAGCTACGCTGTCCAACGGCCCTCGCCTACGCCGGCTGCCTGCTAGGCGGCTGCGGGCTCTACGGGCAGGGGCGGACCGTGGGTGGAGGCAGGTCAGATTGTGTGTGGCTGTCGAGCAGGAACTAGGACGAAACCAAACGCTTTCAGAGGAGCCCGGCCCTGCCCCCGCAGAGCTGCGGACTCATGCAACACCTCGGCCGCCCGGGCCACTCCAGCCCCCGTGAAGGGGGTTTTGGTTATTATTATTATTTTTTACAACAGCTCCCCCTTCCCAAAATCACCCCCGAGGAAAAAGCTGTCTGCACGTTACTAAACCATCGGATGCGCTCAAAGGTGGTTGCTTAGAAAGAGGTAAAATACTTAAAATCATTAAAAGAAAAAACAGAAGTCTCGTGAGGTGATTTCCACGACCAGAGATTTGAGGCTAATCCTCACTCTTCTCCGTAACTTTAACGGCAACACATTCTAACGTGTGGATTTCTACTGAAATGGCATTTATGTTCCAAGCAAAGTGGAAACTGCTCCTTCTGGATCTCAATGGCTGGGTGAAAAGCCGGTGGCCACCCTGTGGTGACCTCTGACCCTGAGGCAGGGGCCCTGAGGAACCCTGTTTATGGGGATGGAGCAATGGGGGCAGGACGTGCGCAAGACGGCTGTAACGAGAGGGGGCCGGTGGAGGAGCGGACAACGGGAAGCCAGTGGGACACCCTGAGCAAAAGCAGAAGCCGGGTTCTGTTTTCTAGAGACGGCCTTTTGTTGTTTTTCTTCTTAAAACGGGAAAGCTCGCAGGCACTGTCCCGGCTCAGTGTGCGCTCAGCAGAGGAAGTGCCTGAGCGAGACGATGTCCGAAACCCTCAAACCCTCTCCTCCAAAGGACTTTACATTCGCAAAAGTGTGGGAGTCTTTCCCTGGGAAATCAAATAAAAATTGTGTATCTGGTTACACCACCTAAGGGTACAAGAAAGTTTCGTAAGTGCCTAGTCTTTTTTTTTTTCCCAGAAATAACAAAAAGCTGCTTTTTATAAAGGTTAAAAACAACAATGTGTTGTAATTCTATTACTTTTTTTTCAAAAACAAATGAACAAAAAAAGAAAAAAGAAAAAAGAGAGAGAGACGTATTTGGCATTTTGTCTACTTACTCCTGAATAGGTTAAGGCCCTGAGATTAGACTCTTCTATTCTTGGGACCACAGGGCTCCTTAAGACCCCGGTGCATCAATCCTCAATTCTCTCTCGTTAGCCCTTCACAGTCCCAGACTTTGAAAACCTTTGATCTGTTTCTTCTGAGGCTGGCTCAGAGGCTCCCGCAGCACTGAGCGCTACCGCCGGGCTGGCGGCCAGGGCTTGCCGTACACGCGGTCTGGCCAGCACGTCCGTCAGTGAAAACATACCCTGTAGCAGAGGTACGCGCCGGCTGTGAGGACCGTGGCCACGCACACGTTGACCAGGAAGGGCTTCCAGTGAGTCGGCGCCTGGTCCTGCTCCTCCTTGGGCAGCGATGGCTCCCCCTGGGCGGGACCTGCCCCCGCGACCCGCCTCCGGACTTCAGTGTCTTGACTCGCGCTGAGGAATGAGGGGGGCAGAGGCGGGTTACTCACTCGTGAAAACAATGGCAAGGATGCTATTACTCCCGGAGGAATTCTAGGAAAAAATGAGCCACGTGGAAGCAGAGCCTGCTGATGCTGACACTGGCCAGAGGCCCGCCTGTCACCGCCTCCCTCCCAGGGCCCGACAGCAGGGCCAGGGTGGGGTTCCGGAGACCCGCGGACTCCTCAGTGACGGGGCTGGGTAAGGGTCTGAGGAGCAGTACAGCCCCTGGGGCCGCTTGTGGAATGTTCCCCTTCAGATCAGGGAAGGTAACAGTGCGACCACAGGCTTCCACTCCCTCCCCGGGGCCTGACAGACGTGGACACACAGAGGCCTTTGTTGCTGCTGACATGCGAACACCACACATCTGCAGTGCTGACCCTCTGCCCTCCCCGCTGCACGCCCAGCCAGTCCTGCCAGCAGGCCCACTTCCCAGGTGTCCCGTGTGCAGTCAGTTGACTACCTTGCTGGGGGCAAGCCAGAGCCACCCTGTAGGGCTGTCCCAGGACAGGCCAGAAGAGGCTGTGGGCCTGGGTGCAGCCAGACCCTGCCTCTCCCCTCCCCACCTCTCCCAGGCCGTTGCCCTCCCACCCTTGCGTCCATCGAGGCGGCCCTGGCCACAGGAAGTCCTGCCTCCCACAGGCCTCTCCATGGCCCTGCTGCCCCAGCAGCCTCCCGCGTGACTGGCAGGACCATCCGGGGGCACCGCCTCCCCAGGAGACAGGAGGAGGCTGCACGAAGCACCCTTCTCGGCGCCCACCCGGTGAGGCCCCAGCCGCAGGGCTGAGGCCTGTGTGCACGTGGGCTCCCCGCCCTCCCCGGTGCCCAGAGGCGCATAGGTTCTTGGTCCCACTCCATTCTTTTCCTGGAATTCTCTGGCTTTCAGCTTCCCAAATCCACACTTCCCTGCTCACCACCTTCACCCACAGAATGTGAAAGGCACCTTTCTCTCCACTGTCTTCATGAATAAAGAAACAGGACCAATGACACAAATTTGACCCAAGTCACGTGCCAGCTCCCATCCCTCTCATCCTCGGCCCTCGGCGAGCCCTCAAAGGGAGCACGCCAGCCCCCCCTGAGAGTGTCAAAAGAGGCCCTGGGAACCGGGGCACAGTCGCACTTGTTCAGCACCTGCTCTGGGAGGCCCCGCTGGACAAGTGTCTCTCGAGCCCCAGAACCGGACCCGGTGTTCCTGTGATGAGGGCCAGTTGCACAAAAGGCCCTGGGGAGTAGGTTCATGGGCCAGGACTGGGACCTGGACACCAGCATTTAGCAAAGTGCCCGGGGAAGATTTTGATGATCAGTTTAGCCAGAGGCCCCGGTGGGGCACACACTGTGTGTGACCTGCTTTCTCATGCATGACCGTTCCAGTGTCCGGCCGTAACAATACACCCTGATCCCATTCTTTAATAGCTGCAGAATATCCAACACAGGGAGAAAGCACGACTTATCTAATCCCTGGATACACAATCAGCTCATCTCTAGATTTTCACCATTAGAAATAACCACGAACACCTCGACCTGTACATCTCTGCACACCTGCTTGAGAACTCCTGCTGGCTGAGTTTCTAGGTGTAGACAAACGTGGGGTCAAAGTGTGCACTAATCTTAAACTGCCCTCCAAAACTGCAGGCACCAAGGGCACTGCCTCCACGGTCTCAGGCTCGGGCTAACCCCCGTTCATCCTTCAAGCTTGTGCACAATGCCACCTCCTGCTGGCAGCCTTCCTTGACCACCCAGGGAAGGTTGGGTGTCTCCTCTCTAAGGCTGACCCCCTCAGCGTGCACCTCCATCACACCCCTGTCCATGGGCCACCACCACAATCTACTGCTCCCTTGCCAGTAAGATGGTCTAGAACACAGACCAGGGGCTCCAGTCTAGTTATCTCAGGGTTTCACATGCATCAGTAGGTGCTCAGTAATCTTTGTCAAACTGTAAGGAAGCAAAACGGCAATCAACTCAATCAAGACCACATGAAAAGGGGGACTTCCCTGGTGGTCCAGTGGTAAAGAATCCGCCTTACAATGCAGGGGATGCGGGTTCGATCCCTGGTGAGGCAGCTAAGATCCGACATGCTGCGGGGCAACTAAGCCCACACGCCACAACTACTGAGCTCGCGCACCTCAACTAGAGCCCGCGTGCCCTGGAGCCTGCGCGCCAGAACTAGAGAAGAGGAAACCCGCACGCCACAACTAGAGAGGAGCCCGCACACCTCAACGAGGATCCCACGTGCCACAACTAAGACCCAATGCAGCCAAAAATAAACAAACAATAAACAAATCTTAAAAAAAAAAGACTACATGAAAAGGTTAAGTACCCCAAGACCATTCTGGGGGCTGAAGGTACGTGGTCAAGCCTGGATATCAGTTTCAGGACTGGCCTGAAGTCCAGGGCAGGTTTCTGTCTTTGTCGCTGTCATCACCGGGCTGGAAGACCTGACTCAGTCGCACCAGACCCCTGATTCCAACAAGCACCACCAGGTGGTGCTAGATCCCCGCTAAAGCAGTCACTTCCCTGGGCCAACCTGTGGCTCAGTCAGAGGCTCCTCCAGCTGGGGGAGGAGCAGGGACGGTCCAGGGGCCTGTTCCTCAAGAACACAGAAGCACCGTTTGCCAAGAGGAGGCTGGGTCCACAGGGTTTCAATATCAATATGTATTTCTGGAACAGAAGGCCATTTCCCCTCACCCCCAGCAAGCCAGGACCCTCTCACATTACCTTTCCAGGCTGCAGGGGGCGGTTAAGAGGGTTCTGGTTTCTTCCTTGACGGGCCCGTCTTCTTTAACCTCCTCAGTCTCAGCTGTCACCCACTGGTGGTTTGCGAAGAACTCCTTGCACTTCCCATTGTGTGGCTCCAGGATTCGTTTGGGAGGCCGGGGAGGTGGGGGGATGTGCTCGGGTGGAGGCTCCAGGTCCTCGTGGGAGAGCTCTTTCCATTGTTCCTTGAAAAAGCAGCAAGAGGAAGTCCCGTGAGATTTCACGTTTGGCTGATCTGTCAGGAAACCTGCTCCCCTTTAAGTGAGCACTTCAAAGGCAGAAATTGGAACATGGTGAAACCTTCCACAACTTTTTAGCTATTTAAACACGAAGCCCAGCTATTTCCTCTGACCCAGGATACTGTTTCAACGTTTACAATGAACAGCCTCCTTCTTTACAGGCAAAAATTTAAAACCCACACACCTGGATTAAAGCAAAAGCACTGCTGACCTGTACTGAAGAGTCTCCCATGATGAACTTGGCGCCTTCGATCACAGCCAGGTAGGAGAAACGGAGCTGGTCTGCTGTCTGGATCAGTCCCATCCGAAATTTCCGCATTTCTAACAGAACTTTCTTGATATCAACAGAAGAAGGGTCTTTCCTTTTGTCCATCTGAAAGCCAGAGAGGAGACACAGCTCAGTGAGGTCCAAGCCTCAAGTACAACGTGACTGTATATGTCCTGGAGCGTGCCAGTTCCTATTCAGGAAAAGTCATAGCGAGGAAGGCAGAATTCTAGAAAATGTGGCAAAATTGGGACCATTTGAGCACAGGGGCAAAATGAGAGGGAAGGGGATTCTCTGGATCTTCCACATTAAAATTAAGGGCCTCCCTTCAAATGAAGCTATTTAGGGTAAAGCTCCTTTCATGGGAAGGAAGCTATTAAACGTGAAGATCAAAGCTAGTTTATTGCAGAGACAGTTAACAGAGAAGCTGTGGCTGGGCCAGACTGGAGGTTAAAATGTGCTCCCTTCTCTTCTCGGGGTATTTAAGGGCCTTCTTACCAGCAAGAGGCAGGTGTCAGCCAGACAGAAGGTCCCCGATCTGCCGATGCCAGCACTGCAGTGCACCACAATGGGGCCGTACTCCATGCTGAGCGACCCCGACTCGCGGACTTTGAAAAGAAAGTTCAGAAACGAGGCTGGAGATTCAGGGACTCCAAAGTCAGGCCACGTGGTATAATGGAAATGTAAGATCTCTCGAGTTTCTTGAGACTGGAAGAGAAATATACTCATGACGATTCTAAGAGAATCACCTGTACAGAAATCATTAATTCCAAGTAAGCATGAAGTGCCTTTCCACCCACCTAACTCCAAGAGTAGCCTTAATTCTCAGATTTTTCTCCCCGGGTCCACAAACCCAGTGAACAAATACCAAGCCCCGAGTGGACCCCAGGTTGCTCCTGCTTCAACTGCCCCTCCTTTAGGATGGAACAGTCTTGCCCACAAGAGCCCTTGTCTCCAATGTTCCTCTCACTTCTGCCGTCTTCATGATTACAACCGATTTCTATCCGCCCCACAAGTCAAAATGATGCTTCGCTGCCACCCACAGCAATCTTGTCATCAAAGGCCTCGGGGTTTCACATGAAAGAGTGGAAATGTAACTGCACGTGTGGGGCACCAGCTCTGGGAAACTCGGGGCTTTCCTTACAGAACTATCTGGATGCCTCAGAGAATTGTCATTTTACAGAAAAAAGTTACCAACTCAGTCTCCAAAGACAGGAGGCTGCCACGTGTGGCTCAATATCCAGCTGAACAGATGGTCCACGATGAGGAGGAGGATGCTGACAAGACCAGCTGCACTGGCCCCACAAGCGGAGCGCTTACCGTGTTCCAGTGTGGGCACGAGAGCTCACTGGGTTCTCACAGCAATCCCTCGAGGCACGTAGTCCCGTTACTCCCATTTTCCAGATTAGAAGACTGAGGCTTGGCAGCTAACCCTCCATTAAGTGGGGGAGCAGGAGTTTAAATCTAAGCTTGGTTGACTCCAGAGCCCACTGCAGGAACTCTTGAAAGGAGGAGGACCCTGGCCCTTGTCTCCTAGCCCAATCTGCTCACTGTGGAACAGAAAGAACGGCCTCTGGTGCTGTTTCCAGCTCCGCTCCTTCCTCTGAGCCTCTGAGACTCCACTCCCAGGGTGGACAACTGGTCGCCAGGAGCAATGATCAAAATGTAGTCCTTGCTGAGGAGAGCACCCAAGATTATACTAAGGCAAGAGCCCACAGTAATGGGAGCCAGTCACAGGGGAAGTAAGGCCTGCAGACAGGAACCACCCCAGCTGCGCAGCGCCAAGGGCCAAGCCAGTGCCTAGGTTACCTGGACAGCAGCTGATGGTGAAACACTTTGGGCCAAAGACCCGCTGACTGACAATGTCTCCCTTCGTTTGGCAAATGTCCATAACGTGCCTCCCGTGTGCCCGGCACGATGAGGTAATGACCCCGCGCCCTGCCCTCCCAATGCTCACAGCTTAGTTACAGCAACCTTCCCTGACCCTAGTGTGATGAAAACGTGTGAAAAGGACCCACAAAAACAGCAAGGACCTAACATCAGCAGAGAACACACACGTGTCGCCCTGCACCAGCTATTACACACACTGGTATCTTTCTGCAGAACTGGAAAAAATCTGCTTATGGCATTAGGATAACTTATAGAACCACACCAAACAATTCCATACTTTCCTCCCTAGAAAATGATCTCCTTATATCCTTTAATGGCTTAAAAGAGAAATGTGCCTTCTATTTATTTTGGAACAGAAAAGCACTTAAAAATAGATTTTTTAAAAAATGGAATAAGAAGGGCTTCCCTGGTGGCGCAGTGGTTGAGAGTCCGCCTGCCAATGCAGGGGACGCGGGTTCGTGCCCCGGTCCGGGAAGATCCCGCATGCCGCAGAGCAGCTGGGCCCGTAAAGCCATGGCCGCTGAGCTTGCGCGTCGGAGCCTGTGCTCTGCAATGGGAGAGGCCGCAACAGTGAGAGGCCCGCGTACCGCAAAAAAAAAAGGAATAAGAAAACATGCCAAAAGCAAGTTCCTTCTTTTAATTCTTAAAAAGGTGTGGGTTACCTTCTGTTTACTCCCTCCCTCACGGCTGCCCACCTCTTTCTCAAGGAATTCATTCCAAACGTGTGCTCGGCCAGGTACACGTCTGACAAAAGACTTTTTCAAAACCACGTCTGTTTGGAGCAAACAGATCTCCCCCAAAGCTCCAAGCTGCTGCCTCTGCTCTGCCACGCAAACAGCACAAACCTCTTCTGCTCTGTCCAAATTCTGTTTCCCTCATGAAGCAAAGGAAATTTTCTCAAGAGTTTGCCGGAAGTCACTTGCAATGTCAGGCTTGCAAACGCTCAGAAGCATTAAAAAAGTCTACCACGTAATCCTCCAGGCACATACCAATCCACTGCCAACATTATTGCTGAAAATCCTCCGTATCAAACCCCTCCATAAATCACACCCCGAGAGCCTGCATGCGGCTATGGCCGGGCTTTTCCCTAAGAACTGGTGTTAACTAGTGTTGGGAGAGAGCTCTGTGGGGAAGGAGGCAGGTGAGACCCGCCCCCAGGCACCTCTCGTCACCTGGTAAGTAAGCAGGTAAGCTCTACTCACCATAGTGCTAAAACTACTTCTTGCTCAGAGCACAGAAAACCACTGGCATAAACAACTGGTGTTCAGTAGTATCACCCAAGTGAAAAGACATCTCAACCAGTAACTGTCTGAAGTACTTAAGCGCATGCCATACTCACTGTGAGGTTTTCCAATTCTAGTTGTCGTACTGTGTAATATGACTTAATATCTTCAGAGATCAATGTCAATTTCAAATTTGTGTCTTCAAAGATCATTTCTTCTTCTTCTTTTTGTGGCCAGTACTGTGCACATTTTAACTAGGGGAGAAAATAACATTGAACTATTGTGAGCAACTGACAGTCTTCCTATGGAGGTTTGAAGTACCGTCCACGAGCTTTATGATAACCCAAAGACCCAGGGTTTTGTGACCTTGGAGGTCGCCATCAATGTAACCTGCCTGCCTCCAGAGGAGATGGGGAGGGGGTCTGTGAAGATCTAGACCAGGACTAGTCAGGCAGACAGGACTTGCACTTCCAAACCCAGCTGCCCCGGTTTTCCACACAGCGAAGTGTTCCAGGGGTCTGATCCTCTCCCTATCACCCATGAAGGAAGCCAGATGGCACACAAGGTTTAGTCTCTCATGAACTACTTTATGTAGCCATTTCAAAGGTTATCAAGACCCTGATGGGTGCTCTCGGCATAGCGCAGACTCCCTACCCTGGGGACGATAACCAAGGCTAGAAGAGACCACATGAAACACCGTAAAAAGCTTGAAGGGCTGTAATCAAATGCAAACCAGAATCGAGAAGGTTTGCAGAGGGGTCCTCCAAGGCTGGGGATCACCCACTGCCCCACCCCACCCTTTCATTCTGGTTCGGTTCAGTTCAGAAAAATCCCTTGTTGTAGTTTAAAAATTTTAGAAACTACTTGATGCTCTTGATTTAAACGTAGCTCATTAACATTTTCCTTAAAGCAAGCAAACTCCCGAAGATTTGGTTTCATTTAGAGTTCAAGAAAGAAAATCTGAGTCAAATTTAGTGGCATGCTTTGCTTGAGCCAAGTGTCTACGCCAGACATTTCTGGTTGCTGATGACTGTTCTGGATTAAAACAGCAGGTAGATGGGGGCTAAGCTGCCAGGTCCATAAGCCAGAGGAACCGACATATGTCCCCAGACAGAGGGACCCTCAAAGATGGTATGACTTTCAGCAAATGAAATATCAGTGTGTGTAAACAGCTCTTTGGGAAATGGTACAAGTTCAAGACCCTTATAATTCAACATGCATTGACTCAGAGGAGCCAGGAGGCTCTTGAAGAGGCTGAAGACAGAACAACAAAAGCCCATCGGTCCTGCTTTAATGAAAACCAAAGCAACAGAAAAAAGGGAGGGAAACAAATTAAGAAACACCACACTGAGATGCCAACACAGCATCAAACTTTATGGTTTCCGAAGAAGGCCAATAAGAGCCTGGACACTGGCCTGTTTTAAAGTTTTGGCCAGTTTCACCCTCCCTGCACCAATGGTGAGCGCCAAAGATGAACCCCTGGAACAGAGCCCATCTGTCAGCACCAAAGAGATCCTGCCACTCAGGACACAGAAGCATCAATAGCATGGCACGATCCCATGCTTAGCCAAAGTGGGTGAGGCAGATGACAGCAAGACTTCAGGAGACGCTTAAAGGATGCATTCATTCCCACACTTCAAATCATTAGACCTGTGTAATGCCTTGAGACTCCAGAAACAGACTGCCCTGGTAGGTCCAAAACCACGTGTGCAGGAGTGGGCACCCAATTCAGTGAGCAGACCAAGAGTAAAGCAAAGAAGCAGAAATGCAGAATGGCGAGCTGCTACCAAAGAAGAGGCCAATGTTTTCATGCCTCATGGGCAGGAAAGGCAAGTCTTTTCAACCTCACGTCCACACAGCAAGCAATCACTTTCAAAAGCAAATATAAAGCCTTACAAATCTCTGTAATCTGGGTAAAGAGCAAGACTTTGGAACTCTACAGCTGAGGAATTCTGGCACACACTAAGTGTCAATACTTATTTAAAAAACAGGAGTTCTTAAAAGAACTCTTAGGCATCTATAGCAACATGCCACGGTCTGCTGTCATTTCCTGTAGAAATTTTTATTGTAAACATATGCAACAAAACAAAACAAAATAAGCACAATATCAACTACTTCCTGTTATCCTGTTTAGTTGATACATAGTGACCGGAAAAGGCGATTTATTTTATTAGAAAGCAGTCCTTCTTCAGGGTTAAAATTGAGGCATGTTTTGGGTTGGCACCAAACAGCCACATGGCAGTGCCAAAGTACTGGCATCTGTCATACCTGCTGTTACCACCATGAAGGCGGGTGTGAGAGAGTCCTTGCTTGGGTCCATCTAAGACAAAGAGCTACGCCATCTTGAGAAAAATCCATGAAAGTCATCTGGGGTGACCCTGTGATGGGTGATTTGGCTGAAAGAAGAATGAACACAGAGAACTAAAAGCAGAGTACGAGAGAGATGCACAAAGCCTAAAGCACCTATGATACAAAACCTAGTGTCTCGGGCCTGAAAGCACTTGAAATCAAACAGCATCTTTAGTAGGGATTTCAGGGGAGAGATATGGGCGATGTTTCTGGTTGAACATGGCTTTGCTACTTCCCCCTAGACAACAAGCCCGGCCCCTACACACATGCACTCTATCCCATCATGTCTAAACTCGGTTTTTAAACTGAATGAATGAGAACTTTGGCCATTTGGATGACCTTAGTCTAACACACACGATCATTTTCTGCACAACGGTTTTCCAGGAAGCACAGGGTCCCAAAAGGGTAACGGGCAGGTCTGCCAAAAATACAGGGAGAACATCTACCACTGTTTGGTGAAAGAAGGAAACCAGAAAACAAATATGCATTACATGGAAACGCTCTGCAAGCTGGTTTTCACCACGGGCTGTGTGGAGAAGTTATAATTAGATTAGTTGAGCAAACAAGACAATGCAATTTCTTATAATTTTCCCCAGTCAGCCCTTATGGGGTGATAACGTTGAGGCCGAATTAAAAATGTTTATCCCAAGGAAACTTTAAGAACCATAAACCATACGTTGCTTTCCATGCCAATCTGCAGGCCCAAAAGACCCACAGTAAAAAGAAGAGCTGCAAAGGAAAACAGAGATTACTGTCACATCATCACAGTAAACTACAATAAAAACCAACTAGTTTTTTTTTGTTGTTGTTTTTTTAATGGCCAACATAGCAGTCCAAGGGGAAAGGTTGTCACAGTGGATCTGTGGTCCATTTACGTTCGGCCTTGGGTGGGCGACAACCAAGAGCAGGGCCTGGTGACAAACATGTGACTGCAGTACAGGGCCACCACTCCTGGTGTCCTGTGGCAACAGTAGCTAAAGCAAACCGCGTGCAAATAGCAAAGAGGTTTCAACTGAACTTTTAGTAACAAATAAAAGGCAAATGCTACCACATCTGATGATTTTAAAATAAATAAGTCATGATTTAATATTCTCAACCCTCCATACGACTACAGAGTGTTTCTCAACTGAGGGCAATTCTGCCTCCCAGGGGACACTGGACAATGTCTGGGGACATTTCTGATGGCTTCAACCTGGGGTGGGGGTGATACTGGCATCCAGTGGGCAGAGACCAGGGATCCTGCTAAACACCCTCCAACGCACAGGCCGGCCCCCCAAGACAGAGAGCGATCTGGCCCAAACGTCAGCAGCGATGAGGCTGGAAGACCCCGAAGGGTCATCTGTGCTCAGCACCTGCACCGGCCACCGTGTTTCACTTCTCCTTGAGGAGTGCGTGTATTGCGGGAACCTCGTGTTTTGTTTCTTTACTCAAAACTGCTGACAAGAGTGGTGATGGGGCTTCCCTGGTGGCGCAGTGGTTCAGAATCTGCCTGCCAATGCAGGGGACACGGGTTCGAGCCCTGGTCTGGGAAGATCCCATATGCCGCGGAGCAACTGGGCCCATGAGCCACAATTACTGAAGCCTGCGCGTCTGAAGCCTGTGCTCTGCAACAACAGAGGCCGCGATAGTGAGAGGCCTGCGCACCGCGATGAAGAGTGGCCCCCGCTTGCCACAACTAGAGAAAGCCCATGCACAGAAACGAAGACCCAGCACAGCCATAAATAAATAAATAAATACATTAAAAAAAAAAAACGAAAATAAAAAACAAGGTTTAAAAAAAAAAGAGTGGTGATGGGTGAGGGTTTGCTTCACATTTGCAACTTCACATTTTATTAATCAAGCCACTGCAGAGAAAATCAAAAACCACTCTCACTGTAAACATTTTTTTCTAAGACAAGAAGCATCACTACATCAACTGAACACTCAGGTAAGCTCTTTACACCTGTGACTGCGGAGCGAATAAATACTCTCTTTCAAGAAAAGGAGGCAGAGGCAAAAGTATGATTTTAAACATGTGCTGTCGTACGAAGGCCATTTGTTGTAACCAAGACCGTTCCTTTCCGGGTGCGGGAGGGAAGAGGCTTTGTGGCGAGTGCTTTACTGCTTTAGGTTTTCACTGCTCACGTTTCCTTTGATGTGTTACTTCTTTGCACTTGTATTTTTTCCCTTTAGGGCCACGACTGTGCTTTCTTCAGAGGGGTGGCGTCTCCGGAGTCTTCATGTTCTCCTGGCAAGCCACGGCCGCATCCTGACACAGCCAGGACAGCTGCGACAGCAGTGCCCCCGCTGAGCCCCAGAGAGCACAGTGCCAGCACCTGGCCGGGCCTGGGCCACACGCTCCTCCCGGTCTCCGTGCTCCTCAGCCCACCTCCTCCCGGGGCCTCCACCTCTGAGGCTGCGGAGCCCCGGCAGTGCTGGTGCTGGCTGCGAGTGTCTGCTGCTGGCCGTGTCTGGTGCTGGCCGTGAATGTCGTGGGAAGCAGGCGGGAGCCAGGGGGGCGGGGATACGGCATCTATTCCCTACTTCAAAGATGCGTGGGGAGGGAGAGCACAGCCACCGTGGCCCCAAGGGAAGCAACGTGGGATGCCGGGAAGTGGGGCAAGTGTGATTCTGATCATTAGCCCAGAGAACTGGCAAGAAACTTAAAAAAAAGAACAATTTAATAAAATAAATAAACGTTTGTCCTGGCTGGAGTCTGGAGACGGAAGGCGGGGCTAGGGGTCCAGGTTAACTAGGGCCCAACCATACCCGGTCCAGTAGCCACATTATGCATAGCTGGGAGGCAGGGGGAGCCCCAGAAGAGTTTCAGCTGTGAAGAGGTGTGGTGAGACTTGCTTTAGAAAGACCATTCGGGATACAGGACGCAGGAGAGACTGAGGAGAGCCGTTGAGGGGCAGGAGGTGGCCTGAACAAATGCACACCTCGAGTCCACGTTGCAAAGAACTTGGAAGAAAGGAACACACACCCTGAAGTGAAGCACAAGCAGACAACGTCCACACTAAAGAGGTGTGGCCAGGAGCCAAGCGTCTGGGGATTTTATGGAGGCGAACCCAGGGTCCAGCTGCTCCCACAGCTCAGGTGCGGAGAGGCATGCTTTTACCAGCCAGAAAAAGCAAATATGATGAAGATACAGTAGGAACTTGCTTTTCAAAATAAAACTCCGCTTACACAGCTCCAAAAGGCAAGCACAGCAGCACACGAAGCAGGAGAGAGACTGAGAGGTGAGAGGAAAGCAGGACACACGCATCACACACTGGAGAGACTGACTGATGGGGGCAGGGTGGAGAATAGGTCAAGGGCAGTTTGACTTGTTTCCCTCTTTTAAATTCACCTACGTATCTGACTTGTTTACAATAAACATGTATTTGTATACTGCTTCTTTATGTTTTTCTAATAGAAATAGAAAAGCAACTCAAGGAAATAAACACGGACAGATGTCGACTTTGTGGACTGGCGTCCACACGGGCAGCGATGCAAACAGTGGATCAATCTATGACTTACCGAGCCTTTCTCCATCACTCTGTTGAGCATGACAACGCCCCTGCTTTTCTGCTCCCACACCATCTCCCAAAAGTGACCGCAGGTATTGGGCAAAGGGCCCTGCAAACACACAATGCACAGTGTATGCATTTTACACACAAACACGTTCCAGTGCAAGCTCACTGCTGGCGGTGAGTGGATGACAGGGCCCTCAGGCAGCGTGGTGGCCATGGCTGGGACAGGGACCCGCCTCTCCCTGCCTAGTGGTAACCACAATTTTATTTCCTACCACGCGGTGAAAGGTCATTTCTGCACCTCAGGGCTGGTTCAGAGCTGAGCGATGGAGGAGAGAAAACACAGACTCTGCTTTCTGGTGTGGGCTGGCCAGCTGAGGGGCTCCACTGAGAACCATGCCTTAGGGCGGGTGGTATAGCGAATAAAACTGGCTGCAGGGGAGAGGCAGTGTGGGGAAGGGGTCACAGGGACGCTTCCGACGGCTTGGTCCCAGCTCCAATCACTTACTATCTGTGTGACCTCGGACAAGTCACCCCATCTCTCCTTGCCTCAGTTTCTCCACCTATTCACAGGGTTGTGAAGATTAACTATGTTCATATATCAATACTTATTAGGCCTTACCACAGTACCTGGAATACAGTAAACACCCAATAAAATGCACCGATTATTATTACTATTAATAATGGTTAACCTGACCACAGACAGCCTTCATCCTTGGACCAAGGAACATGAGATGTGGACACACAAATGGTCAGGCGGGTGGCCCAAGGGGTATGGTGTCACCGAGGCATGGGGGGTAGGGGTGCCTGCTGAGCAGCGGGGCCTGTCTCACTCCAGCCCCCCTGGCAATGGGCACAGATGTTTACTGGATATAGGGTATGAATGCCTCGAGTTTGCCTCAATTTTTAGTGCTGCCTGGAAGGGACATCACCTATCACCTGCACGACAGAGCATGTCACCTCCTCTGGCCAGCACCACTTCTTCTAAAATGGTTTCCATTCACTTTCATCCAAAATCTCCTCAGTCTTTACATCTTTTCCCTTTAAGTCTCACCGCGCTTCCCTCGACCACGGAGCCCTCAGTGCCCTCTCGCTTCCTTCCCTGAACTTATCTGGGATTTGCTGCCTAAACCTGACAAATCCTGGCTCCTTAGGGTCTCAGACAATAGCGGATTCCATGGTAACCCCTTCCAGCCAACTGACAGAAAAACGGCTCCAGGAAGGCAGGAATCAGGGGGCCCATGGCTGGGCACGAGGACCCTATTGCCAGGTCCCCATAGCGGTGGCTCTTGTTACTCCCCTGCCCCCATACTTCACCCCAGTTTAGAATGGGTCTGAGGGATTAAAAATCCTGTAAGATCTGAAAGGATACACGCCAAACTCAGCCAACACTTGAAGATGGACATGAAGGCCAGCACCTGTGACATTATTCTCTATGCTTTAAAAAATATTTCAGTCATATTGTCTAGGGATGTAACTCTGGGGTCAGGCTGCTTCAATCCCGTATGTAAAGCTCAGGGCAGAGGGAGACCATGTAAGCAGTTGGATATAACCATGGTACAACCTGACAAACAGACAGACCTTCAGATGTGCCAAGGAAGCGCTAGGGCATGGGGGTGGGGAGGACAGCGGTGTAGAAGTTTCCATGGTGATTTCCTAACACTCCATGTGACTTTACAGACCCTATCTTTGCTTTGGGCTTCCTGACCCCACACCAAAGCTGAATGGCTGAAATTAGGAAGTAAGAAACTTGACTACTTCTAAAAAGAGAAGTTCCCAAGAAGCCACTTTTGCCTCAACCTCTTCCCACCAGCCTGCCACCACCAAGGTCTCGCTCCTTCTCATCCCCACCCCAGAGGTGCTGGGAGGACCATGCGCTGAGGGCCCGGGGACTGACGTTCCATACACTGACTGGGGGGCACGAGGGCCAACTGTGGTCACGTGCGGAAAGGAACTGGGACAGGACAAAAGGGACAGTAAAGAAGGGCCACCAGGGATACGCCCTGCCCCAAAGCAGAATTTTTTCACTGCACTTTCTGGTTTCACTGTCATTTTAGTCTCCGAATATTAACCACAGCTATGACGTTCACAATCACCCTATAACGCAAACCCAATATACTACTGATAAAAACTGATATGCAATGAAAAAACAAAAATTAGGATTAAAAAAAGAGAGAGAAACTTAGACTGTTTAGACCAATTTACAGGTAACAGATTAAGACGTGAGAAAATTACTTAAAATGAAACTCCTTTATCCCCTTTCCCAGATACCCATGGTCTTTGGGTCATACACCAGTACGTGTTTCACAAAAGGTTATTAAACCACTTTTATGATTTTTTTTCCCATAAAGATGCCAAAAGCCAGTGGGAGTTTCAAGTGGTTGTGCATGTTTGTTCACATCACCTACCCCCTCCATACACCCCACCCCCCGCAAGAATGAGGACCATGCAGAGGAATTCTGAATGGCCATCTGGATAGATTCCTCGCCTATTGCTAACCCTCTCAGATTTCCACGAGCAGCACTGGACACTCTGAGGCGAATACTTATGGACTCAACACAGGTACTGCTCTTCTCTAGCTGCTGCCTCTGTCGACAGACCACAGGCCACTCTGGCATTTTACTGCGGTTTTCTATAAACCCAGCAATGCCATACTTCCCAGAAAAGATTCATGTCACGACCAGACTGAATCTCGGAAGGAAGACTTTTTCCTTCCTTGTTGCTTTTTTGGGTTGTTTAAAACCTGATCTTCTAAACAGATGTGGTAGATTTTATTTGAGGTGTAGACAACAGCACTCTGAAACTCTTACGCTGACATCAAGTAAGGCAAAAACCATTAGAGTCAAATTCGAACAATCCGTTTACCTGCGTGAGAATGTAACTCCTTTGGGCTTCTTCCATTTTTATCAAACTAGCATTGATATAGTCGTTATCTTCTTGATGAAGCTTAATCCGACTATGGTCAACTGAAAGGCAAACCAGAACTCAGAGGTTAACCCTGGAGGCCCCAAATGTCCACACAGGCAGTGCGCCCCATGGGGAAAAAGCAAGAAGGTGAGTTGCTCGCACTCAGGGCGTTCACACTGGCTGAGGCCAAGCTGTTTTAGTTGAGATTAGTTATCAATATGGGAACGACTAGTATTTTCAGAAAGGTTTTTGGAAGTGTTTGAAACTTAACATGAAACAGCAACAGAGGCAAACTATACTAAAACACAGAATATGTCCTGTTTGGGAAATCTGTTTTTAGGCTATATCGTCTTATGATATTTGTTACTGTCCCCACAACTTGGAAGACCGGGGAAAGGGGATGTCAAGGGATCTGTTCTCTGATGCCTAATATATACTTTTAAAGGGTAAAAAACACAGTGGCTTCAATCTTTAAAAGGGAAAAAAAAATCCACCAAAAATTCCACCCAGTCCCCAGAGCTCTAGTTGGTACAATGAGCTAAGTACGTAAGACTTAACGATCACACCTCAACCTCACCTATGCCTAATGGTTCAAAGATTAAGTGGCTTAAGTATACAACAGTGTGAAAAGTCATACCTTGAATTCCTTGATACGAGGTTTTTTTTTTCAAAGTTCAAGTATAACATAAATCTCATGATCAAAGACACTTAAAAGACAGTTTAACTGGAAAAAATAAACTCTGAATCCAAAACACTGAAAGTCTATTAAATGTAACTTTCAGAAGAGTTTTTAAAAGTAAGCTTGTGTTTGGAAGGTCTGCCCCAGGTTACTGAAAAAGCACAGCCCCCTTTTTTTCCCCTTTACCATAACTTTGTCACAAAAGCCATGTTTCCCTGAGGGTAAGCCACCTTCCTTATCCTGCTAGTGCAGCTAACAAGAGCAGATGGGTATTTTTATTTCTGGTACAACACAATGGACAGTAAACTCAGGTGACCACCCATAAATAGTTCTCCCCCTGCCCAGTGGGAAAGGAAAAGTTAATGGGGATAAGTGGTTTGGGGCTTCCTATTCAAAAGGATTCCAAAGAGATGTTTTAGGAAATTAGCCACTGTTTCGAATAATGTTTCTCATCATAGAGGGTTAATACAAACTGAAATACTTGGGTAATATTTAAGTGGGTCATGGAGATAAGAAATCTCAAAAAAAAATTATGACCGGCACTGGTGGTTATGTGAGTGGATTCAAACAGCACTGGGTGGTGACCTTGGGCAAACAACCTACTCACCGAGTGCTGGGTTTTTCACCTGCCAAATGGAAGATAATACCCAGTCCCCAGAGCTTCCACCTTGAAACATTCTCCCCATTTCCTCCATAACCTTAAAAGAAAATCACCTTTTCTACTGAAGAGTAGAGGTAGGGGAGAAAAAGCAAAATATAAGGAGTAAGATTGGGTGAGGGTGAAAAGGTTTGGGAATTGCGTCTCTGGAAGAATATTTTAAATGCTGTTTTTTTCTCTGTAAAACTGGTTCATAAAACCATTTAGATGAGCCTTGATCAAAAATGTAGAAAAGGAATATTAAAGACAACATTACTGCCTAATTCAGAGCAAGTACAGCAAAGGCTAGAGACCATGGGCATGGCCACACCATGTGAAAGGTGTGGACAGTGATGGTTCTTTCCAGTTCAGGGCGGCTGGCCAGGGCCTCACAGCAGCATCACCTGAGGAGAGGCTGTTAGTATTATTTTTAAATAAAGCCTACGAGGTGCCATAGCCTAGACGTGCTCAATCAAGAGTATTGGGCATTGGGGCAAAATCATGTGTCACTTGACCTAGACCCGCGCTTCAGATGTTCCTGGCGAGCACCTTCAGTTAGTGACCATCTCAACCGCAGCCAACATTCACGAGTGAGACACTGCGCTAAGCGGCTGACGTGACTTTATTCATCTTCGCACAATCCTGAGATCCGCGTTGACTGACGATCAGAGGAGGGGGCAGCCGGCCCAAGGCCACAAAGCTCTGAGGGGCAGGGACCGTGGCAGCCATTGGAGGCAGACTGCTCCGTGCCAACTGGGGTCCGACTTCGCGCCCCTCCCGGGAACCTGGGCGCTGCACAGTTCAGGGCGGGAGGGCAGTGAGCTTTGACAGGCCGGCGGGAAGTGCCTGGCTGGGGACTGACCAGCTGCATCTTCAATGTCCCTGGCAGAGAGCAGTGCCGGGGGAGCTGCTGGCAGCCACAGCCCTCACTGATTGGCAACGGCCACATGGAGGTGAGCCAGAAGGTTCTCTGTGGCCTAGAGGAGGTGGCAAAGTTCACGTCCTTCACTCCCCTCCAGGTTTTGTTACTTTATACAAATTCTAACATATTTGGTTATTTACTTTCGAGATATCAGCAGACTGAGAGCCAATTACTCAGAAGGCAGAGGAGGATGCCAACGGGCACACTGAGAGCTAATGGCAGGAAAGAGCTTGAAAAATGATGATGGCAGCAGGGGGTGGGGTCAACAAGCAGAGCTGACTGCAGCTTTAGTTGAGGGGGTGAACCGCTCCCACCCTTTAATGCCTGCGCAGGGCATCGTTAGCAGTTCAATACAATGCTCGGGGTCTAATAAGACTTTTGCTGAGTCACCCAGAAGTGGTTATATTATGCCTGCTATACCCTGCTTCAGCTCGTAGGAAAATGATTCATCATTAAAATAGTCAAAGTGGAAAAAAAGTGCTTTGAACTTAGCTGAATTTTCCAGGAACTGAAACCTTACCCCTTCTACAAGGGTGGAAAAATGAACCATTACTATAAGTCTCTAATGCCTTTATTATAGGAAACAATCAAGTCATAAACCTTTACTGCTATCAATTTATTACCAAACCCCGGGGCTAAAGGAGTCCTGACTGAGAGGTCCTGCAGCTGAATGGAAGCAGAGTAACGGCGATGTGAATACTTACAGGGACTGACATCTCTGTACCTGTTTCGGTTTTTGTTCTTAGGAAGCTTGGCCACTCTACATGGGAAGTCACTGGCTTCGTGTCGGATATCCTACAAAAAAAGGATAAAGAGTTCTCCCTTGAAATCTCTGGCATCAGGAATTCATCTAGATAGTTAACTGAGCGTGGGCCCTGTGCCGGGCACTGAGGAAGACCCAGCACAGAAACGGACATCAAAGGGAGCCACGCAGTGTGGGAAATGCAAGGTGCTAATTCAGAGGCATGCCCAAGGTCATGGGAGGAAAAGAGAAGGACAACTGGGGTAGGGGGAAGTGGCATGGGGCTGGGAGCTGGAAAGACGTGGAAGAGGGCAGGAAGATGGGCGGGGTGGGCACGTTTCACTCAGGAACCCCCAGCACGGCAAAGGCACGGGGGCTGGAGTTCACGTCTTATGCAGGAACAGTGAGTGGGCCGGTGGGAGGAACAACAGGCCTGGGGCACACAGGTGGGTACAGGCCAGATCTTGGAGAGCCTTCCAAGTCAGGCCTGGGAGTTCCATCTGTAACCTTTTGTAAAGCTACAGTTATCAAGAGCAGATAAAATGCCCTTTTACGCCAACAAACTATCCAAATGCTTTCCTAGGAGATGGTAAACAAATCCCATTATACCAAACTGTCAGAAAGAGCAAGTGCCTGGACTAACAGAAGATGCACATTATGCGTCCTGCTACATGGATCACACACATCTAATTTTGCCCCCCTAAATCAACACCCCTATAATCCTATTTAAAAGGCTTTTCCTTTAAGTCTGTATTTTACTATACATTATTAAAAGAAAAGCTCATCCAACAATGTGAATATACTTAATGCCACTAAAATGTACACCTAAAAATGGTTACAATGGCAAATTGTATGTTATGCATAGTCTATTACAACTTAAAAAAAAAAAAAAAAAGACGAACCCACAGTGAGAGAACAGGAGAGCAGATAATAGCAACACAATTTTGGAAGCTGGAAATCAGACTGATTAGTCGTTGGCAGGCCTGAGAAAGCTCAATTACAAGCCAGCAGTGGGGAAAGCAGAGAACCATCATGATTTCCACCACAGAACCTTCCAAAGGCGCAGAAAGTGTGCTTCTCTGGAAGGAGGGGTGGGATTCACTGCAGGGGAGCGGGGCAGAGCTGCCTGAGGGGAGCAGCATCTCCACTCCCACCGCCCCCTTCCGTGCTGCTGGGTGACTGCTGCCTCACAACTCTGCAGAAATCTGGAGATTTATTTTCTGGAAGATGTAAATCAGGGGGCAGAGTGCTCTCTAGATGATCTGAGCAGACAAGAGGAAAGACCAAGAGATGCCATTACAGGGGTACGGAATAACAGCCTACCTGCACCTAGAGGCCCAGTGGCCAGATCTGTGCTGATAAGCCCCTTACACCTGCTCAGAGCTCGCTGCAGACCCTGTAAGCCCCTATTCTTCATCATGTACACACCACTGATTACAAGATGTCAGAGGAGAGAAAGCCTCTGATACAAAAGAGATTTAAAAGAAAAACAAAACAGGCAAAAAAGCCCCTTAGAGGAAATAAACTGCAGAGAAATGAAAGCTTAAAATATATACATTATTAATATACTCAGATAAGATACTGTATCCATGGATTAAGAACAGGATGTTGTATACAATAAAAATGTCTCTTGCAACTTAAAAACAAGATGGCAGAAATGATAAGCTTAACTGAAGAGTGATAAGATAAAGGTAGAAGAAATCCTACCTTTCCAGAAGGCAAAGCCTAAATAAATAAATAACAATAATGGAAAATTAAGCAAAACAAAATATAAGAAAAGAATACATTAAAAAATAGTTCAAGGAAATCTCCCAGACACATCAAGTGCTCATCAAAATGATAAAAACAGATCCATACTGAGACACACTAATTTGCAATTCCAGAATCCTGCAGACAAAAAGAACATACTGTAAGTTCCCAGGGAGAAAAAATAGTTCACTTTCAAAAGATTAGGTAATCAGATTCTGCAAGAACACTGAAAGCTGAAGGGCAATGGCGCAATGCCTTCAAAATTCTGAAGAAAAATGATGTCCAACTTAGAGTTCTATACACAGCCCAATAATCAACAAGTGAGAAGGGACAAGAAAAACATTTCAGATATGCAAGGTCTCAAAAACTTTACCACCTCTGCCCCCTTGCTGCAGCAATCCACTGGAGCATGTCTTCCACCTGAGTGAGGAAATAAACCAAGAAAGAGAAAGATGTAAGATATACAGGACAGGGGTCGGGGGGAAGGATCCAACACAAGAGCAAAGGCACAGGAAATTTCCACAAAAGCTGTGACGGGGGAGGCCCCAGGATGACAACCATATACCAGCACTAGGAGGCAAGCAGCCAGATTGGCCCAGAATGACCCAAGAGACAGACGAGTCAACAACATGCCTTTGTCCCCTGTACCAACCGTGACCGAACGAGACCACCAAAGGGAAATGAGAAGACCTGAAGTCCAGAAAACAGGGAATCCAACTGAGAAGAAAAGCAAAGAAGTCTCAAAATGGTAGCTGTGTGGCAGCCTACAGACCCAGCGACCCAGACCAAAGAACAGAGGTCCCCAGTAGGGACGCCTCCAAGACCAAATCTGAAGCTGAGAAATCACCTGAAACTGCTCTGTCCGAAACAGCAGCCCAGCAGCCACGAGCCACACGTGGCTATTGAGGGCACTTGAGATGCAGCCAGCCTGAAAAGAGATGTTGCGCAAGTGTAAAAATACACATTGGATTTTGATGACTTAGTGCTAAAAAAAGAAAGTAAGGTATTTCAGATATTTGAAATACTGACTATTGGTTGAAATAACGTTTTGAACATATTGGATTATGCAAACTGTACTACTACTTTCATCTGCTTCCTTTTATCTTTCTTACTGTGGCTACTAGAAAAAGCAGAATTACACATATGGGTTGCGCTGTATCTCTATTGCATAGCACTGACTGAGCTTGTGGAAAATTGTTCTGAGAGGCTATCAGAAGCTATGGGAAGAATTAGCAACAGGTAGAAAGAAAACTCTACAGATGAAAAAAAGGCAGGAAAGTATTAACTACAGGAAAATCTATTAAAAAGGAAACAGTACAGTACAACACTATCTGTGACTGTGTGCATAGGCAAATAATGTACACAATGAATATGGTTTTAACCAAAAAGTATAACATACTGGTAGAATGGGGGAGGGGAAGCAAAGTGGGAAAGCAGAAGGAATGGCTGTTTAAGAAAGTGAAATCCTATACCTTAGGAAAGATCTAAATCAATGAATCCAAAGATAAGCATTTTCCTTAGAAATACGGAAATAAATACAAGCTAGAGTCAGCAGCTCAAAGAGTTCAAAATAGTCATCCATGAAGAGAAAGACTGGGGAACAGGGAGGTATGGGCAGCAAGTAACTGGATTTTATTATAAGCTTATCATGGTGTTATTTAAGCTCTTAAACCATGTGTACATTCAACTTGGATTTAAAAAAAAGAATGCCCACATTCTGCTATTCTACTTATTAAAAAAACTACAAAATGACAAGGAGGAGTTTTTGACTCATACTAGAAATGAGATAATAATTTAAAGCTATGATGATATATTATAAGCCCACTTGGGATTAAACAAATTAGTCCAGTAGTAACTTAGCCATCACATCATTTATGGATGAGATTAAGCTTTCAGGGAAATGCTACACAACACAGAAAAATGACTTGAAAAAATAAATCTCAGTTTTAAATTTCTTATTCTACTTGTTACTTGGAAGTGTTTAGCAAAAGGTACGAATTTTGCCTTGTGATGTGAAACAATCTGATCACTCCAGCTGGTGTGACTAGATGAAGATGGAAGAAATCATTGACATGGATAAACCACTGAACTAACAAGTATTCATTCTGAGGAAATAAGGGCCAAAATAGCAACAACAGTGTGCAATTGATTTTATTCAGCCAAAGGATTTATTAATCTCTACTTTTTTGGTGAGAGAGAACACAGCAAAACTCGGAGATACCTAATAAAAATAGGAGTTATTCACACAATACTTTTTAAAAAAGAGATTCTAAAATTAAGGTATACTCATAGAGCAAAATGCACAGATCTTAATTATGTATTTCAATTAGTTTTTCTGACCAACTTTGAGGTATAATTTACAAATAATAAAATATACCCAGTTTAAGTGTTTCTCAATTTTAGAATGGCATATGGGAAATATATGCATGCTTTGAATACAAGTATTTACATTTCATTCAGTAAAATAAAATGCCAGGATTAGAGTCTTAAAATTGAGGAGTGACAAAGTACCTTTAAAATTAAAAGTAACTACCAACAGTGGTTTAGAAGAAAGCAGATACACTACTGTACCACAAACCTTTACAGAACTACAGCAAAACAAGATTTCTGTATTCTAAAACTGTATCAAAGGTAAGCTAACCTTCTAACTGCGGTAGAAAAAGCAGATCCCTGACTGATGAACAACTTTAAGGAGACTTTCATCCCAAGCATGAAGTATCCCTAGAAGATCTTCGATTACTCTGACCAAAGATTAAATAATCCACCAAAGTATGTAAAATTTCCACACACAGAATAAAATAAAGGCCTTAAAGCTGATGATGAAAAGATGAACGCTGGGTAAACTGAGGAGCCAAGCCAAAAAGGAAACAATAAACTTGCCATGAAACATACTCCCAGAAGCATCCCCTAAAAAATACCTACTGAACGTTTCAAGAATCATTCAAAGTGTACCTCATAATTTCCGGGATGGGATCACACTAACTTAGAAATGTTACCAGTGGGAAATTAAATATACCAACAAATAGATACCCTATCCATTTCCTTCCCTCGGACAGTTCTTTACTGGTTTTTTAGAAGCTTACTTCCTATTTTTAGTGTAGGTTTCAGAAATGTCATAGAACGAAACATCATATGTAATGGACGTCAAACGTTCATGCTCTCTTGGAGAATAAATCTGATGATGTGCTACCGAAGCAGAGCTCAAGTTTGGTCAAAGCTTACAGGCAAATGGTTTAAATTACACTGTACCATTTTATATGGGCACCCAAAATGATCTGACTCATCTCTATAGTGAACCGTTTTCATGAGAGGAAAAAAGCAGTTCTTCCAAAATTATGATTTGGCTGGGCTAGAAAGCTGGGCTAGAAAATGCTTGATAAAGTTTAAACAAAACATCTGAACTGGAAATCTTAAGAGGCAAGGAAGTGAGCAGGGCAGAAACTGACATTACCTGAATAATTTCTAAAGCTAGTTCTTTATTTCCCATCTTCCCACACTCACTTAACAAGATAACAGATGACCTCCCAGTGAGTACAAAGGGATATAACATGCTTATAAAGCTCTGGTAATTCTGGAATGAATTAGGGCCCAGAGTGAATCAATTTCTGTATTTACGGGAAAGCTCATGATCCATTATTCAAATACCTCCCAAATCCAATTAGGCAAAAAGTCAAACTTGGGTGAAAAGCTGGTAATTTTTTACTTGAGATTTCCGTTTTTGAAAACACATAGGCATAAAAGCCAATCCAGCCTTGCAGAAATATTTTCAGGTTTATAGCACTTTGTTAAGTTAAACCTAGCAATTTTGGTTTTAACACCTTTTTCTCTTTAGTCCCAGAATAGGGTGAATGTCTCTTATTGGCTCCACAGTAAAATGCATACTTCTCTTAAAACTATTTGAGAGTGATGAGGTGGAGCCAGCATCTTGTTAAAGCTGGGAGTCTGCTGGGAAGGGCCTAGACCTTCACCTCTCTCACCCCTCCTAGCCCCGGCCCAGGCTCAGAGTAGGCACTCAACCTAATTCTAGTGATGGAATTAAGGGATGATTCCAAAGGTCCCCCTCAAAGAGTCCTTAACTCCATACCAATCTGCTTCATTTTATGGAACAGAAATGTTCTTGAAAGGGAATATGTTTAAGCAAATGTCTGGTCCAATCCTGCTTTCCAATCATTTTATTATTATTATTATTTTGCTGTGCAATTGAGTCACACGGCCTCCTGACAAGAGAGTACCAAAAGTGTTACTAAAACGTGGATTCAAAGCAAAAAGGGTTATTTTTAGATGGTTCGGACAGCTATCTGTTTTAAAAGTCTAAAGGAAGAAAAGACTCCAGTGGTACCTTTTATTTGCTAGAACTGCAGTGAACTACAAGTCCCTTAGCACCTTCAGCATCTTCTATGCTCCCCCGCACCCCCATTTTACAAATGGTTGCCTAATTTGATTGCTCCGACCGTTATCCAGTACTTTATGGAAGCTACTGGCTCTCAGAAATAAACAGAACTAGACTGAAGGGAAATGCAGAAGTACAGTAAAGACAATAATTTAAAATGCAATAAGTGAACATACAGGGTGTACATTTCCTGGAACTCTTGCAGTAGTCACCACTGAATAGGGAGATATATATAGAAATGGGGGGGAGGGGTGGCTAGACTAAAATTTTAGCAACCAACTCTTCAAAATAACGTGTTGAACAAATTTCGTTATTCATAAATCTCATTATAAATGAGAATATAAAATTTCTGCATAACAAAGTATACTCTGAGAAATACACAAATTATCAGTCAGAAGTTCAATGTCTTTCAAGTTGAACGCAATGCTGTATTCTTTACCTATACTAGTTAATGGAACAATATAATTTACTAGAAAAACCTTAGGAAAATATTTTATTATATTTATCTGTTTATATAATCAATACACGAGAAGTCACATACTCAATATTGTTAAATTTTAAGATAAACTACAACGCTTAGATAATAATGAAAAAGCTTAAAATTTAGCTAACAAGCACCAAGCTTGCTTTGGTTTAAAATTTAAAATGATTATGTACTGAACAGAAAAAGATGATGAAAAGTAAACCAAGAACCTAAGACTCTTATGTGGTAGTTGAAAGAGAAAGAGGGGGAGGGAGGAAGGAACAAAACTGGCCAGCATTTAAAAGGCAGAAGGATATACAATAATCATCCCTGCCAGAGCTTGAGGAAATGTTGGGTCATCTTGTACACTGGCCGGGGGTAAGGTTAAAAGAAAATGGAGTTACAAATCACTACCAGAACAATTATGTACATTTGGAAAACAACATGGAAAAAAGCATAATCAAATTGTTTTACAAATTCGCCACAAACGAGGATGAGGGCAGGAATGGAAAGTGTGGAGTACCCTTCACAAAGGGGAACCATCTGGTGGACATGGTGGGACCAATTTCACGCTCTGATGTGCACCCTCTGCTCTGAACACAAAGCGAGGTTGATTAAATATAAAGAAAAGCACAAAGGCACAGCTAGGCTCAAAAACAGAACAAATGAAAAAAACAGGCCTCCCACTCAAAGTGATCTGCAAGCAAGGTACCAAAAAAACAGAAGGTGACTAGTTCTGAAAAAGATAGCCAACAAATCAACTAGAAAAATAAATCTATTCCACAAGAAATTTATTGTTAGCACTTTAAAGATAAATATATTTGAGATCAGGGATAAATAAAGGAATCATGTATAAAAAAGATGCTATAAATAAATCTAGGGAGGAATGAAGCCAGAATAAGTGGATAGGAAAGAACAAATGAGAAATCTTGGAAATGGAATTGACAATCACTGAAATTTAAACAACAACAACAAACCTTAACAGATGAAGATAAACACTCTGCACTGAACACAAAGGATGGGTACTTTGAAAGCAGAGGAACACAGCATGGAGAAATAGGAGATGTGAAGGAGCAGTTCAGAGAGACAGAGGATAGAGCAGCCCCAGCACACCCCTAAAATATAAATCAGTACCCACACGTTAGGGTCAGAGTAAAGC
The DNA here is from genome assembly GCF_011762595.2 of Tursiops truncatus. Classification (NCBI taxonomy): domain Eukaryota; kingdom Metazoa; phylum Chordata; class Mammalia; order Artiodactyla; family Delphinidae; genus Tursiops; species Tursiops truncatus. The sequence goes on along the minus strand of NC_047048.1, from coordinate 75,442,037 downwards.
TGCAAAACAGCAAGGTTAAAAAATCTTCAAAGCAAATCACAACATCTCCTGGAAGCTTAACAGAACGTTAACATTGTCATTTATTTTTTACACAGCTGAGTAGTTAACAAAGAAATATAAAAATTGCGTTTTCAAGTACCACTGACTTTAAACCTTATTTTTACAACGCTTAAAGTATGTTTTTTGTTTTTTTTAATCACTTATGTTTTCTGTTAAATGTCATAAATTTCACCTTGGGCAGAAATCAATAGGCAGAAAATGAATCAGACTTACAGTAATTGATGTCAATGAAACATATTGGAACAAGTATTTTTTTTTTTAATGCTGAGAACCACAAAACCCATTCCTGTAAGAGAACAGTCTAAAAAATTGAATCTACTTTCACTTCTGTTTTGTTTACCTTCTGCTTTCCATAGGGACAGTTTAAGTGTTCAGGCCCTGGGGTTCTGGCACTTTGCCGAGGACAGTGGTACAGCTGACTAAGGACACAAGTAGTTGGCAGACATCTGAAAGTGGAAGGTTTACACCTTCGTTTACATGGAACCAGATTGCCAACCACCAGCTTCCTCCTTCCATGGTTAATTTCCCTAAGCTCAGTGGTCACAGGGAGAGACCTTAGGAACCCACACGATATTCCTACTTTGAAATAACAGAACCATACTTATGAAACTGATGATAGTCTGTGTATAACTTGGGAGTGTAAATGGGAGGGAAACAGAATGTCAAAATGAAACTAGCTTTGGTTAAGCATTTCTTTAATATTCCAAGAGCAGTACAAGATTCTGTACCATAACCAAAGAAAAGGCTTTTGCATTATTGTTATCAACCAAATGAGTTTTCTAAATACTTTCTAGATGTAAATGTACTTTTCTACATACCATTTCGGGGATTAGGGCTGACAAGGAAAGACGTGACCAATGCCCAAAAGCATTATGAAGTGATAGTTTTTTACTGAAGCCACAAAGATAAAATGACAATTTGGGGAAGAGGGGAAGCAGGTGACCAAGCTCTTCTGCCTGGCTTTCCAAAGAATTCTGTGTATGTGGATTAAAGAAGCAAGGTCTAGAGTCGGTGTTTGAGTCCCTGCAATTCATCCAAATATTTATTGAGCACTGACTATGTGGCAGGCAATAAGGATATGAAGATGAACAGCCAGATAAAGAGACGCTAGGTTCTCAGATAGGCACTGTCACATGTACCTCACACAAACACATCCATGACTATTCATCAAGAATAACAGTAAAACAGGATTAAAGCCCTGAGCAAGTGGATACTCTACCTACACCCCCTCCCCACCACCAAGGATCTGATCATTCTTGGAAAGGCAGAAGGAATGATTCAGAAGCCCCAAACTCTATCTGCACCTGCATTTCTTTTGTTTTTGTTTTTTTACGGTACGCGGACCTCTCACCGCTGTGGCCTCTCCCGCCACGGAGCACAGGCTCCAACGCGCAGGCCTAGCGGCCATGGCCCACGGGCCCAGCCGCTCCGCGGCATGCGGGATCCTCCTGAACCGGGGCACGAACCCGTGTCCCCTGCATCGGCAGGCAGTGACTCCCAACCACTGTGCCACCAGGGAAGCCCTGCATCTGCCTTTCTTTTTGCTTCCTCCTGTGGCTTAGATTAAGGGTTCTAGCATTGAACTGTGCCTGAGAACAATGGTACCAGGCTGTATGCATAAAACCACATGCACCACACATTATGGGTAAATTAAGGATAACCTGATCTATGCACAGATTTCTTATCTTTTCTTAGACCTCAATCTAGTGTGAGATGCAACTTACTTACATAAAGCTAATTTAGGATGTTGCTGAATAAACAGCAACGGTCTTAAAAACTTCAGGGCTTCAGGAGAAGAATCTCTTTGGGCCAATTTGGTGAGAGAGGACTTTTAATAAAATCAACAGTTCAGTGAATGCTTACTACTTACCACGCCAAGATATGTTAGTCTAATCATAAGGTTACAAGAGACAAAACCCCATGTGAGCCCATAGCCTGTGGCTTTCTACCTGTTTTCTCCACTAAGTCATGCAATAATCAGAGTTACTTGATATTCCTAATTAAGAAAACATCTGAATGCAGCAAGTGAAAGTAACATTCTGTGAATGACTTTACAGCCATTTGTTTTTTAAGTAACTTATCGTAACATCAGCATTGATGTCACGTGTCACACCTGCTTATAAGACACCTGGAAAAGTGGCAATACCAGAGCAAGATACTACTGCTACAGGCCAGAGGAGCCCTTGAAGTGTTTTGAAGAAGGTTCACTCTTTGTTTTGTACATTATGTGGATTTTGACAAATTTATAATGACATGTATCCTCCATTAAACAGAGTATTTGCACTGGCCTAAAACCCTGTGCTCTACCTATTCATCCCTCCCTCTCTCCCGGCACACCCCTGTCAACCTGTCAACTGATCTTGCTACCGTTTCCATAGTTTTGCTTTTTCCAGAAATGTCATACAGTTGGAATGATATCATATGTAGCCTTTGTCCACTTCTTTTTCTATTAGGCTGTTGTCTTTTTCTTAATGATATGCAGTATTCTTTATGCATTTTGGGCACAAGTCCTTTGGTGGTCACACACACTGCAAATGTTGGCAAAAGCCAACTGATACACGTATCTAACCACCCCAAAACACAGGGCTTACAACAGCTTATTTGCTTGTGATTCTAGGGGTTGGCCATCTGAGCTAAGCTTAGCTGGGATGGCTTGTCTCTGGTTCCATGTACTGTTGGCTGGGCTCACCATATGCATTTGTGATCACTGGTGGCCCACTGGCCTCACTTACAAACCTGGTGCTTGGCTGGCTGTTGACAAGGGTGATGGCAGTAATCAGGTCAGTGTCGTTCATCAACCAACAGGCTAGCCTGGGTTTGTTCACACTGTAGTAACGGTAGAATTCTCAAAAGCAGCAAGAAAGATATGCAAGTACAGAGACACTGCAGGTTCAGTTCCAGACCACAACAATAAAGCGAATATCGCAATAAAGTGAGTCACATGAATTTTTGGTTTCTCAGTGCATATAAAAGTCATGGTTATATGACACTAGTCTATAAAGTGTGCAAAAGCATTATGTCTGAAAAAAACAGTGTACATACCTTGATTTAAAAATACTTTATTGCTTAAAAAATGCTAACCGTGAGCTAAGCCTTCAGTGAGTTGTAATCTTTTTGCATTAGTAACATCAAAGATCACTGAGCATGGGTCACCACAACAAATATAATAATAATGAAAAAGTTTGAAATATTGCAAGAATTACCAATATGTGACACACAGACAAAGTGAGCAAATGTTGTTGGGAAACTGGTGCCAGTAGACTTGTTTGACACAGGGTTGCCACCAACCTTTAATTTGTAAAAAACACAATAAAGCAAAGTGCAGTAAAACGAGGTATGCCTGTATGTTTTTTAGGCCTCTGCTTGTGTCATTATCACCAACATTCTACTGGCCAAAGCTAGTCACGTGGCCGAGCACAAATTCAAAAGTGATTGTCCACCTCTTGGTGAGAGTCACATTCAGAGGGGCATGAATGTGACAGGGATGGGAGGAATTTGGGGCCACTTCTGCAAACAACCCAAAGTTAATGGTGTCTTTTGATGAAGAGAAGCTCTTTTTTTTTTTTTAACATCTTTATTGGAGTATAATTGCTTTACAATGGTGTGTTAGTTTCTGCTGTATAACAAAGTGCAGCAGCTATACATATACATATATCCACATATCTCCTCCCTCTTGCGTCTCCCTCCCTCCCACCCTCCCTATCCCACCCCTCCAGTCGGTCACAAAGCACCGAGCTGATCTCCCTGTGCTATGTGGCTGCTTCCCACTAGCTATCTATTTTACATTTGGTAGTGTACATACGTCCATGCCACTCTCTCACTTCGTCCCAGCTTACCCTTCCCACTCCCCGTGTCCTCAAGTCCATCTTCTACGTCTGTGTCTTTATTCCTGTCCTGCCCCTAGGTTCTTCAGAACCGTTTTTTTTTTAGATTCCATATATATGTGTTAGCGTACGGTATTTTTCTCTTTCTGACTCACTTCACTCTGTATGACAGACTCTAGATCCATACACCTCACTACAAATAACTCAATTTCGTTTCTTTTTATGGCTGAGTAATATTCCATTGTATATATGTGCCACATCTTCTTTATCCATTCATCTGTTGATGGACACTTAGGTTGCTTCCATGTCCTGACTATTGTAAACATAGCTGCAATGAACATTGTGGTACATGACTCTTTTTGAATTATGGTTTTCTCAGGGTATATACCCAGTAGTGGGATTGCTGGGTCGTATGGTAGTTCTATTTTCAGTTTTTTAAGGAACCTCCATACTGTTCTCCACAGTGGCTGCATCAATTTACATTCCCACCAACAGTGCAAGGGGGTTCCCTTTTCTCCACACCCTCTCCAGCATTTATTGTTTGCAGACTTTTTGATGATGGCCATTCTGACTGGTGTGAGGTGATACCTCATTGTAGTTTTGACTTGCGTTTCTCTAATGGTTAGTGATGTTGAGCATCCTTCCATGTGTTTGTTGGCAGTCTGTACATCTTCTTTGGAGAAATGTCTATTTAGGCCCATTTTTGGATTGGGTTGTTTGTTTTTTTGATATTGAGCTGCATGAGCTGCTTGTAAATTTTGGAGATTAATCCTTTGTCAGTTGCTTCATTTGCAAATATTTTCTCCCATTGAAGAGAAGTTCTTAAGGTCAATGTAGTTCAACTTATCAATCTTTTCCTCTATCGTTTTTGTGGGGTGTCTTGTTTAAGAAACAGTTGCCCATCTCAAGTTCATAAATACAATCTTCTCCATTATTTTTAAAAAAATTCAACTAAAGAAAAATGTTTTTCCATACAATTTCATTTATATCTTGATTATGCCTCAAGATGTTGGAATAAAACATACAGACGACAATATGGCATGTCTGTCCCTTCCAACAGCCATTTTTGTGCACAGTAAACACTACTCTAACTTGACCAGCAGGCACTCAGCGTCTGCTGAATGATGAACACAGAGTGACTGTCTCTGTCCTTTGCCTACCAATCTTCGAGAATATTAGTATTTTTCTTACTCATGTAAGCTCTTTACATATCTTAAAGCCAACAATTCTTTGTCTATCCTGAGAAACCACTTTGTCAATTTATTTGTTTGCACATTTAAATTTAATTTCCCCTAAATAAAAATATTTTAACTGTGGGAGGATTATCATAAAATGTCATTATAATAACGAGAGCTGCCACTTGGCAGAATTATGAGTGATTTTTATTTTCTATTGTTTTCCAATTGTTTTCTACAGCGCACATGCATTACCTAAGTAATAAAGAGTTTTAAAGTAGTTTAAAATTTTTAAGTATTCAAACCTATTGACCTTTCCCTCTGCGATTTTCTTTATTGCCTCTAATGGTAGAAAGTCCTCTTCCTCAGTATGGTAGTAACAATTTAGAAAAAAAATTTAATCTTAACCCATCTGGTTTATTTTCCTTCTACAATTTTCAACTATACCCATTATGTTGCCTTTAAATCTCAAACTATGCTAAGAATAGATGTTTCTTCTGGTTCTGTCAGGTTAACAGTTCCACTATGCTAATCCTTGTGTCCGTCTATTACAGTAATTCAAATTGTATATTACAGAGTGCTTCCTCCTCCCGTCTTCCTAAACTCAAATAGGAACAAAATGCAGCTGCAACTGATCATTCAGATTTCAGAGTGAACAAATCACTATTTTTAAGAGAAAGACGAACCATTACAACTAGGTAGAGTTGTGTTTTTTTAAGAAGATTAATGCAGGCTAGATTCATTCTTTGCAACTATTTTAGCAAATTAAAGATCAAGAGGAACACAGGAGATTAAAATATAGGGAATTAAAAAAACCCACTATAGTATTTCTATAGTTAAAATGAATACTGTTACTTTGTTCTTCTGTAAGGAAAGAGTAGGCAGGATGGCTCTGGCACAAAACTTTTCCCCCATATTTATCTGGTATGTATTATTATGCGTATAAACTTGTAGTGAAATAGAAGAAAAAATTAAAACATTAAATTATTTCTGTTCACCATGTCCATAAGCAGACTATTTTTTTTAAGCAGACTATTTTTTAAAAAGCATAGTTCTCCATGTCAGTTACCTGATTTCTAACATTTTAACTTCCGTCAAAGCAAATTTTAATTTATTAAGTGTACTTAAATAAAAAGCAACTTTCAGAGTAACTACTTAAAACAAGATCCAGCATAAAATACCTGTATGTCAACAAATCAAATTAGAACATCTTCCTATCTCCTTGACGTATTTAGGGAGATGCAATTGTTTAAAAACGGTTCTATCCCTTCCTCCTCTCCACCCATAAGCCTCCGGCAACAGCTGCATGATCTTTTGGTCATCTGCCTTCTTAGAACTGGATACATAAAAAAAAAAAATTTTTCTATACAATGAAAGGAGGCAGTAAACCTCTGCTAATAACATATGATCAATTTTTAGAAGGCCGACTGATGCCAAATACTTCCTCAAGAGGATTTGCTCAATATCTCAATGCTACAACTAAAACTATATAGGAACCAAAATCCATATACATATTGCTAGAGACAGACCTAGGGCCACTATTATTACATAAATAACTGAAGCTATTGTAGAAGTAATATCCTTTAAAGATAATACAATAGCTAGGCACTCTTCTCCCCAAGGCTCACAAAATCATGACATCTTCATTGGGCTAACAGGAAAATAAATCCCTAGGACCAAATAAATCAAACATTTTACAAAAATCAGGATAAATAAAGAACCTTAGGGACACTAAGTCTAGTGACATTTTCATGTAACAGCAATGCCTAAACTTGAAAAAAACTCATGATTAGAATGTTTGTTTTCTTACTGCACTGTAAAGCAATCTTCAAGTAAACAAGATTACTCAGAGCAAACAGTGGAAAGTTTCAGTGAGATATGTTCATTAGAGAACAGGACAGTTAAAAAGCCAGAAATGTAAAATTATTTTAAAGGTAATTGGTCTCACCACCCAAGTATATTTTTTAAAGCAAACCCTTACATACGATGCCAAAGTCAAGTTTTGAGGATCGCCTTCAGAGTCAAGACTGCAACATTGCTATCACTGTACTTGCAGCCAATTTTTGTTCTTGTGTTTCAGGTTGTACCAACTGTTGACGGGGCAGGTGGCTCTGTCGTCGTCCCTGTCCTCAGTGAGTTCCTACTTGGTGGGGGAAGACCGCTGTGGCCACAAACAATGCTACTGAGTAGAAAGTCCTGCTCAGAGGCAAAATCTATTCACAGGAAGAAGGGAAAGGCAATGAGAGGAGCTGGTAAAAATGAAAATAGTAAACTCAGGAGTAACTGTGGAGCAGCCACATCTGGTGCAGAGGAAAGAGCTCTTTCGGGCACTGCTGACCTGTCACCTCTCCTTGCCAACTTTGGTTGGCATTAAGGGGAGAAGATACATCATACAGCTATATCTAAGCTGTTTTGCCTAGTCTGTTCCAGCACTGTTGCTTGAAAGGAAACCTTAGCAATGAAGGCTGGGGTGGAGACAGGATGGCCATTCTCCACTGGAGCAACCCCAAAGTCTGCTGCCTGTGTCACTCTCCAAGCCCTTGCCATCACACCAAAGGTCAGAGAGGAGAGAGTGGGCCCACACCACACGAAAGTGGCCTGCGACCCAGGTCTCTGTGCCCAGACTCCTAGGGGTGCACAGGGCACACACATAACACTTCCTAAACTTGCCTCCGCTCAACAGGGCTGGAGAGGCTTTCCAAGAGAGATTGCTGGCTGAGCCTCCTCAGCTCAAAGGAGCAGGCACTTGAGGTCCAGCTTGTTCACCGGCAGAGCACGACTCCTGCAGACACAGGGCCCTCAATAAGGATCCACTGAATGGGTGGGCTAAACATGTCAGAACGAACCAAGGTGAGATATGAATTTGGAATTATGAAAATAGAGATAGCATGAGGATGGCAGTGGAAAACAAATAATGAATGCAAGAAGAAAGCACCAGTGACCCAACTAACTTTGAGAACTCTGCTCTCTCTTTGACTTCCTCAACAGAAAGGTCAGCGGTGATTTCCCAGTAATGAGTAATTTCCTGCTATGATACCCAGGGAATGGCTGGGTGTGAGAGAAACATTTCTTGGAAGGATGTGCCTCTTCCCCTCTACTTCTCCTGCAGGCAGCACGGTTTTCTGATGTGGTACACTCCTGGAGAAGGCTACATTCCAACTGAGATGAAATCTAGGCTCCCTACATCCTCCCTACAAACTAGGGAGGAGCAGGTCAATGGCTGGAATAGCAGGAAGGCTTTTACATGGAGTGCCTGAGGCAGGCCGACAAGGGACTAAGCGTTGTCAGCACTCAGCACTCCTAAATCAGGACCCACCGGGGCCCTCTGCTGCAAACAATATTCAGGTAGGAATGGCAAGTGCTGTCTTCCTAGCTCCTTGTGCCTAGCAGAGCTCGATATGACAGTCAGCTCCCTAAGGTCGTACTCCGAATGTATTTCCAGGCTGATGGTCCCTCAGCCCAGACCCTGGATGGTAACATCAGCTTTCCTTGACATTTCACTTTCCTCTCCAAGTCCAAAGAAGATGTGGTTCTGGCTCCTCTGACCCCTGAGTGTTCAATTTTTTTTTTAAAGTATTTGTTATGATGCTTGGATTTATTTCAAAATAAATTAGAGCTGGGAAGGGTTAATGGGTAGGGGATACAGAGGAAAAAAGATGAGCCATGAGTTTTTAATTATTGAAACTGGGTGACGAATACGTAGGGGTTCATTATACTAGCCTATTTCTATATGTTTGAAAGTTTTCGTGAAGGATTCTTGCAACTCAAGTTTTTTTTAAAGTAGGGAGGAATGACATGATTGGATATGTGTTTTTGAGTGATTACTCTGGCTTTATGATTCTGGGAAGACGGTGGCAGCAGTGGCCACAGTTTTCCACTCTCCCTGAATCCCCATAAAAATAAATGGAGGACTTCCCCAGTGCCACAGTGGTTAAGAATCCGCCTGCCAATGCAGGAGACACAGATTCAATCCCTGGTTCAGGAAGATCCCACATGCCATCGAGCAACTAAGCCCGTGTGCCACAACTACTGAGCCCGCGCACCACAACTACTGAAGCCCGCAAGCCTAGAGCCCATGCTCCACAACAAGAGGAGAGAGGCCCACGCACCACAATGAAGAGCAGCACCCGCTCACCACAACTAGAGAGAAGCCCATGGGCAGCAACAAAGACCCAACGCAGCCAAAAATAAATAATAAATAAATAAATAAACAAACAAACAAATGGAGCAACAGGATAGCCAAACCAACACAGAGAACCCCTCAGACAACAACTAAAACAAAACCAGAGATTCTGAAAGTACAAGGAAGTGGGGGACAGCCAGTTATTAAGACCCATGTGGTATCAACATTTGTGTGGGAGGAAGGAGAATCAAGACAACAGGGGGGGTTCTGATGGCTGTGACCAGGAGAACCCCAAATCATCAGGTCTCACTGGGAATTGTGACAGGCCAACTTGTGTGAGCAGCCAAACTAGGAGCAGATCCTGTAGGCTCCAATTCACAGGCATCCCCATGCTCCCCCTCCCCAAGGTGCTGGGTCAGCCTAGGCCCTACAGACTCTCAAAACTAAGACCTTCTAAGTAAGACACAGCCTGCACGGAGGAGAAGCTTCTTGGAGCAGAACAAATTGAGCAAGATACAGACAAAAGGAGCAAAGGAAAGAGAAGGTTGAGATAATAGGTAAAAATGGGAGGAACAGGGGAAGCAGATCTTAGAAACACAAGATGCTTTAAAAGTCACTTCACAAAGCCAACTAAAGAGGGAGCCTGAGAGCCCTGGGCTAGAACATCTATCTGACCCACCCCTTTCTTCCTAAAACTACCAGGAAACTGTTCACTTAAAAACGGTCAGTAGACAAGGAACAGTTGAGTTCCACACAGCATTAATATATGAAAGAGAATACGGGACAAACAATATCCCTACAGAAGACAAAAGCAGGCTAGAAAGATGCCCACAAAAGATGAAACTAATCCAACAAGAAACTAAGAAAATGGTAGAAGCTATGGAATAACAACATAAAGGAGAATGAGAACTTAAGAACCAAAGTAACTGGAAAAAAGAATGATCTGAAAAGAGAAGTGAAAGAAATCAGGAAAGAATTAAAAAGAAAAGAAGAAAGTATTTTCAGAAATGAAGACAAAACAAGGAGGAACACAAGAGCAAATAAATAGGTTTAATGCCTTAAAGGAAACAGAAAACAGGAGAGTTTAAAAAAAAGAAATTCAAAAAGAAGTAACCAAAGAGAAATAGGTTCCTTGTACTGTTATAATTGTTCTGTAAGTTTGAAATTGTATTTTAATTTAAAATTATATTTAATAATTTTTCATGTTTTTAAAGCAAATTATTAAGATTTTAAAATTTTTGAGAGGACGTGAAAGAAATAAATGATAGGCAAAGAAGATCAAACATACACACAACAGGCTGAGTCCCTGAGAAGGAAAGCAATGTAACAAAAGAAATACTGAAAGCTTGAATTTAAGACTCTTCTGAAATTAAAAAAAGAAAAGGTTTGAAACTATACATTGAAAGAACACATTGATTTGGGGGAAGAATTCTTCTTGGACCCAAAATGGCCAAGAGCAAGATATGATTTAATAAATGATTACACTTTGAATTAAAACATTTTAAAAATCCTTTGGGAATCTAGCAAAAAGACCAAGTCACTTTTAATGGCTAAAAATTAGACCATCAAACATCCACAGCAATGCTTTATACCACAAGACAGTGGAATAACATATTTAAGTTACTTAAGGAAATAAAGTGTGATCCAAAGATTTTTATATACAGACCATGTGGCCTTCAAATATTAAAGCTGCAGACAAACTGTTATGACCGTGCACTGTTAATTCCCAGAATATTGTTTCTATAAACCATTCCTGAAGAATCTAGGAGAGAATGAGCATCAGGCAACCAAAATGACTAGAGAGATTTAGGGAACAACTGAGAGTGAGAATTAATATTTACTAGTAGGTCTAAGATAAAAGGATGGCTGTAAGGGAGACGGTGTACTATATAATGTAGAGTACAACCACCAAAGGGAGTGTGGAAGGCAGAACGGGAAGAGTTTTTAAAAAAGAGAATAATCTTGCTAATAGTTTTATGGATATTGACTGAGACTCTTCAGATAGCAACTGAGAATATTTCAAATCAGATGCTGGGGGGAGAGGGAAGGGAAGAATAGTTGATTACTAGGTAACTTCAGTACGGCTCACAGAAGGGAATCACAGTAATACGCAAAAACTGAGGGCACTAGGGGTATATGATAAAGATATTAGTATAGGAGTCATTAGAAAATATAAGCATTCCTAAATACTGAAAGACTTATTATAAAATTCCTCCTCAAAAATTATAAAAATAACATGTCCAGTGTATACAATACAAAGATGTAATGAAAAAACTTAACCAATGTTAACAGTCTAGTATTGTCTACTCCTCCAAACATGCAAAATAAACAATGAATTCTTAAATAATGAATTCATTATTTATGAATTCTTACTATTTGTTTTTACATAGATAGGCCCACATTATACATATTATTCTATGATAAAATCTTGTTATCCAGCCATCTAACCTACCTTCATTTCCTCATGTAATTTTTCTTTTTTTTTTCTTTTTTTTAACTCATGTAATTTTTCTTAAACTCGTTTTCTAGGTTGATCAATCACATTGCAAATAGAATAAATCCGTTTCTCCCAATTGTTTAGCAATGATTTACTTTTCTTATCTTATTACTTTATCTAGAGCCTCCAAAATAATGTTCAATAACAGCTGGGTTAAAATAAAAACAACTTCAGCATTTTAACAGTTAGGTTTGAGAAACAGATTCTCTTGTTGAAGTAGCTTCCACATATTCTCACGTTACTAAATTTTAATTATTAAGAGCTGCTGAATAAGGCCAGCCAGAACTCAACAGTTATTTTTCATTAGTGAGAGCCTAACCTCCACTGAGAGATCCTATTCTGGACAGAAAGAGCTCCCTTCTCTCACTATCCAATAACAAGACAATCATGCCTAACTAGTTTTTCTTCTCAAGTCCTTTCCATTTGCTTGGATAGAGTCCCTTGGCAGTTATCTCCTCCTTTTAAATTTTTTCAAGCTGATTATCTGGTTGATGTGCTTTTAGCGACCCCATGCCACTTGATGACTAGCGTCACTCATCCTGGCTTCTCTCCTGCTCTATTCATGCTTTCTGAACTCAGTTACAGTACTTTAAAACAACTTCCTTTTTACTTTTCATATGTCCTATTGTTTCTTTCCTTTTTACTCCAAAATTGAAAATTGGGGGTATTTTCTGAATTTTCTCAACGGGAGCATTGAGATAATTCAAGCAACACTGAAAACCAGACCACATATGAAAATCATATGGCCACCGAAAATCAACTGACTACACATGCAGCAACCAAGTGGTGATTATCTTTTTGGTTATTTGTTCGACAGAGAGGGAGTCAGTAGACAGATGACCTCAGAAGAGTATTTGCTCAAGAAATAACAGCAAAGATCTCTAAGCCTCCTTTGTTACCTGTACTTTCCTGGTACATATTTATTCTTCTACTTACTCTGTTCTGCTTAAATTATAGGCAACTCACTGTCAGGCCCTTTTCAGACACTGTTGATAATTCAGTCTATTTTGAATGGCACTAAATGGTTCTCTCTTGGTTAGAAACCACCCAGAGTATCTTTCAGCAGCAAGGCCAGATAAACTGGCTAAACTGTCTATAAACAATCAGTAAGCTGGTAAAGTACATTCGGACTAACTATTTTTAATCTATTTATTTCTCTTACAGGTAGCTGCTTTTTGAAACAAGTTTAGAGAAAACACACAATGGCATGAGAGGGATATAAGATTAGGAGAGGGCGGGCTTCCCTGGTGGCACAGTGGTTGAGAATCTGCCTACTAATGCAGGGGACACGGGTTCGAGCCCTGGTCTGGGAGGATCCCACATGCTGCGGAGCAACTAGGCCCGTGAGCCACAACTACTGAGCCTGCGCTCCACAACAAGAGAGGCCACCGATAGTGAGAGGCCCACGCACCGCGATGAAGAGTGGCCCCCGCTTGCCACAACTAGAGAAAGCCCTTGCACAGAAATAAAGACCCAACACAGCAAAAATAAATAAATTAATAAACTCCTACCAACAACAACAACAAAGATTAGGAGAGGGGATGCTTTTTGAGGGCAGAAAAGAAAAAAACTAGAATGAAATCACATAAAAAATAGCATTACTGGGCTTCCCTGGTGGCGCAGTGGTTGAGAGTCCGCCTGCTGATGCAGGGGACATGGGTTCGTGCCCTGGTCCGGGAAGATCCCACATGCCGCGGAGTGGCTGGGCCCGTGAGCCATGGCCGCTGAGCCTGCGCATCCGGAGCCTGTGCTCCGCAATGGGAGAGGCCACAACAGTGAGAGGCCCGCATACCGCAAAAAAAAAAAAATAGCATTACTAATACAAGAGTCTATGGGAAACAAATAATGCACACACAAATGAGCCCAAGTAAAACTGAAGAAATATGATAAGATGGACAAACTGTTATCAATGTCAATATCCTGGTTGTGATAGTGTTCTACAGTTTTGCACAATGTTATCATGGTGAAGGAAACTGGGCAAAGTGTACAAAGGACCATTCTGTATTATTTCTCACAACTGCACATGAATCTGTAATTATCTCAATAAAAATTTCAATTAAAATATGACTGGCAGAATACAGACAAAATGTTTATAGTAGTTATACTCTGCAGTGATAGGGATAAAGAAAACTTTTATTCTTTTTTCTTTTCCATAGTAAATATATCACTGTATAATGAAATATACTATAAATTACAAAAATAAGAATTCTTAACAAGGGTTGAAAGGATATAATCAAGACTTTAGGTATTTTAAAAATATTTTATAAAATCTCAAGGAATATGAATAAGTATAGTGAATACAGGACTGTTCAACAAATCAGGGGATTCTAGTATAAGACAAATCCTTAATTTTTAAAACGTGTATAAACAAAGGGGAAGTACTACTTTCTGCCAGTGAATAATAAACTTCTGGGAGTCATTATCTCAGGAGGTGACATACTCTGGTGACCAATGCTCAGGTCGTGCATGCCTTCCCTGTGTTCTTGAAAATTGCTAAGCCACTTCTAACTGAAAGGCTCACCCACCCCACCCTGTAGGCCTCGCCCAAGGATTCACTGACCCCTTCATACCTGCTTAAAGCCCCTTCTTCAACACTCTCCTTCTACCTTTTATTCTTCTTTCATGGCACTTCCTCCACAATTAATAGTTTGTGTGACTGTTTCATGTCATCTCTCTCCTGTGACTATTAACGAGACCACAGGTGTGTTTTCCCTATCACCCTCACCCCTGTACTTGTCACTGCCTAGCACACTGCCTGGCATCCACAGGCACCCAATAAAGTTGTAATGAACTAAGTGCCAACATAATTTATATGAACTTATAGGTGACCATCATAATGGTTTATAGGACAAATTACGACTCTTCTGTTCAATAATTGTTAGGTAGATTACCCTTAAGTGCTGAATATGGTTTATTTAATTCCACAAACATTTCTGAAGGGTGTACAGAAATGCCATCTTATATGGCAACTAAATTCTATAGTTAGCTGTGAGGCAAAAATTTCATGCAATTAAGATTAAAACCTTGGAAAAAATACTTTAAATTGCCAGCATTGAAGCCTTAGATATTTTAAAGCCCGGATCTTAACTTCTTTTGTTTCTCTTTCACCAGTAGTCTCCCCTTCCCTACAGAGGATTATCAAGGTGTGGTCTGATAGGACAATGTGGTATTTAAAGGAATTTCTCTTTTTTGCTTGTGGCAGTATGTATAGTTTAAGCAAGGTTAAATGAGTGCATGATACAAGTCCACAAGGTGACACTAGGCCAGACACTACAGTACACTCAGTACTGAGGATACGAAGATCTAAAAGACATGATCTCATATTCTCAGAGGGTTCACATTCCAGCAAAGAAGAAAATAATATATAAGCAATAGAATTAAAATAGTAATTCATATAAAATATTATTATTATTATTATTTTTTGGCTGTGTTGGGTTTTCATTTCTGTGCGAGGGCTTTCTCTAGTTGCGTCAAGCGGGGGCCACTCTTCATCGCAGTGCGCAGGCCTCTCACTGTCGCGGCCTCTCTTGTTGCGGAGCACACACTCCAGACGCGCAGGCTCAGTAGTTGTGGCTCACGGGCCTAGTTGCTCTGTGGCATGTGGGATCTTCCCAGACCAGGGCTCGAACCCGTGTCCCCTGCATTGGCAGGCAGATTCTCAACCACTGCGCCACCAGGGAAACCCATAAAATATTATTAAGTGTTAAAAAGGAACAGCACACTGCAAAAAATGCTATTTGGCATGTCAGAAGCAGAATACGTTTTCTCAGTGGTTTTCTTCCTGTAACCAAATCCTAATTTTCCCCTAGAGAGATGGATTCCTCAGGTGAATTAGGGAAAATTAATACATTCAGGTATAGAGGTAACAGAGAAAGCATGTTAATATTTCCCATAGAACAAAAAAAAAGGGAACTTAACAGAAAAGGCAGCTCAGTGTCGGGGGCGGGAGGCACCTGCTCCACTGAGGCAGGGCCTGTGAGCTGAAAGGAGGGTGAATGGTGGCCGCTCAGCAGACAGAAGATACAGCACCAATGACCACCCAGTTTGGAAGGGGTGGGGTGGGGCAGGGGTGCTGGTCAGCAGAGCTAAACCAACACCCTTACCCAGACCTGCTTTAAGCACCTGTGTTAGGTGAGGCCAAGGAATCAGGAGACTACAGTCCCAGCAACGGGGAGCCACTAGAAGTTTTCAAGTAGGACAGGGATATCACTTCTTGTCCCATGAAAGACAGGATGGAAACAAAGAGCCTGAACCAGCTGAAGGTGACCATAAAAGGCCAGAGATGAGGAGGGCCTGAATGGAGACAAGGGAAGAGGATGAGGAAAGAAGGAAAGAGGTTCAGATGCACATTTCAAGAATGAAGTTGGAGGACTTGGCAATCAGTTGGATGTAAGGGTAAATCAAAGAACTGAACGTTACTTTAGCTTTTGAGTCAGTGCAACTAAGGACAGATACACATATTAACTTGTAAACAAGTGTCTACTGATTTTATAATTATTCAGTGGATTTCACAATACAGGAAAAAAAAATGCTGGGTGGTTAAAAAAATATATCAAGCTTACAAGGCAAGGTAAAGCCATGCTCTACATTACAAAATACATCCTCTAAACAAAAGCATGAGAAAGTCTACAGAAACCTATTTAATATAAAAATAATGCATTAGAAAATATATAAAATCTTACGGGTTCCCATTTCTATCTGATCTATTTTAAAAGAATGTAACATATTTGCACAGGTTAAAAAAAAAAGGCTTAAGTGCTTGAGTGATTTTCTGGCAAAATAATTAGACATTTTCAGAAGAACTGCCAGTAAATTAGAGAGAGAAAATCTGAAGTCTCATTTGGATAAAACTTGCTAAAACCAGAAAGTGCTGTTTAATATGACAGCTTCTATGGCCAGACAACCCCACTCCCCCCCACCCCTTCTGTGCTCACGATTATTAAGGGGAATAAAATGCTAGAAACTTTCATCACACTATGCCAGAATGCACTTGTAGAACAATCTGTAGTTTTGGGGAGCAGCCACGTTCCACCTCCAGCCCCACCTGACCCACCTTCTTGTTTACAATGATGCCAGACTGAACCTTTCAGAAGTGGTACATCACACCTTCCTTTCTGGGTGGGCTTGGGTGGGCACAGTGTCCCTTTCTGCTGAGAAGTGAAATAGCAGCTGTCAAGTGAGGGACAAAAAGCCACACATGAACTAGCAGGGAACCTCCAGCCCTGCAGCTCTCCACAAGCCAGTTTAAAAGCAGCAAACTGCTAAATGGAAACACCCAGACCAACTATTGCCATCAGCTAAGAGCCCAATGCCTCAGCATCTCAGCAGTGCTTGGTTGAGGACAAAAATGAGGTGCAACTTGGGTGCCTGTGCGTTCAGGGAGGGGAATGTGATATTTATGGGAGATGATGGCCCTGGAGGCAAACGCTTTTATCACAAGGCTGCCAGGGCCAGGCCTGCTGTGCCATTCAGATGCTCTCCGAGGTCCCATTTGCTATGACCAGCTAATGCAGCCTGTCCTTACCCTAAAAGATTTCTTTGTATCAGGTGAAGCACAAATCAAGTCATAAAAGACCACAGAGATCACCTACCCAACGGTTTATCCAGTCTCCTGGCAGAAGTCATTTTGGACTCTGAAATACTGCTGTGGACAGATTCAGAGGATTTAAGTAGGAAGTGCGCTGTACGGTTTTGTGTACTGTCATGAAAAGGTCTTATCTGAAAACAAATCTTAGACAAGAAATGTAATCAAGGGAGGCAGTATTAATTATAAAAGCTATTATTTTCTGCAATGTGATATATAACACAGGAGAATGAAATGGAAATACAGGTGCAGTTTATAAAGATCATAAAGATCAGTCATCTGGGATTCTACAATTTCTCACAGCAAAATTAACATGTGATAACTCTGCCACAACATTTAATTTTGAAAACCTCAAAAAGACTATATATTTATTTCAAAAGCAGGAGACCCTGATAGAAAACTCAGTTGTAGACCAGAGGCAAAAACCCTGGTCCAAGCAAAAAAAAATGGTAACCAAGCAAAAAAAACGATAACCAAGGAAAAAAAGGTCAATGCCTGGGGGCCTCGGAAGAAGACAAAACAGGGTAATGAAGAGACAGCCAGGCCCAAGAAGTGTCCTGGGAGCTGTCATTGTTCTCTAGCCCCAGAAATGCCAGCCTAATCTATTCCTCACGGCTCTAACCTTGAATCCAGCCTCTCCTCCAAAATCCATGAGAGTCCATATTACTTAGAGGTGAGAAGAAAAACCACTTCCAGTGGCAAGGCTGCATGAGAAGGGGATGTATTAATACAGACCTATAGCCACCCCCCCACCACATACACACACACAATACCCCCCAGATGGAACCCAGAATGGTTTTTATTCATAAAATCACTATTATGTATAATATTAAATATATATAGTAATCATCATCATATATAATAATTCTATGGGAAAATCACATATGATATTAATAGGAATACTTCAGGTATACTGCAGAATAAATAGGTACCAGGGTAAGCTTGGAACTTCACCACCACTCATAGCACTGATTCTACAGAAAATATGTTCAGAGTCCCAGACAACTAACTTTCAACCTTTTGAAGCAGACACACTTATGTATTAGGGACTGTCTGTATTTTCATGCTTGGTTACCAGTTGACTCTCTGCCAGCCAGAAAAGTCCATCTGAACATTGTTCCCATGAACTGACCCAAAGAGATTTAAGGGGACACTCTGGATAGTAATAAACTTTGAGCCTCACAGCCAGGGACTCCATGACACACAAGACTGGCCGTAGCTTTTTATTTGAAGACTATCAATTTAAACAGGACAAAACAGGCATATTAAAAATCAAACAAAAAACAAAATTCTTGAACACAAAATTCTGCCACAAACTGAGCCTGTTCTGTTTTACAGGCTGTTGTAGTTTTCTGGCTGTCTATTAGCATCTCTCCCAACTTGCTTAAGCATACGGTTGTTTCTATCATCTATCCTCTTCAACTGGCATTGGTAGATTATAGATGTACCCTTAAATACAGAGATAGAAAGCAACTACAGATTAGATAGCAGAAGAAGCAGTTTATTGCTAGTTTGCAGCCAATCAAACGTCACGAGGCACACAGTGAGAGAGCCCACAGAACTTGGTAACGACGTCAATGGCCAACCCCACTTGCCCCACATCCTTATAGGGAAGCAGCCTCAAGATCCAACATGTTGGTAATTGCTAGTGGTGGTTGTGGTGGCCATGGGGGGAGAGAGTGGTGAGGAGGGGAAGCAAGGATGGGGGAGAGCAAGACGAAGAGGATGATGGTGGGTGGGGACTCGGTAACACACAGACTACAATACGGGGACCATACAAGTAGGTCTGAAACCAACAAACTGGAATATAAATGCTAACTGCTAACTGCTTCCCATACTATCTTCAACACTCCTTCAAGACTCTTGCCAACAACTCTGTCTTTAACACTATTTCTACTTTGTTCTCAACTGTTCTACCTCTGGCCTTCGTTAAAGGCACTTTTATGTTTAAAACAATCTCAGTAAGTAACACTGAGGATCCAGAACCTCTGCTCTGAGATGAACAGAATGAAGGCAGGTGAGCGCTGCAGTCCAACAGGAAACCTCTATTCGTTTAATCACGGCTACTCTGATGAAAGGCATTCCTAGGGCTCCGGGAAAGCAGCACGTCTGGAGGAAGGGACACTGAACCGGGAAGAAAAGAATTCTCTTGGGTTACAGGTCTGCTCTGTGACCACTTAAACCATGCCAGATCTCAGTTCATTTGAGAAACAACCTGACCCAAGTCATTCACCACAATGACTTGTGTTTAACACAGGTAACAGAAATGTGCCCTGCAAATTGTGAAACTAAGTGCGTTTATCTAAATTTGATTACATTCACAGAAAAATTCTGGTTTAAAACACAAACCTTTAAACAAAAAAAAAATAAAATCCACAAGAAGCCAAACCAACCCGAAATATCCCTTCTTCACCAGACTAGACATGTCATTCTGCTCCAAGCTACTAATATAAAGCCAAGCCTGCCTAGGCAAGAACAAAGCTTTTACATTTATTTTTATTCCTCTCCTCCTCTTCTCCATTCAAACAATACCGCTCATTTTCTAAGAACCAGAAGATGAGAGAAAAGTTGAGATCCACAAAAAATAGAATAACCTTCAGGGCTGAACCAAGGATAATACGTTAAGAAAAGAGTTGAAAACAAAAGCAATGATTTCGTTTCACATGCACATGCTTCACCTGCCCAGAATTTTGTTTTGTTGGAAACTTTCTGGCAAGATCAAAATCTCAGGAAATTCCAAACAAATGAAACTCTAAAGGCAAATTACTTAGGAAAAAGGATCTAACTTCAGAGACCCAAGCACGCTCCTGCCATTTTTATCCAGTTCTCTACTTTTATAGAGGAGCACCAAACCAACCATAAAATCATATGCTAACAAGAGCTCTGCATCCTGCAAGTTGACAACTCTGGCTTTTAATAAATGCCTCTATTTCCTGTCAGCACTGGTCAGTCCCTGCTACCAAACCTATGAAGTTTCAATGAGGGAGACTCTCATACCGCTGACGTCTCTCATACTTGGCCAGCATGCTGGAACACAAGAACTAAGAAACCACAGGGAAATTGCCCCTCCAGAGTGGCATTGCCTGTGCACGGCCCCGAAGCAGGACCAGCCGAGGAAGACAAGGATGGGTTACAGATGAGACTTAGTTCCAGAGTGTACACAGTAAGTCCCCGACATATGAACCTTCAAGCTGCGAACTTTCAAAGATGCGAACGTGCGTTTGCATGTCCAATCACGTAAGGCCTGAGTGAAACTGCAGCTTGCCCTCCGTCTCCTATTGCTGACGATCCTTCAGCTCTACCATCTTCCACCTCCTCTCCCTCCTCCAGTCAGTAACTCTTCTTGCCTGATCACTCGATGCCAGCCCCTATACGCCAGCTGTTGTATTGTACTACTGTACTTTTCAAGGTACTGTACTGTAAGATTAAAAATGTTTTCTTTATTTTTTGTGTTTGTTTGTTTTTTATGTATTATTTGTGTGGAAAGTATTATAAATCTATTACAGTACAGTACTATACAGCCAATTGTGTTAGTTGGTACCTAGGCTAACTCTGTTGGACTTACAAACAAATTGGACTTACGAATGCGCTCTCAGAACGGAACTCACTCGTATGTAGGGGACTTACTGTATATGTGTATGTGTCTATCTATCTGGGATTAGGCCCACTGAAATGAAGTTCAGCTACGTTCAAGGCACTGGAGGGAGACACCAAGAATGACACACAGTTCCCGCTCAGAAGGGCTTCTAATTTCAGTGGGGGAGGGGGTTGTTCCACACATAATATAAAGGGTGAGAGAGAAAACAAAATGTGTGCTAAGTTGATGGTGGGTCAGTAACACATGGTTTGCACAATACTATAAACTCAATGCCTCCCTATCAACCAGTTTCCAATTCATGAACCCAAATAGCATAGCTCCTCTACTCATTCAGGAACTACCTATTGGGTACTTTTATATGCCAGGCACTATATTGGATCAAAGAGACAGAAATGACTCAAACAAAAGCAATCCTGCCCCTTTTAAGATAGGTAACTTGGCAGCAGGTAAGTAAACAGGCAACTACAGAACAATGAATATCCTCACAGTATAATCACACAAAGTGCTATGAAAGTGGAAGTACAGGGGCCATGGGAAGACCTGTAAGAGGCAGCTACCTGGAGAAATTTGAGAAAGCATCCTAAAAGAGGATGCCTAAGATGGACCTGAAAGGAAGAACAAGAACTAGTGAGGGATGGGCTTCCCTGGTGGCGCAGTGGTTGAGAGTCTGCCTGCCAATGCAGGGGACACGGGTTCGTGCCCCGGTCTGGGAGGATCCCACATGCCGCGGAGCGGCTGGGCCCGTGAGCCATGGCCGCTGAGCCTGCGCGTCCGGAGCCTGTGCTCCGCAGCGGGAGAGGCCACAGCGGTGAGAGGCCCACATACCGCAAAAAAAAAAGAACAAGTGAGGGAGAATGTTCCAGGCAGAGGAAACAGTATACGCAAAGGCCCTCTAGGAGACAGGGAGCCTTACATTTCAGGAACGAAAAGTGTTCTGGAAGCTACACCAGAGTGCAAGAATGTCTATGAGCCCGCTCTGAATTCAAGGGCTGTTACTACCTCTGGGTGAACAACTGAAGCAGCCTAAGAAGAACAGAGTCAGATGAAAGTGGCAGCATAGGGAGACCCCCAGCAGATGAGCAGAGAAGCCCAAGAGTGAGAGCTGGGACTAACTAGCTAGAAAAGGAGAATATATAAAAGGAAAGAAAAAGGAAAAGAGAGAGTTATGGAAACTGCGGTTAGACAATACTCAAGAAGCAAATAGAGGTCGACCATGTTAAATGGTGTTATGATAAGGATGCAAAGAATCCATTGGCTTCAGCAACAAGAAAGCTAACAGTAACCCAGTGAAGAATTATTTTAGTGGCGTGGCAGGGTGGAGCCTAGCTTCCCTCAGTCGAGGAGTGACTGGGAGGTGAACAATGGATGCAGTGACCTATTTATTTCAAACATTTCAGCTGGCGAGCAGTGACTAGAGGGGGAGTCGCAGCCGGAGGAAGCCTGAAAATGTTTAAATGGTTCAAGAAAGATGGTAACATAGAGGGAGGGCTAAGGACACATACCTAAAAAGAAACACTAAGCTATTGGTGCAAGATGCCTTGAACAGGTGGGATGGGAAGGTATGAAGAGCACAGATATAAGGCTGCCTTTGACAGGAACAAAGACTCCTTTTTCCTTGTGAGAGAAATGAGGCAGAAAGGATGACAGGCAAACTTCAGATCTGACAGCCAGGAGCTGGGGGAGACAGATCTGAAGTTACTGACCTGATTTCCTTCTAGTGGTTCAATCTGCAAAACCAGGAGATTTTTCTCCAGCAGCACCTAGGGGCGTGGGCCCAGGAAGAGAAAAGCTGGTGGCTGGCCTGGTCCAGGTAGAGCTGGTCTGGTATGCTGATGGCAAGAAGATGGGCAGGGGCTTCCCTGGTGGCGAAGTGGTTAAGAATCCACCTGCCAATGCAGGGGACACGGGTTTGAGCCCTGGTCCGGGAAGATCCCACATGCCATGGAGCAACTAAGCCCGTGCGCCACAACTGCTGAGGCTGCACTCTAGAGCCCGCGAGCCACAACTACTGAGCCCGCGTGCCACAACTACTGAAGCCTGCGCGCCTAGAGCCTGTGCTCTGCAACAAGAGAAGCCACCGCAACGAAGAGTAGTCCCCGCTCGCCGCAACCAGACAGAGCCCGTACACAGCAACAAAGACCGAACGCAGCCAAAAATAAAAGTAAATTAAATAAATTAAAAAAAAAAAAAAAGAAGATGGGCAGAAGGGCTACACGGGGATATTGGAGAGGCAGCATTTCAAGGGACTGACCGGCCGCATAAGAAGGGAAGGGAGGACTGATGCTGGAAAGGAGCAGCTGGAAATCTGGCTGTAGGAGTAAACCCAGAGGAGGGAAGTAACTGAGTGAGGGAGTGTGGAAGCACAGGAGGCTGTGATTGGAGAGTGAAAGGTCTGAGTCTAATGAGATGGCAAAGACAGAAAACATCCCAAGGGCCAGGGCGTGCCCTATGGGAAGGAGACGGCAAAAGGAGAGGGACATGAAATTTCCAGGGGAGGAGGTGAGCATGGTGGATGGACTGCCCAAGGGAACACTGATGTGGCCCAGGGAAGACAGCAGCTGTGGAAAAGAGGACATGTTGTGAGCCAGGTAAATTAAGGGGAGAGGGAGGGATGCAGAGGGGCCCACTTAAAATATGACCAGCATAATACAGGCAAGTAATTAAACAATTCCCCCAAAGGCAATTTATTGACTGGGAATGCCTGCTGGAATCCTCTCTTAGATTCATACTCCCACCCCCAACACACGCACATCTACACCTCCCCTCCAATCCTAAGACAAAGCATAATCAGTGAACCAGGGTCTTATCCAGAGTTTGGACTTCTATTAAGGATCTATTTTTATAATGCTTTCTTATTCACTTCCAACTTAAAAACGGTTGCTTCCCCCCTGCAATACTCTGCCCATTTAATAGCTATGTTTAGGGGCTTCCCTGGTGGCACAGTGGTTAAGAATCCGCCTGCTAGTGCAGGGGACATGGGTTCGAGCCCTGGTCTGGGAAGATCCCACATGCCGCGGAGCAACTAAGGCTGTGCCCCATGACTACTGAGCCTGCGTGCCACGACTACTGAAGCCCACGCACCTAGAGCCCGTGCTCTGCAAAAAGAGAAGCCACCACAATGAGAAGCCTGTGCACCGCAACGAAGAGTAACCCCCGCTCGCTGCAACTAGAGAAAGCGCGCACGCAGCAACGAAGACCCAACGCAGCCAAAAATAAATTTTTTTAAAAAAGCTATGTTTAGTGACTCTGTTGAGATGCCTGTGAACTATTGTTTTTCTGCTCTATACATCTATTTCTGCTATGGACGTTCTGTAGTATCCATTCAGTGACATGTAAATGATTCCAAAATAAAACCGGAAGGAGGAAAAACAAAAACAGAAGCCACATTGAAACATCCTCCTTCACCAGTGAAGGAAAGATAGTCAAAGCTTCTTTTACTCTACTTTGTCCTCCATTGATAAGAAAAACTCTTCCATTTTCAAATCTGTAATGACTAGTAATCAACAATTATTCTTTAAAAAATCGAATCCAGTACTACTTCCACACATGATCTTCAAAGCCAGAATTAGAAAAAGGAAAAAAGAAAAGATGTTACACAACCTTAATGGTTTGCAGATATCCAAGTCTGACTGCTCCGACACAGCAAGGAATGAGTTTAGTAAGTATGTGAACGGAAAACAGGCAGCAATCAGCAACTCATTCAGAATTACTCAAGATGATAATTTTTGTGTTTAAATCACAAAGTCTCAGAATATGTAATCATATCCAAAAATGTTAAAATGCCTAAAAATTAAAGCCTATCAGTTAGTCATTTAAAACTAGGATAAATTATCAGTAAAGTTATTTTACAAGGTACTTGACTTGAAAGACTCACTCGAACAAAGCCGTCTATATATAGAGAACTGCTAATGAACAGACCACATAATGGGATAAGCCAGCTAACACCATTAAAGATATCTTTTAAAATTCACAATGAATAAATGAGACCTTTCTTCTTATAGTGTCATCTGCAAATCAGGGGGATAGCCACATATTTTCCATTTGTACTTACTGAGTCAGGCTTAAAGACTCTTTATAAAAAACATTTTGTGTCATAAAAGATAATTCTGCTTTTTGTACAGACTGAAGAGTATCTGCATAAATACCTGGATAAGAAAAATAAAACTATTTATATAAAAGTTATCACTTCATTGCAATCAATACTGTACTACCTGCCTACTAAGTGTAACGCACTGTCCGTTAACACCGTTAACGCACAGACGATAACACAAACATCATCCTGCCAGAGAAGACACCTACACAGGTGACCACTACACGGCGGCAACATGCGGTCAATGACATGTTGTAGCCTTCACTAAGTCACCCTATTAGAAGGATTCTGAGGCCATTATCATAGTCAAGGTGAGAAGTAATGGCAAGGGAGAGAGGAAAAAAATATATATTAAGAGAAAGAGAGACAATGCATATGAATCGTGGAGGGGCAAGGGGTGGATGGGAGGCAGAGGGTTAAGAACAAAGAGGAATAAAGTTAAATATGCTCCCATGCTTTCAAGCTTAGGTAATTTAACACTTAACATGAACAGAGAAGGGCAAGGAGGCCTGAACCCAGATTAGGGGACTAGAGAACATAAGGGGCTCACTCCTGCCTGCCCTTGGAATCTCAACTTAGATATTACTTTTATAGACTATCTTTACCTGACAGGTCTTCCGCTTGCTTTTCCTTCTCCCAAATGCCTCTTCCTCAGCGTCCGCAAGTACCCAGGCCTACGCCTATGAGAGCTCTCATCACTCTGAACTGGGACTGTCTCTACCCAGCCCCTTTGCTGGCTGCACTGTTAAGCTTCTTAACAGCAAGGACAAACTGTGTCTTTCTTGCTCACCACTTACCCTCACTGCCTACCAGAGCCCGGGCCCTAGCTCATGAACTTGAATGAGCGAACAGACTCTGCCTGAAAGGAGCTTACCATTGCAGAAGAGAAGAGGAAATAAAGGGGAGATGAAAAGCTTCATGGAGAAATTGATCTCCAGTTATTGATTTTAATTTCATATATACAAAAAAGTATTAAACGGCCAATGCCATCATGTCACACAATTCAGGAGTGCTAAAACACTGAGTTGGTTTTGTCCTCCTGGCGTTCAGCTTTAGGAGGGGAAAAGGTACAAAACTCAGAACAAGGATCCTGATTGTTTTATAATGGTAAAGAATCTTCCCTATCTATTGCTTGTTCTAATTTGTCATATATAATATACCTCTATGGAAGAAGAGATGTTCAAGAGGGATCAAAGGAATAGCATCTCCTACAATATAACACGTACTTCTGTCGCTAAACAGGGACAGAGACCTTTCACACATATTCTTTGTAACATATATACATATATATATATATATATTTTCCCCCCAATCATGGCTATCATTTATTTCATCCCTTGATAGAGAGGATAAGGTAGAGAAACCATCTAATCATGAATTGAGACACATGACAAATGGTATCATTCCTAACCAGGTCACAAAGCAAGTCATTAAAAACACTACTTCTTAGATTTTTCAGTGCAAACTTATTTGAGCAAGTCATTCTTCTTGTCAAGTCCCATATTGACCATCCAATTTAATTTCCAAGTTGGTCATCAAAAATAGTTCGTGGAAATAATTGAACATGGGACAAAAATACAGTCACACTCAGTTGCTCGAGGTGGAAAAAAATGGTGGCAGCTTCCAACTTCCTCAAAATAGCAGAAAGGGGATAAGGATGACAAGGGAAGGGGGAAGGGCAGGAAGGAAAGAAGCACCTGGCTAATGATTTTATCCCGGATTTTAATGTCAAGGGCACTCCCTCCTCAGGCATTTTCACACTAGCCACCATATCTCCAGCTAGTCTTCCCTTGCTTTGATTTTATCTAATGATAGTACACCAACTACTTACGAGCCTAAACGTCTTTTTAAAATCACCTTAATTCTAATGCTAATAAACAATTCCAAGAAAAAAACCCAGTCTGGAGTAGAGGCTACAAACTCAAGTGCGTCCAATGGCGGGGTAGATCATATAAGCAAGGACAGGGGGACCCGCTGGGGAGAAGAATACACACGTGCCCCTCAGATCAGCAGACCACTGCCACGGTGGGCTCAGGCCGTGTGATCTTCAGATTTTTCAAGAGAAGCCAGAAATCCAGATTTGTATGTGATTTCTCCTGATTTATCAATAATGACAAAAGTTTAAACTCCTCTTTTTTTTTAAAGCACTGTGTGGACCAAGCAAAATATAACTGGGTGGCCAACTTGTGACATCTAGGTAAGAGGTCAGAAATATGGGCAAGGGTCAAAATCTACAAACTCTCTCTTCCTATGTGCTAATCAACCAGGAAGCGAAACGCAATTCCTTGTCCCTGCAGTTGTGTATCCGTGTGAGCATGGCCACAGTGCCGTTGTAAAGCTGGGTCCAGGACATGGGAGACCTCAGGCAAAGAAGAACATCGAGGCTCTGACACCTAATTATCCTCCCAAAACATTTCCTGCTATTAAAGACCAATTTATGGTGTGTAATAAACGGTACTGCATGTAAAGCACTTTGCGCAGTGCCTGGGGCACATAACAGAATGCAATAAAACTTAGCTGTTATTGGGTTTTATTATGAATGAGGGTAGAACATGGATCAGACTGTGCCTTTCTCCCTTGAATGGGAGATTTTAGTCCAATTACAAAACCCGATAATCCTCTTTAGACATGAGAAGAATTTCAAAGGAAACTGCATTCATCAATGTGGCATTCAGTCATTTTATAAAATAATGGATTTATGCCCACACAGGGTGTTTTGTTCTTTTTAAGGACATAATGGATTTTTAAAGTTTTGATTTGAGTTAATATGAAAATTTAAAGTTCTGTCTCACTTTTAGATAAGGGGGATCATGGAACATATATGGCTACCAAATCTAGCATGAGTGGGACGTGAAGCCCCCATTTTTCCAGCAAAGTTGCCCCAGTCTCCTGGCTCCTCGTGTGACCGCGTAAGTGTAGGATGTTAGATTCCAGTCATGCTGTAAGGCTATCTGGTCTAATCACCATATTTTACAGATGTTGAATGTTAACTCCTTCAAGGTCCCACAACAGTCGAAGGCAGACCCAGAACCCAAACCCTGTCCTCTTCTTCCATCACCTCACAAGTCCCTGGGGGGGATGTATGTTCGGGGGAGTTGGTTAAGGGTGGGTAGCAGGGCAGCCTGGGACTAAAGCTTTGAGACAAAGACCCAGCCTTTACGAGTAAAAGGCTCTATCAACTAAGGGGACAGGGTGGGTAAGATTTCCTATATACAGCCAATCAAAGCCTTGCTTCAGTACATCTCAGGGTCAGTCAGACTCTTTTAAAAATCCTCTAGTATCAACCATACCCTTTTAGCCACTGGCTTATAGCAAGAGTTCCAAGCCTCTATGAAAGAATCTAATTTACTTGCTGGAAAAGTAGAGACATCACTAAGCAAAGGAATCAATGATTTTTAAAAGAATGTTACTATGTTTCAAAGTGTCCAACTACCAAAGTACTGAGAAAATATTTTTTTGAAATATAGCCAAGTGTAGAATATAAACTGAGTCCTACATTCATAATTTGTCTTTCTAGAAAGCAAATGTCAAAGGATATAAAGCAAGCTGTGAACAAGAGACTAAAATTAGCTCAAACCACAAATAACCTAACATACTTATCACTTCCTTATGCTCAACCTACAAAAATCAAACATTAAAAGCATTTACAAAACTAAAGGTGTGATGCCAATTTAATCCTTTAACTTCAGCTGTATCCTTTCTTCCTTCTGGCATGTAAACATTACCAAAGAATGACATTTTATTAATTTGAAGGCAAGTACAAGGGAAACCATTAGAGCTAAGTTTTGCCCTGTAAATAAAATAGCAGGTACCATGCAGTTCTTAAGTGGTTAGAATGGTAACCACCTCCTCAAACTGAGGATAGGAAATTTCAGATGATGGACCACACCCATCTCCGAATGCGCTTCTCACAGAGAGCTAGGGACATACCAGACTCCTACTTCAGACCAAAGCTTGCCTCCATCTCCTCAAGCCGTTTATTTCCTACTTCCAAAAGCAACATCTTCCAATGAACAAAGGCTGTTGGGAAACACAAAAGTTTTTGTCATAAAGTAGTGGAACGTGTTGCAAAAGGAAGGTCAGTTGACAAATGTGGGTTCATGCAAAAAAAAAAAAGGTACTAGTTTGTTAAACTTCAACTACTTTTACCATGATTCTCTCTGCGTGATGACTACATTTTTGATAAGTTTTCTGGGGAAAGTTCAAGCTCAAAAAGGATGGAAACGAGTGGTTAAGAAACGATGAGTATAAAACCTACCAACTGCTACTGTGCACTCTGCAATACTAAAACTCTAAAAAGCATTCTTATCAGTAAGTAGAAAAACAAGGGACAGTAGCAGACCTGGGTACTATGACAAGAACAAATGAAATAAAATACTGCTAATGACACTAATATTCCTGGGATATATTAAGAAAAACTGTTAGTGGGACATGAAGGACTATTTAAATACACTTAGAAATGGTACCATGATAGGTACATAAAGGACCCATTAAAACGCAGCACATCATGGGGATGTGGATTCTCAAGGATGGTTCATGGGAGATGTGGACCAGCTAACCCTCAATCATGGCCATATCACCCGGTGTACTGGGGATTGCTCCAGAAATGTGGCTTTGTGCCTGTCAACCTGATGTGGCTTAATGCAACTTCCTGATATTGCACCACTCTGCTTCACCCCCTCACCCCACCTCCGAGGATGATCCAAAAGACCCTGGCAACTGGGAGGTGGTATCCAGGTGGTGGAGAACAATAATGGCAATGCTCTTAACTCTAAGATGCTGTCAAAATAACATTTTGAATCAGGGTAAAAATAAAGCAAAACAACAAGAACAACAAAAAACACAAAACAAAGTATCCTCCCTCTGAAAGACCCCTGAATATCTTCTTAGAGGCCTCTTTTCACTGTGCAAAAGTGAGCCACACAAATATTTATGACCCAGTTAGGCATACTTTGCCTTTATCATTGTAGAAGCAAACTCAGCCCTGACTATTTGAATAGTGAAGCAATACAAAATCTAAGATAAATGTAACAGTGACAAATGTTTAAGCACCGAGGGAATTTAAAGCTAATTTACCGTATTATGCTAAACGCAGCTTGCCTATTTGTTCTCTTGAGTGAAGCTATATTCAGAAGTGATTTCATGCGCAGACATTTTTAAGTAACCCCCTGTTCTTCAGAGAATTCCAACTACTTGGAGTAATTACTTGATGTTCACCTTCCTGTAAGCAATTCACAATACTGTATAATTCTCTGAGTAATCAGTACTCAACAGAATAAAAACTAGCTAAGCTGTTCCCTGGAACTTAGCGTGGCATTTTTTAAATGAGATTCTTCAAAACGAAGAGATGCACCAGTAACAAAGCCATTAGGTAAGAAAAAAAAAAAGTCGGGGGAAAAATGTTTCATAACAGTAACGGAGATAAGGGAGTTTTCCTTCTCTAATCACTAACTAATAAATTAAAAAAACACAGTTTTGGAAACCTAGTTTTGCTATGCTCATCTTATCTTTGCAAGTGGTGTCGCTCGCCCACAAAAGCCACAAACACAGCCGAGGCTTTTCCTTCTTCACCTGTAGAAGAAAACGTGCCTCAATCAGTCTTTGGGAAGAAAGACGCCTAGGACACAAGTCCACTCGCGCCCAAAGGTTTGCTTCAACAAGCAGTTAACCCTCAATAAGAACTCAGAACTTCCTGGCACACTACCAGATTAAGAGTAGTAGGGAATATGTATATTTTCCAGAGAAAAATATGGACCTTAAGTGTCCCTTTGCTAAGAAGCCACGTTTATTTTGTGATTCCATGCTGTAGAACTTCTTAAGCACCAATTCTATCTAATTACCACGGGGTATCCGTAAAACTTTACAAACAGCGTTGGTAGAATCAAAAGCATTCAAAACTGCAAATTGAATCAGGTCACAAATTAAAAACAAAAAACTGAAAATCATTTATCAGTAGTTATTTTTGTCTGCACTGTGACTTGTACTACATTCCGAAGATCAACTGATTCGGGGGGGCTTGACTTTTCTTTGGCTATTTATTTTGGGGGGAAAAAATCTTCCATGGGAAATGGTCTTGTTCCTAGCTTTCAGATATTCAAAATTTACAAAACTGTCAGTAAGACCCTTGTGATACGTCAAGCTGCCTTGAGGAAGGAGAGGGCAGCAGCTAGGAAACTATGAAGCCCACTTCTACGAAGTGAAGCATTATTTCTAAAATGCTGGAGCCTCAGGTACTTTCTTCTCAAACACGGCAGCTGTGTATACCATCATGCTCTTCAAATGAAGTTTAGACCAGATGTTGGTTTCTTTCTAAAATTACAACATAAAGGGCAGCTACTCTTTGTGTACCTAGCTGGGGTTGAATCTTTCGTAAATTCTCGAGAATCAGTTCCTCTATCTTTACAGGAAAAACCACCCAATTGCTACTCAGAGAAAAACTGCAAGCATAACTCATATGTCAGTGCCACTCGTTTTCCCACATTACTAAACCAAATGAACCCAACTTATTAAAAATGTTCAATACCTCTTGGGAAAAAAAAGATTCAATTCTTTTGAATCTTCAACTATAGTCACAAAACTTACACATTTTTGAGCCTAACTGTACCCACCAACACCCACGCACCTTACAAAATTGAGTAACCACAGCAGTGGTTACAAGGATTACTTCAGGAACATCAAACTCTCTTTGTGAGCACATTAAAGACTTTCATTACTTGACGAGAATTTGGTGATCAGTTAGTCAAGGACCATTTTTACACAGGAAGGGACTGAAGCCCAAAGAAAGGAAGGGACCCATTCAGCCTAGTTAGTGTTAGAGCTAACTAGAGAAAAAGCAAAAGATTAAGCTACTCTCTTGGCCAGAAGGGTGATCTGATCAAAGGCCAAAAATGTTTGCCTTTACCATTTATACTCTGAAAAGAAATCACAGGTTTTATAAGGGTTACTTTATGGAGAACCATATTTTTAAGCCCACAGTCAAAATATATTTTACAAACCAGCTACATACAAAGCCCTTCTAGAA
Source organism: Tursiops truncatus (assembly GCF_011762595.2). Classification (NCBI taxonomy): domain Eukaryota; kingdom Metazoa; phylum Chordata; class Mammalia; order Artiodactyla; family Delphinidae; genus Tursiops; species Tursiops truncatus. The sequence continues at coordinate 75,410,065 of NC_047048.1, read as the reverse complement.
GGCATGTGAGAACAAGTCGAGAGTGATGAGAACAGAGTAATTCAATAATTCTTAGAGAGACAGATATATCACCTCCAAGTTTCCTATTAAGTTCGCCTCAAGCCAAGTACAAATTTGTTGTTAAATTTAAAGTTCCTGTGAAATAAGCTGGGTTTCCTACTGGGTAAGCATCCAAGCTTTTCTTCCAAGCCACCACAGCAGGCAACACCAAACTGCCTCATCAAGCAGTGGCTCAAACTGTACTGGTTTTCTCTGAGAGTGGCCTCTGCTATTAGTACTAATGCAGGCTAATCTCTTTGTGTCTACCATTCCTCCTCCCCCAGAATGGGGGCTGGGAACTGTGACTTGTCTTTCTATTGGCAGGGCCTGGGGCAAAGTGCTGACAATCAATTCAACCCCAACATTTCTTAGGCACTTTGTGCCCGGTGCAGAGGACACCAAGATGAATGAGAAAGATGGAAGAGGTGACTTCCATAGTTTGGACCCTACAGTAGATGGACTCGGATACAAAGGAACAGCTCCCATGAGAGCAGCGCTTTAAAAGAGATAGGTACGAAGGTGTATGTAAGCACACAAGTGAGAGAGCCAAAATCTAGTGCAAGGGGGCACACATTTGAGCTGGGAGGCGCAAGCCAGAATGAGTGGGAAAGGCAGCCTAAACAAAGTGTTGAGCCAAAGTACAGAGGAATGAAAGAGAAGGATGAGTCTGGAGAACACTGCACCTTCTAGTGTGGCCAGAATAAAAGGTACACAGGAGGGGATGGCTGGAACCTGGCTGCCATGCCAAGGAGCTTGGACCTTACACATAAATGAAAGCATAGAAGTAAACAGAGGAGTGACAGACCCAGGTCTGTTTTTAACCAATTACTCTAGTGATAATGTGAAGAATATACACAGTGGGGCAGGCGGGAGATGTGGAGAGATTGTTGAGGGACCTTATCAATATGTTTCTGGTTTCACCAATTTCTGTAATGTGAAGCCAGAAATGACAGCAGTGTTATAAGCAAAATTTGAGAACCTAGACCACTGGGATGGTAGGAAGGACATCATAGTGACCAATCAATGAGATGTGGTAGAGGGAATCAAGAACCATTCCAAAGTCCCCAGCACTCCTGCATATTCAAAACATGCACCAAATGACTGGTACCAAACTACATTGTCTTGGACACAATGACCCTGCTGGACTTCCCCTTTTCCTAAACATGGGCAGTACAAAGAAACATGCCCAGACTATTTGTAGTCAGTATTAGTTGGTTACCACGAACAAATTAACATAAACACTGTAGGGAGGGACCGCCAGCTTGTGCAAAATACACATGAGCTCAGGCTGGCTTATGAAAAAGTACCTGCAATTAAAAGTACAGCATAAGACAAAAACTGTCAAAAGGATTCTGCCATCTAAAAGATCAGAAAATAGACAACTCAAAAAAAAGAGAAAAGGGAAAAAAGAAAAGGCACAGTTATTTCAGTAGTTAAGAGTCTGACAAAACCCCTACAGGAAATTTTAAAATTTATTTCTATCATGAAATTCAGTATACATTCAATTACACTACTCAATACCAGGCATTTTTAAAATAGGTTTGGGGGAGCTATTCGTGCTAAAATGCAAAATGCAGGGACTTCCCTGGCAGTCCAGTGGTTAAGACTCCATGCTTCCAATGCAGGGGGGCATGGGTTTGATCCCCACATGCAGCGCAGTGCAGCCAAAAAAAAAAAAGCAAAATGCACTGGAGGAGCCTTGGAGCCCAATGGTAGATAACTGGCAACCGAAAATCATTTGCACTACCATTATCCCCCAGCTGACTCTTTAGAACCATCTGATATAGTTTATGATGTACTTCCAAAAGAACCAAAGTATTCCTATAAATATGCCAGTGATGTCAAACAAATAATGATAGCAAAAAGTTCTTCCCTCCACTATTTCTACTTGTGCCCCCAGTTAATCTGAGTCCAGACAATTACAAACGTCTTTGCACCGTTTCCAAAGTGGTGATCAGACACCTAAATTTAGTTCACTCAAACCAGGGCTACACAAGAACATTTAGATCTAATGGGTCACTCAAGATGACTAGAGCTTCCCATCCTCTCCATGTCACTTCCGTTTGTCTTTCTTTTTTTTAAGTGAAGTGAGTCATAGTGTATAGATCTTTCTCCTCTGCACAAAACACATTTTTTCTCTGAAGAGAATGGTATTTATATAAAAATTACTGGGAAATTTTAATATTCATCTTGGACTGTAATAAAATAAGCTGTATACAGCAGTAAGGAATTTTAGTGAATTATTGTTATAACATGATTTTAACCTAGTCAGGCATTAGATCGTATTTCATAATGAAAGCAGCTATAAAAACAAATGTCAATTGGAAGAGTAGCCCGTATTACAAAGCCTGCCTCTAACATAGAATAAATCTTGCCTTGAAGTCACAAGCTATTGTTGCAATCTCCTTTATCTGAAACAATCAAATCATTCATACTGAAAATTAGTGAACAGTGTCAGAGAATCAAAGAATTAGAGATGAGAGAAATGGCGAAACACCTGACCCAAACCTTAAACTACAAATGGAGGGTAGTTTTTCTTATTTTCATTCATTCAAGCCCTCTCTTCTCTCATTCTAGCTCCAAAAACCAATCTCTTTGCCCTATCTATGTTCTCTCTTCTCTTTTGGGCACTCCAGGCTTGCTAAGTATTACTTCCACTTTTCAAACCAGACATACAATCATTTAAATGATAGAAAACAATTTTTTAAAGCCATCTACACATGCTATCAAAGCTGACTTTTTATAGACCTAAATGCTTATTAGTATCTATGCTATCTATTACCATTAACAACTATATAAAAACAGTTATGCTCACTTTATTAAATTGAGCTAGGAGAGAATCTTCGCCTGAAACATTTGTTTTCTAAGCCACCTCATTCCTCGGCATTCAAAAGTCTACTTCATCTTTTGTTCTTTTCCCAATTGTTTCCAAGTTTTTACACCTTTTTGTTCTAGTTAGAAGTTAGTATAGTGAGAAATAACTGCACTGCTTTGTTTACAAAATGTTAAGCAAAAATTACATATTATTTTAAAAATCACAATAGACTAAGCAAGCCCAAAATGACTCTGTATAAGGCTGCCTTCATTGTGACGGGCTACAAAACATTAATTTTTCTAACTTCTATTTTCTACCCACCATAAACACATTTCTTTGAATTCCTGAAAAATAATGGTTTTCATAAATTGACACACACTTTGGAAAATCTGCCACTTTAGACTCAAGGTCATCTGAACTCTACATTTTTTATAAAATGCCAGAATTTGCCACTTTTAACATCAAGAAGAAAAAGAGCGTCCGATTCAGATTTTGTAAAAGAAAAATATCTGTACTGCAGAGGTGAGAAAGCCCATAGCGGATAATTCTCTAAGATAAAAGAAACCACCTCTAGAAATGTGGCAATCGATTAAGGATCTAGAGAAATCTCAACATACAGCGATCTCGACCAACTCCTGGGGTTCCAAGGTGGTAGACAAACACAAGAACAATGAGGGAAATTAACTGAAGACCATGCTCCATGCTAGTGACTTGCTTAACATAGTTTTAACAGTGCTTGGGTGAAAGGTCTCCCACTCCTCGCTAAAACTGTAAGTAATCAAATTCAAACAAGGACTTTTTATAATATGAATTTGCTGTTGCCAACTGAGTCAGCTTCAATATAAAAGATTCTCCCCAGTACCTCCTGGAGGCCACCCCTACTTGTGATGGGGTATATCATTATCAACTCCAACACTTCAGACCAAGAATTTTTTCATTTAAGACCACTTTAGACTCCACTGTATTCAATCTGATGCAGACAATTTGTCTACACATTCTCAAAGTCACTAGTGGGATTCATTCAATTAACTCAGAGAGACTAGACACGGAATACAAATTTTATATATTGATCGATCGTACTTACACAGATTAGAGTGGTTATAAACATTAGTCTATCAGAAGCTAATATACATTACAGTGCAAGTAAAAAGAATCCTGTCAAATAAGCTTGATGAAAATCCACATGAAACCAAGCCTGCCAAAAAAAGGCTTTTGTTAGTCAAGCATACCAAAGAACTGCTTAAAGCTTTTTTCCTTTTTAAGTGGAGCTCAAAATAGATTTTAATACTACCAGCTGATGGATCTCACAATTTGCCTTTTGAGCCTATAAGCCGAAAACAGCCTTCTCCCTTTACACAAGTAACAACATCTCTCTATTCTCTATGTTGTTTATTTAAAATACCGAGTGTGGTTTTGGTTAATCCTCACAACCCCCGCGATGACATTTAATCGGGAGCACATATTTTCTTCAGAGGATTTAGCTCTTGTGAAAGCAGACCTCTTCATCTTTTTAATCTGATGATGTAGAGATACGTGAGAAACTCCACCTTCCGAACTTTTTATTTATGAATCACCATAACCCACAAGGAGATGAAGACCGGGAAGACACCATCATCTCAACCATGACCAAAGGATAAGATGCTCACCGAGAGAAAGATGCTATTTTAGAGGGAGTAGAAACGTCAACCTCCCCTGCTGCCTGCCTGACACGGGGTAATATTCTGGCCCCAGTGGAGTGGGTACTCCAGACCTCCTGGCTGGAAAGCTTTTTTCAGCCTGCTACTCTCAGGGCTTAGCTCACAGAGCAAGTATCTCTTCCTCTGACAGATCTTCCCTGATCCCCTTCTCTGAGGCAGGCCATCTTCCCTGAAATCACTCTCTACCCCGTTATGTTTTGTTTTCTTCATAGCACTTGTCCCCAGCTGAAATTGTCTGCTTATGTGTTGCACTGCCCTATTCGACTCTAAGCTCACGGGGGATAGCATCTTGCCTGTCTTGTTCAGCAAACACTACCTCCAGCGCCTCAGCAGCGCCTAGCACGGAAGAGGCACGTCAATTCAGATCCATTAAATGAATGAACAGGAAGGGGGAAGGGACTGTCATCCTTGGGACTCGACGCACAGAGACCAGGAGAAAGGAAATGTAAAGGAGGGAGGGGGGAGTAACCCTTTCCCCCGGGGAGACAAAGGAAGACAGCCTGAGGTGGTCCAGTCTAGAAAGGAAGTAGTGGGGGTGTTCTATCCACCCCAAGGGACAAAGAGTGGACAGGCAGGGGGGCGGGGTCGGGGTGCGAGGCTTCGCGCTGAGGGCAGAGACTGGCGGCTTCCAGGCTTGAGAGGTCACCCGGGCTGGAGGATATGAGGTAGGTGGGGGATCAAAGGGGACTGCGAGGCCGGGGAGAGACGCAGGCCCACCCGGGGGACAAAGAGAGAGGCGGCTGGCCTCTGCCGCCGTCGGATCGAATCCTCACGGAGCAGGGCCCAGGCGGAGGGCGGGACCCAGAGGGAGAGCGGGACCTGGGGGTCTGAGGGGAAGGTTCGCTAGGCCTAAGCGAAGGGCCTGCCGCGCTCTGGGGGCGCTCCCGCACCTGGTAAATGGCCGCCCAGCTCCCAGCCTTGTCGATCTGCTCGAACTCCTTTTCCATCTCCATGGCGGGCCAGGGGGGCTGCTGCGCCTCCTCCTCGGCCCACTGTGCCGTCTGCCGCTCTAGGCCGCGTCGCGCTCTCCGCACTTAGTCCCGCTGCAAGCCGCGACTCTCGCCGCTACCGCCGCCCTAGCCGCCGCTGCTTCTTCATGTCAACCCGGCAGCCGGAAGTACGCACCGCGCTGCCGCGGGCTCCACCCCTCAAGCGGAAGGACCAATCAGCGCTCAGGAATTTCGGCTAGCAGTTCCGCGGGGCGGAGCCGGGGGAGGTGCTGGGGGAAGACATCTTGCAGCGTGCCCTCCCTCCTCCCCTCCCATCCTGGTCTACGGGCTTGGGCGTGGCGCGCGCCCGTTGCCTAGGCGACCCCGGGAGCCCCGCCCACGGCGCGTGGGTTTGCCCGGCTGCCACCGATCTTGAATTCAAGCATCGACGCGGTCCGTTGAATCACAGAGTGACCTTGAAGCAGTCATGCATCTTTCTTGCAGCGCCAGGGCCCAGGCCTCAGTGCTCCAAGGGGGGCGGGGGGGATTACATGCTCCCCTTCCAGGCTCCGGCCTCTGGCCAGATGTCCGCCCTTTTTTCGTGAAACTTAGAGCTTCATAATTTACCAGGCTGCTGGGGAAGGCCCACTACTCTCTGAATGTACTTTGCGTTTGGAGTCTCCTATCCTGGGCACTGCAGAAATGAATGGATTGGGGTCTTGGAATGATTTTTAATATTTCCCCAAATAGCAAGGAAGTCCTGCTCAGAATGGACTCAGTGGAGCACAAATTCCGTGGTGCATTAGTGTTGAATAGTGGCAGATTTCTGGGCCCACTTCCAAAGGATTCGGATACAGGAATCTGTATTTTTTATCAGCAACCCCAGCTAATTCTATACCTGTGGTCCTTGAAGCACACATGAGAAGGGCTGGTCAGGTGGTTTTCCTGCAGGTTGTACTTTAAGCCATTCACTTTTGGGTTGGGCACATTATATGAAGATAGTGAACTCCATGGGGTCAGAGACCCTAGAGGACAGAATCATCTCTGTTCACTCTTCCCATCTCAAGCCTACCCAGAGCAGCGGTGTTGAATTCCAGCTTATTCCTTGAGTGCTTGTGGCAGGCACTGTACCTGGCATTCCAAGTACATTTTCTCATTTAATCTCTACATCAACCCTACAATATAGGCACTTTTATTATTCCCATTTTATAGATGAGGAAACTGAGGCACAGAGAGGCAAAATCACTTGTCCAGAGTACCTTTGCACATTGGTATGGAAGCCAGGATTCTAATCAGTCTTCAGGGGAGTGCTCACTTTGGAGACAGGCTGCCTGAGTCCAAATTCCGGCTCTACTAAATACTAGCTGTGCAACCTTGGGCAAATTACCTAACCCCTCTCTGCCTCTGTTCCCTCCTTTGTAAAATGAAGATAATGAAAGTACCCACCTCATAGGGTGGTGTGAAGATTGAAAGAGTATGTATAATGCTTTTAGTCTAGTGAGTGGATCAATAAATATGAGCCCCCGTTATTATATACCTTCAAATAATAGCAAATGGGAGGTAAATCCTTGTTGAATAAATGCAATTGGTTTGATAGACAATGTCTTTAGAAACTGAGAATTCCATGGAGGGGGAAATTAACAAAAGATGCCCCTTCGGGTGAAAACTTTGGGAACCCTACACTTGGAAGCTGCCTAATATAAGTCTTAGCCATTTAAGTGACTCTCCAGGTTCGTGTACTCTTCCTGCCCTTGTTTCTTTGAGTGCTAGTTTATCTGGAACTCACAGAACTCAGAGCTCCTTGTTGCGGGGAGGGGGGGGACAGAACAAGGCTGGTTCATTCTTCTCACTGTGGGCTGACCTAAGTAAGTAAATAAATCAAATGCCCATCTGGAGCCCAAGTGGCCCTCATGCCTGCAGGGAGTACCACCCAGTGACTGGAGCGGCCTTTGAGTGGGGCCAGTGCTATGCACAGGATCTTGATGAAGGAGTGGAGGTGAGTGTGTGCGTGCAGAGTCCATGTGTGTTTAGTGGATGCGTTAGTTACCTAGGGTGGCCGTAACAAATTACCACAAATGTGGTGGCTTCAAGCAACAGAAATATATTTTTGAACAGTTCTGGAGGCCAGACGTCTGAAGTCAATGTGTTGACAGGGCCACACTCCCTCTGAAGTCTCTAGGGGAGAATCCTTCCTTGCCTCTTCCAGTTCCTGGTGACTTCAATTGTTCCTCAGCTTGCGGCAGCATAAATGCAGTCTGTGTCCGTCTTTATGTGGTTTTTCTCCTCTGTCTCCTCTTCCAGCTGTCTAATCTCCCTCAGCCTCACTCTTTCAAGAATACCTGTCATTGGATCTAGGACCCACTCTAATCCAGGAGGATTTTGCATTGCCAGGTAATCCAAGATGATCTCATTTTGAGATCCTTAAATTAATTACATCTGCAAAGACCCTTTTTCTGAATAAAGTTATATTCCAGGTTCTGTGGGTTAGGACTTGGACATATCTTTTTTGAGATATGTCCCCCACTCAACCTACCACAGTGGCAGAGGGTGAAACTTTGTCACAATATTGGTCCTGAATGAAACCCCTAATTTCAGGTATCAGCTAATCACTATTATATCCGTTCTTCACATAGCAGCAGCCAGAGAGAGCTTTTAATTTTTGGATCATGAAACTCTTGTAGGTAAAACCCTCCAATAGTTTCCCATCCTTCTTAGAGTGAAACCCAAATAAGTCCTAACCCTGGCCCACCTCCCCAACCTTTCTCCTTTTCTTGTACTCTAGACCAATCCTCTAATTCATTGAATGAGTTTCTACCTCAGGACCTTTGCACCAACTGTTCCTGCTGCCTGGACCACTCTTCCTGCAGATCTTGTCACCCTTCAAGTCTCAGGTCAACTGTTACCTCTGCAGATAGGTCTCTGACCACGGTCTCTAAAATAGCCCCCAGTCACTTTCTACCGGTGACCTTGTTTTTTGCAAGGTCATCTTGCAAGGTCATGCCATCTCTAAGCCAATATTTGCATCACAGTGCTCATCTCTAAAATCTCTCTCTTTATTTGTTGGCTTGTTTCCTTTTCCTGCCCCCCACTATAGTGTTCCAGGAGGGTAGGGACCTCGACTTCTTGTCTGTGTCCCAAGCCCCTGATATTGCGTTGGGAGGAGGGACCTGAGGTGCTGGAATCTTCCGTGGCTTTCTAAGGCTTGGCTTTCATCTGTCACGCTCTACCAGTTCTCTGCCATGTCCTGGCCTAGAACCAGCCAAGCCTTGGTATCCCCCAGAGCTGTGATGGTGGTGATTGGGAATCTTTTAGTGATGACTGGTTAGAAAATAAACAAATGGCCATGTGTCATGATAGCTAAAACCTTTTCTTGGCAGGCCTGCCTGAGGAATGGTCTCAGGTGGTTTCTTGGGCCTTTCCTTCACAGATTTAGCTAATGGAGCAAATCAATGACCCATTAAACTTTTTAAAATGTCCTAAAGAGTTGTCAGTAGAGAAGGATGGCTGTTTACCAAGGCTCCAATGGATCATTGACTCCTAACTTAGCAGTGTCAGCAAGCTTCCTGGTAAAAATCCGGCCTGGTGTTTTTTCTGGGAGGTAGACCAGTGTTAAGAGCTTGGAATTCAGAGACAGACCAAAGTAGTCTCTGATGAGATGTCACTTCCTCGGAGAGGCCCCTTCTGATGCCCCCTAATAAACAGTTCCATGAATCTATATCCTTTTTCCTTCTTAGAACTTATCAGGCATTTGAGGACATATTTTCTCCCTACTGTTACCATGTAGTATTATGTCCTGTGTTTGTTTTAGGTGTTATCATCCATCTCTACCACTAAATGTAAACTTCATGAAGAAAAGAGATTAAGTCGATTTGGTTCAATGCCGTCTTCCTTGAGCTACAGGTCATTCCCAGATGGGCCACAAGTCCTTGGAAGATTCCAGAAATCAAGATGACAGGGCTTTTTTCTACCTCTTAGACTCAGACCTCCAGGGTCCTCAGAGTCATCCAGCTCACTCTGTCTACCAGTGAGGACACATAGCCAGGAAAGGAAGTGGCCCTTCCCTCTGAGATTCACAGCTGCTCTCCTAAAGAAGTTTGGGCGCCTTGACTGGTTGGCTGATTTGGGGTCAGCCAAAGACATCCCTGGGATGGAATAACTGACTAGGGGCAAAACCCAGGCCCACAGCACTGGAAACTGGATGCACAGAGCTTCAGCCTCCAGCCACAGACAGCGCTAGGTGTGACCTCTCACTTTATGTTTCCCAGAAGTCCTGCAAGCCTGGTGTTGTCCCATTTTGCAGATGAGAAAATGGGTAAAGAGGTGAAATCAATGAACACCCAAATACGGAATGCTGGTCTGGGTGCAGCAGGTTAGAAACTTCTAACCCTGGTCTGCTACTTACCAGGTTTCAGGCTTTGGGCAAGTTGCTTAACCTCCTAGTGTCAGCCTGAATGCTTTCCAGTGAGAAAAACCCAACTGAAAGCAGCTTTCACAAAATAGGGAATTCACTGGCTCATGAAACTGGGAAGTCCAAGAGTGGTTTGCTTCAGGGACAGCTGCATCCAAGGGCTCAGACAATGTCATCGTGACTCTCTCACTCCTGCTCTCTTAGTGCTTCCTCTGTGTTAGCTTTACTCTCCTCCCCAGGTAACCAGGATGGCCGTGGCAGCTCCAGGATCACATCCTGCCAATTCAGCAACCCTGATGGAAAAAGTGCTTCTTTTCCCTGTGGTCCCAGCACAAGTCCTGGCCTTGAAGCTTGAAGTTCATTGGTCCAATTGAGTCTCACATGCCATCTCTTTTTTTTTTTTTCATTTTAACATCTTTATTGGAGTATAATTGCTTTACAATGGTATGTTAGTTTCAGCTTCACAACAAAATGAATCAGTTATATATATACATATGTTCCCATATCTCTTCCGGCTTGCGTCTCCCTCCCTCCCACCCTCCCTATCCCACCCCTCCAGGCGGTCACAAAGCACCGAGCTGATCTCCCTGTGCTATGCGGCTGCTTCCCACTAGCTATCTACCTTACGTTTGGTAGTGTATATATGTCCATGCCTCTCTCTCGCTTTGTCACAGTTTACCCTTCCCCCTCCCCATAGCCTCAAGTCCATTCTCTAGTAGGTCTGTGTCTTTATTCCTGTTTCACTCCTAGGTTTTTCATGACATTTTTTTTTCTTAAATTCCATATATATGTGTTAGCATACGGTATTTGTCTCTCTCTTTCTGACTTACTTCACTCTGTATGACAGACTCTAGGTCCATCCACCTCATTACAAATAGCTCAATTCGTTTCTTTTTATGGCTGAGTAATATTCCATTGTATATATGTGCCACATCTTCTTTATCCATTCATCTGATGATGGACACTTAGGTTGTTTCCATCCCTGGGCTATTGTAAATAGAGCTGCAATGAACATTTTGGTACATAACTCTTTTTGAATTATGGTTTTCTCAGGGTATATGCCCAGTAGTGGGATTGCTGGGTCATATGGTAGTTCTATTTGTAGTTTTTTAAGGAACCTCCATACTGTTCTCCACAGTGGCTGTATCAATTTACATTCCCACCAAAGTGTAAGAGGGTTCCCTTTTCTCCACACCCTCTCCAGCATTTATTGTTTCTAGATTTTTTGATGATGGCCATTCTGACTGGTGTGAGATGATATCTCATTGTAGTTTTGATTTGCATTTCTCTAATGATTAGTGATGTTGAGCATTCTTTCATGTGTTTGTTGGCAATCTCACATGCCATCTCTAAGCCAATCACTTTGTCCAAGGGAAATATTGGCAAATAAAGAAACTGAGGCCCAGAGAGGTCAAATTCTTAACCAAGGTCGCACAGCTCTAAGTATGGAAGTAGGATTTAGATAATAGGCAGTCTGGTTTCAGCGTCTGTGCTCTCAGCCGTGACGCTACACAGTCTCTCCAAGAATTCCCATGAACTCTAAACAAATAATAACAATGAAGACATAATAATAGTGGTAATAATTATCACAACAACATGGTGAAGCTACTACTATTATTATCCCCCATTTGAACTGAGGCATAGAGAGTTTCTCAGCTTGCTTGTGGTCACACAGCTAAGAAATGGTGGAGCCAGTATTTGAAAGCAGTTTAGCTCTAGATGCTGCTTCTAGTTCTGAAATTCTATGAATATATGTGAGTTCTGCACTGTGAGAACTCACAGGAAGGTTAGCAGCCCAGAAGCCTCTCACTCACATCCTCACTGGGCCCTTCCCCATCCTTGTGAAGACTCTCCCACCCCTCCACTCCCAGAAAATATTTCAGACTTTATTCTAAGCCATTAAAAATAAAAACAAGGGGCTTCCCTGGTGGCGCAGTGACTGAGAGTCTGCCTGCCGATGCAGGGGACACGGGTTCATGCCCTGGTCCGGGGGATCCCACATGCCACGGAGCGGCTGGGCCCGTGAGCAATGGCCGCTGAGCCTGCGCGTCCGGAGCCTGTGCTCTGCAACAGGAGAGACCACAACAGTGACAGGCTCGCGTACCGCAAAAAATAAATAAATAAATAAATAAATAAAAACAAGAATAAATACAAAAATCTAATCTGGAGCTCCCTCTCCTCCAAGAGTGAGTGCCCAGGTGTGGGAGGAGTTCAGGGGGAACTAGGGGGAATCACGTGCGTTCTGAGAAAGGTGGGTCAGAGACAGGGGGTGGTTGAAGCAGGGAAACTTCAAGCAGGCAAGTCTGACCCAAGGATGGAAACTAGACCTGGCCCCGTGCTTTCAGCAAAGGAGGGTTTCCAGAGGCCACTGCTTCCTCCACCCTCCAGTTTAGGGGGTAGGGGGACACCTTGGCGTCACACACAGTGATTCTGGGCATAGGTTCTGCAATCTGGCGGACTTGGGCTTCTGTGCCCTTGGACAGGTTACTTACCCTCTGATTGCCAGTTTTCCATCTTTTACATTAAGACAGGGATGTGATGGTCGGACGAGATGGTGTCTGAGCCTTGTCTCTAGTTCAGGGCAAGGACTCCATAAATGAGGCTGTTGTTATTACAGTTGTGTAGGTTGCTAAGTAGAAAAAGCAGGCTATGATCTGCCTACAGATGTTTTCATAGTATATGTTGCAACCTCCTGTTTTACATCTCTAATTTCTGTCATGCCGGTGGAGGTGAGCAGGTCCAGCTTCGTGGGTGTGTCTGTAATCTGTGCAGCTACACAGGGCCTGGGCTCAGAAGGGCCCTGCACTTGGTTTAATGCTCTGCAGTCACCATGTTGAAATCCTTAATAATTTTGGAATCAGGGACCCTGCATATTCATTTTACACTGGGCCTTGCAAATTTGTAGCCAGTCCTGAAAGTGAGTCTAGATTTTCAAATTCTTGAAGTGGGTTAGGAACAGTTTCTGTCTTTGAAGATGGAAATGGTTTCCCCCCTTTATTCTGGGAGGAACAACTACTATTGGGGGAAGTCTTAAAGTAGTGACATTATTCAGATACATATTCCCCATGTTGAGTTGTTTATTATTGTTTAGTAATAATAATTGCTACATGGATTGGGTGTTAACTATGGGCCAAGCTCTGTGCTAAGCTAGCGCTTTACCTTCATCCCTCTAGATCTTCCCAAGAACCCTGTGAAAGGGTCTGTTATTAACCTTATTTGACAGATGAGGAAGCAGAGGGGTTATGTAATTTGTCCATTGTCACCAGCAGTGTTGGCATAATGTCTATGAGTTGAGTGGCTCTGTAGCAATATGGCAGCCCCTTTAGAGAAAAGGAATTAACTTCTAAGCTTTCATTTAGATAAAAGTGTTCCTGGAGTCCTTGGGAGAGAGGTGTGTCTTTTGGATCAAATATTTGCTCTGGTAGTTTTTGTATTTGAAGATGGAAATGGTCTTCCATTTGAAAACTGACCATGCAGAGAGGGAGGGGCTGGCCTGTACTTTTCCTTTCCTGTCCTGGAGGGAGGCCTATGGAGAGGACCCACACTTAAGCAGAGGGACCCTGACATGTGGGAATGTTCTCACAGCTCTCAAGCTGTCCTCACCTGGGCCATGGGGAAGCACACAGCGGAGGACCTGGATATTCCCACTGCCCATATCTAGGGTAGGCGAGGAAGAGAAAGGCTCTAAATTCTAGACAGAGGGTCAGGAGGCCCCCCTCCGTGGGAGGTAGACTGGCTCCCACAACTGGCTGGAGAGAAAGGAGGACGGAGACCGGCATGAGGGAAAGCAGGACGCAGGTACATAGCCTCTAGAAACTATCTGCTTTCAATTTCATTTTGTGTTTTCCTTTTCTGCATTGTAATTCCCACCTGTTATCCTCAAGTCTTCAATAAAATGTTGTTCCCTGCTGCAAGCTCATCTTAGGCTTGGTATTACCCAGATACTAATTGTCCCCAATATCAATTCTCCTCTTCTTTCATAGAAATAGGATTGTACCTGGGCCATGGCTGCCCAGCTAAAGACTACATTTCCCAGGTTCCCTTGAAGCTAACTATGCCATGTGACTACATGCTGGCCAATAGGATGTGGGTAGAAGTGATGTGGTCCACCTCTAAATCATGCCCTCAAAGGCCCAGGGGGTGCTGGGCAGAGGGACAGGAAAAGTTCTTTCTTTTGCTTTTTACTCCATCCCGCTGCCTAGAACGTAGATATAGTGGGTTCCAACTTGGACTGTGCAGACAAGGGCAACATACAAGGGATGGAAGAGAGCAAGACAGATGGAGCCTGCCCCATCACCCCTGATCACACACAGACCGTTCCATGAGAGAGACATAAAGGGGGCTGATTTTCAGCTGATATGCACATGTCTAGTCATCCTGGTTGCTTACAGACATCATTCTTATTGTTAAAAATAAACTTCTGCTTTGTTTAAGCCACTGTTCATGGGAGTTACAGTAATTGAATCTATATTCTATAATTAAGCCAGACATGTTTTAGGGGGCTGATAAGGAAGAGGGCTGTGTACCGCCTCCAGATTAAGATGGCGTTGGAGAGAGGAGCAGCATCTTGATGCAGGCAGTTAAGAGAAGGCAGACAAGGGCAGTAGAAGTCCTGGGAGAGACAGCTCACTGTGGTTGCCAGGCAGCCACAGGGATGGTCCATGGGACATGTGAACATCCCCCAGAGATTCTGAGTAATATCCTGCAGAAAGAACCTGATAAAAGTTTGGTCTTGTTAGAGTCATGGGGTCTGATTGTTAGTTAGATATTAAAGGGGAAGCTGGAAATTTTGGGGACAGCTGGGGTTAGAAACAGTGCCCAGAGAATGTTAATTCCCTTCTGAGGCAGATACTTTTGGTTGCCTATCTATGCATCATCCCCTCCCCCCTTCCTCTTGGTTGACAGAGCCCACCCATTATAACAGAGGCTGAAAAAGTGAGCTATTCCTTTTCCAAGCCACCTTTGCAGTTTGAGCATGGACATATTACTCAATCCCAGCTAATGGGATGTGAGGCAGTCTGCCCAGGAGCTTCTGGGAAAGGTTTCTCCCTCTTGTAAGAGACACGTGGAAGGAATTTTGCCTCTTCCTCAACACGCTAAGGCTGGAGGAGCACAGAGAGAGAGCCCCCGAGCCCTTGGCAATGTCACTGAGTTACTGAACTGTCTCTGGAACCATCTAGCTCTGAACTTCTTTGTAAAGGTCATAAGCTTTTTAGTTGTATTGTTGAAGCCACTTTGGGTTGGCTTTTTTATTACTTGCAGCCAAAAGCATGCTAACCGCTACACTGTCTTTGCCTTCTGTTTCTACCTTCCTTCAGCCCTATGGGTCTCAAGTTTAGCCTCATTCCTTCCGCTGAGCCCTGGTTGCTCTGGAAGTCAAGATCTTTTGGAAACCACCTGCATCAACTTGTCACCACTTTTCTTCTAAATAAGAATCTCCCTTGTCCCTTCTTACTTCTTCATTTCAGAACCAAGATCTGTATCTGGGTGGGGTGAAAGCAGAACTTCAGCCTTTGTACAAAACTCTATTTGGGCATGGATTGATCCTCTTGTATTGGTCTTATCAGTCCGGATGTGCGTCTCTCTCAGCTGACCGGGAGCTCCTCTCAGGCATGGACTGGGTAGTATTCATCTTGGTATATCCCTAGGGTAGCTCAGGGCTGGGCAAGGGAAGGTTCTCCCTGAATGCTTGTTGAATGAATATATGAAAGAATGAATCATCTAAACCCAATTTTATCACCTCCCTAAACAGACAATTTCCCTCCCCCCTCCTCTCCTATACTACTCTAGGACAAGACAGTTCTTGCAGAGGTAGAGCCAGGAAGAAGAAGAATTTAATCCAATTCTCAATTCCAAAGCAGTGTCTAATCCTTCTCTCCTTAAATTTCCTTTAATCCACCCACTGTCAGCCTTAGCTCTGGTTCAGCAATGAGTTGACTCTGACCCAGATTGTCTCCAAAAAAAAAAAAAAAAAAACAGGAAGAAGGAAGAAGGGAGAGAAGAAACTGTTTGTATTTAAATCAAATTCCAGAAGCATGGAAGAACTAAAGAGAGAAAGGATTCAAGGTGGGCATTCTCTCCACCAAGACGTGTAAATTCTAGCCCTGGAGGTGGGACCTTTTTTTTCTCAATTCTTTTTCTAATCTCAAAAGTAATGTTTAATGAAGAAATCTTGAAAAGCACATATGAAAGAGAGGAAACAGTGTTTTAGTCTCACCACTTACGGTGGTGACAACATTTTGGTATGCGGATTTCCACAGTTCTTTGGTTTGTCTCTGTCTCTTCACCTCTATCTCCATCTTCCCCTTTCCCTCAGCCCCTCTCATCTCTCTCTCTCTCTCTCTCTCTCTCTCTCTCTCTCTCTCTCTCTCTCTCACTCCAGGTCTCATTATCTCTTTCTCACACTTAAATGTTTCCAGGTTCTTCGCCCTCCAGACAGGGTCATACCCCGCCCCCATTTAATAAACACTCAGTGTGATCTAATTCCCATCTCATGATGCCGTAGGAAACCCAGTCCCCTCGGCTCCGCAACACTTTCTGAGAAATCTGAATACCTTTTCCTCAAACTCTGCTTCCCACTTGTCTCTTCTTGTTCTAAATTTTCACTTCAGTCCACTCTCCAGCTTCCCTTGCTCTTCCCGTATCAGATGGGAATGCTTTTGGCTCTAAGTAACACTCAGACTGAAGCAGATCAGAGTTCCTTTTCCCCACAGAACGAACAGTCTGGGGACAGGTGTTCCCCCATCATGCTGATGGCCTGCACATCCCCTCAGCCCTCGGTGTTCACACCGCAGCTTTCTGGCAGAAAGCTTTCTCCGGCCACTGGAGTGGGCTCAGCGTCCCTCAGGGTCTGGCCAGGAGCTCGTGCCTTTAGAAACAGCCCTCGACCAAGGACAAGTGGGAGCTTGTGGGTAAGCAGCTCAACTCCTTGCTCCTCAGGGCGGACAACACAGGGGCATGTTCTCCACGGGCTCTCAGAAGTCTCCAGTGGGGCAGAGTCCCACTTGCCCTTGGTGGCAACCTGCCCCTTCCTGTCCCTGCCTCCTTCCCCCACTCCTGGACCAGTGCCCCCCAAGACCTCCTCTCAAATCACTTGCTTGCATTCGAAGCCTTGCCTCAGCATTGGCTTCTGGAGAAACTGTCTCAGACGGTAGACTTGGGCTTTTCCTTCTGTCTAACTAAAAGGCCACAAATAGAAATGTCTTCTTCAACCAAGTATGACTCCACAAACTTCTGGCCTCTTTAAAAGAGCAGCGCATCCCCACTTCTAGTCCTCGAGATTTCAGATATACTGGGTCTCCCTCTAGGGCCCCACCCCCGCTGCATATGCTTTTGCACCCGGCATTGGACATACACAATAAAATGATGAAGGGGCCTTCTGAGTCTAAATTCGGAGGTCATCTAGCAGTTGGGGACAGCCACTTCTCTTCAGGGGTCCCTGTGAAGCCATTTTAGTGGAAAGGCACCCTACTCCCACTCCTACCCAGCCCCCTCCGCCCCCCACTTCCAAGCCCCTAGAGCCATAAGTCTTGCTTGAACTGGGTGTTGGAAGGGGGGAAGGTGTAGAAGAACTTTTTTTTTTTTTTTTTTTTTGCGGTACGCGGGCCTCTCACTGTTGTGGCCTCTCCGGTTGTAGAGCACAGGCTCCGGACGCGCAGGCTCAGCGGCCATGGCTCACGGGCCCAGCCGCTCCGCGGCATGTGGGATCTTCCCGGACCGGGGCACGAACCCGTGTCCCCTGCATCGGCAGGCGGACTCTCAACCACTGCGCCACCAGGCAAGCTCTGTAGAAGAACTTTGAATCAAATTCTAGATTGAAGTTTTTTCAAGTAAATTTTTACTAAAATATAATACATATACAGAAAAAAATATATATATATGTCATAAGTACACAGCTTAAAGAATGTCCACCAATTGAACATGCTGATGTAGCCAGCACCCGGATCAAGATGCAGAACTCTCCCAGCCCCCCGGAGAGCCACCTTGTGCCCCTTTCGGTCCCATCCCCTCCTCAAGGGCTGCCAGCATTCTGACTCCTAACACCCTGGGTGAGTTTTGCCCGATTTTGAACTTTGCATAAATGGAATCACACAGGGTCTGCCCTTTCATGCCTGCCTTCTTTCGGTCAACATCACGGCTATGAGATTCATCTGTGTTGGGTCTAGCTGCAGCTCACTGGTTGAGACTGACATTTTAATTTGAGGAGTTTTGAGTTTTAAGGACTGAAAGGAGATGGTTTTGGTAACTAAAAGAGCCTGAGAAATTATGGAATTGGAGAGAGGTGGGTTGAGGAAGCCCACCCCTTAAGAGCTGCATGACTTTGGACAAATGACCGAACTTCTTGTTTCTCTGTTTCTGTAACGTGGGGCTGACACAGGTTCCTACTTCACGAGGTCGTTGTGAGGACTCGGTGCATTGGTGCCTGCAAGAGCAGCGCCTGGCCCGTGGTGGGGGGCTCTCTTGGGAGCCTGCTTCTCACTCCACTGCTGCCGCTACCGTGAATACTACCTCTACTCTCGTATTTTTATTATTACCCAGAGGGAAAAGGGAGGTTTCAACAGAGGATATTTGGTAGTAGTTATTATAAAAATAAAATGATTTCTAGTTAGAGACGTATCCCTAAACCAGTTAGGTGTGCGTCTCAGGTAAAGCACACATCAACCCTGAGAAGTTAGTACAGATCATGCCCATTTGATAGATGAGGCAGCTGAGGCTTGGAGGGAGAAGCAGCTTCTTTGGGGTCACAGAGAGACTTGGTGGTGGAGCCAGGGCCTCTCTAAGCAGGGAATCCTGCCCTTCTCTTTGCCCTTTTGCCTACTTCTCATCTCCTGCTAGATCCAGCAGTCCTCAGGATGTACTGGGGTGACCCCACTGGGCTGCCCTTGGCATGACCACCCCATCCATGTGGTGCTGTCTTTAGAACTTACTGGAATGTTTTCTGTATTGATTTTCTTATCGACCTGTTCACATGAGGCTCAGTCTTTCTTGCGGGTCTCATAAGCAGCACTTTGTGAAATACCAGGTGGGTCAGTGATACTCAGCAAACAGGTTCTAAGGTAGCCCCGTGGTAGTGGTATGGTGGCTGGGAATGTTGGTTTTTATGGGGCTGAAATTAGTCAACTGAGGTAACAGAATTCTATTCTATTGGCCTGTTCCCCCCTGAACCAGAATTCTCTCACTGCAAATCAAGAAATTGGCCCGCAAGAACAGGAGAGGAGTTTGTGAGAAGGATGTAAGGCACTTTATAGACATGGAGAAAGAAATGCCAGAAGCAAGTTTGAAAAGGCTTGAGAACAGGATGCCCTGGGGGGGGGGGTCTTGGTTGCATAAACTGGCAAGTGTCTTCTTCAGCTCTGATGACCTGTCACTAAGGACACTTTGGCTGCAAGTAATAGAGAACAACGACTCAAACTGGCTTAAGCAGTAATGGAGTTGGTAAGTTGGGCAACTCTGAAGTTGGTTGACTAAGGGGTTCAAGAATGTAATTGAGAACACAGGTTTTCTCTCTCTTCCCTCTACTATCCACCTGTTGGCTTCAACTGAAAGCGGGTTCCCTCTGTGGCTGCAAAGTGGCGGCCAGTAGTAAGCAGGCTATAAAATTGTTAACTTCCAGTAGGGAAGAAAGAGAGAAAGTGGTTTTCCCTGGCTCTCTCTTAAGAGTGAGGAAGTGTTGCTGCCAGAAGTCCCCAGGAAATCTATCCTGGTATCTCACTGGCTAAACTGGCTTGGCCTGTTCACCCCTGAACCAGTCCTCAGCAAGAGGCATAGGGTGTGATTCTGGCCCCCATTTGGAGGACATTTGGCAATGTTGGCAGACATTTGGTGGTGTTAGTGGCATCTCATGGGTAGAAATTAGAGATGCAGCTAAATATCCTACAATGCCCAGGATGACGCCTCCCTGCTTCACACACTACAGAAAATTATCTGTTCTGAAACATCAACAGTACAGAGGTTGAAAAACCCTGGCTTAGACTAATCAGGCCCTCCCTGCGCTTGGGGTGTAATAGTTGGTGGGGAGTCACCTACAGTGCCCACTGCAAACTCTTTTTTCAGAATCTGTTACCCTGTTGGAGATTCACATTTCAGAGAGGGTTTGTTTGGCTTGGCCTGGTTCACTTGCCCACTCCTAGGCTAATTGAGTGTAAGGCACCGTGGTTGACCAGTAGTCCCCCCACAGGAAGATCCTGGCACAGGAAGTGGGAAGGGATGTTAAACAAGCAGAACAAAACAAAAAAGCCCACCTCAACGTCTCAGAGAAGCTTAAGCTCTTGATGCTGCTGGAGGGGACAAGTTTCATGTCTTAACTGGAAACCCACAAAACTGTGATGTGCTTTTGCAGTGACACTCCCCTCAAAGGAGAAGAGGGAGACATCCCAGAATGAAATAGGGGAGGGGAAAAGCATGCAACGTCCTGGGATGATATGGGGGGGGAGTGGGGAGAGGAAGAGTATGACATACGTTAACTTGACTTCAAAGATGGTGGTCATTCATTCTTTCCCTCAAGGTATGGCGTCTACTCTTCCACACCCTTGAATCTGATCTGGCTGAGACCTTGTGCCTGTTTTGACTAGTAGAACATGGTGAAAGTGATGCTGGGCTAGTTCTGGGCTTCCTGCCACATGTAGCCCTGAGCCACCACGGAAGGAGTCTAGGCTGCTCCAGTGGGAGGGCACTGAGATGCCATCTTGGATGTCCAGCCCAAGTCAAGAGGACATCAACCCCAGTAGCCATCTGCTTGCAACGGCACGAGAGAAACCAAGTGAGAACCGCTTATCTGAGTCCAGTCAACCCACAGAACATGTGAGTAAGAATAATAAACTGTTGTTTTTAAGCCACTACATTTGGAGGTTGTTTGTCATGCATCAATTGATAGCCAGAACAATATATAAAAATAATGTGCATATATAATAAAGATATTTCAATTTTCATTTACTAACATTTTCATTAAAATACTTTATTATAAAAGTCATATAGAAGTGTCGCCAAAAATGGCGAAAAGAAACACCACCCCTAGTTACACCGATGTAACTCCAATCACAATGACTGTAAGCATCTTAGTGTGTACTCTCCCAGCCTTCTTTCCTACGGAAGATTTTCATACAGCAGTTTGAGAGCATCCTTTTTTCCTTTTTCCAATATGTCATCATCGTTATTCTACATTGCCATAGAGTTTTTGCAACCAGAAAACTATACTAACAATGCTATTAACAGCCACTTATAGTAGACAGAATAACGGTCCCCCCAAAGATGTCTATGCCTTAATCCCCTGAACTTGTAAATGTGTTACTTTATGTGGCAAGAGGGACTTTGCAGGTGTGATTAGGTTAAGGATCTTGAGATGGGGAGACTATCCTGGGTTATCTCAATGGGCTCAATGTAACCACAAGGGTCCTTATAAAAGGGAGGCAGGTGGGTCAAAGTCAGAGAAGGTGATGTAAGGAATCAGCATCCGAGAGAGTGAGCAGAAGAGGCCATACTGGGGCTTCCCTGGTGGTGCAGTGGTTGAGAGTCTGCCTGCCGATGCAGGGGACACAGGTTCGTGCCCCGGTCTGGGAGGATCCCACATGCTGCGGAGCGGCTGGGCCCGTGAGCCACGGCCGCTGAGCCTGCGCGTCCGGAGCCTGTGCTCCGCAACGGGAGAGGCCACAGCAGTGAGAGGCCCGCGTACCGCAAAAGAAAAAAAAAAAAAAAAAAAGAAGAGGCCATGCTGTTTTCTTTGAAGGTGGAGGATGTGCCACAATCCAAGGAATTTGGCATCCCTCTAGAAGCTGGGAAAAGCAAGCAAACAAATTCTCCCTGGAGCTCCTACAAGGAATGCAGCTCTGCCCACACCTGGCTTTTAGCTCCACCAGGCCCATTTCTTTGGACTTCTGACCTCAGAACTATAAGATAATAACTTTGTGTTGCTCTAAGCCACTAAGCTTGTGATAATTTGCTACACTAGCCGTAGGAAACTAATACACCATGTTATTTAGCATTTAACACACAGTATCTTATTTAATATCTCACAACAACCCTATGAGGCAGGTCCTGGTGCCATCTGCGTTTTAGAAATGAGGAAGCTGTTGCTCAGGGGGACCAAGGGACTTCCTCAGGCCACAGAGCTGCCCCGGGCAGAGCCAGGGACATATGCTGGCCCTGCCACTTATGGGTATACTTACAAACACCGCTAGTATAGGATTTATTTGGACTTGTGTAAACATACAGACATTGGTCTAAGCCTTTGTCATCTTTTTTTTCATTGTTTGTTCCTGTATTAACATTGTGACTTCTCTGGAAGTCCTCACCAGCCATAAGATGAAAACCACAGTTTTGAAATTGCATGGGCCATTGACTCATTGGTTTTTGTTGTTATTGGCACTGAAGTGTCTCATTTAAAAAGATGAAATCCCAGTTCACTTTGGGGTTTAGATGGATCAGATGTAATTTTGAAGTTGCTTAAATCTTAACTGCTATGTCAATCTCCTGCTTCTGAGATGTTTTGTTTTGTTTTTTAAATGTTTTCTTATTTATTTATTTATTTTATTTTATTTATTTTTGGCTGCATTGGGTCTTCGTTGCTGTGCGCAGGCTTCCTCTAGTTGCGGAGAGCGGGGGCTACTCTTCGCTGAGGTGCACAGTCTTCTCATTGCGGTGGCTTCTCTTGTTGCAGAGCATGGGCTCTAGAGAGCAGGCTCAGTAGTTGTGGCATGCGGGCTTAGTTGCTCTGCGGCATGTGGGATCTTCCCAGACCAGGGCTCGAACCCGTGTGCCCTGCATTGGCAGGCGGATTCTTAGCCACTGCGCCACCAGGGAAGCCCCAGAGATGAAGTTTTAATGACATCTAAAGAAGCTCTGAAATGGGCCCTGAAGCTGTCTATAATCTGAAGATAGCCAAGAGTTTATGCAAACAAGATTCTTTTCTGCTCAGCGGAGTTTCCCCCTCTTTCAGCAAGGTTGGTCCATCCATGGGCTAAGCTCACACGGACCGGTATGAAGTCCAGTAGTGTTCCCCCAGACGGCTTTTGCATTGATCTGTTTGGAACAAACTTTTTTTTTCTTAATCGACGGAAAACAGTCATTCCTCACATCCAACACCAAACATCTGCATTCCCATAAAGATCTCCCAGTTGCTTACACGTGAGTTGGTCCGAACGGCCCTGGATTCTCACTCCCTCTCACACAGTCCCCGCTGGAGTCAAGATCTGCTTTACAGTGCTCACGAAGCTTGATTTCCCTGCAAACGTCCAACTGATAGTCCTATTGTAGAGTCTTCTGAAATAATTTTATTTTTTAACTTTTTTTATTAAGACAATCTATCTACAGTAAGATTTACCCTATTTAGGATCCAGTTCTATAAGGTTAAGCAACCTATGATGCATAGGACAGTCCCCAACAACAAAACAATCCTGTGCAATCGGGCTGAGGTTGAGAAACTGCATCACAGCTGTGATCAAGTAATTTCCCTTTGTCAGTGGCCTTCCCTTCCCCATCACTTCCCCACTCTAAGATCCATACTTCCGTTGCTTCCCATATGTGTATTTAGCTGTTTAATGTCTCTTTTCCCTCCTGTGATATAAACCCTAAAGGGCAAGGATTGTGTATGTTTTGTTCTCACCATGTAGTAGCTGCTTAATAAATATGTTGAATGAATGAAAAGTGCAAGTGAAAACTATCTTTCATAAAAAGCATCTTTAAAATTTGAGGACACCAGGAGGCTTCTCTTGACTTCAGTCTTGATGACTTTCTAAACATCATTTGGGAAGAAAGGAATGTATGAGAGAGAGAGAGAGAGAGAGAGAGGGAGAGAAACATTGTCTTTGTAGGGTAAATGTGAGCTGGATTTCTAGCACTGCCACTTAACTGCCACATTACCAACAGCAAGTCACGTTCCCTCAACCGTAAAATGGGAATTATAAAACAAGATGAAATGTGCTAATGGATGTCAGTGCCCTGCACTTTGTAAATGTTGGTTTTTTACCTTCTTCTCTGTTTCCTCCTTCTCTTGAGTTTCCAGGCCAGTGTTGGTGCCCACGGTCATCCTCTTCAGCCCACCCTGGAGGATTGCCTGAAGCTTGGTGGACAGTTCTGTACACACCTATGGCATCTGCATCACTGCCCAGGGCCCGTGTGTTCAGCGTGTACACAGCAGGTCACAAGGGAAGTGCCTGGGAGTTGATAGCCCCAGGCAGCACCTTCCACCATTGAGAGATGGGCATGGTGGATAAACGTCCCAGCTTCCTCGCCCCCTCACAGGACACTACAGTGTACTCTACATCATCTTCCAGAGGTCCTCACTGAGATTGAGCCCTGGTTGCCCATAAAGGTGAACAACGCACGGACACACCCTTTATTCTGGTCCTCCCTTCCCCGTCTCATTTCCCACTTCCTCATTATTCTTCCTGAGGTTGTTTCCCAAATAAACTACTTGCACCTAGGGAGTAGCAGTTGCTGTTTGTGAGCCTCAGATTTTATCATTTGCCGGACTTCATCTGCCCAACTTCTAGCTGCTAGCATCTTCATCTTTTTGCATGAGTTTGTTTTTTCCCTGGCTGTTGGAGTTGAGCAGGCTAGAAGTGCTGGAGAATTAATTCTCTCTCCCCTCTGCCCAGCAGCCATCAACCTGTGCATGGAAGGAGGTGGTGTATAAATACCCCAGCTCCCTGGTCCCTCAGGTAGAATAACTCTGAGACACATGTTTTATACTGGGGGCGGGGGGCGGGGAGGTGAAGCTCCAGTTGCCTGTGGTAGTAACTGTCTTGATAACTTGCTTCATTTTGGCTGCTCTCCCTTCCCTTCCTCACTCTCCTCTTCCCTACTGATGTGTCTTTTGTCTTCCAGATAAATTACCTGTCCTTGAATCTTTGTCTCAGGATCTGCCTCTGGGGAAACCCAAAGTACAATACAAGCTCTGCTATGGGAGGTTTCCAAACGAAGATATCAATTAGATCCAAATGCAGTCTTGCCTTAAACCTCCCCCAAAGAACAGGGTGGAACACACTATTGTCCAGTTATGCAGCACTCCTGTAATAATTCCGTCCGGAGCTGAAGGAGATGACTCCTGTTCACTGAGTGGAAGGACCTCATCTTTCCTGTGGCATTAACAAGCCTCACACCCCACCCTTTGGTACATAATCGCCCCCTGTATTTCACATGAATTCCTTTGTTGTCTTTCACAACGTTACTGAAACATAGACAATGCTCTGTTGATAGCTTTGGAAATGCCCCTTGGGTATCCAGCGGGGGGCGCCTCTTTCTCCTATTTATTTAGTTACTTTTCTGGGAATAGTACACATGCTGAATGTTGTCAGCGAAGTTAGTCTGGCTGAATACTTTCATCTGCCAAAAAAAATTTTGCAGAGTGGCTGATTGGAAATCCCACAGCAACCAACCCCCCACCCCCATGACACTTTATGTTATTTTCTACATTTTCTTTCTTTTCATAGTGGTGAATATGAAGGATGTTTCCTAATTGGGGGCCCTTCTGCATCTACTGCGTTCTCTTCTGTGCCACGCACCCTGCGTTTCCATTGGCATCACCCCTTCTGCAAGTTCTCTGTCCAGGAGGTTCCTGTGACGCTCCTCTCAACAAAGAGCATTGAGACTTAGCACCAGCCAATCAGTGGCCACCACGACTGGTTCAGGCATGGGCATGTGGTACAAATTGGTCCAATCAGAGTTCACCTCAGGATTTGTTTGGTAGCAACTAGGAAGCCAGCAGCTCTGCCTTGCAGTTCCCCAATGAGCTTAGAGTGGTTGGGTCAGTGACAAATGAACTTGGCTCACTGAAAGTCTCAATTCCTGAGGAATTTTAGATGTTAAAACATTTTTTTTCCACCAAACAGTGCTCCCTATTGTATTATGTTAAATCTCCCTGGAGAGCAGATTCCTTACCAGTATTTTTGAGCAGAGACTATAATTTTCTAGTCACTTTTGCTTGTTTTAAAAAGCTTAGCCTAAAATAGTTCCAAAATCTGAGCAAATGCCTGATTTAACTCTTATATTGGTCAGGATATTAGTCCAGCTGCAGTAATGAAAGCCAAAAGAGGGCTTCCCTGGTGGCGCAGTGGTTGAGAGTCCGCCTGCCGATGCAGGGGACACGGGTTCGTGCCCCGGTCCGGGAAGATCCCCCATGCCGCGGAGCGGCTGGGCCCGTGAGCTATGGCCGCTGAGCCTGCGCGCCCGGAGCCTGTGCTCCGCAACGGGAGAGGCCACAACAGTGAGAGGCCCGCGTACCACAGAAAAAAAAAACGCCAAAATAACTGGCTTGAAAAAAATGAACGTTTAATCTTCTCTCATGGAACAGCGCAACAGCGTACAGTTGGCCATGGTGGTTCCATCTTGTCTGGGATTCAGACTCTGTCTAGTTGCTTGGCACCCTTAACATGTAGCTTCTACTTTGTGTCTAAAAGAGCTGTTAAAAATAAATAAATAAAATAAAATAAAAAATAAAAGAGCTGTTTCGCTCCTAACATATTCCCTCCTACCAGTGGGAAGAGGAAAAGGGGAGGGAGAGGGCCCTTCTCTTCCTTCCAATGGCACAATTCAGAAGCCTGTAGTCATGGAGACAGGGATGCGATCCCTAGTCTTCAGCCTCCTCTTCCTTCCTCCAGCCTTCCCCACGCTGCTCTGCCACCTATGTGGACGGCATCAAAGGGCTCTCCTGCCTGCTGGCTTCTGATTGGTTTGACCAATGAGAGACACTGGCAGGAGATGGGAGGAAGGCAGCAGAGTGGATCTGGGTATTTATTCCCTCAGCTCTCCTGTTGGGACCCTCGGCCACTGTGTCCCTTGACTGAAGGTCACAGCTCCTTCAGACAGCCTCTTCATAGGTCTCCTTCTCTCCATATCTGGCAACTGTTTCCATCTTTGCCCTTTTCAGCTTAGGGTGATAACGCCTTCCACTAGGGGGTTGGAATGCCCCCCCATTACTACTACTCAGTGGTAACACCCCCTCTGTTACTAGCCTTGGGGTGTTGCAGCATCTGTGGGTTCTACACCCTGCCCACAACTTCATCAACAGTCCATTCATAAAACTCTCCTCCTGCTGGGCCCCTGACTGATGTGAATCCTCCTAACAGTCAAAGGCCATAGATGTCTTTATCATCATCCCTATTTTATTTATTTATATTTTTTATTTTTTTTTAACTTGAAGAGCCATCCTTATTTTATGGATGAGAAACTGAGGAACAGAGAGGTTAAGTGAGCTGCCTAAAGTCACAGAGCTAGTGAATGGTGGCACCAGCGTTTGAGCCAAGGCCGTCCGGCTCCAGAAACCACATTCTTTATCACTGCATGAGCCTCGGCTTCTTGAAATGTGAGAAGGACGAGGTTGTGGATTATCCCCCAGGTCATCATTAACTTGTTGAGGGCCTCAGGTCCTCATATTTTTGGTGAAGGGGTTGGACCAGTCCAAGAGTTACAAACCCATATGCCCAGGGAGGCCAAAAAGTGGCATAAACAAAGTACGTGGACTGGGTCATTGCCACAAAGAAATATGCTTTCTCTTGCTTAAAGATTTGGCCCTCTCATCTATCTTTCCTTTCCCCACTAGCATAGAGAACCAGGCACAGAGATAAGTCATTTAGCAACTGCACTTGGCTGACAGTAACAGTTACTTGACTGCGGGAGTTTAAACAAATTAGAGATTTATTTCTTTTACATAAAACCAGTCTGGAGGTCAGCATTCCAAGGGGGTAGCTCCACGATGTGGACAGGGACTCCATTTCCTTCCATCTTTAGTATGGAACCTCTCTCTTTAGGGTCACAAAATGGCTACTTAAGCTCCAGCCGTCATGTTTGCATTGCAGGGAAAATGAAGGAGAATGGTAAGGCACCAAAAAGCTTTCTTGGAAGCCCCACCATCAACTTTCATTTGCAATGCATCGGCGACTCAACCTCGGCACTACTGAGATTTTGGACTGAATAATTCTTTGCTGTGGGAGTCTGCCCCATGCCTTGCAGGATGTTTAGCAACATCCCTGCCTCTACCCACGAGATGTCAGTAGTACTCGCCCTCTCTAGCAGTGACAACCAAAAACATCTCCACACACCGCCAAATGTCCTCTAGGGGACAGAATCGCCCCTGATTGGGAAACATTAAGGCATTCTTACATTCAAAAGAAGCTGGAAAATGTGACTTTTGAATATATTACCACCCCCAATAGTGTAGGGGTGTAGTGTACGAAAGAAATAGATATTAGATATTTGGATGGCAAATAACCGTCCTTGCTCCAAGAGATCTCATTCAATTTCCTCTTACTTTTACTAAGCGAGAAAGAGTGACCTAAGAGTGATGATAAGCAGTCTCAGTGTCAGGAGTATAGAGAATGGTGGAGACTGTGGTAAACTGGGAGCAGAGGGCCCATCGAAAGGGGATGCTTTCCAGCTGCCTCCCAGCTTCGTTACCCAAAAGGATTGTGGGACCGGAGTTACTAGAGCTTCTGATTTTTCAAGAAAAGCTGGAAATTGAGACTTTAATATGCCATCTCCCATTTCCAAATATTGGCAACCAGTTCAATTTTTATAAATATTTTTACAAGTAATGTTTGACCCACAGGATGCTAGTTTGCAGTGACTGGTATACGGGATTTTTAAAAAATACACA
This sequence comes from Tursiops truncatus, assembly GCF_011762595.2. Lineage (NCBI taxonomy): Eukaryota > Metazoa > Chordata > Mammalia > Artiodactyla > Delphinidae > Tursiops > Tursiops truncatus. Next base: position 75,381,591 of record NC_047048.1, on the reverse strand, counting down.
AAAAATAGAGAGAAACATAATAAGTACCTGGGTATCCATCTTCAATAGTTTTCCACATTTTACCAATCTTATTTGATTATCTCCCTTCAAATTACTCTTTCTTTGCCAGAGTATTTCTTTTTAACATCTTTACTGAAGTATAATTGCTTTACAATGGTGTGTTAGTTTCTGCTTTATAACAAAGTGAATCAGCTATACATATACATATATCCCCATATCCCCTCCCTCTTGCATCTCCCTCCCACCCTCTTGCATCTCCTATCCCACCCCTCTAGGTGGTCACAAAGCACCGAGCTGATCTCCCTGTGCTATGCGGCTTCTTCCCACTAGCTATCGGTTTTACATTTAGTAGTGCATATATGTCCATGCCACGCCAGAGTATTTTAAAGCAAATTGTTGGCCTCTGGTCATTTCACCAGTAAATACTTGTTAATCACTTTAAAAATTAAATCACCATGCAATTATGACACCTACCAAAGTTAACAATGAGATCTTAGAATGGACCAGATGGTTTTTAAGGGGGAGCCCAGCTTTGCCATTCCAAGCTTTATTAACTGATTCTCCTCCTTGTCTCCTGATCACCCTCCCTCTCCCACCTCTGTCCCTCCTTTTACACACATAGACACACAGACAGATATATAGATGTACACACGGAAGCACATGGGCAAACACACGAACACAGGAGTCCACACAGACACACAAACATACAGACCAACTCACAGAACACCACTCACAGACATTCAGCACACAGACACACACAGACACCACTCACACAAACACAGATACACATGTGCGCCTCAACCACTTCTTGAATTTAGACCTGCAAGCATTGTAAACTGGGCTGCACCCAGTGCCTGTCCCATTCCCACCCACGTCCTGCATCTCCCTTGTGCTGACTAATTTTTGACCCTGGACTTGTTCACTCACCCAGGCCTTCATTTTCCTTTGTGCAAAACAGGGAGAACAATTCCAACTTGCCTCCGACAATGATGCAGGGAGGAATGTAATGAAAGGATTGCACACTCCTTGTGCAAGGATGAAAGTGCTTAATAATTACTGCAACAACGGCAGCAATGATGAGGCGATTAAAAGCCCCAGCGGAAGCGGAGTGTAAACAAAGAGGCCCAGAAAGGGCTCTGACGGTCTTAATCTTCTGACTGCGGACAATTTAAGACCCACAGCCCTCCTGTCCCTGAAGCCTTACACTTGCCTTCTATTAATACATGAAGACGTTTTGGGGCCTGGCAAGAGAAGAGGTTCAAAATCCAAATAGCCAGCTCGAGCTGTTAGGGGAGAAAGATATTTTGCAGCTTGGTTCCTAAATTAGAAGATGATTTCTGGGTGTTTAAATATCTCCCTTTATCTCTGTACCACTTATACTGCTGCTGACACAGCTCTGGGGCCTGGGTGGGGCTTGGGGTCAAGGGGAGGCCGGGTGATGCATTCTTTAGGTGCGCCCTTGGAGGAGATGTCCAAACAGGCCTCTGGTTCCTGCCATGCTCTGCCAAGGACACTCCCAAAATACCCTGGGGACAGATGCTATTTTTGAGGTTCAGCTTAAAGGCTACCTTGTGCCCCCCGCAAAATGGGATTTCGCTCTGAGTTTGCCTTTAAACAGAGCTTGCCTCACTTTTTGAACTTCTCTTGGGGTCGCTTGAGTAAAATGTGAATTAGCCTCCGTTCTTCTAGCCTTTTCGGGAGAACCAAACTCCCGCGATGTTTAAAAACAATTTTTTTTTCTTAATCCCTTGCTGTTTCTTTCCTACTGTTGAGTAGAGAGGATGGCAGCTAAGTGCTTGAGGGTAAAATTTAAGATGCCAGCTCTTAAATTCCAGTTCTTCCTGAAACAGTACGAATTTATCATTCCCAAGGTCAGTTTCTGGCTTAGCGTCAGGAAGCTAAGGAAAGGAAAATGAGGAATTTTTGTTTTCCGTTGTTCCGCTTGTTACATACATATTAGAGGTCGGCACCCTTTGAAGATAATTTCATTTGCAAAATATTATAAAGTTGAGAAGTGGCCATTTTTATTTCTGCAAAATGGTCAAGATAATAATGATGATGATGTAAGGATCATAGAAGCATAAGAGCTGCTTTGATTTGAGCATTCACTGCGTGCCAGGCACTGCTAAGCTTGTCACTAGCATATCTCATTTAACCTTCTCCACAGCCCTGTAAAGTAGGTACAGTTATATCCTCATGATGAGGATTTCCACCTCTTCCAGGAAGCCCTCCCTGACTCCAGCCCCATACCTTCACTCCAGGCTGAGTGCTCTGTCCCTTAGGCCATCGGACTCAGTGATCTTTTTTTTTTTTTTTTGCGGTACGAGGGCCTCTCACTGTTGTGGCCTCTCCCATTGCGGAGCACAGGCTCCGGACGCGCAGGCCCAGCGGCCATGGCTCACGGGCCCAGCCGCTCCGCGGCATGTGGGATCCTCCCAGACCAGGGCACGAACCTGTGTCCCCTGCATTGGCAGGCGTACTCTCAACCACTGCGCCGCCAGGGAAGCCCATCAGTGATCTTTTAAATTACTTGATTTCATGTCCTTGAGAGCAGAGCCCATGTCTTATTCAGAATTTGTAGCCTAAGGGGCCATAGCATGGTAGGTATACAGTTAAGACTTGTTGAACGAATTGAACAAAGATCTTGGGAAAATTGCCCAATTTCTCTGAGCTTCACTTTTCCCCTCTCTAAAACTGGGTTAGTGGGACTTCCCTGGTGGTCCAGTGGTTAAGACTCCACGCTCCCAATGCAGGGGGCCCGGGTTCGATCTCTGGTTGGGGAACTAGATCCCGCATGCCGCAACTAAAGATCCCGCACGCTGCAACAAAGATCTTGTGTGCCTGGCCCAGCTAAATAACGAAATAACTAAATAAATATTTTTTAAAAACTGGGTTAGCAACAATAATAACAGCTGATATTTTTTGAGTTCTCATGTGGCAGAGATGACTGGCTGCTCTCCCAATATCTACTCCTTATTAACAACCCCTGATTTTGTTCTGGGCAGCAATGTGCCTCCCATGCAGCTAGGGGAGCAGCAAGCAGATGTTGTTGGGTGGAGCTGATAGTTGGCAGATACACACCTTTTGCCCCTCCTCATGCCCTCCTTCTTCCTGCCTAGAGTGTGGACATGACGTCTGGCACTCTGGCAACCTTTTTGGTCCTTGAGGCAATCTTAAGGATGGTGGAGGAAAACAATAGAAGTCTAGGACCCTGATGATTGTCTACTCATCATTCTAACCCTGGATGTCACACCTTTCGATTTCTTAAGTGTGCACAGGATAAGGGCAATGAGGGGAGAGAAAGGGAGAGAGCGCTACTTGGGATTTCTGTTTTACATAGCCAAATCTAATTTGAACTGACAAGACTTGCCCAGGTCCATGTTAAGTGCTTATTACACACCTCAATGAATCCTCCCAACAGCACTTCTAAGCAGGCATCATCATTATCACTTCTATTTTATAGATGAGGGGACAGAGGCTCAAAGGGATTAAGTGAGTGGGATTTGAAGTAGGCAGTCTGCCTCCAGAGCCAGGACTCATAGCCGCTACATCATGCTGCCTGCTTTATTGTGATCTCGTGGTGGGTATGGAAGTGCTATAGATGCTGTAAATCACTGGATACATAGTCACTGTCTCCCTCACTTACTCATTGACTTATTAATTCATTTATTTAGTCAACAAACATTTACTGAGAGCCAATTCATATGCTTATATTAGACTTGGGGGCTATGAAAACAACCATGATGGTTGTCTGCCCTCCAGGAGCCCCCCAGTGTGAGGGTCTGTTATTGTTACTTTCCAGGGGCAGATAGTGGGTCAGGGTCCCATATATGGTGATGCACTGTACAACCCCAGGGGCACCATCTACACAGACCTCAATATGAAGGGTGCCTCCTGGAGTTGGGCAGTCCACAACCTGCTCAACTGTATGTGGCAGCCCAGCAAGTGACAGAACTGGGATGCAAATCCTGCTCTCCAGTCTCCTACTTGGATGCCTTTCCATCTACTCCCTGCAATATCTTGGTTTGTTCCCAGATCCCTTTTACTGTTTGTTGATGTTGGTCTTTCATGTTGGAAGTGTTTCTCAGATGTCAGGGGCTCTTAGGACCTCTATTCATATTGGAGAGGGAGGCACTAAACAACTATTTGGAAGCTCCATGTGTTTCTCTGTAATGTGGCTGGGCAGTGAGCCAGCTTTTTCATTCTGGGACCCAAATGTCACTGTCATCAGTCTTTTTGCCGAGGATGTCCACTTCTACTTCTCTGTAGAGGACTCTCCAGGGGTCCTGCCTGAGCCAGGCTGCCTGTGTTCTGGAAGCCGATGTAGGGAAGGGAGCTGGGTCTATTTTGTTTTTAGCTCCTTGCTTCATCCCCAGCCTCTGCAGTGTCCACCTCCTCTCTATCCCAATGTCTCCAGAAAGTAACCCCCAGATCCCTGCCAAGGTGGGAAGGGCAGTCACCTGGCTACACAGGCTGGCAGAGGGGGGTTGAGGGCCTTCTACCAACTTCCAGCCAAGGTCCCGTGCTCAGCCCTGTCCTGTTCCCCCACCCTTAGAGGCATCTGGCACCACCAAGAAATTTTTTTAAAATGGTAGATATGACTGATTGAATAAAATACTTAAGTTTAATTTTATAGTAAAATACTTAAGTTTAATTTTATAGGAGAAAAAGAAATGAAAATGAAACTGAAGGAATTTTCAAATTTCAAGTAAAAGAATGTTCTACCCCTAAAATTATTTGAAAATTTCCCCTAAAGTTAAGAAAAATGATTATGAAAATACTAAGATGCTTGAAGCATTATTTTTTGTCATTTATTTTGTTTTTTTTTAATGAATATGTTGACTTTTGCTAAGATGATGAAATTAGTCTATTTATTCTTTAACAATATTTTAAAACTGAGGTATAACATACATACATTGAGCCATTTCCAGTTTGGGCTATTATGAATAGAGCTGCTATGAACATTCTTGAACATGACTTTTGGTGGACATAATGCCCCACTTCTCTAGGGTAGGCATAGGGCCCCAATTTGGAATCCACACAGGATCTGTGCTTGTTACTCTGTTTACACTGTCTCAGTTCTTATTGGCCTCCCCCACTGCAGGCTCAAGTACCCAACTGTCTACTTGATGTTGCCACTTGGATGTTTTACTGACCTGCCAACCTTAATATACCGTACCCTGGAGTGCACCCCCATCCCAAGCCAACCCCAGTCCCCTCTCCCTAGTCCTCCCAGCTCCATCAGCACTGTTGCCACCCACGTGGTACCTGAGCCAGAAGTCAGCCTCCAGTCTTCCCTTTGCTTCACTGCCCTTTCCGGTGCCACATCAACTCATGGATTCCAATTTCAAACTTTCGTTTAAGTCCATCCTCTCCTCACCATCTCCACTGCTTCCTCCTGGTCCAGCCCACCTCATCTCTCCCTTAAAGAGGGAGATAACTGCCCAGTCTCCTAATTGGTCTCCCTGTTTCCATCTTGCTTTCCGCTCATAGTTTCTCCAAATGGCAGCAAGATGCTCTTAAAATGTGAATCAGATCATATTCTTCTTTTGAATGTCTTCCCACTGAACTTGGACTCAAGACCAGACTCTTAAATGGCAGTTTAGGCTCTGTAGCATCTGGCCACCACCTGTCACATGTCATCTTTCCCAGGCACACTCCTAGTCCTTGGAATTTACCACCTTTTTTTTTTTTTTTTTAAACCTTGGGGCCTTTTGCATATACTGTTCCCTCCAGCATTGGGTTATTAGTCCCTTGCATAACCTTTAAGGTATTTTTTGCATATATAAGCAAATATCAATAATATATTCTTTTCCTCTCCATCCCCTTAAAATATCAAAAACGAGTATGTGCTATACACATGGTTCTGTATATATATATATATATATATATATATATATATATATATATATATATATTTTGTAGGAAGTCCTGGCATGAGCTTTACTTACCTGTTTATACACAGCTGCCTCTTTATTTCATATCACTGAATGTTATTCCATTGTATGTATGGACTGCCATTTATTCATCCTGTCCTTTATTAATAGACATTGTTTCCTTTTTTTTTTTACTATTAAAAATGATGTGATAGGGGCTTCCCTGGTGGCGCAGTGGTTGAGAGTCCGCCTGCCGATGCAGGGGACACGGGTTTGTGCGCCGGTCTGGGAAGATCCCACATGCCGCGGAGCGGCTGGGCCCGTGAGCCATGGCCGCTGAGCCTGCGCGTCTGGAGCCTGTGCTCCGTAACAGGAAAGGCCACAATAGTGAGAGGCCCTCGTACTGCAAAAAAACAAAAAACAAATGATGTGATAATGAATAACTCTGTATATGTCATTTAGCATATGTATGAATAAACCTGTAGGATAAATTCTCTTTTTTTATATAAATTTTTATTTATTTATTTATGGCTGTGTTGGGTCTTTCTTGCTGCGCACGGGCTTTCTCTAGTTGCGGTGAGTGGGGGCTACTCTTCATTGCAGTGTGCCGGCTTCTCACTGTAGTGGCTTCTCTTGTTGCGGAGCACAGGCTCTAGTCGTGTGGGCTTCAGTAGTTGCGGCATGCAGGCTCAGTAGTTGTGGTTCACAGGCTCTAGAGCGCAGGCTCAGTAGTTGTGGCGCACGGGCTTAGTTGCTCCGTGGCATGTGGGATCTTCCCGGACCAGGGCTCGAACCCGTGTCCCCTGCATTGGCAGGCGGATTCTTAACCACTGCGCCACCAGGGAAGCCCAGGATAAATTCTTAAAAGCAGAATTGCCAGGGTAATAGGTATGAGCATTTTATTTTATTTTTAATTAATTAATTAACTAATTAATTAGGCTGCGTTGGGTCTTCCTTGCTGCGTGCAGGCTTTCTCTAGCTGCGGTGAGCAGGGGCTACTGTTCGTTGCGGTGCGCGGGCTTCTCATTGCGGTGGCTTCTCTTGTTGCGGAGCACGGGCTCTAGGCGTGTGGGCTTCAGTAGTTGTGGCTCGTGGGCTCTAGAGCACAGGCTCAGTAGTTGTGGTGCGTGGGCTTAGTTGCTCCACAGCATGTGCGACCTCCCCAGACCAGGGCTCAAACCTGTGTCCCCTACATTGGCAGGTGGATTCTTAACCACTGCGGGTATGGGCATTTTAAATGTAATGAAACTGCCGAAGTCATCTTTATACTCATCAACAGTTTATACTCACACTAACAATGTATGAAAGTGCTCATTTTCTGATACCAACATAGTGGATTGTCAAACTAGGATTTCTGTTAATCTGATGGGGGGTAAATGATATCTCATCTCTCTTATTATGCATGATATTGATCATCTATTTATATAATTAAAAGCCATTTGTTTTTCCTTCTCTATGAACAATCTTTTTTTTTTTTTGCAGTACGCGGGCCTCTCGCTGTTGTGGCCTCTCCCGTTGCAGAGCACAGGCTCCGGACGCACAGGCTCAGCGGCCATGGCTCACGGGCCCAGCCGCTCCGCGGCATGTGGGATCTTCCCGGACCGGGGCACGAACCCGTGTCCCCTGCATCGGCAGGCAGACTCTCAACCACTGCGCCACCAGGAAAACCCCTATAAACAATCTTTTTTTGCCCATTTTCCCACAGAACTGGTGATTCTTTTCTTATTGATTTGTTGGAAAACTTTGTATATTAGGTAAATTAGCCTTTCGTGATTAGCCCAATTTGTCTTTCGGCATTTAATTTAGTAAATCTTTTTAACCATAAAGACGTTTTTAACGTCTTTATGTTGTCAAAAGTATTTATCTTTCATTTTAGGACATTTCAGTTTTGTTGCATTATTAAAAAGGTCTCTTAGAGTCTGAAGTTATAATAGACTTATAGCTTTTTTATTTTACTACATTTGTGGTTTCACATTATGTGTTTAAATCTATGATCTATTTGGAATTTGTCCTGGTTTACGTGTGAAGGAAGGATCCAACTTGATTTTTTTCCCCCAGTGACTACCTGGTTGTTCCTTCTCATCTTGTCTCAGTTTAAATATCACCTCCTCTCTGACTGTCCTATTCAAAGTATTTCTTATCTCAGTCCATTGCCTGTGTCATTCATAGAACTTATTGCAATTTGTAGTTTTAAAAACATTTGTTTGTTTTTTTTTTGGTCTCTCCCACTAAGATGTCAGCTCCTTGAGGGCTGGGACATCCATCTTGTTCACCATCATATCACCCACAGCTTGCAGTGTGCCTTGTACATAGTAGGTGTTTGTGGACGACATGTAATATTGCTTCTGCCTTCCAGCATCTGTTGTTCCTTCTTCTGGTATTTGCACTCCGATTTTCCTTTGACAAAACCACACCTCCATTACTGCTGGTCCATGTGGTTTGGATAGTGTGGACTCCGCCCCTGGCTTCAGGTGTGGGGCGTGACCAATCTGTGGTCCACCCCCTGGCAACAGTGATTGGCTGAAATGGGCACATGACCTAAACTCAACCAATGAGGTACAATATCAGGACTGATAGGCATTATTGAGAGGGAGCATCCTCATAGGAAATCTCTTACAGGTTATCTGAGGCTCTTGACTTTATGGGCCAGAGGCACCAGCCTTTTCACCTAAAAAAGAAAAGTCCTGGCAAGGCAACTTTGGTCTCTCTCTTGTTGATCTTGAAAACAAAAGAATATTCTGATTCCACATCTGGGGTGTTTGATGAGTCAGTTAAAGAGAAGCTTTCATTTCTTTCAATCCAACAAATATTTCTTGAGCACTTATAAAGTGTTTAAGACTTGAGCTGAATTCTGGGACTGGTCTCAATTTTTTTTTTTTTTTTTTTTTCGGTACGCGGGCCTCTCACGGCTGTGGCCTCTCCCGTTGCGGAGCACAGGCTCCGGACGCACAGGCTCAGCGGCCATGGCTCACGGGCCCAGCCGCTCCGCGGCATGTGGGATCTTCCCGGACCGGGGCACGTACCCGCGAACCCTGCATCGGCAGGTGGACTCTCAACCACTGCGCCACCAGGGAAGCCCTGGTCTCAATTCTTAATGGTGATTTTCTTTTGAAAATACAGCATGCTTCTAAGTTTTTTTGAATTAAAATAACATATATTAGAGTTTTTAAAATCCAAAAAATATAAAGGCAAAAAAATGGCCAAATAACGCCTACTGACATTAAAAAAAAATACAAGTAATACTTGTATGTGGTTAGGAAAGTGAAGTCATTCAGAAAGGCTCAAAACATAGCAAACAGGTATAATAAACCTCCCCCACATTCAGAGAATTAAAAATTAACAGTTTTTTAAGCTCACAGGCAAAAAATTGGCACCGAGTCTACCTCCCCATTAACAGTTTCTTGTGGTTGTGTGTAGAAAAGTTTTATACATATACAAGAATATTTATATATATCTGCAAAACAATTGTTTTACTTTTAATTTACAAAAGTGAATGTAATATGCATCCTGTTCTGCCCCTTCATTTTTCATTTAATAATATCACTAGAAAAATGGATAAGGGATATGAACATATAGTTCTCAGAAAAGGAAATACAAATAGCTCATAAATATATGAAAGGATGTTCAACCTCCTTTGTAATAAAAAAATGCAAATTAAAGGTACACAGAGAGATCATTTCTCATCTATCAGATTGGCAAAAATCCAAAGTCTGATAACACTGCGTGCTGTCAAGTCTGCAGGAAAAGAAGCACTCTTGTACCCTGTTGGTGGAAGTGGAGACTGGCACAGTCCTTTGGAGGGCAATTTGACCCTATCAAAGTGATAAATGCATATACTCTTTGATGCAATAGCCGTAACTTCTGCAAATGAAACCTTCAGATAGTCTTGCTCAAGTATAAAATGACATATGCTTGGGGTCATGTTTCGAATATAAGTTTATTATTGGGGAAGCTCTGTGAGGGCAGGACCCTGTTGGTCTTGCTCACCTCTGGATCTCCAGCTCCTAGAACAGTCCTCTGAATGTAGCAGATGTCACAGGGACAACACTCACTCAAGCTCTTCTGCCTCTCCCACCCTCCTTTGCTAAAAGGTCATAAATATGTGGCTCATTTCTGCCCAGTGGGATGTGCAAAAGTCACGGAAGTCACTTCCAGCCTAGTCCTTAAAAAACTCCCATGCAACCTTCTAGCTGTCTCTTTGCCTGCCATGTACCTCTCTAAGACCACCTGTTCCAGACGGCACAGTAACATGATGGAGAAGGGCACTCAATCTGCATTGTAATGAGAATGTAAGAAATAAACCTTTGCTGTATTAAGTCACTGAAATTTGGGAGGCTATTATGCAGCATAACCTGTCTGATCCTGACTAAAGTGTAGGTGCTCAGTAAACGCTTGCTGGATAAGTGTACGCTGCAAAGAACAGGCTTGTGCACATGGCTGGATGACTGAGGGCAATCTTAGGCAAAGTTTTCAGCCACCATGTTGCTGGGTCAGGGAGGACATACTTAACATCTTGGTAGATAGTGCAAATTGCCCTCCTGAGAGTTTGCATTAATTTATACTCCCACCAACAGGCATAATGATAATACATACAGATCTCATTTTGTTCCAGGCACCATGCTAGGTGTTTTCTGCATGTGGGATAAACTCACCCTCACAATAGCCCTACTGTGGCAGATGCTATTACTGGCCTCATTTTTTGGAAGAGGGACTGGCAGCACAGGGAAGTTCAGTAACTTGCCCAAGGTCACACAGCCGGTAAGGCAGGGAATGTCTGTAAATTATAAATCCCTCATATCCTATTTCTTCAATTGAACTGGCCAAGAAATCTGTATTTAAAAAAGATTGCTACTGATCATATGCTACATATCATATGCTACTGATAGCCAGGTTTGGGATCCAGGAGCCTGGGGACTTCAGTTAAAGGTGCCAAAGAGTGGTTTTGTTGAAGCAGCTAAAATATAAGGGCACCTTGGGTGTCTTCCTTTACATGGCCTTCAGTATTTGTGGAACAGGAATAAACTGATATAAGGGAATCAAAACTGTGTACTTCTTTCTGTTTTTTTTTTAAAGGATTTACTCCATGTATATATTTTATGCAATTTTTCAAGCCAGACCCACTTCTTTAGAAGTGTACTATTTTGAATATAACTTCATCTGTGGAGTTCACAGACATAAGAGACAGAAATACGATAAAAGTTTCTCTTTCACACAGAAGCCCGAGTTGGGGTGGTGGCTTTACACCTTGAAGCTGTCAGGGGTTTGGGTCCCATCATTATCAGCATGTTGTCCCCATCCCAAAGGCCAAATGGCTGACCGCCATGTTTGCTTTCCCATGTTCTGTTCACATCCCATTGACCATCCCTCAGTCACATGGACACTGCCTGCTGCAAAGGAGGCTGGGAAATTTAGTCTTTATTCTGAGCAGCCATGTGCTTCTGTGGAGCTTCTATCAATATCAAAACCAATACTGGGACAACTCCCAAACTCTACCACTGAAGGCATTACTAAAGAGTATAGAATTTAGATTCTGGAACAAAATAGATTACTCATCCCCAATAACAGCACTACACCATATGGTTTCAGAATTTCAGCTGACCATGACTGCCAATTTCAGGAGGCCCCACTTGGCTGGTCGTCGCGCTTTGTGGTATGCCTTATGGTTGTATCATGCAATAAGCACATGTGGGTCCTCAAACTAATCAACAGTAATAGATTAGAGCCAATTATGTTTATTTTAAAATTTCTTCTCAAGGGTGTCATCCTCAGTGTCAGAAGAGCGATTAATTAATATTTTGCTGATTATGTAGAAGTTGCATGTAGAAAATAAAGATTTCTTTCAGCAGTGTTTTAATGTCATGGATATACTGGTGTCTAGGGGCTGCTTGAATCACCTGCTCCTTATTCTAGCTCCATCTCTGGTATTAGCAGAGTTCCCCCTATCTCACCTCCCACCTGAATTCAACTTGATCCCAAATATGGCTCCACATCATAGAACCCAGGACTTAGCTGCGTGCTAAGTCCTAGGCACGCAGCTACATGAATAATTTACCTTTTGGAGTTTGCCTACCTAGTAGCCATTTCCTCTTTTTCTGATAAGAGCATCACAGTTTTCTTACAGAACACTGTCTCACTCACAGTCCACGTGGCTTACGCGGGGCTGAGCCTACTCCTGGGCTTCAGCATGGGCATATGACCTAGGCCTGGCCAATCAGTGCATTCCATTCTCCCAGCCACAGTGATTGGGTTGGAGAGAGACATGTGGTCTGAGGTAACCAATGAGACTCATGTGATCTGAACCATTGGGAAATAGAAGTTCTTTATCAGCTGACTTAAAGATAGTATGATGTTCAATAAAAAATAAATAATATAAAATTTAAAAATAAATAAGTAGCAAAAAAAAAAAAAGGTAGTATTACGTCCTGGGCCTAAAGCTGCTGGGGTTTACCTTTGCCATCTTTTATTCATTCCTTCATTCAGCAGGTACTTACTGAGCACCCACTTTGTGCCAGGTGGTGTTCTAGGCACTGGGGCTACAGCAGTGAAAAAACAGACAAAAACCTTGCCTTCGAAGAGCTAACATTCTAATGCGGGATACAGACTATAAACAAATATGTAATGTGGTTGGAGGATAACAGGTGATATGGAGCAGAAAACCAGGATAAGGTGGCGGGAGAATAGAGGGTTGCTATTTCATATAGAATGGTCTGGGAAGAACTCTTTGAGAAAGTAATATTTAAGCAGAAACCTCAGGGAGTAAGGAACTGCCATGTTCCTGTCTTAGGGAAGGGCATTACAGGTGGAGAGAATTTCAAATTGGAAGTCTCTGAGGCAAGAACATGCTTGCTATGTTTGAAGAATAACAAAGAAAACAGTGTGGCTAGAGCGGAGAGCACAAGGGGGAGAGAAGATGGTGATGAGGGGACTGACTATGACAGGCCTAGTAGGCCATGATGAAGACTGAGGACTTTATTCTGAGGGCACAAGGGAGCCATCAAAGAGGTTAGAGCAGGGGAGGAACCTGATCAAATTTATGCTTTAGAAAACTCACTCTGGCTACATGATGGGAGGCAGACTGGAGAGTTTGAAATGTGTATTGAGAAGTGTTTTGGGGGCTCTGAGATGAGCCACCTGCAACCTAGAGTGGCAGTTTTCACACTTAAAACTCTGCACCAGAGTTTCCTAAACTTCAGTCATCCAACCACCACCTTCATTATGTATGTCCCCTACTGCCTGCACCATTGTCTTACTTAATATTTTTCTTTACACAAACACATTTATTTTACTAAAGTGTATTTATTTTTAAAGGAAATGTTTTATTTCTACTGTATCAGTCAACTCAGGCTAGATTTTGCTGCAATAACAAACAACCCTAGAATCTCAGTGGGCTGTCAACAACACAAGTTTATTTCTCATTCATATTTCATGTTGGTTGCAGGTTGGCTGCAGCTCTGGTCCATGTGTCCTCTTTACTCTGGAATTCAGGTAGAAGGTGCAGCCCACCCCCTGCCCATCTCACTCACAGCAGAGAGAAAACAGCAAGGGGCAGAACCACGTGCTGGCTCTTAACACTTCTCCTTGGAAGCTCAGTTCACATTCTATTGGTCAAAGGAAGTCACACAGCCAAGCCTGACATCAGTAGAGAGAGTTACCAGGGAACTGCCAGTAGGAAGGACTGATAAACATTGACAATAACACAATCTACCACATCTATTGTAAATGGGAAAGCAGCACCACTTGCCCTCAGCAAAAGGTGACCACAAAAAAGTAAATATTGGGGCTTCCCTGGTGGCGCAGTGGTTGAGAGTCCGCCTGCCGATGCAGGGGACGCGGGTGATGCAGGGGACGCGGGTTCGTGCCCCCATCCGGGAGGATCCCACATGCCGCGGAGCGGCTGGGCACGTGAGCCATGGCCGCTGAGCCTGCGCGTCCGGAGCCTGTGCTCCGCAACGGGAGAGGCCACAACAGTGAGAGGTCCCTTTTCTAAAATAGTAAATATTATGAAAACATTTAACTTTATTAAATTGTGGCCAAATAACCTTGCCTTCTGAAGGCTCTAAGTCTGAGGCCCACTCTCTTTTTGTTCAAAAGGAAGATGGGTAAGCATTAGAAAGGCATGAAAGACATAGCAGTTTCAAACTGTTACCTAGATGTAATCAGAACGTTTGAAAGAAAATGGAATGTTATTTGATGGTGCAGCCCTGTACCCACTAAAATCTTCCCATGAAGCACCATTGGTACTTGGTCTATACTTTGGGAGATTCTGATTTAGAATCACTCTGGGGGAGGATGGAAGGAAACTAGAAGTTTGAGGGAGTGATGATAATGAGAGTCACGTGCTCCCAGGTGTTTGCTGTGTAACGTAGCGGCCTGGAGATGATTGATGTCCATAGGTTACCTCATTTACTTTTCACGTTTGCCCTACCACATAGGCAGCTTTATTTCCACTTTACAGCTGAGAAAAATGAGATCCAGAGAGGTTCAGCACCTCGCTCAAGACCACAGGTGAAGGAGACGCTCCCAGCCAGGCTCGTAATAAACCTGAGGACCAGAGGTGTAGTTTCAGGCTTGGCCACTTGGTGTCACTCTCTCCAAACTGTCGGAAGACTGCCCAGCCGAGATGCGCTGAGTACTGGGGACTCTGGGCAGAGCTGCTTGCAAACTGATCCTGAAGAAGGCAAAGGAACCGTATCCTGTCCTTCCCGTGGGTGTGCAGAATTCCTGCCTGTTACTTTTTCCCATCGTGCATGAAATAAGAACTGGGTCTCACTCTGTGTCCACACTGAGCTAAGTGCTCGACGGCATCAACTCACACAAGCCTCCTAGCAGCGCTATGGTCTTTCCATGTTATGGATGAGAAAACTGAGGCCAAGAGAGTTGGAATGATGTGCCCAACTAATAAGTGGCAGATCTGAACCTGATTCGAGGCCAGATTTAAGTTGGAAGCTTAAGAGTTTTGGTGCCCAGCAAGTGCATATTTGGGTGGCTGTATTAATCCTTACTTTTTAATGGAATGTATTTCCAACCACCCAACCTCAGACCCCACAATGTTCCTGGCGATGAAAATAATCTGACTATTTAGGGGACAGCATGTTTTCTGTTGTTGCTTTTCGATGTAGAAGTTAGTTTTCCTCTGACTATCAAGAAAACACGGAGGGTCTACTTTTAAAGAATTTTTTAAGCTACCAAATATTCTTTGATAATTATTTTTAAAAATTAGAAAATCCATCTAAGTAAAAAGAAGAAAATAAAAGTCACCCCGAATTCCCATCAGCCACCCAGAGATAAGTGCTGCTGACACTTTGGAGCACATCCTTGTGGGCATTTCTCTCTCTCATCTATCAGTGTGCATTAAAAACTTTTAAAAAAATTAATAAGGAAACATATTTACATGAAAAGTAATTGAAAAGGTACCATAAGATTTACAGTGGATATTCTCCCTCTAATCCTTAACCCCTGCGCCCCAGCTCTAAAGCTCCAAGCTTCCCTTTCCGGAAGCCATCCTGGTTATCGTTTCTTGGGGATTGTTACAGAGATATACAGAGTGTAGATAAGCAAACATGTACATGGATTCCTGTAGTTGTTTCTCTAAATAGAAGCACACTACACACCCTGATCTGCATTGGTTTTGTTTTGTTTTGTTTTGTTTTTTACTTAACAATGTACCTTGGAGATCTTTCCAGACCAGCACTAGGAGAGCATTCTTCACACATTCCATTGTCTGAATATAATAATTTATCTAACCAGCCCCTGGTGATAGTCATGTAGGTGATTCCAGTCTTTTGCTGCAGCAAACAATGCTGCAATTAGTATTCCTTTCACAGGAGTCTTTCCGTGTTTGTGGGTCCATTTCTGTAGGGATAAATTCTTAACAGCTGAACTGCCCAGTCACAGGGCAGGTGCATTTTTAAATTTTAACACTTATTGTCTAAATGCTTTCTAAGGTCATACCTACCAATTGACATTCAGACCAACAATTTACGTGAGCACTGGTTTCCCCACACACTAGCCAACACCAACTATTATCTGACCTCTCGATCTCTGCCTTGCTGATTGGGGAAAAATGTGTTCACCATGGTTGTAATCTGCATAGTTTTTCCTTAGGTTGGGAATTTAAAAATATATCTAAAGGTCATTAGTATTTCTTTTCTGGTAGCAAAGCATTCATGTCCTTTGCCTATTTTTCTATTGGATAATCGTCTCTTTTTTCATCTGCAAGAGCTTTTCATATACTAGGAAAATTAGGTCTTTGTTTCTCATAAATGTTACCAATGTACATATTTTAAAATACAGATATGTCAAACAAAAATGGGATCTGCCTGTACACAATGTTTTTGACGTCTGAGGTTATTTGACAATATATTGTGGATCCCATTCCATATTAGTAAATATGCTTTTGCAACAAAATTATTTATTTGAGACTTATTTAAAAATCACTCGGGGTATATTGGAAGTTCATCAAATATAAATGGCTATGGGTCTAGGTGACCACCTGCGTCAGAGAGGAGGATTATGAAGCATCTAATATGTGCCATCTGTTTATGTATATTCATAACAACATTCATAACAACACTGTGAAGTAACATTATCCCCATTTTACAGCTGAGGAAACTGAGGTCCAGAGGGGTCATAGGATTTGTCCAAGGTATCCCTGCTGGTCTGTGGAAGATCTCAGATACAAACCCATGTTATTTTTTCTCCCAAGCCTTTGCTGCCATCTTTCATTACCTTAAATCCCCACATTCCCACCTAGTCTGGATGAAGATGGCCCTGGGGTAAGTCCCCATTCTCCCCCCACCACCCCAGGCTGGAGAGTTTCATGCAGTTTAGGGATGAGACCACCAGGAGGCGCTAGGGACACATGCTCTTGTCTAATTGGCTGCAGCCTGGAATGGGAGGGACGTTTTGACAGCCCTAATGTCTTTAGACATTGTCAAATTTAGACACTGCCAGATGGCCCTCGGTTTAGAACCCCTGTTGTGGACCCACAGGGTCCAGGCTGGTCACACAAAGTGACCAAAGTTAGTCCTGTCTCACACACAGAGAGCTTCACATATGGGAACCTGCTAATTAACGCCCTGGAGGTGGGGACTGACTCCATCTCTGTCTTAGAGATGAGGAAACTGAGGCCCAGAGAGGTTCAGAGACTTGCCCAAGGCCACACAGCCAGTAGGTAGCAGAGCCAGGGCTTGACCCCGGTTGTCAGACACCAGCACCTGTGCCCTTAACCACTGTACTCTACTGTCCCTCAGTTAAGTATGTATTGTTTGGGCATCCAATCCACAGGAGTACTCTCTTCTTCCACAAAGAAATACTTTCTCTCCCAGTTTTCTTTTTACGTATTTTCATTTTCCCACTTTTTTTAAAAAAACAATTAGAAAGTGATTAATTTTGAGTACTTATTAACTTTGTTTTCTCGTTTAATAAATTTATTTAGTTTTGGCTGCATTGGGTCTTCGTTGTTGTGCGCAGGCTTCTCATTGTGGTGGCTTCTCTTGTTGTGGAGCAAGGGCTCTAGGCTCGTGGGTTCAGTAGCTGTGGCTCGTGGGCTCTAGAGAGCAGGCTCAGTAGTTGTGGCGCACAGGCTTAGTTGCTCCGCGGCATGTGAGATCTTCCTGGACCGGGGATCGAACCCTTGTCCCCTGCATTGGCAGGTGGATTCTTAACCACTGCGCCACCAGGGAAGTCCTCATTTTCCCACTTTTGATGGAAAGTCAGGTACAAGAGATTTTTCATTTTCAGTTTAATTATACTATGAGAAAAACACCAGCCCGAAGTGCCACGATAAACGGCAGCTGACACCCAACCTCGACATCAGGGATGCACTGGAGAGTGGTGGGGACTGCGGAGTCCCAGATGGCTCAGCCCTGTCAGTCCTGGCACGTCGTTTTCTGGCATGTGTGCTGGCCCAATTTTGCAAGAGAAGCCAGAAATCTAGGTTTCTCATGTGAAATTTCCTAATTTTAAAATAATGGCAATTAACTAAAAAAATTAAAAACCCATGATGACCACACAAAACATGTTTGAAGCCTGATTTGGCCTGAGGGCTGCCAGTTTGCAACCTTCCTGAAGGGTGCATTCAAGGTCCAAGAACAAACACATATCCTCCTAGTGCCCTCTGCCTTTCCTAATCATTTATTTAATTAATTCTTTTACATATTCAGCCATGCATTCGTTCCATGTATGGATTCCAACCACCCACTCATCCATCGATATCTATCCACCCACCCATCCATCCATCCATCCATCCATCCATCATCCATCATCCTTCATTCATGCATTTCACCCAGCTACTCACCCATCCACCCATTCATCCATCCATCCATCTACCTATCTATCCATCCCCCATTTGTTCATTCATTTACTCAGTCATTATTCATGTGCTAGACCCTAGCCAAGCCCTGGGGACATAGTGGAGCCTGTGAGCCCATCCCCTTATCTAGAAACTCACCATTTGGTTTAGTAGAAATGAGAAGAAGGAGGCCAATCATAGACAAGGATGGAAACAAATGGTGTTAAATTTAGACTCTGCCATTTGCCAGCAAGGCAACCTTGGACAAATCATTAAACATTTTGAGCCTCGGTTTTCCCCTCTGTGAAGTGAGGCTAACATAGTGACCTACAGCTTGCTCACAGGCAGGTTGTCAGGACCAGGTTAAGCTAGGTAATGTACGTGAAGAGGGGCACAGACACGGTGGTGTGATACACGTTAGGCTACAGGGACACATGGGGCTGTGGCGTTAGGTAGGGTCGCTAGCCCAGCTTGGGGTCTGGGGAGGCTTTGGGGAGTGGCAGCGTCCACAGTCTCCACCATGCCCCATGCTGGGAGAGGGCTTGCTTTGTCATTATTCGCACAACTTCCCCCTGGTCGGCTGACACCTTCCACCGACCCAGAACGCACTGGTTTTCCCACTCTTGCTTCACTTCTAAAGGGCAGCTCTTTCTCTGACCACCCAGCCCCACCCTGCCCCAGTTTGTGGGAAAACTCTATGGAACAGAAAAGGCTTGCGGGCTTCCCTTTCTCTAGATTTGTTTTTATTTTTTCCCATTTAAATTGAAACCATGCTTATTAAAGAAGATTAGAAAAAAACACATCAAATAAGAAAGAAGAAAAATTATTCTTTGTCCCATCCTTCTAATGCAACCACACTAAACATCCTGTTTTTTTTCTCTTTCTCCTAAGCTAAAGGTGTGTGTGTGTGTGTGTGTGTGTGTGTGTGTGGTGTGTTTGCATAGTTGTAAGGCATACTGCTCAACTATTTAGTGTTGTGTTTTTAAAAACTTTTCCATTATATCGCAAGCATTTCCCCCCACTGCTCATCTTCACGAACATATTTGAAGGTCTGCATAAATTTATCCAGCAAATGTTAAGTGAGTACCTATTATGGTCTGTGGGAGAGAGAGAGACAGTGTAATAATACTGAGCACAAATTCTGTGCCAGACACTGTTCTAAGCACTTAAATTAAGTCACTTCTTCCCCACAACCATCCTATGAGGTGTGTGCCATCGTAATGCCCACTTTCTAGATGAGAAAACTGCGGCCCAAGTTGTACAGCTAAGAGGAGGAGCCAGCATTTGAATCTGGGCGGGCCAGCCACAGAGCTTGGACTCTGGCCATGCTGGGGCACTTTGGCCACCTGCAAATGGTGACCCCAATCCAGAGTGGTCAGAGCTGAGACAGGGAATGTACAGCAGCATGAGACAGCCCTGAGGGGCCTCCAGACCCATCCTGGGCATCAAGGAGGGCTTCCTGGAGGAGAAGGTGACATCTCGGCTGAGGAGGTAGGAGGTGAGGGCATTGCGGGCAGAGGGAGCAGCGCTATGAAGACCTGAGGTAGGAGCAGTGTGGGGTGTTGACAAGCTGACAATGAAGCTAGCCCAGGATGGGGAGGGGGGTGGCGCCAGATCACACAGGGGCTGTGGGCCCTGGGACTCTTAGGGAGCCCTGGGGAGCCCCAGGGGGTTGTTCAGCTGGGATGTGTCACGACTGAGGAGGCTTTCCTCTACCCTAGGCCAGGCAGTGTCCCTGCTCTGGCTCCCACAGCCCATCTGTGGCACCCTGGGGACTCCTTGCCTGTTTGTCACCCCTCTGTTATTCTAGACTGAAGAAAGCTAGAATCTGGACTAATTCATTCACTTCTGTGGCCTGGGACCTAGCTCAGTGCTGGGCAGATAAAATCCCTGGAATGAGATAATAGCTGACAGCATGTGGTGACTCTGTGTCACGATTGTGCCACAGCCACGGAGACTGGGCCCTTCTGTGGCCCCTCAGGTCCCTCGGGGTTCAAGGCCTCTTGAGATGTGCCCGGGTCTGGAGGGTTGCCAGGACTTTGCTCTAACTTGCCCGTGGTGTCTTGTTTGGTTTCTGAGAGGCCCTGGTCAACAAGGCAACCCTTGCTGGGCCCTCTCGGTGCTGGCGCTGGCAAGGAGCTGCCTGCGGGCAGCGCACACACCCACCTCCCAGCCTCCCCCAGCACGGATTCACCCTCCTTCTGTCCACACCGCCTGCTGCTGGAGGGGGGCCGCAGCCCCCTCTTCTGCTTGGGCTGAGGGCTTCCAAGGTAACTATTTGCTCCTGCCCCCCTTCGCCAAGCCCATTATCTTATCAGCTCAAACACTTCAGAGTTCAGGCCAAGAAGCCAAAGTCAACTTTGAAAAAGTCTTTAAAAGGCCAAAACACAAACACCGGGGAGGGTGTTTGGAGCGGGGTGGAGAGGAGGTTGGGGAAGGGTGAGCTCTTGGCTTCCTTTAACAGACTCCACAGGACTCCTATGACTCTCTGGGCCCCAAGATGTATGTTTGAGGACAGTCACTGTTTTCAGTAGCAAACGACTGAGTTCACCTGCATCCATGGATAGGGGAATGGATACATCATGACATGCCATACAGTCTCTGAAAACAGCAAGACCGCTTCATATGCAGTGATACGGAAATAGACTGTAAAGTGGAAAAAGAGAAAGCCAGGATATAAAGCAGATCTGTGTGTAATCCGATCCTTTTTGTATAAACAGAAAAGGTGGGGATATATAACCCTACATGCCTGTTTATGTGTAGAAAATTTCTGGAATCATTTACCGGGTATCTGGAAATGTTAGCTGCCTCTGTGTCAAGAGTCAGAGGGAGACAGACTTCTCATTATACTCTTTGTCTCTTTTGAATTACTTAATATCATGTTAAAGTAATATTATAGAGATAAATAAACTAAACAAGAATATCAGTGATTTTGTTCCAGGCAAACAGCCAATAGCACAAAAGACGAGGAGGGAAATGGCTGCAGAAGTTATAGTGACTTTTAGCAGAGATCAGATTATCGAAGGTCTAGCTCAAGGGGAAACCTATGGCTCTTTAGAGCCCTCTCAGTAATTGACCACATTCAAACAAGGCTTTCAAGGTTCTCTCTGTTTTATAAACCTGGATGCTTAAAACACACTTTCAAGACACCATCTCATTGAACCTCTTGAGGATTCTACAAAGTATATAGAATCAGACCACTGTGTGGATTGATTAACTCATACAACAAATAGTTACTGTTTTAGGTGATCAGGATGTTAGCAATGAACAAGACTCTCAAGATCCCTGATTTCATGGAGCCCATGGGTCCAGAGGGAGTGCTGAACAGATAAAAAGTAACCAACAGCAACACAGAAAAACAAGGATGACAATTTCAGACAGAACCGCTGGGAAGAAAAATGAGACCAGGGAATACAATTGATGATGGTTGGTGTGGGGCGTGGTCAGCGAGGGGCTCTCTGAAGAGGTGATACTTGAATCGAGACATGAATGAGAAAAAAGAACCAATCACAAGAAAACCAGGGAGAGGACAGAAGCAGGAATAGCTAGTGCAAGGGCCCTGTGGCTCCACTGAGCTTTGCCTGTGGCAGAAGCAGAATGGTGGCCAGTGTGGCTGTGGCTTAGACAGAGAGTCAAAGAGCGTTGGTAGAGCCACTTGGAGAGGGTGGCAAGGGCTGATCCTGTGGGCCTTGTGGGCTTGATAAGGAGTCCAGATGAAGAAACTGAGGCTCAGAGAGGTTAAGTAATTTGCCCAAGGTGACACATTTATCAGAGGCCAAGTCAGGATTCAGACCCAGGTTTTCCAACTCCATGTCCAATCCTCTAAGCAGTCACATATGTCTACATGTGGCAAAAACATGAAACATGTATTTCCATACAGCACCGCCCATGTTCTGAAAACATGAGTATTTTTTGTTATTTTTTGCACAGAAGGGTGCATACATCATACAGAGAATTCTCACCAAGTGGACAAACTCATCTAATCAGCATCCAGATGAATGTTCCAGAATAAAACAGAACATTCCAGAAGCCCCCTTCATGTCTCCTCCCAGTAAATGCTCCCTAAGGTTAACTAACCACTGTCCTGAGTTCTGACCCCATTGCTTAATTTTATTGCTTTTGGACTTTATATAAATGGAATCACACAGTATGGGCTCTTTCCTGTCTGGTTTCTTTCGCTCAACATTATGACTAGAAGATTCCTGTGTTTCAGTAGACTTTTACTGTGTTACAGCCCAGACCAAGATATCATGGGAAGCACACAAAAGCTTCCCTCCTACAAAACAGGCCACGAGGAAGTAGCTTATACAGGAAGCAGTTCCAGGTATGTTGTTACATGAAAAAGGCAAGTTCAAAGCAATATGTGTAAAGCAATCCCATTTTTGTTGGGGGGAAACAGTTCTCCTTTTATGTAGAGCCAAAATGATCCTAGAAAATCAGTTAAATTTTCTCTCAACCATAGTGCACTACGAATTCTTTGTAAATCAAAATAGCCACTGGACGTGGCTATTGGGGACGTGCTGAACACAAGATAGGATCTGTCAGCTCACCTGAGCTACTTAGGTCATTTCTCTCTCTCCTGTCCCCCCTTTGGCCCAGTGTTCACGGTGAAATCGTCTAAGTTAACTGCCTGTATCATGTGATTCAACCCTGGAGTCTAGTGTTTCATGGAGATTTTCCCTGCATGCTGGGTATGACAGGTGGACTTTATTTTTCCTTATTTGTTTATTCTAACTTCTGTAGAAAGAATAAGAATTCTTGTGTATTAAATAATAACCGTGGCAGCAGCAACAATCTGACAAACAAAAGGAAGGCATTTCCATCCATGGTTTATGTTGCTGCCAGAAGGTCACCCTGAGAAAGGGGATGTCACCTGATGCACTGAGTCAAGTGGGGCTGGGACAAGAGCATCTACCCCCCTCATCACGGCCTGAGGAATGGGACAGCACCCATGGGATCAGAAAGGGATGACCCTGAGGCCAGACAGGCTAGGGTTTGAATTCTGACCTTACCCCTTGCTAGCTGTGTGTTTTGGTTACTACTACTGCCACATAACAAACACTCCCAAACTTAGTGGCATAAAACATCCATTCTATTCTTTTGGATTTGTATCTCCTGGATCCCGTGGGTCAGGAATTTAGACAAGGCACAGAGAGATGTATTGTCTCTGTTCTATGATGTCAGCAGTCTCAGCTGGGGTGACTTGAAAACTGGGGGTGACTTGGTGCTTGGGGGGCACTGGTATCATGTGGAGAGTCTTCACTTGCCACAGGCTGGCAGCTGGTTCCTCAGAGGGGCTGGCAGTAGGACACCCTATACGTGACTTCTCCGTGTGGTCGCTTCACTCAGGGCTAGTTGGCCTTCCTCGCAACATGGCAGCTGGGTTCCCAGAGCAAGCATTCCAAGAGAGCAAGCTGGAAGTGCAAGGCATTCTTATGATCTGGGCTTGGAAGTCATGTAGGATCATTTTCACTGTACTTAGTCAGTTGATGTAGTCATAAAGGTCATCCAAGGTTCAAGGGGAAGGGACAGGAGAGGACAGAGAGACCTCATCACTCAATGGAAGGAGAGTCAAAGTCACTTTATAAGAAGAGCCTGAGGAGGATGTACGGAAGCTAGAACCTCACACATTGCTGGTGAGAGTTCAGAATGGTGCAGACCCTTTGGAAAACAGTTTGGAAAAGCGGTTCCTCAAAAGGTTAAACATGGAGTTTCACCAGCAATTCCATTCCTACATACATATACTCAAGAGAAGTGAGGACATATGTCACTCGAAAACAAACATCTGTCAACAGATGAATGGATAAACAAAGTGTGCCATACCCATTCAACAGAGTATTATTCAGCCACGAAAAGGAATGCAGTACTGATACAGGCTACAGCACGGAGAAACCTCCAAGACATGCTAAGTGGAAGAAGCCAGTCACGAAAACCCATAGATTGTATGATTCCATTCATATGAAACGTCCAGAAGAGGCAAGTTCACAGAGACAGAAATTAGATTCCTGGTTGCCAGAGTCTGGGAAGGGGGAAATGGGGAACAGCTGCTAATGGGTACAGGGTTTCTCTGGGGGGTGATGACAATGTTCTAAATTAGATAGTGGTAATGGTTGCACAAGTCTGTGAATATACCCAACCCCCCTGGATTGTATACTTTAAAAGGGTGAATTTTGTGGTATGCAAATCATATCTCAATAAAGCTGTTTTTCAAAAGAAAAAAAAATCATGAGGGATGGGAGATACAGCTGTGAGCCTCTTTAGAAAATACAGAGTGAGGAGGAGCTCATCTTCCTATGCCTCAGTTTCCTCTTCTGTAAAACGGGACTATTTAACAATCAAATGAACTCATAGGGTCTTTGGGGGATTAAAGGATACAGTCCTGAGGCCGAATCGTGCAAGGGCAATGTGGCTGGCTCAGAGTGAATGAAGGAAGTTTCTCATAAGTGCTAAAAAGAGCGAGGTGGGAAATACAGTATGACCAGAATCCAACCTCTTCTCCCACCTCCGTGGCCACCACCCTGATCTGGTCACTATCATCTTGTGCCTAGACTACTGCAGTAGGTCCTCACTGGTCTCCCTGCTTCCACGCCTGTCCCCCAGCCCACCCTCTACACACACACACACACACACACACGCACACGCACACGCACACACACACATGCACACAGTCCACTCATCTCATGCAGCCGGAGGGAGTGTATCAAAGCCTAAGTCCGGCGATGTCCCTCTTTTGCTCAGAACCCTCCATGGCTCCCACCTCATGCAGAGTAAGAGCCAAGGAGCCTATGAGGCCTTCCAAGACTTGTACCCCTGACACCTCCCTGACGTCATCTCTCTCACTCACCCCTGTCTAGATGCACTGGCTTCCTCACTGCTCCTCAGACACACAAGGAAGAGCCCTGCCTCAGGGTCTTTGCACTTGCTCTTCTTTCTGGCTGGAGCACTCTTCCCACAGATATCCTCAAGGCTTGCTTCCTCACTTGCTTCAGGTATTTGCTCAAATACCAGCTTGTCAGTAAGGCCTTCCTCGATCACACCTCACAGTCCATCTCCACCTTTGCTGCATTATTTTTCTCTGTAGAACTTATCATTATCCGGCATTTTATGTGTTTTTCCTTATTATTATTATTTTTGTTCATCGTCTGTCTTCCCAACTGGAACATAAGTTCCATGAAGTGGGGAATTTTTTCTGTCTTGTTCACAGCTATAATCCCAGTGCCTGGCACATAGTAAGTGCTCAATAAATATTGCTTGAGTGAATAAAATGTAAAAAAACCGAAACGAGTGAAGCAGTTCTGATGGAGGGCAACAGGGAGTGGTGGGGACCGTGCAAACTGGTAACCCTTGTCCCATCTGAAAGGTGCAGCTAACACTTGGCTACATACAGCCTAAAGTTCCCATGTGGGAATATGGGCCCAGTATGGCCAAGCTCCAAGTGTTTCCAGGGAGGCCAGAAACTTCTGTATTTGTGTGAAAAGTCTTGATTTTGAAACCATTAAACCGCTGCTGATCAAAAATCCACATCTGCTGCCTACCTAGGTGGGAAGCTTGCCATTTGTGACCTCTGACCTGGGTCAGAAATGCTTCCAAAAATTGGCCTCTTAGAGCCCCAAATTTCTGGGAAAGCTGACAGGAGTTCGGAGAGCAGGAGTTGAAGAAGTAAACTTGCGCTTTAAGTGTTTCTGTGAAACGAATGGCATTTTCTTATTTAGGTTCTTGAGATGATTTTATTTCAGGGTGAGTTCCTTTCTCTTCTCCTAAGTCTCAATTCCACCCTCACATTTACACTGGGCCTGGGCATCTTTCCTCCACGCTGGAACGAAGATCAAAAGTAAATATTGGCAGAACATTGGTTTTACTGTGACCCCGATAAGGAACAGACTAAAACGGAAATAGCGAGATTTGATTGTTCGTCCCACGTCTTCCCCCCCAGCCGGACTCCCTCAATATTTACTTATTAACTTTGCTTCATACAAAGTCTTGGTGTTGATTTTGTTGCCAGCGGGGCTGCCACACCGGGTGGGGCCTGCACAACTCCAGGGGCTCCAGGCTATAAATAACTCCCACGAACAGCGTCCCCTGGAGTTGTGCCGTGGTTGCCTATATGTGTTTATTTAGATCATCTCATTCTCATTGACAGTGGCATAGGAGTCCTTTTTGCTTCGAGAAACATTTTCTGCTTTGTAAAAGTAACATGCGCACATGGAGAAAAATTCAAACAGTGTAAGAGTGTTCTGGGGAAAACTGTCTGCCTTCTGTCTTCATCTGATCTTTCCCAATTCCAATCTGATCTTTCCCAACTCCAGAAACACCAACTGTTGCCAGTTTCTTATGCGTCCTTTTAACTATATATACAAATCTTTCTTATTCTCTCTCTCTCTCACTCCCTCTCTCCAAATAGATGGTATATCACACACACATCCATACATACATGTAACAAAGTATCTCTCTGTTTCCTGTGTTTCTCTAACATCTCTTTTTGCACCAATGGTTGGTACAAGCCATTAGCAAACTATAGATCTCAGGACAAATCTCTCCTGCTGCCTGTTTTTGTACAGCCTGCAAGCTAAGAATGGCTTTTACATTCTCAAATGGTTGAAAAAAATCAAAAGAAAGATAATACTTTAGGGCACATGAAAATTATATGAAATTCAACTCTCAGTGTCCATAAATAAAGTTGTACTGGGACACAGTTTTGTCCGTGTGCTTGTGTGATGTCTGTGACTGCTCTCGTGCTCCGACGGCACACTTGAGGACTTGCATCAGGGACCGTGGAGCCCACAAAGCCCCAAGTATCTACCATGCGGTCCTTTTCAGAACATGTGTGTTCACCTCGGTTTGTATTGTACACATTGCTCTGCTTTTTCCACGTAACCACAGATCCTGGGAGGTCTTCTGCTATCAGCACATACAAACGGTTCCCAACGTAGGGCTGTTCTACTGACGATTTTTTGATTTTATGATAGTGTGAAAGCGATAACACCTTCAGCAGAAACTGTAGTTCAGATTCTGAATGTTGATCTTTTTCTAGGCTAGCAACATGCGGTCCAGTCCTCTCTCATGAGGCTGGGCAGTGACAGTGAGTGGCAGCTCCCGGTCAGCCCCATGGTCACCAAGGTGAACAACCGGAACACTTACAGCCATCCTGGACCCGGACAATCATTCTGTTCTACACTGTCAGTACAGTATCAATAGGTGACATGAGATATTCAACGCTCTATTATAAAATAGGCTTTGTGTTAGTTGATTTTGCGCAAGTCTAGGCAAATGTAAGTGTTCTGAGCATGCTTAAGGTAGGTGAGGCTAAGCTCTGATATGTTGATAGGTAGGTTAGGTGCATTAAACGCATTTTCTTTCTTTCTTTCTTTCTTTCTTTTCTTTTTTTTTTTGGCCGCACTGCATCGCTTGCGGGATCTTAGTTCCCCACCCAGGGACTGAACTTGGGCCACTGCAGGGAATTCCCTTAAATGCGTTTTCAACTTAATATTTTCAACTTATGATGGGTTCATCGGGACTTAAGCCCATTGTAAGTTGAGGAAGATGTGCACTGATTTATGTGCACTGATTCCTTTTAACAAAGGCTCTAGCATCTCTCATTGTGTTGCTGGGCCATAATTCATCCAGTTCTTAGGATGGACCCCTGAAATTCTTGTTTAAATGAAAGGAGTTCGTGTCTCAGGAGAGTTTGAAAATTCCTGTCAAGGACAAGAAATCTCAAGTGGTCACTCTGTTTGTTATTTATACCTTGTTCTTTGAGAAATAGGATTTGTAAAACCGTAAAACCACTAAGACAGAGGTGAAATACCAGGAAAGGATTGGAGTCAAGACGCCTGCCCTTCCTGGCTGAAGAAGCCTGGATTATACTGAGCTCGAGGCTTTATTTGAATCATACTTGCAGACGATGCACAAATCTTTGTGGATGTTTATTTTCCTCAAGAAGGAGGTTGCAGGCAGAATGGCTCTGAGAAGCTGGAAACAATGCCGATCAGGGTAACACAGAACAGTGTTCCCTACCCTTACAATTGCCAAATCTTGAAGTAAATGAATTATTATTTACTTAATATTTTTCTTTAACTCATATAATTTTTTAAAAAACCTTAAACACAGTTGTTTCATCTGAAGAAATAATCCATGAATTCATGGTTCTGATGAGTTAGTAATATGTGTATTTTTTCAAATGTGTGTAAATATATAATAAATAAAATTTTTTAAAAAGCACAACTTCATCCTATAATAATCATCCTTCATCCTTCACCACCTATAATAATCTTGAAAACCAACATGGTGCCTGTGCTAAACATTTTAAAATGCTGGGGTATCAGACACTGGTGGTTGCCATGCCAACTGCCATTTTCCCCTTCTTTTCTGCTGACAGAACCCTGACTTTGTTCTGCTGGCCATGTGCCCAGACCTGGGAAATAAACCACATTTGGTTTAAAGCAACTATGGCCATCCTATTCTCCCGGAGTTGTGATTGGTCTAGGGGTGGTCATTTGATCCAGTTCTGGCCAAAGGGAAACTCTGCTGGGAGCTTCTGGGAAAGGATTTCCTGTCTGATAAGAAAGAGGCACATGAGGAGAGACCTATTTGCCTCTTTTCTTCCTTTCCTGCTTTGGACATAGTTGTGTGAAGAGGTGATGAGTGAGCTGTGGCAACCATTTTGTGACACTGGGTGACAAACCTAAGGAAAAGGTGCTGACTTGCTGTTGAAGGCAAGGAGCTTTGGTCTTTCATGACAACCTTGAGATGCCAAACATACCCTAGGGTCTCCAATATCCAGAAGTCTTTTAAAAAACAATAAATGTTATTATAATCTAAACTGTTATCATAGAGCCTCTGAAACTATCTTAATGGATCCAGCTGGCTTTGTCCTTTAGAGCTGGACTCCAGGATCCAACAGATTTATGGCCATATTCCAGCTCCACCAAATACTCCTAGCTCTGCTACCTTGGGCAAGTGGCTTAATTTTTCCAAGCCTTAGTTCTTCTGTTCATAAAATATAAATAGTATTACTAGTTATCTCAAACAGTGATTTTTGAGAAAAAAATTAAAATTCATTTAAAGCACTCAGAATATGAAAGTGCTGTTGGTATCAGTATCAGTATTATTTCTTTAGTATTCATATAATCCTCTAAAAAGGGGGGTGGGGAAGCAACATGGACAGAGACAGGAGGTTGACAACACATAACTAAAGACCACCAGCCTGGCGCAAGAAGAGCAGAAGATGATCTGAGTGTCAGAGCTGACCACAAGCTGGGATGAGTCAGTGCTTCATTGGACAAGTTCAGTGGAAGCCTTGGGGACTAGACTACGAGTGTGACAGGCAGATTCCTGGCTGTGAACTTTCTGCTTCATGATTCGTGACTCACACTTTCCAGGAGCATAGATTCTACGTTTGGTCATCTCATCTTTTTAAAGGATGTGGGAAGCTGCCCTGGGTCCAAAGGCTTGGAGGCAGTGGCCTGGGGGCTATTTACGTAAGAGACTGGAAAGATTCAGGGGCAAGGTCGTCACTGCCTTCTGTTTAGTTTACAGAGCAGCTGTTGGCTGTGTCTATAGCAGCCTGAATGAAAGGAAATTGACCAGGAGGTATAGCATGAGCAGAAGGAGTACTGGATGGTGAGTCAGTAAACTGGTGACTCCACCGTGTGACCCAGGGAAGTTTCCTCTCAGTTCCAGAACTCAGTATCTCTGTATGTACAGTGGGGCTCCAGAGCAACCTATGGTCTTGAGGAGGTGACTGTGACAGATAGAAATGCATTTGGCTGCAAGTAGCTGGAAATCCAAGTGACTGAGGCTCAAACAAGCAAGGGGTTGTTTCCCCCATAATAAAAAGTTCAGAGAGAGGCAGTTATTGGTCTTCACTTAGTGGCTCAAGAAAACCAGGGCTCTTGCTGGCATCTCTGCAGTTCTCTTGGCTTCCCCATGATAGTTTCAGGATAGATGCTTAGTCCTTCTAATGATAGGAAGAAGTAGGGCAGCACCATCCACTTCTATCCACTTTATCCCAAAGCGAAAGCTTTCCCCCAACCCCCAGAACTCCCCTCACATGTCTTTTGGCAGAGCTGATCATGTGACTGATGACATGCCTGACTCAGCTGCAAGGGACCCTGGGAAAGTGAGGATCTGGTCACCATTGTGAAAGGTGAGAAGAAGAAGGGAATGGGCATCAGTTTGCCAACCACAGGATCTTAGGGCTACAAACCCCTAATCCTGGCCCCTGAGGTCTTGGGCATCCAGAGCCACTGTCGACCACCTGTGGCCCTTCCAGCTACAACGGAAGTTGTGAGAACAAGACTTGAATTCGAATCCTGCCTCTGACACCGGCTGTCTGTGGGACCATGGGAAAGTCACTGCACATCTCTGAGACTTCATGTCTCAACAGGACAGAAAATAAAATCCAACTCCTAAATGGGGCTTTGGGGCCCTGGGTAGTCACACAGCACCCCATGCTCCAAAGGGCCCCGCACTTGGTTTAATGCTCTACTCTTGCCATTTTGAAATCCTTAACAATTTCAGAACAAGGGCCTTGCGTTTTCATTTTACACCCGGTCCTGCTAATCCCATAGCAGGTTCTGCATGGTTTGTCAGGCCCTGTGTGAACCGTTTCTCCACTCCACTCTGGTCTCACTCCCTGCTACCTTCCTCCTCCTCCCAAATGCTCCAAGCTCACTCTCCCCTCAGAAGGGCACGGCCTGGTGCGGTGGCTGTCCGCAGCTGAGGCCGCCCCTGAAGGAGCTGGCAACATCTGCTGACCACTCTCTCCATGGCGGAGCAGCAAGGCCCTCCTGGAAGGGATTCTGAGTGGCACGTCTCCATGTCCACCACTTTATGTTTGTCTTCAACTTTCTGTTTACCATCTCGTGGTAACACATTTGGGGGCAAAACTTGAGAAAGTTGGCAAATGTGGGAATGAGGCAGTGCAGCAGAGGGGTGAAGAGCTCAGGTTTTGGAGTCAGCACTTCATCATCTAATTGCTGTGTGGCCTTGAGCAAGTCACTTCACCTCTCTGAGCCTCAGTTTTGTGCTTTTTTTTTTAAGTTAATATTTATTATTTATTTATTTGGTTGCACCGGGTCTTAGTTGTGGCAGGCAGGCTCCTTAGTTGTGGCATGCGAACTTTTAGCGGCGGCATGCATGTGGGATCTAGTTCCCCGACCAGGGATCAAACCCAAGCCGCCTGCATTGGGAGCGCAGAGTCTTATCCACTGTACCACCAGGGAAGTCCCGAGACTCAGTTTTGTTTTATGTAAAGTAAGGACAATAGTATTTACTTCACGGTGCTGTTGCGAAGACAAACAGGCTGGGAAAAGGCTCAGCACAGGGCCTGATACCTGGTAATCATTCAGCAAATGATCATTATTATTATGATTTTTATTAGTATTATTATTATGATGATCATTATTATTATTAGAATATCAAAATTCTGAATGAATGATGAACGTTTGTGGAGTGAAAAGGTTGCCTCTTTCCTGAAACCAGTTCTGCTTTTCTCTCCTCTCACCTTTCAGAGCACTTGACGTGGATTTCTCATGGTCTGCTTTTGCCAAAGCTATTTGTCTTCCAGCCTGGAAATAGCTATTTACCCACTTGTATAGTTCAGGTCTTTGGGCTGAAAATGATAGAAACAAACCCAACTCAAAATGGCTTAAGAGAAAAAGTGTGTGTGTGTGCGTGCGTGTGTGTGTGTGTGTGTGTGTGTGTGTATGCATTGGTTTATAGAAATTAAAAGTCCTAAGGTGGGTTCAGCGTCAGGAATGGCTGGATCCAGATGTGCACCTGTTGTTTAGGAACCATGCTCCTTCCAACTCTCAGCTCTGTTTTCTTCTGTGTCAGTTAGGATCACCCTATGTCCCCAGGATCCCAGGCTTCCATTCTGTCAGGTCAGCAAGCGACATGGATAGAAGCTGACTTTTCTATGTAGTCCCAGCATAAGTCTGGGGTTGACTCAGGTTGGCCTGACTTGGGTCATGTGCCCATTCCAGAACCAGTCCCTGGGACTGGGGGATGCAATATGTTCATTGCCCAGGCCTGATCCACCTTGCTGGGGAGACAGCCCACTTCCTCTTGAGCCACATGGAGTGATACTGGGGAAGGAGTGGTTCCCCAGAAGAAAGGGGGATGGACAGTAGTCAGGTACAAACAACAGTTGGCTATTGCATGCCCTCCTCAACTGTCCAACTATCTCTATTCCAAGGCCTCCTTTGGACATGCTTGGTACTCAATAAATGTTTGTTAATTGAATGAGTGATTGTACAAAGTAAACTATTAGAAGAAAAATCCATCTGATTTACCAGAAAGGGCGTGATCTTAGGGATAATTTCTTAGGGGGCATAATGCAGCTTCTGATTTTCCAGGTCCTGCCCATTTTTACTCTATTCTCCCAGGTTGGCATCATTTCAAACTTCAAAACCTCGATTCTGCCTGCTTCAGCGGCAGAGTGAGGCTGCTTCATGGGGCCGTGTCCCACAGTGGGCACCCACCCACCGCAGGCCCGGGCAGATGATGGGTGGATCAAGAATGGCTCACTCTTCCCCGTGGAAAATGCACAGGAGGCTCCAGCCCAGGGAGATGGTGAGCAGCGTCTGATAAAGGCAGGCGTCACCGGGTCTTTTTCCTCCCCTCATTGGCCGGTTTCAGCAGGTCACACTTTCACCCAATTCTCTTTCTCATCAAGAACTTCCGAAGAATCCTCTTCGCGCCTGAGTCACACACAGGCACTGGGCAGGAGATACCTGGAGCAGACAGAATTGGGAGCCTAGCAGACTCAGGTACACATGCTCAAATTAAGGGGGTACCTAGGAGTCGGCTGCCACCCATTGTGGCCCCGTGAAAAATGTGGGAGCAGTGTAGCCAGACCTTCTGATTTTTTTTTAACAGACTGTTTTTTGGAGATTCATGGCAAAATTGAGTGGAAAGTACAGAGAATTCCCGTGCCCCTCCCACCCCATGCTCAGCCTCCCCAGCTATCAGCATCCTCCCCCCACAGTGGTACACTTGGACACATCAGTGAACCTAATGGACACATCATTAGGGATCCACCCAGAGTCCATAATTACATGGGTTCATTCTTGGTGTTGTACATTCTATAGG
Organism: Tursiops truncatus; assembly: GCF_011762595.2. Taxonomy (NCBI): domain Eukaryota; kingdom Metazoa; phylum Chordata; class Mammalia; order Artiodactyla; family Delphinidae; genus Tursiops; species Tursiops truncatus. Next base: position 75,348,330 of record NC_047048.1, on the reverse strand, counting down.
TTTGGATCAACGTATACTGACATGTATCCATTATTGTAGTATCATTCAGAATAGTTGCACAGCCCTAAAAATCCTCCGTGCTCTGCTCATTCATCCCTCCCTCCCCTCTAACCCCTAGCAACTACTGATCTTTTTAATGTCTCCGTAGTTTTGCCTTTTCTAAATCTTTTGGGGTTTTTTATTGCTTTTTCTTGTGACAGCCATGGCTTTGGCTGGACTGCCAGAGTCAACTCTGAATGGTAGATGCCCAGGCCAGTCTGGTTAAATATTTTGCATACTATTCCTGGAAATATCCTTTTCTTTAAATGCTGATGATAAATTCTAATTTTATGAAAACATCATGCAGGCCAAATCAAATAGGTTGCAGGCTGCATTTGGCTCGTGGGCTACCAATTGGAGATCTCAGACATGGGGGATTGAGAAGGGTGAAGCTGGAGTCCAAAAGCCCTAGTCTTGTTCTGCCACTTCCTAGCTGTGTGACCCTAGGTAGTCACTTTGCTCTCAGCCCATCTGTCAAGTGAAGGCCTTGAGCATGTGATTATGCAGGAAGGAAACCAGTCAGTGCCAGTCTCTGAGGTTAGATGTCCTGGCATTTTCACAAGCTCCCTCGGATTGCACTGGGCACAACAAACCGAGACATGTATTGCTCTTGTAAAATTTGAAGACAGTAAAAACATCAAAAATTCCCATAAACATACAGGCTTTGGGGTAGAGGGAAGTGAGAGACCAGTGGAGGGATGCTTGTTGCCTGCTTGGCTGGGCAAAGGGAAAACCAATTTCTCTGCATCCCAGAAACTCTCCATTGCAACAACCGTCTTGACGAGGGCTAACATTGATCCAGGGTTAGGAGCCAGGCTGCCTGGGGTCTAATCCTGGTTCTGCTGTGTACTAGCTGTGTGACCCTGAGCAAGTGGCTTAACCTCTCTGTGCATCAGAGCTTCAGGGGTGCTGTTCTTGTCATGGTCTATGTGATTGGCGCCCCCCGATTGGGCAGTGCATGGCTGTCTCTGGTGGCCCTGAGGTTCTTGTCTGGAAAACAAGGATTAAATGAGTTAACACATGGAACATGCATGAAGTGGTGGGTGCCCGGCACAAAGTAATGGCTCCCTAAGCATCCACCAAGAGGGGTGTTATTGTCTCTGCTCTGTGCCACGTGCTTCACCTGCATCTAGCACTACTGTACTATAATCACCCCATTTTATAGAAGAGAAAACTGAGGCTCAGAAGAGAAAACAGTCTCAGAGAGGGTCAGTAACTCTCTCAGGGTCATCCAGCTAGTAAGTGGCATATAACAACAACAACAAAAGCAAGAATGTAACCAGATTGGAAACATCCAATACTGACTCAGCACCCCTGTCTCACGCTGGGCCCACTGCTTTAAGCACATTATCTTAGAGTGGCTCCAACACCCTTGCCCTGCTCCCGCACACCACTACCCCTGCCTTAAGAGGGTGTATTTCCCACTGCCCCTAACCTCCACTTAGGATGTGAGAAGGGCTCAGCTCCAGGCAGGCCTGCCAGAGCCGAGTCTAGTTCTCAGGGTTCACAGTGGGGTGCCCTGGCCCTGTGACCTGAGCCTCACCCCTTCTCCCCCTTTAATCCTCAGATTTCAAAGCACTTTGCACTCACACTGGAATAAGAGAAGACACCTTCCTATATTTATAACTAACGGCCTCTTGTGAGGCCACAGGGCATCAGGGCTGCAAACACTACTAATTCTAGGATATACTCACAGGATGCGGCCAGCACGGCCTGGGTAGTCAGGACGGACCCAGACTAGCAGATCCAAAGTAGCCCCCTCTTCTCTCTCTCTCCTGTACCTGCTCTATTCCTGTGTAGCACTGATCAGCTATTTTAAGTCGTGTATTTATTTAACAGCATATTGACTTAAAATAATAGCAGCAGCTACTTTTATAGAGCAGCCACTACGTGCTGGTCCTGCACTTTGCTTGTACAGTCATCTCTCGGTAGCCACAGGGGCTTGGTTCCAGGACCCCCACGGATACTGAAATCTACAGATGCTCAAGCCCCTTATGTAAAATGGCAGAGTATTTGCATATAAGCCACTTTAAATCATCTCTAGGTTACTTAAAATACCTAATACAATGTAAATGTTATGTTAACAGTTGCTGGCACATGACAAAGTCAAGTTTTGCTTTTTGGAACTTTCTGGAATTGCTTTTTTCTAGATATTTTCTATCATCAGTTGGTTGAATCTGCAGGTGTGGAACCCGCCGTACAGAGGGAAGACTGTATCAACCTCCTGGGGTACAGAGAGGTTAAGTAACTTCTTCAAGGTCACATAGCTAGTGAGGAAGCTATATTTAACTGCTTATTTGTTTATTTATTTGTCTGAGTGTTTTGTGTTTGTCTCCCCCAGTCATCCATCCATCCATCCATCCATCCATCCATCCATCCATCCAACCATCCAGTCATCTATCCATTCCTTTATTTAACACATTTATTTAACAAAAACTATATGCCTGGCTGGGCTTTACGCCCTGGGGACACAGAAGTGATCTTGTTCACTATTGCATCCCCAGTACCTCGTACAATGTCTGGCATGTAGTAGGCACACAAAATATACTTGTGGATTGAATTAACAGGATCCTGTGCTCAGCCTGTGTGACAGCACAAGTCTTTGTGTAAACATAGGTGTCTCTTTCTGTGCCCCAGGGAGAAGGAAAACCACATTGTTGGCTCTCTCTGGTTCTCATGCTTTTTCACTTCTCCACACCTTTGCTAGAGCTATTTCCTCTCGTGGCCTTTCCTTTCCCATCATATAGATCAGGGGTGGGTACACTATGGCCTAGGGGCCAAATCTGGCCCATCATCTGTTTTTGTAAGTAGTTTTATGGGAACACAGTTGCATCTATCTGTTTAAGTATTATCTATGACTGCTTTTGATCTACAACAGCAGAAGTGAGTAGTTGTGGCAGAGACCTGTGGAGTCTAAATATTTATTATCTGGCTCTTTACAGAAAAGGTTTGTTGGCCTCAATCTAGCTGACTTTTCCATATCTTGTAAGAATGAGTTGAAATGCCTCCTCCTCCAGGAAGCATTCCGTGATCTCTCAGTCTGGTTTAAGGACCTCTACTATGTTCCAGTAGTCTCATCTTCCCTCTAAAACAGGGTTTCTTAATCTTCTCCCACTTCAGGAGACTTTTTAGATACTTTTTCCTAATTTCAATCTCCCCTCCCCCCATGAAATTTTAATACATAGATAAACTGTATATCTGTTTTTTCACTGCAGCTTTTTGGAGGGCCACAAACCATGGTAATCTCTAAGGTTCTTTTGCCCCTGCTGAGAATGCATGCGAACATAACTCTTATTGCCATGCATTCATTCAACTGAACAGAGTGTATTGAGCACTTACTATGTACTAAGCCCTGCTCTAGGCACAAAGGACACATGGTAAAGGTAGCAGACACAGTCCCTGCATCTACTCATCTATTCATGGGAATGGTCCCTCACCAGACCTGAGCAACTGGGAGGCAGGGAGCCAGCTAATTCAACTTTACATAAGAAAAATTTCCTGGAGCCCAGCTCTAGTAGGCATTTAATGAGTTCAACAACTTGTTAACATGAGTAGTTATGGAAATGTAGTCACCGAAGGGATGGGGTAATTGGAAAAATAAAATCGCACTGCAATAGAGACAGGGATTATTGGATTAATGATGGTGTTTTGGAGATTTTCAGTGTGCCCACTGCTGGGCACTCAGTCACTCAACAAACATCTATTCACTGGGTAATCTGGACGAGCAGGCCATGGTGGGGACCATCCTTCCAGAGTCTCTGTGATATAGATGTCACAGACTGCCGGTCCCAACTACGGATGTGTATTTTGATCCTCACAGTGTTAGAAAATAACACAAACAAAGAAATTGAATTGATTGCCAACCTTTAGAAATTGGGAAATTTCATATAAAAATCTGAACTTCTGTCTTCTCTGGAACAAAAGGGAACAATCGGGTAGCCTTGGCCAGTATTCCTCCTTGGCAGGAGTCAGATGGAGATAAGCAGCAGCTGTGACTTTAGATGAGCCTTACACGCATCAGTTTGCCCCAGTCTCCACCCCTCCTTGCTGTCTGCTTGACCCTGAGACAAGAGTCAGTTGCTGTTCAGCACCATGTGGTTGCCTTACACCTCACCCCCTTCACTCCTGCCAGGCTCCCCAAGGCTTCTGAGTTTTTGATCCTCATACTGTGATAACAGGAGGGTCATAGCGATCACAGTTAGAGACCGAGGGGTGTGTCTGTGGCAGTGACAGCCGTTGGCCCTCAGATCCAGCCCCCTACCCTTCCCTCCTCTGTTCGGCATCACAGGAACTGCACTTCCCCTCTTCCCTGCCCTCTGGCTTCCTCCAGGGGCTGGCCTGTGGGAGGCAGCATTGGAGGGTATAGGAGGGGAGGGGAGAGAGAAGCAAGGGTATTTCTCCTCCTCTCTAGGCCTCGGGCATTAGACATGCTCCTCTCGGCTGCAGCTCCCACCTGGCGGACCATCCCTGGTTCTAGCCCTCACTGGCCGGCTGGCTTCTGTGCTTCAGTGACACCACCCCATCTTCTGTCCCTCCAGCCCCAGGGACAGCTTCCTACTGCTGTTGTGCCTCTGCCTCCTGTGGCTTCTCAGCTTCTCCACCACATGTAACCAGTCCCCATGTTAAACTCCCTCTTTGGAAGACCTGGGTATACCTGGAAGCAAGGGACTCCTCCTCTCTGGGGGACAAAAGGACATTGGGCCCAGTGGCCTCATAGTCTGCTGGTCATTGCCAGTTGCTGAGCACTTTAGGGATGGGACAGCATCTTTGACCTCATGGTCCCAGCTGGTGGACCCTACTGGAGGCCCTGGTGAAGCAGGAGGAAAAGGCCCTTCCAGAGTTGCTGGTGATGGACACTGACGGTGAGACAGAGCCATGGAGTGGGATCAATCCTGCTGTGGCCACTCAGAAGAGGGGAGGCTTGAGTGTCCAACTGGAGCCTTCTTCTGACTCCTAGGAGGGCAAGATGTGGGCCCCAAACAGGGATGCTGGGAGGTAAAACCTGGCACCTTCCCAGCACTCAATACAGAGCCCATTTGGTGACTGGGCCTGGCTTTGGCTTTTGCCAAACTGGAGGGGGGGAAGGTGGGGAGAACGTACATGGGCATATCCACTGTCACATAAGGGTGCAGCCCTGTTTCATTCTTTCTTGAACTCATGGAATTGCAGCCCTGTGCTCATCATGATCATATTGGTGGAGGATAACTGATTATCAAAAACAAAAAGGAACTATACTGAATGTCCTATTCACCTGCTTTTGATGGGCAATTCTGAGAATTCTTCATTGGTTGTGTGTGTGTGTGTGTGTGTGTGTGTGTGTGTGTGTGTGTTACATGTGTTTCTACACAGCATCCAGCTAGGATATTTAAAAAAATGAACATCTACAGTGTGACGTAACATGAGACTCCATAGGGCAACTCAATCTTTGGCAATAAACGTCTTCCCACGCAGACATAGAGAATGGACTTGAGGACACGGGGTGGGGGAAGGGTAAGCTGGGACGAAGTGAGAGAGCGGCATGGACTTATATATACTAACAAATGTAAAGTAGATAGCTACTGGGAAGCAGCCGCATAGCACAGGGAGATCAACTCGGTGCTTTGTGTCCACCTAGAGGGGTGGGATAGGGAGGGTGGGAGGGACACGCAAGAGGGAGGAGATATGAGGATATGTGTATATGTATAGCTGATTCACTTTGTTATAAAGCAGAAACTAACACACCATTGTAAAAGAACTATACTCCAATAAAGATGTTAAAAAAAATTTGCTTTAAAAGAAAAAAAATAAATGTCTTCCCAGCTCTTTGGTTATTGTCTGTCCTCCCTATCAGATTGGCACCTCCAGGAGGACAGAAACATGCCTGCTTTGCTCCCCATGTACTCATAAGCCTAACACACAGTAGGTGCAAAAGTATTAAGAAATCTTGGTATGCCATACGTAACGATTAACTCAAAGATGGATTAAAGATTTGAAACTAAGACCTGAAACCATAAAACTCCTAGGAGAAAAAATAGGCAGTAATCTCCTTGACACTGGTCTTGGCCATAATGTTTTCGATTTGTCACTAAAAGCAAAGGCAACAAAAGCAAAAATAAACAAATGGGACTATACCAAACTACAAAACTTCCGCACAGCAAAGGAAACCATCAACAAAATGAAAAGACAGCCTACTGAATGGGAGAAGATATTTGCAAATGATGTATCTGACAAGGGGTTAATATCCCCAATATACAAAGAACTCATATAACTCAACATCAAAAGAGCAAACAATCCAATTAAAAAATGGGCAGAGGATCTGAATAGACAATTTTCCAAAGAAGACATACAGATGGCCAGCAGACACAGGAAAAGATATTCAACATCACTGATTATCAGGAAAGGCAAATGAAAATCATGAGATATCACCTCACATCTGTCAGAATGGCTATCATCAAAAAGACAACATATAGCAAGTATTGGTGAGGATGTGAAGAAAAGGGAAAGCCAGTGCACTGCTGGTGGCACAGCCATTATGGAAAACAGTATGAAGGTTCCTCAAAACATTAAAAATAGAACTACCATATGATCTAGCAATTCCACTTCTGGGTATTTTTCTGAAGAAAACGAAAACACTCATTTCAAAAGATATATGCCCCCCTCAATGTTTATTGCAGCATTATTTAGAACAGCCAAGATATGGAAGCAACCTATGTGTCCATCAAGAGATGGATGGATAAAGAAGATGCAACACACACACACACACACACACACACACACACACACACACAGACACACAGACACACACACACACACACACACACACACACACACACACAAGATGGAATATTACTCAGCCATAAAAAATGAAATCTTGCCTTTGTGACAACATGGATGGACCTAGGAGGTATTATGCTAAGTGAAATAAGTCAGAGAATGAAAAATACCACTTGATTTCACTTATCTGTGAAATCTCAAAAACAAGACAAATGAACAAACATAACAAAACAGAAACAGAGTCATAGATACAGAGAACAAACTGGTGGTTGCAAGAGGGAGGGGTGGGGGAATGAGTGAAATAAATGAGGGAGATTGAGGTACAAATTTCCAGTTATAAAATAACTAAGTTACAGGGATGTAATGTACAACATAGGGAATATAGTCAAAAATATAGTAATCACTTGCTATGGTGATAACGGTAACTAGACTTACGGTGATCATTTGGTAATGTATAAAAATATTAAATCACTATGTTGTACACCTGAAACTAATATATATGTCAATTATACTTCAATAAAAATATTTAAAAATAATAAACGAACCTAAAAAACACTAATGCAAAAAGATATATGCACCTCCATGTTCACTGCAATCTTATTTACAACAGCCAAGATATGGAAACAATGTAAGTGTCCACAGACAGATGAATGGATAAAGAAGATGTAGAATGTGGTATATATATACTCAGGCAAAAAAGGAATGAAGTCTTGCCATTTGTGACAACATGGATGGAAATTGAGGGCATTATGCTAAGTGAAATAAGTCAGAGAAAGACAAATACCCTATGATCTCACTTATAGGTGGAATCTAAAACAAAAACAACTTAGCTCATAGATGCAGAGAACAGATTGGTGGTTGCCAGAGGTCTGGGGGGATGGGGGCAAAACAGGTGAAGGGAGTCAAAAGGTACAAATTTCCAGTTATAAAAGATAAGTCATAGGGATGTAATGTATAGCATGGCAACTATAATTAATAATACTGTATTGCATATTTGAAAGTTGCTGAGACAGTAGATCTTAAAAGTTCTCATCATAAGGAAAAAATGTGTGTAAGTAGGGTGACAGATGTTAACTAGACTTATCGTGGTTATCATTTCACAATATACACAAATATCAAATCGTTACATTCTATACCTGAAACTAATATAATGTTATACATCAATTATACCTCAATTAAAACAAACAAAAAAAGAGAAGTCTTGAGTTGTAGTTGGTTTGTTCTCCTGCACAACTCTGGTGTGACCTCTGGGTTTCACCTCTGGGCATTTGCATGTAATTTTCCTCTGCCTAGGTAGCCCTTCCACCACTTTGTCCCAGTTAATATCCCATCCCCATTCTCATCTCAGCTTCAATGTCACCTTCTCAGGGAAGCCTTCCCTGATTTTCCAGACAAGATTCAGTACCCTCGTCAACGTCCTTACATCATTCATTTGTTCATTGTTTCTTTCCTTCACTTAAACCTTCAACCACTTATCCAACAAACACCCATAGCACGCCTATCCTGCTCCAGGATTTGTTCCAGGCACTATGGACACAGCCCCTGCTTTCATGGAGCTCACATTTGGGGATCATTCAATAAACAAGTAAACAGATACGGTAACTTCAGATCAATATGTGTTACGAAGTAAACAGGGTGATGTGGTAAGAGCGTGACTGGCGGGGGCCTCCCTGAGGAAGCGATGTTTTTTTTTTTTTTTTCGGTACGTGGGACTCTCACTGTTGTGGCCTCTCCCGTTGTGGAGCACAGGTTCCGGACACGCAGGCTCAGCGGCCATGGCTCACGGGCCCAGCCGCTCCGCGGCACGTGGGATCTTCCCAGACCAGAGCACGAACCCGTGTCCCCTGCATCGGCAGGCGGACTCTCAACCACTGCACCACCAGGGAAGCCCAGGAAGCGATGTTTGAATCAAGATTTGAATCAAGAAGAAGGAGCCGGCCATGGGAAGATCTGGGAAAAGCATACCAGGGAAAGGGAGCAACAAGTGCAAAGGCCCTGAGGCAGGAATACCCGGCACAACTGAGAAACAGCCAGGAGGTCATTGTAGCTGGAGCACAGTGGGGAGCTGTGAGCTCAGAGAGGTAGGGTAGTGGCAGGTCGTGCAGAGCCTTGAGGCTACAATAAGGACTCTGGATTTTGACCTGGGAGCAGAGGGCAGCCGTCAGAGGGTTTTAACAAGGTTTTGTATTTCTTCACAGTCTAAGCCCACATCACCTTTTGCAATTCTGCTTTTGCATGACTTTGGGAGTGGTGTCTGGCTTTTGACTGTGAGTTCCCTGAGGGGGCAGCCATGTCCCTTCTGATCCCCAAATATCTGTCTCTCTGACTCATAGTACGTGTAGGCCTCAGGCTGGGTGCCACCAGAAGCAGACAGTGAGACAAGAATTCAAGTCATTTGTTTGGAAGGTGATCCCAGGAAGTAAGAAAGTGGGGACATGAAACAGGGAAGGAAAGGCAGCCAGTACAGGGTATATTTTTGAGCAGGTTATAGCTGTGGGCAGTTGGGGCTCACTTCTGATGGGGAACACTGGGACCAGTGTAGAACATGCCTCCAAAGTATTCCCACCCAGGAGTGAGGAAGTGGGTTTTTATCCACCACCTCCCACGTCACTGGTTGAGGGCTGTTGCCAGGGGATAAACTCTTGGGCACGTCCAGCCTGCCCTGCATGGCCTTAATAGGCTCTGGTGGCCAGAGAGAGCCCTCAGCAAAGAGATGCAGGCACTGGTGACTGGAAGCCATTGAGCAGTGAGCAGGGGGGTGCAGTCTGTACTTAAGTAAACTAATGACAGCTGACCAATAGAATAGCTGCGAAAGAAATGCCCCTGAACACGACAGCGGGGGCGCCACTTCCTCTTGAATTTTCAGTGAATCCCCAGAGTTCCTCAGGGGGTTAGCTTTTGCTCCAGTCTCTTGGTTTTTGTGTGGCCAGGATGGAAGGTTCTGGAAGCCTGCCCTGCCATCCCAGGAGGCTGGGGCTCACCACATCCTGGGAAACTGGAGAGGAGAAATTTGGATTTTTCTCTAGGAAGCAGTTTCCTCGGCAGTCCACAAGCCTTTATCAGCGTTCAGCCCTCTCTTATTGGGCAGGCAGCCCTGATGGTGTGGGCCTGGCATTCCAGGAGCAAAAAACCCTGCCCTTCCTTACCCCACCTGGTAAAACTGGGCTGCATGGGGATGGCACCGTGCCCTCCGGCCACCACCCGGAAACTGGCTTGGCTGGCAACAGGGCGGGTGGGGAGGAAGGTAGAGCTGTTTGAACATGTCCCTTGCTGCCGCGGAAGGGGTGGGAGATGGCAGGGGTGTGCTGCAGAAACGTGATGAGGTTATAGTTTCCTCTTGAGGCAAATCCTCTCAGCCTATGAATGGGCCTGTGCCGACAGAGAAGGTGAGTGATATAAAGATGTGGTGGAGCAGAGAGATGCCTTTCAGACGAGGAAATCAAAGAATCCTGCCCATTTCCTGGAACCCGGAGGCCTCCCACCTGCCCTGGGCACTGGGTAAGTAGTGGGCATCATTCCATGAGACCAAGTCTCCTCAACCACGGCACTGTTGACCTTTGGGGATGGATACTTCATTCTCTATAACGGGGGTCTGTCCTGTGCATTGTAGGATGTTTAGAAGCATCCCTGGCCTCCACTCACCATGTGCCAGGCGCAGTTCCCCATTCCCAGTCATGACCATCAAAAGTGTCTCCAGACATTACTAAATGTCCTCTAGGGTACAGAATCGCCCCTGGTTGAAAATCAGTGCGTTAGACCCACCAGTACTTACACGAGGGCTTCTTTTGTTCCAAGCCCTGTATTCAGTGATTTACATGTCTCAGTCAGTGCATTGAGTCTTCACAACACACTTATCAGGCTGGGGCAGATGTGGCAGCTCCATATTGTTATGCCAAGGCTGCTAACTTGTTCTCACCTCCTTGCAGTGTTGCCCTGGTCTCATGGTACAACATGGCTCAACCCCACATCCACATTACAGCCAGTGGGAAATGGAGAGGGGAAACCTGGAAGTTGTCCAGATAGCTTAACACCACATCCCATTGGTCACAACTTGGTCACATGGCCACATCTAACTGCAAGGAAGGCTGGGAAATGTAGTCTTTATAGGGACAGCCCCATGCTCAACTACGAGTCCATTACTATGAAAGTAGGGGAGGATACTGAGGGACAACTAGCAGCCTCAACTATGTCCCATTTCATAAACGGGGAAACTAAGGCACAGAGTGGTTAAGTACTCTTCCAAGGTCACACAGAGAATAAAAAAATAAAGAAAATGGATATAAAGTGTAGGTGCTTAAAGCCAGCCTTCTTCCTTCCCATATATCCTTTGAGTATCATCCATTGCAACTGGTCAGTTCCAAGGGTCTCCTTTAGAGGAGGATACTGAAAGTTTTCCTGCATTCCCAGGACTGATGAGTTTCCTTCGGCCCCTGAAATCCACTCCCTTTAGGTCATCCAGGTGCAACCCTAAAATAACCCAAAGGTTTTTAGGATCCTTTTATCTAGTGGAGCAAAGGACCCATGGACCCTGCTTTCCTACATGTGCAGGTGGGAGATATGTTGAGGCAAGTTCTTAGCCGAAAAGATTTCCCTAAACTGCAAGGAAACTGAGGCCCAGAGAGGAGAAGGGACTTTTTCAAGGCCACACAGCTGCCTCCTGGCAGAGCCAGGACTAGGACCCCAGATGAGGAACCCTGGCAAAACACTGTCTTCCAGCTTCCAAAACCTGGGAGGCGTCCTCCACCTTCTCATTGCCTGTTCTCTGTCCTGTGCATTTGTTCCCTTTCCCGTTTTAACCCCTTTACTGCTGTGTTAGTGAGATTTCTGGGAGAAGCTGAGGTTTACACTCGAGACCATTGTTGTCTACCCAACAGCCAGACTCTCTTGTCTTCAAAAGCAGAACCCTGATTTTGTGAAGGAGTAGGAGGTGATAAGTCCAGCCCCAGGGGAAGGATTAAGATTGGGCTAAATCAGTCATATCATCCCATGCCTCTTGGCTACAACTCACTTTCCCAGCCTCCTTTGCAGTGTGGAACAGACATATGACCCGTTCTGGCCAATTCAATGTGAGGGGAATCCCTCCAAGGAGACAGTGGGAAAGATTTTCTTCCCAGATTAAAAGAGCTCAAAGAGAAAGGAGATTCCCCCTCTCCCCGCAACACTTTCTCCTCCCTTGAACTCTATTAAGGATGTGATGCTAGGGACTGTGGCCCTATCTTGTGACCATGAGGTTTCAAGACTAATGACAAAAAGCCAACACACAGGATGGCTGAGTGGAAAGGTTAGAGTGGCTGAATACTGGATGACATTGTTGAGATGCTGCCTTGACCCTGAAACTATCTACCTCCAGACTTCTTGTCCTCTGAAATAATTAAATGCCTTTACTGTTTACGCCACGATTAGTGGATTATTCTGAAATTTGCTGCTGAAGGCATTCTTAACTAATATATAATTAAGTTCAGCCCACCATATTTTGGCCCTGGAATTTATACCCAAATCCCAGATGGTAGGACCATCACTTATTTTTATGAGTGGCTGACACCCCTCTTTGCCTCCGTGGAAGCTGATGGAGAGAAGCCCATTCAATCTGCTTGGGTCCTCGCAGGATGAATGAGGTGTGAAGAAACACACATAATAATTCTTGGGAGACTTTTGAGATGTACTCAAAAGGGTACAACATTTGCTTATAGTTGGGGGCTTGGATTCTTTAATGTATTATCAACTCTTAGAGTTGCACAGCATTTGGGGAATTTTGGACTTAATAAAATGCCTATCAATTAGAAATGCTTGGATGCCTGTAACAGAAGAATCATAATGACTAACAGTTATATGCTGAATATAACTTGCCAGCACTTTAATAAACACTTCACTTACACTAACTCACTTATTCTTTACAACCCCACGAAGATATACTATCTTCCCTCCATTCTCCAAATAGGGAAACTGAGGCACAGAGCTAGTAAGTGACATAACTGGGATGTGACGCCAGGTAGCTGACTCCAGAGTTCATGCTCTTAGCTGCCTCTTTATTTTTTAAAATTTATTTATTTATTTATTTTTGGCTATGTTGGGTCTTCGTTTCTGTGCGAGGGCTTTCTCTAGTTGCGGCGAGCGGGGGCCACTCTTCATCGCGGTGCGCGGGCCTCTGGCTGTCGCGGCCTCTTTTGTTGCGGAGCACAGGCTCCAGACGCGCAGGCTCAGTAGCTGTGGCGCACGGGCTTAGTTGCTCCGCGGCATGTGGGATCTTCCCAGACCAGGGCTCGAACCCGTGTCCCCTGCATTGGCAGGCGGACTCTCAACCACTGCGCCACCAGGGAAGCCCAGCTGCCTCTCTTTAGAGCCAATTAGCAGTGACTTCAGCCATAAGAACTTCTGTCATTTACTTAAAAGGAAGTTTAGCACGGAGTCCTCTAACCTTACCCTTTGCCAACCTCAGCACGCTGGCTTTTGCCACCTAATTGGCACAGGATGGTGACTGAAGTCAAGCATCCCCCTGTCTCATGTCTGTATCCAAGGCAAGCAGGTAAGGCAGCGGCAGCATTGCCAATCCTCCTTAGCGGGAGAAAGGTCTCACCGGAGCAGTCATCCAGCAAACTTCCTGTTGTGTCTCATTGGTCAGAAGCCAGTCACATGCTCACCTTGGACCAATCACCAGCAGACTGGAATGAATGTGCCACGATTAGCTAGACCAATCACACTTCTCCCCAGGGCATGGTGTGGCTGGCACAAATTGGGGTTCAGTTAGCAAAGAAGAAGGGGGATGGCTGTTGGGTAGGCAGCCAATGACATGGATCCCAGCTGCTGACATTACTGAGTGTATACAGTGAGCTGGGCTTTGCCTTCAGCTCTTTACATATGTTGATATTATCGAGTCGTCATACTATTATTATCCCTGAACAATTTGAAGTCCAGAGAACTTTAATTGACTTGCCCTAAATCACCCAGACAGGAGAGGAGGAAGCTGGATTCAAATGCAAACCCCTTAGAGACCTGCTCTCAACCCTTCTAGGCAGGGTTGCCAGATAAAATAAAGGATAACCAGTTAAATTATAATTTCCGGTAAAGAAAATATTTTAGTATACGTATGTCCCAAATATTGCATGGGTTATACTTATACTAAAAAAAATTTATTGTTGATCTGAAGTGCAAATTTAATTGGGCATCCTATATTTTTATATGCTAAATTTGACAATCCTACTTAGGGTCACTGGGTATGAAACCTAAGCAGTGGTGTGGGAGCTTAGCCACACTTTGTTTGCATAATAAACACTAAGAAAATTCCACAAAGAAATATGCATTCTCCCATTTTTCATGTAACCTGATCCCTCTTGGATTATTATTTGTTTCCTTCTTTTCAAGAGTGATATGGGTACAGAGAAAATGTCCCTGCCTCAGAAAAACAACAGTGTATGTATTGTGATAAACGGTAACTGGCATTCGGCCTCAGGGCCAGGGAGGCAGTAGGGAGAGGTGGGGAGTGTGGGGCACTGGGGACTCCTTTCTAACACTCCCATTCCCAGTTGGTTGTCGCCAGGAAGAATGTGGGCCTAGCACAGTCCAATCTTTCAATGTTTTAAGGGAGGGAGAAATCTGAGTTTTTAGGTAAAATCTCTTTATTTGTGAACATTGGCTGAAATTTTATTAAAATGCCACATGGGCCAAAGGAAACATATCTGCAGGCTTGTGGGCAGCCAGGGAAAAACCTCTGCTGTTTAGTTTTGGGAGATGAGGCTGCAACTTCTGCAAGCCGGGGAGCAGAGAGGCTGGGCTGGAGGCAGCCTTGGCAATAGGAGAGTCCCGTGGGGCAAGGGACTGCAGCCAGAACTGGCTTCAAATCTCCTCTCTTCCAGATAACTGCTGTGTGATGGTGGGTAGGTTGCATAGACTCTCTGTTTTCCAAACCATTCAGAGGCTATAATTGTATCCATCTTGCTGTGTAGCTGGGAGGATTCCACTGATGGAGTTGATGTAGGTAAGGTGCCTGGCACACGGTGAGGGTATGCTAATTCCTTTCCCTGGGAAGGGCTCACACTTAGAAGGTTGATGTGAGTATTTCTTTTTCAGGTCCTTCCTCCTTTCCTTCCTTCCTTCCACCTTCCCTCCCTCTCTCACTCCCCCTTCTCTTCCTCCTCCTCCTTCTTCTTTTTCTTTTTTAATTAAATTGTGTGAAGATTTAGGGCCAGGCATCAAGAGAGCCAGGGGCAGGCCCTGGCTCTATTCCAACCTTGAGGTGAGACTGGGGAAAGATTCTCTTCCTCGTAGGGCCTCAGTTTCTCCCTATGTGAGAAGGTAGGTCTGACTGGAGCTGCATATGCTCTTCCAGGGGGGCCAGGGTCATGCAATTCTGTGGAGCCTTCTCAGGGTGGGATGGGGGCAGGGATGGTGGCCTTGGCGGTGATGGGAGGTGGGTGGCTGGAGGAGGCTGAGTCAGAGGGCGCTCTCAGGGCTGGGAGCAAGAGAACATACCAGCACATAGTACCCAGTAACTCGCAAGCCATAGGAAGCCAGCAGCCCCTGTCATCAGGGAGCCTGTAAACACCCTCCAAGGAGAGCTAGGTCCCTGCTTGTCTTGGATCTGACCACGGGCCCATCCCAGCGATTTGGGGTCAAAGCTCTTAACAGATCACCCTGCCAGGAACATGGAAACGCCGAGCCCCTCCTCCCAGCTTTCTGAGATCTGACCTCTGCTCACCTCCCCTCTCACGCTCCTCCCTCTTGCCAGGTCAGAGTCTGGTGAGTTTCTCGAACATGCAGTCCTCTTCCTGAGCCTCCAGGCCTTTACACAAGCTGTTTCCTCCACCTGGACTGTTGTCTCCCTCTTCTCTAGGCCTCCCCAAGATCACGTTTCCTTCTGGTTCAAATGTTAGCTCAAAATCACCTCCCATGGGAAACCTCTGCTGGTTCCCAGGTGATCTCAGGCCCTCTTGTAGCCCCGTTCATCTTCTCCTATGGGGCTCACAGCCACCTGTGAGCTGTATCGCTCTGCTTGTGTGTTTGATCAGTCTGTCTGTCCTTCTCCGGAGGGTGAGGACCGGGGGGTCATTTCTGCTACTACAGCCCATTCATTGAATGAGTGAATGAGTGAAAGAACAAATGAAGCTCTCCCAAGGGTCTGGTAACTCTCTCAGGCCCAGCGAGCTCAGCGTCCTCTCAAAGGGATGTCACAGCAGGTCAGGTCATTCCTCAGCCTCAACCCTCCCGTATCTCCCCACTGCACTTATGAAAAAATCCCAAACTCCACCCGGGGCTTCCCAGTGTGCCCCAGGATCTAGCCTGGCTGATCTCTGTGACCTCACTCAACTCCCCGCTGTGCCTGCTGCCCCATCCCAGCTCCAGCCACGCTGGCCTCCTTTCTGTTTCTCCACCAACCAGGTCTGTTCCTGCCTCAGGGCAAGCACGTTCTGTTGCCCGGAATACTCGGCGCCAGGCCGTCTCCTAACTTATGTCCCAGTCATGTCACCTCACAGAGGCCTTCCCCACACACATTCTTCCTCAGGTCACCCTGTTTTGTTCCTTCACAGCACGTATCACTATCTGAAATGATTTCATTTATTTTCAAGTATTTGATCCACTTTTGGCAGAGTTCAAAGCTGTGCAGAATAAAGACAGCTTTTCTCAGCTTCCCTTGCAGCTAGGTGAGGCCATGCAACCAAGTTCTGGTTGAAACTGGGAGTATGTGTGGCAGTTTCTGGAATCTTTCCTAGAGATTTAACTGTTGCTTGCCCTTTACTCATTATCTTTCCTTCTCCATCCTGCCACCTGGAAGGCAGAGGAGAAGGCTGGTGCTGTGGCCTCTATGTTGGAGCATGAGAAGGAGGGCCACACCCTAGGGATGGCAGAATGGCGAACAAGCCAGAGCCTGGGACACCAAGGGCTGCGTGGAATCTCCAAACCAGCCCTGAACTGCCTACATCTGGACTTCATCACACGAGAGAAAAATAAACTCCCCTTTTTAATGTTGATTTTTTCGAGTTAAACTTATTATATTTTATCATGACTACATTTGTATGTCTTAAGCAGTACAGTCTCATGAAAAATGTCAGCTAGAATATATGCTAGATCTTTTCATTTTAACATGTGCTCTATAGGGCTTTGTCTACTCCATCCAGAATTTTAGTTGGAGTTACTGGAAGAGCCCTGGGCCAGAGAAGGGAGGCCACTTGCCTGAGGTCACACCGCAGGGGAGGGGCAGAGCTGGAATGTGACCCCTGGGCCCCAGGTCCTAACCCCCAACCCTCTTTCTCAGCAGCTCCCAGCTTGAGGTGCTGCTGCACATCCCCCAGGACAATGCGGTGGGCAGAGTGATTTACACCCTCTCTGCTTTTTAGGCCATTAGGCCAAGAGGTCCTTTCTTATTTCTCAGGGGCCCAGAGCATGCTGGAACTGTGAGAGAAGACCCTGCTTGTGGGGTCTGGTGGGGGTTGAATCTCAGCCCTGCTGCTGGCAAGCTGTGCACCTCGAGGAAGACTCCAGTCTCTCTGAGCCTCAGTTTCACGATAAGTAATGCCCCAGGGCAGGGCAGGTGCCCTGCAGATTCCCTGAGGTGCCATTTTTAGAGTGTGTGACACCTCAAGAAGGATGGAGCGCTACATCCCACAAAGTGGAAAGTCCTGGAGCACAGCTGGTGTCACTGGTGTTAGGAGGAAGTGGGCAACTTAGTGCAAACTTTGGAATCAGTTCTGGGTTCAGATCCTGGTCCCACACTTAGCAACTGTGTGACCCTGAGCAATTCACTTCCCTTGTTCTGGCTTTCCTAGTGTCCTCATTGGAAAACATGGACTCACTCATTCATTCAACACGTGTGCTGAGCACCTCTCAGGCCAGACTGATTCTAGGTGCTGAGATTCGGCCGTGAGCAAGTTAGACAAAGTCCTCCTCGTGGGGCTGATGATTGAGTGGGGAAGGAAGCCAGACAGCAAAGAAAGAGACAAACATGTAGCAAGACAATAAGACACATGAAGCAAACTAAAGAGGGGGAGAAAGAGATGGTGGGAGGGGCTCTCTGAGACAGGGTAGTCAGGGAGGCCTTCCAGAGGAGGCGACACTGGGGCAGAGACCTGAATGGCGTGAGATGCGAGGTTCTAGGGCAGCTGAGCCTGGTCTCTCCCATTACCCTGTAACTATTCCTGGGCCTCCCCCAGCTGAATTCTTCCCAGAGCAGGAACCGTGTAGTGGCCAACTCTGTGTCCCAGGCACCAGCCCAGGGATGACTGGTTGAGCAGAGACACTGGCTCTCCCCGCCCCCTCCCCACAAGCATCCAGTCCATCAGCAAGGCTGCCTGTTTAGTCTCCTGAAGTTCTCTTGAATCCATCCACTTCTCTCGGCCCACCCTCATTTCCTGCCTGGACTATTGCAGTAGCCCCCTCCCTGGTCTCCCTGCTCCCACCTTACTCTCCTGTATTCTGTCTTTCCCACAGCATCTGCATTAGTTTCCCATGGCTGCTGTGGCAAATTACCACAAACTTAGTGACTTAAAATGACATGCATTTATTTACTTACGGTTCTGGAGGTCAGAAGTCTGAAGTCAGTCTCTAGGCTAAAGTCAAGGTGTTGGCAGGGCTGGTTCCTGCTGGAGGCTCCCAGGGAGAAGCTGTTTCTTTGCCTTTTTCAACTTCTAGTGGTTACTTGCATTCCTTAGCTTGTGGTCCCCTCCTCCATCTTCAAAGTGCATCCTTTCAGTGTGTTTCTGTCATTGTCTCTGCCTTCTCCTCTTCTGAGGTCAAACCTCCTTCTGCCTCCATCTTATGACTCCTGTGATTACATTGAGCCCACTCAGATAATCCAGGATAATCTTCCCAACTCAAGATCCTTAACTAAATCATAACTGCAAAGTTCCTTTTGCCATAAAAAGTAACATTCAGGGCTTCCCTAGTGGCGCAGCGGTTGAGAGTCCGGCTGCCGATGCAGGGGACGCAGGTTCGTGCCCCGGTCCGGGAAGATCCCACATGCCGCGGAGCGTATGGGCCCATGAGCCATGGCCGCTGAGCCTGTGCATCCGGAGCCTGTGCTCCGTAACGGGAGAGGCCACAACAGTGAGAGGCCTGCGTACTGCAAAAAAAAAAAAAAAAAAGTAACATTCAAAGGTTGGGGGATTAAGATGTGGACATCTTTGGAAGGGGGACATTATTCATCCAAAGGGATCTTATTAGAACCTAAGTCAGGTCCTGTGCCTCATCTGCTTAAAATTGTCCCATGGTCCCCAGCTCCCTCAGAGCACATTCAAAGCCCTTACAGTGGCCACAAAGTCCTGCACATCTGTGTGCTTGTTACTTCTCCTCTCTAGCCACAGGCCTCCTTGCTGTGCCTCAACACTCCATGCATGCTCCTGCCTCAGGGCCTTTGCACCGTGCAATTCCCTCTGCCCAGAACCTTTCACCCTGCCTCTGCCCAAGGCTAGTTCCTTGTCATCCTTCAGGTCTCACCTCCTCAGAAAGGCCCCTTTGGACAACACCCTCCCTGTAACAGCCCTTCCCTCTCCCCTCAGTCTGAACACAGTCTGAAATTTTCTTGACTGTTTATTTGTTTTCTTGTTGATTACCCACTGTCCCCACTAGACTATTATCTCTTAAAGACCTAGTAGGGCTGGTCTGTCTGGTTCTCGGCTGTATCTTCTGCACCAAGGACAGGGCCTGGCACCTAGCAGGTGCTCAGAAAATCCTTGCTCCATGAATCCCTGAGTGGCTAACTTCCAAAGGCCCTCAATGCTGCTGTGAATAAAATATAAATTCGCTTAAAGGCATTCTGACCATCCAGGTGACCTTTTGGCTTGATCTATTACTTCAGTCAGTGATTAAAACACTGTCTTCACATGTAAAAAAGTGGGAAGGCATCATTTAGACTAGGCAAGCAAGGACTTTAAAGGTCCTGGAATAGAGGCAGGGGTCTCCTAAGGGCAGGAGCCAACAGGAGTGGCAGGGGGGTCTCATGGGGAAGAGCAGGGTCATGGAGTGGGCGCTCAGGCAGTGGTGTTCTCTCTCTGTGCCCAGGCTTCCACATCTGCAAAATGCAGATCATAACAGACCTCACCTCCTAGCAGGGTTCTCAGCCACTGTGCTATTGATATTTGGGGCCGGATAATTCTCTGCACAGGGGGCTGCCCTGTGCACTGTGGGATACGCAGCAGCATCACTGGCCTCCACCCGTTAGATGCCAGTAGCATTTTCCCAGTTGTGACAACCCAAAACGTCCCTAGATGTAGCCTAAAATCTCCTGAGGGACAAAATCGCTCTGGGCTGAGAACGGCTGCCTCAGAGGATCATCCTGGGGGTTGAAAGAGATGATGTGGGTAAAGCATCTGGCACAGAGCCTGGCACTCAGCAGCTGCTCAGGAAATGGAAGCTGTTATCTGGTCAAGAGGGTGGCTGGGTTGGAATCTTGGCTCTGCCACTTAACAAGTTAGCAGGTGGCACTGGGCAAGTGACTCTAGCTCTCTGAGCCTCTGTTTCTTCATCTGTAAAATGGAATAATAATAGCGCTCACTCTCTTGGGACTTCCAGTGCTATGCCCCGTGCACAGTAACTGCTTAATAAGTGGGAACTCTGAGGATGAAGATGAGGATGACGGAGGCTCCTGGGAAAAGTGGGAGTGAGAGAAAGGGCACTTTGCAAGCACAACCTGGGGTCTCTAGAGTGTGTGCCCCTGCATTAATTAGGGACCCATAGTCACAACTGCCCATACCCGGGAGGGCAGCTGGCTCAGACCCTCAGCCCTGCTGGGCCATTTAATAATTAAGCTGGATAAGGGGTGACAAGGCTGGAAGGCCAGCGGTGAGCGGGGCCTGGCCTTGTTTGGCTTTGGTGACGCTATGGCCCTGGGATCATGGCCTTCTTGAGCCCATAAACAGGGGGTTGGGCCTCGAGACAGGCAAGGCCGGGCCAAGGTCTCTGCCAGTGGCCTTGTGTCCGAGTCATGCAGTGGGTGGGAAGGGGGGCACTCGGCAGCAGCAGGAAAAGGGGCGCTGTGGAACGAGGGCTGTTTTTCACAGGGTCAGCTCTCACCTCCGTCTTTGCTCTGTGCATCCCGTTTCTATCTGTCCTTCCCTACCCACCCCTCTCTTATTGTCACCTCCTATTTATTGAGCACTTATGACCTGCAGAACTCTGCCAGAGTACTTCCTATACTCCCACCACCCCTATCATGAAGGGGGTGCTCTGCCCCCTCCCCAAATGAGCAAGGTCTGTGACTACAAGTCCCATTGCTCAGGTAGGGAATCAGAGGCCTGGAGCGCTGAGTCACCAGCCCACGGGGGCAGAGCCACAGCCCAGCTCAGGTCTGGGGTCTCCCCAGCTTGCACTTAACCCCATGCCCTGGGCCATCGCCTCTGCACCTCCTCCTCTGTTCTCTTCTGTCTGTCTGTCGGTCTGTCTGTCGGTCTCTCCACCCAACCCCACCCCCGCCCCGGGGCCCTGGCTTTCTCTGAACAACTTTCTATTGGTGTTTTCCTGTATCTCCGTGTCTCTCATTTTCCACCTCAATTTCCCCTTTTCGCGCTTTGGGTCTCTCTCTCTCCCTCCCTCGGGTTTCCCTCTTTCTGGTTCTGTATTTCTCTTCTTTACCTCTCTGAGTCTCTGCCTCTCGAACTCTCTGTCTCTCTGTCTGTTTGTCTCTCTTTCCTGTTCTCTCCCCCCTCGCCTCTCTCCCTCTGACCGCCCCGCCTCCAGGCCCCATCTCCCTGCAGCCAGCCCTTGTCCCGACGCCAGCACATTATGTCCCTGGTCAGACCCTGACGTCAGGCGGGGGCCTGGCGGGCGGCCAGCAGCCGCTGCCGGGCAGGCGGAGGGCGTGCGCGGTTTCCCGGGCCCCATCGCCCTCCCAGCCCTGCAGCTGGGGCTTCAGTTCTCCCCGCCTGGCCTCAGCTGGCTGCAGAGTGGACACTGGCGCTTGGTGGCCACTTGGCCTGTGAACCTGGGGTTACACATCACTCGCCTCTCTCTCCCCTTCATCCCGACCCCAGGGCCATAAGAGACAGCTCCTGGCCCTGCCTGGTCCCCAGAGGGAGAAGGTACAGCGTGGGGACAAGACCTGGGGCTGACGAATCCTGACTGTGTGACCTTGGGCAAGTCACCCAGCCTCTCTGAGCCTCATCTCTGAGGCACCTGCCTCTCAGGTCTGCAGGGAGGATCAACTCTAACAGGGGGCTTGCAGTGTGGGAGAGGTGCCTGGCCACTGTGGGAACTCAGTGTCACCACAGGGTCGCACCCAGCAGTCCTCAACAGGGGAAGCCTCGGAGAGGTGCGGGGGTCTAGGTGACACCTGACTGGGGACACAGCTGGTGTTTAGAGGGTAGGGACGTGCATGGGGTGGGGGTGGGGGATGGCCAAGCACGATGAAGGAACACCCCACCCAAAATACAAACAGTGCCCCTGCCGAGAAAACCTGCCCAAGCCCAGTTGGTCTCAGGCCCCATCAGAGCCTGAATAAGTGGTTAAAAAAATGTCATATTTCTTGTTTGGTTTGTTTGGTTTTCTCCCCCTCTGATGTTCAAAGCAATGCGATTTCCTTGAAGGACATCTTGAAGGGCACCTGAGCATCCTGGTTTAAAACAGACTTTGGGGTTAGACAAACCTGGGTTATAAATCCAGCTGTATGGCCTCTGGCCAGTGGCTTCCCCGGCTGAGCCTCAGTTTCCTCATCTGTCAAATGGGGATAATAAACATACGCACATTGGAGGCTCATTGTGAGAAGTAAGCAAAACAATGCTTCCAAAGCACAGTAGTCTTTTTTCCTGTCTCTTTTATTCTTCCAATTTTAAATATAGGAGATACAGAAAAGTACAGAGAAGAAAACAAGAAGGTCCCCCAGAGAGAAACACTCAAAGATTTTCGTGGAAATTTGGCTCAGTTAACATATTTGTCCTGAGATCCTACTCGTGCCTGCTTTTTTGTTTTTCATGAAAATAAAACCTGATTTGAAGTTTTCTTTAAAAATATCTTTGCCTATTTTATTACTATTGTTCTTTTTCATACGCACAAACTCAAACGGTTTAAAGGGCATCCAGTGAGCTGCGAGGCTCTCTCCCACCCCAGCCTCTGGCTCCCCTTCCTGGAAGCCAACACAGTTAGCAGATTCTCACATGTCCTTCCTTCCTTTCCCGGGGTTAAATCATCTTTGGGCATATGACTTCCAATCCCTCTCCTCATTTTGGTTTTGTTTGTGTTTTTTGATTCACTTAATTATAAAGTATGACATTGTTAAAAAAATAATTAGAACACACAGACAATCAAAAAAGAAAGGGGAAGATAAGAAAAGTGGAATCACCTGAAATCTTACTCCACCTTTAAAATTTTGGAGTACATCCTCCCAGGCTCTTTCCATCACCTGATGTCTGTAACATTCTTGCAGTCCCAGGTAGCTTTTCTTCTTAGCGCTGATCAAAGCTCGTGACAATGCATTTGTATTTGATGATCAGATAATCTGATAATTATCTGCCTTCTCCACTGTGCAGAAAGTTCCAGGAAGCAAGGAGTGTCATGCCTCTGTCCCCCACAGCCAGCAGGTGCCAACACACAGTAGGCCTGTATGGAATATTTTCCAAATGAATGAATGAATGGGTGAATTCTCTAAAGGGATTATACATTATAGTATACTATCCTGCGACCTATTTTTTTTCACTTAACATATTGGGTACATCTTTCCACATCTCTAGCTAGGCAGCAAATCTCCCTTTTTCATGTCTGCATGGAGGTATCACAATAAACATCTTTTTGATTCTGGCCAGAAGCTTCTGCCCCTAACTGGGAAATTCTTTTTCAAACACAGATCTGTTGACAAATTCCATATGAGCTACCCGTGCCCCAGCCCTTTGGCCGTTTACTTTCAGCCTGACACTTCACTGGGTTTCACAGGCCCGTTGTTTTTTGGGACAAGTCAAGATTTACTGTTTGTCCTTGACATCAAGTTTTTCCAGAGAAGCTTAAGAGTGAAGAACTCATCCCACCCCCATCCCACTGTTTCATGAAACAGTGCCAGTTAAATGTTCTCTCTGCTTCTCTGCTGAAGCTGGGAAACTTGGTATAATCCTTGCCTCCCTGGCTGCCTCGTTGCAAATAGCACACACCAAGCTCATCCCTACCTCAGGGCCTTTGCACTGGCCATTTCCTCTGCCTGGAATATGCTTCTCTTGGATATTTACTTGGCTTACCTACTTCAGGTCTCTGCTCAAATGGCCCATTCTCAGACAGGACTTCCTCAACCATTTTTCTAAATTAGCATCTCTAAGTCACTTGTCCAGTTTTACATTTCCTCCTAAAACACTTACCTGATACCATATCATACCATATTATGTTATGTTATGTTAATCTTGGGGTTTTTCTTATTCACTGTCTATCCCCCTGACTATGAGGGCAGGAGCATGGTTTGTTATCTTTCCTACGGTATCCCCAGCACCTAAAACAGGGCCTGGAACATTACAGGCATTCAATATTGGTTGAATCAATAAATGTTAATTCCAGGATTCCAAGCTTCCTTCCAAGGCTGAGAACTGACTGCCGTTTTCATTCATTCATTCATTCCAGATTTATCTATTGAGCACCTGCCGTGTGCCAGGGCCTGTCTGGGTGCTGGGAGTACTACAGTGGGTAAGGCAAACGGGCCCTCCTCTTAAGGGATGTGGTCAGTGGTCACGCAGATGCACCTCCACCTGGATAATATCCAGGTTGACTTGCTGGCCTCGGGTGGCGGAGTATGAACTGGGCTTGGGTTCTGACACACGCGGGTTCCCAGCTCCAACTCAGCCCTTGCAGAGCTGGGTAAACTGCAAGGCTGACACACACAGGAACAATATCCTTGTCCTCTTTTTTTCTGCCTGAGGTTCCTTCATCATAAGTGGAGAAGAAATGAAAAAGTGATGCCAGAAACCTTTCTGCATCCCTCCCACAGGCCCAGCTGGGGCTTTGCTTGTGGAACTAAGCTCTGCCCTACTTTCTGGCTGCCCCACACCTTCCTCCTTCCTTCAGGGAAGCTCCTGCCCGAGTAGCCACCACTCCCCAACACAGATGCCAGAAAACTCACATTCCCAGCCTCCCTGGCAGCTTGGTGCAGGCATGGGACTTGGACTCCACCAGCCAGACATGCCTGCTAGAGAGATGTAAGTAGAAGAGAAGGGCAGGACAAGAGTTGTGGAGGAGAATGGACCTGGCTCTGGGGGATGCAGTGGGAGGGGTCCCGGGAGAGCAAGCAGGCTCACTGGGACAGCCCTCCCATAAGACCTGGACCTCATTCCTGGCTGTATAGCCCCCAGTCCTAACCCATGGCCCACCTGGGATGACAGGTATTAAGAATATTCATGTTCTTTGACCCCCACCAAATCCCTCTTCTGTAATTCTATACTAAGGAAATAAGCACAAATAGTGAAAATGCACAAAGATGTTCACAATCTAATTACTTAGAGTGGTGAGGAGTCAGAAACTACCTAAACGCCCAATGACCAGGGAATGGTTCAGTTAATTAGGTGAGGATTCCTAAAAGAAGGTTAGAGACGATCCCTCCGGCAAAAGATCAGTGTAATACTCAGGATTAGGTACCTCTTTGAGTGGCTGAAAAACCCAAAATAACAGGGGCTTACATGAAAGAGAAACTTGTTCCTCTCTTACATAAAAGAAGCGTGGAGGCGTTAGTCCAGGACTAGTAGGGTGGCTTTATACATTCGTCAGGGACAGGCGTTCCTATTCTCTTGTGGTTCCACAATGGCCCAAGATAACCACTCAGTTCTGGCTTCATACCTGCATTCGAGCCAGCAAGGAAGATGGGACAAAAGAGCAGGCAGACTCTCGCCAAGGGCACTACTCGGAAGTTATATCCCATTGGCCAGAGCTTGTCACATGGACACACCTAGCTGCAAGAGAGGCTGGGGAATGTAGTTTTTTTCTGGGTGGTCACATGCCCAGCTAAAATTTAGGATTTCTATTACTAAAAAAGAGGGAGAGGTCAGAGAATTGGAGAGAAGCAGGGGGGTCTGCCACAACAGCAACAATTAAAATAATGTCCGGGAGGATTTTGTAATAACATGAAAGAAACATTGTACAGTTTGGGAAAGCAAGATTTGAAATTGTGTGTCCAGTGTGATTACAACTGTGTAACAAAATTTCAAAACAGAGAAAGCTACTCGAAGGACAAAACTGCTAGAAAGTTAGCCTTTGTGGGGATAAGAAATGTCCTTTTTTCTTTTTATTCTGTATTTTCCAAATGTTGATAATTGAGCAAACTTTATTTCCCAAAAGAAAGAATCCCTGTGCAGATTAT
Organism: Tursiops truncatus; assembly: GCF_011762595.2. Taxonomy (NCBI): domain Eukaryota; kingdom Metazoa; phylum Chordata; class Mammalia; order Artiodactyla; family Delphinidae; genus Tursiops; species Tursiops truncatus. The sequence goes on along the minus strand of NC_047048.1, from coordinate 75,322,298 downwards.
AGAGTCTACTTGAGCTATAATTCATGCCACACAAGCTCTTCTTCGAATGTGCCAAGGCAGCCAGATGGGGAAAGAAGAAATGAAATGATCTCTAGTCACAGACAACATGATTATGAATGGAGAGAAATCCAAGGAACCCACAAAACGCAACTAGAAGAAGAGGGACGTGGGACTTATCACAGGTTCAAGTCATAGCTGTGCTGAAATGCCAGCTCCGTGACCTTGGACAAACCACCAACCTCCCCGTTTCTGCATCTGGGCAGGGGAAGGAAGAACAGTATCTGCCTCTGGACGTGATGAGGGCTGAGAGGAAGTGGCTCCCGCAAAGCACAAGCAGCAGAGGGATCTGCATGGAGCAAGCTCTCCAGAGGTTCTCAGCAGTGATTCTGTCCCCCTGGGGGACATCTGGCAATGTCTGGAGACCTTTACAACTGGGGGAGGGAAGAAGCTACTGCTATCTAGTGGGTAGAGGCCAGGGATGCTGCTATCGTTCTACAATGCACAGGACAGACTCCCTCTGCAAAGAATACCCAGCCCCAAATGTCAATGGTTCTGAATGAGAAACCCTGCTCTCAACACGCATCAGCTGTTACCATCATCGAGCTTGTTTCCTGGTTTTTTCTGTCATGAACTGCACAGTAGTGGTCGGTGAGCTCACATGCCTGTGGACACGTGTGTTTCTGCAGGATGTGTCTCTGGGCATAGAGTCGCTACAGCAGCCCTGCTCTGCACTTTCATATACTGTAGCCTCCCGAATGCCCCTGAGAGGTCTTCTTCATCTTATCTCAGGCTCTAGACTAGGAGGTTGGAATGTGTCTGCACCCAGGGGAGCTGGGAGAAGGGGCAGGATGGCCGCCGGCCCCCAGGGCAGTGATGACGCAGCTGTGACTGCTGATACGGCACCACCCGCACGATATCTCCCCAGTGCTTCCTACCCTGTGGGCACTCTGCTTCGCTCATTCCATCCACCTGAAACCCCCCGAGGTAGGCGCTGCCATCAGCTCCACATCAGAGATGAGGAAACAAGCTGAGAGGCAGAACAGGAGGCAGATCAGCTGGCCCCAAAGCCGGCACGCTCTCCCTAGACCTTGCTGCTCTGGCCTAGGGGTCCTTGGCCTGATCGTACATCAGAATCACCTGGGGATTAAAAACCCCCAGATCCCCATGTGCCCCTGCTGGCCCGGTCAGGTCAAGCTTGGTTGTGGAATCAAACACATCTTAACTTGAATCTTGGCTGCCCCACTTGCTGGCTAGGTGACCTGGGGTCCGTGACTTTACCTCTCTGAGCCTCAGCTTTGTCCTCTGAAAAAAGGGTAGTGTTAGCTACTCCCTCAGAGGGTGGCCATGAGGATTCAGTGAAATGTTCTATGTCACAGGCTGAGCATGGGGCTTGGTACACAGCAAGCACATGTTAAGTGTTAGTTTTTATTTTTGGAGCAGGGCTTAGGCACGTGTGTGTGTGTGTGTGTGTGTGTGTGTGTGTGTGTGTGTGTGTGTGTGTGTGTGTGTGTGTGTGTGTGTGTGTGTGTGTGTGTGTGTGTTTAAGCTCTTTAATTAATTCTGTTGTGCCTGGCTAGTTATCTATCCATTCATCCATCCAATCATCTATCCGTCCATTTATTCAACACATTTATTTAACACAAACTGTGTGTCTGGCGGAACTTTTGTCCCTGAGGACACAGAAGTGATCAAGATAAAAAGCCTCCCCTCACAGAACTGACAATATCAGTGTTGGGAGAATAGACTAGGTAATAAATGAATAAATATGTAAAGTCATATGTAAACAGCATGGGATGGAGCTCCTCTTAAAGATGGACTGAGGGGCTTCCCTGGTGGCGCAGTGGCTGAGAGTCCGCCTGCCGATGCAGGGGACACGGGTTCGTGTCCTGGTCTGGGAAGATCCCACATGCCGCGGAGCGGCTGGGCCCGTGAGCCATGGCCGCTGAGCCTGCGCGTCCGGAGCCTGTGCTCCGCAACGGGAGAGGCCACAACAGTGAGAGGACCGCATACCGCAAAAAAAAAAAAAAAAAAAAGACGGACTGAGAAGCTGACATCTTCTGCTTGTCCTTCCAGACCCCCTCTCTACCCTGCACTGTCTCAGGGCAGATCTGTGTGGACAGCACCAACCTTGGGAGCCCACGCCTCCCCAAGGCAGACACGAGAAAACTCACTTTCTTAGCCTCTCTTGCAGCTTGGGTACGGGCATGACACCTGTGTTTGGGAAACAGCAAGGAGGTCTTGGAGGTAGCTGTGGGAATTGAGGTTCAGAGAGGGCAAGGGGCTTGTCCGAAACCAAGCAGTGGGGGGGTGTGGGGAAGGCAGAATTTGAATCCAGGAATACTGGATCCCTCAACTTGAGCCCTTCACTGGTTTATGGCCCTCACTGCGGGAGGGTTGCATTGCATTGAAAGGAAGGTAAGGAAAAGTGTCCCACACTGAGGCCCACCTCAGTGTTTATCAATCACATACTGTAACCCAGGCCTGGGCTCTGCACTTTCATAAGCACGGGCTCACAAAAGCCCTACAAAGCAGGATGAGCAAATCTGGGTTCAGAGAGGTCAAGCAGCTTGCTTGAGGTCACACAGAAAAGGAATCGGGATACAAACCCACTGTTTATCTCCAAACCCTTTGCTCTTTGGATTACAACCGCCTTGCAAGAAGAAGTCCCATCGAAGATGTAGCACCTTGTGTCTGACTCTCTGCCCACACTCTGAGCACCCTGGGGTCAGGGTCCGCATCGAAAACTTCTTGCTACTTCCAGATGAAACCCAGGGCGCTATATATGGTAAGCCCTCAATAAATACCACGTCAACACCGCAAGAAAGCACAGCCAACTTACAGGGTTTTGCTTGAGAATTACAGAGGCTCAGAGGCCATTCCTTCTCACACTTTTTCCTCCTACATGTCCCTCCCATGAAAACTCTAGCTGACTCATTCTTTGACCTCATTTAGTTCTTCTAAAATGGTGGCTTTGCGAGGTGGGGGATGAAAAGCAATATTTCCCACATTCTCAGCCTGGACTGTAGTACTTAACTGTAGGGCCTTCCATCTATCCATTTACCGATCTGTCAACAGTCCACCCACACACACTTCCATCCACCTGGCCTATTCACTCTATCCAACCTTCCATTTATTCCTCCACTGATCCATAAATTCAAGCATTACTCATCCATCCATCCTCTCACCCACCAATCCATCCACCCACACTTCTATCCACCTGCCCTATCCACTCTATCCAACCTTCCATTCACTTCTCCATTGACCCATGAATTCAAACATCATTCATCCGTCCATCCATCCATCCATCCAACCATCCATCTGTCCAACATATACATACCAAGTATCCCCTTGGTGCCAAGCCCTGCACTAGACTCAGAGACAACTAAGACTTGGTACTTGTACAATGGCAGCGACAGATACGACGGATGGTATAGGAAGGGCTCGTTCATTCATTTTTTCCACATATGTTCTATGCTGCCTCTTAGGTGTCAAGCAGCGTTAGACCCTGGAGAACAAAGATAAAGGACACGAGGTCTTGGGCTCCCATCCTAGTGATAGAGACAGAAGTAAATATGAACCAAGGCAGGAAGTGCTCGTTCAATAGTCATTTTGTTCATTCAGCACGTGTTCGCTGATGCCTCCCACATGCCGGACCTGGGCTCTGGGGACACCAAGATATAAAAGACTTGGCTTTAACCACTTGGAACACAGTCCAATGGAGGAAACAGTCCAATAGGGAATTTCAGCAGAGTGATCAGCAGACATGAGTTGCAATCAGGGTGAGAGCAGGGGTCCATGGAGGCAAGGAAGGTGGCCAAGGGAGATTTCTGGAGGAGGTGGGGCTTGGTCTGAGCCCTAAGGATGGGAGGGGCTCTGCTCAGTCAGCCCCCCTCCCCAGGATCCCCACGGGGACCCCAGGGCACTCCTTCCCACCCAGGCAGCCCTTTTGAGGCTAGGACTCAAACCCTGTCTCAGGACAAGGCCCTGGGAAGCTGGCTGGCCGAACCTTGGAGACTGTCCCACAGTGACCAAGGTCTATTGGTGACATTGAGGTTGTTTGTACAAATGTGCTCCATTTTCTAAGCAGTCTCGCTCACAGAAAAAGCAAAACAACTCTGCCGGCATGGCGTATGGTGGGGTGTGGACGGGGTAGCTGAGAATGTCTACCACGTATGGTGCCCTGGGGAATGGTGACACGGGTGCCAGTGGGAGGGGAGAGTGGGAAGGACAGAAGCAAGGCTGGAGATAGATGGTGACTGGTGGCTCGCAGGCCTTAGGAAGGACTCGGGGTTTGATCTGAACGGTAACGGGGAGACGTTGAGCTGGATTCAAATGGACTAAAACATAAGATTCAAAACTTCCAGGTAGCTAGTGATTAAACCATTTGCATATTCATTCATTCCACCAATATTTGAGCACCTACTCTGTTCCAAGCACTGGAGAAACAAAGGTGAACATGACAAACCCAGACTCTGCCTTCCTGGGGCCAGAGGGGACACAGACCCTGAATCAAAAAATCACACAATGAAATAGCGATAAGCACCACCAGGGAAGGCTTCTCCAAGGTGAAGCAAAAGCAGCTGGTTTAGTACTGTTTTCGGCCAATATACATTGAGCACCTACTGTGTCAGACACTGTGCTGAGTGCAGGGGTGTGGGATGAGCAAGATAGACCGAGTTCCTGCCCGCAAGGAGCTGACATTCCAGTGGAGGAGACACACCAATAAATGGACAGCAACAGCATAGTGAGGTAAATGAAGCTGGGGTACGTAGAGGGAGCCGGGAGGGCTTCCTGGAGGAAGGGGGTGAGCCGGAGTTAGGTAGGGATTGTACACGGGGTGGGGGAGGGGCAGGTTGGGAGTCTCCAGTGACCTGCTGGGCTTAGGAGGTGGTGGGGTGTGGCGAGAGATGTGGTAGCCTTGGGAGAAGGTCAAGATCCATTGGAAGGAGACCTAAGGCTGTGGACGCAGGAAGGCAGAGGGTATCTGCGGGGCTCCCTCTGTCTCTCCATCTCTGTCTCTCTTTGTCTCCTTCTCTCTCTCTCTCTCTCTTTGTCTCTTCATCTCTGTCCGTACCTCCTCTTTGTCTCTCTCATGATCTGTCTCTGTCTTTATCTGTCGGCACCTGACAGTCTCTCTGATTCTCTCACTGTCTCTCTAGGCCTCTCAGCTTCTCTTTCTCTGACTCTCTCTTGTCTGCTCTGGTCATCTTCATGAGATGTCAGTAAGAGACAAGGATACTGGGAAAAAAACCCCGAAGGGTGGGCAGGAAGTGAGGCCAGGGGCACAAGGACAGCTGAGCACAGGGACGGGCGGTGACTGAATGTTCTGTTTTGGAAAGACTGCTCTGGTCAGGGGCGAAGGTGGCTGACCACGAAACTTGATAACCTGGCCAAACTCGGGTTCTAGCCAGCCCTGTGGCCAGCAGCCCCATGACCCCATGGATGCCGCACAGAATTTTCCCAGAGGGAGGGAGAGACGGGGAAAATGGCCCACGGGCAGTTTCTCCTCTGGTGAGCCGGACCAACAGGGAGGGGTGGAAATAAGGGAACAGTGAATTCTCAAGCGAGATCTCAGTGTGGTCTAGAATAGGAAAGCCCTGCTTATTGCTATATCTTTTTCAAAGGTTTAACAATTTATTAAGCACTTACTGTGTGCCAGGCACTGTGCTAACCCTCTCAAGTGGAGCCTTGCGGTGTAAGACCAAGGACTGTGGAGGCAGACTGCCTGAGCTTGAATCCGGGCTTTACAAATCACTAGCTCTGTGACCTTGTGTAAATTACTTAAGCTCTTTCTTCGTGTGTAAAATGGGAAGAAAGCAGCACCTGTCTCATCCATCAGAGGTCAAGATTAATATTGTTTAATACTTGTAAAATGCTTGGAATAGTGCATGGCACATAATAAGTGCTCAAGAAAAATCTAAGCTGTTATGATTTCAGCCTTGCGATGGACAATGTAAAGCTAAGGGGGCAGAGTGAGTCATGTCTGAATCCCTGCTTCATCCCTTCCCAGCTCTGTGATCCTGGTTCAGTCTCATAACATAACTGGGTGTCAGTTTTCTTACCTGTTCAGGGAAGATGATCTGAGTACTCACCTCACCAGGGGGTGGAGAGCTTCTATGTGTGTGTAAAGTAGATGGAAAGCATTCACCTCACAGGTGAAGCAAGTGTCCAAAACATTTCCTTTTCTTTTTTTCCATATGTACGGCAGGTTCAGTGTCTCCCAGAATATCTCTGATATCCTGGGTCCTGTGCTCTTCCTGTCCAAAAGACAGTGCCAGTTGGTTAGAGTTGGAGCAAGGCCCCTTGGTGCCCAACATGAGTCCTGACAACAGCCTTCTGATGCAGGCATTATCAACCCATTTCACAGAGTTGGAAACTGAGGTCTGGAGAGGTAAACAGGCTGCCCAAGGCAAAAGGTTCACAAGCACCTGCTCCCCTGAGCTGCTCTTGATCTGAACTCCTGTGACAACCCCACCATTTCCTGTGCCATCAGAGGCATAGGACCTTGACCTCTCTCATGCTCAGCACCATGGTCCTGCCTCAGTATCCCCTGAGCCTGGCCCAGCGCTGGCCTCAGAAATGTTGGTTGTATCAGACAGAATCCACAGGCCCAAAGAGCTGCACTGTCCCTGAATTACCTCTCCGCATCCTCAGCCTGCTTCCTCATCCTCTGCCAGCCAGCCGGAAGGAAATTCAACATGGCCACCACACCCCTAAATACTCCCCTTACTACCAGGGCAAGGAGCAGGTGACAAGCACAGGCAGTGCGGAGGAGGGGACAGAATGGGGTCTGGAGGCCCAGAGCCCCGAGTTCTCATGCCTTGGCTGTGTGACTTTGGACATGGCACTTCCTCTCCATGCTGAGCCTCAGTTTCCTCATCTATAGAATGGGCACAATCATCATACTATCCACCTCTTCCGTTGATGCGAAGAATAGAGGGAGCATGGGTACAGTGCTAGGCATGGGGCAGACGCTCAGAAAATGACAACTGTCCCTGCTATGTGGGAGGGGCGGCTGAAGCCCTCTCCCCCACCCCAGTCCTTCAAGCCCAGTTTGGCTCTTCATGGTCAATGGTGAGCGCCTCATGAGACAGTATAGTAGTTAAGAGCATGAGCCCTGGGGTCAGCTGCCTGGGCTCAAATCCTGCCTCTGCCACTTGTTAGCTGTGTGATCCTAGACTTAAGTGACTTAATCTCTCTGGGCCTTAGTTTCCTCCTCCATGAAGTAGATGTGACAATAGCCCCCACCTCTTTGAATTGTTGTGACGATCAAATGAACTCACAAATGTGAAGGCTAGGATCCTGCCAGGCACACGATGGGCGCTCACAGAAGTGTTTGCTGCTCTTCACGGATCGAGGGGGAGAGGGGACCTGGGGCCCTCTGCAAAATTTACAAGAAACTCAGGGCCAGGGATGGAATGGGGGAGCTGGGGAAGAATCCCGATCGGAACTGGGGAGAATTTCAGAAAGCAAGGTGACCATATTGAGGAAAGGGCTTTGCACAGGCCCCACGTGGCCCCGGGAAAGGCCGCTGCACATCTGTCCTCTCCTGGGAGCCCAGCAGAGTGCTCGGGCGTCTCCATAACAGGGAAGCTCCATCCTTCCAGTCACTCGGCCTGAAACCTTGGAGTCATCCCTGATTTCTTGATTTCTGCCACATCTGGTCCAGCAGTGTGTCCTGTCCACCTTTAGAACAGATCTAGAATATGAGGCCATGGACTTCCCCCACGTCCCCACCTCTGATGGCCGCCCCTGGGCCTGGTCACCATCATCTTTTGCCTGGACCATTGCAGTCTCCTCCTCTCTGGTTGTCACCCTTCCCCCCAGGCCCTGCCAGTCCCTTCTCCACACATAGTCAGGGGGATTCTTTCAGAACCAAGGTCAGACGATGCTGACCTGCTCAGGACCCTCAGTGGCTCCCAGCTACCCCCGATAAAAGCCTGAGTCCTTCCTACAATGTGCAAGGCTCTGCATTATCTGCCCCCGCCCCCCACTGCCTCCCATGCTGCCCTGGCCACAGTGGCTTCCTCATCATCCTCACACATGCCAGGCACGATCAAGCCTCGGGGCCTTTGCACTCACTGTTTCCTCTGCCGGGAATGCTCTTCCTTCACATAGCCCCATTGCCCAATCCTTCATCTCTTTCAAGTCTGTCCTCAAATATTTGCTCAGCGAGGCCTCCTCCGGCCCTGCTCCCATGTTTAGATCTGTACCTCTCTGTGGTGCTCCGTCCCCCTTCCCTGGTTTATTTTTCTTCTTAGAACTTATTGCTAGGGAGACACATCTGAAATATAATATATTTAATTTACCTACTAATGTGTATCCCCCTGTCCACCCCTATCCCCAAAATGTCAGCAGGGGGAGCAGGTTTGCCTGCTGAGGTCTGGACATTGTTCCAGGGACTCGGGACCCAGCAGAACGAAACACTGAGCCCCTGACTTCTTCTTTTTTTTTTTTTTTTAATAAATTTATTTATTTATTTTTGGCCGCTTTGGGTCTTCGTTGCTGTGCGCAGGCTTTCTCTAGTTGCGGTGAGCAGAGTCTACTCTTCGTTGTGGTACGTGGGCTTCTCATTGCGGTACGTGGGCTTCTCATTGCGGTGGCTTCTCTTGTTGCGGAGCACAGGCTCTAGGCGCGTGGGCTTCAGTAGTTGTGGCACACAGAGCCCCTGACTTGTTGACACTTCAGCCTCATGGATCTGAATGCCAGCACTGCCATGAACTGAGCAGGAGACTTTGAACCAGTGAGTGCACCGCTCCCCGGCTTCACTTTCCCCATCTGTGAATGGGACGACGATTCCTCCCTCCCAAGGCCATTGTGAGGCTCAGCGAGCAAATGTCTCCGAAGCACCTGGCACCCAGTGGGCCCTCAATCAGAGCTCGGTTCTCCCCTGTCCAGCCCCCGGGCTGGCTGTCCCCCAGTGGACTGTGCTGGGAGCGTTATTTTTAACTGTGGTTCCAGCAGGCTAGGCAGCAGCTCTGAAGGCCGCGGGAAGACCACAGGGCTAGCAACATGCCGGCTCTTGACGCCAGGAGACCGCGGCGTGGAAACATCAGGGGAGGACGCCCTCTGTTCACAGTCTGCCCGGTAACCCTTTATGCGAAATTATGTCATGTCACCCGATGCTGTTTATAAACTTAGCACTGACCTTTCCCAAGCAGGGTGCTGGGAGAAGGGGCTATATATCCCCATCTCCCCACTGTTCCACCTCCTCGAGGAGCTGTTGGTGGCCCCTCCCGTTCGCCCACATTTACACAGAGCAAAGTTGGGGGGCTGGCCGCTGGCCAGATTTTGCCCGTTTATTTCAACACCTCCGAGTGCTCACAGCTGACCAGCCCTGGATATTTTTAAACCCTGGCCTGGGCCAACCTCTTTGTCACATTATGGTCGGGGCTTGGACTGAGTGCGTGCCCAACAGGGGAGCTGAGGGTTTGGAATTCATTTGACAACAAACATATAACCAAATTCCAGGACCTATGCACCTACTGTGTGCCAGGCCCTGTAGCAGGAATGGAAGCCTCAGGGGGCCTAACTCACAGAGCCTGTCCTCCAGGTGGCCTCAGTCTTGCGGGGACACTGTGACAAGTGCTAGAATGGAGGGTAAGATAGAAATTACAACTCGACTATCTACAGGGCCAGCAGGTTGTGGAAATGAATGAAGCGGGCCTGGTGGGAGGTGACGGTGAGTGGTGGGGACTGCGGTGAGCTGGCAAGCTCCTGCCGGGTCTGAAGGGGGCGGCTGCCCCTCAGCTCTGACCTCTGTTGTCATGCGGGAATCAGGCCTGGGACGCCCAGAGCTTCAGAATTTTCAAGGGAGGCTGCAAATCCACGTTTATGTGGAGTTTCATGCAAAAATCTCATGACTTTTAAAGGTTGGCAACGAATTAAAAAAAAATGTTAAAAACATTCCGGGGGGGCTTCCCTGGTGGCGCAGTGGTTGAGAGTCCGCCTGCCGCTGCAGGGGACACGGGTTCGTGCCCCGGTCTGGGAGGATCTCACATGCCGCGGAGCGGCTGGGCCCGTGAGCCATGGCCGCTGAGCCTGCGCGTCCGGAGCCTGTGCTCCGCAATGGGAGAGGCCACAACAGTGAGAGGCCCGCATACCGCAAAGAAACAACACAAAACAAAACAAAAAACATTCCGAGAGCCAAATGAAACCCATTTGTAGGCTGGACTCAGCCCACAGAGTCAAGTTGATCAAGGTAAACAGTTTGTGCTTTCTGATGCAAACAGATGCATTATAAAATGTTCACCACATACGGGCTGAGCCCTTCTACTATTCTAGACCCCAGGGAAAGAGCAGGAAACAAGATGCACAATGTCCCTGCCCTCATGTTGCTTATGTTCATTCAGTGGTGTGCTGGAGCTGCTGGCACTGCTGGCTGGCGAATTCTGCAAGCTGGTTTCTCCACAGCCATCACAAAAAATTTTAAATTATTTGAACTTACAATTAAATAAACTATAATACAAATAAAAGTAACAACTACTCAAAACTCATCACTTTCTAATTCATGCACTGTTTCATATTTCTTGAGGTTATTGACATCTATTGTATGAGATTGCATCATACATCACTCTGTGGTGGAAATAGTATCTGATGGCATGACACTGAATACGTCTTCTCAACTCCACGTTCAGTGAAGTCATGCTGGGAGCTTGAAATCAGCCACCATGGGAGTGTTTATGCCCCAGAAATTGGCAAATGTAAACATCAGAGCTCCCCGCTCGCTGAGAGCCTGTCAAACATTCAGCAGCAAACTAGATTAAAACAAATATACAGATAATACGTAATATGTCAGATAGCAACAACTACTATGAAGGAAAATAAAGTAGGTCGGGGGATAGGTGGTGATGGAGGGGAGTATTTTATATGGGCAGGTCATGGAAGTCTTCTCTGAGGAGATGATATTTGAGCAGAGACCTGAATGGAGTGACAGAATGAAACAGACAGATATCTTTGGTTCGGGCAAAGGGAAGAGCAATTCTCTGCCTAGAGACAGGAACAAGCTTTCTAGTTCAGGAACAGGGAGAAGGCAAGTGCGGCAGGAACAGAGTGAGGGAGGGAAACGGGGTAGGGATGAGGTTGGGGAGGTAGGCAAGGGTCAGATCATACAACGTCTTATAGGCCATGGTGACGGAAGGGATTTTTATTCTAAGAGGGAAGGGGCATTTTAGAGGGTTTTGAGCAGGGGTGTGACCTGACTTAATTTATCTTTTGCAAAGGCACCTCCTACTGTGATGGAGTAAAGCTGGGAAGCCAGGAGACTAGGGAGGAGACCACTGTCCCAGTCCAAGCAGGTGAGGATGGTGGCCGCCAGCGCCATGGTGGTGGCTACAAAGGTGGCACAAGAGTATGGATTCAGGATGTATTTGGCCGCTGAGTTGACAGGACTTCTGATGGATGGGATGTGTCGGGGCGAAGCAACAGGGTATCAAATATGGCTTCTAGGTATTGTCCTGAATATCTGGTTGAGAGGTGGCACCGTTTACTGAGAAGACTAGTGGGAAGGGCTGGGGTTTTAGGAGGGGAAATGGGAGATTCTGAGGTTCTTCTTTGTGACATTTGAGGGGTGTGTGTGAGACCCATGTGGAGGTATCCACTCGCCAGTTGGACATCAGAATCTTGCCAGTTGGAGTACAAGGTAGTTCTGGAAGCAGTGTCTCTCTGTTGCTGTGGCAACTCCCAGCCAGGGGGACAATACTGCTGGGGGGTTGGGACGGGGGTTTCTGGGAAGGCCTCACAGTGAAGGAGTTGTGAAGGATAGGGAGAAGCATCTGGCAGGTGGAGAATGGAGGACCCGCATCCCAGGGGGAGGGCACAGCAGGGGCAAAGGCCTGGAAGCAGGAAAAGCGTAGCCTTTTTGGAGGATGGTGTGGGAGGGGCCCAGGTGTGGGAGAGAGGCTAGAAAGGCAGAAGGGCAGATCTCTCAAAGGGCTGCTTCTTTCAGCCGAAGGAGGCTGGAGTGCACCCTCAGGGCACAGGGTGAAGCGTGTAAGCAGGTTCAGGCCACAAAGAGCACCTTAGGAAGGAAACACTGCACCCACTCTGGCCTGAGGTTGTACAGGTCAGGTGGAGGATCCCCTGCCCTGCCCTCCCCTCCCCACTGGGCCCCCCAGCACCCTGCCCTCAGCGTACACAGCAAAACGCCCCTCTAAGTCAGCCTGGAACATTTGCCAACCAGCCAGTTTCTTGGAGATATTTTGCCGACTAACCAGGAAAACAAAATAACCCTGAGGTGAGGGAGGAAGGTCAAAGGAATATTCTGGAACCTTTGGTTTCTGGATTCCCATCAGGTGGAAGAGCCAGGAGTTCACTTCCCCGGACTGAGGGATGACTGAAGTGAACATGGCACGGCAGGGACTTGGGTGTTTACAGGAACTTTTGTAACCAATCTCAGGTATAGGCGTTGGGGAAATGGGGGTCTGGGTTCAAAGGCAGGTTTTTCTGCCACATATTTGCAGTGTGATCTTAGCCAGGTCTTATCTTTCTGAGTCTCTGTTTCCTTATCTGTACAAAGGGATAATAGTGGCACCTGTAATAGCGTCACTCACCAGTCTCCTGGAATTGCTGGGGGATGAAATGAGATAAAACAGATCAATAATTTAGCCCAGTGCCTAGCTCATGCCAAACTCCCAGTCAATGTCAGCTGTCAATCATTATTTGCAAAGTTATTAGTTATTGAGCACTTTCTGTATGCCAGGCTTTGAGCGGTTCACACTACCTCATTTAAGCCTCATTCCCTCCCTGTGATTGAGGATTATTATTGACTCCATATTACAGACAGGGAAACTAAGCCCCAGAGAGCTGACCCGGCTTTCCCAAGGTAAGTTGTCTTAGGGGACACAGCTGGGATTTGAACCTGCATCTGACCTCATAACCCATTGCTATATTCATTCTGTATTCATTCTGGGTTCTGCCTTCTGTGAATCGAATCAGGCTCCAGAATTCTGGTAAACAATATTCCACGTGACCCCCAGTATCCCTCCACTCCAGTAGGGACCCCTGCCTTTCCTGGAGCCAGCCAGCTCAGGCTGCACCCTGGGCCTGGGGTGTGGGCAGGACATGGATGATGGCTGCCCCACGGCAGTGCAGAGCATGCAGGAGCAGAGCCATCCTAGGCCAGCTGCAGCCTGAGTCCAGCTGGGCACCCATGTCCCATCAATAAACGTGCCCCAAAATAGCTCTCGGGGCCTGGCCAGGGCAAGAGGTCCAGGACGTCCTGTTCCCACTGGCTCTGGCCAGAGAGTGACTGTGTACTTGGCCTTCCTCATTTGGAGGCTGCTGGAAGGGAGGGCAGAGCTCATCCTGCCTGTGGACTCATGGGAATTAGCAGCCCCTGAGCACCAACACCCACAACTTGGGACACTGTGATGCTTCCCAATGCACTGCTGGAGGAACAGCATCAGTGGCTTTTATCTTAGTAGACAGTCTCCCGGGGAGGTTAAGAACTTGGTTGCTGGAGTCTGACTGGTGTGGGTTCAAATTCTGACTTAGCCATTTCCTAGCTGTGTGACTTTGGGGAAGTGACTTCCCCTCCCTGAGCCTTGGTTTTCTCACCTGGAAACTGGGGATAACATTTCATAGGGTTGTTGCTGTGTTTCAGTGAGTTTGTGTGTACACGGAACGGGTTGTAGACTTGGCAGGTTTTATTTATTTCCTGTTCCTCTCCCTCCCTCGCCCCTGCAACGTGCGCTCCACCAGGCAGGAATCTTTATGGTTTACTGAGGAACTCCAAGGCCCATGGGAGGTGCTCACAGCTATTTGTTGAATAAATGGATGAATGAATGAATGAATGGGAACGCCAGGCACATAGCAAGTGCTCAGAAACACTTAGCAATTCTGTCTTAATGTGCCTTTGAAAAAGAGAAGCTCAAGGATCAACTGTGACTCTCAATCGGGATCAGTCAAGACGTGGAGAAAGTTAAAGTGAGTCAAGGGGAAGAAAGGCAAATGTGACACACAAAAGGACCGGAGGGAACTGGAGGGGGCAAAGCCGGGCACGGGGGCTGAGACTGCCGGAAGCTGTGAACCATGGGGACGGTGGACGCTGGTCTGGAGTTCCGAGTCTGGGAGTCCAGGATGCTAGGAACACCGGCCACTTGGTGTGATATCCTGGGGAGCAGCAGCTCCTCACTTGTCACCTCCTGGGTCACCCCCACGAATGTGAATTGGGGGCCCTAGGGCTTCTACGTCTGAGAAGCTGAATGCAAGGGGAAGAAGTGAGGAGGCTGGGCCGCTCACGCGCCTAACCAGCCTATGGCAGCAACACCGATTCACGCTCCTGCAGCCTGCCTGATGCAGGCTTGCCAGGCTGAACGCTAGGGACAGCCCTAGGAGATGGGTACTACTGTATCATTACTCCTGTGTTACAGATGAGAACACTGAGGCCCAGAGAGGCGGTGTGGGCTGCCCAAGGTCACAAGGAGACTGAGTGGTCAAGCCCCTCCCTGCAGCACTTCGGCCACGTGTGACCACGCACGGTTCCCTGAGCACACGGGCTCCTCTTTCCAGGGCCCCTCCTCAGCTGTCCCTCACTTGGAGCATTCTGCCCAGTCTTTTTGCTGGGCCCACGTCACACTTCCTGGGTCCCTCCTTGGGGGCAGCCTCCCCTGACCTCCTCCCACCCCCAGCTCCTGCTGTCTCTTGCTGAGCTATGACAGTTGTATATTCATCTGTCCTCAGGATCTTGGGGGCAGCTGCGGGCTCTGCATTTTCTCTGGGACACGGCACCCAGCACAGAGTGGGCACTGCTAGAAACTGTGGAATGAACACACCCTTGGGTATGGCTGTGAACCAGGAGCTGTGACCCTCAGAGCCCTGAGTCCAGGATTGCACCTGGGACAGGTGGCGGATGGAGGGGACACCGAGACCACCAAGTCTCGAGCCACACTCTGGGGCCTTTACTGCTACTCCCTGGTCTGTTCATATACATAGGCAGCCCTGTCCAGTGGTCAGCACCTAGGCCCCAGGGCCCAACCGTGTATGTTCAAATACCGGTGTAGCTACCACCCTTCCAAGGGACCCTGGGCAAGTAAGTGATTAACCCCCTTGGCCTCAATTTCCCCACCTAAACAAATGGGAAAAATGATAGGGTTGTTGCAGCATTTAATGAATTGAATATATGGTTAATGCTTAGAATCGTGCCTGGTACCTGCCAAATGCTTTACAAGTACTAGCGGTATTATTATCATCAGGCAAGGTGGGTTATGCTGGGCCATAAGTAAGAAGTTTGGACTTTATGTCTGAGGGATGGGTATCAGTGGGCAGATTTTTAAACCTGTTCTGAGCTGGTTTCGATGACACTGAGATGTGATGCTAGAAGATCTGGCATGAGGAGCTGCCGGGCTGTGCTCCGTGCTTCACCACGTGGTTGACCGAACTCTCACAAACACGCAAGAGGGAGCGCCCTTGTTACCCCTTTTCAGGTGGGGAAACCCCGACTCAGCAATATAAGTCACCTGCCCAAGGGCACACGGCCAATTAAGTAGCCAAACCAGGATTCAAACTCGGTTATAAGTTTCCTGTTGCTACTATAACAAAGGATGTCAAATTTAGTGGCTTAAAACAACATAAATTTGTTATCTTACGGTTCTGGAGGTCGGAAGTCCAAAACAGGTCTCCCAAAGCTAAAAATCAAACATAGGCTCGCATTCCTTCTGAGGCTCCAGTTCATGCCTTTTCCAGCTTCTAGATGCCACTCACATCCCTGGCTCACTTCACTCCGACCTCTGCTTCCATCAAAACCTCCCCTTCTCTGACTGATTGTCCTGCCTCCCTCTTATAAGGACCCTTGCAATTACGTTGAGCCTCCTGGATAACCCAGGTTCATCTTGAGATTCTTTATCACAACCACCAAGTCCCTTTTGTCATGTAAGGTGACATAATTACAGGTTCTGAGGATTAGGACATGGGCATCTTTGGGGGAGCCATCATTCTACCTGCCACAGACCTGGGATCCAAGCCCAACCCAGCCTCTCTGGCTTCCCCTGCGAGCACCCCAGGCCGCGGGACCAAGAATGAGAGGATGCCCAGCGTGGTGGCGGGGAGCGTGGGGAGCCCAGGTCTCTCGTGGCAAGTTTGGGGTCTTTATGTGAGGAAGCCCCAGGGAGGGAGGGCAGGCCCAGAGATGAGTGAGGTGGGCGGGGCTCGGACCTGGGGACCAGAGGGGCCCAGAACACTAAACCAGCTGACCAGAGGAGACGGGGGCCTGGGTGGCCCGAGCTGGCCATTTTCCAAAGGAAGTTGGAAATCCTGGTTTTTATGTGAAATCTCCAGTTTTTAAATGTTGGCAAATGATTCAAAATTATGAGAAAAAACCTGCTACACACACACACATGCCTGCACCTACACTGTGTGTGAAGTCACACAGAACACCTCTGAGGCCAGATGAGGCCCACAGGCTGTGAGTTCCTGACTGCCGGCCTGCCTGGGAGAGAGGGGAAAGCGAGTCCTTGCTGAGGGCAGCGGGGGCTGAAGCGTCCATGGAGGAGCCTGAAAGAGCCTGAAGAGCTTCCCCCGGCTCTGCCAGGTAGGGGAAGCCGGACAGGGAGTGCTCAAGAAGGGGACAGTGGGCTTCGAGGCGGTCAAGAAGCAGAGCGAGGCCACAATGAGGCCAGATCAGTTCAATCCCAGTCCCAGCTGGGACTCCAGGTGGGCAGGCTGCTGTGTGGCCTTGGACAAGTTACCTGGCCTCTCTGTGCCTTCCTTTTCTCTTGTGGAGGTTGACTCCACTCCACAGGGTGTCCAGTTCCACACATTCCTTGAACAAATCCCTGATATGTGTCAGGCTCTGTTCTGGCCCTGGGGGCTCAGCACTGCACGAAGCAGGGCGAGCCCCTGCTTCCAAAGGCCATGGTCGAGCTGCTGGCGTGGGACTGGGCCTGGGCTTAATTACCAAGAACTCGAGAGCGGTCAGTTCCTCTTCCCCTGCCGACCTTTGCTTTTGCCACCTTATCCCTAACGTAGCTGTGGCTTGTGACTTCCACTCATTCACTGAGCACCAATTGAATATCATGTATTCTAGCCTCAACATCTGGAGACGGATGTTATTATGGCCCCTATTTTACAGGTGGAGAAACTGAGGTCAGGACACACAGGTTACATAGCTAGGAAGGGGCTGTCTTGGGAAGGAACCCCTGACCCCAGAGACTACTCTCTAGCCCCTCCGCCTTAACTTTTAGCTACTTTTCAGTCCCTAGGGAAGCTTAAAGCCATCAGCCAGGGCATCCTTGGAGGTAACATGGAGGAAATGTCCTCCCTTTGTGCTAAACTCTGTCCGGAATTACCTCTTCCCAACTTCAAACAGGCCCCAGTTCCTGACCTTGTTGACTGCATGGCCCTTGGCGCCTTGAGAGATTTCAAACAGCTGATCTTCTTTCATCTTTCTGGACTCGAGGTCTGAGCATTTTTCCGTCTCTCTGCCTGAGGCTGCCCTGGGACTCCCTAAGCCATTTTACCATAAACGTCCAGTTATTGGACCTACTACGTGCCAGGTACTTGATAGGCATGACCTCATTTAACCCTTAACAATTTAATCCTTAACAGTTTAACCCTTAACAAGGCAGTGCCAGGGCAGTTGAGGAAACCGAAGCTAGATGGGGTGAAGTCACTTGCCCCAAGTCACACAACCCTGAACGGGGACGGCTTCAAAGCCACACCGTGAAGCCCTGTGCCACGTGGCTGCTCTCCACAAACCGCTGAGTGGGAAGACTTTTCTGCTCTTCACCAAAACCTTCACCCTCCTTCCACCCAGGTCATTCTCAATGCCTGAAAGCTTCGTTTCCCATTAGTCCCAATGGGAGGGCTCCTTCCTGGGATCAGGGGCTGGGTGGCTAATGTGTTGCAAGGCTCCCTTCCCAGCCCCTTCTCTCATCTCTTGTGTGGGGTTACCCGGTGGGGAAGTCTTCCCATCTTTCTCCCGCTAGAGTCTCCAGTTGCTGGGAAAAGCAAGAAGGGGATGAAAGGTGGATGCTGTGGGCAGGGTGCAGGGACAGGCTTTAGGGTTCCAGATTCCAAACGCCCAGGGAAAGTACGGTCAGAAGGGTGGAGCTGCCCAAATCAAAGTGGCTGGTTCTTACCAGCTCCAGAGCTCTTCGGGCAGCGTGGAATCAAGGGAGGCCAGGGCTATCTGTTTACTTTTTTTCCTCCTTTTTGGCTAAAGGAGATCAGAGCAAATCTGCTCTGCCCAGCTCCTCCTTCCTTTCTTTCTCTTTTCCTAGTCTCCCTTCTTCGAACCCTGAGAACTAAAATCCCTAAATTTGAGAGGGAGGGTTTGTTATCACCACCTCATTATCCCTGGTGTGACCCTGCGCTGAGCCCTAGGTCGAGCCCTTTATGGGAACAATGGCATAGATTCCCGCAAATGATGAGTGACAGCTCTTATTACTCCCCTGGCAGAGGAGGAAACTTAGGCACGGAGAGAGAAAGTCACTCTTCAGTGGTCACTCAAGATTCTGACTCCCCGGTTGAGGCTCTCAAGCCACATCCTTCCTCCAAATCTGTATTTCCACCAAGAAAAATGAGTATAAAGGGGGCTAACAGCAGAAAACCAGCCTCAAATGTTCCCTGAGTCTCTCTGCTGGGCCCAGTCCTGAGTTCAGGGGCTACAAACTCCAGTGACTTCAGTGCCCAGGCAAGACACACAGATGATTGAAGGCAGCCGGGTGGGAGGCAGCAGGGAGTGGTGGAGACTGCGGTGAACTGGAAAGCCCCGGAGTTTCAACTCAGCACCAGCCCATGGCTGCCTTGGGAAAATAAGGCCCAGTATTGACAGGGTTTTCAGGCAAGCCAGAATTCTAGACGTTTTATGTGAAATCTCTGTATTTTTCTTTGACATGGTGGAAGATGAGAGTCTATTTTTATTTTAGTGATAAATAGAATAAATTGATAGTGTGCTATGCCGGCATCCTGGATTCAATATTCCATTTTCTCAGTGAGTTGAAATACCACCTTTGTCATAGTCCTTCCCACTGTTCTTCCGTTCTTCTATTTCATACTTTTCCTTGTAAACTCCAAGATGATTTTATCCAATTAAAAAACATCCTGTGGGTCACTACTTGAAATTACATTAAATTTATATATGTTGGCAGAATTGTCATTTGAAGGGTGTGAAGTCTTCCCGCCTATTTATTCTCATCTTATTTCATGCCCTTTGGGAAGATATTTTAGTTTTCTTCCAAAGTCTCTTGATTTTTAAGTGATGGGGAAATTCCAAGATGTTGGAACTGCATGGGCTAAGTAACACCTCCCGTGGGCTGCATCTGGCCTGGGGCCCCCTGTTACCCCCTGAGATTCTGGGCGGCCTCACCCCGGGGGGTTGGGGGGCGCTGAACATGCTGTCATTCAAAGATAACCCTGTCCCAGGCAGAGAGATCTCCGGAGCCAGGGACCTCGGGGCAGGCTGGGCTGAGAAACTCTGGGATGTTCAGCGCTTGACCCACCCTGTGGAAAGGCAGGGTACCCACTTCCTTCACACTCAGCCAGATAAGCCCGCAGAAGCGACCCTTTCCTGCCGGGGCTCCAGCCAGCTCATTTTTGACCGGCACTTAACACAGCAATTAAAAGTAATCCACACAGTTGGTTTTTTTTAACAAAAGTTAAAAAAAAATAATAAGAAGAAAACGCAATCAGTTGTTCAAGGAATATCTGTTGAGGGCCACTAATGGGCACTGCTCAGAGAGCTGTGGCTGGGATTCCAGCTTCATGGATATTATGTTCTAGTGGGAAATACAGGCCATAAACCCAGAAACAGATGAAAAATCAAGGTACATTCCAGTGATGATCAGTGCATGAAGAGATGAAAGTGATGGGAGGCTGGAGGACTCCCATAGACAGAGGCTTGGCGAAAGCCTTATAGCGGAGGTGCCGATATGCTAAGACCTGAGTGATGGAAAAGAGACAGCAATGGTGCCTCCTTGGTGATCCTGACACCCAGGAAAACCACTGTGACACTTGGGCATATGCCCTGCCAAACTTTTTTGCCTAATTCTATTTTTATATTGATGCGGTTTTTTAAAAATTTTAAATTTCTGTTGTACATGTTTGCATTTTCCAAAACCCAAAAGTGGCCACATAGTGTTTTAAAACCACCTTCTTTTCCTACTCGAAGTCTCAGTTTCCCCACCTGTGAACCAGAGTTGATCTTAGTAGCTACGCCACGTGAGGGTGAAACAGGCGGGTGTGAAGATTACCCAAGAAAATGGCCTATGGCATATGATTGATCCAAAGATCAGTCATTATTGGTATTTAAAAAAAAATTTTTTTTTTCTACTTTTTGGCTGTGCCTCACGGCATGCGGGATCTTATTTCCCTGATCAGGGATCGAACCCGTGCCCCCTGCAATGGAAGCACAGCGCCTCAACCACTGAACTGCCAGGGAAGTCCCCCATTCTTGGTATCTTTAAAAAATCACTTTGCAATATAGCAGCGCTGAGAGGTGGAGATTATCGTCTCCATATTGCAGGGGAGATTTCAAGGCTGAGATGGGAGCCAGCTAGGGAGAGGTCAGGACATCATTCCCCGGCCCCCAGCCTCTGCACCGTGAAACCTCAACCAGATAGCACCCCTTCCTCCCTGGAGAGGAAGTTAAGGCTGAAACCAGGGGCTTCTTTTCGGTTGTTTTTCTCCTCTCTGTGATGTTGTTCATTTTTGTGAACATTGCACTTATCTGATGTCACAGGTTTGGGGAACACAAACCGCAGACACAAATACGCCGTGTTATTCTTTGAAGGATTGTATGGCGAGATAAGGGAGCTTGGTGCTGGGGGGATACAGCGTGCAAGGAGGCACGGCTTGTTTTTGTAGAACTAGGAGCGTCAGGGTTTGTTCTTGGGTTCAGAGTCGTCAGCATGTTTGGTGGGAGCTCAGTCACTGGTCACTGTCTCCCAGGTCACACTGGGTGTGCTAAGACTCACCCTTCCCCAGTGCTGCCAGAACAGCCAGGCAACAGGCGTGGGGGAAACCCAGAGACATCACCAGCACCACAGCATCAGCATCTCCTGATGATGCTGCCGAAAAGGCTGGCGGCCCAGTGGTGCCTGAGGCTGAAGCATGCTGGGCCCTTCCATCTTCTGGTAGATTCTGAGTTAACCCGAAAATCCTGTTTGGTTTTCCTGTGCTTTTTGAGAATGTCACTCAAACAACTGAATTCCCTCTCTGACCTAAGTGTCATGAGGCCTGCAAAAACCCTGCTTCCTGCTTCTGCCCTGACCCCCATGCAGACTATTATCCACATGCAGTCGATGGGATCCTGTGAAAACCCAAGTCAGGTCACATCCCTCCTCTGCTCAGAATCCTCCTGTGGCTCCCACTTCACTCAGGGTCAAAGCCAAGTCCTTATTGTGGCCTGCAAGGTTCTGCCTGCCCAATCTTGCCCTCTCCTCCTCCACCCTCACTCCTTCATCTCTCCCACTCACTGCACTGGCCTCCACCATGCCCCTTTGGGCCTCAGGGCCTTTGCACTTACTGCTCCCTTACTTCCTTCACTACAATACATTCTTATCAGAGAGGCTGACCCCCACAAAAATGATGTCTCTTTCCCAAAATACCTATCCCTTACCCAGCTTTATTTTTCTTCCTAGCTCCTTGTCACTACCTGACATGTCAGATACTTATTCTTTTGTTTACTGTCAATTGGACCTAAGTTTCCGGGGACTTTTGTGTTTCTCTGGTACCTAGAAACTTCCTGACACATTGAGTAAGCTCAATTTCTTCTTTTGTGTAAATAAATGCAAGAATCTTGGGGTCAACTACTTCAGACCAAAGGGTTCAGGATAATAAGAATCATAAAGGATTTTAAAGCGGGGACTTCTGTGATCAATTGGTTTGGGAATGATCACTGAAGCTTCCAAAGAGGCCACATGCTCTAACTGTGGGGTGCGCACATCATGGGGGCTGCTGGATAGTGTTGTGTGGAATACAGACAATATCAGTGCCTCCCTCATCTCAGGGATTAAATCAGATGATACGTGTATGATGCTTAGCCCCATGCTTGGAATGTGGTGCTCAGCGTTGGAAGTGCCAGCTATAGCAGAAGGGGAGCATGGAGACGGGATTAGCTGACATCCAGGTTCCTGGAGCGAGTGACTGCATGGATGGGCATGCATGAAACTGAAAATAAAGGAGGAAGTTTGGGGTATGGTTGAGGCCAAGGGTACCAGGGTCAGAGTGGGAAAAAGAGTTGAGGGTTTGTGAGATGTCTCAGTGAACATGTCCAGTTGACAGGTGGACTCAGGAGAGAGACCAAGCCTGGAGTTACAAATTTGGGGATTACCAGTGCAAAGATGGTAAGTGAAGACCCAAGGATGGCCCTAAGTCAGAGATCATGTACAGAGGAGTAAAGGTGTGGATGGAACCCTTAGGGACTCCCAGTGTCCCTCTTCTGCTCAGGGCTTTGTCCTGAGACCTGACTTAGCTCTTCAGGCTGGGGAGGGGTCCCCCTCCTTGAGTACATGGACTGATACCCCCTCAAATAAAAGTGAGTTCTCAGCCAGGCAGAAGAGTTGACAATGGCTATGGCTGGGCAATTGACAAGGTCCACCTCACCTCTACTGTCTAGAAATTTTTTATCCATCCTCTTCTCTCCTCAACTCACCACAATGTCATTACCACTCTCACTACATGTATTGGTCATCTACAGCTACAATAATGCTACGTAACAAACCACCCCAAACCTTTCACTCTCTTGAATGTGGAGGGAGAGAAGGAAGAGACAAGAAAACCATAGATGAGACTGAAAAAGAGAAGTCAATGAAGTAGGATAACCAGAAGATAGAGGTGATATCAGAGCCAAGGAATTCTTCACCATTCCCTGGAACCATGCCTCCTGACATGTGACCTCATGGTTCCTCTCACAAAAGGGGTGGAGCATATTTCCTCCCCCGCGACTTGAGTTCAGCCACTTCAGTGACTTGCTTTCACCGACAGCATGAGATGAAAGTGACAATGTGTCCGTTGGAGACTAGGCTTTAAGAGACCTTGCATGTTTCCACCTGGGTTTTATGCCTCTGTCATCACTGTAACCAGACACACCTGGTAAAGTCGATGGGTCCCAGAAGATGAGAGGCATGTGAGGCAGAGCAGAGTCACACCAGCCAGGACTGCCTAGCTCAGCTGACTTCCAGTTGAACAGCAGGCAGGTGGATGGGTCCAGCCAAGATCAGCAGAGCCATCCAGCCAAGCCCACACCAGGTCAGCTGACCTGCAACAACTCCATATTCAAGAGAATAAAAGGTTTGGGGGTGTTTGTTATGCAGAATTATCACAGCTGTAGATGACCGACACATGCTGTGAGAATGGAAGTGAGATTGCAGTGAGTTGAGGAGAGAAGAGGATGGGATTTTTAAAATTCTGGTTAATATAGATGTGGCAGACATTGTTGACTGTTCAACCACAGCCATTGTCAACACTTCTGGTTGGCTGAGAGAACCCTCTTTTGTTTGAGGGGGTATCGGCCTATGTACTCAAGGAAGGGGTCGTCCTCCCAGTCTCAGAAGATAAATCAAGTCTCAGGACAGAAGCCAATGGTAGAGCAGAAAAAGAGAAAACAACACTTGTCCTGTATAATGTCTTTGAGTCTTTGCATTAACATCCCTTGAACGACTTGTGGCAGATACTCCTCGGTGCCTGCCCAATACCCACTCTTCCTTTTATCCTTGTTTACAGAACCCTGATTTTATTGGGATGGCAATAGGCCAGCTGAAAGCACTCAGTCTCCTAAAGTCCCTGACAGCTAACAGTGGCCATGTGAACCAGGTATGAGCAATAAAAATTTAGCAAAATTTGCCAAGTGGGGCCCCTGGGAAAGCTTTTTGAAAAGAGACAAATGTAGTGGGCATTCTGCTTGCCCTACCCTCATCTTCCTGCCTATAATGTGGATTTAGTAACAGGAGACAATAGAAACTTGCCAATGGTAAGGTTTTGTGTTACTTGCAGCTGAATGCATGACTGAGAGATCCACCCCAATGCCTCTGGATTTCTAAACACATGAGAAAATACATTTCCTTAATGATTAAGCCATTTTGCCTTGCGTTTTCTGTCCTTGTTGCTGAATGCATCCTAGAGAGTCCTGCATTTTGCAGCGAGTTGACTTCTGGTAAACTGAGATATGCCTGATCTTGGATTTGAGTGATATGGGGGTGGAGGGCAGGGGTCACTCTCACTCCTTCTGGAAAATCAGATGGTGAGAGAGAGGCATTCTGATTTCCTGTGCATCCTTCTGCCAGGACCAAAAGGTCTAAGGACTCAGGGTTTACTTCCACTTTAGATATCTGTGAAGAGTTCTTACTAGTTGAGTTGTTTATTTGCTTGTTTGTTTTTGAAGGAGGAAACCAAGGTTCAAATTTACCACCTAAGGCACTCAGCCAGAGCTAGGTCTGGCCTGGGATCATCTTTTTTTCTCCTTTCTGGGCCCCTGTCTTCTCATCAGCAGAATGAGATTACTCAAGGGCAAAGCTTTTCAAACATTTCATTTCAAAGTAGGCAAAACCGTTTATAACTGAACTCTTAACTTGTCCAACCTATAAAAAAGATAAAAGAGAAACTGCTCAGAGTGAGGAGGGTCAGGAGGCCTGCAGCCTCCTCCCCAGGCCCCATGGCCCACTGGCACCTCACTGCAACCCTGGGTTTGCGGGAGGCTTTTAGGAAACACCAGCCTAGATTATCCCAAGGCCTTTGGGAATATCTCTGAGACCAAGAGGGGAATCTCTGATCTTTCAAACTTTGCTAAAATGTTTCGCAGACGACAGGCACGCAGGCACGCACACAGCAAAACAAAACCAAAACCAAAAGCTCTCTAACAGTGCAAAAGGAGCAGAAAGTCACCTCCCTCCCGTCTCTGACTTGCCATTCTTCCTGGAAAATACAGGGCCTTGTCTCCCAGAGAGACGGTCTGTGCGTCTCGCAGTATATATATGTACACATATTGCCCCGTCTTACCTCGCAAAACACACACACACACACACATTGTAGCATCCTATAATCACTGTTTTGCATCTTGTTTTTCTCGGTTAATGTTACATCTTGGCAGTTTTTCCAAATCAGTACTCAGAGGTCTGCTTCATTCACTTCAGTGGCTACATGATATTGAAATACTATTTAATTTATTTGGCTAAAAAGGCCCTTTTTCTTGACTAAGAGGTACAAGCTACTATGTATAGAATAAATAAGATACACGGATAGATTGTACAGCCAGGGAATATAGCAAATATTCTACAATAACTTTAAATGGAGTATAATGTATAGAAATATTGAGTCACTATGTTGTACACCTGAAATAATATAATATTGTAAGTCAACTGTATTTTACTTTTTAAAAAACAAGAAAAGAAAAAAATAAAGAAAATGGGATACTAAAAACAACAAAAAGAAAGTTCCTGTTCTTGGATACTCAGGTTGCTTCCAGTTTTTTACTGTGTCAAAGAATCCTGCAGTGAAGGTCTTTGTTTCTTTATGTATGCATCTTGGTACACATGTGCTAACTTAGATGCTTGATTTGTTCTCTCTCTTTTTGTCCCTGTCTCTGTTTTTGTCTCTCTCTCTCTCTCTCTTTCTGCTTTTTTGCTTTATTTATTTATTTTTTGCTTATTTGCATTTTTCAACTTTTACTCTATGAGCATGTCTCATTTGTGGAATAATTAAAAGGATATGTTTACAGGCCCAGGCCTCTAGCTTCAGCCAAGTTAGATAAACAACCCCTCGCACAAGCACAATTGAGAAAGAAAAAAAAAGAAAAATTCGGCCTCGGCTGCTGAGGCCTCTTTGGCTAGGAGGTTGTGTATCTGGAGAGCTGTGTACCAAGGCCCAGCCCTGCCTGCTGCAACACGTTCTGGAGTGCAGGGTCTGGGTTCTGGTTTAGGCTGTGTCATTAACTTGCCCGGTGACTCCAGGTAAGTCACTAAGCCCGGCTGAGCCGTCAGAAGAGCATTCACTATGTGCCAGGCTCTCAGCTAAGTGTGATATAGTGTCTGGGGAGGCTGGTATTATTATCCCAACATCTCAGATGAAGGAAAGAAACTCAGGGAGATGAAGCGCTTGCCAGTCTCCTCTAGATCAGTCAAGGAACCACCATCCACCCAGCCCAGGAGTCGGTCCTGATTCCTCCCCTCCTCCCCTGCAAATATCAGCTTACCTTCCAGTACCCTCGGCTCTACCTTAAAAATACGTGCCTGTCTCTCACTGAGTCCTCACCACGCAGCCTTCCAGGCCCTCTGTCATCTACCCGCCACCCACCTTTCTAATTTCATCTCCCACCCCCACTTTTCCCCGGCTTTCTCTGCCCCATCACGCCTGGCTCACTCCCAACCTCGGAGCCTTTGCACTTGCTCCTCTACCTGGAGTCTTTTCCTTCCCAGTAGCGCCAGGACTAGGTTGAGGCAAGCGAGGTGCCCAGGGCGAAAACATTAAGGAGGCAACCTCCTGATTTGCCAACCTGCCCCTGAATGAACCTGAGACTGAGCCCCGCTCACATTCTGAACCCTGGGTCACTCGCTTACCTCACCCTCACCTGGCACTGCTTCCCAGACTTGGTTCTTCTCATCATTTGGGTCTTGGCTTAAATGACTCCCTCCTCAGAGAGACGCCCCCAGACCATCTTAGTTAAGGGTGTTCCCATCACTATCTAGCCCACCCCATTGTCTCATTTTCATTTATTTTCATTGCTCTTATCGTACAATTATTTGTTTTGTGCCTATCTCTACCCACTAGGTTATAAGCTCTGTGAGGGAGGGGACTCATTCTCCGATACTACCTAGTATATTCTCTGCTATATCCCCAGCACCCAGCACACAGACAGCATTCAATTTATAACATACTCAGTAAATAACCGTGGGGCGAATGAATGAATGAATGCATGCATGAGCTGGTTAGAGGCAGAGTCACGATTCAACCCAGGTTTACCTGGCTCCAAAGTCAGTCCTCCCATCCACGACTGATAAACAAGGGCCAGGGCACACTTGACTGTGGCTTGTGTCACAGCCTGTCCTGATAGGAAGCCTGAGACGCAAGGACAGGCTGCCTGAGGAAAGTTCTAGGTGGGGAGGAGCTTGGCCACAATCACGGGGGCTGCTGTCAGCCTCAGGCCTTCGCGAGGCCAGCTGTGCCCCACCCCCCTCGTTCTAGTTTTTATTTTTAGAGGCAAGTTTTTGGGCACAGAGAAAGCTCCTTAGGAAAAGTCCAGCAAGAGGATGAGGGAGGAGGTTTTGAAACCCGGTGGGAAAGTAGGTCAGGCCGGGTTGCTGGCTGGCATCCAGACGATAAGGCCTCTGTGGAAGTTTAATAACGTGAGCGACCGTATCCATGACATAATTCATAACTGAGAGGAAATAGCGATTAAGGGGCAATTGTGCAATGTGGGACAAGCCTCCTTCACAGCTCATAAAAGCAGGAGCAGAGAGAGGTGACTCTGTCCTTCTGGGGCCACTGGGGGCCGGGCAGGCAGCCCACGGAGACTGGGGGCTAAGTCTCTACATTGGGGGGTTTACACCCATCTTTCCTCTCGCCCTCAGGCTGCAGGGAACTGGGAGAACATGGAAGGCAGAGACTCCCTTCAGCAAGCCCTACTATGTGCCTGGCTGGGCTCGGGGCTGGGGTGAGAGCCATAAACGTGGCATTTTGCCGCAGTTGAGAGATTTGGATGCAGCTGCACTGTTGTGATGCCGCCTTGTCAAAATGGAAAATTGCTTTGATTATCAAGTGAACTGTGCAGCAGACACCCTGACACTTATTCCATCTCCCCCTCCCCCCACTCCAATTACTATCGATTTTCAGTTTCCCCTTTATTCATTCTCTATTGTTTGATCTTTCCAGGAGCGCTCTTTGCTTTTATAATCAGTTACACACACACACACACACACACACACACACATTAAATCCGCATCGTCACCTTTTCTCTTTCTTGAATAAGCCAAGCATGTGCTCACCCCAGGGCCTTTGCACTTGCTGTGCCCTCTGCCTGGAATGCTCCTCCCCTAGATAACCCCATAACTCACCCCTCACCTCCTTCAGGTCTTCACTCAAATGTTACCTTCCCTTTGAAGTCTTAGCTGACCAACCTTTTCAAAGCAGCAAACCCATCTGTTGTTCTCTATCTACCTCTCCTATTTTATTTTTATCTACAGCACCTATCACCAATTAACCCTCTCCATCTGCTGTTCATTTTTTTATTGCCTGCTTGGTCCCACTAGTATGTTAGTGCCACCGGCAAAGGGACTTTTGTCCATCTTGTTCTTGGCTGCATCTCCAGTGTCGGGAACTGCGCCTGGAACGCTGTAGTTGCTCAGGAAATATTGGGGTTGAATGAATGAGTAAATGTTTGCTACTATTATTGACTGATAAAAAGGCTGACCATTTGCTGGTTTGGTTTGGGGGCTGCCTCAGAATGCCCCCAGCTCAAGCCTTTCTTGGATGCTACTGTTGGGATCAGAAGTTGGCGTCATCAAGGCTGGTTCGGCTGGCCCGAATATTGGCAGCTGGCAGCCGCTCTGATTGGTCAGTGCTCAGTTTGAAGACCACACCTCCTCCTTCCTCCCTGGGAACTCCTTGGCTACTTTAAGATTCTAAATGCATCAACCCACTGACCCCACCCATTCATGAACATTCTCATGCAAGGGAGCCAAGCTCTGTATGCAAAAGTGGTTCCTTGCAAAACTTTTCACAATAGTGAAATAACGCGTGCACGTGCGCGCGCACACACACACGCAACAGAGTCAGGGATACACACGCTCCCGCGCACAAACTCAGACACACACTGACCTCGAGATCCAGACCCAGGGACACACACACGCATACAATTAAACACACACACTCATTTTGTCATTCACACATCCAGACGCATGCTCACATGCCCGAACATGTTTGCACACTGAGCAACAGACACAGCTCCCCACCCGGCACCCTCACACACAGCACACAGATAACTACTCACTCACACCCCCACACACGCAGTCACACACATGTGCACACACATACGCACACACATTCACCTTCTTAAAGCCACGCATTCACTCGCTCACACACCCTTACACAGTCACCCACACACACCCTTACACAGTGGATCCCCCCAGACACCCCCAGCCACGCCTCCCGGGACACACACCTCCCACCCTTCCCGCAGGCCAACGGCCCCAAGAGCCGGTCCTTGGCTGTGTTTAGAGGACTAGGGACAGACCACATGCCCTGACCCCGGCCCAGCCTGGATCTCTCCACTCTGACCCTGGGCCACCCTGAAGCCGCTCAGCGGAAGCACACAGGGCCAGGGCCAGCTCCGTAAGCAGCGGGTGTGTGATGCCCACAGCAGCCTGACTGTGCCGCCTCAGGGCACGTCTGCCTGGCTCATCTGTGCCCCGGGCACCCGCCCACTTCCTCCCCATCAGAGGGGAGGCCGGCCTGCTTACATCAGGCGGTTTCTGGGACTGCGTGGCACCTAGAACAGAGGAAGGAAGCGATCTGTCCCAGCCGCGGGGGGCTGGCGGCTCCGTGACCCAGGTCCCCTGAGGCTGGGCTGCCCGTTCCTCCACCCGCAGGGCACCGTGACCCTGGTTGGGGTCACAATTCAGGGTACTGGGCTCTCTGAATTAGCCGCCGAGGTTGCAAGCACCTTTCCTCCCATCCCTGAAAATAAGGACAACAATGACTGATATTCACGGAGCACTTGCTGTGTGCCCAGCACTGTCCTAACTCACTGTGGACTATCTCTTTAAACCCTCAAAACACCAGCCCTATTGATAGGTGTTATCATCATCTTAGTTTTACAGATAAAGAAACTGAGGCACAGAGGAGTTAGGGGACTAGCCGAAGGAGCAGGAATTGCCCCCCACAGTGGTCTGGCTCCAGACCTCAGCCATCCCACCCTCTCCCAGCTTCTCTGTGCTGTTTGTTTGTTTTCGTGGGCCTCCACTATCCAAGGCCTCTGCACCTCACATCTCTCTGAATCCCAGCAACAATCTCAGGAGCAGGACACCAGTATTAGCCCCATTTAACAGATAGGGAAACCGAGGTTTAAATGACCCGCCTGAGGCAGACAGCAAGGAAGAGGCAGGTTTGTACCTGGGTCCAAGGGCTCTTTCTGCAGTGCCAGGCCATCCCCTCATGCGCCAGAGGACTTTGACAGCACCAGGGGCAGGGAAAATGGGGGCTTTGGGGGGTCTTAGTGGCCATACAACAGAGAAACAATAATACGTTTATGACAATGACAACAAAATTTTTCTACCTTTCAAAATAAGTGGGAAATAATGAACACACAATAAAATACACAGATGTTTATGGTTTCCAGTTGATGAGATCTGACAGATGCACTCAAGAATCACCCACCTAGGGAACGTGAATCGGTGCAGCCACTGTGGAGAACAGTATGGAGGTTCCTTAAAAAACTACAAATAGAACTACCACATGACCCAGCAATCCCACTACTGGGCATATACCCTGAGAAAACCATAATTCAAAAAGAGTCAGGTACCAAAATGTTCATTGCGCTCTATTTACAATAGCCAGGAGATGGAAACAACCTAAGTGTCCATCATCGGATGAACAGATAAAGAAAATGTTGCACATATATACAATGGAATATTACTCAGCCATAAAAAGAAACGAAATTGAGCTATGTGTAATGAGGTGGATGGACCTAGAGTCTGTCATACAGAGTGAAGTAAGTCAGAAAGAGAAAGACAAATACCGTATGCTAACACATATATATGGACTTTAAGAAAAAAAATGTCATGAAGAACCTAGGGGTAAGACAGGAATAAAGACACAGACCTACTAGAGAATGGACTTGAGAATATGGGGAAGGGGAAGGGGAAGCTGGGACAAAGTGAGAGAGTGGCATGGACATATATACACTACCAGACGTAAAATAGATAGCTAGTGGGAAGCAGCCACATAGCACAGGGAGATCAGCTCGGTGCTTTGTGACCACCTAGAGGGGTGGGATAGGGAGAGTGGGAGGGAGGGAGACGCAAGAGGGAAGAGATATGGGAACATATGTATATGTATAACTGATTCACTTTGTTATAAAGCAGAAACTAACCCACCATTGTAAAGCAATTATACTCCAATAAAGATGTAAAAAAAAAAGAATCACCCACCTAAAACATGATACAAACATTTCTACGACCACGTTCCCTCATGCTCCTTTGCAAACAACCCTCCACTACTTCAGCCCCAGGTAACCACTGATCTCTGCTTTGTCACCACAGGTCATCGTGTTTCACATCATAGGTTAGTCTTGTCTCACCTGGAGTTTCATATAGAGGGAATCACACAGTATGTGCTGTCTTGCACATTCAGCGTAACACCTCCATGATCCACTGTGCTTTTGCAAGCATCAGTAGTGGGTTCTTTTTACGGCTGAGAAGTGTTCCACTGTGAGAATGTTCCACAGCTTGTTTATCCAGCCTCCGGGGGATGGGGTCTGAGTTTCTGACTGTTGTGAACGTCTACACACACTGAGCACCGACTTTGAGCCAATCACAGTTCTAACCTAGTGTCCTTCGCAGGCACCACATCTGTTAATCCCCACCCCAGGTCGTTATCACTGTCCCCACTTCGGGGCAGGAGGAAATGCAGGCTCAGGGCGAGAAACCCAAAGACACAGAGCTCACAGTGGCCGAGGCAGGCGAGCAGCACTGAGCAAGGGACAGATGGACACACGGTCATGGCGGGAGGCCCCGGCCCTGGGAGTGCACGCTTTCTTTTTTTTTTTTCTTTTTTGTGGTACGCGGGCCTCTCACTGTTGTGGCCTCTCCCATTGTGGAGCACAGGCTCCGGACGCGCAGGCTCAGCGGCCATGGCTCACGGGCCCAGCCGCTCCGCGGCATGTGGGATCTTCCCGGACCGGGGCACAAACCCTCGTCCCCTGCAGCGGCAGGCGGACTCTCAACCACTGCGCCACCAGGGAAGCCCCGGAGTGCATGCTTAATGGAAACCGAGCTGGAGCCACAACAGTGATGACAGTGGCCTGCATTTATGAGGCACCTACTAAATTCCTGGGCCTGTTCTAAATACTTTGCATGAATTAACCCATTCAGTCTTCCCTACAATCTCTGTTATCCTCTTTCACAATTGGGGAAATAGGCACAAGGAGGATGCGTCCTATCTCCAGGGCCACACAGCTAGCGAGGAGTGGAGCTGAATTTGGACTCAGGTGGCCTAGTACTACGTGCTTCTCTTAACGACAAGTCTACACCATCTCGTCAGCCCTCCTCCTGCGAACCTGGGGCCTCTAGTCGGGCAGGCTCAGGTCCCGTCTTGCCTGGAGGCATTTCCACTCATGGTCATCTTCCTGCTCAACTGGGAACCTCCCCCATTTTGGTCAGTTTAGGATCCAAGGGCCTGGTGCTGGGAATGCGGACAACAGGAGGGAAGGGTCAAGCGCAGGACTGTAAGGTCAGCCCTTGAATCCCGGCTATGCCGTTTGCTGGCTCAGTCACCTAACTTCTCTGAGCTTCCATTTCCGTATCTATAAAATCGCAGATGATGACGATGATAGTGACCTCATGAGGATTCAGTGAGATGGCTGTGGAATTACTAGCACAGACATTTACCTTCACTTTGCTACCTGCCCGGGGCCTCTCAATGCTTAAGCCAGGCTCACAGCAACCTTGCAAAGCAGATGTTCAATTCCCATTTTACAGACGAAGAAAGCCAGTCTCTAAATACCATCTCCACGCTAAACATCTCCAAACATACATCTCCTGCCAGCATCTTTCACCTGAACTCAGGCTTGAATACCCAGCTGCGACGGCACATGCCTGACTGAACTCAGCCTCCCGGCAGGAAACTGAACTTCTTCACCTCCCTGCGTGACCCCACCCCTCCTGTAGTCATCTTCACTTCAGAAAATGCCACCTCTGTCTTTCCAGGGACTCAGGCCCAAAACCTTAGTGTCCTCACCAGCTCCTCTCTTTCTCCAACCTCTGCTGCCCCACTTCGCAACCATCAGCCTTCAGAAGCCCTCTGGATCTGATCACTTCCCCCTGCTTCCACAGCCCCATCCCGGCGTGAGTCACCAAGCACTTGCTTGGATTATTGCAGCGTCCTCTGAACTATCTCCCCCATTCCGCCATTTCTCCCTACCCGATGGAAGTCAGATCACGTCTCTCCTATGCTCAACACCCTGCCGTGGCTCCCACGTTAACCAGAGTAAAAGACAAGGCCCTGGCAGTGGCCTATATGCCCTGCTCAGTCGACCCCTGCCTTGCCTCTCTGGCCACTCCCCTCCAGCCACACTGGCCTGCTCCCTGCTCTTGGAACACACCAAGCACTCTGCAGCCCTAGGGCCTTTGTACTTGCTGTTCCCTCTGCTTTGGACTCTCTTCCCAGAGATAACCATGCGGGTCCTTTCTCACCTCCTTCAGGTCTTTGCTCAGATGTGAATGTATTCAGGGCCTTCCTTGGCCACTCGTTTAAATGAACAAGCCCCCCTTCATCAGCACACCTTGGTCCCCTTCTGTCCATGGCACCCATCACCAACTGACAGGTGGAATTTTATTAACATTCTTATCATTATTAATTTAGAATATCTCTACCCACTGTGCCCCACAAGGGCAGGACTGTTTCTGGGGTGTCCACTGCAGCATCCTCGGCACCTCTGGGTCTGGTGTAGAGTGCTTGCTCAATAAATGTTTACTGAATGCACGAATGGGGGTCAGGAGTGGTTCTCTGACTTCCCCAGGCCACCAAGTTAGGACATGTTGGAGCTAGGATTTGAACCCAGGGGTCTGAGTCCCAAGCTGTGTCCTTAACCTCCCAGGGCCTGGTTCCAGGTCAGCACCCCAGAGATGGTGGCTGTCACTGTGATGACTTTTAAGGCAATATGCCCATCCTTCCCCGCCCACAAGAGAAGGCTGGGGGTGGGGGTGGGCAAAAGGGAGAGGTCAGGTCGGCTGTGGCCTCCCACCAGTAGGAGGTGACTCATCAACCTCGTGATGACAGATGACATTCCATCCCTTCCCTGGGGGTCTTTGGCCCCAGATAAAGGGAGCACCCTGCTTCTGGGAAGAGGAGGACAAACAAGTGGGAGAGCTGGCCAGGCTACTGCCTAGGGGGTTGCGTGTCTGAGCTAGAGGGCCACAGTGTTCAGTCGTGAAGGGGGGACAGCCCAGACTGACCCCTGAGCCTCCCTTCTGGGGTCAGAGACACAGCCTAAGTCCTCTTATCAGGAAAATGGAGCTTTCTCTGTGAAGTCAACACCCCAGCCACCCCCTCGGGCAGTCAGGGGAAAGCCTCTTGGTGTACCTCCATTTCCCCTTGGCATTTTTTCCTACTTCAGAAGAACTTGAGCCAGTTGGCAAACACATTTTGAAAAGGAACATCAAGGGGCCGCAGACTCTAGCCAGATGGGCAATATTTGATTTATATTTTAATTTTAAAAACTTCTAACTTAATAATACTTAAAGATAGTTCTGTTGCAAAAGACTCAAGCCACACACTCCCTACGGTGAGTTAATGGTATCTCTAGGATTGGGTTTGGCTGCAAGTAACAAGTAACAGACTCCAGTGGCTTTGCCAGCTAGAGGTTCCATTTTTCTTGTGTAAAAAGAAGGCCAGAGGTGGACTCGTTCAGGGACGTCACCAATGACCAGCTTCCTTGAATCCCACTTTGGTACGTGACTTTCAAACTCATGGCTCAAGAGGGCTGCTTCATTGCCTGGCATCTATGCTCAGCCCAGGAGAAGGGCAGAGAAGGGGCAAGACATGGGCCGAGTCCCCCTCTTAGAGCAAAAACATGGTGGCTTTCTCAGAGCCCTACCTGGTAGATTTGTATTTACATCTCACTGACCAGAATTGGGTCACGTGGCCACCCTACTGCACCCGTGTGCCTGCAAGGTGGGCTGGGTATGTGATAACTTTGCGTTGGCCCATTGCTGTCCCATTCAAAATTGGGGTCTTATTAGTGAGAAGAAAGGGGTGATGGATGATGGATGCTGAATGATGGTCCCTGCCTCAGATTTGTTTTGTGTGA
The DNA here is from genome assembly GCF_011762595.2 of Tursiops truncatus. NCBI lineage: Eukaryota > Metazoa > Chordata > Mammalia > Artiodactyla > Delphinidae > Tursiops > Tursiops truncatus. Next base: position 75,287,344 of record NC_047048.1, on the reverse strand, counting down.
TCTGAATAGAAACAGATTATAAATGTGATTTCTCGGCTTGCTTTTTTTTTGCCACCTAAAATTATGCATTTAGAGATTCACCTTATCATTATTTCAACCTGCTGCATAGAACTCCACGGGATGGATGTACCACAGATTATTTACCTCATCCCATGTTCATGGATATTTAGCTTCCCCTAAAAATGTTCACTATTTGAAACAATGCCTCAGTGAACCTCCTCATGAAGCACACTCTTCATGCCCGCTGTGCATTTCTACAAAGTGTAACTGGAACTGCGGGTAGACGGTGCGTCCGTTTAAAATGTCAGGAAGTGTTCCCAAATCAACACGAGGGCTTTGCCAGTTTACATTCCCTCCCACCCTGTACGAGAGGAACGGTCTCACTCACAGTCACCAGACAGGATATTATCACTTAAATTTTTTTTCCCGTGTGATGGGGAAATAATTATTATTTATGTTATAATTTGCATTTCCTTGATTAGTATTGAGGTGAATCCCCTTATCATTTATGTATTGGCTCTTTATATTTTCTGGTGTGTTAATTTGCCTTTTTAAATTATTTGGCATTGTCTCTCACTGATTTGGTTTTGTTTTTTCCTTTCTGATTGGTATGAGTCCTTTTCCATTTGGGCTACAAATCTTTTTTTTTAATTTTCTTATTTTTTAATTAAAAAAAATTTTTTTAGCCGCACCGCGCAGCATGCGGGATCTTAGTTCCCTGACCAGGGATTGAACCTGCGCACCCTGCAGTGGAAGCGCAGTCTTAACCACTGGACCGCCAGAGAAGTCCCCAAATCTTTTTTTTTTAAAATCAACTTTATTGAGGTATAATTTATGTACCATAAACTGCATCCAATTAAGGCGAGGTTTTTCAATCCCGTTTCTATTGACATTTTGGGTCAGATAATTCTTTGTTTGGGGCCTTCCTGTGCATTGCAAGATGTTTAGCAGCACTCTTGGCCTCTACCTCTAGACGCCAGCTGCACATTTTCCCAGTCATGACAACCACAAAAGTGTCAGGACATTTCCAAATGTCTCCTGGGGGCAAAATGATCCCCAGTTGAGAGCCTCCAACTTAAAGTGTACAGTTGATGAGCTCTGATAGATGTGTACACCCAAGAACCTATTAATACCTTCAAGATTTTTGTGTTTAGGTTGTAAATATTTCCCCCAGTCTGAGGCTTGGCTTCAGATCCATCACCTGCCCCCTTCTATTGGAGTGACCTCAATAGACTCATTTCTTTACTCTGAAACTCAGTTTCCCCAACTGTGAAGTGGGGATAATAATTCTGACCTGGCAGTGATGTTATGAGTCTTGAAGGCAATAGTGAATGTGGCTGGCATGTAGTAGGTGCTCAATAAAAGTCCCACTGCCCTTCCTCACTTTGTATGTACTCATTTAGTCAACAAATACTTACTGAGCACCTCCTATGTGCCAGGCCCTGTGTTAGTCTCTGGACACAGTGGAGAACAAGACAGACAACGGTCCATGTGCTCAGCTGGAGGAGACAGAGAAGAAACGAGCAAACGAATGAATGAACAAGAACAATGTGCCTACGATGATGCTGATCAGTGCTGGGAAGTCAATCAGATGGCGCAATGTGGTACACACCCGGGTGGGTGGTTGCTCTTTGGGAGAACAAGGAGGTGACATCTAAGTGGAGATGAAGCAGAAGGAGAAGCTGGGGCAGCAGAGAAGGGAGATCCAGGCAGAGGGAACAGCAAGTACGAAGGTGATGAAGCTGGAGCCAGTTGGATACCTCTGAGGAACAGCACGGAGCAAAAGTGGCTAGGACAGAGTGACCAGGGGAGGGACAGAGGTGAGACTCAAGGTCAGGGAGGTAAGGAGATGGGGGCGGACCACGCGGAGCCTTGGCCAACATGGACAGGAGTTCTACTGTAGTCTAACGTGCAGTGAGAAGTCAGTGGACAGGTTTTAGCTGGGGAGAGACAGGATTCCTCCACTCACCAAACATGGAGGTCTCACTCTGTACCGTACCCTGCAGATGGTACATTGGCTTATAGTTTGCCCACTTCTCCAGGCCTCTGCCTGCTGGTACCCTATAAATAACACTGATCTTAACAACACTAATAACCAACTTTTCTCTACAGGACCCAATGCCTCAAAGCCCCTTCGCATCTCTTTCCCCACTTGAGTCTTATACCAACCCTGAGAAGCCAACATGGGCTGCGGATGTGCATTTCACAGATAGGGAAGCTGAGGTGCAACCGCACAGCTGGAAAGCATCAAGCTGGGACTCGAACCCAGCATTCTCTGAGCTAAGCCTGCTTCTCTCGATCCCAGGTCACAGCACTTAGGGTGGAGGGTCAGGGGAGCGTCTTCTCTCTTCCTTCCTAAGATACCCCTTGATTCTGGGACTCAAATCTGCAGTGTTCCTATCAGGCCTATCCCACAGCAAGGCTCCTGGGCTGCCCACGGGGAGGGGAGCCCCATCCCCAGCCCTCTCTCAGGAGAGTAGGGAAGGCAGGTGCTCAGGGCTGGGCCCAAGTCCAGATAAAGTTGGGGCAGGGCAGGAAGTACAGTGGGCCCGGGGCCAGGTGGGACTAGGATTCAGGGCCTGTCCCACCTGTGGGCACTCATGGGGCCTCCTCCCTCTGGCTGAGGACTCTGCCCTGTTTCTGGACCAGTCCCTGGGGCTCCTTAGCTCCCACATCAGGTGGGGGTCTTGCAGCTGCCGACCCAGTACTGGTCGGGATACTGCTGGGCCAGGCCAGCCTCCCTGCCCCCAGCCACCTAAACCAGGCGGTGAGCCCCAGGATCTTCTGTGTAATAGGCACCCAGGAAACGCGTGTGAATCTGAACGAGGGCCTGCCTCAGTTTCTCCAGCTCGCACTTTAGCCTCTGCTGTTCATTCTCATTTGCCACGTGCCAGGCACACTGCTAGTTGCCGGGGATGCAACAGTGACGACCATACATGGTCCCTGTCCTCAAAGAGCTTACAGTCTGGCTGGGCCGATGGATGAGGAGCCAGATAACACTGTGCTCAGCGCTGAGGGTGAGGGTGGCAAGGACGACCAGTGTTGACCACCCTCCATCATCTTTTTCCTCATAATGAGAGAATTTGGGTGTGCTATCAGGGCACACACTGCCAAAAGAGTGATTACATTTCCCAGCCTCTTTTGCAGTTAGGTGTGATCATGTGACCAAGTTTTGGCCAATGGGATGTGAGTAGAAACCACTTCTGGGTCATGCCCTCAAAAGGAATAACACTTTCTCTCTTCCTGCTGACTGGAATGTAGGTGTGATGAAGGAGCTAAAGCAGCCATTTTGGACTTCACTGGAAGCTGTGGAATGAAGATAGTAGAGCAACTAGACAGAAGGAACCAGGGTTTCTAGAATGAACTTGCAGAACTAAACCAGCTCACCAAACTTGGACCTTCCACCTCTGTGCTGGAATTTAAATTTTGTCCCATTGAGCCACTGTGGCTCTCTGTTATAGCAGCTCAGAGGTAGCCTGACTTATACAGAGGGGTAAACACATGTTGTTGGGGAAGCCTCAGAGGTGTTTAACCCAGCCTGACAGGGGTAGGTCTGGAGGGCTTACTGGAGGAGACAACTTTTAGATGGAGGCTTGACAATGAGAAGATGGATTTTTCTAGACAAAGTTTCCAGGGAGGTGCATAGCATATGGGTAAATCTGGAGGCAAGAGAGAACATGGAGCTTTCAGGACACCTAAAGGAGCTGAGGGTGGCTGCATCACAGGGAACGATGGGGACAGGTGAAAGTGGGGCTGGATGGGTGGCAGGATTTACTCGAAGGGCCTGGAAAAGCCATGTGAAGCCCTTTGAATTTTGCCCTGAGGGTAAAGGGGAGCCACTGGAGGCTTGAGGCAGGAGGGTGAGGTGATTAGATTTGCTTCTTAGAAAGATCTCTATGGCTACGGGGTGGGAAATGGATTTATTCATTTATTTTTTTAAAAAACACAGGTTGTGCTACGTGCCAGGCACTGAGGATTATCAGTGAACAAAACAGATTTGGTTCCTATCCTTATGGAATTTGCAACCTGGTGGGGTGAGACATGAGTCAAATAACCATGTAAATAAACACGAAGCGTGATAAGGCCAACGCAGGGAGGTATGCATGGCTGTAAGGGAATATAAAGTGGGGGAGTCAGAAGAGCTTCCCAGGGAAAGGTGCTGGAGGAACAGTGGTGGGAAAGGTTCCAGGCCAAGGGAACAGCACAGGCATATGAGCCCAGACGGCCGCAGGGAGAACAAGGAGGGTCAAACAAAGGTGTTGGTAAAGATCGAGAAATACAGGCATAGATGGTGAGGGAAAGCAGGGAATCTCCAGGGCCAGCCAGCTTCTGGCTTGAGCAAGGTGGGCAACAACAGAGAAGGAATGAGGATGGGGAGGGAATTGGAAGTGAAGACCCTGAGTTCAAATATGGTATGTAGGATGTGAGGTTCCTGTGAGCCTTCCAAGTGGAGATGGTGAGTGGGTGGTTGGATACAGGGGTCTGGCTGCAGAGGGGCTCCCTGGCCAATTGTAGCTGTGGTCGTCCCATGCATGGACTCCCAGGCCAGAGCTCACCAAATCCTGGCTTCGGGGGCACATATTGTATCTCAGGAACTACGCCCATGGTAGACGTGGTACTTTCCCACTCACGTCTTCTCAGCTAGCAGGGTCCAGTTTTGTTGGATGTACATCTACCCAGGTGCTCAGGGACAGTTGCCCTCCTCACCTCAGAGTGAGTTATTATGGGTCTAAACCAACGATGGTCATTGTCACTTCCCTTTTCAGTGACTCGTTTGAAATTGGGCATGTGATGCAATCTTGGTCAATGGGAAGTCTTCAGGGGGCTTCTGGGAACATCTGTCTCCCTCATAAAAGGGGACACATGGAAGAAGATGCCTTTCCTCTTCTTTACTTGATGTTATCATGTCTGTGTGTGATGCCTGGGGCTGCAGCAGCCATCTTGAAACCATGAGGAAAATCATCAATAAATTGCTGAGAATGGCAGAGCAGGAAGATGGAAAGGATGTGAGTTTTTATTTACATCTTCATGCCTTCAAATTACACAACCATTATTAGATGAAATTATGAACTCCCCTTCCATTGTTTTGCCATCTTCATTTACCTTCTAGTCCTTGTGGCTGAACACAATCTAAGAAAGTGCTACATATGTATTGTTTTATTTAATCTTCTCAATTTTCCTCTGAGGTTGGTATTACTATCATAGCCATTTTATAAGTGAAGAAACAGGTTCATGGCAGGTAAGTGACTTTCCCAAGGTCACAAAGATAGTAAGTTATAGAGCTGGGATTTGAGTCAAGCCTGGTGTGATTCGAGAGTGCAACTGGGCTAAAGCCACACTCTCCATTTAAAAGTCTTTCTCTTAACACGTTTTTAGTAGGAAACCATAGCCCTGTTCTTATTTTTCCCTAGAAAACTGTTATTACGGTTGGTGGGAAATTCAGAGTGGGCTGCGTTTCTTTGCACACAGTTAATGTCTTTGATTATATGTTTCTGGCTTCTTCATTCTGAGAAAGGCTTCCATTGGTTGTACAATATAATCAAATCATTTCTTATGTAAACAGCCATCTGGCACAGAGTCAGCGACAGTTCCATCAGCGGGAAGGTGAAAATGAAACTGTGTTCCCAGCTCCGGAAAGCAATCTGCTGTTCAGCAGGAAAAGATCAAGGGTTAATGACACGGCGTTGGGCAAAGGCTGCCGCTGTGGCTCTGAGCATTATCAGGAGGTGGGAACAAAGAATGGTTGTTAAGTGGGTTTGTTAGAAAAGTTATTTCCTAATGTAATTCATGAAACGCTTGTCAGAACATTAAGCACATCCTTCGAAAGCACAAGAGAACTTAAAAAAAAAAAGAAGAAGAATATAGACAGAAAGAAAAGAGGCTTCTGAAGTCAATTATGGAACTCTTAGAAAGGGTTAATATCCTTAATATACAGAGTTCCTGGAAAACAATAGGAAAAGGAAGACACCTTATTATAAAATTGACTATTCACAAGTGAAGAATTACAAAAGACAGGTATATGTGTAAAGCAGGATCCACTCTGCCAGTAATCAAGGAAATGCAAATAAAAGCTACAATGATTTATCATTTTCCACCTATCAGATTGGCATAGTGTGGCAATGCACACCACAATGTTCAATGGGTAGGGATTTTAAAGTATTGCAGAAATCTAACTTTGGGGCACTTATCCTAAGGATGTAATAAGCCAAGCACTCTCTAGGGACAAGGGTGTTCACTGCAGCATTGTTTATCATAGTGAAAAATTGGGGGAAAACCCAGAAATGCCAAACTACAAAGGATTCATTAAGTAAACAATAAAATACTGTATTTAAATTAAATTGTATTAAATAATATTGAAAATTGTATTAAATACTAATTTAAAATGGCAATATAGAGAGATGCCATGACATATTGTAGAGAAAAAATTTTTCACACGCATGATCTAACTTGTACTAAGTTGTATGTGCACATGCACGAATATTAAAGAGTGTATGCTGGGCTTCCCTGGTGGCGCAGTGGTTGAGAGTCCGCCTGCCGATGCAGGGAACGCGGGTACGTGCCCCGGTCCGGGAGGATCCCACATGCCGCGGAGCAGCTGGGCCCGTGAGCCATGGCCGCTGAGCCTGCGCGTCCGGAGCCTGTGCTCCGCAACGGGAGAGGCCACAACAGTGAGAGGCCCGCGTACCGCAAATAAAAAAAAAAAAAAAAAGAGTGGATGCTAAAGGATGTTTACCAAAATGGCGGCAGTGTTTATTTCTAGATGGTAAAATTTTCAGTAGTAATTTTTCCTTTCATTTAAGTCAGTTTCTCAATCTTGGCACTACTGACATATTGGGCCAGATAATTTTTTGTTTCCGGGGACTGTCCTGGGCATTGCAGGATGTTTAGCACCATCCCTGGCCTCTACCCACCAGATGCCAGTAGCACCCCTGACCCCCCGAGTCATAACAACCAAAAATGTATCCAGACATTGTCCCATGTCTCCTGGGGGACAAAACCGCAGTCGTTTGAGAAGCACTGTTTTAAATACTTTTCTGCATTATTTAAATATTTTAACAACAAGCATGTATTGTTATCATAATCAGAAAAAAAGAAACACATTAAAAAATATTTAGTAAAGTCATTTGCAGCTTTGTGAATTGGCTGGGGGTTCAGTCAATGGAATTCAATCAGAGAGCAGAAAAATCTGTTATCTTCTTGCCTTTGATACAGGGTTCTGGTGAAATATCTAGACATTTGGCAATGTTTTCCCTGGATTGGTCTTTGCTCAAAGAACAACTTTTTTCCTCCAGATCAGATGTTAATATAATTAAGTTCCAGAATGGATGTTTTGACTCTCTTGCCACCTCACTCTTCTCTTGGTGACTGCTCCAATTTGGAGGGCTACCACACTTCTCTATTATAGCCCTCCTTTTGAGGGGAGCTGACTGTCCTCCTGACTCCAATCCCAAGCTAATTTTCAGAATCTCACCCTCTGGTCATGGCCACTGGCTCAAGGACGGACATGTAACCACTTTGGTCCATTGAGTCTCTAGAGGTAACTCAACACTGTGGGCTACTGGAAAAGATGCATTCCAAGTACTCTTAGAAGCCACTCAAAGAGACCTTCTGAGTCTGAATAGGTTGAGGCCTGGAATTGCTGTACCCATTTTAACACCACGAAGAAAACCAGCTAGAGGAAAATGTCAGCACACAGAAGTGGCAGAACCAGGTGAAACACAGAGGAAAAGATTGGAGCCCTGATCAAACCAAGCCTGAAGCTCACACTTCTGCTAGGCTTTTTGTTCATGGGAGCCAATAAATCCCTTTACAGTTAATCTCCTAAATTTCTATTACCTACAGCCCCAAACTAACTGATACAACCCCCTTTGATGACAGAAATCCCTCCCAAACTCCACTTCCACGTCACGTCAGCAAATATGTGTTAGACACGTACTGGATGCCAGGTCCAATGCCCGATCCTGGAAAAGCAAAGATGACATAATCCCTTCCCTGACAAACGTGCAGCCTGGTTGGGTGCGGAGGGGGTTGGAGAAAGAACAACAAATAGGCAATGTGATCTGTGCTGTGATGACAGGGACACAGGGACACAGTCCAGGCGTGGGGTGGGGAGAGGAAATCCTGACTGAGCCAGTCTTGAAGGGAGAGTGGGAGAGGGAACAGGATGTTTGGACAGGGGGAGCAGCATGTTTGCCAGCCTGGAGTTTGAGAGATTATTGTGGGCTCAGGGCAGGGAACCACCTGAAGGAAGGGAAGAACTGTTGGGGGAGGGGAAGCATGACCCCAGGGCACCCCACATAAAGGGGGCCCAGGTAGCGGCAGGGTCCCCAGAGAGAGCCCCGCAGCTTTGGGGCCCGGACCCTTGCCTCCCGCAGCCCTTGGTGCAATCCAGCTGTTGGCAGAGAAAGTAGGGGACTGGGGAGGGGGCACTTGTCAGAGTCCAACTTTTCCATTCCAAGGCTGGAAAAACTAAGGTATCAGTACAGATGACACTTTATGACAGATGTTCTTTCAACCACATTCATTCCATACAAGCTCTAGTATGTCAGAGGGCAACAATCAACCTGGGCCATGGCCCAGGCAGAGACAGGTAATCACCTAATGATTCTGAAAAATATAAACTCTTGTCAGCCATGCTCTGGAATCCTCTGTTGTGGTGTCTGACATTTCAAGGAAGTCAGGGAAGCCTTCCTGAAGGAGGTAGCACTTGAGCTGAGAGCTGAAGAGTAATAACAAGTTAGTTCCCTTGGCAAAGCCAAGGAAGAAGGGGTTTGGGGAGGAGGAAATAGCTTGTGGAAAGGCCCTGTGGCAGGAAGGCATGTGTGAGGATGAAGGGCTGATATGAACAAGTCCTTTCCTTTACACTGTGCTTTTTACGAGTCCTGGCAGCAAGCATGTGTTATTATCATGCAGTAAGGTAGGTCTTGTTATTACCATTTTATAGATGAGGAAACAGGCATAGACAAGCAAAGTGACCTTTCCAAGGACACACAGACAGGAAGCAGTGGAAATGGGAATTGAACTCATGTACTTAATCCTACTCAGCAGTTCTCAAAGTGTGGTCCAAGGATCCTTGGGGGTCCCCAAGACCCTTTCACAGGGTTCACAAGATTATTTGCCTTTTTCACTCTCATTCTTATAGGAGTGTAAAGAGTGTGAAAAGCTCATCATAGGTATTTAGATTCCACAGTGCAACTATACTTTAAGGAACGACCACTGCCAAGTTTGGGTGTAGCATTAAAGAACATGCACAATATTACAATATTCCCTCCTTTCCAAAGAGGTGCCTTTCTAAAGCTGTGATTTTTTTTTTTGGATACTTCAACCAAAACAAAAAATCACAACAGATGGAATGCAGAAGCAGATATGAGATCCAGATGTCTTCTATTACACTAGCCATTTGATAGAGTTGCAAAAATGTAAACAGTGCCCCTAATGCCACTTTTCTCAGTACATTTCTTTGCTTTGAAATCTATAGTTACTTATTATAAAAACCTGTTAATTATATTAACAGGTACTGGAATTACTAAGTGAATAAAATAAATATTTTATAAACTTAGTTTTCATTTCTAATATGAATACTGATTGATATAATCCACATAAACAAAAGCTCCTTGGGCTTTTCAATAATTTTTAAAAATTGTTTTAAAATCCTGAGACCAAATGTTTGGGAATGCTGCCTTCACTGATAATTCTTTCCTCTTCTCCTCCACCCCCCAGCCCCTCACCCTGATCCCTGGTTTTCTTCCTGTCTCCCCTGTTCCCCTCCCCCATGGAGGGCAGCCCTGGGCCAGTCTGTGCTCAGTGCCTCTGGGAAGGGGTGGGACACCAAATACTGGGATCCCAGGAGGTTTCCTAGCCTTGGAGTTTCAAAACCAAGGGGAGCAGGAAGAACTCATATTTGTGAAAAAACATCTTATAGAAAGCAAGTCACCCCTTCCAGAACCAGGGCCAGGGTTCCAGGGTGGGGATAGACAGAGGAGTGGTAGGGGTGGCCCCATGCCTGGGGTTGAGCCCAAAGAAGCCAGACTTCAGGTAGGAATGTCTTCTCCAGGATTCTGGAAAGGCATCCTTCATCCAGTCCTTGGGAGTGGCCAGGAAACAGCCAAAGGACCCCAGGACACAGGCGTTGGGGAACAGACAGGCACAGCACCATATGGCCTCACTGGTAAGAAAGAGCCCGTTCCAGATGCGTGTCCCTGCTCTCACTCTTGTCCCCAACACCTCGGCCTCACTAACAGCTGGGAACCCAGAATGGGGAAGTGGCCTGGGGAGAGGTGGGAATCAGCCATCAGCTGGCTTCCACCAGCCTGCCAGAATGATGGCACAAGATGGAAATTAAGTTCAGCTACAAAAAACCAAAATCCATACAGCTCCAGTCTGTGAACTGGGACTCATACCCACTACATATAAAAGCCCTGCTTATGTGGGATGTGCCTTCCTAGCCAGGCCTCTTTCTTTGGGCATCAGAGAGGTGGAGTCACTTGCTCAAGGCTGCACAGCAGGAAGGGCCAGTGGGATTTGCACTCAGGCCTGGCTCCAGTCCCCATGCCCTTGACCACCAATCTATGCTGCTAAGGGAGACTGTTCATTCCCAAGGCCTGGGCAGCCCCTGCCACAGAGTGGGGCTCAGAGTCTGAGGCTGGGCCTGGGCTTACAGCCCCTGGGATTGGAGGTTTGGACTCCAAGGGCCCTCGGCGGGGCAGAGGGCTGGTCGTCAGTGCAGGGCATGAGGGGCTGGGCCAGGTCCTCTTGCGCAGGCCTTGCCCCAGGTGCCCCTCTGCCTGCTGAGTACCCGGGAGGGGTGGGTGAGGCTGGCAAGACAGGTTCTTCAAGGTTCTCTGCCTGAGCTGGTGGCTTCCTGCACCCTCATGCTCCTCCTGGAGCGGAAGATGCATAGATGCTCCGGGAACAGGCCCGGAGAGGCCAAGAAATTGGCCAGGAGTCACACAGTGGGGTGTGGGAGAGCCACGGCCACACCTGAGAGAGCCTGGAGGGGAAGCAGAGGCCTGGGGGCAGAGGTGGGTCCCTGCACCAGCCGCCCCCCGTGGAGGGCTCTGGTGGGGGGATGCAGGGATGAGGTGCCAGATGGGTCCCTGACCTCAGCTACTTGGTCACTGTCCTTGACACTCCCTCCCTCACCCCCCGCCATATCCAAACCATCAAAACTGTCAGTTTTATGCCCTAAACATCTCTCCAATCAGACCATGTCTCCTCACCTCCACGACAACCCCCCGGCCAGGCCACCATCCTCTCCCGCCTAAATTGCGGCAGTCACTTCCTCTCTGCTCTCCCTGCTTCCACCCTTGCCTGCTGACGGTCTCCTCTCCATGTGCAGCCAGAGGGACCCTGGTAGAACCCGAGTCAAATTCTGTCCTTCCCCTGCCTACAACCTGCCATGGCTCTCAGCTCACTCAGGAAAAATACAAACTCCTGCCCATGGCCACAGGCTCCTGTCTTATCACCACTGCCCACCACCACTGCCCCTCCAATCTGTGGCCCCAGGCAGATGAAACAATTTGCAATTTCTTAATACCCCACGCTTTGTCCAGAATCGTGTCTGATTCTTTTCAGTATCTCTGCCACCTTCACATTATGTGGACTTGTTTGTTGAGTGATTAAACAACTGTCAGGATGCGTGAGGACAGAGAGGCAGAGAAGGGGTGAGGCAGTGTGAAATGTGGACTGAACCCCTACTCCATGAACAGACAGACACTGTGCCTGTCCTCGTGGAGCAGATGTCCTGGTGCGGTTGGAGGCTGGGTCGGACAAGCTACCTGACAATTACAAGATGGTATCATCAGGTCACTGACGGTGGATTGTGGGAGCACCTAGAAGACTCCTGACCCCACCTGGGGCTGGGAAGGCTGCTCATGGGTGGCATCAAAAGGGACCTGAAGTACGGAGAGGAATGAAAGGACGAGGGCAGAGGGCTGGGAGTGAGTGTTCCTGAAAGAAAGAAGGGCATGAACAAACGCCGGGCCCATTGCTGCCCACCCAGGGCGACTTTGCTCTCCCTGGAGAATTTGGCAGCGTCTGGAGATATTTTTTGGTTGTCCCAACTGGAGAGGGGTATGCGGCAGAGGCCAGGAGTGCTGCTGAACACCCTACAGCGCACCCGCCCCCAACCAAGAATGTTCCCACCTGAGGTTGAGGCCAACCCTCGGGGGAACTAGAAGTTGAGTCTGGCTGGAGCGAAGATGCAAGAAAAGCTCAGTAAAAGGGAGAATGGAAAGAAGTTCGGGCAGCAGCAGCCTCGTCCAGGGGAGGACCTTGCTCAGATTCAGGGTTCAGAAAGCCACCTCTGGCCAGTGTGGACGGGACTCTAGGGGTCCCAGGGTGGCATGTGGGAAGGACAGGCTGTACTGCCTTAGATTCCACCAAGATGCCTCTGACTGCGTGTGGAGAACGGATCAGATGGGCGAGGGCAGAAGCAGGGAGGCCAGCGGGGAGACTGCTGCAGTGGTCCAGGTGAGCAGTGGTGAGTGCTGGGCCCAGGTGGAGGCAGGGAGATGCAATAAGTTATTTAGGAGGTGTGGTGCCAGGGTTGATGGGGGATGAGAGGCAGAGTGACAGGGAGCTGCTCAGAAGCTTCTAGCTTGGTAGCGCACCTGGACACGAGTACCCCTGGGTGTTTCTTTTCACATCATGGCTCCTGAGGGCTGAGAAGAGGGTGTTGCTGGGAAAAGTCCCAAGTTCCAAAGCCATTTCTCAGAAGCATGAGTTTCTTCTGTCTGACTAGCCCGGGTTCAAATTTGGGTGGGTCCTTCGGTGCTCAGCGCCTCAGGGCCCTCACCAGCCAAGTGGGCATAACAGAGACTTCCTCAGAAGGTTGCCGTGACTTTTAAAATAAGATAATACGTGAACAATCCATGGCACAGAGTTCCAGCATTCAATGATTGCCTGTTAACGTTCTTATCGCTAGAGGAGTAGTAGTATTGTCTGGGCACAGAAAATAATTCACTTTAGTTCCCCTCCCCAGCCAGAAGGGCTGGTTTTGGCTTCAGATCACCTGTGGACATCAGAGCCGACGCAGGCCCACGAATAGAAGCCAGGGTGAAGCTCCCAGGAGGATTAACCACAGGGATGTTCCTGTCAGAATCGACAGTTTGCGAAAAAGTGTGGTTTGTGGGGCGCTGGAGTGGAAAGGAGAGGGTTTCGGGGCTGAAGGAGCTGAACACTGACCCCGCTCCCTCAATCAGATGCTGTGGGGCCTTGGGCAGGTTCCTGAGCCTCTTGGAGCCTCAGTCTCCCCATCCATCAAATGGGAACTTTCTAACTTCCTGCACAGGTTGCTGGGAGGTGAAATTGCACCCTCTCTGTTCTGCTCTTGAGATACAAGAGTGACAACCTTCTGGGGACAGCAACCTGGCCCCTTTGAGAGCTGAGGGCTACCTGGTGCCAGGCACTTGCCACTATTGTCTCATAGGCTGTCACAATGACCATCAGTTGTCCTCCCCACTGCAGAAGAGGATGCAGAAGCTTGGCCTCACAGCGCTGAGAATATGCCAAGTTTGGCACCCTCCCGGCCAAGGTGTCGCTTCAGTCTTTAAAGACAGTCACTGGGCCCTATCATCCCAAGCCAGGAACTGGGGCCAGATGGCGGCAAATCCATGGGCATCTGTTGCACGATCAAGCGATGGGGAGAAACGCTGTTTGTAATTAAACAAAGGAACTGGGACAGCAGGGGCATGGGGAGGCTGCCCCTCCAGCAGCCTGGAAGATTCTGGATGGGGTGTGGGCCACGAAGCCTGCAGAGGTCCTGGTCCCTGGGTGCCACCTCCATACATTCCCTGGCCCCACCTCTGCCAGCTGCCTGCCTTGGGTCTGGACTTTCCTCTCTTTGTGCCTTGGCTTCCCAGCTGGCAGGAAGAGCAGGGCTTGACCAGCTCTGTCCCATCAGTGCCCACCCCAGGGCCTTTGCACTGCGGTTCTCTCTGCCTGGAGGGTGCTTCCCACACCTAGATCTTCCTGGGAAGGCCCCTTCTCCTCCTTCAGCTCAGATGCTTCTTCTTCCTAGACCCCTCTCGACCACCTGGTCACTGTCCCGTCACCTTGTTCTATTTTTTCCATAGCACTCACCATCCGAAATCATCCTGTTTACCTCTGTGTTGACTCATCTGTTGCCCATCCCCACACTGGAATGTCATCAGCTCCTAGGAGACAGGGAGTTTGTCGAATTCAATGCTGTGTCCACAGTGCCTAGCTCAGTGTCTAGCACACAGTAGGTGCTCTATAAGTTAAACAAGCAAAGGCCCCTGGGTCACTTTGTTCCCTTTTATCTCACTCTCTTTGTTCCACAGCTGGGGAGCCATTATACAGATGAGAAAAACTGAGGCAGGCGAAAGGGAACACGCCTTGTCAGGGATAGTCTCCACAAATAAAGCACCTACTACACAACAGCCACTGAGCCATAGCTCATAATCTAAAGTTCTGGGGCTCTAAGGGCAGGCTGCATGGGTTCAAATCTCAGCTCTGCCACTCTCTGGCTGGGTGGGCTTCGATGAATGACTGTGCTTCTCTCTGTGCCTTAGTTTCCTCATCTATAAACATTAGATGGTTATACTTAACTTTCAGGGTTATCACTGAGAGGGTCAGATGAGTTAATACATAAAAAGTGTTGAGGTACCAATAAATGTCAGATATAGTGTTCCATAAGATATTTGTTGAATTAAGGTGGTGTGATAATGGCCCCATTTCACAGACGGGAAAACTGAGGCACAGGGTGGTGAAACTAATTAAGCAATGGAACTGGGTATCAAGTCCCTGTCTATCCAACTCTAAAGGCCACCTTCAGGCAAAGGAGGTAGTGCTGGGGGAAAACCTAGGTCTCAAGACTCCCACGTGGTGGAAAGCCAATGACTAGAGCCTGAAGTCTCTCCCCAGGGGAAGGCAGGCACTGGCGATGACTCCATCACAGCGCCCTTGGGGGACGGCTGTGCCTGGCCAGCCCCCATTTCCTGATGAGAAGCCCCACTCCACCATTCTCAGTCCACAGGGTTTGAGTGGAGTTGACCTCATCCATGGCCTGAAGGATGGTCACATAGCCCTGGTCACAGAGCCTGGCCATGGCCACAGGGTTTGGTTCAGAGATGGCCACACAACCCCACCTAAATGAGAACTGGTCCTGGGACTTCTACAGGAATAGTTGAGAAAGAGAACTCACTTTTCTGGGTTACTGGCCTGAAAAGGTAACAGCAGTAGTAGTAGTAGCAGTAATAGTAGCAGTAGTAATAAAATAATAGCCAATATCATAGAGCATTGGGTATATTAAGTGCTGTTTAGTGCTTCACAAACATCAGTTCATCTTCCAGAGAGACGTGGAAACTGATGATAGCATTCAAGCACCTGGATGCAGCTACTTCTGAAGCAAGGTCGCCCCTGACGTTTTTTTACATGACCCAATAAATTCTCTTTTGCTTAGACCAGTTGGAGTCGGGTTTCTATCCCTGACTAATCCACCTGCCTTCCAGACATTATCTAAGCTTCTATCTCTCCATCATTACTGTAGCTGCAACGGCACGCCTGTTAACTGTTTTACGCCTGTCTCTGACTCACAGGTTTCCACTGTAGATCTTGGGCCCTCCTGCCCATACAGAGGCCGCAGGTCTGCCCCCTTTCCCATGTGCCCCAAGCAGGAGACTGGGTGTGTGGGTGATACACATATCCTTGTTCCAGGAAGGAGCTCTGTGGGGTTTGCTTGGCCCCAAAACAGACCTCATTATTAGTGTAATGACTGTTAATAAATAGTCCTAGCTCCCGTGCCAGGCCAGCTGCTTTGCACGCATGGTGATCTCATCCAGCCCTCCTGACATCCCTGTGAGGCAGGCATTGTGATCCCCATTTTAAAGATGAGGAAAATGAGGGTCCGAGAAGCAAGGCCTGACTCACAGCTCCTGAGCCGCAGAGCCCACGCTCCCAGCTCCATGTCCCTTCCAGGACGTGAGGCTCACTGCCCCGGGTGTTAGAACTCAAGGTCGACTTGGTTTATAATACATGTGTTGAGTCTATATGTATGGAAAATGCATATATGTAGGTGTTATATAGGTTTGGAATCTGTATCTGTGTAGAATGTGGGTGTGTAATATGTGTACAGTATACACGTAGAACTATGTGAATGTGGAATATGTGTATATGTGTAGACTCTATATATTTGTAGAATACATGTATGTGTGTATATAATGTATGAAAGGGTCTATATGCATGTGGAATATATGTGTAATAATATACGTGTAAAATGTCTATGCGGAATATATGTATGTGTGTGTATATGTATAAAATCTTTATGTGTGTAGAATATATGAATATATGTATATAACAGATGGAAAGGGTCTATATGTATGTAGAATATATGTGTGTATATATGTATAAAATCTATATGAATGCAGAATATATGTATATGTGTAAAATCTATGAGCATGTAGAATATATAAATATGTGCATATAATACAGGTGGGAAATCTGTATGTATGTAGTGTATATATACATGTGTGTGTAGAATCTATATGTATGGAGAGTGTGAGAGTGTGTGCGTGTACATGTGCTTGGAACCTCCTTGGTTCGCCTGTCCTGTGTCTCTGGGCAGCAGGTAGGTTGTGCAGTGAAAGAAAACAGTGAAACAGTGTGCAGTGAAAGAAAACAGTGATCACCTCTTCCCAGTCCTATCTGTACTATCTTGGGCCACTGTCACCTCCCCTCTGGACCACAGCAGTCGCCTCTTCCCTGGCTTCCCTGCTTCTGCCCCTTCCCCCACCCCACAGTCCATTCTGTGGGCTTGGGCCAGAGGCGTGCTGTTAGAACCTAGACCAGATCGGGCTCCCACCTCAGAGTAAAACCAAAGTCCTCACCAGAGCCCACAAGGCCCTGCCTGGTCTGGCCCCTTTGTGACTTCCTTGATCTCATCAATCTCCCTCCTTCAGCCCCAGCCACAGTGACCTCGATCACACCAGGTTTCCTCCTGCTTCAGGGCCTTTGCACGTGCAGTTCCTCTACCTCAAATATGACTTCTTTCAAGTTTCAGCCGACATGCCACCTCCTCAGAGAAGCCTTCCCTGACTACCCCATCTAAAACACCACCCTGATTCTCTCCAGCTTCTCACCCTGCTTTGAGGTCCTGAAGCTTCTCCCCGTGTGGCATTCTGAGCTGGGTATATGGCTTATCTCTCATTGCCTGTCTCTCCCACTAGACCTGTGCCTCTACACACCTCACTGAGCATACTAAGTACTCAGCCTGTGGTCCATGAGTGAAGGAATACTAGCCAGTCACAAACCCTGCCAGCATTCAGGTCACCCTTCGCCTGGTCGAACCTCTTCTTGGGCCACACAAGATTTTCACATCTGGTCTCTCCCCACCGCTGTCTTCTCTCCACCACCCCCTCCTTGACCTTGAGGCCCCCTGTCTGGCCCCCAGAAAAGGCTCCAACTTCCTCCTGGGGGCTCTCGGGGTCCTTCCTGACTCCACGGCCTGATGGTGGAGGGGTATCATCCCTCCAGATCCACGCGGTTGGAGAGCGATAGCTCAGCAGGCCTCCCAGCCCAACCTCTTCTTCTAGGATCACTGCCATCTTTCTTGTGCTCACAAGGCTTCTCTTTTCACTTTACCCACAGGGCTGAGGCAGGGGAGAGGAAGGGAGCAGGAAAGCAGCCCCCGCCCCACCACGCGCATGAACTGGATTCCAGAAACTTCACAGATAGACACAGCGCAAGACGCTGGGTTTGGTCCGCCGGACTCCGGAGCTGGTCTGAGCCCCGGGCTCAGCCAACTCTATTTCCTTCTCGTTTGGGGCTAGAGGTTAACAAACAGAACTTTTCTCTGCTTGCATTTAATTGTTTATTTTTAAAAGGAGCAAAAAGGGAAGTGTCCGGAGCAACCCCTACTCCAGGGCGGTTCTCTACGGGCCGCAGAGCCCCAGGGGGAAATTCTGTCCTCTGGGGCAGTCCCATGCGCTCTGCGGGAACCCGGCGTTCCAGGTACTGAATATCCGGGTAGCTGAGGATGACCTCCTCAACCAGGCAGCGGAAGAGTGTGGCCTGCGGTTGACTCTGACCAGCCCAAGGAGCTCTGTTAGGCAAACACTTTTAAATTTTAACAGCTTTATTAAGATGTAATTCACATACCATACAATTCACCCACTTAAAGTGTACAATTCGATGGTCCTGAGTATGTTCACAGAGTGCCACAACGATCACCGCCATCTATTCTACACCCCCAAATACCCCGGACCCATTAGCAGTCACTTCCCATTTCCCCTGCCCCCAAACCCTGGCAACTACTGATCCACTTTCTGTTTCTATAGATTTGCCTATTCTGGACATTAAATATAAATGGAGTCATACAGTATATGGCCTTTTGTGTCCGACTTCTTTCACTTAGCATAAGGTTTTCAAGGTTCATCCACACTGTAGTATGAATCAGTACTTGACTCCTTCTTCATGCTAAGTAGTATTCCATTGTATGACCAAACCACATTCTTTGATCTATTTCTCAGTTGATGGACATTTGGGTCGTTTCCACTTTTTGGCTACTATGAAGAATGTTGTCATGGACATTCACATGCAAGTTTTTGTGTAGACACATGTTTCCCGTTCTCTTGGGGATATACCCAGGAGTGGAATTCCTGGGTCATATGGTTAACTCTGTGTTTAACCTTTCGGGGAAGCACCAGACTGTTCCCCAAGGTGTCTGCACCGTTTTTACAATCCCTCCCGCAGAGTAGGAGGGTTCCAACAGCTCCGTATCCTTGCCAACACTTGCTGCCATCCGTCTTTATCATCATAGCCTTCCTAGAAGGTGTGCGGGTACTAGGCCAATGCTTTCTCTTAATTAGTCAGAAACACTTAAAATGGAGAGAGTTGATATAAAGATCTGGACTTCTGACTTGTCTTGAGGACAACGGCTTTCTGGCATTACTGGGATGTGTTCGCCATAGAAGCTGACTCACGGTTGTCCCTCCGGGTCACCACAGTCCTCACCCAGCCACCTCCCTTGTTGAAAGGACTGTGGCTCCTCTGCCATTTAGGTCTGTAATGCTCGTCTGGGTCCAGTTGAGATTTGCAAACACAATGAACCTTCGCCATACAGCCTTTCTGGAATCATCTTCCCTCAAGCCAACTAGGAGGTGAACTGCAAATGAGTTTTAACTCGTAGTATCCCACACTGATGTGTTGTATCAGCATGACGGTCCTGTAAGGATTCACTGTCCCTATTTCCAGATGAGGAAGCTGAGGCTTCCAGAGGAGAGGGACGTGACCTACCCTGAGTCACATGCTGGTGAGGCCCTGGGCTGGGGGCTGGGGTCTGACCGGGGTCTTCCATGATATCACAAGGTCTTTCCAGGTCCTTTGGTCTTTCTCCTCACATCCTAACGTCCTAACCCTGCAGGGAGAGACTCCAGGTCAAGATCTCTTTCTTGAAAGCACTATATTCGAGCAGAAAAGCCTAGAAAGGCCAGTCTTTCCACCGCAGAGTTTCATACAGTCCTGATCTGTGCAGGCAGCCTTGAGTTCATGTGTTCAAATCCTCAACTGACTGACTGACTGTATTCACTGGACCTGTGGGCTCCAGAGGGCAGGAACCTGACCTGTTTGTCCACTACCATGCCCCCTGTGAAAAGCATCAGCTGGTACCTACTATGGAGATATCTGATTGATGAATGAATAAACCGATGATATATTTTAAAATAGAAATTCCAATTTTTTTCTTCCTAACTTTTTCTTCTACAAAGGTGCTTTGTTAAACGTCTAACGAAACATGGTTGAAGTTCCATACCAGAGTGCTTGGATTCACACCGTGGCTCCTTCACCTATTAGCATGTTACTCAACCTCTCTGGGCCTCGTTTCCCTCATTTAGGAAATGGGGATAAGCAAGGTATCTACCCCAAAGTTAGTCCACGTAACTGCTCGGGACACTGTTAGAATCGGTAGCTATAATCATTATCATCATCATCATCACCATCATCATTTCTGTTTCCATCTGTGAAATGGGCCAGGGGCTCCCAGGACCAGGGTGAATGGAGGTGTTATCTTGGGATGACTCAGATTCCGGGCTGCAATGTGAAGGGTTCACAGGAAGGGACACAGTGTCCCCTGAGAAATAACAAGGAACCAACGGGTTGATGAGTATGAGGGGAAGTGAATAAATGGTGGTTAGCACGAGCTGGAAGATGCATGCTTGCCTGAGTTGCTTAATCCATCCGGTGACAGGGATGCTCTCTGACTCCCTGGGGGAGCCAGGTATGGGTCCTGGGGCCAGGAAGGTGCTCAGGGCACAGTGTGGAGGTGTTGGGGGGTCTGGCCGGCGAGGCAGGAGGCCCCAGGCCTGAATGCTGGAGGTGTTGGAGAGCGTGGGAGGATCCCCACGACTTCTGGCTCTGGAGGCCCCAAGCAGTGGTGATGCTGCGGGGTCTTCGGAGGGAGGAGTGAAGGCTGCCTCGGCCGTTTCTGCCTTAATGCCAGGGTGTTCCTCAATCTCTCATCTTCTTGAGATCCCTCTCCTTTCACTTTTAAGAAGAAAAACACTTTTCTCTCAAGATGGGGATGGTGGTGGCTGCCCTACACCTCGAGAGATTCTCAGGGGCTCACACTTCTCCTTGAAGTTTCTTTACCTACTTTGGTTGAATCCTTTCTTTCCACCCCAGTCTCACCTCTTGAGGCTGCCAGTCTCGTTCTGCACCTGCCATCCACATCGGGTCAGCCCAAGTTCCTTCATCCCTCACTCCAAGTAATAATAACAATGGCAAGAATGGTGATAGCCCACATTTTTTGAGCACTTACCATGTGCCTGGCACTGTGCCTGTTACTTTACCGGAAATAACTCATTTCATCCATCCTTATAACACCCTGTGTAATAGGTGGCCCTATTACTACCCCAGTTCACAGATGGGGAAACCGAGGCCCAGAGAGGCAAAGTCTGAACTCCATGGAGGAACTGGCAGGTGGTCTCTTGGAAGTCCTCCTGCCTGAGCCCTGAGTACATCTCCAGGCCACAGAATATGTCTGGCAGCCAGACGAGGACCCGGGCATCGGATATCTCTGGCAATAAGAGTGAGTCCCTCTGTGTTATTTAGGAGGCAGGCAGAAAATGTCAAGGGCAATTTAGAAGCAACAACTTATCTATGGGATTTGGCACATTGATCCAGTGCTCTTGGCCACGAGGAATAAAACTTCAATCTAAAGAGGCTTTGAAAACAAGGAAATTATTATCTCGTAGATCGGAAGTTTGGAAGTGATGGGGAATCAGGGATTGGTTAATTCAGCAGTTTAATAATATCAACAAGGACCCAGGTCCTGGGACTTAGGTTTCGCCCTCCAACTGGCTCTCCTCATTGCCTCAAGATGGCTGCAGACTTCATGACCTCTCCCCAGCAACGCTAGAGGGAAAAGAGCCTGCCCCTTTTTTGCCTCTAAGAACTTTCATATATAATTTTTTAAATGTTGGTATCATTGGGAACTCCACATAATGTTGTTTCATAAATGCCTTTTTAAAAATTGTAGTGAGAGCATTTAACACGAGGCCTATCCTTTTAACAAATTTTTAAGTGTACCACACATTACTGTTAAGACACCCTGTTGTAGAGCAGATCCTGAGAACTTAATTCATCTTACACAACTGAAACTCTATATCCATTGAATTGCAACTCCTCGTTTCCCCTCCCTCCAGACCGAGGTCAACCACCATTCTACTCTCTGCTTTTACGAGTTTCACTACTTTAAATACTTGATATAAGTGGAATCATACAGAATTTGTCCTTCTGTGACTAGCTTGTTTCACTTAGCATAACAATCCAGCAATCCCGCTTCTGGGTATTTATCCAAAAGAATTGAAATGAGGATCTCAGAGAGGTATCTGCACTCCCTCATTCTTTGCAGCATCATTCACAATAGCCAAGATGTGAAAACAACCTAAGTGTCCATTGACAGATGAATGGATAAAGAAAATGTGGTGTATACATTCCATGGAATATTATTAAACCTTAAAAAGGAAGGGAATCCTGTATTATGCTAAGTGAAATGAGCCTCTGTCTCTTTTGAAGAGCTAGGCAACCTTTCCCAGAATCTCCCAGTGGATTTCCCAGCATGTACCATTGACCAGAATTGAGTCCCATGCCCTTCCCTGAGTCCATGAGATGGGGGGGTACCTGGGCAAAATGAGCAAAATGGGTCTTTTAGGAAGGAGCAAGTGGGAGGAGTGGCTGAAATGAGGACTAGCTCGTTACAGGTACCAGCACGTCCACCCTGCGCTATCTGAACTCTCGGAACTGCCTCCGTTTCTGTGCTTTTTTGACCTCATACTGCCCCTTCCTCATAAATTCCGTAAGCTTACCGTGTTCCTCCAATAAATTCCCTTCCTGCTTAACTTAGCCAGATCTGACCCTCACTGAGACACTTGAATTTCGTAAATGATCGTGGGCACTGTTATCACCACATTACCATTGCTGGTATTTATTCAGCGCTTGCTACATGTGAAGTCCTATGCAAAGCTCTTTGCTTCCACCAGGGGTTCTCAATCAGGGGTGATTTGCCCTGCACGGGACATTTGGCAATGTCTGAAGACATCTGTGGTTGGCACGACTCGGGGTAGGGAGTACCACTAGTGGGTAGAGAAGGTAAAGGATGCTCCTAAACTATCCTGCAACGCATAGGATGGCCTCAGCAGCAAAGAATGAGCTGCCCCAAGTGCCAGTAGCAAGAAGGCTGAGAAACCCTCTCCTGACCAGTTCTGGAGGGAGGACTCCTGCTCACGGCGCTTCAGAGAGAAGTCTGGTCCCGAACGCCCGTCATGCCCACGTTGAGAACCCTTGCCTTACGCTACTAAGTAGAGAATGGCTGAGAAGCATTGCTGTGTGCCAAGGACCGTGCTGAGAAGCTGTAAGGCCAGAGGTCCAGCCCTGGCCCCTCAAAAGCGGGAGCCCATTTTACTTCTTTGGGTTATCCTGTTTGCCCGCTGCCTGGTTCCAAAAGTTGCTTGAGGCACAGCTAGAGCCCGGGATCGTTATCCAGAAGAGAGAAAAGAGACAAATGCTATATCAGCTCCATGGATAAATATTCAAAGCAGTTCTTCAATGAGGGAATTTCACTTGGGGTCTTGAAGGGTGAAGGGATGGGCAGTGAGATGGCAAGAGATTTATTCAGAAGAAAGCTCTTGTATTTCTCAGGAATTTTTATAGCTGCAAGCAATGGAAATCCAACCCAAAATTCATTTTAAAACAGAGAACGAGAAAGAAAAACATATTGACTTATATAACGGAGAAGTTCAGGGCTATGTTAGCTTCAGATACAGCTGGATCCAGGAGCACCCATGATGTTGTTAGGACTCAGGCTGTCCCCAACTCTCTGCTCTGCCTTGCCCTGTGTTGGCTGTATTTTCAGGCAGTCTTTACTGCCTGAAAATACTTTACTGTATTTTCAGGCAGTCTTTACTGTCATGGTGGCACAGCTGCTACAGGCTGAGATCTCACTAGCTCAGCCACCTCAAGGCAACAACGTCCTCTCTTCTGCTCCACAGAACTGAGTTCTCTTGGCTTTGACTGGATCATGTGCCCACCCCTGAACCAATCAACGTAGCCAGGGGTCTGGGAAGCTTTGATTGGCCAGGCCTGGGCCATGAGTCTGTCTACCCCTGGGGATGGGGCCAGCTCACCTGATGGGGTGGTGCACCCCAGGGGGAAAATCAGAGTGTGTTCTCCAGAAGAAGGGGGAACGGGCACTGAGTGGGCCCATACCACTGGGAATGCAGTATCCTCAACAGTTCACCCACCGAATCTGACAAGGACCTGCTTTGAGCCTGGCATCGAGCCCAGAAATAAATCTGGCACTTTTCTGCCCATGGGAGGAGGGAAAGATATAAATAAGTGTAATTCAAAGCACTGTGTGAAAAGTTCTGGGAGAAAGAAACAAACAAAAGGCTACAGACATTAGAGGCAAGGCGTGTACACTCATCCCTGTGGTGGGAAAGGGCACTCAGCTGGCAGGGACAGCTTAGGTAAGGCTGAGGATGTGGGAAGGGACAGGGTGTGTCTGAGGAGCCAGAGGTCAGCTGCTTGGTTGGCCATACGAGGGACGAGGCTGCAAAAGTCAGGGTAGATGGTGCAGGCCTGGGATAACCCAGCTGAGGCTTTTGGACTTTATCCGGGGCAGTGGGGGGCCATTGATGGTTCTAGAGCAGAGCAGAGACAGGATCTAGAGTTGTGCTTTCTGAAGACGAACAGGTGTGGAAGAGGAAGGGCTAGAGCATGGAAAGGCTGGGAGGAAAATTGGATGGCTGTCGAATTGTCCTGGGGCAGGTACTGGGCACTGGAACCAGGACAAAGGCCTTGGGGAGGTGGCAGGCTGTGGCTTTCCTTATTCATCTGCCCACAGAACCCCTCAACTCGGCGCACCCTAAACTGAGCGCAGCATCTGCTCCCACATCCCTATTACAGAAAGTGGTCCCACCAGCCTCCCAGTTACTTGGACCAGAAACCCTGGAGCTGTCCTGGACTCCTCTCTGTCCTCTGTGAGCCCCACAGCCCCCAGTAGGCAACGCTGTTGGCTCCAGCTTTCAAAATACACCCTGAATGCCACTTCTCACCAACTCTGTGCTCATCACCCTGGGTCAGGTCACTCCTCCTGGCCCCCATCCTCACCCTCACTCTCTCCCCACCCCACCCCCACCCCCCGCCCCACTGTATTCTCCTTATAGCAGCCAGAGGGATCCTTTAAAAAGACAAAGCCCCTTTTGTAACATGAACTCGAAAGGCACTTCCTGCACCATCCCCGCTCAGAGCCCTCCCGTGGGACTTCATCGCATTAGAAGGAAATCCAAAATTCCCTGGCCTGGAGTCCCTGCACCATCTGACCCCATGACCCTTTGGTCCTCCCCTCCCTGACTCTCCCCTTGTTCACTCCGCACCAGCCACACCGCTCTCCTCCCTATTCTGCAAACAGGCCAAGATATTCCCTACTCTAGGCCCTTTCACTGTCCCCCAGGGATGGGGCACATACGAGGGTGCCTAATAAATGTGTGTGTGTGGCAGGGCGTGAATGGAGGACAGAGAGACGGAGGCCTGAACCCCGACGGTGGTGTGAGGAGAGGGTTGGGGCCCGTGGGCAGACACCAAGGCATCCAGTTAGGCTGAGCAGCGCCCCAGCTGGTCCCCGAGGAAGGGACCGTGAACACCCCGGCCAGCTCCACAGCCCACTTCTGCTGATCAGCCCCGTGCCCGCCGCATGCCCCAGGCCAGGGCTGGGAGTCAGGAGAAAGGAGGAAGGAAGGGAGAGGACAGAGGAGCCTTGTTCTTTGACCGGCCCAGTCCCCCTCTCCAGCTCCTGGCCCTCCTCGAGATGCAGGGACACAGGGTGCAGGGGAGCCAGAGCTGATGACCAGGTGGCAGGGGGCTGGACACAATGACCTTGCGAAGTCACCTCGCCACCCAATTGGTCTCTGAGGTCTCCTGTCATTCTTTCTTAGAAAGACTGAAAGATCATGAAGCCATCTCCTCGACAAGCACGTGGACTTGAGAAATATTTGCCCAACGGCTCCTTGGGCCATCAGCGCCATCGGTGGGACATTTTTAGCAGAGCTGCCAAGTGGACTTCCCCCACCCCACCCCGAACCAAAGGGTTCTGCTTGATGTTACCGACAGGGGGACAGGGATCCTGGGAAATGGGGTGGGTGGGACCCCAATATTTGGCAATGTCCTGAGGCCTCGGAGATCGTTAAAGCTGATGCATGTGCCAGGTGGGGAACTGAGTCACTGATTCCTCGCGGGGGCGGGAAACCACCAGCGCACAGTGCCTGCCGGAGCCAACCTGTCCTTGAACCATGGAGACTAAAGACAGGAGATGTTGGGCCCAGTGAGGGCTCAGCAGATCCAGATGTGCAGGACAAAGGGCAGAAAAGGGAATGGGACCCCAATTCCTGGGTGAACTGCCCGGGCTTCTATGCTTCCAGACGCTCATCTCCAAGCCCATTCCCAAGTTAATAGTAACAGTTGACAGCTCACGTTCCTAGTCCAGTATTTTATACCCATCATTCAGTTTCATTCACTCGACAAAAATTTACTGAGCGCCAACACCATTCTAGATATTAATAATGACCAAAACACCCAAAACTTCCTGCTTTCCTGGAAATGACACCCTAGTGCCACAACAGATTAATGTAACATGTCGTGTGTTAGAAGGTGGTAAGAGTCTTGGAGAAAAATTAAGGAGAGGGGGAATCCTGTTATGGGGAGGGTAATCGGTGGAATCACAATTTAAAGGTCAGTATTGTCATTATCCCCATTTTGCAGATGAGGAAATGGGGCACAGAGAGGCTATGTGACATGCCCAAGGTCACACAGCTGTTAAGTGTCAGAGATAGGATTTGAACCCAAGCCCTGTGGCTGTAGAGTCCTGGTTCCTGAGAAGATGAGGATGCCAAGTCCTCTGTCTTTAGCACAGGCACCTCCATAGCCTTGGGAAAGGAAGGGACTTGAGGGAATGGTAGCCAAGGTGGGAAGGATGAGAGTTAGCTCTGGCATTGGACCAGTTCCCAAACTTCCAGCTTTGGAAGGCATTTCTCCTCCCTGGGCCTCAGTTTCCACTTCTGCAAAATGGGAAGCTGCAATTCCTGCCTGGAGTGGGGGCACCCTGGGGTGCCCCCCAACAGCTTTCCTGATTGCCCTGCAGTCTATTCTCTACCAGAGGCATCTCCATAAAAGACCTCGTCACTCCCCAGTGCAAGCACGCCATGGCTCCGGCTCACTCAGAACGATGTTCCAACTCCACGCCCCGCCCCCACAGGTGGCCCTGGTATCTTCTCCCGTTGCTCCCTCTCTGTTGCTCCCTCTGCTGCAGCCTCCCTGACCTCCAACTGCTTCTGCCCATCCCCCGGCTCGGTCCTGCATCTGGCTGTTCGCCTGCATCCCCTCTACTTGGAACCCCTTTCCTCACATATGCGCAACAAGTGGAACTTGGCCCTCACCCTAAAGCCAGAGCTCTGCTGTCCCCTTGGTGTCAAGATGCTCCACAGACAGACCCAGAGGGAGACGGAGACACTGACACATACAGATGAGGGCAGCCTCACTCGACACACTGGAGCACAAGCCAGGTACACGGAGCCGGAGACACGTTCTGGAGGCAGATTCACAAACAGCTGCAGATATGCCCAGGAAGGCACGCTTGGACCGACACAGCAGACGCAGAAAGCCATAAGCCTGCTCGGACACACCGCCACAGTGTGCAAGGCGTGCGTGGGCACACTCAGCAATTGTGTCAGTCAGACACCCATGCCTCTCTGTACACACACATGCGCACACACGCACACACACACACACACACACACACACACACGCTCCAGCATCACACACACAGGCGCGTGCACACACTTCCCTCAGGCGCCCGGAACGGCCCTGAGCCAAGCCTCCTGGGATGGGGACCGCCCGCAGCCAGCCAAGGCGGGAAGGTGTCTTGGAGAACAATGCGTCCCCTCTTCTACCACCCGCGCAGTCAAAAGGAGCCATTGTTAGGCCGGTGCGCACCACAGGGCAGACTCTCAACAGTCTCTCCTGGCGGCTGTGCCTGCGTGTGGGAGGGGAAGCCTGGCTGCTCCCCAGGCCCACCTGCTCCCGTCCACCCACCCGGGACCCCACCTCCTCCAGAGCCTCCTGCCTGGTCCTGCAGACCTCGAGGGGCCTAACCCCCTGGCCTACCTCCCCTTTGGGGCTGATTAACTCTCCTGAAGAGGAAGTCAGGGTTACAAGGGGCAGGGCTTGGTGGTCAAAATGTGGAATGTAGATCAAACACACATGCTGTGTGACTCTGGGAGAGTCGCTTCACCTCTCTGAGCTTCAGTTACCTCATCCATAAAATGGGATAATGCCACCTGCTACCTCACAGTGTTGGGAGGATAGTAAACTGAGTCAGAACATACAAAATGCCAAGGCAATGGTTGCAGCCTGAGATCTGCGAGGCCTTGGGCTCCAGTGCCAGGCCTTGGGCAATTGATGTCCCCCTCCGAACCTCAGGCTTTTCACCACGGAAGTGGGAATAATCATTGTCCCTCCCTTCGAGCTGGTGTCCACTCCAGCTCCAGGTGGGTCGGCACACAGTAGGCACCCAATCAATGCTGGCTGTGATCTATTATCTTACATGGATGGGGGCTTGTTTACTCATTGATCCCGTCCTTTCATTCGTTTGACCAATATTTTATGTGTACCTACTATGTGCCATGACTGGTGCTGAGCACCTCAGCCTGAAGTTGTTCTGTCCCACTAGGCCATGGTGGGCCCCTGAGAGATGTTTGTTGACTGACTGAATGAAAGAAGGCAATTCACTGACCATCGTGCCCTCCAGGCACCCCAAGGACACCAGCTCAGAGTGGTCAGGTGGCCTAGGTCAGCCTCTTTAGGGGCTTGTGACATCCAGCCAGGGTCCCTCGTCTGGAAAATGGGAACAGAACCACTGATCCCAGCTCTATAAGCAAGGCTGTGGTGACAAGCAGCACAGAAAGAGGGAAGGTGCTGCTCCGTAAGCAACCACGATTTGGGGCCACCCCGCCAGGTGCACCCCAATTTTTTCAGGACCTGCTCCTTCTCATCCTTAGGTCTCTGGTCAAATGGAACCTCCCCCAGGCAGCCATACCCACCTCCTGACCCCCACTGCCGCACTCCGATTAGTTTCACCAGAAAACTCCCAGCACCGCCTGACTTCAGATGATGCATTTATTGGCTCATCTGGTTTACTATCTCCCACTGAACCAGGGTTTCTCAATCTTGGCACTCCGGACACTTGGGGCCAGATCATTCTTTGCTGTGAAGCGCTCTCCTGTGCACGCCACGACTGGTTTAGCAGCACCCCTGGCCTCTACCCACTGGATGACAGTAGTATCCCCTCCCTCCACCCACATTTGTTATGACACCACAGATGCCTCAAACACTGCCAAGTGTCCGTGGGGGACAAAATAGTGCCCAGCTGAGAAGTGCTGTCTGAGATAATGAGCTCAAGGAGTGCAGGGATTTTTATCTGTTTGGTTTCCTGCTGTTCGCCCCAGTGTATACAGTAAACATTCAATACATACTTACTGAGTGAATCTTGAACAGATAAATCACATGGACATGTGCTCTTCTCTTTCCCGGAATGTCTTTCCACCCCTTTGTCTGATGAATTCCTACTCATACTTCAAAGCCCTGGTAGGCAATGTGTTTGAGAAAAGTGGGCTGAGCAGGGACTGGAGTGAAGAAGAGAACACCTACTACTATGTGCTGCCCTAAAAGGGGCCCCTTGACCCACTCTGGCCTTCCTACGCCCTGCAGGAAAGTGGGCCCAGCACAGCCAGAGAGTCCCATTTTTCAAGAGAAGCCAGAAAAATGGATTTTATGTGAAACCTCCTGGTATTTCTAATGTTGGTAACTGAGTCACATTTTAAAAAATTACATCAAGGGCCAAACCAAACATATTCCTGGGCTGGATGTGGCCTGTGGGTGGCAACAAGGTCTGCGCTGGGGGGTTTAGTGGTCACCTTTAGGGTCACCTTTGGGTACGATAAAGTGTTAGAAGACAGTTCTTCCTCGTGTCTCACTTGCATTCCCTTTGCTGTAGCAGTGTGGGAGGGGACCCTCATACAGCTGAGGCAGCTCTGATAGGCAGAGGCGAAAGCCCCAGCACTAGACAGGATCCACAGGCAATTGCTCCGCCCACCCTAGACAGGCTGTAGGCCCAGCTCAACCCAGAGTCTGGGGTGGAGGTGCAGGTGGACGGTCACATCCCGGGGACTGTGACAGGCCAGTCTGTGGCTCTTAAATTTCCACATGCCCGGCCCTGTGTTGAGGCTGTTCACCCCCAGATTCCTTGGCCTCCCTAAGAAATAAAGACAGGGCAATGAAGGCGGGGCTGGGTCTCATGGAGGCCTTGGCTTGTAGTCTCTTGGGCAGGCTTGGAGGGAGCCAGAGGCAGACTTCTCTGGAAAGCCCCTCTGCTTTGGGAACTGGCTGGGTGCCGGGGAGAGAGGACTCCCGGGGTCTCCTAGTCTCTGAGGCTCCAGCCGCATCCAACAGCTCCTCCATCATCTGCCCTTCCTGGGACAGAACTTTCTAGAAACAGAAAATTGGAAAAGCCCCTCTCTGCAAACCCTGGGCCCCCTTGATGGGAACTATGGGACTGCAGGGCAAGGGCGTGAACCCCAGTCCCAGGGCCCCATGTCCCTTGAAGCCACAGCCAGCTTCCCCTCTGCCCACAGCCCTTTCAAGGGTCTAAAGAGCCCTGCCAGCCATTTCCCTCAGCCAGACCTGGGTCATATCAGACACTGTCACCACCATCCAAGAGGCTGAGAGTCCCGTGGACCAGACCTCAAGCCTCACCCTGCTGAGTGAGCTTGGGCTCCCCAGTCTTGGTTCTGCATCTATAAAAGGCATCCTTTTGTTATAGGAAGTCAAGCATGTGGCACATGGTTGGTGCTGGGAAGGAAAAAAAGGAAGTAACATTTAGTGAACAAGGACTCTGCTGGTCTGAACAATCTACACATATCACTCTTCACCCTCGCCACATAACGCTGCACGTGTGCAGTCAACAAACATTTGGTGAGCAACTGCTACGAGCCAGGCTCTGAGGATTTAATAGAGAATAACACAGAACTGAACTCTGCCCCCTTGGAGCTTATAGTCTGGAGGATGGGGAGTAATAAGCTCCCCAAATCATGTCAAGTAGTGGGGAAAAATTAATGCAGGCTGAAGGAATAAAGAGTAATGGGCAGCAACTTAAAAGAAGAGGTCAGAGCTGCCTCCTGGGGCATTTCAACCGAGAGCCGAATAGGGTGAAGGAGGGTATCTGGAGGAAGGATGCTGCAGACAGAGGAAACAGCAAGTGCAAAGGCCCTGAGGCAGGGGTGTATTTAGCATGTTGGTAGAACAACAAGTTGCCCAGTGTGGTTGGAGGGGAGGGAACAAGAGAGAATAGGCGGAGATGAGGTTGAGACGGGGAGCAGAGGGGTGATTATGTAGGGCCTAGTGGGTCACGGGAGGACTTCGGTATTTCCGCCAAGTGAGGTGGGAGCCATGTGAGGATTCTGAGCAGAGGAGGGTCATGACCTGACTTCCTATTATTATCCCCATGTCGGAGATGAGGAAACTGAGGCTCAGAGAGGTGAAATCACGGGCCCAAGATCACACGGCCAGCGAATGGTCCAGGTGGAATTTGAACCCACATCCGTGTGACTCCCAGGGTCTTTCCATTTCCGACTGCCCCTGGTTCTGGTGCGAGTCAGGAGGCCAGACCAGGCGGGGAGAGAAGGCACTTCTTAGAGCTGCTCATTACAGCCTCCTGCCTCTGCCTGACGCCACATCTCCTCCTCACTCAAGCCCTCTTCCTCGCCCAAGCCATCCTCCAACTACCCGGGCCCTGGGTGAGCTCCTAACGGGTAAGACCATCCCCTCCCCGGGGCAGACTGGCTTTTCAGTGATGGACAAAAGGGGCCATGCAAAGGACCCCAGCACTCATGGAGGGTGACCAGCAAGGACCTGGAGCTTCTGGGGCCACATGTGCAGAGTGGCCAGGGCAAGTCCCTGGCCTCCAAAGTCATGCTTGCTTCAAGGACAATCACTTTCTTTTTCTTGTAAAAAGAAGAGAAATTGTCAGCACTTCAGTTTCACTCTGAGCTTGTCGATGTCTTTCCAGTAACTGAAGGGCAAGGGGCTGGGCCACTGCCCGGAGGCGGCCTGTGGACGCCTTTGGGGGCTGTGGTTGATGCCACCTGGCCCCCCTTGCATCACCCCTCTCTCCACACCCCTCCCGCCTCCTCCAATAATTGTGGTATTTGGTTTCCTTTCAACAACAAATGTAAAACTCTGCTGGAGGTAATGCAGAAGGGAATCTGTGTGCATCTCTGAACTGGGGTTGAATGGAGGTATTCTTAGGCGCCTGCTTGCAAGGGTGGTGAACCTCTGGTGCTAAAAGCAGAACTGCTTTTCAGTAAATGTTGTTACTCAAAAGGAAGTTGTCACCGCCACTGCCACCTCCAGCCTTTTCCAACTGCCACGTTGTCTGCCAGGCCCAAGGCGGGAGGGGGGTCTCTGCAAGTCTCCCCACAACCCCACCAAGCCCCCAGGGGAACCTCTGGCCATCTCAGCTGACCCTGGGCAGCCAAAGCTGACATTCAAATGCCCACAGACGGCCTTGGCACCATATCTCAAGGTACCAACTCTTAGCTTACTCAGCATTTACATCTCCAAGCTTGAGTACTCTCGGCTGTGCTGAGCTAGAGCTGAGGGTGGGGTCGGGGAAACAAGGAAGAGCTGTCAGTTGACTGTTTTTTCAAGAATTGTTGTCCATCTTGGCAAGTCATCCCTCTTAATCTTTGTTTCCTCTTCTCTAAAGTGGGGAGGGGATGATGATACCCCAGGGTAAAGAGCTAAGCATAGTAGTTGGCCATAGTGGGTGCTGAATAAATGGTAAGGTTATTATTAATAGTCAAAATGACACTGAATTTAAATCAGACTAGGGCTCAGCTCTACCATCTACTAGTTGCATGACCTTGGACAAGTCCATCACCTCTCTGAGCCTCAGCTTTCTCCCGTATAAAGTAGAAATAATAATAATACCTATTGTGCAAGATTGTTGGGAGAATTTGATGCGCTGGAGCGTGTAAGTCATCATGCACACAGGAGGTATGCAGTAAGCATTACTTCCATTCCCTCTCTTTGCTGCCTCAGAGAGGCTAGCCCCTGGGCTGTTGTTCCCCTGGAGCAGCCCAGCCCACAAGAACCAGCTGTGTCCTTCCTTCATTGAGAAAGGTCCTTGAAAGTGTGCACCAGAGTCCAGAGGGCAGACGAGAACTAACCAGACCAACCTTAGTGCAGCTGTTCAGTACACACCCCTGTGAGAAAGGAGTCAAAACAAACCTCAGGATGGCGGGTCACCATCCCAACCGAGAGAGCTAGCAGAGGATGCCCTGAGGTCCATTTCCCCCACCTGCTGCAGCCCTGATAAGTGACAAATAATTTACAGAGCAGCACCTGCACCGGAGCCCTGTGCTCTATGTGATTCATAAATCATCTCTTGGAGTCCCTGCACCAACCCCCGAGGCAGGGCCTCTCGTTACTCAGCCACTTGCAGGGGTGGAAACCGAGGCTCAAGTAGGCGAGAGGTCTGGTCGACTGAGATTTGAGCCCAGCCTGTGCTACTGCAAACCACACTTAACCGCCACACTACATCCGCTGTTTGAGATTCTGGTAGTGCCTCCATGTTACCAAAGGTACAATTATATTCAGAAGTGTCAGGGTAGAAAAAAAATTGTATTGGTATTCTTTGTCAAATTTCTTATATTGAGATTAGTGTAGATGCAGGGGCAGTTGTAAGAAATAAAGAGAGATTCCCATGTACCCTCTCCTCAGTTTCCCCAATGATAACATCTTTAAAACTATACCACAAACAACATGCTGGCAGTGATGCAGCCAAGACGCAGAACATCTCCATCACCATAAGGATCCATCAGGTTGTTCTTTCATAGCCCCACCCATCTCCCACCTCCAACTCTGTCCTTTCCCAGGGCAACCACGAATCTATTCCCCATTTCTATAACTGTGTGAGTTCAAGAATACTATATAAGTGGAATCACGTGGTATGTAACCCTCTGGGGCTGACTTTTTTTACTCAGCATTAATTCCCTAAAGGTTCATCCAAACTGTTGCATGTATCAATATTTTGTTCCTTTTTATGCTGAGTAGAATTCCAAGGTATGGACGCACCAGTGTATTTAACTATTCACTATTGAAGGGCATCTGGGTTGCTTCCATGTTTTGCCTATTATGAATCAAACTGCTATGAACACGTGTATACGTGTTTTTGTGTGAATCTGTTTTCATTTCTATGTCCAGGAGCACAGTTGCTGGGTCATATGGTAGTTTTTAAGAAATTGCCTAACTGTTTTCCAGAACACTGTACCATTTTACATTCCCACCAGGAATGCATGAGTGATCCAGTTTCTCCAATCTTCGCCAGCAGTTAGTGTTCTCATCATTTTTCATTTTAGTCATTTGGATGGTGTGTAGTAATACCTCACTGTGGTCTTAATTTGCATTTCCCTAATGGCTAATGACGTTAAACATCTTTTCATGTGTTTATTTGCATCTGTGTATCCTCTTCTATAAAATGTCTGTTGCCTTTTGTCATTTTCTAATTGGATTTCTTTTTCATTGCTGCGTTTTGAGAGTTCTTGACACATTCTAGATACTAGTCCTTTGTCAGATATATGGTTTTCAAATATTTTCTCCCAATCTGTAGTTTGTCTTTTCATCCTCTTAACAGGGTCTTTCACAGAGCAAAAAATTTTAATTTCGATGAGGTACAATTTATCAATCTTTTCCTTTTTTGAATCGTTCTTTCGGTATTGAGGTCTAACAGTTCTTTGCCTAGCCCTAGATCCTGAAGATTGATTTTCTCCTACTTTAAGAAAATAATAACTGTTTTATAGTTTCATGTTTTATGTTCAAGTCCATGATCCATTTAGTTTTTGTTATAAGGTGTGAGGTTTGGATCAAGGTCAAGGATCTTTTCTTTCTTTTCTTTTTTGCCTAAGGATGTCCAGTTGCTCCAGCACTATTTATTAGAAAGGTTATCCTGGGAATTCTCTAGCAGTCCAGTGGTTAGGTCTCCACGTGTTCACTGCCAAGGGCCCAGGTTCAATCCCTGGTCGGGGGAACTAAGATCTCGCAAGCTGCGTGGCACGGCCAAAAAATGTTACCCTTCCATTGAATTGCTTTTGCACTTTTGTCAGAAATCAGCTGGACAGGACTTCCCTGGTGGCACAGTGGTTAAGAATCCGCCTGCCAATGCAGGGGACACGGGTTCAATCCCTGGTCCAGGAAGATCCCACATGCCACGGAGCAACTAAGCCTGTGCGCCACAACTACTGAAGCCCGCTCGCCTAGAGCCCGTGCCACCGCAATGAGAAGCACGCACTCTGCAACGAAGAGTAGCCCCTGCTCGCCGCAACTAGAGAAAGCCCGTGTGCAGCAGTGACGACCCAACACAGCCAAAAAATAAATAAATAATTTAAAAAAATCAGCTGGACATACTTGTATGGGTCTATTTCTGAGTCCTCTCTTTTATTCTATTGATTGTAGTCTATCCCTCTGCCAATACTACACTCTCTTGATTACTGTAGTTGTGTAGGAAACTTTAATATTGGGTAGAATGATTCCTCCCACTTTGTAGAAAATTATATATCATATTTTAATTCCTTGATAAATGGGTGGCAAAGCTCTGTTCCTCAATTTACTCGTTTAAAAAGAGACTACTGAGGCAGAGATGACCAAGGGTCCACCAAAGATTTATGTTCCTCCTGTAAAGTGTAGAGTTATAGATAAGTAGCTGCCCAGCCAGGGAACTATATTTCCCAACTGCCTTTGCATCTGGGTAGAACCATGTGACTAGTTCTGGCCAATGGAACGTGGAGGAAAATATATATGTATGTCACTCTGGGCTGATGGGTACCTTCTCCACCATTTCCTCTCTCTGGCTGGATGTTGATCCCCAGGGTGACTTTGAACATGTCAGAAGCCCCAGCAGTCGGGATACCTAAGTGACTATGTGAATCAGAGCTCCTCCTCCCTGTGGCCATCCCAGCGAACAAAAACATGTGCATTTATAAATGAAATACTATAACGCTGTTAAATTTTAAAAGTTAAAATAAAACTTATAAAAATGCCTATCCATGTACAATCTACAACCATTTCACACACCCCTGGCATATTCACAGTTTGGGATATATATATCCTAACCCTGTGTTAGAAGTTAGTCCACATTCCTTCTACAGCTAGAAAAACAGAGGCCCAGAGAGGGAAGGGATTTGCCCAAGGTCACAGAGCAAACCCAGGGCTGAGCCCAAGTAATTCCACTAGTTATGTATAGCTGATTTCCATGAACCTTTGATTCCTTCTTTTAAAGGACAGACAAGTCTGAGCATGTGTCATCCGAGACTCCAAGTGGATGATTATAAAAATAAATCATAATTAATAACTCCTTATGAAGCAGGTCAGAGAGCTTCCAGGGCAGGGTGGTGCCTCTGAGGGCTGGTTTTGGGGAGAAGTAATTTTAAGACTTCCCGCCTTTCATCGGGGAGGGGGAGGGGGAAGCAATTCAAAATAAGCCTGATAACATGGCCCACGCAGCTCTGACCCATGGAATGAAGCTGTCGCCTCCAGAAGCTGCTCAGCCTTTACGATGTGGGATTTGTCTGTGTGCTGAGGTTCAAGAAGAAAAAAAACAAGACCACGAGGGACTTATGGGGGAAAAACAACATCAACAACAATAATTTCTTGCGGAACCGAGTGGATCAATTCCTTGCAGTTGCTGAACAAGTGGGTCAAAAGGCATCAGAAAGAGCAACTTTGGAGGAGGCAGGAGGGGAGTGGGCAAGGGCTCTGGTGTCAGGCTTGCAGACCCCGGTACAAGCCTGGACTGCCGCTGAACAGCTATGAGTCCTCAGCCATTGACTTCACCACTCTGTGCCTCAGTTTTCCCATCTACGAAATGGGGATTATAAAAGTACCTACCACCTATGGCTATTTGAGACTAAAGCGAGGCAATGCATTCGAAGCTCCTAGCACGGTGCCTCTCACACAATAGGCCCTCAACTCATGCATGCCCTCATTCCATCATTACTGGATAAATGACCCTTTGGGGACATAGAGCTGAGATAATCACACTCCTGTGTTCCACGGTTCTCCACCGAGGCTTCACATTTTAAAAATATTGGTTCCTAGAACCCACCCCAGAGATCCTGCTGAGGTGGTTTTGGGGGTAGGGTGGATACCAGGTTACCAGGTGACTCTAGTGGGCAGGTTTAAGAACCCGCACCTGTGGGACAGCACAGTCTCGTGGATCTGAGTAAATGCACATCATACAGGGATAAACCATCGGTCTGCTTTTTTCCCTCTTTTCACTCCGTGCTATGTTTGTTTTCCAGCTCTAACCACATGGCTGCATATATATCTAGTTCATTGCTTCTAATGTCTAATTTCTGCATCCTCCCCATTTCTCGTGTCCCCTCTTCCAGCACAGACTCCAGGTTGCCCCCCACACCCTCCACCTTCACGTCTGACATTGTGATGAACTCTCTCCATGAATACCCCCGAAGTGGGGGGAATTTCTCTGAGGCTTCCTATCATCATTAAAGTTTAACCCAGTATCTCCAATGACTGAATCTGAATCTCTGGGGTGGGGCCTCAGCCCCCGAAGTTTTCTAAATGCTCTCCAGGTGATTCTGAGACCCACTGGCTTAACCAACCTCTCCATAATCAAGATACCAGGAAACTTCAGGGGAAAGAAGAAATGTCAGTGAGCTAAAAATGTAATTTCAATCCCTCTGCCAGTACATTTACTGAGGGCCCAATAATAGCCAGGTCCTGGGGATGCAGATATGGTGACAAGCGTTAGCTTCAGAGCGGCCAGGAGAGTGGAACTCAGGACTTCGTGACACCAAGCAGCATGTTCTACATCCCAAGATGAAGCCCCTGCCTCAAGTTGTTCCCTCCCTAGTGAGGCAGGCAGAGGTATAAAAGGGTAATCACAATCCACTGTGATAAATGCAAATATTAAAAGTGCGTGCAAGGAATGGTGTGAAGTGATTGGCTGATTTAAGAGGGTCAGGGAAGTCTTCCCTGGGAGAATGAAGGATGGGTTTTAAAGGATGAATAGGAGTCTGCTGGGGAAAGATCAGGAACCAATAAACATTTGTCACAAATGCTGTTGGTGCCCACTCACATCCCCTAGATGCTCGCTCCTGCTCATTGCAAATACCTACGTTTACTCTCTCTACTTGAGAGCTTTGGTCTGGCTGTGGGCATGTGCATAGCCAGAAGTTCCAGAAAGTTGATGCCCCTGGAATTAGCCCTCAGCTGACCATTGATGGGGTTGGAAAATACATGGCTGATTTCCTCTCTCTTGGGTTGGAATAACTCTGGGGTCCATGTTCTACACTGGTTCCCTGGGTGAGTTTGAGATCCAGTTACCCACAGCGGTGACTGGCTTGATAACCACGTGTTTTATTTGCTTCCTTCCCTGTCTCACTCATCCACCCTGCTATGAGCACCTCCTGGTATCTCTTCCCAAATATACTCCTTGCACTTGAATCCTGTCTCAGGGTCTGTTTCTGGAAAAACTCATACCGAGACAACATCCTCAACAGAGGAGGCAGCATGGGCAAAGGCAGAGGCAGGAAACCGCGTGGTATGTGCAGACAGTTCCCAATAGCTCGATGCACAGGGTGGAATTTGGAGAAGAGGTTGAAGGTAGAGAGCAGCCATGTGGGCCTCAACTGCCACACCAAGGTCCCGGACTTCTTCCCACGTTCTCTGCTCAGGCTGTGGGACCTGGGCTCCAGAGAAGGCAGGGAAATGAGCTGATTATTCACATTCCTCAAGGATGTTCTGGTGAGGTTGTCAGGCTTGAGGGTGCCAGATTCTCCAGTCACTGCTTCCATGATCCACTGGCCTTGGAGTTCATTTGAATAACATCCAATGGCCAAAGGCAGGAGGAGACTGGTCAAAGGCCACTGTCTTTGATTGGCAGAGACAGTCCAGCTGGGTAATGACTGCCCATCTAGTTCGGCTTTCAACTGGGCGTGTTAACTAGTCTCTCTGGGCCTCAGGTTCCTGCTCTGTGCAATGGGGATTATGAAGGCACCACTTTCATGAGGCCACTGTAGCACTAAGTGAGGTTCCCTTCTCTTGGCCCTCTGCCCTGTGGGGACATCTCTAGGGGACAAGAAGAAACACTGTCCCAAGCTGTCTATAGAGAGCCCAGAGCTAACTTCATCTTGTAACTCCCCCACCCACCTCTAAAAATCAACCTCTCCAGAAGACTCTGAGGTTCATCCACGTAGGAATCATCTCTGTGCTTTGACCACCGTGACCCCCATCACACCCCCATTATGCCCAGCTCCAGTATGGACCACAGGAGCCCATGGGCCCAGCTTGACAGGTTAAGCCTCAAAATTAAGTTGCGGCAAAGTTAAGTTGCTGACTTGCCAACAAATTCCCACCCTGGGCTGTAGAGGGGCCAGGCAGGGGAGGCAGAAGAAAGGCTTTTGTTTGCCCAGCCTCAGAGGAGGATGAGAAACAGCAACTCCTGCCTGATCCTGTGAAAGCCCCCAGAGCTGCCTGCTCAGGCCTGGAGCCAAAGGAGGCAAGTCAGAAGAGCTAAGTGTGAGACCCAGAGCGCAGGGTTGAGAAGTGATGTTGGGAGAATTGTCCGCCCATCTACCCAAACATTCTTCCATCCACCACCCACCTATCTTTCTATCCATCACTTACCCATCCATCCATCCACCCACCAATCCATATATCCATCATCCATCGATCTACCTGCCCATCCATTCCACAAGCACATATTGAGCATTATGGGAGCCCAGGCCCTGGGTTAGGCACTGGGGAAACAGCTGTGAATAAAGTCCCTGTCCTCAAGGGGCTGATCTCCTAGGCAGAGAGATGGACAATAAACAATAATATAAGTATTTAATATAATGACGGAGGGTAAAAAATACTTGGCAGAAAAATAAATCAAAATAGGAAGAGTGAGTGCAGAACTACTGTCAATGCAGTGGTCAAGGAAGGCAAAAAAGAAGTGATAGACCAGATCTGGTAGGGGAACAGCAAGTGCAAAGCCCCTGAGGCAGGATTGAGATTGGAATATTGGAGCAACAGCCTAGAGGCCAGTCAAGCCATCACTAAAAGAGGGAAGGAAGGTGGAAGGGAAGAAGCGGGTAAAGCTGAAAGGGCCCTGGGAGCGGGGAGACCCAGCTCCAGCTCTGGCTCTGTATAGTCAGGGGATGGTTCCTTTTTCTCTCCAAACCTTGGAATTTCCATCTATATAATGAAAGCCTAGATGGGATTGTCCTTTCCCATCTGGGGCTTTGTCATTTAAAAAAAGATGGCCTTGCTCTTGCCTTGAGAGCTGGAGGAACAGAGTCTAGACTGTAAGGGTGAAGAACGCAGACCCTGGAGTCAGGGTATTTAATCCCTCTGAGCCTCAGTGTTCCCAGCCATAAAATGGGAATAATAATACCCTCCAGCCAGGGCTCTTACCAGGAGTTGCTGGGATGGTTCAGGGAAAGCATCTATTTGGGGCACCTTCCCTCGCCCCTGTTATATTGTAATTAGGTAAGACAGTGATGGTAGGTTTTGCTGACCCTCCAACTCAGAGGCAAAGAGTATGAAGCCCTCAGATGACTCTCTGCAGTGCTGCTGGCCTTGGCTGGCAGGGCGAGGCTGACACAAGCCTAGGGGCTGGGTCTCCAGTGCTCCGTTCTAATCATAGAGGGATTGCTGGAGAGGAGTGTGGATAAAGCCCTTCAAGCAGCTCAGAGGCCTCCACCCTAGACAGGCAGCTCAGCCCTGGCACAAAACTCATCTTGGGACAGGCAGCAGAGGCTCCCACCTGGCTCCACTGTGTCCAGTGCTGTGCCCTTAAGCTACCCTGTTCCCTCTCTAGGCCTCACTTTCCAAAAGCACTGCTCGGGTTCTCATCCCACTTCATCTTATCCATTCCTACCTCAGAACCTTTGCGCTTGCTGACCTGGCCACCTGGTGTGCTCCTTCTAAAGCCAGCTCCTTCTCCTTCAGGGCTCAGCTCAAATGTCACCTCAGAGAGGCCTTCTCTGACCATCAATCCAACACAGCCCCACGTCCCCATTTATTCTTTGTCTCTACACTGGTTCACTTTTCTTCAGAATACTCCTTAGCACTCTCTGAAATTACCTGCTAAGTTCTTTGTTTGCTTCTTTACTGCCTGATTCCTCCACTATGATGTCAGCTCCACAAGGATAGAGGCTGCCCATCTTATCCACTGTATCTCCTGCAACGAGCACATAGCAGGTGCTGGGTCAATAATTGATGAATGAATAATGGGAACTTAATGATTCCTTTATTTTCTGAAAAAAGTTTTCCCACTTAAAAATTAACTTTAATTACATAATTAACATTATTATACTCTTTAAAATTTTCTTTACTGTTACAGCTTATGGTTAAATTCCCTTTGACCTCCAACCTGGACACTCCCTGAGGTGGTCATGTAACAGGTTTGGCCATATCCTCCCAGACTTATTCTTGTGCACGTACACACGTAGAAATGCATAACACTGCTGTTGATATTGTGTGTGTGCATGCATGCGTGCATGTGTGTGTGCGTGTTTATGTAAATGGTGGATTAGATTGGGCTCCAAGTTGCAAACAACGTAAACAACTCTGAGTAATTGAAAGGTTAAATTGTATGTGTCAGCTTAGCTGGGTTATTGTGCCCAGTTGTTTGGTCAAACATTAGTCTCAGTGTTGCTGTGAAGGTGTTCTGTAGATGCGATTAACATCTACACTCAGTTGACCTTAAGTAAAGGAAAGTATCCTCGATAATGTGGGTGGGCCGGTCAGTTAAAGGCCTTGAGAGTGAAAACTGAGGTTTCCTGGAGAAGAAGGAATTCTGCCTCCAAACTGTAACATAGAAATCCTCCCTGAGTTTGCGGCCTGCCAGCCTGCCCTACAAACTTCAGACTTGCCAGCCTCCACAACTGCATGAGCCAATCCCTAAAACTAGAAGATGGTAGATAGATAGATAGATAATCTATTGATTTTGTTTCCCTGCAGAACCCTGCCTGATACTGTAATTTAAACAGAAACAGAGTCTATTAAAAGTACTTTAGGGACAAAAGGACAATCAATCCATTGACAAAAAGGGCAAAGTGTTGAGCAGGCATTTCACAAAAGGAGATGCCAAATGACAAGTAAACACACAAAGGGGCTTAACATCATTGATCATCAGGTCATGTGACCACTCCCAGCCGCAAGGGGGGCTGCAAAGCGCAAACATCTAGCAGGTTCAACATCAATGGTGGAGGTGGGCAGGCTCTGCCTCAAAAGATGGGGGGTCCTTAGACCACTGCAAGGTGTTTAACCCTTCCTCAACTGATGGATATTTAGGTTGCTTCCAGTAACCATCTTGGCACATACTCCTTGTGCCTGATATTTCTCTAAGGGAGACGCCAAACAATGGAATTGCTGAGTTCTAGAAAATATGAATATACAGTTTTACTGGATACTGTAAAACTGTCTTCCTGAGAGGCTGTTCCAATTCACACTTAGACCAGCAGAATAAGAGTGTGGCCATTTCCCCACAGTCTCCTGTATACATTACATTATCAATCTTTTATTTTTGACAGACGGAGGAGTTGAAAATGTTATCTAATTTTTTTTTTCTTTAGTTTGTATTTGCCTGATTACCAGCAAGGTTGGACATCTTGCTGTATGTGGTTCTCTTTCCGTAAATTGCCTGTTCCCATCTACTACCCTGTTATTCTAGTGGGCTGGGTTTTTTTTTTCTTATTGTTCTGCAGGGATTCTTTAGATATTAGGGAAATAAATCATTTGTCTACATTTATGTTGCAAATATTTTTACCCAGGTTGTCATTTGTCTTTTAATTCGGAAGTGAACACATGCTGTTTCCTCAGGCTCACAACTTTTCTGAGTCTGGGAAATCAACACTGAGGCCAAGGGGGTGGGGATAAAGAGGAAAGGGGATCTTTCTGGCCTTACCCCATTTTGTTCCCACTAGCCCTGAGGACATTTTGTAATACCTCTACCAGTCCTCCTTTCATTTCCTTGTTCCTGTCACCAATAGGAAATAGTATTAGAGCTGCAGCCATAGAATTACTTAACTTTTACT
Source organism: Tursiops truncatus (assembly GCF_011762595.2). Lineage (NCBI taxonomy): Eukaryota > Metazoa > Chordata > Mammalia > Artiodactyla > Delphinidae > Tursiops > Tursiops truncatus. Next base: position 75,244,679 of record NC_047048.1, on the reverse strand, counting down.
TTACAACTTTTTTTTCAAGCCAGAAGTTTACAGAACTTGGTATAGAGAAGAGTAATTCCCAAGGCTCTTAGCACTCTCAGGGTTCCTGGTGGGAAGTCATGAGTGTCACTGAGCACCTCTCATGCGTGTCATTCATTTATTGACTATGTGAATAAAGGAATTGGATTAATGCAAGGAATTTGCAAATTCCTTCAGAAGCTGCCACTAGCAGGCAAAGGGGTAAACGATGTATAGGGCACGTGTGAGCAAAAGGTCTGGAGGTGAAACTGAGCAATGGTTGAAAGTATCCTTGAAAATCCTTTGTTGTTCATGAAAAGGCAAGAGAACATTGTTTGGTGAATACAGATACATTTAAAATGCACAAAGTCAGCACTACAGCTCTTGGGCCAAACCTGGCCCTCCACATGTTTTTGTAAATAAAGTTTTATTGGCACACAGCCACACCCATTAGTTTCATATTGTCTGCAGCTGCTTTCCAGCTACCAGAGCAGAGCTGAATAGTTGCAACAGAGACCACATGGCCCACAAAGCCTAAAACATTTATTATCTGATATCTTTATAGGAAAAGTTTACTGACCCCTGAACCAAGTAGTTAAAAAGACATTACAAGTTATAATTTCAAAGTATTTTTAGATATAGAAAACAGAAAAATGAAAAACTGATTTTAAAAAGTGTTTGGCCAATCGTGTATGGCTGGATCTTTCGAAGTTAAATGCGTAGAAGGTACAGTCCGCTGCATAACATGGTTAAGAGTAGGACTTTGGGTCCAGATATTTATTTATTTTAATTCTGCTGCTTCCTACCTGAGTAATCTTTGCATATTACTTTAGCCCTCTCAACCTCAATTTTCTCGTCTGTAAAATGGGAGTGATGATAGTACCGACCTCATGGGGTGGTGTATTTAGTGAGATTCTTAGAACAGTGCCTTAGAATATAGTGAGTGCTATATAATTATTTGCTATTATTATCATCATTGTTATATGCAGACAGATTGATGTCCTGACGGTGCTACTTCCCAGATCTATGGCCTTGAGCACATGGCTTCCCTTCCCCAAACCTCAGTCTCCACATCCATAAATGGGATCATAATTGTTTCCATCACATGAAGTTGCTGTAAGGGCTGTGCTTAGCACAGCATCTGGCATTCCACACATGGTAGATGTTATTGCCACTGTTCCCATTATTCTGACTTCCTTTCTGACCCCAAAGCCTCCACACTGTCTGGACCTCAGCCCTCCTCCTGCTGTGCAAGGCAGGTCATGACCCTGGACCCGCCGTGTACCAGCACTGACTGTTTCTACCCAGCGGTTGTTTATTTAACTGTCCTCTTAAGTAACTCTCCAGCCATCAAAGGGCTGTTTACAAACCCCACAATTAGCTTTCCTGGAACAGCAAATAAACAGAAACCTAATTAGGTATGCTTCTCCTGGCTCAAGGCACAGTGATCTGAAGGCTTGGACACAGCTGTCATCAGTTAAATAAACATCTGTGGGATGTATGGATGAACGGATGTATAGATGGGTGGATGGATGAATGGATGAATGTATAGAAGAATGTATGGGTGACGGATAGATAGATAATGTTTAAGACGATGCATAGATAGATGAATAGACGGACAGACAGACAGAAGGTGAAAGGGATAGAAAAAATGGATAGAAGGATAGGTGGATGGAAGTGTGGATGGATGGATGGCGGGTGAATGGAAGGGACAGACAGAAGAATGGAAGGATAGATGGATAGATGTTTGGATGGTAGATGAGTGGGTAGATGACTAGGTGGATGGATGGATAGAAGGAGGCGTGGGTGGATGGATAACTGAATGGAAGGATGGATGGGTGGATGGACAGATGAATGAATGGATGGGTGGAGGTTAGTGGAATGCTGCAGGGAGAGGGTAATGTGAGCTCAAGTTCCAGCTCTTTCTGACATCTGGGCCCTGCCCTGTTCGTCACTGAGATGCTAGGTCACCACTCAGTGGAAGGGACTCTGGCCTCGTGGCGTCAGAACAACCCTGGGTTTAAATCCAGCTTCTGCCATATCCTAGCTCTGTGACCTTGAGCAAATCCCGTTACTCTCTGGGCCTTATTCTCTTCCTCTATAAAATGGATGCTAGTAACTGTCCCCAATTCACAGGGTTGCTGGGAGGTTAACGGGTTAAGTGTCCAGGCCATGGTCCCTGTTCTGTACATGGAAATTCCCTTTCCGCCACTGTTGGTGGATTGCCCAGACCCTGTGTTCTGAGGATTCACCTTGATGGAGGGACCAGAGACCAGCCTGTACCCTGAAGAGAGGGGCTGGTTCCCACTGTGGGGGAGGGGTGCTGACACAGAACCCAGAACTTGGATCTCCTCCCTGCCCAGCTCCCTCAGCGGTCTCCACTTGGTTCTCCAGGTCTGGGAGATGAGAACGGTGGCGTGACATCCAGACTGCCTAGATTCAAATCCCTCTTCTCCCATTTACCAGCTGGTAACCTTGGGCAAGTTACTAACCACTCTGTGCCTTGGGAAAATGAAAGTCCCTACCTCATAAGATTATTGTGAGGGTTGAATGAATTAATACAATGAAGTGTTTAGGACAGTGCCTGGCACATGGTAAGCACGGCTAGTTACTATTATTACTGTATAACAGTTATTATTATTACTATTATTATTATGATCACCTCTCCCCTTTGCCCCTTTGCCCTTCTGGCCAGAGGAATCTCTGACGTTTCCCCCCAGAAGATGGCCCTCAGGCTGGGCTTGAAGGAACAGAAGGCTCTAGACAGAAGGGCACCGCCAGCCAAGGCACAGCTTGGGCAAAGGCGCAGAGGGGAAAGCTCCCCGGGAGCAAAGCTGGAGCGCCTTTGGCCGGAGGGAGGCGTGACTCCCAGTGGCGGAGGCTGGGGGGTGGGGGTGGGGCCGAGGTGAGTCAGTTCTTGGCCCAGCCAGGCCCTAGCAGCGCTGTTTCCCATCAAGGGGATGGGCGGGGCTGCGGCTCCCTCTGGCCAGGCGTGAGGGTCTGAGTCAGCCCGAGTCAGGTAAGCGGAGAAGGACGTGGGACTTTCCCACCTGCACCCTGGAAGCCTGTGTGAGCCGGGCAGGGTGCCTCCCCCAGAGGGCGGGCGGGCAAAGGCCTCTGCACCAGGTACAGTTGGGTGCCGCCTGCTTCCACGGCTGACCCCAGGCCCCAAGTCCAGAGAGAGGCCTGGGAGCCTCTCCTCTCCCGAGATGTGGGGTGGGGCCCAGGATCCCAGCCAAGGGCCTTTCCTAGGGGAGAAAAAGAGTTTTGGAGACCAGGGAAGTCCGGGAAGCCAGGGAAAACCTCCCTGAACAGGGAATATTTGAACCAAGGTCTGAAGGAGGGGTGGAAGTGAGCAGTGGGTGATATCTGGGGAAGAGTGTCCTCGGTAAAGGGAATAGCGGGCGCAAAGGTCCAGAGGTGGAGGCCTGGAGTTTTAGAGCAACAGGGAGGAGAGTGTCATGGCTGGAGCCAAGAGGGGAACAGTAGAGGGAGATGAGGACAGAGAAGTGATGGCGGAAGTGAGGGGGGGTGGTAGATCATGCAGGGCCTTGTGGGCCATGGGGAGGACTTCAGTGTTTACTCTGAGTGAGGTGGGAGCCCTGAGAAAGTTCTGAGGAGGGGAGGGACAGGATCTGACTTAGGTTCTAATGAGGTCCTCTGGCTGGGTGTAGAGAATGGATTGTGGGTGGGGAGTAGAGGACAGAAGCCAGGTGGCCTGCAATGGTCCAGGTGAGTGATGAAGGGGGCTGGACAGGGTGGGGACACTGAAGGTGGAGAGAAGAAGCAGCATTCTAGGAATTCCTCTGGGTGTCAGTCAACACGCCCTTCTTGGGGACTTACTACGTGAGCCCTGTGTGGGAACTGTGGATACAGAGATCACAAAGACTGAGCCCTTGCTTACAGTCCAGCAAACAAGAGGCAAATAAATGAAGATGATGTGATTGGTGCTCAAAACCAGGTGTGAATCAAGGGTACCCACTCTGCACCTGGCCCTGTCTGCTGGCTTTCTATGTAGTAACTCAACCTTGTGACATTAGAATGATCATGAACCCCCATTTATACAGATGAGGAAACTGAGGCCCTCTTGGGGAGGTTAAACAACATGTCCAAAGTTAAGAGACTCCTCCCCACTAATAAGATTCGCACCAAGGTCTGAAAAGCTGCAGGACTGGGCCCACCTGACCGCTCTGGGTCCCCGATGGGCCTGTGTAATCAGGGAGGGCTTCCTACAGAGCTGATACTAGGCCTAGGTTCCCAGGGATGGGCAGGATTCCGTCAGTGAGCAGAGGGGGCATTCCAGACCTGGGCAAGGCATGAGCCAAGGCCTGGAGGTGAGACCGGTTCTTTTAGCCAGTGTCTCCTGAACCTCGCTTAAAAGTCATCTTTAAAGCCATTCATACTTTTTATTAAGTTAATTAATTTTTTTGTTTGCTTGGTTGGTTTTTTAAAAATCATTTACTGAGGTGAAATTCACGTAACATCAAATTAACCATTTTAAAGTGAATAATTCAGTGACATTTGGTATTCACAATGGTATTTGCAATGTTGTGCAAACCACCACCTCTAACTAGTTGCAAAACATTTCATTACCCTGAAAGGAGACCCCTGTACCCATTAAGCAGTTGCTTCCCACTCCCTATTCCTCCACCCCAGTCCCCGGCAACCACCAATCTGCTTTCTGTCTCTATGGAGTTATCTATTCCAGATATTTCATAGGGAATCATACAAAAGGTGACCTTTGTGTCTGAATTCTTTCACTTAGCATAATGTTTTGGAGGTTCATTCTCATTGTAGCATGTGTCAGTAAAATAATTTTTAAAGGAAAATTTATACTGTTACCAGAAAGAGAAAACAAGTAATCGTTTCTACAGATAGAAAGTAACCTTAAAAGCAACGATCACAAAAAAATATTATTAAAGTCTAGCTGGATTCTGTGGCCAGCTGAGAGCTCTGGGCTGAGGTCTGCTCAGCTTAATAACGCATAATGATGGATGAGCAAGCTTTGGACAGATGTTAAAGGCCTGCCTACACCCACGTGTGGCTTTCTCCGTGGGTTAATCAGAAGAATCAGAGAGAACTGCAAAGGGAGCAACGTCCTGGAGGCTTTTGAGATTCCCAGGGTAGACACGGGGAGCATGTGGTCCATGAGGGTGAATTTTCCCAGTGCCTTGGCAGGTGGACCAGAGGGAAAGGCCAAAGATGGGAGCCTGCTGGGAAGCCACTGCCCCAGCCCAGGCCCAATCCAGAGAATTCCACGCTCACTGATGTCTCCCCTTTTCCCAAACCCTTTCACATCCATTAGGCAGGACAGGTGACTCCTGGGCTAATTTCTGGGCTCTATTCTATTCCCTTAATTAATGTATCCGCGCACTTCTATGCCAATACCATACAGCTTTATTTTTTATACCTCTGCCATAGATTCTATCTAATGTCTGGACGAACAAATCTTCCCTCTTAGTTCTTCTTTTGCAGAATTGTCTTGGCTGTTTTCGCACATTTACTTTTTCACCTGACTTTAGAATTTATCCCCCCATCTTTTTTTTAAAGTCTTCATTGAATTTGTTACAATATTGCTTCTGTTTTATGTTTTTTTTGTTTTGTTTTGTTTTTTTGGCCATGAGGCATGTGGGATCTTAGCTCCCCGACCAGGGATCAAACCCATACCCCCTGCATTAGAAGGCGAAGTCTTAACCACTGGACTGCCAGGGAAGTCCCTAGAACCTACCCTTTTAACAGACAGGCCTAGAGATGTTAAGTGACAGACCCCAAGTCAAAAGGGCTTCAAACGTCATGGCCCATTTCCAAGATTCCCAGGAATCCAGGGCAGTGTTGGGGTTGGTATGCTGGGAGGAGGGGGTGGTCTCTGCATCCCCATCCTCGTGGGTCACCAAGGAGATGCGTCTGCTTGTTAAAGGCTTTGAATGCCCTTAAAAGTAGCAGAGTTTGCCACATTCACGTATCCCCTGTACACGATTTACTCTTTTTCTTTAAGACAACTCACTTTTTAAAAAAATTTTTTGTTTTATATTGGAGCATAGTTGATCAACAATTTTGCGTTAGTTTCAGGTGTACAGCAAAGTGATTCAGTTATACATATACATGTATCTATTCTTTTTCAAATTCTTTCCCCATTTAAGTTATTACAGAATATTGAGCAGTGTTCCCTGTGCTATACAGTAGGTCCTTGTTGGTTATCTATTTTAAATATAGCAGTGTTAAGTCAACTCACTTTTTAAATTTTTATTTAAACTTCATTTTAAAGGAAACATTTTATCTCTGCTTTAAATGAGAAACCAGTATCAAGTATGAGGCATTTGCTCTCGGTGCCTCGCCCATCTCTCTTCCTGCTTACTTTCCATGAACACAGACCAAATTCCAGCTGCCAGCACCTGCCCCTTTACCTGCGGGCTCTGCCCACCTGCAGGAGGCTAGAGGGCTGGGAATTAACACTCCAGGGAGCTGCCTCCTACTAAGGACTGGCAGAAGCAGATGTATACGTTCCTCAGCTCCCTGGCCACGCCCCCCCACCCCCATTGGATAGCCCTGAGGTTATCTGCACCTTCTATACCGTTTCTCAGAGCTCCACAGCACGCTGAGCTGCAGGTGCCCACAGTGGTTACTTGCTTGATAATACTCTGCATTGGAGGCCCTCCCTTCCTAGTCCCACTTCCCCACACCCCTACCAGTGTTTTCTGGGATCACCTCCCAAATAAACTACTTGCCTTTGAATTATTTTCTTAGGGATCTGCTTCTAGGGGAATTCAACCTAAGGCACTTGCTGTAAATTGAAGATATTCAGCAAATTATACAAAGAAGTGGAACAAAGTCAGATATAACTGCTGCTGATGGCTTGGCACTGGGGTCTGCTCTGTGTTTCTTAAAACAAATGAACAGGTAGTAGGAAGATGATAAAGACACACAGGCCTCAAGGGGAGCCTTGCCTTCCCCATGGCAGAACCAGGAGGACAGAAAGGGAGCTGAAATGACTCTCATGGTGAGCTGATGGGATTCCATGCAGGGTCCCTGGAGCCCACATAGCTATCTCCAGCCCCTTCCACGGCCCATAGTGGGTGAGGTCCTGGGGAACAACTTCCAAGGATGGTGGAACAGCCCCCTAGGTTGGGCAGCTGGCAGGACACAAGCCTGGGGGACCTGGTAGGCAGCAATGAGCACTGGGCCAGCCACAGAGGCCAGATGGGAGCCAGAAAGAAGACATGTGGTCCCACCTTGAAGGAGCCCAGAGAGCCATTAGCCTGATACATGGACTGAGGGGCTTAACTTTGCTTTGAATGCATCTTGAGAAAGGAGACATCATTCATTCATTCAGCAGATGTTTATTGAGCACCTACTATGCACTGGGCACTGTGCCAGGCACAGGGAAGACAGAGAAGGACAGATCAAAATCCCTCACAGTACTGACGCTCCAATGGGGGACACAGACAAGTGAACACACAAATAAACTCTGAAATGAGGGTCCTTGGTGCTACAAAGAAAATAAACAGAATTGTAGGATAAAAAGTATAAACCAGGGAGGCTTTTGATAGTATGGCCTGGGAGGGCCTCTGGGGAGGGAGTAGTTTAAACTCAGAACTGAATGTGGAGAAGGAGCCAATCACACAAAGAGCTGGAAAAAGAGGGTCCCAGATAGAGGGAACAGCAAGTACAAAGGCCCCAGGGGGTGGGAATGAGCTTGGTTTGTTGGAGGAACAGAAGCCGGCTGCTGTGCTGGAGTGGCGTATCAGGAGGGAGGGGGCAGGGCCAGGGTGAAGCGGTCAGTGGGGTCAAGTCAGAGCAAAAAGAGGCCTGGCAAGCATTTGTGGGATCAATGAGTACCAGGGAAGGCATCCATGGGCATTGGATGGGGAGCAAAAAGGGGAGCTGAAGGCATTGGATTTGGGAGGCTTTTTCTCTTGGTGTCTTTGTTAATGGGAGGGGAGGCCAAGGAGAATGACCTTGGTTTGCATAGTGCCAGCCCAGACTGCAGCAGGGAGGGGCTTCAGGCCACTGCACCTGGGTGGAGCTGGCTGATTTCAACCAATCAAATCAGCAATCCCATCTTTGGCATCTCATAATAGCGTCTATTTCATGAGATGATTTTTTTTTTTTTTTTTGTGGTTCGCAGGCCTCTCACTGCTGTGGCCCCTCCTGCCGCGGAGCACAGGCTCCATACGTGCAGGCTCAGCGGCCATGGCTCACGGGCCCAGCTGCTCCGCGGCATGTGGGATCCTCCCGGACCGGGGCATGAACCCGTGTCCCCTGCATCGGCAGGCGGGCTCTCAACCACTGCACCACCAGGGAAGCCCCCATGAGATGCTGTTTATTGAGAACCTAAGCACCAGGCTCTATGCAACCCCCTCAGAGGCTGCCAGACACATCCCCTTCCCAGGAAGATGCTCACAGAAACAGAAAATTGTAATATGGTGTGGTGAGTGCTCCAGGGAACGCTGGACAGAGGAAGGGTCATTCAAGCTGGCTTTTGAAGGATAAAGAGGAGCTCGCTGGAGAGAAACCATCACCAAAAGGGCAGAAACTCTTCCTCTGCTCATCTCTGTGTCCCAGCACCTAACACAGAGCTTGGCACATAGTAGGTGCTCAATCCATATTTGTTGATGGAATGAATTGGAGCTGCCCACACTTCGGTCATTCAAGTACCTGCCTTCGTAATTTTTGTGCAGTCTGCTTTCCACTATTTCTACTATTGCTTAATATTTTTCTTCAAGTTGACTTACCTTTTTATCTAAATAAATTTATTTTAAAAGGAAACATTTGATATGATCACTAGATTTGAAAAAAAAACAAAGAACACTTGCCACAAATCAAAGATAACCAGAAGAACCATCACAATGAAAATAAAACAATGTTATTAAATCTGCCTGTTAAGAGAACAAAAAGACAGGCCACAGGCTGGGAGAAACTATGTGCAAATCACATATCTACAAAGGACTGACTCGTATCCAGAATATATAAACAATTCTCCAAACCCATTAATAAGACAACAATCTGATTTTTTAAATGGACAAAAAGTTTGAACAGACACTACACCAAAGAGACTACAGAGATGGCAAATAAGCACATAAAAAGATGCTCAACATCATTAGTCATTAGGGAAAGTCAAATTAACACCACAATGACATACCAGTGGGTACACCTATTAGAATGACTAAAATTTTTTTAAAAACTGACAATACCAAGTGCTGACAAGGATGGGAAGCAACTGAAACTTTGATGCATTGCTGGTGGGAATGTAAAATGTACACACACTTTGGAAAACAGTTCAGCAGTTTCTGATTAGGTCAAACATATGGTTGCCGTATGACCCAGCAATTCTACTCCTAGAAATTTCCCCAACAGAAATAAAAATTTATGCTCGGGCTTCCCTGGTGGCACAGTGGTTGAGAGTCCGCCTGCCGATGCAGGGGACACAGGTTCGTGCCCCGGTCCGGGAAGATCCCACATGCCGCGGAGCGGCTGGGCCCGTGAGCCGTGGCCGCTTAGCCTGCGAGTCCGGAGCCTGTGCTCCGCAATGGGAGAGGCCACAGCAGTGAGAGGCCCGTGTACCGCAAAAAAAAAAAAAAAAAAAAAAAATTTATGCTCACATAAAAACCTGTTTGCAAATGTTTATAATGGCTTTACTTATAATCACTAAATCTGGAAGCAGCGCACATATCTCTCAGCTGGTAAGTAGGTAAACAACCAGTGGTACATCCATACAAGAGAATACTAGTCAGCAATAACAAGGAACAATGCACTGATAACACACAACCGAAAGAATGCATCTCAAACGCATGATGCCGAGTGTAAAATAGGCAGACTGAAAAGGCAAGGCACTGCAGGATTCCACTTATAAGACATTCTGGAAAAGGCAGATTTATAGAAAAAGATCAAAGTTCAAAAACAAGTGATATTGATCCACGGTGACAGAAGTCAGGATAGTAATGCCCATAGGAGGGGAAGTAACAGAGGAGAGAAAAGAGCTCTGGGGGTACTGATGTTCTGTCTGATCATTTGGGTGCTAATTATACAGCTGTGAAAATTCAAGCTGAGCGCTTCTTTGTGTATGCCATAGCTCAATACAAAGTTTTTAAAAAGTCTAGCTGGATAAAACTGTGTGCCAAAGGTATGGAACCTGAGACCTGCTCTCTCTTTTTCACAAAGGGAGATTAGCAATTATTTGGTGTTAGAAACAGGTTAGCATCAAACAGAGACTCTCCATGATGTAAAGGAAGGACTGTAAAAAGATCTGCAAAGGGAGTAACTCTCATGATGTGACCGGATGTGAACGGATGCTCTATGCACCCTATAAAATAAAGCTGGGGGGCCCCAATGGTGCCCAATACCAATTAGAGAGCATTCGAGTATCTGAGACAGCATGCTGGCAGGGCACAGCAGGCATAAGGAGGGAGGTGTGATGGCTCAACTCTGAAAGCAGAAGAGCCCATATTTAGATGGAGCAGTTAAGGAGTAGCTGGATTTGATTTTGCCTTTTTCATCTCTGTGTTCCTTGGCACCCGACACAAGCCTGGCACATGGTTAGTCTTCGCTAGCTAGTCCCCCCTCCAAGCTTTCACATTGGTTGTTCCCTTTGCTAGAGATACTCCCTTCTCCCACCTTGACCACCTGACAAACTCCTAAACTCACCTCAGGGATGACTCTCCTTCTTTTCCCTGTTACCCGAATATCCCTTGGCATTGCTGTTTCGGGGTCACCATGCATGCTGTGTCCTCTGCCTGGAATCTCTTCCCTTCTCCCTCCCCTGGGTCAGTCAGCACCTTTTGTGTGCAAGTGATGGAAAACCAGCCCAAACCACTTTCAGCCAAAAACGGAAAATGTGGTGGCTCATGAAACTAAAACACCCAAGAGTGTCTAATTTCAGGTATGGCTGGATCCACAGGTTCAAACCCTGTCCAGCTCTATGTTGATCTCTCTCAGGCAGGTTTTTCTCTTATGATGTCCCCTGATGCTCCAGGCTTTCACTTGCTCACTCTCAATCCAATGGAAAAACTGTAACTCTTTTCACAAATAATTCCCAGCAACCAAAGTCCCAGAATCGAGTTTCATTGGGCAGGCTTAGTTACACGTGCATCCCTAGATCAATCACTGGAGCCAGACTTGGTCATATGTCCACCCCTGGAGGCAGTGTCCTAGACACCCCACCCAAACCTCATGGACGGAGATGGCGGAAGAGGAGGTTCTCCAGTAGGAAACTGGGGTGCTATTACCCCAATACAGGAGAAAACAGGAGATGGATACTGATCCCACCTTCTCTTGGCAAACTCTAGCTCATCCCAGCATGCTGTGTGACCTCAGGCCAACCCCTTCCCCTCTCTGGGCCTCATGTTCCTCCTCTGAAAAATGGGCAGGAGGCTGTTTGAATTCCAACATTCCAGAACTCTAGGACAGCTTCCAGGCCTGGCAGCTGCTCCCTAAATCCCAGGAATGTTCCGGTACTTCTGGGGACGGAAGTGGAGTGTCAGCCAGAGCCCTCCCTGGCCCCCCGGCCTGGGAACATGCTTAGAAGATGACAATTGGGCTCCCTTCAGCCGAAATTCCACTCCCGTGGGGGCCTTGCCAAGGAAAACAAGCCCAAGAACTGGGCATTGAAGGTGAGCATATTTGACAAGTTTTAAGATGACAAACTATTTACACAGGTGTGGGAACCATCCCCTTGCACCCTGCTTTCTTTTCTTTCTCTTCCTCCCCTTTCCAAATTCTTTCCCCCAAGGGCGCTGACAGACATGCCAAGGGAGGGGGTGGCTGGTCGTGGGGATCTGCCTGGAGTGAGTCCATAAACCTGAGGCAACAGGGGAGGGCATGGAGCAGCAGGAAAGAGGGTGTCTGCACCGTGGGGGCTCATCTCCCCTCACCTCCCTTCTTGCTCTCAACTCCCATTACCTGGGGAGATATGAGGCTGAGGTCCTCGCAATTTCAAAGCTACCTGAGTCCTTCAAGAGAATGGTGCTCAGTCCATCCTCAGTTGACAAGGGGGCGTGAGGGAAAGCAAGGGGCACACAGCCAGTTAGTAGCTGACCCTGGAGCTAGCAAGCAAAGAGGTGGAGAAAACAAAAATCATTTCTTAAGCACGTACTGTGTACCTGATACTGAGCTGAGCTCTGAGAATATACTGTGAATGAAACAGATAAAAATCCCTGCCCTGGTGGAGCTGACAAGGAAACAAACAAGGTAAAAGATGAGTTACCTTCACAAATACCTTAAGAAAATAAAACAGAGTGAGGGGCTGGGGCAGGGCAGGGCGGTGGGGAGACTCTAGGTTTAGGAGGTAACATTTGAGCTACGAAAGCTGAGAAGGAGCCTGCTAGGGAGAGATCTGAAGGAAGGGCATTCCAGGCAGATGGCACTGCACATGCAAAGGCCCTGAGGTAGGAAGTGGCTTGGGTGTTCAAAGAACATTGAGGAGGCCAGTGTGGCCAGAGCCAGGGGAGGGAATGGAGCTTGATCAGAGGTCTGATCTGTGCTTTCTGCTCAGTACAAACCCAGGAGGTGGGTATGATCATCCCCACTTTACTGAGGAGGAAACTGAGGCCCAGAGGAGGGCAGTGACTTGCCCAGGGTCACAAAGCAGAGTCAGATCCCAGCCCCTTCCATCTGGTCCCAAGCCCATGCTCCTTGCTTCTGAGAGGTGAGAGGGTAGGAACAAGGAGTGCCCAAGACCTGCCACGTCTCTCGCCTGAAGCTCAGCCCCCAGGGGAAGGGGCGTCTGGGGGCAAGCCCTCTGCTTCCTATGGGAAGAAAGTGGAGACTGATTTAGTTGCTGAGTCATGGGGCTACAACAGGCTGCCAGGCTGCAATGGGCCCTGCCTCAGTTTACTCACCTGTAAAAAAAAATGGGCTTAATAACACATCTGGGACTTCCCTGGTGGCGCAGTGGTTAAGGATCTGCCTGCCAATGCAGGGGACATGGGTTCGAGCCCGGGTCCAGAAAGATCCCACATGCCGCGGAGCAACTAAGCCCGTGCGCCACAACTACTGAGCCTGCGCTCTAGAGCCCACGAGCCACAACTACTGAGCCCGCATGCCACAACTACTGAAGCCCGCGCGCCTAGAACCCGTGCTCCGCAACAAGAGAAGCCACCGCAATGAGAAGCCTGAGCACTGCAATGAAGAGTAGCCCCTGCTCACCGCAACTAGAGAAAGCCTGTGCTCAGCAACGAAGACCCAACGCAGCCAAATAAATAAATACATTAAAAAAAAAAGATTGATCCTTAAAAAAATAATAATAATACATCTGCCTCCAGTACCAACTTCAGAGGGCTGCTGTGAGGGTTAATTTCTCCCTGGCAACTCTGGGAGCCTTGATGAAAGGTGGCGGGAAGTGGGAAGTGGGCGCTATTAACCCAGGCAGGTAATTACTCCCAGCCTGAGGGAGGAGGAAGAGGGGTTGCACCTGGTCTGATTCAACCTCAGGCCAGTTTCCTTTGCAGATGTGTAGGAGCCTAACATGTCATGAGCATCTGGCTTTGACGGCCATCCTGGCCCCAAGTTCCCCAGCACCAGGCAAAGCTAGGGCTGTGAGCAGTCACGAGCCACACAAGCCAGGGTTGAAATCACAACTCTGCCCCTTCCCTGGCAGGGAGACCAGGGCAACGCTCTTCCCCTGTCAGGGCCTCGGTTTCTCCGTCTGCACAATGGGGCTAAGAACCTGGCCTATCCCACAGGGGCTGTGGTTGTTTCTCACAGGTACGCAGACACTGTAATTTGACCATTTCATCTCTCCAGCTGCACGTCAGGCCCCAGCCTCCCATGCCATCAGCCATCCTGACCTCCATGACCTGATGGGAAGTGGTAAAGGATTCTTCTAGAAGTAAATAAACGATTTTTAAAACACTCTTCGGAATATTGCTTAGGCCTCATGCTGACCGCACCTCTTGGGCCCCAGAACAAAGCTCCAACTACCCTCTGCCCCTGGAAGCCCATCCCTCCCCCCCAGGATGGGGGAGGGGAAGCAGGAACAGATACTGAAGCCAAGCCCCCTCTTCCTCCTTTTACCTATTTATTTTTTTATTATTTTCTTAAATTGAGGTAATACTGACATAAGTTTCATATGTACAACATTATATTTCTACATCTGTATACCCTACAGTGTGCTCACCACTAAGAATTTATTTTCCATCTGTCACCCTATAGTTTATCCTCTTCATCCATTTCGCACCCTCTCCACCTCCCCTTCCGCTCTGGTAAACACTACTCTGTCCTCTGTATCTATCGATTCATGTTGGTTTGGTTTGTTCATTTCTTTTGTTTTTGTTTGTTTATAAGTTTTCTATATGCCACATATGAGTGAAATCATATGGTATTTGTCTTTCTCTGTCTGATTTACTTCACTGAACATAATACCCTCAACGTCCACTCATGTTGTCGCAAATGGCAAGATTTCATCTTTTCTTCTGGCTGAGTAGGATTTCACTGTATACATCCCTCCATGAGGCAGCATCATGCCCATCTCACGGGAGGGCACACTGAGGCTCTGAGATGTAAATGCCAAAGCCCTGAGCTAGGAAGAAGCCGACCTGACCCAGGCCCTCTGCTTTCCCATGAGGCAATCGGAGTTCCAGCTGAAGCCTCAGTATGGGCGCCTGGCCCTACATGGTGACCCCAGAGATGAGGTTCTTCATGTGAGTGAGCTGCTCCTGGGCCTGGGGCCCCCAGGGAGGAAGAAGCCAGGCCCTTGTCAAGTGCCTGCCCCTGCAGGTATGGGTCGGGCCCCAGGCAGCACCACTTTCAGGAAGAGCCAGGGTTCAGAGAGCTGGTCCAGTGGGCCTGTGCCCACCCCACCAAGCTCACCTTGTGCCCTCTCCCCCTCACTCCCTCCACTGCAGTCACATTGGCCTAGGTGATCCCCAGACAGGCCTTCATTCCCACCAGTGAGGCTTTGCACCTGCAGTCCCCTCTGCCCGAAGCACTGTCCCCTCCACACCTTGGCACACTGGCTTCTTCTCTTTGTCACCTCTTCAGAGGAGCCCTCCCAGGCTTCCTCCATCACACCTCCTGCTTTATTCCCTTCAGAGCCCTGATCAGTCTCTGAAATGACCTCAAATTTCTGATTCCCTCACTACAATATAGACTCCATGAGAACAGAGGGGTTTTTTTTTTTTTCTGTTTTATTCACTGCTGTATTTCCAGGACTCAGTAGAATACAATGGTGCTCAACAAATATTTGTTGATGTAATAAGGAAGTTTTTGAAAATAAGAATAATATGTGTCATGAGGAGAGGGGTGGGTGGATGTTCGTGGGGGTCGGGGGGTGGGGGGGATGTCTCCCAAAGGACTGAATTGAATAATTTCTCCAGGGTCTTAAACAGTCCTCAGGAGCTTTGACATCACAACAACAATAACAGTGTTTGTCAGGCACTAACTGTGCTCGGCACCAGGCACAGATCATCTCACTTAATCCCGCACTGGCCCCATGAGGTCAGTCCTATGATTATCCCCATTCTCCAGATAAGGAAACTGTAGTTTAGAGAAGTGAAGGGACGCGTTCAAGGTTGTCACCAGCCACCACCACACCCGACCTCCTGCCCTCCGGAGCCTCCAGGTCTCCTAGAGACAACCCCACCCCTTGATTCCCAGTGCAGCCTAGAGAGGTCCTGTGTCCTGCCTGACGCCCCCCAGCTGGTCAGCGGCCCAGAGGGATGATCCCTGGCTCCCCGGCAGCCACTCGGCCCATCGGGAGGGAAGGCAGGCTTGGCGGCTGTCCTGTCCTGGGGACACCGGGCAGCCAGGAGTTTCTCTCCCCGGACTTACTGTACATGATTCATCGCCAGCCCCAGTTGTGAAATCTGGGAATCTTGTGGGCAAGGCCAGGCCCAGGGGATGGCTGTCTGGGAAAGGGAGGCCGGGAAGGGGTTAAGGGGGGCAGTCCCCCCCCCGCCCGGAGGCACAGGGCCAGGCCAGCAGAAAGCACACCGTTAACACTGGGCTGGCTACCGCCTGCGGCCTGTCTCTGACATCACAGCTGCGTCAGCCCAGCCTGCCCCAGCCCCCCACTTCCTTCCCTCCCTCAGCTGCATCTCCAGCCACCTCTCCAGCTTCACTGTCCTCTCCTGAGAAGCAGGCAGCACGCAACCTTCCCTCCCGGGAGGGAGGGCGTGGGCAGGGAGAGGGAGATGACAGACATTACTCTGCATACAGGAGGCACTTCATAAGTGACAGCTGTGATGGGTTTGAGCCAAACCATAATCCCATAATGAGCTAGACAAGGCAGGAAAGAAGGTCTCATACCCATTGTAGAGAGGAGACCGAGGGTCCGAGAAGAGTAGGGACTCGCCCAAGGTCATCCAGCTGCCCAGTCATAATGACTTGAAATGTTAATATAATCATGCTGCTCTTCCTCTGCTTTTTACTAGAAGCATGTGTATCTCTCATCACCCATCGGGGTGCGGTGAATGTCCAGAGGCTAGGAATTTTCTTCCTTATCTCATTTGTTTTGTTAAATTCAATTAAACCAAATGGGCATTTGTTTGGATAGAGAGATGATAAAAGGGTTTCACAGGAACTATTCACAGATCAGTGATGACTTATGGTATTGTATTAAATGAATTCTACACTTGAAATCTTAAAAAAAAGTTACCGAGTACAGATTCTGCTCTAGACACCATTTACACATATTAGACTCACTTACACTTAAACCTTATGGAAACTCCATGAGGGCAGCAGTGCTACTACTCATCTCACGGGGAAGAAAACTAAGGCACAGGGAGTCCCCACAGCTGGTAAACAGCAGTAATGATAATAATAACAACAAAAACAACAACTGGCATTGATAAGGCGCTTACTCCATGGGCTGAGTGTAATATTTACATCATCTCACTGGCTTCTATTATCACTCTAGGAGATAAATACTATTATTCTCCCCATTTCACAGATGAGGAAACTGAGGGGTTAACTCACCTAGAAAACATAGCTGCTAAGCCGCAGAGTTGGGATTTAAATCCAGGCCTTCTGTCCCTACCCAGGCACAGAACTGGGGCTGGACGCACAGTGGGTGCTTAGGTAACTCAAGGACGACCAAGTTGGAAATGCCTGGGACTGCCAAGGGATCCGTCCCCCAAGATATCCCTGGCATCAGCTCAGGGCCACCCTGTGTGGACCTGGCGCAGCTGGAAAAAGATGTGCGTTCACATCTTCTCCCAGGATGCCATCACTCCCACAGTTGTAACAGCCCCCTAACCCACAGACACCACTGTCTGAACCACCTGTGAGGAGGTTCATTATTCTCCCCATTTTACAGAGCAGAGAAAACAAGGCCCAGAGAGGGCATGTGACTTGCTCAAACTACACAGCAGGCATGAGCGGGCCACAGACCTACTTTTACCTCCTGAACCTGCCCTTAGCTGGCAGAGGCCTGGGGTGTATTTGAGGAGTGAGATAAGGTCTGGCCCTCCTCGGCCACTCCCTGGGAAGAGAACTTCCTCTCTCCCTCTTGCTTTTCTAACTCCTAGCTCAAGTGGGACTGAGCCACACAGAAGCTGCATCACAAAGCGAGGACAAGAAGGGCATTCCTGGCAGAGGGAACAGCACAGGAAAAGGAGGCACAGCTCATAGGACAGTGGGGTAAGAATGTCTAGTAAGGCTGAGGTGGAGAGAGTGAGGGGCTGAGGTAGGAGCGATGAGGCTAGGTCAGGTAACGGGAGCCTTGCATGCCATACTACGGAGTTTGGACTTTCTCCAGGGGCAGTGGGGAGCCACAAAGACTTTAGAGCAGGGGAGGAGCATGACCACTAAACAGAGGACCGACTATTGCAGTACACGCCTCCCCTGTTTTTCCTGCTTTTGTCCTGGCTTCTACAGTCCATTTTCCACATGCAGCCAGAGGAATCCTGTGAAAACCCAAGTCAGACCTTGTCCCTCCTCTGCACAGAACCCTCCATGGCTCCCACCTCATGTGGAGAAACAACGATGCACAGGGTCCTGCAAGTCCTGTCCCCACCCGCTCCCTGCCCTCACCACCCCGCTCCCTCTGCTCCAGACACACTGGCCTCTTCCCTGCTGCACCCCACCTCAGGGCCTTTGCACTGAGTGGCTGTTCCCATTGTCTGGAAACCTCTTCCTCCTGATGGTTCCCTCCGTCACCTCTTAGAGATTGTTACCTGCTTAGCGAGGCTGTCACCCACCTATTTAAACCCCCAGCACACCCCGTCTCCTTTTCCCGCTTTATTTCTCTCTGTAGCACTGGTCCTTTCAAATATAATATACAACGTATTTATCTTGTTTATTGTCTGCTCACCCCACAAAAGTGTGAACTCCACAGGGGCAGAGACCTCTGACTGTCTCATGTCCTGCTGTGTCCCCAGCGCCTGACACACAGGAAATGCTCAGTAAATATTTGTTGAATGAATGAATCCTCTGTTCCCTCAGAATAATTTTCTGAGGGTTTAGCTGGAACAGAGCTTATGACCTTTGCTCTGGGGTCCAGATACAGAAGTGACTTGCCCAGGGTCACTCAGCTCACAGGTGGACAGTTGATCTGGCCCCAAAGTCTGTGATTTTTTTTCTTCTCCATTCTAGGCCGCCCCTCTGGGATTTAGGTCCCACATCAACCACATTACCACTTCTGGGGGCTGCTCTCCTTGGCTTCACCTTAAGCTGGAGTCTCAGAGAGATGAAGTGACTTGGCCAAGGCCACAGAGCATCTAAGGGTGTGAATTCAGGTCTTTCTGCCTCTGTGTTTTGAGCATTTTCCACTAAAACAGCTCTGTCTCTCTCCCCTCCTCCTTTCCTCTTTTCAGCCAATGTGTTTGCAGCTGAAATATCAGGCCTGCTGCGTGCAGCCTTGACATCCACCACATCGGGGGCCTAGCCCCGCCTGCCACCCTGGCCCGGCTGCGAGCACAGCCCCTGGTCCCACATGCCTCAGGGATGAGCTACAGAGAGTGTGACCAGGCCCAGCTGACACATCTCAGAGCAGATGTGGGTTGGCCTCCCACGGGTCCAGCCGCCGAGCCAAGTCTCAGCCCACCACCCATCCCCCAGGGCGGGATGCCGGGCCTTGTGGAGCACGGGAAGAGGAGAGCAGTGACCCTGGAGAGTTCACATTAGGCAGAGATTAAGGGGCTCAAGGCTTGAACCAGGGCCAAGGCCTTGGTGGTCACAGAGGGAAAAGAGACAGTTTTTCAGGGCTGAAAACTCAGTGCCACCAGGGGCCAGGCAGGGATTTTAAATGAGTGAAGAGGGCCAGAGTAAGATGATAAATAGTTATTATTCCTTGGCCCCAGTTTCAGAGAGACAAGAGGGAGTGGTGGGGACTGGGGCATATGCCCTGTCTAAAGCTGAGTGTGGGCCCTTGAGAATGGGGACCCAATGCAATCAGATCTTCAGATCCTCTGATTTTCCAGTGGGTGCCAGAAACACAGGTTTTTATCTAATATCTACAGATTTTTTAATGTTGGCTCCATTCATTTACAAATTCAGTTTGGACCGAATTTGGCCAACCCAAGGGCCAGATTCAGTCCCTTGGGCCTCCAGTTTGCAACCTCTACTTGGCCAAAGAGAACAGCCAGAGAAGGAACAGATCATAGCCTGATCCTGAGTCAGGATCTGAGGGTCGGGACGGTGGCCAGAACCCAGTGCCAGCAGCTCCGAGGGACTGTGGAAAAGGTTCCTGTCATCTGGTCCCCCTCCTTCATCTCACGGGGTTGAGCCTCCCCACCCGCCCGCCTGCTCCAGCTGGCTGTGGGGTGGAAGGGGGCCTGGGTGGGGACTGAGGTCTCCTTTCCCACATGGGACACAGCTGTGGATGTGTTTTCCAGGCAGATCCCAATTTCTCTCTCCTGTCCAACATGGCCCTGCAACCCCAGGAAGTACGTGACCCTGTGCCCCAGGTCACGCCCCCCCAAAGCCATGCCCTCAGCAGCCTGTTCACATGCCTGCCTCACCCGCCATGTTCCAAGCCACATGCTTCCACAGCTATCACTTTGAATCTTCACCACATCCTTTTATGACCAATTTTCAGATGAGGAAATTGAGGCTCAGGGAGGGAAAATGACTGGCCCAGGGCCCTACCATGAGTATGCAGAGGAGCTGGACTCAAGCTCAGGCCTCACACGCTGGATAACGGGGGGCCTCACTCCATCTCCTCCTGCTAGAACCCAGCCCATCCTCCAAGGCTCAGCCCCAGTGCTTCCTCCTGGTTTATTTAACAAGCAACCAGGTCCTAGACCAGGTGCTGGGTATTCAGAAATGAACAGACAGGGTTTGTCTCAGGTTCCCCCATAGTGTTTGTTGAATGAATATTTTACTCACTCTCTGGGAATCTCATTTTCCCAAGTCATGGGCCCTGTCCACATCCAATCTGTTTGTCTCAGCCCTGGCACTTCGTTTCTCTGACCACATGTCTGCATGCTTCCCAGATGTCTGCCCCTGCACGGGCCCCCAGGCATCCTTCAAATCAATGCACCCAAAGTGAACTCGGCAATTTCCCCCTAAACTGCTCCTCTGCCCCGGTTTTCCTCCTCGTAGAAGTCCCCACCATCTGCCCAATGGCCAAAGCCAGAAGCCCAAGCATTGTCCATTATACCTCCCCCTCCACACCCTCAACCCAGCTGGTCACCAAGGCCAGGGAGGCTTGTCCTCAATGTCCTTCAACTCTGTCTGTTGCTCACATCTTCCTTGGGTGACTACATTCTCCTCCTCACTGTTTGCCCTGCATGGGAACTTCCTCTTTCCCAAATCCAACTTCCCACAGCAGCTGGGTGACATTTACTATTTCCTGCGGCTCTCAGATGCAGCTCCCCGTTACCTTCAGAAGGCAGTTCAAACACCTTGGCCAGCCTTAAAACCCCTGCTCGGTCCAGTGACCTCGCCCCTGTTCCTACACATTCCAGGTAACCTGAACTCCTCTCACTCTTCTAATGTGCTATGTTTTCTCTCATCTCTGAGCCTTTGCAAGGCTGCTCCTTCTGTCTGGAGTGTTCTTCCCTCCCTACCCCCATCTCTTGTCTGACTACTCTACGAACACCCTGCAGGACTCAATTTAGGTGTCATGGGCTTCATAAAGCTTCCCTGACCTCCTAACCCTGGTTTAGGTATCCACTGCGGTCCTACCACCTGCTCTGTCTGAGTCAGATTACAGCCACAGGAACCAGAAACACCTCCAGTTATTTTATACAGAAAGGATGGAATACAGGGGATAGGGCACTCACAAAATTGCTAGAAAGGCAGGATGGGCTCCAGAATAACAGAGCAGAACTTGCCCACCAAGGGAGCTGCCACCTCAGCCAGTCAGGATGGTGGGGAACCAGAAGGCCACCACAGGGACTGTTGGCTTTCAGAACACACACCACAGCAGTGATCCAGAGATTAGGAGGCCACTACCACCACTTCTGGACCCCTGAAACTGGTAACCAGGCATGATACGTTGCTACAAAAAAAATGTGGTCATGACCACGTTCATCAGCAGGAAGAGAGCGAAGGCAAAAACCGGATGGCCTCTACTTTCTGAATCTCATGGGAGAGCATGTGATTGGCAGAACTTAAGCAGCATACAGAACCCCATCTGCAGAGGAGACTGGGAAATGTGGCTTGTAGCTTTCCAGTCTCTGCATCCTCTAGCCAGAAGAAGATATTAGCGTAAATGGATGCTGAGTACCAGTGGGTACTGAGTAACGTAAATGGATGCTGAGTACCAAAGGTGAGGTCTCAGGATTCCCCACCACAGCCCCAATCAGCCTGTGTTTACTTATCTGTATTTCCTACCAGACTGTGAGAACTTTAAGGGACACAGCATTGCCTTAGATACCTCTGGTTTGCCAGCATTTATTGAGCACTTACTATGCCTTGGGCACTAGGCTATGTGCTTTACAAACTTGTTTACATATTTGCACCCAGTAGGGTAGAGATTATTACTATCCCTATTTTATACATGAAGAGGAGGCCCAGAGAGATGAAGTAATTTTCCTAAGGTCACCCAGCCAGTAAGTATTAGAGATGAGATTTAAAAATGAAATCTGTTTGACTTTACACTTTAAACACTTGCCATGGGACTTCCCTGGTGGTGCAGTGGTTAAGAATCTACCTGCCAATGCAGGGGACACGGACAGGTTCGATCCCTGGTCCAGGGAGATCCCACGTGCCGCGGAGCAACTAAGCCCATGCGCAACAACTACTGAGCCTGAGCTTTAGAGCCCACGAGCCACAACTACTGAGCCTGTGTGCCACAACTACTGAAGCCCGCGCGCCTAAAGCCCATGCTCCACAAGAGAAGCCACCACAACGAGAAGCACGCACACCGCAACAAAGAGTAGCTCCTGCTCGCCGCGACTAGAGAAAGCCCAGCCCACGCGCAGCAACGAAGACCCAACGCAGCCATAAATAAATAAATAAAATAATAATAAGCAGTTGCCACTATGAGAGGCAGTTTTGTCTTCTCACAAGGATCTTCTCCCAAGCCTTCAGAAAAGTCACAGTAATGCTGTGCAATGAACAAATGAATCCACAAGTGACCCCTCCATTGGAATAATGCCTGACCCCATCTCAGCCACCTTCATTCCTCTGGGCCTGGGTTCCTCTCCATGGACAGGCCTTGAGAAATAGAAAGAAACTAACCGTGCTGTGCTGGAACTCTTCACCTAGGGTTGTAGATGGCTGCTAGGCTTAACAGCCACCACTGTCTTAAAACTGGTTACATTTTGTATCTGTGAGGAGTTTTCTGGAGATATGGGTCATAGCTTTCATTAAATTCTCAAGCTCCAAAAATTTGACAGACTGTTACCCCAGGGAGGGTTGCAGCGATCTTGCTGCCATCCTGACCTCAGTTCAGACCTTATGACATTGCACGCATTCACTTGTGCATCCATCCATTCACCTACCTATCCATCCACTCCCCATCCACCCATTCATCCATTTTTACTCCCACCCATCCACTCATCCATCCACTCATCCATCTACCCATCCATCCATTCATCCATCCATCCACCCACTGACCCATCCATCCACCTACTTTCTCATTTATCCATCCATCCATGCAATCATTTATCAATCTGCCCATCCATTCATTCATTAAATCACTATCTATCAATCCATCTATTCATTTATCCTTTTATGTGTTTATTCATCTAGCCATCTATTAATTTGTCCATCATTTCATTTATTATTTATTTACTCATTTAATTATATGTTTATCTATTCATTCATCCATCAGTAATTCACAGTATTCAACCATGAAATCATCTATACCACACATCTCATAATTTATCATCCATTATCCATTTATTTATTCAACCATCCATCCATCATCCAACTATGCATTTATCCACTAATTTCTTTATTCATCCATCCATCTATCCATCCTTCCATTAAGTCAGTTCTTCATCATTTCACTCATTGATTCATCTATTCTTTCATTTATCTATCTCTTCATCCATTTCATCCATCCACAAACAGCTCCCTCATCCATCCACCCATGTACCCAGCCATAAATCATCCCGTCGACCATCCACCCATCCATCAAAACATCACTCATCCTTCCACACATTAAATTCTCCATCCACTCACTCTGCTCCCTGTACCAAAACCAAGAGGTGAATCAGAACTGGTCCCTCCCTTGAGAAGCTCACAGTCTAGTGACAGGAACAGATAGTTAAAACTCAAGGTGGAGAATATTAGGAGGTTAAAGTGAGCTCCAGGCAGGTGCCTTCACAGGAGGGGACTTGGGTCCATCTGGGGATTCAGAGAAAGTTCCTTGGAAAAGGTGGCATCTAAACCAGGATTCATAAAGACAGGAAATCAGTGAACAAGCTCCCTTAGATATCTCAGAGGGTGACTTACAGAACACCCACCCACCTAGATGCTCACTGAGCTTGTTAGGACTTTAAAGGCTCTGAGAAGTCCTGCAACAAATGTTAACATTGTTAACCACAGTAATTCTCAAATTCATTGGACCATAGAACCCTTTTCCCTACTTTACTCTTATTAATATCCCAGAGAACCTGTGTCCCTTAGAACCTCATTTGGGAAATGCTAGTCTGGTCCAAACTCCTTGTTTCCACAAACAAGGTTTCAAAAAACAGTCTCTGTCCTCAAAATTTTCCATCACGAGATAAGATGAAAGGCACAATATATGCCTAGGACTTCATTTTTTTCATCCCTAAAGCTGAGCACAGTGCCTGGCACACAGTAGGTGTTCAATAAGCATTTGTGAAAAGAATGTTGTTATTGAAAGAGTTGCTCCAAAATGACCCCTGGTTCTTATGCTGTCCCCATTCCCAGTGACCCCTTTATGACCTCAGCCAGCTCCACAACTCCCAGACTCAGTTTTTCAGTCTGAGAAATGGCCAGTAAAATCATCTCCGTAGAACTGATGCAGGAAGCACGTGCTTACGCTCAGTTTTCGTTACAGGCGCTGTCTCGGGATGTAGCTCTGACCACCCCGCCACTTTCTCACACTGGCAAGTTGAGTTTCCAGCCAGGAATGAGACCTTTGGGCCTTGCTGATCCTTCACGGCTGAGGCTGGAACATACATGGAAACCGCCTGAGTAATCCTATGGCGACCCTGCCCAGCCTGATGGGGCATGAACTGGAAATTCCCTATAACATTGCTAATTAAATGATTCCTCCTGCCTTCTTCTCCTTTTACCCTGGCCTCCCGCTCTCCCTTACTCAGCTCCCTAAGCGCCTCCAGAAACCTCTGCAAAGGAGTCAGACTGGTTTGGGGAGGGCTGAGCAGCTACCTCCCCTTCCAAACGCCCACCTGCCCGCCCACTGCCTGGAGCCCAGGCCATGCGACCTGCCGGGAACTGTGTGCTGTGCAGCTCTAGAACACAGAGCCTGATACCCACATCAGATAAAGGGGCCACTAAGTGCCTCCTCGACCCAAGCCCAACCCTTGTGCAATTCAGATCTTTGTCCCATAGAGACAGTCACAGGGATGAGCAGATGTGCTTATCTGATGGGGCCACAAGGCCTCCAGTTCATTCCAGGGGCTGTTTTCTCAGTCAGTCTTTGGACTCTTCTCTTCCATGCAACTGTGCACGCTCTTCCCCTACTTGGGCACGTCCTCATCCTCCTTCCAGTCGTTCAACATTTATTAGGCACTTCCTGTGTGCCCAGCCCTGTGCTGGGTGCTGGGGACATAAACAAGACAAAGTCCTTGCCCCGTGGAATTCACAGTCTGATGGGGAGGGGGGCAGATACCTAAAAAAATAATGGTCACGATAACATGGTTGAATCTCAAATCATTATGCTGAGGGAAAGGAGCCTAACGAAGAAGAATACAGTATATGATTCCACTTACAGAAAATGCTGGAGAACACAGACTAATCTACAGCAACAGAAAGCTGATTGGCAGTTACCTGGCCATGGGAGTGGCGGGGGGTTGGGGGGTCGCGAGGAGGATGGATGACAAAAGGACATAAGGAAACCTTTGTGGGTGGTAGATATGTTTACCATCTTGGTTGTGATGGTGGCTTCATGAGTGCAAACACATGTCAAAACTCATCTACGTGGACCCTGGAAGATGCGCCATTTATTGCATGTCTGTTAAACCTCAATAAAGCTGCTTAAAAAGATAGTTTGTGAGGCAGTGTGACCAGTGCAGCAATGGGGAGACTCAGGAGGGGCATGGGAGAAGGGCTGGGAGGGTAGTCAGGGAAGGCTTCTTGAAGAAGGGGACTGTGGGGCAAAGTTTTGAAGATGAAAGTGAGTCCCATCAAGAAAGAAGAAAAGAGAGTGGTATTAAGTTCCAGATGGCCTGAGTTCAAATCCTGACTCCCCTGCTTACAGGCTATGTGGCTTTTGGCAAGAGATTCGACTCTTCAGACTCAGTTTTCTCATCTGTAAAATCGATCCCACAACAGTATTTATCTCATAGGGCTGGTGGGAGATGTAAATTACGGAAAGCACTTGGCCTGGCATCCATTGGTCACAGCTTCTACAAAAGCCCTGAGGCAGGAAGGGACAGTGACCTGAATGACAGTGAGGAAGTCCAAGTGGCTTCATCGAGAGAGGGAGGGAGAGGCCTCAGGGGCCAGGGCCGCAGGATGTCTAGGCCATGGTGAGGGTTGGAGCTGTCTCCTGAGGACTGGGGAGCCAAGGAAGGGATGGAAGCAAGGGAGTTTCATCATCAAGCCTATCCTCTTATCAAAGTCACTCTGATTATTAAAAAAAAAAAAAAATTACAGTTGGAAAACTGAGGCTTAAACAGAGAAAGATTCCGCCAAGTTCCTGTGGAATCACAGTGCTCAAAGGGAAGTGGTCTCTCATTCATCCAAACTCCTATAAGCAGATGAAGAACTGTTATCTGGGTCTTCTTGTATGCCTCCAGTGATGGGGAGCTCACTACCTAAACTGTTGTGCAGTTCTTAGTTCTTAAGTTCTTGTGCAGTTCTTAGCTCAACTAAGAGAGGCCTCCAAAATTGGCCCTGGCTTTTCCCTCTGGTGCTTCCCAGACACCAGCTCCTCTGGCCAGAGTCACACTGAGAGGAGCCCAGTAGACAGGAGAGGAAGTGGGAAGAGATAGGAGTTATGACAGAGACTTCCTGGGTGCTGTCACCAGCTCCCTGCCACAAGGTCCTAGGACGTACCCTTTCCTTCTCTGGGCCTCAGTTTCCGTAAATGGAGATGCTCATTGCTCCACAGTCTCCTTCCAGCTCTTAGAAATAGATTTGGCCCTGCACAGGTGCCTGGAGGGGGCTGGGGCAGGCACAGGGGGTTCACCAGTCCCGCCCATCCACTCCCATCTGGGGAGCCAGGGTCGACCTCGAGGCAGGCAGGCCAAGCAGGCCTGTCTGGGGATAAAGGCAGGTGCCCCAGGGTGCAGCCAGCTTAATAACATATTCTGGATCCAGGGGGTTTGAACCCAGGAGAATAGGTCCAGACACAAATTGAGCAGCCCCTGTTCCTGTCTGTAGCTCTGAAAGCTGATGGTTCCCACATCCACACCCACAAGTGGGCTTGGCCCCCACTCTCTTCAAACCCATTCACCCTGAGGGTGCCCCCTTCTGTGTGCTTACTGTATGCCAAGCTTCTCACTGTACTCAGAATAAGATCCACACTCCTGACACTGGCCCTGCCCACACCTGACCTCTCCTCCTACCCCCTCTCCTCAATCAATTCTGTACCCAGGGCCTTCCTGATGCTCCACAAACATGCCAAGCTGGTGCTGCCTCAGGGCCTTTGCACTGGCTGTTCCTCCTGCCCAGAACTCTCTTCCTCCAGATCTTGCCATGGCGGCTCATCCTCAGGCCTCAGCTCCAAGGTCACCTTCTCTGACAGTCCTTCCCTGACCCCATCCTGTTGCTCACCCTCATCATCCTGCCTTATTTTCCTCCACCAAAGGCTTCATTGGGATGTCTTATCCCCCCGGTGTGGTGTCTGCCTCTCTGGATTTGAAGCCTTAGATGGCAGAGCCTACAACTGGCCCAGTGCTAGGTCTGATGTCACCAGGCCCAGGCTGGGCACAGCCTGGCACCCACCTCTCAGTGTAGGTTAAATGAACAAGTGAAATAGATGTTGGAGATTTTCAGCCCACTCTGGGGGCTGTCAATGCTTCATCTACATAGACCCTTCTCACCTTCACATGGGCTGCAAGGATGCCTATACCAGATTCACTGTGTCCCTGTACACACCTGCACATGTGTGCGTGCATACACACACACACACACACACCACCACCACCACCAACACCACCACCACCACAAGCACCCCAGCACCCCCTGCCTCCATACCAGCCCTTGGCACCCAAACTTCTCAACTTTCCTTCCTTTCTCCAGGCTCCAGCTGGCCCCGCGCCAGCTCTTCTCCCCCGACCTGCCTGCCTGCCCTGGCCACCAGATTCATAAAGGATGAGGAAGGGCCTGGGGTGGGCTGGCTGGGTGCCATGGGAACACAGCCCCTGGGGCCCTCGTCTCCCCCTGAGCTGCCAGACACCTGCATAATGAGTGTCATTACTGGGGACCCACCGGGCAGGCCCTGGCTTGACCCAGCCACCCAGGCTGTGAACAATGCTGGGGATGGGGTTTGGGGAACATGGCGGGGTGACGGGTGGTGGGGAGTGCCTCTGTTCCTCCCGGCCCCAAAGCTCAGCCCTGGATTTCTGGATCAGTAAAGACAGCCTCCCATCTCCCACACAGACTCCCAAACCTCAGGTTCCTATCATAGCCCATGCTCAGCTCAGAAGGAGACAAAGGAGGAAAAACACTTACTGAGTAACTACTGTGTGCCCACTTGGTGCTGGTATTGTCACTTCCCACCGTAGACACCATCTCATCCATTCGCCCATCATCTGACTGCTTACTGTCTATCTCCCCCACTTGAGTACAAAACATGGAGAACATTTATGGAGCGCCTACTATGTACCTGTGCTAAACACATGTATTAACGCGTATGTTCTTAAACAGCCCTATGAGGTGGGTGCTATAATTATTCCGTTTACAGATAAGGCTCAGAGAGGTAAGGCAGCTCGCCCAAAGCCGTGCGGTTGCTAAGTGGTGGGCCGTCTGGCTCAGAGTACATGTTCTTAATTGCTTGCTACTCCACAGCACCTCTTCCATCAGAGCAGGAGGTTCTGTCAATGCTGTGTTGCCCTCAGTGCCCAGTCTAGTGCCTGGCACGTAGTAGGTGCTCAAAAAACAGTGAATGAGTGACTGAAAGAATAATCTCACTGAGTTCCGATGGTATCCTTCCAGGTGCTATTTATAGATGAGAAAACCAAGGCTCAGAGAGGTAAAGTGACTTGCCGCAGGCCACACAGTGAAGACACCCCAGAACTGAGATTTGAACCTCACGTGTCTTTTGTAAAAGTCGGGATGGGAGCTCATGCCCCTCTGCCCTCCTGCCCCCTTGTGGCCCTGACCCCTCTCTAGGCTGCCCCCACCTCTGGACCATGGGGCCCAGGAGGGAGAATGTGTGTCTGCCTTGGTGTCCCTAGGGTCCAGCCTGGGCCTGGCACATAGAAGGCCTTCAGATTGAAATTGCA
This sequence comes from Tursiops truncatus, assembly GCF_011762595.2. Classification (NCBI taxonomy): domain Eukaryota; kingdom Metazoa; phylum Chordata; class Mammalia; order Artiodactyla; family Delphinidae; genus Tursiops; species Tursiops truncatus. The sequence continues at coordinate 75,215,754 of NC_047048.1, read as the reverse complement.
GCTTCTCCCCTTGGCTCCAAGGCCTTCCAGGATCAGGATCCTGACAACATCACCCCGTCACCTCTCCCCTCTCCTAACTCCTGAGCAATGATGAATTTCCCAAACACAGCCTACTCTCCCTTACCTCTGGGCTTCCCTACACGCTGTTCCCTCTACCAGGAGCACTATTCCAGAAACTCTGCCCCAACCTCAGCTTAGAGGGCACCTCCTCTGCCAGGAAGCTCACAGCTCTTAGGGCTTTGCAAGTGCTCCCACTCTGCTGACCCATGGGCCATCTACTCCTCAGCCCATGTTCTGACTTCCCTCTTCTTAGGGCGAGGAGCCCTGAACTGGCTGTCCAACCACCTCGGTTTCATCCACACCTTGCCACTGACCTTCTGAGTGAACTCGACCTAGGCCCTTGTTAGTTCATCTGTCAGATGGGTAGAAAATTTGAAGTGAAAGTGGTAAGTGAAGGCTTGCTGTCCATCAAATTGGGTAATGTCAGTCCCTTCCCCACACAAATCCCACCAGTGGCACTCAACCCACAACTCCCTGCATGATCTGACCCCCGCCAAGCTCTCCAACATCACCTCCTTTCCCTGCCTTCACTCCCCTCCAGCCACCTGGCCTCCTTGCCTTTCCTGGAACATTCCAAGCCCCAACCCACCCCAGGGCCTTTGCCCTTGCTGTTACCCCTGTTGGAAATCTCTTCCCCCAGGGTCTGCTCCTTCTCCTCCTTCAGATGTCTCTCCAGGTCACCTCTTCAGAGAGGCCCTGTCTGACCCACGCAGCTCCCAAACACCTCTGTTTATTTCTGCCATGGAGCTTCTCCCCAGCTGAAATCATCTATTCCTGTGTTCGCTCACTGATCTGTCTCCTCCACCAGAATGCATACAGAGATCGTGTTCACTGCTGGGTCTCCTGGAATCTAGTAGACAGTAGGTGCTCAAGCAACAGTTGTGGAATGAAAAGAAGATGATCAAAGTGCTGCCCCGCCCCTGCCTAACCCCCAGCCCCCAGCCCAAAGTTCAGGGGCTGGGAACCAGGAGGCCCCACTCCTGCGGCGGGCAGGCACCCCTCGGAGCCCCAGAGCCTGTCTGGTTCCCAGCCTCATAAAAACTATCGCCCTCACTTTGCCCTTGGGCAGCAAAGGGTGAAGGAGGAGGATGTGAGGTCCAGAGGCTGACCCCAACCTGGCTTTGGAGAAGATACAGACTTGAAAGTCCAAGCAGCACTTTCTGTGCAGCCAGGTGCTGTTTGAGCACCACACCACAGCCCTCACGGCTGCTCTGCAGGGCCAGGACCATCGCAATCGCCTTCTACCAGTGAGGAAACTGAGGTACATCGGGGTGCGGCCACGTGCCCCAGGCCAAGCCGCCAGAAAAAGGCACAGTCGGGATTCCAATGCAGCTCTGCGCGGTGCCAAAGCCTGCCTGTGCTCCCACCCAGGGTGGTCAGGGCATAGATGTTACGTGAGCGCTAGCAATATGCCCGGCACATCTGGTTCAGAGCACAGGTCCTAGAGGCAGAGCACTGAGACCTTAGGCAGGGTACTCAGCCTCTCTATGCCTCGGTTTCCCCTGCTGTGGAACAGATCCCACCACCCCTCCTTGGTCAGGCTGTCGAGGGAATGAAAGGAAATCGCATGAGGTCCAATAGAGCTGCTTGGACTCCTTGCTGCCCTGCACTGCTGCATGCCCTTGGTCCTCCCTCTGAGCCTCAGTTTCCCCATCTGGCATATGCTACTCCATAGGGTTGTGTGTGAGACTAGGATGAGCTAGTTGCCCAGTGCCTCGCACACAGTAAGTGCCCAATAAGTGCTCACTGTTATTTACTCCAGGCCTCTGGGCCTCACTTTCCCCATCTATAACCCCAGAGGGCAGTCTGATCACCCAAGACCTCTTCTAGGTCACTCACTGGGGCAAAGGGCTAGGGGTCCTAAGGTGGCCCTGGCAGGGGGGAGGAGGGCCTGGGGATGGCGGGGGCGGGGCAGCAGAGTGGCCGGGATCAGGAGGCTACAGGAGGCTGGAGTGATTCACTGGCCAGCCAGGCTGGAGGGCTGGGCTGCGGCCCCCCACGCACCCCTCTGGGCCCTGCCTTGAGCCCAAAAGTGCTGTGTCATGCTCTGTCATGTGGCTCCGGGTCATTAATATCCGAGTTCTGGGAAGCTTGGGCCGAGTTCCCGGAAGGGGTCAGCCAGTTCAGTAAACAGATTGGCTGGTTGGTCGTCACCGCCGAGCCGGACGGGCCTGCAGCTCGGGAGGCAGGAGGTGGGGACTGGTGGCCAAAGGGGGCACAGGAGACGCCACCATCCCTATGCAGGGTTGGCACCTCCCAGGGCAACTTCGCCCAGGCTCTGCTGATGAAAGGCAAACCTGAGGCTCAGAGAGGGCAAGGCACTTGCCAGAGGTCACACAGCGAGTCCAGGGTTCAAACCCAGAATTCTGGGCTCACTGTCTAGTGCTCTCAGCATCTCTCTGACTAATGAGCAGAAGGCTCTGCATCCTCTTCCCCCACAAATCCTTTCCCAGACTCTAAAGCCAGTCTGTTGGATGAAGAGAGAAACTAGTAGAAGGCAACTTGGGAAGGAAGCAGGTTTGGAAGGCTGTCCCCCGTGGTAGGTCCTCTAAAAATAATAACACCTTCTAGCATTTCTTGAGCACATACTATGTGCCCTTAGACACATAAGTGCTACTTGGGCACTGCTCTAAGTGCCTTACATTAATTCACTCATTTAATATGCAGCCACCTTTACAACAAATAATCACAGCCATCATTTTTAAAGCATCTACTAACTGCCAGGCACTGAACTGGGTGATGGATATGCACCACCTCTGATCCTCATGTGAACCCCATGAGGTGGACATCGTCCTCACCCCACTTCATCAGATGAGGAAATAGAGTCCTGGAAAGACAAGCAGCTGTGTCATTTGGTGGAAGGAAAGTGGGCTCCGGAGTCAACTGGACCCAAGGATTCAAACCTTGGCTTTGCCCCTTCTAGCTGTATGACCTCGTGCAAGTGACTCCATTTTTCAGAGCCTCAGCTTACCCCTCTGATAAATGGGATGATTATGGTACTCGGATCACAGGGAACCAGACCTGGTGGGAGCATGTGTTATTACAGAGCAGTGGTAGGGCATGGACTTCGGGCTTGGACAGGTCTGGTTCCCGATCCTACTCTGCTGCTTCCTGGTTGCGTGACCTTAGGCATGTTGCTTAACCTCTCTTGGCCTCCATGTCCTCTGTAAAATGGGGATCATAATAACACCCCCCTCATACAACTGACAGGAGCAATGAATGAGCTGACACCCCAGAAGCCCTCCATGCAGGGCTGGGCATTCCACAGGCACTCAACACAGGTGACTTGTTCTTATATTTCACCTAAGATGACTCTGCTGGGATGAGGGGAAAGGGTGTTAGGCTGTGGACAGAAGGACAAGACACCCACAAGCTGCCCTTCTGCACCCACAAGCAATGTGCACAGAGGTCAGCTCCCCATTCTTCTTCACACGGTGTTTTCTCAGGCCTAGCTGTGCCCCTGACCTTTGCTTTTGGTTCTCACAGTGCTCTCCACCACTACTAGCCAAGCCCCAAACCCATTAGTCCAAACTGTCACCTCATTATTCCCACCTTCACACTTTTGCAAGTACGGAGTCCTCCACCTGGCAGGCCCTCATTACCCTAACCCATCTGCCTGGTTTATATTTCACCCATCCTCTGCCTCTTGGATTCAAAACCACCTCCTCCAGGGAGCCTGCCCTGATCCTCCCCTTGAAAGCGAACTCTCCCAGGCTCTCTCTAAACCTCAGTTACCCCTTTCTATCATTACACATCAGCTATTTTTGCACATGTCACCTCAAATTTTGGCTGCTGTGAGGTGGAAAATTTGCAAGGGAGATTTGGAAAAAAAAAATTGTCTTGCCTCTAAAACACTTAAAGAAACCTGCTAAATAGAAATTAATAACTCCTTTCACTAATCCACTCAAACTTCACCATTAATTATTAAATTTCTAATTTAGTATTTACAAAACTTTTCATGGCATTTGAACATAATCTGCAAACGAGAATGTTCCTTGTTGGGCAAACACTCCCTGATATACACGGGGATTGCCAAGAACCCAAAACCGGTGGTAAAATAAATGAGCTGCTCGTTGCCAAACAATTTCGGAAGTGAAATTATTAATATTATTCAAATCCTTTTGTGATTTTTCCAGCTTTCAGTCTTGCCTGTTCGTTTATCTCCCAGCACCACCCCACCCCCCATCACGTCTCCTCCTCTTCTTCCCTGGTTCCATCTCTTATCTCCCTCGACCTCAAAAACCGTCTTCACGTCCCCACCTCCACACCCTTGTTCATACTCCCCCACCTCCTGGAATGCCCTCCCCTCTTTTTTTTTGTCGGAATCTGACCCTTCTTCAGAGCTGAGTCCAAGCTCCTCCCCCTCCCCCGCGCCCTGTCCCGCCCTAACCCAGGAGAATCCACCCTTCTCTGGAGCCGCTATACTTCTGACTCCCCATCTGCAAACTGAGAGGGCTACAGTGGACCAGAGGTGTCAAACTCATGGCCCTCAGGCCAAATCTGGCCTGTATATTTATAGATTGGCCCCAACATTTAAAAATCAATCCAGATTTACAGTTTCTCATGAAAACCTGGAAGCCCTGGCCTTCCACGTGGTAACATTGGGCTGAAGCTGAGGAATGCCCATGCTTTAGATGGGCCTCTGCCCCTCTCACCAGCCACTTCACCGTGTGTGCTGTTCTCCTGGCCCTGCTGTTTTCCAGGCACCTGAGTTTGCAACCCTTACACTGGAGAGGAAGTCCTGAGGCTTCCTTCCATCTCAGAGCCCCTTCTTGAAACATCTTAGGTGGAAACTCCTGATCTGGTTGAAGTGAGGGACCCCTTACTCACTTGTCCCTGCTCTCACCCCTAGAAAAGACACGCCCAGCCTGCCATCAAGGTACATCCTCTGGACACTTACATTTTTGAAGCACAGTTTGAAACACTCAGCATCACCTAAGGTCAGTGGGCCCCATCCCAGACCTACTGAATTGGCATCCAGAAAAAGAAACCTCCTCATGTAGCCCCGCAAACCAAACCCCACTCAGTAAAAGACAGAACCTTTACCCACCACTGCTTGGGCCAATAAATCCTGCTGACTTCACCTTCAAAATAGATCCAGAATCCAACCACGTCTCCCAGCCCCACTCCCTCTCCCCTCCTGGAGTCCCTACAGTCCGCTCTCCCCATTCCCAGCCAGAAGGATCCTGTTAGACCAGTAGTTCCCAATTCAGGGATGACTGAATTGTTGTGCCCCAGGGTTCATTTGACAATGTCTGGAGATATGTATTTTTTTAATATTTATTAATTTATTTTATTTATTTATTTTTGGCTATGTCAGGTTTTACTTGCAGCGTGCAGGCTTCTCTCTAGCAGTCGCATGGGCTCTGTAGTTGCGGTGCACAGGCTTAGTTGCCCCGCAGCCTGTGGGATCTTAGTTCTCTGGATCCCCTGCATTGGAAGGTGGATTCTTAACCACTGGACCACCAGGAAAGTCCCTGGAGATACTTTTGCTGTCAGAACCGGGTAGGAGAGAGGGGTGCTACTGGCATCCAGTGGAAAGGGGCCAGAGGTGCTGCTCAAACCCCTACAATGCACAGGAAGCTCCCACAACAGAGAATCATCCAGCCCAAATGTCGACAGGGCCCATAGTCAGAAACCCTGTGTTCAAACCTGAGTCAGACCCTGTCCCTCCTGTGCTCAGAACCCTCCAGAGGCTCCCACCTCACTTACAGTCATATTCAAACTCCTCCTCCTGCCGCCCACAGGGCCCTGGGTGATCTAGACCCTGTTGGCCCCTTGGATCTTGTCTCCCCGCAACCCTCCCACGGGCTCACTCAGCCAGACTGCTCTCCTTATCTTTCCCCAACAATGCAAGATTTTTCCTACCTCAGGGCATTTGCATCTGCTGTTCCCAACAACTGGAACACTCTGCCCCAGACATCTGTAGGGCCAGCACCTCACTTCCCTCCAGCCACCTGTCCCTTCCATGACAGCCCATATGACACTGCAGCCCCCCTACTCCTTGCCCCCCCTTGCCATTTATTTCACTATCTGACATACTCCATTTCATTTGTTTCTTGACTGTCTCCCCAGCTCAAACATAAGTGCCATGAAGGCAGAGAGTTTGTCCATCTTGTTTGTCCATTTTGTTCACTGCTGTCCCCCCAGTGCTTGGCACGTAATAGATGCTCAATAAATATTTACTGAGTGAGCATGTGACTTGGTCTACCAGGTCTCCATACATTAGAATTCTAGAATTGCAGGGGCTTAGTCGACTGAGAGCCAGTGATGCCTTTGTCCTGGCGGGAACAATTCTATAGTCTGGGACCCCATGATCTCAAGCATCCACCGAGCTTCCATTCTAGGCCGGAGCACTACCGCAGGGTCACCTAGGTCCTGGTTTAGAGAGAGAAAGACCAAAGGGCAAGAGAGAAGGGGAGGCAGGGGCTGGGCCAGGCTAGGAGGATGGGGCCACACGTGGTGGTGATGAGGGATGGACCCCAGCTTAGGAGGGGTCCCTGGGCTGCCCAGCACTGGAGACCCTGGTGCCCCTCACAGAACAAGAGCTGCGCCTGGAAGTGGGGAGAAGGGCACTCCTGGAGACCTCGGGCAGGAGCTCAGAAGATAAAGGTAGACACTCTGTTCTAGGAAAAAGCCACACAAAGTGAATTCACTGAGAACCATGGACAAAACCTCAGAAAAAAGATCAACTTTAGAGAAATTTGCCTAGGACCTGTCTTGCAAAGTGAAAAAAGAAAAGTGAAAATAAATTGATTTTCTCTTTGACCTAATACAATAATATAATTATGCAAAGTCTTAGGATGATCAAAGTTAAGGGAGTGTTGATATATTCAAATATATTTAAACAAAATTGCGTGACAGCACAGTGTAATGACCTTTTCGTTGCATGTGACCAACGTGACATAATCATGGAAAGAGTTATTCAGGCTGCACTATGGCCACCACCGGGCCCTGGTCACTGCCCCCATAACTGGCCCACCCACTGAAGCCTCTGGAAAAGTAGAGGATGCTGTGGCCCCGCCCACCCCAGAATGGACTCCTGAGTACCCCCCAATCACTTCCAACTTCTGATTCATAAAACAGGCCCAGGTGCACCCGAATGGTGGGCACTGGTCACATGGCTATAACCAAGCTTCTTCCTTTAGTCTATTTATTTATTTATTTATTTATTTTTGGCTGCGTTGGGTCTTTGTTGCTGTGCGCGAGCTTACTCTAGTTGCGACGAGCAGGGGCTACTCTTCCTTGCGGTGCACGGGATTCTCATTGCAGTGGGTTCTCTTGTTGCGGAGCACGGGCTCTAGGTGTGTGGGCTTCAGTAGTTGTGGCTCGTGGGCTCTAGAGCGCAGGCTCAGTAGTTGTGGCACATGGGCTTAGTTGCTCCGCGGCATGTGGGATCTTCCCAGACCCGGGCTTGAACCCGTGTCCCCTGCACTGGAAGGCGGATTCTTAACCACTGCGCCACCAGGGAAGCCCAGGGAAGCCCTATAACCAAGCTTCTGAGGAGCAGCCCTCAGCCCCTCCTTACCCCTGGCTGGAGTCCTGCCTTCCTTCCCTCCCACAAAGCCCCCACTCCTCAACCCCTCACTGGCTCCTGCAGCCCATTCCACACCCCAGGAGGGGCCAGCCCAACACCTCCGGTTTCTGAATAACTAAAGAATGATTGTGCCCCATTTTAGAAACAAATAACAAACCAGTAAACATATTTTTATGATTTTTAACAATTAAGGAGCTAATTTTCCCATTACAAAGGTGGTCTCAAATAAACAAGACAAACGCACCATGGAGAAAATAACATAAAAACAGAAGTAGGTTGGGTACCCCCTAGGCGCCAGATTCAGGGAATACAAAAGTGGATGAGGCTGGTGACCTCTTCAGCTCACCGTCTGTGAGAGAAATGACTAAGAGGCTGGTCCCCAGCACTGCGGTAACCAGGGGCGCCCAAGGGGCTGTGGGACAGCAGAGAATGATGAGGTAAGGAAGAGGGGAGAGTGCTCCGCGAAGAGGGAACTGCTCAGGCAAAGGTGTGGAAGGAGAAAGAACTCCAGCCACAGCTTCTAGAACCTTCCAAACCAGAAGTGTACACCAAGTTGGGTTTTGTGTGTTGTTTTTAATTGATTCGTTGGCCAACATTTAAAAATCAGGACTTTTCACACATGACCTCGGATTTCTGGCTTCTCTTAATAAATTGAAAGACGTGGGCCGCGTGCTGGCTGAGAAGCAGCTGTCCCCTGAGAAGCGCCTGTTCTCCGCAGTTCACTGCCGTCACCATCCAGCCCACCTCACTCATCATGTCGCCTCTTGGCCTCAAAATGTCTAAGTTTTCGACTCCCTGTTCTAAAGCTTGCCAAAGAGGATGCTGAGGAATTGCGCCCAGAGAACTTAAACAACTCTCCCAAGGTCACACAGCACTCAGAACAAGGCTACAGCCTGAGGACTCGGGACACCCAGTCCTGAGCAGGACACTAAACACCTCCCCCCAGAAGCCCCACGGACCCCACCTCAGTCCTCCGGGAGCTGCTGACCCTGGCCCTGAGCCCCGGAGAACCAGGAGGCCGGGCCGGGGAAGGCCCCCGTCCTGTTTAGATTTTGTGGTCTCGTGAGTAACTGAGTGGAAAAAAACAAGCTTGAAAAGATAACAATTACAACGAAATTAAATCAAATCAGGCCTGTGACTCATTTATGGAGCCGTAAAAACAGAAAACAAAAACAAGCTGGTTCTGGAGGAGGGAGACCGGAATGATGAGGGGAGAAGTTGGGGAAGGAAAAAAAAAAATAAAGCAGCAGCAGCAACAATCTCCTGGGCCTGTCAATTACCCCAACGAGGAGGTAACAATGCCAGGCCCCTGAACTGGGCGAGGGCCCAGGGGCTCGGGAGCTTGGGAGACCCTGGGGAGGGGCCAGAAACCCTTGATGTGAGTGGGATGGCTGGTCTTGTCCTCCCAGACACCCCCGTGAGCTGGGTATCATTGACGTGCCATTCTACAGACAAGGAAACTGAGGCTCAGAGGGACCAAGTGACAAGCCTCAGGTCACCCAGCCAGGAAGTGGGAGGATGAGATCCAAGCCTGGGCCCAAAGCCTGTATGGGGTTCAGTCTTGCCGTCCGGAAAACAGGCTCCTGAGCAGGGTCCTGGAAGCTGCCCTGGACGTTTCAGGAGCCCCGAAGGCTCGCCACCGAACACGGCAGTTCCTCTCTAGCCTCACTGTCCCCATTTACGCAATAATGGGGTCACATCAGGCAATGAAGAAGGAAGGCCCAGGAGCTCGGTGGGTCTGACCCAGGGGAGCTTCAAAGCCTTGCTCTGCCCATTTCCCAGAAGCCTCTGCCCCCGGGGATATAAGAGGAGCCAGAGGCAGAGCCTGAGGGAGGCCGCCCCACAGGCCTGCGATTCCCCAGAGGTCACCCTGACCCAGGGACAAGACTGCGCAGGCAGCAGCGAGCTGGGCCAGGGATCTGGGCCGGGCAGAGAAAGCAGGAGCGCCGGGAGAGTGAGGACAGGATTTGAGGGGGCTGGGAGGGAAGGGGCACTGGAAAGCATCTGCCAAAAATAACACCATTCACCACATTAGAACGTCGGGTATCAAGCGCTTACTATGGGGAGGGCACGTTGCTGAGCACTTTACGTTCATTCATTCATCCATCCATTCTACAAGTCCTTATTGTGCATTTTCTTGTGCCAGGTGCCATGTTGAGGGCTGGGAACATAACGATGATCAAGAGAGACAAAAGTGGAGCTGCCATCCTGAATGGGGTAGACAGACAAGCAAAACCCAGGATGCGCCAGGAGGTGTGGTGAGAGCTACGGAGACAAATGAAGTGAGGAAGGGGGTGTCAGGAGTCAGCGAAGGCTGAGCTGGGACATTTAAGCAGAGACCTGCAGGCGTGAGAGCAAGCCATCCTCGGGAATGGTGTTCCAGGCAGAGGGAACAACAAGGGCCAAGGCCCCGAGGTACGAGCATGCCTGGCATGTCTGAGGAACAGCAAGTGGGCCAGTGTGGCAGGGGCAGAGTAAATCCTCCCAACAGCCAGGAGGGCGGGTACCGCTCTTATCTCCTCTTACAGAAGAGGAAATTGAGGCTCAGAGAGGGGAAGTGACTTGCCCAGAGTCACATAGTCAGGAAATGGCAGCACAGGGAGCAGAGCACAAGTTGGGCTGCGTGGGGAGGTGGGAGTCTGTGCCACAGGCTGTAGGGTCCAAGGGGGACTCCCAGACAGCATGTGTCACCTGCCTTGGTCATAGCCGTGGAAGTTGTGATTGAGCAACCAGAGCCCTGCAGGGAGCCTCAGCCTGCCTCCCAGGCCCACTGGGTCTAAGGGGCACTGGGTAGCCAAGAATCCAGGGAGCTCGTTTGAGCTAAGTTATGAGTGACTGCTAGCAGTTCCCGGCTTATCCCTGTCCCTGAGGATTTAACCAGGTCATAGAAGCACTGCAGCCTGTTTCCCCACTTAGGTGGGGAAATAATGAATCCACTTAGGTGGTCTCCAATAGCAGTTGTAGGTTCTTGGGTCCAGAGAGAGGCATGGCTTCTTGAGGTCACACAGCCAAGGGAGCAACAGAGTCAGGGTGACCCCGGCCTACTGACTGCGGGCCCAGAGCTCTTTTTCCTCCTGCCCGGCTGATGCTTTATCCTGGAGCTCAGCTGCCGGGGTCTCTCTGCCCTGCTATCTTCACCAATCTCCCCCTCATCCACCACCCTGCACCCTTCACACTGTTCATACTTCCAGGCCTTCGCACATGCCGTCCCCTTGTTGGGAGTTTCTTTCTCTTCCTTCCCCTGTGCCACCTCCTCTACCCATAAAGGAATAACAAAGCAGGATCAGAGTATAGAGAGAGACAGTTTAGGAGGTGGAGAATGTTTAAGCTGGTGAGGGTGGGGCTCAGAGAAGGCTGCTCTGAGGGGTGACATCTGAGCTGCCACCTGAAGGGGCTGAGTCATGGGAATACATGGTAGATGAGGGTTCCAGGCAGCATGAACAGCACGTGCAAGGGCCCTGAGGTAGAGTGATCCATAGTTTATTAGAGGAACAGCAAGGAGGCCATCAGGCTCGAAGGAAGTAAGCACGGGGGAAAGTGGAAGAGACGAGGTCATCAGAGAGGTATAGGGTTTGCTGGGGTCGGGGGGTCACACAGGGCCTTGTCGGCCATGAGGAGGACCTTGACTTTGACTCTGAGTGAGGTGGGAGCCATGAGGGGTCTCTGAGGAGGGGAGGGACAGGATCTGACTTAGGTCCTAAGGGGACCTCTCTGACTATGTGTGGAGAACAGACCATAGGAGATAAGGTCCTCGGATGGGCAATGCTGGTGGCATGGACCATGGCGGGGGCACTGGAGTTGGGGCGATGCAGGCTGATTCTGGATGCATTTCGAAGGTGGAGCTGACAGGATGTGGTGAGCAATCAGATACCAGGGTAAGTGAGAACAAAGGGTAGAAGACAACTCCCAGGTTTGGGGGAGTACCTGGAGAATGGAGGAGCAGTTAACTGAGACGGGGTAGTTTGGGGGTAGATCAGGAGTAGGCCATGGCTGGGCTGAGTCTGGGGCTCCCATCAGCCACCCCGGTAGCAATTAGGAGGGGCAAGTGGAGACTCGTGTCTGGAGTCAGGGAAAGTGTCCAGGTTGAAGAGATGCATTTGGAAATCACCAGCGTTTAGAGAGGACAAGAACTGTGTCTTTGGCACCTGTGTCCCCCTCTTCCCCTCACTCCAGCACCAGGCTGGCCTTGGGGAATCCTCAGGGAGCATCCAGGGACCCTCAAATAAATCCCTGAGCACATGTCCTGAGTGCCCACTATGGTCAAGGCCATGCCAAGCACTTCCTCTCACTGACTCATTTCATTCTCACAACTTCTGACAGGGTAGGTACCACCAGAGCCCATTTACAGAGTCGAGGGTGAAGGAATTTGACCAAGGTGTCACCTAGCATTGGGAAAATAAATTACTGAATTCATTCATTCTAGAAGGCTGCTCTAGTACAGGCACGGTAGGCAGTGGGCAAAGTCATCAGGGGAGAGTTACTGCCATTCTCAGCAGCTGCTGATCATGATGCAGGGCACTGGGACAGGCGGAAGCCAGAGGTTCCTGAGTTACCTCCCCCAGGCAGTGGGAAGGACTGCCTCTTGGTGATTCTGGGTCCCCTGGAAAAAGGCTGAGGGCAAACCTGGAGCTCCCCAAGGTCAGCAGGAGGGAAGCTGGGAAAGGAGCTTGGGAGAGATGAGGGAGGTACAGTCAAGGACCAGACTGAGGCCTCAAGCCAGGGGAGAGACACTAAGACTTTAGGGCAGACTTAGGTGACAGTGAGATTCCCCCCACCACTTATATGGAGCTCTAGGAAGCCTCTCTGTCGTCCGTAAGTGCTCTTCCTCTGATGCCTCACTCTCCACCATTCACTGCAGCTGTAAAGGCCAGCTGGCCAATGGCTGTGATTTCCAAAACTCCCCATCCCACCCCACCCCCTGCCATAACCTGGATGGAGCCTAAAAAAAAAAAGCTGAGGCTCATAGCAGGAATGTGACGTTGATTAAGCACCCTGTGTGTCAGACCTCTCACCTAAGGTTACCAGCAAGAGAGGGGCTGAGGCAAAATTCAAACTCAGATCTACCTGACCTCCAAAGAGTATTCTTTCCACTGTGGGGTTCGATTTGCCCACTCGACATCCATGCGAATGGGAACAAGAATTGGGAGGGTCCCTAAGGGGCAGGGGAGGAAGAATAAGACCCAGATACTGTTTATCCGAGATCCAACCTTGTGAGAGTCACTGGACAAAGACTTTAGTTTCTAAACTGTAAAATCAGAGTTATGATCCCTTTTTCCTCCCAGGACTGTGATGGGTTAATCCAGGGATTAGCAAACTTTTTCTGTAAAGAAACAGACAGTAAATATTTTCACCTTTGGGGGTAGTACGGTCTCTCTCACTACTCAACAGGTAGTTGCAGGGTGCAGGCAGTTATAGATAAGTAAATGAATGGGCACGCTGTGTGCCAATAAAACTTTATTTACAAAAACAAGCTGTGGGCCAGATTTAGCCCGAGGGCCATAGTTTGACAACCCTTGGGATAATGAATGCAAATCAGAGCACCTAGCACATAGTAGGCACTCAATAATATTTGATGAATGAGTGAAATGAGTCTGAATCTCACTTTCTCCACTTCTTATAAGGAAATCATTACAATTAGCTGTTTATTGACTGCCTCCCTTGTTACTTGGGGCTTCAGGAAGCCAGGAATGGACCTTGTATCATTCCTCCTATAAAACCTTATGAGAGGACTTCCCTGGTGGCACAGTAGTTAAGAATCTGCCTGCCAATGCAGGGGACACAGGTTCAAACCCTGGTGTGGGAAGATCCCACATGCTGCGGAGCAACTAAGCCCGTGCACCACAACTACTGAGCCTGTGCTCTAGACCCTGCGAGCCACAACTACTGAGCCCACGTCCCACAACTACTGAGCCCACGCACCTAGAGCTCGTGCTCTGCAACAAGAGAAGCCACCGCAATGAGAAGCTCATGCAGCGCAACGAAGACTAGCCCCAGTTCATCGCAACTAGAGAAAGCCTGCACGCAGCAACAAAGACCCAACGCAGACTAAAATAAATTAAAAAAAAAAACAAAACTCTATGAAATAGGTGTGTCAATAGTCTCATTTTACAGAAACTGAGGTTAAGTGACCAATGCCATAGAGCTGAGCTATGACAAAGCTGAAATTCCAATCCAAGTCTTCTGAAACTGAGCCTGAGGCTCTCTATACACTGAAATTTGGAGACTGAAACCAAGACCCTGGGGCCCACGCTGGGCCTGGAACAGGGTCTGGCTCTAGGTCCTCAGCTCAGTCCTCCCCACACCAGGAGTCTGCTACCCGCACTCCCTCCTGGGCAGTGGGTCAAATACACAAGGGAGGGAGAGAGACAGAGAGAAACACACAGAGAGAGACAGGACAAAGACAGAGACAGAGGAATCCAGGGAGATGAAAAGAGAAACAGAGAGACACAAAGAGAGATGGAACTCGAGAGGGGTGACACACCTCCCATCCCTTCCTCCCTCCCTGGGACCCCCTCCCAGCCCCACCATGCTCCCATTACCACTAACTCTTTCCAGGGAAAAAATGATCCATCCCATACACAGTCCTGGGCTGGAATCCTGGCTCAGACAATGACCGCTGTGTGACATTAGACAATGACTCCCCCTCTCTGAGCCTCATTCTCCCCATCTGTGAAATGAAGATGATGCTGACTTGGACAGCGTCACTGGCTACTAGATCAGATAGAGCAGGGCTGTCTGGTACCAACAAGCACCTGAGGATCCTAGGTACCCCCCTCCCTGGGCCAGGGAAGGTGGGTGAGGACACACTTTCAGAGCTCAGGGCCTGTGTTCCCCAGTGTGTCACTATTTACTCATTAATTCTTTCAACAAACATTTATTTATTGAGCACCTGCTGTTTGCCAGATACTGTGCTGGACTGCAGGGGATGCAGCAGTGAAAAGGCAAACAAAAGTCCCTGCCCTGGTGGAGCTGACGTTCTAGATGGGAAGGCAGCTGAGCAACCAACATGCAAATTAATACAAAAGTACCAGGTGGGGGCTTCCCTGGTGGCGCAGTGGTTGAGAGTCCGCCTGCCGATGCAGGAGACAGGGGCAGGATTCGTGCCCCGGTCCGGGAAGATCCCACATGCCGCAGAGCGGCTGGGCCCGTGAGCCATGGCCGCTGAGCCTGCGCATCCGGAGCCTGTGCTCCGCAACGGGAGAGGCCACAACAGTGAGAGGCCCGCGTACCGCAAAAAAAAAAAAAAAAGTAGCAGGTGGTAAGGAGGGCAACGGGAGAAATTGCCATGGGGAGAAAATGCCCCCTGAGGGTGGGGGGCTAAATATTGAGTTACTTCCTGGGTGCAAGGCACTTTCATCAATTTTATCACACTGAATGTCCTCAGCAATCCCAGGAGATAGGTACTCTTATTGTGCTCGTTTCCCAGATAAAGAAATGGGCTCAGAGAGGTGGAGTGACCCCTCATCCACCACCCTGCACCCTTCACACTGTTCATACTTCCAGGCCTTTGCACATGCCGTCCCCTTGTTGGGAGTTTCTTTCTCTTCTTTCCCCTGTGCCATCTCCTCTACCCAAGGTCACACAGCTATAGAGGGGCAGAACCAGAGTTCAAATAGGCCCTAAAGTCCTGGGGACAATCAGAGGGGTTTAATCCAAGGGGGGATGAGTCGGTACCACCCCTGCAAGATACCAGGGTAGGAGCTTGAATGGGGGACAGTCAGACAGAGAACAAAACTTGCCTCAGAGGCCTCAGCAGCCAATAGGTTAGAGACCCAGGAATCTGGGTCCTTGGGCTCCCTGACGGGGCTCCAGCTCCAGCTCCCGCCACCACCAGGCCCCAGATAGGGTGACAGCCACACCCAGGCTCAGCCTCTGGCCCGCGCCGCCTGCTGGGAACACACAGTCCTCAGGACTAGGAGGCTCAAAATAGAAAGCTCAGAACCTGGGCTGGAGCCTGGAATGCCCGGGCAGGCAGGCCGGGACTCTTGGACCAGCCCAAGTACTGCCCAGCCTGGGGCTGGCGGGATGGCAGAATAATCAAGATCTACTGCTAGGGTCTGGATCCCGTCTGTTATTCTCCTGAAGCAGTTTCCAAGATGCTGGCTCCAAGATCTGATGAACCTGGGTTCCTCTCCTGGCTTAATCTTGGACTAGCTGTATGGCCTTGGGCTGGTCACCTACCCCGAGAGACCTTAGTGTCCTTATCTGCCAACAATTCATAGAGCTGTTCAATGAATGTTTGTCAAGCACCAGTTATGTTCCAGGCACTGTGCTGGACACTGGAGATCCAACAGAGAACCAAAAAGACAAAAATCCCTGCACTTGTGGATAAGAAAAATCTACAGTGTGCCAGAAGGTGATGAGCACCCCAGGGGAACATAAAGCAGGGATGGGGACATGGAATACTAGGTGGGGAGGGGAGGTGGAGGGGGGCCTGTGGACACTTGGGAGAAAAGTGTTCCAGACAGAGGGACAGCCAGTGCAAAGGCCCTGAGGCAGCATGAGCTAGGGTCATTTCAGAGACACGGGGGAAGCCAATATGTCTGGAAGGGTGAGTGAGGAGGGGGGGAGGGAGAGGAGGTCCCTCTGATACAGGGCCTCGTGAGCCAAGGGAAGAACTTGAGGTTGACTCTCAGAGTGGGATCCCACTCAGCAGGGGAGTAATGTGGGCTGATCCATAGTTTTAGGGGACCCCTCTGGCTAGTGTGGAGAGGGAATATCTGGAGGGACGGAATGGAGGCCTCTTATGCCAGTGTGCATGAGAGGTGATGGTAGCAGCTGGAGAGAGAAGGAAGGACTTGGAGACCCCTCTGGACCTCAGGAGACCCAGCAGGAAGCTGGCAGACTGGAGGCCCAAACTGGGAGGCTGACTGGTTTGTCTAGCCTACGACCCCCACCCCCAGCCTGTGCTGATCTGCCGCAGCCCTAGGGCTGGGAAATGTGCCTGGAATGTCAGCCTGGGCCGGATAGTGCCCGTGGGACCTGCTGGGAGGCCAGGCGAGCACCCTGGCCACAGCCCTGCCCACACATGGAATCTCTCAAGCCCACTGACCAGGATAAGTGGTAACTGCAGGCCCTGGAGCAGAGGGGGAGGGGACTGCAAACCAGAGCCTCCCCCACAGCCAACCCCACTCCTATTTACTGAGCACCTATTATGTGCCAAGCCCTCACCACACACCATCCCATCCCACACACCTCAATTCTGTGCTGCTGGGACCTTCACGTGACACGTCCTTCAGATGAGGAAAACTGACTTGCCTACAGTCCCATAGGACAAAACAAGACAGGCAGGGGCTGAGATCTGCACCAAGGACCCCCAAACTTAGCATGCACTGGGGCTGCACTGGCAACAAACTGCTCCAGAGACCAAGGTGGGTCAGGAGCAAGAGCACTGGACTGTGAGTCCCCTAGGGCTTTCTCTGGGCCTCAGCCCCTCATCTGTCAAAAAATCATTCATTCACTCATTCATTCACAAGTGTTTACTGGGCACGTGCTCTGTACAGGCACTGTGCTGGGGGCTGGGTGTACAGCAATGAACAACACAGACAAAAGTCCCCCCTTGAGTGTTGGTGACATTCCAGTGGAAGCAAACAGACAAGAAATGGGATAAGCAAGCAGGGAAATCTTCTAGGATAAGCACTAAGTCCTAGGAAGAAAATAAAAGAGCATGAGGTGATAGAAATGAGGGGCTAGCCAGGGAGGGCCTCTCCGAGGGATGACTTTGGAGCTGAGGCCTGACTGCAGAAGAGGAGTTGCCACAGTGACAGCTGAGGGAAGAAGGGGAAGAGGGTTCTCTATTCCAGAGGAAAGAGCAAGTGCAAAGGCCCTGAGGCAGCAGCATAATTGGTGTGTTTGTGGTACAAGGAGGAGGTCAGTGTGGTTACAGCTGAGCAGAAAATTGGGGAGAGCAGGTGGGCTGGGGTGGGGGGGAGGGAGCAAAGTTAGAGAGGGCTGGGAGGTGGCAGGGGGTGGGGTGATCCCCCAGAGCCTTGTGGGTTGCTGTAAGGACTTTGGCATCTGCTCTGAGAGCAGTGGGAGCCATGGAGCGTTCTGAGCAGAGGAGGGACAGGATCTGTTTGGGGTTCTAAGGGAATCCCTCTGGCATAAGAGGCAAGAGTGGAGGCAGGAAGACCAACGAGGAGGCAGCTGCAAAGGTCCCAGCGGTAGAAGGCAGTGCTGGACCAGGGTGGGGCACTGGAGATGGACCCTTGGACATTTGGACAAGCTCGCTGGTGTACTAGCCATGGGGGCAGGAGAGGGAAACCCGGGTCTGGAGCCTGGGCAGCCAGGTGGCTGTGGTTGCCATCACGAAGGACCCCAGGTTTGTGGTGGAGGGAAGGGGCCCCTTCTGGGCATGAGGACCCACCCAGGGTAAAAGGGGGCACCTAGTCCCCCACATCCCTGCCTCAAGCACAGAATCGGTGAAGAGACCCCATGGACAGGTAGCCCTGGAATCTGTGACTCCCGGGATGAGAGCTGTCTCCCTGATGAGAGCCCTGCAGATACAGCTCCCTTAACCAGCCCAACCTCTCACCCCACAGTAAGTGAACTCACTGTTCTTTGCTGTGCTCTAAGCATCCCACTAGGCTCCCTGGAATCCCAGGAGGCAGCACGGAGGGGATGGAATAGGTTGTCTGTCTTTCCCACCCATCCACCTCCCCTGCCAGCCAACCAAGGCTGAGATGGACTCACGGCCAGACCTTCCTCCACACCTCTGTCCAGGCTGTTCCCTTTTCCCTCGTTCCCGGCCTACTCATCCCACCCCAGAAGCCTTCAGAGATGGTACCTAGCATCACCTGTGGGCCCTGCAGCTGGAAACTCGGCTCTGGTCCCCATGACCTCACGCTCCCCTGTCCATATCGTCATCACTTGGTTCTCCGGCCCTAAGTTGCTGCTTCATAGATGGAGTAACTGAGGTTCTGAGAGAGGGGGCAGGTTCCCAAGGTCACAGGCAAGGTCAGCGGCAGTGCCAGGATTCAAACTCACGTCTGTCTGATTCATGACTCTTAACCTCAGAGAGGTAAAGCTGCCGGCTTAAGTGGGCAAAACTGACCCAAGACAAGGATTTGGGTGCAAGCCGTTTATTTGGGAGGTGATCCCAGAAGCATCAGTAGGGAGTGAGGAAGTGAGACAAGGAAGGGGGGTGAGCAGGCTGCTTCTGTGGGCTCAGCCCCCGGGAAGCTGTGGCAGAAGGAGCAGAACATCCCCCGAGCGAGGACGCCGGGGTATTTACCCACCGGTTCCCCCCTCCGTTGGTGAGGGCCTCAACACTTCCAGCCTGCACTCCTGCAGCCAGAGGAAGCCCTCAGGCAGAGAGACTGAGGACGGTGACCACAAGTGTGACCTCCCAGGTGGGCACTGTGAGTACCTGGGGCTGTGGGACTGTAGCCATCCCAGAAGTGTCTTCTGGTCCTCCTTCTTCCCCACGCTGCCTACCCTGGCACTGCCCCAGACCTTCTGACCCACAAACATAAGGTTGAGAAACCAGAGCTGGTACAGGTGGGAAAACTGAGGCCCACAGAGGCCACCCACATGCCATGGGCTGCCCAGGTGGAGAGAGGCCAAATGCCCCTCCCTTCTGGATCTCTCGACTTCCAGAACACTGCTGGCCCCAGGATACAGACAACGACCTTCAGTGGGACGCAGCTGAGCTGCATGACCATGGGCAAGTCCCTTCACCTCTCAGAGCCTCGGTTTCCTCATCTGAAAAAGGGGGTCATTAATATAAAAAGCTACCTCACAAGGTTTTTGTGAGGATTCAACGGGACACTAGATATAAAGGGTTTAAAACAACACATGCAAGTAGTAGTAGGTGCTTATATAAATATTTGTGTTCCAGTGAGATGGTGCCTGTGTCACAGGCGTTCAGTAAATGCAAGCCATTATTATTATAGCTGTCATGGTCGTTTGGGACCCTCTGCATAAGGACCCAAGCCCAGGCCTGCTCTGTTGGGACAAGATGTTGGCTGTGTGGCCTCCCCAAATTTCCCGGGTCCCCCAGCCTCTTGCTCAAGGCTGCCTGAACTTTGGGGAAACACAGGAGGAGGAGGAAGGGGCGGGGGCTAGCCCAGGCCTGCTAGCGGTAACTGCGGGCAGTGACCCTGCCTGAGAGGCCCCCACTCACCCGTCCACCCATCCGCCAGAGCCGCCTGCCCATTCCACGCAGGGCACGCCTCATCTTGCACAAGACAGGAAGTGGGAGGCCCGGGGTGGCGGCGGGTGACGCCAGGACCCCGTGTCCACCCGGCTGCAGAGAGGATGGGCAAGGAAGGCCCCAGCCAGGTTTCCTGTGTGCTGAGTACACTGAGCAGAAAGGAGAAGTGGGGTCCAGGGTCACAGGGAGATCTGGGCAGCATCTTCCCCTCCCCAGCCCAACTGTTCTGCCTGCCCTCCCTGACTCAGGGGCCGTGAGTTCAAATCTCAGCCTTGCCATCTCCCAGGTGCATGACTTTGGACAACGCAGCTCTCAGCACCTCTGTTTCCGGTCACTTCTGGGGAGCAGGGAAGCCTCCCAGCCTCTCTGGGGCATTGTCGTCATCCGCCCCATTTCAGAGATGAGGAAAGCAAGTCCACAGGGTGTTTTCAAATAGCATCGATTATACTCGAAGATTTAGGGGCACAATGGGAGAGGGCAAGCCTGAGGACCTACTACATGCTGAAGACACAAAGATGAGGCCAACATGACCCCTATCCTCTGTCCTGGACCCACAATAGGGATTCCTAATCAATTACGACTCTCCCTCCTAGGAGCCCAGATGCAGCCTCAGAACCCTCCTCAATACAGCTCTCCAGCCACTGCCAATCCAAGCACCTGAGGCCTGAGTAAGTAAGGAGAGTATGTCTGCTGCCCCATTTCAGCAACAGTCTGGATCAGAGGAAAACTTTCCCAAGATAGAGGCTACCCTCTGGCAAACTATCTTCAAGTATTTCTCTACGATCAAGGATCCTGGAACATATCTACCTCTGTCGGCCCAGACCCTTGGGGCCCTCCCTGCAACAGCATACTGGGAGGACCACAGGCAAAGTCTGGGCTCTGGGGGAGACATTAACAGAGTAACTGGGGCTGGGCTTGCACTTGGAGAGGAGGGTTGGGGTCGAGGGCCGGGCAGGGAGGGGACCAGGAGGAGGAAAAGGCCAGATCGACAGCCTGCTGTGGACTCTACCAGCCGTGCCAGGGAAAGTCCAGTGACCCAGAGCCCTGGGGTGGATTGTGTAAAAAGGAAAAATGAAACCGAATGCAGAGCCCTGGGCCTCCCGCCAGCCCTGGCCATCTAGCCCTGTATTCACTGTCATTACCTTGGTCCAAACACCATCAACACTCGCCTGGACATCTGCAGTTGTTTCCAACCTGGTCTCCCTGCTTCACCTTTGTCCCCTATACAACCTTTCCACATGGCAGCTGGAGAGGTCAAAAATATAACCCCAACCAAGTCACTCCCCTGCTTCAACCCTCCAGTGACTGCCCATCACATTTAGGATAAAATCCAGATGCCTGACTCTGGCCTTCAAGTCCTGGGTGTCTGGCCCCTTCCCCTTTCAACACCATCTCCCACTTCTCTCCCCATCACTCATGCTGCCCAGAAATACCCAGGAATACTTTCTACTCCTTAAATAAGTCAACCTGATTCCTACCTCCAGGCCTTCACCCTTGCCGTTCCCTCCACCTATAACACTGTTCCTCCATATTTTCTCTTGGTGGCTGTATCTCATTAATCAGGTCTCAATAAATGCCACCTCCTCCCAGAGCCCCCCCCCACCTCCCTGGGCCACCTTGATATCTCCCCTGTCACCCTCCACTGCACCCCTCTGCTTATGTCTTTGTAGCACCTATCCATGTCTGGAAGTGTCTACTTATTTGTTTACTTATTTGTCCATCTCCCTCACCAGAATGCCAGCTTCATGAGGGCAAGCATTGCGCCCACCCTGGTCACTGCTGTGTCCCCAGCACCTGGCACACAGTAGGTGCTCAATAGATATTTGTTGAAATAGACTGAGAGGAAACAGCATAAATCACCTAGGGGGGTCCTCACTGGGATCTTCCGAGTCCCTATGTGCTGTCCCTCCATGGGAATGACAGGTTGGTCCCCCTCAAGTGCCATCCGCCAGAGAGTGTACAGCGCTGGGGAAAATTCTGATTTCAGTGGGAAGATGATTGATTAGTGATGTCTGCCGCAGACCAGGCACGGTGGGGCATCTCTAGGCACTTATGTGCGGTCTGTTCTTTGCTATGTTGGCAACACCCAGGAACACCCAGGACAAGGCCTGGAACACAGTGCTCAAAAAATATCTGTTGAATGTCAAATTCATGGGTTCTTTGTCTGATCGGCTACTTTTTTCAGGAAGAAAAACATCTTTAGCTCCTCTAACTCACAACCATTGGCCAGCCATTCAGCAAGGCCCCAATGTGTGCTAAACCTGAGAATAGTCTGGGGAGAGGTTCTGATCCTCTCTTTATAGAGGAGGAAGCCAAGGTGACAAGATTTGATTGAGGTCACCAGGCTGGGTTTAGCTGACCCCAAAGTTCTCCAAGAACCCAGTCTTGCGGCCTGTGGGAGGAGACAGCGAACTCACCCAGGCTCCTGCCCTCCCCCAGGGCATCCCTAGCCCCCTCCCTAGGGTACAGAGGATGAGGAGAGGCAGCCTCTGCTTCCCTTTTGAGACATGTCACAGGGCTGTGGTTAAACGGAAGCAGGGCCCCTGCCCATCCAGGCGTGGACCTCTAAGGGCCCCACCCTCCCCATTCCCAGCCCAGACTCTTCCCAGCTGACCATTGGGTGTCTGTTCCCTGTTCCTCTTTTCTCTGGGCAGGAGGAAGTGGGTGGGGCCATGAAAAGATCCAGAGACTCAGTTTCCTCATCTGGCAAGTGGGCTCAATTCCTGGCACTGTCAGGAGTTGGTCGGTGGTGGAGATTCAAGGAAAAAATTCATGAAAGATGCTGAGCCAGGGTATGACAAGTAGTCAGGTGGGAAGGCAGAGGTGAGCAGAGGTGTCTCTTGACACTGTCTCCCTGCTCAGACCCTCCCAAGGCTCCCCACTGCCCTCAGTGTAAGAGCAGGCTGCTCTCCCCATGGAGCCTGTCCAGCCCAGCCCTCAGCCTTCCTCACTCCCCACTCCCCTCCTATCTTATGGCTCCAGCTACATGCTCTTTTAGATTCACTTATTCACTCTGCTCTCTCCCACCACAGGGCCTTTGCACATGCTGTGCCCACTTGCTGAAACATTTGTTCCTCCCTTTCTCATCTATTTGGCCTCTGCTTACTCTCCAGTTCTCAGTTCAGTTCTCTTCCAGCTTCCTGACTGCCCCAATCATGTCAACCCTCCTGCCCCATTACAGGCCCGCAAATCACCTCATACTTGTCAGTCACAAATGGACAGTTCTGAGGATGATTTAGTTAATGTCCATCTCCCACAATGGGCTATGAGCTCCCTGTGGGCAGGGATCATTGTCTCCCCAACGCCTGGCAGAGAGTAGGCACTTCATTAATATTTGTTGAATGAATGGCAAATGTAGAATGAATGGAGCAATGTTGATTCTACATGAATGAATGGCAAGTCACACCCTCCAGATGCCCTCTACCACATCCTGCTCTGGACTTGGGCCCAGCCCCACCTCTGCTCTGCCCCGACCCCCTCCTCCAAGATGGTTGTTTCAGCCACCCCCGACATGTTCCCCAAAGCACTGCCTCCCTCACCTCTCAGAGCCTTCCTTTCCTCGATAGAAACCAAAGGGATGGACCTCAATCGTGGGCTTTCTGACTGGCTTCCCCTGAGCCTGGTATTCTAAGGATGGGCCTTGGGATCACCCTGGAGCAGAGGTCAAGGCCAGGAGGTCTCCCACCCCTGACATCAATCAGAACAGACCTCCTGCCTTTACTTATGTTGTATTCAGGGCAGCCACAAGTTAGGCACTTTAAGGGGAATTCAACTACACACGCTCAGCAAAAAATAAAAAGTCTTGGAGAGAGAAGAACTGATTGCCTGGTAGATACGCTGGGAGGGGAGATGTGGGTTAGCAGTGCACCCATAGTCTGAGTCTGCTCAGACGCAGCCCTCTTCCCACACTGCAGCCCCCAAACACAAGACAGGCCTCCCCCTGGGTGGGACCCGATGCTGGGAAGACAGCAGGCTGAATTTATGGAGACCGTACATCCACCCCGGTTGGGGAGGGTTGTGTCCTTCCTGTGGAATCCCCAAGGGGAACTTGGCCATGGTTGATTTCCACCTGACAGGCCAGATTTAGAGTTTGCCCTGGGGTGATAATGGGCAACCGCCATGGGATCTTCCTTTGAACAGTGGGTACCGCAGCTCAGAAAAAAAGAAAAAAAACGATCAGAGAAGAAGTTTCCAAAGGGAGCACTGAGGGTGGACTGAAAATTCCTAAATTCCTTTCCTGCCAAGTGTCACCTCCCAGGCTCCCAAAGGCTCCGTGATGCTGCGATGAGGGTCTGGGCTCTGTTGCCCTTTGCTTTGGGCAAGATGGAGGCTCAGAGGTCCTCTCCCCACCTCCTGGGACCCTCCCCCACCTGCCCCACACACAGGTCCAGGCAGCGCCCCTGGGTTGAAAGGGACCCATCAGCTCTCAGCCGGTGGTTACCTTGGCACCCAGACAATGTCCCCACGGGCTGCATCCCTGGGAGGAGCTGCCAATACTGTCGCCAAACACAGTGTTTTGTGTACCTGCTGTGTGCCAGGCCCCATGTGAATAAGACACAGTTCCCACTTGCTAGAGCTCACCTTCAGGGTGGGGTCAGGGTGGGCACAAAACACTGAACAAATGACCAAATAAATGGAGAGACAGAGAGAGAGAGAGAGAGAGAGAGGATGACAAATGCTCAACAGAAAAATAAATCAGGGTCAGGAACAGAGAAGGATAGAGGGGCTACTGCGGGGGGTGGCCTGGGAGGTTCCTCTCAGGAGCCTGAGGAGAGGAACAGGTCACAGAAAGATCCAGAACGGTGTTCCAATGCTCCAGAGTGAACTACAAGGGCAAAGGCGGGAAAAGGATGGAAAAAGCTTGGCGTGTTAAGGAGGCGTGAAAGTCAATGTAGCCAGAGGGGAGGTGGGAGGGGAGGGGGTGCAGGGGCCGTCCTACAGGGCTTGTGGGGCAGGGAGGGAGGTGGGAGCCCTGGGAGGGCTGTGAGCAGGGTGTGGGTGAGCTGACTGAAGTTCTAACAGGATCCCTCTGGGAGGTGGCTGCAGGGCGGGGGGAATGAGGAGGATGGACCAGGTGATGGCAGAGCAGGGGAGAGACGGTCAGAGTCTGGATACAGTCAGAAGGCAGAGCCGATGGGATTTGCTGATGGATTGGATGTGGGGTTAGAGAGGGTGGAGTTGAGAATAACTCCAGGGTCGGAGGCCTGATCCCTTGGATTGATGGCAGTGCCACTTTCTGAGCCAGGGAAGACACAGGAGGTTAAGTGACATCCATGTCTCTGAGTTGGGAAACTGAGCAAGACAGAGACCCGGGAGGAGGAAGAAGCTGGGCTCAGGCAGACCGTGTGGCCTGGGTCACCAGTGGTCACACTGACAGGGACTGGGGAGCCCTTGTAAAGGAAGAGGGATGCTGTGTGACTGAGCTCACCGGGCCTGGGGTCAGATGAAGGCAGGAGAGGGCTCCACCCCACCTCAAGGGCCATTTGTGAGGCCTGAGAAAGAACGGGTAGGGAGGACAGAGGAGAACCAGAGAGACCAGCCTCTGGTTCTGGCAAGACAGTGCTCAAGGTGTGGGGAGTGGCCCAGGGGGACAAGTGAGAGAAGTCCCAGCAAACCCAAGCCCACCTGTGCAGCGTAGATGTGGGATGTCAGTGAGACTGGAACTGGTGGCTGGCCCAGATGAGCCCCCATCACCTTCAGAGCCCAAACTTCTCTGGGACAGATGGAGAGGGTGTGTCCTGATTGGTCCAAGTCAGCCATGGGAATTCCTTTCTGGTTTAAAGGTAAACATATGACTCCACTGTCACATGGGACTCCAGGGGAAGTCTACTGGGACATTTAGAAAATATTTTCCTATTTGATAAAGAAGTGAGATTCTAGATGAGAAAGAACCCTTTCCTGCCCAGCCCCCCTTCCCTTCCTGGTTAGGATGTGGTCATGTGGGATGTGATGTCTGGTACCACAGCAGCCACTGGGGCCCATGAGGAAAAGAGAAGGAAAGAGAAGTCCACCTAGAGCCCAGCTAACTGATCCTGGAACAGCCCCACATCCAGACTCCTGTTATAAGATTTAATTACATGTCTTTACTCTTCCAGGCATGGAAGAAGGCCTAATTGGGAAAAGAGAAAAATGGGAAGGAACTCTGAGATGGGAGAAAATGGAGAGGGGGAGGGGTGAGAAGGCCTTAAAAGAGTCTTTTAGAGGATTCATTTGGGGCAGCAAGTTCCTGGGAGAAAAAAAGTAGCCTTGCAGATGCTTAAACCCTCACCTAGGATGACACTTAAAACCTCATTCTAGAACTCTAGGATGCCATGGGTAGACACATCTAATGCTACAGATGGGAAAACTGAGGCCCAGGGAACTTAGCGGCTGCCCAAGGCCACACAGCAGAGAAACACTGGCTCATGCAGCCAGCCATGCTGATTGTCTCCCACGCGTGTCCTCATCTGCCAATAGAGATGAGAACAGCAGGCGTCCATTTGTGGTGTCACGAGTCTCAAAAATCCTTGAGCACTCAGCAATGTGGCTGCGACATAGTGAACTCTCAAAAGCATCCAGGCACAGGGCCTGGGTACATGGCAGTCTCCATAAGTGTGAGTTACTATTTCCGCAAACAGTAGGTGCTCTATGAAGGGTGCTCTCATTCATTGAGCACCTACTCTATACCAGGCACATTTCTAATCCAGAGCACCTGTTAATTTGCTTAATCCCCACAACAGGCCGAGGCCTCATTCACCCCCCAACTTGTAGCTTCCCTGGCCCCATGCTCAGTGAACTGCCCTCAGTGAGCCCTAACTCCCAGCACGTCCCCACTGACCCCACTGAGTTCCCTCCAGCTCTGCTTGCATGCCTCCTGGGACAGGCAGCTCACTCTCTGAGGGCCCCACTTTCCAGAGTTCCTTGTCCGCGTGTGGGCCCAGGCAAGAGTTGAGGGCCTCTCTAGGCCTCACTTTCCACACTTGTAAAAGGGCATTAATCACAGTCCCACCTCCTAGGCTGGTTGTGAAGACCCAGGAAGGGCCTTGGCACAGAGCCTGGCCTATAGTTCGTGCTCAGTCAACAGGAAGTATCACCATCAGCCATTATTGTTGCACGGGGCTGGCCCTGCCTCCTGTGTCCTGTCTCCTGCTGGAGCCCTGGGTCTGCCCAGGTTTGGGTGCTGAGGTGCCTGGAGTGACCCCAGGCCCTGACCAGGAGCTAGAGGAAGGGGAGGGAGTTTCCTGGGCCCGCCTGCTGCCTCTCCCTGCAGCCCTGGCTCCAGCTGACGCCCCACCCAGGGCCACCACCATGCCTGAGGACCCACTGCTCCTGTCTGGCTCAGCTCCAGGGCCCTAGCCCTGCCCAGGCTCCCACTTCCCTCTAGGATCCCCCACCAGCCCCAGGGCTGGGACCTCCCTACAGGGCCCAAAGGAGGGTGCCAGATGTGGCAGCAGCTCTGCCGTGGGAGCATGAGTTCAAATCCCAGCTCTGCCATTTCCCAGCTTGGGACCTTAGGCACTCCGCCTCTCTCAGCCTCAGTTTCCTCCTTTGTTCAGTGGGGTGACAGGACCTTACTGCACTGCAGTGAGGAGTCTGTGACTTTGAGGATGGCAGGGTGCCCAGCACGTAGTGAGCCTCAGGGAACATTAGTCCCCCTTCCTCTGCTCCCCGCAAGCCTAGAAGACAGAGCCAGGAAGAGTAAATGCAGGGGTGAGGAGGGGGTGACTGGCCCTGAAGCTGGGGGGTGGGGACAGTGAGCAGAGCCCTGGATGAGGAGTCCAAGGCCAGGGTCCTGGCTCCAACCCTGCAGTGTGACCGTGGACAGATGTGGACATTTCTGGGTCCCAGAATGAGGGAAAGAAAAGGCTGAGATCCTCTCTCCCCAGGGAGCAAAGGAGAGGGGCGGAGCCAAACTTTCCTTTCATTTTTTAAATTTTCAGCACAAAGGGCTTGAATGAAAACCAGCTGCAGAGACAGAGAATCCTATTGTGAAGGCACCCGAGACTCCCAGACAGGCGGAAGAGGCAGCTCCTGGGTGTTGGGCTCGGTAAACAGAGGCTGGGGTATTGGCCAGAAATACTAACAGGCAGGCAACAGCTACCCCTCCCTCAGAGTACTAACCTGGGAGGCTGGGGCCCTCCCTCGGACACCTCCGGCTCGGCCACCATCTCTGCTTCCGGACATGGGCCAGCCCTTTTGCCTCTCAGAGCCTCTGTTTCCTCATCTGCAAAATGGGTACAGTAACAGCACTTCCCTTCTAGGTAGCGGTAGGTGTGTTGTAACAGACTCAGGACAGGCTCCTCAGTCAAAGAGCCTTGGTTTAATCCTGGCTCTGCCACTCACTGGCTGTGTGACTTGGGGTATCCCAACTCTTGCCTCAGTTCCCCCATCTGTGTGTGAGATGGAAACAAGAACAGCACTAACCTGCTGGGAAGATGAACTGAAACAACTCAGCATGGAGCCCAGAGCATAATAAATAATAACAATTATTATTATTATTTTCTTATTATTATTATTCTCTCATGAGCTCAACATGCTAAGGCCCCATCCTCAGAAAGCCTTCCTTCCTCTGAGTACCAGTTCATCTCAACAATTCCATCACATATTTCTGGAGTGCCTATTTTGTGCCGATCTTGGCAAAGCCAACATTCCAGAAGAAAGATGTTAAATGCAGGACTTGTGTGTGAAGGACTTGGCTCATAATAGGTGCTCAGTGATGCCGTTCACCCAGCACCTGGCCCCCATGGCTGCTCTGTGCTGGGTTCTTGCTGAGTTCCGGGGATGCAGCCCTCATGGGGGTCCCAGTCAGAGGGTCCAGGTTGGAGTGGGAAACTGGCATGTGGAAGAGGCAACATTCTTTGATAGAGGAAGCCCCGGTGGCTTCAGGAGCCAGAGGAGGTCAGGGTGGGCTTCCTGGAGGAAGTGGTTATGAATAAAAATAACATCTATTAAGTATTATCTTATGTGGCACATAATGTGGAAGAGCTGGGCACTGTTCTCTTTACAGTAGCACTCTGAGGAAGGTTTTCTTCTCACACACCCATTCTACAGGTAAGAGCCTGAGACCAGAGAGGTCCAGTGGCCTGCCAGAAGTCACACAGCAAAGATGTGATAAAGCTGAAATTCAAACCCCACAGTCTAACTCAGTCACAGCACTGTTCCCTAGACAGTCTCTCCAGCCTCCAGACCTTTGATCTGGCTCTTCCTTCTGCCCAGACCCCACTCTTACCATCTCCCCCTAGCAGAAATCACCCCAAATACAGCCTCCACTCACTCCCTGCAGGCCCCCTGAAGGCCTTTACACATCGAAAAGAGGTGATGGGTGAGGGACAGGAAGTTCCTGGTACAAACTCCCTAAAGACAGAGCCTGGCCCTTATTCATTCTGGTAAAAAGGAAGGAAGAGAATGGGCATTTTCTGAGTCCTCCCTGTGTGCTCACTCAATTTCACAACGACTCAGTGAGGTCAGGTTATCCACACTTTCCAGAAGAGAAAACAGAGGCGAGGAAGTGAGGAGACCTCTGTGATTCCAGACGCTGCACCACCTCACCCACACTCTACTGAAGGGATGATGGGAACGGCCTCAGGGTGGGGGTGGGGACTCCAGTGTCTCTGAGCCTCAGTTTGCCTATTTATGACACGGGACCTGCCTCTCAGGGCTGCAGAGAGAAGTGAGGCACAAACAGACTTGTTCACCTGGGGCCCGGCCAGCGGGAAACACTCACAGGCTGGCCGTGATTATTACTGCTCTCATTATTACTATCACAGCAACACGCCCCCTCAGGCCTGGAACCCCCCATACCTGCAGTCCTTCCTGTAATGAAACCCTCCTGCCAAGGCCTCAGCCAGGGGCCCTGATGGCTCATTTAATTATAATCTTTGGGAAAAAGCAAACACCCCCACGAGATACTGGGGGAGCCGACTGTGTGGCTGCAACCCATCAAGGGTAACCTGATGCCCCTCGGCCGACCAGCCCCCAGGTCTTTGTCTGAGTCCTGGCCAGATTACTCTCCTATTTGTCTAGCCCCAAACCCTGGCTGGCATGAACACAATGCTCTGCATTGTCCTGGGACCAGGCCCCCCAGGCCCCGAGGGCTGGGCCTCATCCTTCCTCCACCTGGGGATCCGGCCCCCAAGAGGTGTCTCAGGGGAAATCAGAAACCCAGAAGGGCCCAGTGGGCGGCCTCCTGTGTGCCCGGTCCCAGGCTTCCTGCATGTCACTTCACCAAACCTTCACAACTTCCCTGCATGGAGGGGCTCACACTGTGCCCATTTTCCAGATAGAGAAATTGAGCCCTGGAGAGTCAAATTGTCCCTCAAGTTGATGCAGATGGAAGTGGCAGAGCCCAGGTCAGGCTGAATCAGGACCCTTTCCCAAGAGGGAGCCTGGGTATCCTGGACCCTCAGCTGGAGGCTTCTGGGGGCATTACATCCCGTCAGTAGGAAGCTCTCCTGGGAACTCCACAGAGTAGAGATGGAAGAAA
Organism: Tursiops truncatus; assembly: GCF_011762595.2. Lineage (NCBI taxonomy): Eukaryota > Metazoa > Chordata > Mammalia > Artiodactyla > Delphinidae > Tursiops > Tursiops truncatus. Next base: position 75,185,541 of record NC_047048.1, on the reverse strand, counting down.
CCTGAACCATGGGGCAGAGGATGTCATGGCTAAGGGCTAGGATTTTCCCAACAACTGCTCCAAGTTCAAGGCCAGCTCCAGGCCCTGCCTTGCACAAAACCTTTTTCCTCTCCGAAACTTGCTTTGCTGAGCTATAAAACAAGGTGGGGAGAGGATTCAGGCTATCAGCTGTGTGAAACACTTAGCAGGTTACGTGCTCGATTAACAGGTACTTAAAAACCAGAGCTTGAAAATGACAAAGGTGACCAGCAGGTACATAGCAGCTGCAAAAAGGGAACTAAGACAGTGTGAGGACCACCCCCCCAGCCCAAACCACATCATCCACATCCCAGGGGCCAGAACTGAAATCAGAGCAACACCATGGGCTACCACAGACTCAAGCCGACCACTGGCCAGGAGGGGGGTGTAAATTGACGCATGTGCCCTCTTTTGTTCCCTCCAGATCGACGCCTTCCCCACCTTAATCTGTGCCAGGGAAGCTGACCTGCATGACTGCCACGAACCTGGCTCTCAACTTCCTATGGGGTTCGCTGAATGGAGGAACCACCAGAGACCCAGAAAGGAGGGCGAGAGGGGAGTAGGGACAGCTCCCTCCCTGCTGGGTGTCCTTCCTAAAGGTCTCACCTCCTGCCAGGGGCCCTCTCTGTGTGGCCCATCCCTGCAAACATCAGCTCCCCGCTGAGGCCAGCCCCACTATGTACCTTTCCCTACTAGTTCCCTTAACCCTGCCCACACCCTGGAAAAGAGTCTCTTTATTAAACCCTCCCCGGGGTGCTCCATTTGAGAGGGGTCTGCTTCCTGCCAGACCCTGACTGTTACAGATCTGAAGGAAATATGGCACAATGCTAAGATCTGACAAAGCCAGGTGATGGGGACCTGGGGCTCTTATACTATCTCTCATGATGTTCTGGGCGGTTGAAATATTTTCTAAAGAAAGAACAAGACAGCAGAGAGAAAGCAAGCTCAGCAGCCAGGAGGCCCAGCCCATCCGGGATACTGGGTGTGTGCCCTGAGGTCAGTGGAGGTCACAGGGTCCACACTCACCCACTTCTCTCTCCTTCTGGGTCCCTTCCCACTTTCCCCTTGGCTTGTACCTCCCTTCAGGAAATGGGAACCACATGGGGGATCACTGCTGAGGGGCCCCCAATCAGGACCACTGCACCCCTCCCAAGGAGCTGCAGGTCCCAGCCAGAGAATGGGCAGCACTGAGGGAATCCGGCTCCTAAGGGACCTTGCAATTGGTGGCAGGGCAGGGGCAGAGGGACACACTCTGGCAAACAGACTCCTGGGGGTACCCTCTTCTCTTCAGTTTCTCATCTCACCAGGCCCCTGTCCAACCTTTTTGTAGAGAATACTTTGGGTTTCTTTTTTTTTTATTGGTTTTTTTTTTTTTAATACCAACATACACAATGACTCAATGTGTAACTTGTCACACATGCCTAAATGGAATTATTTTGTGTGCACTGTTTTGGTTTGGCGTCTGGCCTTCTTTTTTTTTTTTTTTCTTGTTTTTCCTTCTCTGCAAAAGCCTTCTCGCTCCCCATGTTGACAGTTGAGAATGGGTTCCTGCATATTTCTCTGTAAGCATGAAAATCTCATGCAGACTCTGCTTGGACTAGGGATTTCTTTATCTGTCATTTATCTTACAAATCAGGATCACATTGTACACTCTTTTCAGCATCTTGCTTTTCTCATTCAAGAATACCCCCACAAAACAAGAACTTGTGCTCCGGTATTCATAGCGGCGTTGTTCATAATTGCCAAAAGGTTGAAAACACCTAAATGTCCATCAACAGATGAATGGATAAACACAATGTGTGCATCCACACAATAGAACATTATTCAGCCATGAAAAGGAATGAAGTACTGACACCTCGAAAAAATTATGCTCATTGAAAAGCCAGATACAAAAGGTCATGTATTATATGATTCCATTTATATAATTTCCAGAATAGATAAACCCATAGAGACAGAAAGCAGATTAGTCGTTGCCAGGGACTGGAAGCTGGGATAAGGAGTGACTTGTTTAATGGGTAGGGGTCTCCTGTGGGGGTGATGAAAATATTTTGGAACGACACAGAAGTGATGGTTGCACAACACAGTGAAAGTACTAAATGTCACTGAATTGTACACTTTAAAATCGTTAACTAAGAATGATTCATTAAAATGATTACTTTTACGTTTTGTGAATTTCATCTTAATTTTTTTAACTATAAAAAATATGAATGTATACAGTCCTCCCTTTTAGAACAAAGGTAGAATACTATATACACTGTATTTTCTTTGAATTTCTTTCAGTTAAAAATAAACCCTAGGGGAAACAAAAAAAATTTTTTTAAACCCTAGAGGAAAAAAAAACAAACCTGTGCAATTAAGAATGTTAAAAACAAACAGAAAAGATTAACCACACAAGGCACCTAGGAAAACTGTGAGCCATTCTTTTTAATGGCTACGTAATAGTCCATGGTGTGGCCAGACCAGAACGGACTCACCCATTTCTCCAAAATGATGAAAAATGAGTTTTCATTTTGGTTCTTCATTTTCCTCCTTTTTTTTTACACATAGGATTTTATTTCATCCTTACTCCAATTCTAAGTTTTCTCTCATTTTTCAGCTGAGAAAATTGAGGCCCAGAAAGGAGAAAGCCAGGAAGTGACTGAGCCAGAACTCCAAACCAGGCCTGTCTGACCCCAAAGCCACACAGTCCTGGGCCCACTCCTTGCTGGGGATACAGCAGGGAACAATACTGGCCAAGAGACCTGCCCTGGGGGAGCTGGCATTCTAGTGGAAGAGACAGGCAAGAAACAAGATGAATCAGTAACCTGTGTGGCCTATTTCCAGGTGTCAAGGTTATGGGGAGAAATAAAGGAAGGAAGGGGAGAAGGGGTGGTAGGGACGCCAAAATTTAAATTGGTCAGTCAGGGAAGGCCTGGCTGGGAAGGCGACATTTGGGCAAAGACCTGAAGGAGGCGAGAGAGGGAGCGAGCCTTGCAGTTTTCATCCATTTGGGGGAACAGTGTTCAGACCAGCTGGAACTGCAAGTGCAAAGACCTTGAGGCAGGGAGCTACGAGGAGCTGGGTGTTGCTGGTGTGTGAAGGGAAAGAGGCAAGATCAGGGCACAGAGGGCTTGTAGCCCAACTGAGGAGGCCAGACTTTATTGTGAGAGTAATAGGGAGTCATGGACGAGCTTGTAGCAAGGCCGATTGGAGGTTAGATTTGGGTTGTGAAAAGCTCCCTCTGGCTTCTCTGGGTGGGGCAGGGGGAACAGGAAAGCATGTGAATGGTGGCTCAGGCAGGGAAGGGTTGTCATGGAGATGAAGATGGAGAAAAGCTGTCTGGTGCTGAATGACTGGTCCAGCAGCTGGGGAGAGGCCCTGCCCACCTCCCCTCTACATATGTACCCTTGAATTTAATCCCCCTTGGAGGAAGCCAGCTCCCAATCTCGCCAGAGAAAGTGCCAAGAGAGGAAGGAGAACTTCGCTGACTCATGGGCCTGGGCCTCCCAACTTCCCTCCGAGTGCGGAGGGCGGGGGGGATTTAAGCTCAAATGATGGGATGGGGAGCCCTGTGGGGGCTGAGAGCAAATAAAGTAATTACAACTGTGCTAAGTGACGGAAAGTAGTTAACAGGGTGACCTGGTTTGTGGGGTGTCATCAGGGAGGGCTTCCTGGAGGAGGTGGTGTTTGAGCCAGCATCAGAACAAGGAGTAGGTGTTTAACTAGGCCAAGGATAAAAGGAAGAGCACCCCAAGCAGATGAAACTGCCAAGGCCCTGAGACTGGAGGCAGCCTAGTGAGTTCAATTTTCTGAAAGGAGGCCTGGCTGGGCAGAAAGTGCCCTGCGTGCTGAGCCCAGGACAGACAGTGGCCTAAGCCACGGAACATGCCCAGCCTGGTCCCACACGTGGTCAGCTCTTGGCAAAGGACTGCTTCTGATGCTGTGGAGGTTGCATTGGTGAAGAACCCCGACCCAGAAACTTCTCTGAGCATCACCACAAGCCAATAAAATACTAAGCAGATTTGGAAGAGAAATAAAGGAAGTCCCAGAAATGGTTATTCTCTTTGTAGAGACAAGGAAAACAGGGCCCAGAGAGCGGAGAGGTTATGGACTTTGACAAGTCACACCACGAGACGGCTGCTGAGAGCTTCCACGCCCAGCACCAGCCTCCCTGTCTCCCTCCCTGCTCCTCGCAGGACCACAGGACAGACCAACTTTGTCACACTTGGAGGGGGCCCCTCGGTGGAGCAGATGGCAGCTGGAAAGGCAGAAAAGCAATCTACAGCAGGAGCTGGCCTGCTGCCCACGGAGGCTAGGGGAAGGGGATGACAGAGAAGAGAGAGAGGGATACAGAAAGAGAGACAGACTGACAAAGGACAGAGATAAACAGAGAGAGAAATAGAGAGGAGAGAGAAAGAGGAGGGAAGAGGGAGAGGAGAGGGAAGAGGAGAGAAGAGGCAGATAGAAGAGAGAGACAGATACAGAGGAAGAGAGAGATGAAAACCCACAGAGAGACAAAGAGAGGGGAGAGACAGTGAGAGGGAGGGGAGCGGGACAGAGACAGACAGACACTGAGACAGACAAAGAGGAAGACACAGAGACAGAAGGAGACAGACAGAGAGAGAGAGACCAAGAGAGAAGCAAACAGAGCCAGGCCAACCGGCGGGGGTGGGGGGAGTAGATGGACCCCAGAGCCTCTGAGTCTTGAACTCTCCACTGCTGGAATTTTAAGAACCTTGCAAAGATCCCAAGGTCTGATTTTAAAGCACTAATGCTCATTCATTCGCCAAATACACACTGAGCACCTACTGTATGCTGCACGCCTGCACTGTCCCAGGCACTGGGGTGCAGCCCACCCTTCCTGGAGCTGACACCCTGAGGGGACACAGGTATCTTCAAGTGAGCAGACCCTTGGATGTGCTTCTCCAAACAGAGATAAAGGGCTTGGAGGGTGGAGTCAGGGAGCCGTGACCAGAGGTCCCACTGTTGAAGGGCAGGGCAGGCTGCTGGGGGCCAGCTGACCCCCGGAGAGAGAGGGAGAAACAAATGTGTGTATGCGGAGGGTACAGCAGTCAGAGAACCAGAGCGGGAGTCCTTCATGGAGCAGCAAGGAGGCCAGTGCGCTGGAGTCCATGGGGCAAGGTGGGGATGGGGGTTGCGGGGAGGCGAGCTCAGAGTGGTGATGGGGTCCACTCACACCAGGCCTCATAGGACCTCGTAGAGCTTCTGAGCAAGGTGGGACCCTAGGAGGGCTCTGAGCAGGGGAGGGACATGGTCTGACTTAGTTCCAAGGGGATCCTCTGGCTGCATGCAGAGAACCAGCTGAGGGGCCCAGGGCAGAAGCAGGGTACCCAGGGAGGGGGTGACCGCAATGGTCAGGGCAGGAGATGAGGGCGTGCACTGGGCAGAGTCCGGGGAGGTGGGGAGATGGGAAGCAGCCCGGAAGCCCTGCCCTGAAGACAGTGAGAGGACCACAGGTGAGACCAGGGCACTATCTTGAGACTCATCCTCAAGCACTCTGCGAACCCCACCGCCGACTTTTCTGACACAACGAACGGCTCCTCCCCCCAACCTCCACCCATATCACAAACTCCAGAGAACTCAAACATTCTCAATGTCCCTGAAACAAGACCTCCCAAATTTGGGTCCTTCCTTCTGCTGAAGACTTTGAAGATGGAAGAGAAGAGGAGAGGGTGAGGATTGGGGAGCAGAAGGAAGAGGCACCTGCCATTGTCACAGACATACATACACCCACCCCCCACGCTCCCCCTCCAGAAACCCTCAGAATGATGGTGCAGGGACTTTCCTGGCGGTCCAGTGGTTAAGACTCTGCGCTTCCACTTCAGGAGGCTTGGCTTCAATCCCTGGTTGGAGAACTAAGATTCCCCATGGCAGGCAGCATGACCAAAAAGGAAAAAAAAAAAAAAGAATGATGGGGCAGAAGAAAGGCTCTCCACTGGAGGTATTAGCTAAGCCTCTGGTGGCAATCATTTTGAGATATGTAAGTATATTCAATCAACACATGGTTCACCTTAAATTTACACAGTGTTATGTCAATTATATCTCAATGAAGCTAGGAAAAGAAAAGAAGAAGAAAGGCATGCCACAGTGGGATAAGGGCTCAAGGGTCCATTGCCTCTTTAGGAAACTTTAGAAATAAGTGATTCATTCCTACCAGAAATGAGAAGAAGAATTGATAATAATAGCAGTCACTGTTCCTGCACACCAACATGCCAAGGGCTTCCCAGATATTATTTCTATTTTTATAAATTATTGTGTATTTGGATTACTAAGAGACTCATTATTCAAACTCATTATTAAAACTGAGACTCATTATTAAAAAGGAAAAAAAATGAGCAAGGAGGAGGGGAAGGAAAGGAGGAAGAGAAGGAGGAGAGGAATTCTAACATTACGGAAATATCTAACTCACGTTCCTTCAGTCATACTGGCTTCTCACTGCCCCTCAAACACCCCAGGCCTGTGCCTGCCCCAGGGCCTTTGCACTTCCTGTTCCCTCTGTCTGAAATGCTCTTATGTCAGAGAGCCAGCCACAGGCTTACTCCCTCCCTGCTTACAACAGCACCTCCATCACACCTACTGTTCTTCACAGAACTTGATGCTACCTGATACTATATTGGCTTATGGTCCCTGAGCTACACTAGAACGTCAGCTCCATGATGGCAGGGACTTTTGTCTGTTGCAATCACTGCTGTATCCTCTGTGTTCTGAACAACTCCTGGCACACAGTAGGCATTCAATAAACATTTGTTGTACAGGTGAATGAATAAGTACATCAATGTGAACATGAAATGGCTCTCTCCTCAGCTGGACCAGGAAGAGGAGTTCTGTGAGGGCAGCAACCAGGTCTCACATGTGTCTGGCACACAGTAGGCATTTGCAGATAAACAGATGGATAGTGGGGTCGTTAGGAAATGAGAAGTGCCGGAAGCAAAGCAAACAGAGGAGGAACTCAAGGAAGAAAGGGAACTATTTATCCAGGCTCCCTGAGAGTCTATCCCGGCCTAAGCCTACCCCATGTGTTAGCTCGCTTCAGCATCACAACCACCCCATGAAGGTTTATTTTAAGCCCATTCTCCAGATGAGAAAACTGAGGCTGAGTGAGAAGAAACGTTTTTTCCCAGGTTCCATAGCCAGGAAAGGGCGGGGCTGGCACTGAAAATCAGTCCTGTCTGCCTCCAAAGCCAGGGTTCCAGGCTGAGTGCATTTGGCCCATTCATGCTGTCAACAGAGGCCAAGAACCTACTATGCACCCGGCATGGGGCTGAACCAGCTGGTGGGGGTGTGAGCTCAGGACTGCCAGTCTTTCAACATCTGTAAGAGAGGCTGGGTGTCCACATACTTCCGTGAATCTCCTGCTCTTCGATGCTAACTACCACATCAAAATTTTAGAAAACACTGTGCAGGTTAAAGAAAACATGTCTGAGGGCCACTAGTTTGAGACCCTTAGTCTAGGTGTGGAATTTCAGGGAACATGGACATCATTGAGGGTGGGGCAGACAGGGAAGGCTTCCTGGAGGAGGTAGAATGAGGCGGCCTTGAGCCTGAGGAGGGCGGGGCCAGCCTGAGAGGAGGGAGCGTTTAGTGAGGAAAAGCAGGAGGAATCTTTGGCTGCCCTCTGGCCACACTGAGGGTCAGGGAAGGCTCCTGTCCAAGACTCCCCACTGAAGATGCCCAGCAGGTCAGACCAGATTGACACCAGGAACACCTGGGGGTCAGAGCACCATGGCTGCCCGCCCCCTCCCTCCACCCACACTTCCTTTCCATCTTCCTTTGGCCCTCTGGGACCTGAGCTGCCTAGGATGTTTCCCAGAAGATTCTGTGTCCCTGCAAAATTTCCCATGGGGCCAGCTGGAGGGAGGCACTGAGAATAGCCCAGCAGGGTGGATGCGCCTGAGCTCTTTTATCCGATGGTCATTAGAGATAACAGAGCCTCAAGCAGAAAATGTCTGAGATCCAAAATATTGTATTAGCTTCAAAGGAAATCATGACATTTAAGTTAAATGTCTCTGAAATATAATACTATATCAATCAGTCAAAAGTATAAGGTAATGTTTCTTTTTTTTTCAGTTGTATATAAATTCTCTTTAATGCAAGACATAGATGATTTTAACGCTTGACACAATTGTGTCAGGGTTGGACACCAACTTTACCACTTACTACAATGGGAGACTTTGATCAAGATCTTAGCTTCTCTGTGCCTCCCATATTGTTGGTAAAATGGGGTTGAGGGGAGAAACCAGGGTCTGGGGCTGTCACGCAGCTTAAAGGAGATAATGCTCGTTAAACACTTAGAAAGTACTTAGCACATAATAAGCACAAAGTAAGTGGCAGCGATAATTATGGTTATCAACATAGTGACACACCACTATTTCAAATCACATCATAAAACATAATGGATTCTGGAGATATCAGTATGAACTCATGTTTAGTGAAATATAGATATAGATGTTTACATACAGAAATATTTGTAGATAGAATCATACAAATGGGTTAGTAAATAGACATATATACACACATATATTTCTTTTTTCTGTCAGCTGAGAAGGCCTAAAAGAAATGCCACCCACTAGCAATGGGCACACCTGGCACCCAGATATTGGTTTCTAACACCACTCTCCAGAAAGGAACCAGGGCTCCATGGAGAAATGGTTGATTCTAAGATTGGGGCAAGAAATATACAAAATGGGCTTCCCTGGTGGCGCGGTGGTTGGGAGTCCGCCTGCCGATGGAGGGGACGCGGGTTCGTGCCCCGGTCCAGGAAGATCCCGCGTGCCGCGGAGCGGCTGGGCCCCGTGGGCCATGGCCGCTGAGCCTGCACGTCCGGAGCCTGTGCTCCGCGGCGAGAGGAGCCACAGCAGTGAGAGGCCCGCGTACCGCAAATAAAAAAAAAAAAAGAAAAGAAATATACAAAATGAGTCTAGAGCATCTTGTAGTACCAGAAGTAAGCTCAAAGAAAGAGAGAAAAAAAAAAAACATTGATGGGGTACATCAATGGGCAAGGGAGCCAACTCAAAGAGCTCCCACTGGCCAAAGCTGCACCAATTTGAATGACAAAATTAATTAGTATTGAATTATAACTCAAAGTATAAATAAAATAAATAGCCATGACTCCATACTGATATGATTGAATAAATCAATAAATAAGGGAGAACAGACAAATCTGGGCAGAAGAACTCTGAATCATTTGTACAGCAGAGCATAACTGTCTACTCCTTAGGCGGAGGCTACACAGAGTGATTTCCTTCCAAAGAGGGCAATATGGAAAGGGGGAAAAGAATAACTTCACAGTGGAGCAACCTGACAAACACTGCCTGAGCCAGGTCGACATCAACAGTGATAAATCCTGTTGACAGTATGTACTCTTGATGTGATGTGATAAAAATGGCATTTTACTTCTGAGAGCTACCTCCTCAAAACCCGTAACCCCCACCTAACCATTACAAAAACATCAGACAAATATTTCCAGTAGAAGAGCAGCCTACGAAAAACCTGACCGGGATTCCTCAATACTGTCAATTCTCCAAAAACAAGGGAAGTCTGAGAAACTGTCACCGTCAAGAGGAGTCAAAAAAGACATGACAACTAAATGTGATGTGTAATCCTAATGGGATCCTCAAACAGGAAAAAAAAAAAAAAGACATTGGGTAAAAGCTTTAAAAATCTGGGGCTTCCCTGGTGGCGCAGTGGTTGAGAGTCCGCCTGCCGATGCAGGGGACGCGGGTTCGTGCCCTGGTCTGGGAAGATTCCGCATGCCGCGGAGCGAACTTTAAAAATCTGAATAGATTATGGACTTTAGTTAATAATAACACATCAACACTGGTGCATTAATTGTAACAAATGTACCAGACTAATGTTAAGGTGTTAATGCTAGGAGGATCTGGGTGTAGGGTGTTACCTTTTCCATTTTTTCTGTAAATCTAAAACTGTTCTAAAAAATAAAGTCTGTTCTTAAAAACAAGTATCCTTTTCCAATATGCTTTCTTATACACTCTTATAGGTCATGGTATGACTTTTTCCAAAACCAGCTGACGCGTCTTCGATATCAGAAGTTTTACTGTTCTACTATCCATTCTGTGAGCTTCAGACCTCACATTTCCAGATCATGGTCTGTTCATCTCCATGTGAAACCTGTTTGGAAAGTGTGTCTTGAGCCAAAGGACCTATTCTCCTGACACTGGAGAAGTTCTTCAGTTAATTCATCCCATTGATGCCTGTTGTTTACCTCAACATCCAACAGTTGCCATTGTAGGGTTGACCCTCAGGGGTCATTATTAACTGAGTTCAACTGCTTTCTCCCTCCCTTTTTCCAGTTCTATGACCTTGAGAGGCAACCCCATGGCCCTGTTTCAATCTGAGAAATGATCTGAAGGCTCCACACAGGACGTTCTCCATGACAGAATGATCTGGTTCAAAGGCCAGTAGTGCTGCTGAAGAGAAACTCTGTGATAGAGTGAGGGTGGGCCCCAAACCTCTGGACCCCTGCTCCAAGACTCCTCCCTGGCCCCGAGGGCAGCTGACACTGTCTGGGAGGAAAGAGCAAAGGGGAAGCACATGGCAAGACACCCATTTCTCAGAAACTCTGGCTGGGAAGTCAGGGGGCCTGGGTTCAAATCCTGCATCTGCCTCTGACTCATAGTGTCACCTTTGGCCACTCACTTCCCCTCGTCTGGACCTCAGGTTCCTCATCTGAGAGTCAGTGGGTTGGACCAGCTGATCTCTCAAGCCTTCCCCATTTGAAACGGCACTGTTGAAATCAGGGCAGGTGATATTATTCCCCTTCCCCAGCCCACCCTGCTCTCCCAATAAGCACCAAAATCCAGAGACTGTGGCCACATTCGCAACTAACAAACTCGCATTCACATCTAACAGATTGCAGTGACCTGTTACCTGTGTATTTCTTTGAAAAAGAAAAGCTGCAGGGGAGGGGTGTGCAGGTGCTTTTCTTTAAGGTGCCAGATCCAGAGGGCCCTAGCTCTGGGCTGGAAGTGAATCACGATGAGTTTGCACTTTGTATATTGTAGTCACTCATGACTCTGGCCTTTGTTTATAATAATCACTGTTGGAAAGAAATTCAAATTCCTCCTGCCTCTGAGACCCTGAAGGACCCACCCCCTCCCTCTTTCTCCGACCCTCTCTCCCTCATTCTGTTCCTGCCACAGTGGCTGCTCTTCTGTTCTTTGAACCCCCTAACTTATTCTGACCTCAGGGCCTCTGCCTTTGCTGCTCCCTTCATTCAGGTCACAGCTACTTCTCAGAGAGGCACTCTCCGGCTGCTCCGCACCACACCTCCCTGCTATATTTCTCCTAAGCCTGTACCACGGTCTGAAATGATGCTGTTTGTTTACTTGTGCACTATCTGCCCAAAGGCGGGGGTTTTGTCCGTTCCGCTCTGTGATGTGACCGCAACCTTCTGCCCAGGGCCTGACACATAGCAGGGTCTCAGTAAGTCCTGGCAAAATGAATGAGTGAATGAAACTCGAATCATAGAAGTCCTCAACAGTGGAATCTGCGGCCAGAATAGCTGGCATTTAGTGAGCATCTACTGTGTGCCAGCCACCGTGCTATTGTTTCATCCCTGGAGCAGGTCTCCATTTTGCAGTTGAGAAGACCAAGATCCCCAGGCTTCAGGGCCTCAAAGGATAGAGCTGGCCTTGGACCCAGTCTGGGGCCTCCAGTGTTTGGGCTCCATCCTCCCCACTAGGTTCCCCAGTGAGAGAGCCTGGGGGAGGGGAGCTGAGCCCTGACCCCCATGCACAGTACCCCTTGTCTAAGGCAGAGCCTCCTGAGCACCTCCCTGTCCCCACCCCCTGGTGGAGCCCCTGGGACCAGGATGGGAGCCAGGTGTGCAGGCAGCCTGGCCTTGTGCCAGTCGGTGCCAGGAACCGGCTTGGGGAGCAAAGAGTCTGGACACGTCTATAGGGGCAGTTGATGTGGGCCACTTGCCCCAAGGGAGCTCCTGCTGTTCACTGGGGCTCAGAGGGTGGCAGCGGGCACAGGGTGCTTCTGGGAGCCCAGGGGCTCAGGTTCCCGCCTGCCTTCCTCTGAGGGTAGAGCTAACCTCTGTGGTTCTGATCTAAGGAGGGCAGCAAGGAGGGCAGGTAGACAATCGGCAAAACGCAGCGTGTAAATAAATCCCCAGTGCAGATCCCTCCTCGACACCTGCTAGACTCTGTGGGCAAGGCTCCTAACCTCTCTGGACTGTCATCTTTGGCAGGTGGGTGGTGCTGCTGATCCAAATGAAGCCTCCCTGTAACCAAGGTCTGCTCCAGGAACAGGGAGGAGAGAGAAGACAGTTGGGTGGGGGGTGTTGAAGGACAGGCTCTCCCTTGGGTCAAGGAAGTCCCCAGTCCACCTCCCACCCCAAGAGGAGGTGCCTGCCCAGCCAGACCTGGAACAGTGAGTGGGAGTTTGGCACAGAGAAGCAGAGAGAATGGTGCTCCAGGCAGAAGGCACAGCCTGGGAAGACAGCAGGCATTTTGCCCAGTGAGCCTCCTTCCTCCCCTTAGGTCTCAGATCAGATATCACCTCCTCAGAGGGGTCTTCCTGCTCCCTCGATGAGAGGGGAGCCCTCACCCCCTGCCCTCCATCAAGGCAGCTTCTTCCCCTCCTTGCACTTAGGACAATCTTACTCGTTTGTTTATTATTTGTCTACACTGCCAAGTTCCCCCAGGGCAGGGACACTGTCTCTCCTGCTTGCTGCTCTGTCCCAGAGTCTAGCACGGCACCTGGCACACAGTAGACACTGAACAACGTGCATTGAGCATGATTTGAACAAGTTAGCCCCCACTCTGTGCCTCAGTTTCCTCGTCTGTGAAATGAGCATCATAACAACACACACCTCGCAGGGGTGTTGTAAGAATTAAATGAGTTAGTATTTGTGGAGCCCTTAGAACAAATCCTGGCCCACAGTAGGTGCTCTGCATAAGTGTTTAAAAAATATATATAATAAATGCATAAGTGTGTAAAAAATATGAGAATTACAGATTCATAGATTAGAAAGTCGTAATATTGTAGATCAGCAAGCTGTATAATCTAACATGCTATGGTTTATATTTACATTTTATTCTCTATTTTACTTTTTCCCAGCTTTTTATTTTGACAAATTTCAAACACAAAGAAAGTAGAAACAAAAACAAAAAAACGGTACAATGAAAGCCTCAATTCACCAGTCATTGACTTTTAGCCTCGTGTGCTTTCCCTCTCGCTGGATAGAACGAGAAAGATGAATATTTATACTTTCCTTTTCTTGTCTTATTTTTTCATTCTGACCCATATGGGAGCCAGTTGAAGATGCCAAGATAATTTACCCCTAAACTCTTCAGCTGCTGTGATTTTTTTTTTTTTTAATTTCTCACTCAAAGTGAATTCTCTGGAACCAATTATAACTGGTTCCCTGATCTTACATATCTGTAATTCTGCAAATCTACTAATCCATGAATCCTTGAACCTGGAAACATCTAGAAACCATCATCTGCTGGTTCTCGGAGTCCATACATGCTTGAGGTTCTACCTCGTGCTCATCTGGGATTCCTGGAGCCCTGGCCCTGTGGTTCAGGAAATCTGTGAGGTGTTTGTTGCCTCTGAGGCCAGATTCCCACTTCCCAGAAGATGATGCCTGGGACTGAGCAAGGGGAAAACCCAGCCGGTCCCACTCCAGACACAATGCCAAGCCCCAAGGATGCCAAGTGGCACAGGGGCCTGGGTCACAGGGGTGAGACCCTGGCCTGGCCACAGCCAGTGGCTCTGCAGGGCCTCCCTGGGGTGCCCAGGCCCTCCTCAGGCCAGCCCAGTCAGGGGCAGACATGCGGCCCCCAGCCCCGCCCTGCTCATGGAGCAATCCTCTGAGTCACTCCCACCTCATAACTTGCCTGCCCGTCACCACTGAGGCCTGTCATTAGCCTCCTCTGAGGCTGGGCCTTATCTGCCCTTCGGGGCAAACCAGGGAGGGGGACGCCTCTGAGTTCCCCCAGAGATGCGGCCCGTCCTGGGTCTCAGTGGCACACGATCCGGGCATGCCTCTGCCATAGGGGGCAGCTAGCCCCAGGTCCAGAGGTTCACTTTTGACTGCCAGAATTTCCACTATCCATTCCCCGAAACTCTGCCTCAAGGTCTACCATTCAAGCCATTTTCCGGCTAAAATGTAAACCGATCACTTACTTTTCAGAGTGAATTTTCCAAAGCCCTGCTAGGGAACCAGCTCTGGTAGGCACCCAAGGGGTCAAGGAAGACCCAGTGGAGAGCCACCTGTGGTCATGGCTGTCAGGCAGGCCTTGCGGTGGGTGCCGGAGATGCAAGGACAGAAAGGATGTCTCCTTACCTTCTCCCCTAGTTGGCTGCCCCGACCCTGGAGGAAGTTACTGTGGTGCCCATTCTACAGATGAGGAGACTGAGGTCCAGAGAAGCTTCAGACCAACTCCTATTTTCCGGGGTATGGCACCAAGACTGTGCTGATGTTGGGGGAGTGGGTAGGGGCCTCTTCCAGGGAAGGGGTATCCCTCCACCCCCAGCAGAAAGGACAGTGAGGGCAGTCTAACTGCAATCAAACACCCCGAGTTCAAATCCCACTTAAACCCCTTGTGCCTCAGTTTCTCCAGCGGTATCTACTGCAGATAAAAACAACATCAGCCTCATCTGGTTGTTGTGAGAATTAAACCTGGCACATAGTGAGATGGCTTCTGAAGACACAGAGCAGGCTCTCTCCTTCATCCTCTTGATATTAGCAGATCCCTCCTAACCTGGGTTGAGGGGAGGCAGGGAGGCCACAGTGTGTCTCAACTCGGGGAGGCCAACTCTGTGTCCCCCGTCAGCTTACCCCTACACACAGGCTCCTGGGAAGCTGCAGCTGATCCCCAGGCTGCCCCCCACCCCAGGATGGGGTCCCTAGAATTAGCACCCCCAACCTCACACCTGCAAAGACATACACAGACACATCTCAAGGCCTGCAGCAGGGCTGGTTGCTTTGCAATTATTAATAATTTCCTCCCTCCATCCCTCCCCCAGACCTGCTCAACCAGTCTCCCCACAGGCAGCAGAGCTGGCCTGACATTTGAACCGACTATTATTCTCTCACTTCTGGGAGAAGCAAGAGGAAACATGGGACCTGTGTCTTGATCCTTGGGGTGGGGGAGCACCCAGGCCATCCACAGGTCCCGAGGCCTCGATCCCGAGGCCCTGGGCACAGCACTCAAGCCCCCTAGGGCAATGGGCTTGTTGCCCCTTTCCTGAAGACCAGGTAAGACAGACAGATAAAGCCCCTGCCAAGAGGCAGACCGGAAAACCCTCTTGAACGGGGGCAGGAGTATGGGGTGGTTAAAAGTCAAACTCAGGGTCTGGATTCACATCCTGGCTTTGCCCTTGACTTGCTGTGTGGCCTCAGACAAGTCACTTGCACTCTCTGATCCTTCATTTTCTCATCTGTAAAATGGGGTGATGAATCCCCACACTGCAGGGTCAGTGAAATTTAAAAAGCCCCAGGCCCAGTGCCTACCTGGTTTCCTGTGGCCAGGGTCTGCTCACATTCTTTCATCCTGGGAGCCCAGGGAGGCTGGGCCAAAGTGTGACACCTGAGACAGAGCCCTGAGGCCTGGGGACACCAAGACCTTGCAGTCCAGGACCATCTCCAGCCACATCTGGAATCCACCAGTGGGGACAGGTCAGGGTATGAGCCCCCCGATTATTCTCTTGTTCCATAATTAGCATTTGTGGCCTCTTCCTGACAGTTAGGCAGTGCCTGCAGCACCCAGCACACAAGGCCAGACCCAGAAAGGTCTGGCGCTTCCCAAGGCACCCACACTGGCCAGAAGAATGGAGGGTGGCTCAGGACAGTGAGTCCTGGGGCCATGGGGAACCACGGAAGACCTCTCAGCAGGGTCAGGACCTGAGCTGGGAAGGTCAGAAGGTTGAGATCAAACATTCGGGGCCTCACCAGCTATCCCTGTTACTCTCATGGAATATTAGAATGGCCAAGAACGCAAGCTGCCTAGGTTCAAATCCAGACTCCAATACCTCCATACTCCAATCTGTGTGACCACAAGCAAGTTACTGTGCTCTGCACTTCAGTTGCCATCTGTAAAATAGGGGTGATAATAGCCTAGAAGTGTGGGAGTCTATATGTAACAATGACTTATGAGCACAGTACCTGGCATATAGTAGGTGCTCAATAAATGGAAACTGGTAGTCATTACTGCATCTAGCAAGTAATTTCACTCTTCATGTTTTCCCTCTGCCTGGTAGGCCCATCTCTGTACATCTCATATGAACTCCTATGCATCCCTTAAGGCCCCACCTAAATAGTCCCTCCTCTGAGGAGCCATCCCTGACCTCATACAAACAGACACACCACACACACACACACACACACACACACACACACACACACACACACACACAAGAAGTCCTCTCCTCTGGGCTCCCTGGCACCACACGTGGATGCCTCCTCCAGCAGCCTGGCCACACTACAGGTAGAGGAGCTGATACTATGAGGTTCTCCGTTAGATCACTGGTCCCTGGCATGGAGGGATGTGGGTGGAAGGTGTTCTTTCTCTCTCTCTCTCTCATTCGCTCACTCTTGCTCTCTCCCTCTCTTTCTCTCTTTCATTTCTTTTACAATTTCAAACAAAACAGACTCAAAAAATCCCCACAGATATGGGAAAAGCTTATAGTTTCCAGGCAAACTTTGAAAAATTTTCTCAGGACACTACCAGAGCAAAGGACAGTAAAGATTCCAAAAAGTTAAATTCAAGATTGAAAAGCCCTTTAATCATATGTATTACAGATTACTGTTTTTTTTTAAAAAAGGAATATCACGTGGCAAGGTAAGAAGAATAGAGCAGACCTGTGTGTGCTGATCTGGAACAGTGTCCACGATAAGCTGTCAAATAAAACAAAAATAAAATGAGGGGTAGAATGAGCTATGAAATGTATTGGCTACCATTTGTGTGGGTAGAAAGGAGACAGGAAAGGACAATTTATATATTTGTATTACATAAATTAGCTCTGGGGAAAAGAAATTGGTAAACAATGTCTACTTCTTAGGAGAGAAGGTTGGAGACTGGGGGTCAGGAAGGGTGGAGACTTACTTTTCACTCCATATTCTTTTGTACTTTTTGGATTTTGTACCTCTTACTCAGAGTAGCTGTTCAAAAATAAGCGCATGAATAAAGTTTAGGGCTTTGGAAGACACATACTCCAGCACCAGGCCCTGCCTGATGCAGGAACACTCCTCAGCACCCCTGACAGGCTATCCTGCCTTGAATGCTCCAGCGATGGGGAGCTCAGTAACTCACCAGCCAGCAATCCATCCTGGGGTAACTTTGAAGGGTGGGTTTGGGCTCAAGGAGAGAAGGCAGAAATGTGCTTCTGGGGCTGCAAATAGATGGCTCTCTCTTGCCCCTGAAAGTGGGTAGAAATGTGAGTTCCTGACTAGGGACCTGCTCTGAGGGCCTGCCTGTCCCGAGGCCCAGGCGGGAGATGGGCAGGGTGGCAGGGTGTGCTCTACTGTGACTCAGGCCCCACGGGTGCCTGGGGCACAGAAAGCTTCCCAGGACACAGGGCTGTGATTCAGGGTCACACAGCGGGGCCAACCCAGGCGGCAGCTGGTGGGCCACCAGCACACCCGTGCCCTTCTCATCCTCAAACCCCAGCAGGGCCTCTGTCCCAGGCACACATCACCTGGCTCACCAATGGCCCCCTTGGCAGAGGGTGGCATGGGGAGATTAAGGCTCTGGCACCAGACAACCTGGGTTTAAATCCTGCCTCTGCCATTCACTGGCTTGAGCCTCTGTTTCTCCATCTGTACAGGGGACAGGTATACTGCCTTGCATCCTCATAGGGCTATTACAAAGATGCTCTGAATTCACTGGGTACACACCCTGATCAGCCCCAGCACCGAGTCTGCACTCAGTAAATGTCAGCCGTTACTACTGTGGGTGCCCAGACTGATGTGGGGGTCACTGACACTGGCGCCTCACAGGGAAGCCTGGGTGCCCCCAGTTCACCCTGCATGGCCTGGTGAGCAGGCCCAGAAGGAGCTTGCCTCCAGGGACACCCGGGTTCAGAAAGATCTACCAGGCAATCCCAAGGGAGCCCTAGGTCCCCTGACAGATTGTCAGTTCTACGAGGGCAGAGGCTTTCCTCTGTCTCATTGGCTGTGTCCCACGCTTGGAATAGAGCCTGGCACACAGTCAGGGTGGGCTTCATGGCCGTGTGACCCAGGCCCTCACACAGGGCCCCATGTCAGAAGTTCCCATGCTGGCACCATCCTGAAATTCTTAATTTTGAATGAGGGGCACTGCATTTAATTTCGTACACGGCAACTAAAATTCTATAACCAGTCACGTACATAGTTGACACCAGTATGGACTTCTGAATAAATGAATGGCCAAATGAATGCTGCCTTATATCATCACTTTTCTCCTTCTACCCTGAGTGTCGTGGATTCCAAGCCTCCTTTTACAGACGGGAAAACTAAGGCTCATGGAGGTGAACAGACGCACCCCAAACCACCCAGAACTAGAACCCAGGCCTATCGGGCCCTAAAGCCCTGGTGCCCATGGCCACCTCAAGTACAGCAGGGTGGCTTCTCTGTGACAGGAGAGGCCAGAGCCCTGTGGATCTCAGGGGAAACTGAGGCTCAGCTCAGGGTACGAGCTGGCCCAGCTTCGCGAGGGTGCCTGCCCGGGAGGCGGCCTGGCCAGGTGCCCGGTCAGGGCGTGGGGACCACTGTGAATCGCTCCTCAGTCCCTGCCAACCACAAGCGGGTTGGGTGAAAGGCAGCTGCTCCCCGCCCGCTTCCCCGCCAACATGGGCCCAAACAATGGGCCTTTGTGCCTGGCGTGGGCGGGTTGTCAAGGTGCGCAGCCCTGGCCCTGAGCCCTGGCCTCAGCCTCCATGAGGGCAAGGGGGCCGGGCCAGTGGGTCTGCGGGGGCCGGGAAATCCAACAGACGAGGAAGCGAGGCCTCCCTGAGACAATCACAGCAAAGGAAATTGGGGCACAGAGAAGGTGCACCAGGTACCCAGAGCCACACAGCACATGGGCATCAGAGGCGGGTCAGCCACCTGGGACGTCAGCCTCCCACTCACTGTGGCCTGAGTGTCCCCACTCTGCAGCAAGGGGCTTGGTTATCCCTGCTGCTGAAACCTGCCCTCAGGGGGGTCAGCAGAGCCAGAATCCCCCTTCCTCTCTCTTCTCACTGCCACCATGTCCCCTTTCCAAAGCAGCTCAGCCAGAAGTGACAACCTTCCCCGCCCCGTCTCTGGAAGTTCCCTGGACTGAATGAGCCACAGAACTGCTAGGAAAATGTTGCCCCCTTGGGGCCCCACCTACCTGCTCTAGAGCTCCTTCTCCTTTGAAGCCATCTACCATATGCCTGGCAAGAAACTACCTTGTCAGGTAGGCATTGCCATGAGCCCCATTTTACAGGAGAAAATAGAGGCTCTGAGAGGGGGCTGGGCTCGCCCAAGGGCACCCACCCAGGATGCAGCAGTAGTGTGTAGTTAGACTCCAAATATTTCCAATGACCTCCAGGAGGAAGATGGGAGCAAAAGAGCAGGCCCTGCCCTCACAGCACCTACCATCTAGTGGGAAAGTCAGAATTCAACAGCAACAACAGTAATAATAACAAGTAGCTACCAGTTATTGAGCATTTACTAAGTACTTTACATATGCGATCTCATTTCATTTTTCCAAAATCACTGGGAGGTGGGTATTATTCTTATCCCCATTTTCCAGATGAGGAAACTGAGAAGCTAAGATGAGGCAACGTACCCAAAGTCAATCAGCTAATAAATAGATTCAAACCCTGACCACTAAATGTCTCTGCTCACTCAACCCTTGCCAGGCAGGGTGAATGATCCCAAATTACAGATGAGGAAACTGAGGCTCTGAGCAGCAAAGTGACATGCCTAAGGTCACATAGCCAGAAAATGAGAGGAGGGATTCAACCCCGGGTTTCTGGCCTCCAGAATCCAAGTCTTGTTTCCTTCCTCCTCCACCTCAACCAAGTTCCCTAAAATGTCCCTCAAAACCATCTGCACCAGCAGCCCCTCATCCTCATCTCCCACCTGATTGGATGCAACAGCCCCTCCACCCCCATCCTCGCTGGCCTCACTCAACACCTAACAGATGCTTATGAAAATCTGGAAAGAGAATCCCAGTTGGGAATAAGCTAAACGTAAAAGCTTGGAGGAGAACGCTGTGGTCTGTTCACAGGACAGATCCTACATCAAGAATAAATAGATGCACTCAAGCTGCTACACCAACAGGGACGGATCTTGGGAACAGAACATTGAGTGGAAAAAAAGCAAGTTGCAGAAGCAAAAGTACAAGTGACACCATCTGTAGACTCACACCCACAACCAAAACAGCGCCCCAAGTCTCTAGGGGACGTGTGTGTGTGTGTGTGTGTGTGTGTGTGTGTGTGTGTATAAAAGCATAAAGATGTTGTACAACCACTTTGGGAAACTGGCCATAGCTACGGGAACTAAACATGTGCATACTCCATCATCCAACAACCTCACTCTTGAACATAATACTAAAAGAACTACGTTCTTATGTCTACCAAAAGGTATGTACAAGAATGTTCATAGCAACACTATTCAATATACTGGAAACTGGAAATAATATACATCTCCATGGACAGTAGAGTGATTAATAAGCTGTGGTCTATTTAAACAGTAGACTACTATGCAGCAGTGAATAGGGGTGAACCATTGACACGAACACGGGTAGATCTCACGGGCACAGGTTGAGTGAAAGCACCAGATACAGAAAAGCACACACAGAATGATTCCATTTGTATGAAGTTCAAGGATAGAAAAACCAAAGGCTAGGAATGGCCTGTGACTCGATCTGGGTGGTGATCCCATGGGCCATCAAACTGTACAGTTAAGATTTGTGTATTGTACTGTGTGTACTTTGTACCTCCATCAAACAAACAACAGAAGGACAAAGACACCGGTGGAACCATGAACACCAAATCCAGGTCTGCAGTAACTTCTAGGAGAAATATAATTGGGAAGGGGTATGGGGGGCTGGGGGCAGGTGTCATCTATACTGGAGGGTTTTCTTCTTAAGCTGAGTGATGGCTCAATGAAAGCTTATTATATTTTCCTTTAAACTTTTTTGAATGTCTAAAATATGTCATTGAAAAAACAAACCCAAACCAAAGACAATTTCCACAGCTTCTCCTGCTCCAGAAGGCACAATAGCCCCTGCTGCCTACAAGCTGAGGCCCACCCTCCTTTTGCATGCCATTCAAGGTCTCATCCTGGGCCTCAACTTGTCTTTCCAGCCTCCTCTCTCACCCCTCCCCACCAGCCAAGCTGGTCTCCTCACTCTTCTCCTAACACGCCTTAAACATTCCCAGCTACACGCCTTTCCTCCCACCTGGAATGCCCTCCCCATTCCTCTCTACTTGCTCTGTGCCAGGCATTATGCCATGCTTTAAGCTATTAACTCCTGAAATCAGGGGCTGAGCCATGGGGAGATTGGAGCATTGGTTTCAGCCCAAAATAATCTCCATTGGGCCCCCGCCCCCCCAAAAACCTACCCCAAATCATCCAAGCACAAAGAGTGGTCCTGCTGTGCCACAGTTTCAAGACATATGTTCCCACACCCCATTTCCTGAGCCCCTCCAGTAGAGAAATTCTGGCCCACCACTGGATTAATCTTCACTCATCCCTAAGGGTTGGGTCTTTTATCATTCTCGTTTTACATTGGGGGAAACTAAGGCTCAAAGTGGCAAGTGACTTGTTCAAAACGCTCAGCTAATACTGTCTTGTTCCTGAGATCTTTTCGTCCCCTGAAAGCTTGCAGTCATGATTGGCCCCAAGCTTGTTCCTGCCTCAGGGCCTTTGCACTTGCTGTCCCCTCTCCTGGAATGCCCTTTTCCTTGATCTTCCAATGCCCAGCTCCTTTTCATCATTCTGGTTTCTGAATTCAGGTCAGAGCAGCATTCCCAGATCCCCACTCCCACCCTCAGTGTAAGGTAGTCCCACCCCTATTTTTATCTATCACACAACCATGCTTTATTCTAGTCACGTAACTTAGCACTGCCTAAAATTGTTCTGTATATTTATTCATTCACTTCTCTTTTATCTGCCACATGCACACCCCCTAAGATATAAGCACCACAGGCAGAGGTTTTGTCATTCAGTGTTGTGTACCAGGGTCTGACACAGTAGGTGCTCAGTGAATGAGCTAGAAGAACACAAATCACTGACTGATTGTGCCTACCCGGGATCACTCAGCAAGGATACAACAAGAGAAGGGCTTCGGTGACCATCTGGGGCCAGAATCTTTGCTCTTCATCATTCAGCTCTGTGAAGGGCCAAGGCTGCATTGTATCCAAAGAAGGAGGAAAGGAAGGTGACAATGGGCCAGTCTGTGTGGCCTGGCAGGCCCCCCCAGAACCCACCAAGCAGGTT
This sequence comes from Tursiops truncatus, assembly GCF_011762595.2. Taxonomy (NCBI): domain Eukaryota; kingdom Metazoa; phylum Chordata; class Mammalia; order Artiodactyla; family Delphinidae; genus Tursiops; species Tursiops truncatus. The sequence continues at coordinate 75,163,097 of NC_047048.1, read as the reverse complement.
GAAAGAGCCCCACATCCCATTGAAAGCATACATTTTTTGCTGTTGATATTTCTGATTTTGTGTAATAGTATGATTTTGCCTTTATGTTATTGTTAATTTTTAGTTTCCTCTTTGTATTTTAGCCCCATTTTCCCAGGTTTTTAGCATTTTCATAGATGCTTATAAAGCCTGTATGGCCCCATAGGTTACAGATAAAAACAGAGTAAGAGAGAGATGCTGAGATATGGGGAGAAAGAAACTTAAGGAGGGACACTGAGGCAGAACAGAGAGAAACAGGTGGACACGGAGAGACAGATGCAGACAGAGAGAGACAGAGAGCATGATGATGACAGAGAGAGAGAGGAGAGACCACAAGGCAGACAAAAGGACCTGACTCCACATCTCCTTAACATAATATGCACCTCAATAACAATGACGATATTTATTGAGCACTTACTACATGCAAGTACATGCTACACACTTTTATGTGAATAATTGTGTTGGATTCTCACAACCACCCTATGAGGTGAGTGTTACTCTCATTCCTATTTTAAAGACAGGACATTGAGGCACAGAAAGGTCACCCAGCTCACTCCCAGTCACACAGCCAGCGGTGGTGAAGCCAGGTTTAGCCTCAGGTCTGCCCCAGACCCAAGGCTTAACCACTTCCTCCAGTAATGGGTCTTGGGGTTTCTGGATTTGTTTTAGGGCAGCTCTTCTCAAAATCGGCTATACCAGCAAAATGCAAGCCCTGATGCAACAGGGCTGGGGTGGGGCCCAAAACTCTGCATTTCTAACAGCCCCTCAGGTGGGCCCAATGCTGTGGGTCCCAGACCACATTCTCGCAGCAAAAGTTTAGAGGAGTCTGTTACTCTGAGGATCTGATTGGCAGCCACTCTGATCACCATCCATCCCACAGGCCCTGGGGCTCTGTAAGCCCCTTTGGGTCAATCTCTTCTCAGCACTTCCTGTTGCTCTGCTCTCAGATTCCTGGGAATTCCCCATAAGCTGACTGCTCAAGCACACAAAGACAGCTGCACAAAGATGTTCATTGCGGCATTGTTTATGGGAAAGACAAATTGGAACCACCTAAATGTCCACCAGTTGGGGACTGTTAAATACACTGGGATTCATGCAGCCATTGAAAATGGTGGCAGAGCAAACCTCAAAATATGCATGACATCTGACCCACAATTTCACTTCTAGGAATACATCCTACAGACTTGCACATGGGCACAAAGACGTTTGCACAAGGCTATCTGTTGCAATTTGTAGTGGCGAAAGCCTACAAGCACCTCAATATCCATGAATAAGGAACTGGTTCACTAAACGGTCCATTTCTCCAAGGGATTACCACACGGGCTTAAAATTTTAAAAAAAAGGATGGTCCTTATGCACCTATGTGGACCCTCTCCAAGATTTACTGTTCAGTGAAAATAACAAGGCATAGAAACAGTGTGTAAAGTTTTCTACTGTCTGTAAGGAGAACAAGAAGAAAGAAAATATATGCTTTTATTTGTCTATGCATAGAACCCTCTGGAAAGCAAAACAAGAAAACATCTCAACGAGGAACTGAGAGAACAGGGGTGGGAGGGAGACAGCCTTTTTACCATACACTTCTTGTACCTTTGGTATTTGGTACCATATGAATCCATTATCTATCGACAAAGATTAATAAATGTTAAAAAAAAGTTTAAATGATAGAAGAGTGCTACATTTAGGGATGCGGGAGAATGCTTATGATAAATTATCGAGGAGAAAAAGGAGACAACCCAATTTATATAATATAATATTCACATATATCCATGCATGTAGGTATAGAGAGAAATATCTGGAAAGACTGTCACTAAACTGTTAACAACTCGAGTCACTGCTATTTATGCACTACCTGCGTTAATTCATTAATCCTCACAACAATGGCAGGAGATGGACAGACTGATATTGTCCTCATTTCACAGATGGAGAGATCAAGGCCCAAGAGGTGAGGTCTCCTGGCCAAGGTCTCACAGCCAGGGCAGAGTGGGATTTAGAGCAACAACCGTCGGGCTGCAGGGCCCTCTCAGTTCAAATTGGGTGATTTTTACTTTCTGCTTTGAATTTTTCTGCACTGCTGGAAATTGAAACAATGAACGTACTTATCTGTCTGTCTGTCTCTCCCCGTCTCTCTCTTCCTACATCCCTCTCCTTTTAAACAAAGCTTTTAAGAAAAGACCCTCAGGACACCCATGTCACCACATCAGCAGCCCCTCCCCTGGCACTCATGTCCCCCAGGGACTTGCCCTTGAGCCCCAGGTATGGAGAATCATGAGGGCGGTTTTTAAAAAGAGTACAGTGTGCATAAAGCCAGGGCAGGGGAAATGTTCTAGATAAAAGGACACCAAAGAGACCCTATCAAATGCAGGGCCTGATCCTTGATTAAAGTCCAGACAAGAAAAGTACACACACACACACACACACAAGAGCTATCGAGGACACTTTGGAGCAACCTCAGTAATTTGGACACAGACCGGATATTAGGTAATATGACTGGATCAATGCTAAATCTCTTGGATGTGGTCATGGCACCGGGGTTGTGTCTGAGAATGCCCTTGTTCTTCAGAGGTGCTTGCTGAAGTATTTAGGGTGAAGGGTCAGGATGTCTGCAACTTACAAACACTTCAGCAAAAATCATGGAGAGAGAGAGAGAGAGAAGAATGCCCATGGAGCCAAGTGTCGTCAGTTGGGGAATCTGGGTGAAGGCACTACAGCGGTTCATTGCAAGGTTTTTGCACTTTTCTAGAAAGTTTGAAAATTTTCAAAATAAAAAGTTGGGGGAGATCGGTGGTTGTCAGCAGCTGGTGATACCAAAAGAGACTGACTACAAAGGAACACCAGGGAACCTTCCGGAGTGATGGAAATATTCTATATCTTGATCATGGTGGTGGTTATGCAACTGTATAAGCTTGTCAAAATGCATAGAACTGTACACCAAAAAAGAGTGAACTTTACTGTATGTAAATTATACTTCCCAAAAGGTGACTTTAAAAAAGAGAAATTGGAGAAGACAAAGAGCCAGCAGGGCCCCAACCCACACAGGCTCTGGGAACACAGTGGGTCCTGCCGTGAGCCAGCCTTGCCTGAGCCTGTCCCACTGTGGACCCAGGGGTTCAGCAATGCGTAGGGGCTGGCCCTCCAGGTCCTGGGACCCAGAGCCTGGCCTCGGGGAGCATCTAGGCACCCATTAGGAGCTTCCTCCCAAGCCTCTTCGGCCTGAGTGCAGGGCCTCAGTCTCCCCGGGGCCAGCAGAGAAATACCGAATAACTCCCTTGTGTGTCCTGGAGAAAGCAGGTCTGAGCGCCCCTCATGAGGTGTTCTCAGTGGAGACAGAGGGTCAGCAGGAGTGACCACTCATTATCACTTGACCCACCCCGCCACGCCACCACTGGGTACAGGGGCCCAGAGGAGGGAAGCAACTTGCCCAAAGTCACACAGCAAGTCAGGTAGCTCTGTCTGGGATGGATCATTCCTAAACTAAATCTTTGAGCCTGAAGTCGTCGCATCCAACCACGCCCATTTCTCAGACTGAAAGACCGAGGCCCAGGACTGTGTCAGAGCACAGATTAGCAATGCCTTGGGAACCCCGGACGCTATTGCTGTGGCCCTATTTGGTGTGGTTCCCACAGGCTTCTCATGGGGGGTTATGGGAGGTGGGGTGTGAGCCTCCAGTCCTGGCCACCATCCTCTGTCACCCTTGCTGTCCCCTCCCAAGCTTTCTCTGCCCCCACCCCACAGTGGCCGAGGGAGGACAGGGAGGAGTCAGGGGTCCCACGCCTGCCCCCCACCACCCCAGGGAGCGCCCACATGGCAAAGAGCCACGGATTCTGCCCAGCCCACGAAACTCACCTCACCCAGAACCTGTTTCAACTCCTCCAGCTCTGCTTGGCAGCTGTGGAGGCCTCGTTAAGTGATGTCAGTGCTTCCCAGCCACCACCTGAAGAAGGCGAGGGGGCACCAACCAACAATGGAGCCCTATGGCACACTCCCCAGAGACCCCCGGGCAGGAGGGCAGAGGCAGTACAGTGCCCTGCCAGGCTGGGCCTGGGGAACAGGGGCCTCGCTGCCGAACGGCCAAGCCACCTTCTCCCCGCGCAGGCCTGTGTGGGTCCCGCAGAGTTGTTTAACCTCCTTAATTAACCGGCAGTGTTTACGAGGCCACCTTGGAAGGCCCCCGGGGCTTCAGGGAAGGCTGGGGGCTGGGAACTGGGGGCAGGGCCCCCCAGCCATGGCAGGCTCAGAGGCTCCTCACTAAGTGGAACAGAGAAGAAGCCCCCATCCCACACTAGAGAGTTGGGGGCAAAACAGGCCATCCTCCCCACGTCAGCTGTCTGATGCTGGGAAAGTGGCCTCACCTCTCTGGGCCTCGGTTTCCACTGGGAAGAAGGGCAGGGTGGCGGCAAGACTTGATTAATGACTGTTTGTGAAAAGGTCCCAGAGATGCTGCTGACAACAGGCCCGGCTATTATTCTGGGAAGGCATCGAAGGGTGTCTGAGCCCGTAATTAACCAAGAGGATGAAAACAGTAAGGAAGGAGAAGGCCTCGCCCAGGCCTGCCCGCTGCCCCCAACGTCCGCCCTCCTGCCCCAGCAGGGCTCCTGCTCAGGACAAGGGGACCCAGGGAGACGGACCCCAGCCTGGGCCCTGAGCCTTCTGTTCCTCTTCTCAGCACCGAGATTACTAAACTATGTCCATCCATTCTTTCACTCATTCATTCATTCCACAAGTGTTTATTAAGCACCTACTGTATGCCAGTCAGTACAGCAGCAAACAAAATAGACATGGTCATGCCCATGAGAGCTCAGTCTACTAGAGGAAGTAAATGATAAAAAAATAAGAATCCATCAAAGGAGCAGGATATTTTTTTAAGGTGGTGTGATAGGGAACAATGGGCAGAGACTTGAGTTCGAGGGCTCAGGGTGGGCTTCTCTGAAGAGGTGACATTAGATCTGAGAACTGAAGGATGAGATGGAGCCGCCATGGGAAGAGTGTTCCAAGCACAGGGAAGTGCATGTGCAAAGCCCCTGGGGTGAGGAACTGGTGTGTTGGAGGAGGCTGGAGCAGGAAGCAAGAAGGGGAGAGTTGTGGGAGGTGAGATCAGAGACGGGGGCAGGGTGGGGAGCAGATCAGGCCGCACCTGCTGCACAGATGAGCGTGTATTGCATCCCAGGACAGTGGGCAGCTATGGGAGAATTTTAAGCAGGGGAGGGACCAGGGTGGGATCCTCTCCCGGTGCAGTGTGCAGGGCCTGGTCAGTGCACACGTGCAGGTGAACTTAAAATCCAAATGGCTGAAGACCCTAATGATGACTACCTTGCCTGTTTGTAGAGTACTTTCCTACTTGGGATTCAAAGCTTGGCCCTATTGCTTCCTGGCTGTGTGATCTTGGGCCTCTGTTTCCTCTCCTGTGAAACCCAGATAACAGATTCTTCCTTTGAAATGGGGACAGGCACTCCCAACTCAAATGGAGATAATGATTTAAATCCCCATAAACTCACAGAGCAAGAACTTCCTGAGCACCTATTATGTGGAGTGAAAACCTGCAGGGTGGACCTGCCATGAGAAGCTTGAAGGGGACACCCAACTGCTCCTGAGAGCTCTGGAGCATCAATGCCTGAGTTCAGATCCCAGCTCTGCCCCTTAGAAGCTGTGTGCCTTGGCCAAATGTCTTGGCCTCTCTGAGCCTCAGTTTCCTCATCTATAAAATAAGGTTAATAGTAATACCTACCTCGTGAGCTTGTCGGAAGGATTAAATTAGTTAATATATATAAGACAGATAGACAAGGCCTGGTGCAAAGTGCTCATTTCCGGTTCGTTTTTCATTATCCATTTCCTAAATTCTTTCTTTAAGCTCCCCACCTGTTTGCCCCCCATCAACATCCCAATGTTGGATCTCTCGGCTCAATCACTACCCAACAAGTCCAGTCTCACCTCTGGACTGTTTCCTCCCAGCAACAGGAGGGATCCTGTAAATCACATTTCTCCTCTGCTCAATGCTGCAGTGGCTCCCCACTGTTCCCAGGCCAGAGTCCCCACAAGGAGACTGACTGCATGTCCCCCGCCACCTCTTGTACCACCCTCATCCTCCCACCTTGCCCCCAGCACGAGCGACTTCCAGTTCTCTGAATGTCCTGCCTCCGGTCCTTTGCCCATGCTGTCCCTTTTTCCTGGAATGTCCTTCCTCCCAATATTCTGCCGGAGTTAACTCTTCCTCCTGTGGGAAGTCATCGGGGCTCCCTAGCGCTGCCGCATGCTGCTCACTTAGTACCCTGTGCTCCCCCCACACAGCACCTGTTGATGGACATGTCAGAGCTCCCAGCTAGACTGGGAAGACGCCAGCAGCAGGAACCAGGTCTGAGGTACCTCTCTTCTGCAAGGTCCGGAGCATGTCGGGGAGGAGGGAGTGACAAATGGGGTAAGTGTTTAAGGTGAGCTGAGGTGGGTGACTTGAGCCAAGTTGAGCTGAGTGCAGTTAAATCAATCTTAGATGAGGTGAGTGGAGGAGATGAGGTGAAGTGGAGCTGAGTTGAGCATTAAATTGAGCTGGATTGACTTGAGTGAATCGAAGTGAGTGAAACTGAGGTGACTTGACTGAGTTGGACAGAGATAAGCTGAACCGAGTTGAGGTTAGGTGAGCTAAGTTAGGATGAGTTGAGTTAAATTGAAGTGGGTTTTAAACTGAATTGAGTTATATTGAACTGAGGTGCATAGAGCTGATGTACAGTGAGTTAAAATGAGCTGAGATGAGGCATTAAACTGAGTGAGTTTAACTGAATTGAAGTGAGTTGAGTTTTGTTGAGTTGAGTTGAGGAGTTGAGCCAAATCAAGTTTAGGTGCATTTTAAACTGAATTGAGTTAAACCAAAGTTAATAAACTCTTTTTTTTTTTTAATTGCTGCCTCCTAAGGAGCATTTTTGGACAGTTTTTTCCTGATTGCCTCCCTATGAAGTTTTGATGCCTGTTTTTAATGTACTATTATATAACTGTTTATTTTTTTGTATGTATATCTATGCCTTATACATAAAAACATTAAGAGTTTTTCACCCCACAAGAATCGATCTACGCCCTCTTAGGGGCAGTACCATCCCCACCCATACCCACCCCCCTGCCCTTGAGGATGTGTAAGTTAGGCTGAGCTGAGGTGGACAGTTTCAGCTCTTCAAAGGGGATCTGTCTTGTCTTCCTGGAGGCAGGAGTCACTGACAAGGGCTGAGACCCCTGGAGAAGACTGAGGCAGAGGCCAGGCCGATCTCAGTCCCAACTCCCCTTCCACCCTGCCCAGTTCCATTCAGCCCATTCCCTCATGTATGTAAAAGAAGGAAAAATAAGCACACAGGCCCTGAAGCAGGTATGTGCTCAGTGTGTTGAGTTTCACTGAGGGAGGCCCATGTGGCTGGAGAAGTGAGGAGGAGATGGATAGGAGGAGGTGAGGTCCTTGTGGGACAGGGGGAGGAGTTTGGGTTTTATCCTAAGGGCAGTAGGGAGCCATGGAGGATTCTGAGCAGGGGGACATGACCTGCATGTAACGAGAGCCTCTGGATGCAGACAGAATGAACTCCCCACTGGTCCAGGATGGTGTGTCTGATTGGCCGAGCCAAGTCACATGTCTATGCTCTAGCTGCAAGGGAGACTGGAAACCTAGCCTCATATTCCCAGCATCCTTTGTGGAAGGCAGAATTTGCCCATAGAGCAGGGAATTCTCCAAACATTAGAAGGAGATCCAGATCCTGGACAGTTGAAAAATAATGGCCCGAAGTGTCCAATAGTAACAAAAATAAGTAAAGTGCTATGGGGCTGGTTGGGTGGGAGGAAAAAGGCCCAGGCTAAGCCTGGTAGTGGCTGCCCCTTTCCCAAGACCCCAAGCCAGCCCTCATATATGCAAAGCCACTCCCTGGTCCCCAGCCTGGGACACGGACCCTGGAAACTCACCACTGGATCCCGGAATCTTGGGCCAAGAGTTGCCAGTTTCACTGCTTTCTTTAACCATTAAAAGGCTATCCCGGGCTTCCCTGGTGGCGCAGTGGTTGAGAATCCGCCTGCCAATGCAGGGGACACGGGTTCGAGCCCTGGTCCCAGAAGATCCCACATGCCGCAGAGCAACTAAGCCTGTGCACCACAACGACTGAGCCTGTGCTCTAGAGCTCGCGAGCCACAACTACTGAGTCCGCGTGCTGCAACTACTGAAGCCCGCAAGCCTAGAGCCCGTGCTCTGCAACAAGAGAAGCCACTGCAATGAGAAGCCCACGCACCACAACGAAGAGTAGCCCCCGATCGTCGCAACTAGAGAAAGCCCACGTACAGCAACGAAGACCCAACACAGCCAAAAATAAAATAAAATAATAAATAAATTAATTTTTTAAAAAAAGGCTATCCCATCTGTACCCATGGTGGCCCTAAGGGGCCCAGTAGGACATACATCCAGCAATGCACGCACCCAGAGAGACCCCCCTACCCTTACAAAAAGACAGGCTCTAGAGTCGAGCAGATTGAGGGTCCAACCTCTGGCTAATGACTTCACCTCCCTGAGCCTGCTTTCTCACTGTGCAAGTGGTAGAAATATCCCCACCTCACAAGGGAAGGAAGTCACCTCCCACCCAGGATATCAGGGTGGTCTCACACAGGTCATCAGAGACACAAAGACCCCGATTACATTCCCAATGACCATGCACCTACTAAGTGCCAAGTGTCAGACTGGACAACTTACACCTACAGCCTTAACCCCCACAGCAAGCCACAGAGGCAGGGCCGGGACTCAGACCCAGGGCTGCCTGACGCTCCATCCCTGCTATCATGTATTGAGCACTAGCTGTATGCCTGGCCCTGCTCTAGACGCTTTACCTGAATCATCCCACTTAGTCCTCACCACACTCTGTGAGGGGAATGCTATGATTATTATCTCATTTTCCAAATGAGGAAACGGAGGCTCAGAGAGAGATGTGAACTTGGCCATGTTCACACAACAGGACAGGGGCAGAGCTGAGATTCAAGCCCCAGTGAATCTCAGCCCCAATGCCCAGCCCTTCATTTCCCCTCTGCACACCTGGCTCAAGACACACCTCCTCCACGAAGCGTCTCCAAGCCCAGATTCCACCACTGCACACCCCCTAGCACTCAGTTTGGCTTTCCCACGTAGTTGTTTGCCATGAGCTGTGAGCGTCATCTTTCCTAGAATTTTTCCTTTGACATTCCTCCCCCACCCTGGCTCTCCACCGGCTTGGCCGACCACAGGGGACCCTGGACCAGCCAGAGCCCCACCTGCTCCATAATGATTAATTAAACCCCGAACTGTGACCTACATTCTTGGTCCAAGCTTCATGCCTAGTGACCTCAGCCAGGCGTGGTGAGGGTGGGAGGGATGGGGAAACAGTGGAGACATTCCGTGGGATGATGGGGTCTCCCCGCTTCACCCGCCACTCCCTGAGAGGACCTTTGGCAATCAGAGAAAGCAGTGGGTTTACCAAGAAAAGGAGGAAGAAAACGCGGGCAGAAGGCAAGAAGCATGGATGAATCAACACCCAGCGGGTGGGTGGGGGCCTGGAGAGTGGACTCCGTGGAGCTGCTGGCCGAGGAGGGGTCAACATCCCCAAAGGCATAAGGACCTCAGCAGAGAGAGGAGAGACGACACATGTTTGAGCACCAGTGTTCAGCTGTTATCCACTCAGACCTCCCTGACTCCACCCAGCAGCCCTGCAAGGCAGGTACCCACGTCCCCATTTAATGTAGCAAGACATGGAAGATCAAAAACATAAAGTGACTTGTCCCAGGTCACACAGCACCTAAGTAGTGCAGCTGGGATTCAAACCAGTGTCTATGGCTCAGAAAAAGGGTTAAAACAAAAGCCTTTATAGTCAGACCTGGATTCCAGTGTGGGCTCCCCTGCTTGTAACTATGTGGCCTTGGTTACAGCTCTTCTTTAGGTCTCGGCTTCTCTATCTGCACAATGGACATGGCAATACGCCAACCTCACAGACTGTCAGGTGACATCTATGAGCAAGCATAGAGTTTCTCTCAAATCAGAGAGGGGTATTGTGGGGCTGGTGGTGTGCGCCCTATTTGAATGCCCCCATTGCAGGGGAGCTCAGCCCCTCACAGAATTGATTTTCCAGTCATAAAACTTCTCCTTATTTTGAACTAAATAAAACCTGCCTCGGGCTTCCCTGGTGGCGCAGTGGTTAACAATCTGCCTGCCAATGCAGGGGATGTAGGTTCGAGCTCTGGTCCACGAAGATCCCACATGTCTCGGAGCAACTAAGCCCGTGCGCCACAACTACTGAGCCTGCGCTCTAGATCCCGTGAGCCACAACTACTGAAGCCTGTGCGCCTAGAGCCTGTGCTCCGCAACAAGAGAAGCCACCGCAATGAGAAGCCCGTGCACCACAATGAAGAGTAGCCCCCTCTCGCTGCAACTAGAGAAAGCCCACACGCAGCAACAAAGACCCAAGGCAGCCAAAAATAAATAAATAAATTTATTTTAAAGAAACAAAAAAACAAAAAAACCTGCCTTTCCCAGGACCATCCCAGGCTGGCTGTGGAGCCCTCCCTGCCCTCCACTCCTCTGACAAATGAAATGAGACCGCTGACCTTGCAGAGAGAGCTCAGTCACTTGACAAACATTTACTGGGCTCCTACTGTGTGCCAAGCATTGGTCTTGGCACTGGGGACACAGAAGTAAACAAGACCAAGAAAGCCTCTGATATCATGGGGCTGATGTTCTATGGGGAGGAGACAGATATTAACCATATGAACCCTTAAGAAATACAACCACTAGATAATTACTTATTGGGGAAATCTAAATACCAGAAGCACCCAAACAACAGAGAACATTTAGAATTTATTTTTCTGATCACCCAATTTTTAAATGACATCATTGTATGTATCAGATGATATTCCTTCTTGGCTCACAACCTTGCTGTGGCTCCCACTGGATTCAGGATCACATCTAGATGCCATAAGACAACCGACAGGGCTCCATGTGATCCGGCCCCTGTGGACCGCTCTGATCTCTCCCGCTTGCCCACTCCACTCAAGCCACACTGGCCTCCTCACTGCTCCTCGAACATGCCGAGTTCTTCCACTTCTCAGGACTGCCACACAGGCGGTTCCCTCCACCTGAAGCTCTTCCTCCCACTCTCCACCTGGCCAACTCCTCCTTAAGACAGTTGCCATCCCGCACCCCAGGGAGACACATCTGGGTCCAGTCTTGCCTGTAATTTTGGCTCACTTGGCCTCCTTCCCCTCGTCCTGTGAAAATCCACGCAAAACGGAGAGAAAAGTAGCCAGGAAAGAGCGTGAGTCATTTGTTTACAGGCTAATTAATTACTAAGCTCAAAAACTTGATTTCCATTCTTCCTTTTTTTCCCCTCTCTGCGCTTTGAGAATGTTTGGAATCCACATTGTTTCCCAACGCAAAAGTATGTCAAGTTTATTTTTAGCAAACGCACATGATGGCTGGGACTGTTATTCATCCCCCCGCGTCAGTGGGGAGCCGTCCACAGAGTATGCGGGCTGCTTAATGCTCTTCACACGTGGCTCCTGGGAGGCCAGCAGGTCTGCAGTAGCCTTGGTGACATTGGGGTCAGTGGGACCCAAGGTAGGTCCAAGGCTGAGGGACTGGGGATAGAGGTTCCAGGCTGCAGTTTCTCCTCCTGACCAGGGATGGCGCTGTGTTGAGGGGATAGGAGGAGCAATTTCTCCCAAGCAGGCTGAGCAAATGCCTTTTTCCTGGACTAGCAAGTGGGTAACTTGGGTATTCTAGAGACTTGTCCCTCCACTTCTTGTCTTTTGAAGGGGAGTGGGAGACGCCTAATTGATTCACCTTTGGTTCAGTCAGGATGGAAAAGCCCTCCTATTCGGTCTAGCTGATACTATTGTGCCTTCTCTGCTCACTTCCCCATCCCCTGCCCTCAACTCCCACCCTCCACCCCTGTCAGCCAACCCTGGTCACCCTTCCTGCTCTCTGAGGGCCCAAGTTGGGAAGTAGGGGCAGCCTCCTTGTGGGAACTCTTCCTTCCAAGATGGCTGCTTCCCGTTCCTGTCCCGGGATGGATCCCAGCAGCTATGAAAAATCTACTTCCAGCTACCTCAAGGGAATAAGAAAGGACCTGTCTCCAACAGATACTGTTACCCAGCAATAAAGGTGACATTATGGCTGTGGAGCAAAGACTGTCACCTCCAGAAGGTGAGATGATATCTATCATGGTCTCTCTGTGTCCCCAGGGCCTGGCATACAGTGGGTGCTCAGTAAAGCCTTACTAAATGATTGTGACCTGAGTTCCAGGCTCACTGTGCAATATCAGTTAAGCCACTTGCTTTTTCTGAGCCTCAGTGTCCCATTTGCAAATGGGTAACTGACCCCTAACCCTACAGCAGGGGTTGCAAACTCAGCTGCCTACAAGACCCAGGCAGGGACACAAAAGTGAAACAGGTCGGGAGGCAGCTTGGCCACCTAAGGTCTGTGGGGACAGCCAATCCTCGGGTCCAACACACAGCACTTATGAGCCCAGGGTTCCTGGATCTTTTCATTTCTCAAGGAAACCCAGAAATCTGGATGTTTGTGTGCAACATCCTAAATCTTCAGTGTTGGCAACACATTTTGACTTTCAGCAAAAGCACCACACAGGCCAAACCCAACGCGCCTCGAGGCCGACCCGGCCCACAGGCCGCCAGTTTGAGTCCTTGGTGGTTAGCAACTGTGGCTCCCTAGGCCTTGAACAGGCCTGTCACGCCCAAGCCTGGGACACAGGGTTGGGATGGAGAAGGCGGCACAAGCCTCACGCCATGTGGGAGTAGCTATTACCCCAGCTTATGGGAGGGCCGGGCCAGACTCGCTGGTGCTGGGACTGTGGGCATTGCCCGCAGAGCTCTGCCTTCCGCTGAATTAAGGAAGCCGATAATAATCTAGGTGGAGCGTGGAGGTAGGTCGAGAATGAGCTAGCAAACTACAGCTGGTTGATTGTATCTATTGTCAAAAGCCCAGATATAATATCAGATTAGTAAACTTTGTGTGCCTATTATAACACCATGTCATTATGGGATGTGTTATAATTAAGGCCCCAGCGGGCCCCCTTCTCTCCCTGACTTTGCAGGTCCAGGCACAGTGTCTCCTCTTAACTCCTTCCTGGCCACAACTGGCCCTGCCAACGGGGTTTGTAAGGCAAATCTTGATCAGGCAGGCAGTGACGCATCCCACAGGGTGCCAGACCCCATGCTGGGCACTGAGGGACAGCAGTGGAACCAAGGCAGACGAGGTTCTGTTCTCACAGAGCTCAGAGTCTGGCGGGAGGAGGCCTGATAGTAGATGTGGACACAGACAAAATGAGTCAAGTGCATGGTGAGTGCTGTCAGGGAGCTAGGCAGAGGGCCTGGGTGGGAGTTGGACAGTCGAGGGGCCATTTGACAGGGTGGCCAGGGAAGCCCCCTCCAAATGCAAGCTGAAGGAGGGCAAAGCATGCTCATTGGCCAGAGAAAGGGGAGCTGGTGAGGTTTGCTGAGGCCCCTCCTGCCCACCCATTCCCTGATTCAGCAAACCTTTGTGGAGCACCTACTATGTGCCAGGCCTGGGCTGAGTACCAGGGAAGCACTGTGAACAAAACAGACAATAGTCCCTGCCCTGAGGAAGGTGATATTCTAAGGAAGGAGACAGATATTAAACATATATATAATATGATGGCAAGTCAGGAAGAAAAAAGAAAGGGCTTGGGGTGACAGTGGAAGTGACACTTCAGCAGGGTAGCCAGGGAAGGCTTCCCTGAGGCGGTGACATTGAGATGAGATCTGAATGAAGTGAGGGATCCAGCTGTGTGACAGAGCTGGGGGAAGAGCATTCCAGGCAGATGGAACAGCAAGTGCAAAGGCCCTGGGGTTAGATCATGCCTGATGTGTTGGAGAGATAGCAAGGAAGCCATTGGACTGGAGCAAAGTGAGCAAGGAAGAGAGAATGGTGGAGATGAGGTCAGAAGGACAAGGGGGCCAGATGAGGCAGGGCTCTGTGGGCCTTGCAAAGACTTTGGCTTATGTTCTGGACATGAGCCATGGAGGGTTCTAAGCAGAGGGCCAAGATCTGACTTAGGATCCACCTGGATTTAACAGGACCCCTTTGGCTGCGTGGAGAATGGTGAGACCAGCAGGGAGGTGCTTTGAATCCAGGTGTGGAAGTGGAGGGGAAAAACCTGGTTGGGTTCTGGATATATTTTAAAGGTACAGCTGACAGAATTTTCTACCAACTATTGGATGTGGGACAAGAGATGAATTGAGTGACCCCAAGGTTTGAGCTTGAGCACCTGGAAGGATGGCGCTGCAATTTCCTGAGAGTGGCCAGGCATCCAGGCAGGAAAGGGGCACCCAGGGCCTGTCCGCAGGATGACACAACTCAATAGTTTTGCCGCTGAGTTTTGCAATGGGCACTCTTTATCGACCGGTAACGGGAGTGGGATTCTGCAACCACCCTCAATGGGTGAGAGTGGCTAATGCCAGGCCAGAGGGATATTGGACCAAGCCACAGGCATCTCCTTGACCCACAAGGATTGATCCTCCAACAGGCCATCCGGGGCTGAGCCATCATGGTGGCATAGAGGGCCAGCAGTGAGCCCTGGCCTCAGAGCCCATTGGGTTCAAATCTCAGCTCCTCCACTTGGCTGGGGACCTTGGGCAAGTCACTTCCCCTCTCTGGACCTCAGCTCTTCCTCTGAATAAAGGGGAGCAATTAAAGGGATTATTTTTAAATTACTTTAAAACTGTTACCCAACCTTAACATTTACTGAACACTTACTGTGTAGCTGGACCCATGCTAGGTGCTTTCTATACATCATCTCATTTAATCCTCGTGTTCTTTAAACCCTTTCAACTGCTATTTTCCTACTTTACCAATGGGGAAACTGAGCGAGAGGCGGTGACTGTCCCCAGGTCAGCCAGCCTGTCAGGTATGGAGCACGGACTCAGACCCAGGCCTATCCAACTCCAAACTCCAACTCTGTTTTAGGAAGTCACTGCAGTTCTCTGAGGCTGTTTCCTCATCTGTACAATGGGAATTACAAAATGAATAGAATTAAGCAGTGCCTCCCTCCTGGGGTTGGAGCCTGGTACTTGGGGAGCCCTGAGAACACAGTCGTCATTGTTATTATTACCAGAATTGTTGTCACCAGCCAGCACCACCCAGGGGTGCCCAGCATCTAGGATACACCCCCTCCCTGCCCCATCCAGCCCTGTGGGGCACAGACAGAACACAGACTTTAGAATCAGGGCCCAGATCCCTCCTGCCCTCCTGCTGTGACCCTGGGCACGTCTCCCCTGTCCACCGGGGCAACAATTCCCAACCACTCCCGGCCATTTACAGGCCAAAGGAGGCCACCGGGTCAATGATAATCCTGGTGTGTTGGGCCCTCGGGACAGTCCTGTGAAAGAGGGTCATTTACCCCATCTAGCAGAGGAGGACACCAAGGCTCAGGCTGGCATGTGACTTGCCCAGGATATCAAGCCAAAGAGAAAGGGACGGGGACGTTGCTCCCACCATTACAGGACCTCTGACTGCTCAAGGCACTAATGCAAAAGCCCTCCTGGCAAAGCCTCTCTCTGTTTCTCTCCCCTTCTGTATCTCCCTGCCTCTCTCTTTCCCTCTGTGTCTTTGTCTTTCCCCTGTGTCTCTCTGTATCTCGCTCAGTGTCTCTGTCTCTCCATCCTCTCTCTCTGTCCCTCCCTTGGTACCTCTGGCCCAGGCTGCCTCTTCCCTACATACCCTCTGGGCCCGCCCATCTCCTCTCCATTCCTGGCTCTATAAATATTTACTGAGGTGAAGGTGTCTGGCGGCCTAATTTGCTGGAGACCCTCACCCAGCCCTACCTTTCCTCTCACAGCCACCACCCAAGGGCTCCCTAGAGAGGGAAGGCAGGTAGGGGATCCACAGCCTCAAGGATGCTCGAAAGGCCACCAGTTCAGGGGCCCACAGCTCAAGGCCAGACCTGCCCCCAGCTGGATTCCCTCTTCCTGGGCAAGGGCAGACTCTGTGTCGGGGGCAAATGCTGATTGGCCCAAGTCAAACATGGCCCTCTCCCTCCCTTTGCAGTAATTGGCTGAGGCTAGACATGGAATGCATCTGTGGCCAATTAGATGGGGAATTCTGCCAAGGGACTTCTGGGAAGAGTTTCTTCATTCTTAAGAGGACACATGAAGGCCATTTCCTGCCTGGGCCATAGTTATGTGAGGAAGAGATGGCAGGAGCTTTGGCAGCCACCATGGAGCTATAAGGAACTGGGCTGAGAAGAGATGGCAGAACCACAAGGTGGGAAGAACCTGAGGCCTCAATGATGTCCAACCCACCCCAACCTCCAGCTCACCAAGCCATTATTCATTCACTCATTCAACGAATATTTATCGCACACTTACTGTGTGTCAAGCCCTGTGATGGGCACCGGGAATACAGTGGGAAACAGAGCTGACATGATTCCTTCCTTGCATTCTGGAGTAGGAAACAGACCTCAATCAAATAATCATCTGAGCAAGTGTAACAATATGGCCATAATGAGGGCTGCAAGGAGAGATCCATGGAGATGAGACCAGAAAGGGGGATCAAGGAGGGCACTCTGGCAGAGTGAATGAGAGGGAGAGTGGCAGGGACTGGGAGAGAAGGGTCAGCCATCGAGCAGCACCTGCAGGTTATCATTAGGAGGTTAATCCTTATTCTGAGGGCAGTGGGAATCATGGGAGATTGTTGAGCAAAGGAGCTGGATGGTGATCCAGCTTACTTTTTTTTTTTTTTAATTGGGGTATAGTTGTTTTACAGTGTTGTGTTAGTTTCTGCTGTACAAAACTGAATCAGCCATATGTATACATATATCCCCTCCCTCTTGGACCTCCCTCCCGCTTCTTAAGGCTCCGACTGGCAGCATGTGGAGAACAAATGTAGGGGTGACACTGGGGGCAGGAGACCATTCAGAGGCTGTTGTAATCATTCAGGCGAGTCACCCAAGCCTGAATGGTGCTGGGGCAGGAAACACGGAAAGGTGAGGACGGAGTAAGGCCAGACTTCAGGAGGTGATAATAATGGTAGTTATGGATCGCTTCCCACAGTCAGGCGCTGTTCCAAGCACTTCACAGAGAGGATCTCATTTAAGGACATCCCTGTGAAGTAGAAACTCTTATGATTCCTGCCTCACAACGAGGAAACTGAGGCATGGTGAGATCAACGCCCAAGAAATGGCTCACTTGCCAACACTTTCTGCCCCACCTCAATGGGCCTCAGGACACTTGTAAACCTCAGGCACCCAGGGTACCTCTGGGGTGATCAGTCACCCTGGATTCTCCCCACCCCCAGTCGGGAACACATGGGAATCCCATCCTGTGTCACCAATCACTTTCTCATTTCACTCTCCTTGAGAAATGACTGTTATTACTACAGCCAAGGTCTCCCAGCCACAGATCCCATTTCCACCCAATTCCTCACTCTCTCCTACAGGGCAGGACTCCACCCTGTGTGACTTGGCAACCCAGAGAAAGGCAGGGACTTGCCCAAGGCCACCTAGCATGTCCTTGGTGCAGGTGCCTACAGCTGAGATGAGGACACCAGGGCCTGTGCTGTTATCTGTGGCCAGAGGCAAGAGGCCCAGTGGGACACCTGGGGCCCCTGACAGGGTGGCCTGAGGTCCCAGCCCCCATGGTGTTAGGCAGGCCGGCCATACACAGCCCAGAGATAATCGAGACCGGATTCTGACCAGTGATTCATTACAACATCACGGCCAGGGCCGCCCCATGGCTCTGAAGACTCAGAGGCAGGATCTTCTGAGGCTGGGACTGGAGGAGGGGTGGGGACAGTGCAGGGAGACCCAGGAGTTCCTCCCAGGTCCCTTCCTAGAAGGAATCCACACAGCAAAGATGTCCAGGTCACTTCTTGATGGTCACTGGCTGGCACTGGAGTGCCTGCCTTGTGTCAGGTCCTGTGGGACACACTGGTGACAAAGCAGACCTGGTGCCTGTCCTCAGGAAGCTGACACTTGCATGGAGGAAGCAGGCATCAAATCAGGAGTCCCATTAAAAGAAGGGAAGGAGAGGTGCAGGGGATGCCTCCCCAGTGAGGTGACTTTGAGCTGAGGTCTGAAAGATACATAGGGGAGAGCTCTGGGAAGAGGAAGAGGAAGAGCATGCTGGGTGGGGATACAGCATATGCAAAGGTCCTGAGGTGGGCCTAGTGTGGACGGTTCACGGCTAAGAGGGTGGAAAGGGATGGCCAGAGTGATGAGGCAGGAACAGAAACAGATTAGCAGGTGCCTCTAGGCCAAGGTGAGGAGCCAGGATTTTAGCTTATGGGCCATCGGGAGCCATGGAAGGTTTTAGGCAGGGGTTAGGGTAGAGGTGACCAGACTGGAGTCCAGTGCATCTGCTCTACAGGATGGCCTGAAGGGGCCTGAGTCACTTCAGGTTCTAGGACCTGAGGCTCCAGGCCTCCTGGGTCTTCCCCCTTCCAATATTCAGGGCTCTGGCGGCCAACAGGCAGAGGCCCAGCTGGGCCAATCCCAGGTACCCATGGCCCCCTGGCTGCCTGCCCCCACCTGGACCTCTACGGGACATTCCAGGCAGTGATTATCTCAGTGTTGAGCACTAATTAGCCCAGTTTCACTTCAGACCTTCCCAGCTCTGCTCTGAGAGGGCCCCCTGGGGAGACAGCCTCCAGGTACAAGGTCCCAAGGGAGGGCTGGAGGGGCAAGAAGGAAGGGGCCCCTGAGCTGGTTCCTAGAAATACGCAGAACTGCAGCTGCAACCCAGAGGTGCGGAAAACGCCCTGCTGGGGATGCCTCCAGCACCCTCTGCCCCTGCCCCCGCCTCCCTCCCCCAAGTACTCCCTGCCTTGGCCAGCCCCCATGCCTACCCAGGGAGTTCCACCGTCTCTTCCCTCCTCACTCTGGTTCTTCGCCTCTCTCAGCTTGCACCTGGCTCTGTGTGTGTGCGTGTCTCTTTCTCTTTTGTCTCTCAGTGCCTCTCTGTCTCTGTCTCTCCCTGGCTGTCTCTCTCCCCCTCTTTGTCTCTCCCTGTCTCCTTGCCCCCTAACTCTGGCTCAAAGCCCAGTCATTCTCCCCTTCCCCCTGGTCTCCAGCCTGAAGCGTGGGTTGGGGGATGCTCTTCCGGTCCCAGCCCCTCAGGGGCGTGGGTGGAAGTGAGTGTCCCTGAGAGCCTGCAGGCAGAGGAGGGAAGCTGGTGCCTGCACAAACTGCTCCAACCCTGCCGGTTTTTCCAGCTCAGCCCCACCTTGGACTGGGCCACCCCCAGGGAGGGGACCCACCCTCTCTGGGCCAAGTGGGGCTGCTAGAAGGTGAGGCCTGACCAGGAGCGTCCTGGAAAACAGAAGGGGAAGCAGGATCAAATTGCCCGGGCCCTCCAGCCAGCCCAGGCCAAAGCTAGAAATTTACAGCCCTCTTAACACATGGGGAAACTGAGGCTCAGAGAGGGCTTAGGGCCACAAAGCTAATTAGGGTCAGAATTTGAACCCAGGACTCAGGAAGGGATGTGGACATAACCAGTGGTCCCCCTCAGGCTTCTGGTCCAGCAGTTTCCTTCCCCGGAGGCCACCCTGGTCCCAGTTTCTTGTGTGTCCTTCCAGAATCATCCATGCATATCCATATTTCTCTTCTTTTATGAATGGTTTAACACAAGTGGTAAAACAACAGACACTGTTCTGCACCTGCCTTTTCACTTAACCATATCTTGGAGATCTCGTCTTATCAAAGCCTTCTTCCTTATTTCTAACGCCTGTTGGGTCCTCCAGGGAGTGGACTAGCCCCAACGGACTCACCCAGCCCCACTAATGGATGTCCTGGTTGTTTCCAGGCCTTTTTTTATATATACATAGAAAATGTCACAGCGACCCCCATCCTCCCAACACACACGTGTGTGTGCACACACGCTCACACACACACCAGGCTGCTGACCTGTAGGATCCAGTTGTCCAGGAACGTGGCAGTGAGTCTTACCCAGGAATGAGCTCAGAATCCTGGAGTAGAACTCATTAAAACTGCAGACTGCTGGATGTTCCAAAGCACCTGAAGTGGAAGCTTGGGTGGAAGGACCCTAGAATCTGTATTTTCAGCAAACACCCCCAGAGAGGAAGGACTCATAGAGCCAGAGGCCATGGCAAAATGGACTGTCCAGCTGTGTTTTCCAGCTGTGTTCCCAGCTCACAAGGCCCTGGGGGATGCCCTGCCCCCCATCTCAGCGTCTCCTTTTTGTTCCGTTCATGTGAGGCTCCAGAAAAATTTGGGGGGATAAAAAGGGCTCTACACAGTGAAACATAAGCAATAATGAAGCTGAAAAACCAATAAATGGGGAAACAGAGGCAAAGAAGGCAATAGGACAAGCCAAAGACTCCACAGGCCGTGGTGTTGATATGCAGCCAGGCCGAACTTGAACCCAGGTCTCCTAACTCTTAGGCCGTGAGTTTTCTGTTGCATTCCACACCACCCTTGTCCGGTCTCCTGTCAGCCAGACATTGCTTATCCATCCACCCACCCAATAATCTGCCTCCACCTGTTCACTGTTCATACCATCACCCAGCCCACCCTATTCATCCAGGTCCATCCATCCATCTGTCCCTCCATCTCTCTGTGCATAGACACTCATCCAACCACCCCTCCTGCGGCCTCCATCCAGGATTCAGAGCACGTACTAAGTGCCAGGTGCCATTCTAAGCTCTGGGAGCACAAGATCAACATGATAGACCTGTTCCTGCCCCAAGATCTCAGCGCCTATGGAAGAGACTGACCATAGACAGATAATCACACCAATACAGACCCCAAATGGGGTCCTAGCTGTGAATACCATGCACAGGAATGGAGGGGAGCGAGTAGAGGGTCAGGGAAGTCCTCTTTGGGTGAGGACCCTGTCCTCTGAGAATCAAGTAATAAGTAGGCATGAACTTGGGAGAAATGGAAGGGAAAGGCATTTGCTGAAGAGGGAACAGCATGGGCAAAGCATGTAGAAAGAGGAATAGCAAGTTGGAGGAATGGGGGACAATCAGAGAGGAGGGAGGGTGGGAGGTGAGGAGGGGGTTGAGCAGGGACACACTGGCCACAGTGAGGACAAGTCTGATTGGAGCCCCAGCTATGGGGGGTGGGGAAGAGGGGTGTGGAGAGGATCAGAGGGCCTGGGATAGCAGAGACCACCAAGCCAGGAATCAGACTCCTGGGAAGCCCACATAGGAGAGGCACTGGGAAGCTGGGCAGCTCCTCTCAGGACAAGGTGTGCTTCCTGCCTCTCCCCCCAGGAGAACCAGCCCCGGCCTGTCCACCGGGGAGTTAGAACATTCTCCCTGGTGCCGCCACCAGTTTCCAGCTCCCTGCCAGCCCTGGCCTGGCCACCTCCTCCCTCTCACTTGCCACTCCTGCCCCACCGAAGGGTCTTCCCTGGGCCCCCGCCTCCCCACCTCATCAGGGGGCACCAAGCCTTCCAGTAGGGGTCCCCTTATGCATTACCTAGCCTGCAAGAAACCCATTAAAGCTTAGCAGTTCACTCCGTTCAAATCCTCCACATAGCCTCTACAGTAACGTGATGCTATTTATTGAGTGCCTACTGTGTACCGAACCCTGGGCTTAGCACTTTCCACCAGTTCATTCATTCTGGTCTCTCCTCTTCCTGGCTTCCACCATCCCATCACCCTGGGAGGAAGCAATTAAATCATATCCCCCCTCTGCTCAGAATCCTACCTCTCCACAACCACATCCACACACCTTCCAACACCTCTCCTACTTCTCTCCCCTCACTCACAGCAGTCCCCCCATATTGGCCTCCCTGCTGCTCCTTGGACAGAGGAAGCATGATCCCACCTCAGGGCCTTTGCACTTGCTGTTTCCTGTTCCCCAGATATCACCATGGCTCTCTCCCACCTCCTTCAGGTCTTTGCTTAAATACAGTCTTCTCTCACTGAGGCCCTTCCTGACCTCTGTAGTTAAATGCAACATCACACACACACACACACACACACACACACACACACACACACACACACACCAGCATTCCTTCTCTCCTTCCTCTTCTTTTTTTTAATATCAAAGTCTTTTTTATTTTTTTATTGCTGTCTTTTTTAAATTTAATCTTATTTATTTTTATACAGCAGGTTCTTATTAGTTATCTATTTTATACATATTAGTGTATATATGTCAATAAAGTCTTTTTTAAACATTTGTATTTATTTATTTGGCCGCACCGAATGGCTTGTGGGATCTTAGTTCCCCAACCAGGGATCAAACCCAGGTCCTCGGCTGTGAAAGCACACAGTCTTAACCCCTGGACTGCCAGGGAATTCCCTCTCCTCCCTCTTCTTCAGTTTTCTTCACAGCACTCACTACCTGACCAGCTATATCCCCCATCATGAGGATGTAAACTCCATGAAGACAGGGTTTGGTGCTGTCTTGTTTTCTGCTGTATTCTTGGGCTTAGCCCAATGCCTGGCACATGGCAGGTGCTCATTCCTGGAGCACATCTTTGAGTCTTCTGTGTGCCAGACTTACAATCGCAGATACAGCAGAGAACAATAAGGAAACATTGTGGAAAGTGGCATCAGAGGCTCTGGGTCCAGGACCTCATGCAGTCACTTCCCAGTTGCGGGACCTCAGAAAAATACCAGAGGCCTGAGGCATAGCTGATCCCACAGAGTAGCACCACAGCCCCACTCCCCCAGTGCCACCCCATCAGCTCCTTCCAAGGACCCTGTGACATCCACAGTGCCATTATTCTTCTCTGGAAAATGCTGGGCTCAGTTATTGTTGATACTGTATGGTCTGTGCTTTCACAGGTTTCACAAGAGGCACCAATTAAACAAAACCCACCTCAACGGGACCCTTAATGACCCAGAACTGGGTTTTGTTGTTTGTTTTTTCCTTTCGTTTCCATTAGTTCATTTACCAGCCATTTACTTATTGGGCACCAAGCACGTGATGAGGTTGGTGAAAATGTATCATCTCTTCTGGACCCAGGTTATACTTCCATAAAAGGTTTACCTTTTAAAAAGTATAACAGAAAAAAAGAAGGAGGGAAAAGACACATTGGCACACAGGTTGAAGTAATGCACAGACAAAGGTCTGGAAGTTTGCACCCCAAAATCATAAAACTGTCCTGGGAGGGTGAGGAAGGGGCTGGCCCTCGGGCAGGTGGTCCAAGATGGACTTCAGCCTCATCAGAAATGTTTTCACATTTTAAGAGAATTAATGCATGTACAGTATTACTAGCATCATTGGAAATCACAATTTAATCGTGAAAAAGGCAAAAAGGTCGGCCGGGGAATCAAAGAGCAACTTGTATCTATTGAACACCTACTGTGTGCTCCAGGGGCACCCGGTTAGGCCCACCAAGTCCTAATCTTCCCAAGTTTCGCCTTAGATCAGCCAGTGATGGAAGCTGGGAACCAGAAGACTGGGTTCCTCTCGTCTCCCTGTGGCCTTGCACAAAGTCTTTCTTCCCACTTCCCAGGTGAGGAAACTGGGGTCAGCAAGGTCAGTGATGGGGACAACTACACTCAAAGAATGTTCCTGAACGTCTAAGGAGAAACTCAGTGCTTGCTGACCTCGCTGCATGCCACAGCACCAGCTACGTGCAAATGTGGAGACCCTCGTTCTGAAATCACTAGGAATCTCAAGACGCAATAGCAGAGCATTAAACCTAGCCCGGGGCCCTTCTGAGCACAGGGCCCTGTGCACCTGCCCAGGCTGCAGGCCCGTGAAGCCCGTGCTGGTCTTGCCTTAGCTTACCAAAAACTTTTTCAAAACTCAGAGTGGGAATTAAGCGAGTTTTCTGAGTAACCTTCAGGCAGTCTGAAAGCTCCTTTCTCCAGAGCTTTCCATTCCATGCCAGCCGTCTTAACATGCTGGTATTCGTATGGCCTAAGGGCAACATGGGCTCCCCCTTTCCCACAAATAGCAATAACACCACCAACAAGAGCAGCTACTATTATTGGGTACGTAGTATGTGCAGGTATTTTGTCGAGATGTGCACACATTTAACTCCTCGAGTCTGCTCAACAGTGCTGTTAGCTAGATGCTCTCATGGACAGGCTCTGGAAGTGGAACCTGAGTCATAAAGTGAGGAGCCGCTCAGCCCAGGTTACCTAATCAGATGGGGGCAGTGCTGGGATTCGTACCCAAGCCTGTGGGGCTACAGAGCTCACATGCTGGCTCAGGAAGGAAGGCAAAGGCCGGTGGGAGGCAGGCGGAGATTGGCAGAGCCGCACCAGGCCAGGGAACGAGGCTCCAGGGATGGGAGTTGCAGGTGGGGCTGCCCTCTATCCCACTGCCTCCCCTCCCCACTTGGAGCCCTGAGCTCTGGGCTGGAATGGCCTTTGCCAGGCAGTGGTTTCATCATCCCCTGCCAGGCCCTGGGGAACCTCTGGGAGCCTGGCATGGCTGTCCAGCCCACTGAGTCCAGGCCAGAGCACTGGGTAAGGAGCACACTCTGGGGTCACCCAGACCCAGGTTCAAATCCTGCCTCTGCCACCCACCAGCTGTGGGACCTCAGGCAAGGTAATCCCCCTCTCTGAGCTCTTGTGTCTTTTTGGTTTTTCCTTTTGAACCTGAGGTACAAAAGGCCAAGTTATCCAAGCTGATTCCTCAATTCACAGTGTTGTCATCATTGCCCATGCAAGGCTCCAGTCTGGTTTTATTTATTCCCCTTAACCCCACTCTCCACTCCCTGCCCGCCTCATTCTCATATGTTCAATATGTATCTTTAAGTTTTTGTAATTATTTTACTTTTATTCACTTATGTAGGACAAAGTTCAGGAAAGGAACTTATCTCAATGAATTTTTACCTCAATGAATTTTTACCCCATTGCCTATTTATATATGTATAAATCCATGTGACAACCACCCAGATCAAGACATAGAACTTTTGCAGCAGCCCATAAGGCTCCCCTATGTCCATTCCCAGGCAATAACTCTACACCCAAAAGGAACCGCTACTGTGACTTCTAGATTTGTCTGACCTGTTCTCAAACTTCATATCAGAGGAATCACACAGTACGTGGTCTTTTGGGTCTAGCTTCTTTCCCTCCGCATAATGCTTTTAAGATTCATCCACAACGTGAATCAGTCGCTTACTCCATGTTATTACTGAACAGTATTCCATTTATAGATGGACTACAATTTGTTGATCTTCTCACTTGCTGAAAGACATTTGAGTTGTTTCCAGTTTGGGGCTATTGTAAATAAAACTGCTGAGAACATGCTTACAGGTCTTTTTGTGGACACGTATTTTCATTTCTCTTAGGTACATTGAAGGTCAGACTTTTTATTTGTTTTTCTAATTTATTTTGGTGTAACTTTTGAACTTACAGAAAAAATTACAAGAGTTACAGGAACTGTTCACCCAGGATACAGAATATCCTTCACCCAGATTGTTTATATTTTTTCCCACTTACTTCATCGCTTCCCCTCTATTTATATTTCTCGCTTATCCTGAATTATTTGAGAGTCAGTTGTAGACCTGATGTCCTTTTATTCCTAAACCCTCCAGCCTGTATCTCCTGACCCCCCATTACACACCTGGTACTATTATCAAATTCAGGACACTTAGCATCGATGCAGCACTACTATCGAATCCATACACCAATTCGATATTCCATAATCGTCCCCATAAAGGTCTTTATGATTTTTCTCTGGTCCAGGATCACTCTTAGCTTCCCTCAGTTGTATGTAGACTCCTTCAACAGTTCCTCGGCCTCTCCTGGATTTTCTTGTCCTGCTTTTGAGGATGACACGCTAGCTATTTTGCAATATGTTCTTCACTCTGGATTTGTCTGATGATTCCTCCTAGTTAGATTCAGGTTATGCATCTTTGCAGGGATATGATACAAGTGATGCTGTATTCTTCCTGCGTGTCCTGTCAAGTGGCACACAATTGTGATTTGTCCTATTGCTGGAAAATAGGGATAATAAAAGCTCCCACCTCCTAGAGCTGTTACAAGGATTAAATGACACAACCTAAGGCCTGCTTTTGTAATTATTATCTCTCCTGCATTTGGAGGGAGGGCCAGGCATGGGGCCAAAGAACAAACACACGGCTGTCCCCACCCAGACCTGTCTCCTGGGCCCTAACCCTCACCCTGCCTCCTAGAACTTGCAACCAAGATGCACAGAGAGACAGGGGTAGGCAGAAGCCCAGAATTCTAGTCAAACCAGACTGGAGGCCCCTTCGTGCTGTCTCAGCTTGATCCCATGAGGGATGGGGACCCGAGGCCCGGAGAGTACAGAGTACAGTCCCCAGTGTCACCCAGCGAGCCAGTGGGGACTCAGCCCAGCCGCTGCATCCTCCACACCAGGGGTTTTCAACCCAGGGGGATTTTTCCCCCCAAAGGACACTTGGCAATGTCTGGAGACATTTTTGGTTGTCACAGCTGGGGGCAGTGATGCTACTGGCATCTAGTGAGTAGAGGCCAGGGATGCTGCAATGCCCAAGAGCCCCACAACAAAGAATGATCCTGCCCCACACGCCAATAGTGCCAAGGTTGAGAAACCCTGGTCCACACTGAACTAATGACAGCAGGCACCAGATGAGCCCTGGCCAACTTATGTTGCCTACTTTCTCCCAGGACCCAACTGGCTGCAAAGAAAAGGCAGTTTGGACCTTCAGCAACGTCTAGGGCTTAAAAAGAGGAGTCCCCATTGCACAAATGGGGGTTTGCTGCCTCAGTCTCTTTTTTCCTGAGTCCACAAGGGTTCAGATCAGTGCTGTTGGAGAGGGTTTGAGGATGTACAACCTCTGGGGAGCTGGGTGGTAGGAGCTTACAGGGGCATCAGGAGCCCTGGCCTGGAAATGCAGGGGGCGGGGAATCTTAAACCACCTGTGGCAGCTGGGATTGCTGGGTAGGGGTGGTTACACCCTGAGATTATGTCTTCATTTCTGGCCTCTGATTTTTTATTTTTTTATTTTTTTTATTTTTGGCTGCGTTGGGTCTTCATTGCTGCACGCGGGCTTTCTCTAGTTGCAGTGAGCGGGGGCTACTCTTCGTTGCGGTGCGCAGGCTTCTCATCGCGGTGGCTTCTCTTGCTGTGGAGCACAGGCTCTAGGCATGCGGGCTCAGTAGTTGTGGCTTGCGGGCTCTAGAGCTCAGGCTCAGTAGTTGTGGCGCACGGGCTTCGTTGCTCTACGGCATGTGGGATCTTCCCGGACCAGGGCTCAAACCTGTGTCCCCTGCGTTGGCAGGCAGATTCTTAACCACTGCACCACCAGGGAAGCCCTGGGCTCTGATTTTATAGAACTGAGGCTCCAGGTGGTTCTAGTTCTGGGCAGAGAGAGACAACTAACACTGACATGTAGCAGATTCTCAGTAAACAATTTGTAGGCAAAATGAATTGTGATAATAATTGATATTTATTGAATACTTACTATGTGCCAGGCACTGCTCTAAGCATTTCACTTGTATCATCTTACTTCATCTCACCACACCTATGAGGTAGGTACTATTACTGCCATCCCCATTTTGCAGAAGAAAAAACCGAGGTACAGAGAAGTTAAGACACTTGCCCAAAGGCACAAGCTGTTAAGAGGAACATGAGTGGATGAATGAATGAATGAAATGAAATGAAATGAATACCAGTCCCCATCTATATTAGCGTTTTTCCTTCAAACATTACTGAATCAAAAGTCTGGTTACAACTCTTCCTGGGGCATAACAACCCCAGTCCAACCCCCCGACTCCCTGGTCCTCTCCAGAGGGAGAGGTCAGCCCCTCTCCCTCTCACTGCCTTAAGGGACTGTGTCCCCAAACCTGAGCCTGAGGTAGAGACTTACGCCACAAAGGCCTAGGGACCCTATTTTAATGGGACCCTTTTGTTTATCAAGGGCTTATTTTCCACCAAGCTCCATGCTACACAACAGTCAGGAATGTGAGAGACCCATTGCACAGACGAGGAAACTGAGGCTTAGAAGGGGAGGTCATTTATTCCAGGTCAAACATCTAAGTGACAAACACTTAGTGACCCACACCCATCTGACTCGTGAGCCCCACAGGGAGACAGAAGGAACAAAGGGCGATGAGGAAAAACTGACATTGGCAGGGGGATCATGAACAATCAAGCTCATCCCTCGATCACAGTCTCCCCCAAACTCCATCTCAGTATCCGGACAACCTAACCTACACAGAGACACATTCAATGACATCATTACAGTGTTTGTGGCTGAGGAAACTTGGAGGCCACATCAGTGTCCATCATAATGGGAAAAGTACATTAAAATGGGGCAGATACATCAGAGGAATGTTATGCATCAGAGTAAAAAGCAATGAAGAGCAGCATGGAGACATCTCTAAAACATAGTCTTCCAGGAATGGATCTGATGTGGTTGTCCCTTATAGTATTGCCTGAGCTAGAAAAAGGTGGGAAACAACTTAAATGTCCATCAAAAGGGGACTGGTTCAATGATTATGGTACATCCGTGCAATGGAATATTGTGTGATCATTGAAAAGACTGAGGCAGCTCTACAGTAGCACTGATATGAACAACCTCCAAGATACACTGTTCAATGAAGAAAGCAAAGTACAGACCATGATGGAAAGCGCCACAATGTGACGTGTGTAAATATCGTGTGCGTGTGCTCCACCTCACACAGACAATCTGAAACAAGAAAAACTGCTGGGAACTGCACTGACCTCTGGGGAAGGGAACTGAGAGTGTGAGGGCTGAAGTGAGAGGGAGACCAACTTTTCACTGCAAACCCTTTCATACCTTTTGGAATTTTGAACAATGAGCATATATTATATATTTGAATTAGATAAATTTAAAAGAAAAATGCAGAGAGGCCATGGGGGAGTTCAACTGAAATCATCCACAAGAGAGGTGACATAGTGTGGGGATCACAGGAGGGTAAGGAGGGCGTCCAACTGGGGAGAGGGGCCAAGGGTGTGTGTGCAGAGACAGAAAATTGGTTACACGCAGGGGACTGTCAAATAAGTAAATATATTGAGGATAATGCGAGCCAATTTTCTCACTGTTGAAAAGAGAGTTCCTAATATGGAAAGAGAGAAAATCAGGATAAATGTTGTGGTGATGGACTGGAACTAGAGTTATCAGCTGTAAACTCATAGTCTTCTAAATAGATGATAATGATGAAGATAGATAGACAGATAGATGCAGAAATAATATGGATGTAAATATATGTCTATATACATACACACACACACACACACACACACACACACACACACAGCCCTAAGAGAGCCTGGGAATAGGGACACCTCAGCAGCAATGAGCACACTTCCTGCCAAGACGTTGGCTTCTAAATACTGTTCTCTACTAAAAGGAGCCCGGGCTCCTAGGAGAAATGGCTAATTCCAGGGCTGGAGCAGGGAAAGCACTAGCTGAACCTGGAACACCTCCTGCCAGAAGGTAAGAGAAGTGCTCAAAGAACGATGGTGACATGTCAGAAGGGCAAAGAAGCTCAAAAAAATAAATTAATCATTGTAAGTTTGATGAGGAATGGGATATTTACATGGTTTCAAAGTACCTCCCCTCAAACAGTTATTAATTGCAAAGGGGAAAAAAGTAACTTTATAGATGTGAATTCCCCCAGATATCTCTTCAATCAAGTGATCAGAGTGAACATCACCATCCTCACCACAAGGAAAAAAAATTTTGTAACCATGTGAGGTGATGGATGTTCACTAAACTTATTGTGGTAATCATTTCATTATATATACATGTATCAAATCATTCTGTTGTACATCTTAAACTTATATGATGTTATACATCAATTATTTCTCAGTAAAACTGGAGAAGGGGGAGTAAACACCATCAACACTAGGACAAAGAGAAGAACACAGCATCACTTCTGTGATTTATATGCCTGACCTGAACACACATGACCTGAATCTAACCACAAGGAAACAACAGGCAAACCAGGTGAGAGACATGCTACAAAATAGCTGGCCTGTCATCCTCAGAAGTGTCAAGGTCATGAAAATCAAGGAAAGACTGAGGAGCTGTTCTAGATTAAAGGAGAATAAAGAGACATGGCAACTAACTACAGCATGTGATTCTGAACTGGACCCTTTCACTGGACATTATTAGGGCAACTGGTGAAACTTGAATGGGTCTGAGTACACGGCAGTAATGTAGAATGTTAATTTCCTGATTTTGATGGTTATATTGTGGTTATATAGAAAATATCCTGTTTGTAGGAATTATATACCAAAGTATCAGGGGGTGATCAGGCAACAGGGAGGGTCAACAATTGATTCTCAAATAATTCAGGAAAAAAATGTTCTTTATACCATATTGGTAACTTTTCTATAAATTTGAGATCTTTTTCAAAATAAAAACTGCTAGGGGCTTCCCTGGTGGCGCAGTGGTTGAGAGTCCACCTACCGATGCAGGGGACACGGATTCGTGCCCCCGTCCGGGAGGATCCCACATGCCGCGGAGCAGCTGGGCCCGTGAGCCATGGCCGCTGAGCCTGCATGTCTGGAGCCTGTGCTCCACAACGGGAGAGGCCACAACAGTGAGAGGCCCGCATACCGCAAAAACAAAATAAAAAATAATAAAAAAAAAACAAAAAAAACTGCTAGAGACTGAATGTTTATGTCCTCCAAAATTCATGTGTGGAAATAACTCAATGTGAGGGTATTTGGAGGTAGGGTCTTTGGGAAGTGATTAGGTCCCATTAGGAATGGGCTTAGTTCCCTTATAAAGAGACCGCAGAGAGCTCCCTTGCCCTTTCTGCCATGTGAGGACACGGCATCTGTGAATCAGGAAGCAGGACCTCACCAGACACCAAATCTGATGGCAATTTGATCTTGAACTTCTCAGCATCCACAACCGTGAGAGATAAATTTCTGTTGTTTATAAGTCACTCAGTCTATGGTATTCTGTTATGTCAACCAAACTGACCAAGAAAGAAAGCTTTTTTCAAACAGAAAACAAGTAAGAAACGGAATAAGATCTAGGATTGAATATGATTAACAGGAATTAAACACATACTCATAGCATTTCCTATGACTCAGTAAGGCACTCCTAGGTATATGCCCCACTGAAATATGTACATATGTTCACCAAAGACATGTATTCTAGAACGTTCATTGCAGCCCCAATTTTAAGACCTAAAAGCTGGAAACAACCTAAATGTCCCTCAGCAATAAAATGGGTAAATGTATTGTGGTACATCCATACAGTGGAATTCTGTTCAGTAACAAAAAGGAACAACACTGATACACACAGAAACTTGGATCAATGCTGCAGTTACAATATTGAATAAAAGAAGTCAGATACAAGAGGATGCCTATTGTGTGATTCCATTTGTGTAAAGTGCAGAAATAGGCAAAATTAGTGTTTGCGGTTAGAAATCAGGATAATGATCACCCTTAGGTGGGGGGGTGACTCGAAGGGGCCTCTGGGGCTCTGAAATGGTCTGTGTTTGCATCTGGAAGCTGGGTACACGCATGGGTCCACACGGGGAAAATCCATTGAGCTGTATACCTATGCTGTGTGCACTTTCCTGTATGTGGATATTTCACCGGGAAGAAAAGACATAAAACGATGAGATGCATAAATAAGGATAGACATTAACCACATTGGGGTGAGAGCTATGAGAAGTGGGTGGAATGGATGTGGGGAGCCAGGATGAAGGCAGAGAATAAAACGCAATGCAGACCTTGAAAGGACTGACAGCAATCTCGTCCTAAGAACCGGGAAGCGTGATTAGTTACTGCTCTACACCTGAGTTTCAAGACGCAAGGAAGAAACGGGTCCCCATCATCTGTATGTCCCTCACCAGCCCACGAGAGCTTCAGCAAGCTGAGCTTGATGCCCAGCCCCATTCGGCATGAGAGGACTGAGGCCTGGCTTGGGTAAAGCAGCCCAGGCAGCCCCAACTCCTACCCCAGTTCTCTCTCCTTCACAGCCTACTGACCCCCCACCCACCAGTTTCTCTGAGGAGCCATCTTCCTCCCTGGCCACCTCCAACCTCCAGGGCTCCAAGGGCTGGGGCCTGTGAGGCAGGAACCTGGTGACAGCTGTAAAAATAAAAACTCACCTGCCCACAGGTGTGTGGGAGTCTGTAGGAGTCTCTGGCCTACAGACTCACCTCGCAGAGATCCCAGCTGGGCAGGCCCCAGGCAGGCTGGCCAAGTGCCTCCCAAGCACCGGTAGGCCAAGGGCTCAGCAGAGCAGAAGGGTTATCTGGGGTGGTGTGGGGTATCTGGTCCCAGCACAGCTGCCAATACACTCTGTGAGCTGCAGCAGGGGCTGACCCTCTCTGTTTTCAAACTGAGGGCCTCCTTGGTGGATCACATATGGAAAGTGCGGAACAGGATTTGAGCTCACTGGGGTTAGCAGAAGAGATTCTGTCCATTCCAGGCGCCTGATTCAAGCCTGCCCTAATAGGCACTGAGATTCAGTCTCAGAGGAGACACCTGAGGACAGGCAGAAAACTTTCATGACAGATATCTTCATGCATTACTTCTGTAATTAAAATGAATTGAAAGAAATCCTTCCACCACATCTGATGGGAATTATTCTTCCTAAGCAAAGAGCAAGCCCCTCGTTTTGAGCTCCTGTGCAATAGTATCAGTAGAACATTCTCAGACAAGGAAGCACTGGGGCATCACTAAGAAACGCAGGTCACAAAATAGCTCACATAAGTTGATTCTGTTTTGGCAAATATATCAGTTAGAAATAGATTCAGCTGCCAGTGACAGGAAGCCAAAATGTCAGAGACCTCAATAAGCACAGATTTATTTTCCTATCATGTAAACAGGTCCAGAGCAAGGAAGACAAGGAATGGTATTGCTGTTCCATCACCATCAAGAACCCAAATGCCTCTTACCTTTTGGTTTCACCACTCTCTCCATGTTTCAATGTCTGCCTAATGTTCAAAATGGTCCTTGAAGCTCCAGCCATCACATTCCAGGCAGGAAGCAGAAAGGGTGGGGACTGGGGGGATTGCAGAGGAAGGAGGCAAAAGGGAACGTATCTCACAGCTGAGTCAGCCCATTTTAAGGAACGTTCCTGGAAACCTCACCTACAACCTCTATTTATATCTTATTGGTCACCCCTAGCTGCAAGAGAAGCTGGGAAATGTAGTCTTAGTAGGGCACTTGCCCCCAACAGTAGAGAGGTCCCATTGTTAAGGAGGAAAGGGGGATGGTGTGTGAGTATCAAACAGACGTTAGCTACCCTGAAGAAAAAGTACACATAGAACAAAAATTCTGGAAGGAAATAACTGCTGCATACAGAGGTCCCTCTCTCTCTACAATCACCCTGCATGAATTAACCTGTCAAAACTCTACCAAACACTATGAAGAATTTTACTCTCTTCTTGTTACAGATGGGGAAACTGAGACACAGCGAGATACAGTCACTTGCCCCGAACCACACAGCCAGGAAATGGTAACTTCAGAACTAGAATACAGGCAGCCAATTCTTCTAGCATCTGGGCTCTCAACCCACCAAGATGCTAATGATGTTATTAATAACAATGATGATGGCTAATTCTTACTGTGTGCTGGCACTGCTCGAAATATGTTGCATGGATTAACTCATTTAATCCTCACAACAACTTTATGAGGCAGGTACGATCATTATTCCATTTTAGAAACAAGGACATTAAGGCACAGAAAGGTGAACTGACTTGCCCAAGGCCACACAGCAAGTGTTAACAGGGTTTATTTCTGGGTAGTAGAATTATGGGTGCTTTTTATTCCCTTCTTTTATTGATACTCTGTATTATCTAACCATCCCACCATGATCGTACACTACTTAGGAAATCAAATAAAAAGAAAACACCCCTCCTGGAGTCCAGCCTCCTGCCTTCCCCCTAGCCACCTACTACCCCACCCAGAGGCCTCAGGGAGGCCTGGCCCCGCCTCCCTCCCCAGCCTCCCCTCTCCCCTCCTCAGTGCCCTCTCCCCTGCAGTCCCTGCTTCCCAAAGAACTCTCCCTCTCTTGGCTCCCAGCCTTTGCTCCTCCCTTACCCGTATCCTGGCATGCCCTTCCCCTCATTCCTGCCTGGTGAACAGCTCCCTATGGCTCCAGGCCCTGGGTCAGAGGATCCTCACCCACAAAGTCTCCTGGGCCCAGGCAGGCAGGCTCCTTCCGCTCTTCACCCACTGCACTTTGCCTAATCCAGAGGCCAAAGGACATGTTTCATCCCATCGATAAACTTGTCAAGGGCTTTCTGGGTGCCAAGCCCTGGCAGGGACACCTGCTCATTCATCCTCATAACAACCTCTCTGAGCCTCACCCTGGCCTCCATGGCCCTGCAAGAAAGACCCTGCACCCCTCTGTCCTCCTTTCCCCACTCGACCCCTGGCTGCCTCTACTCTAGCCATACTGGCTCCTCACTCTTTCCCTGACACACTGAGCTTGGTCCTGTCTCAGGGCCTTTGCACCTGCTGCTCCTTCTGCCTGGAATGCTCTCTAAACACTCTCCCCAGTCACCCTCTACCACTTTCTCCAAGGCCTTAATACAGTCTGAAATTAGCCTGCTAATCCATCATCCATCTCCCCCAGCAGGATGTCAGCCCCAGGGACACAGGGACTGTCTTGGGCTCACGTGGCGCTAGCTGAATATGTAAATGGAAGCTGGTACTGCTCTTTGTTCATGGGTGAGGAAGCCCAGGCCCAAATTTGTCAAGAATCTTGCTGGAGGTCACCCAGCAAATAAGGGGCAAAACTCAGAGGTGTTTTTTTCCCCTGCCTCTTACTCAAAGATGGGCCAAAGAGTGCAAAATTGAGGTTTGCCCACCTGTTCCCCCACATGCAGTAACTAGCCAACAGGAAAGTGGCTTCGCCTGGGTCTCAGACAGACATGGATTCAAATCCCAACTTTTCTGCTTTCTGGGAAAGTGATGTCCCTTCTCAGAGCCTCAGGTCTCCACTCTTTGAAACGGGACTCCTACTTCTTGTTCTCAGAGGGCACCTGGGAGGGGCTCAAACTCCAACCCCCAATTCCCCAGCCCACCCTGGCCTGCCTCACCCCCTGCACATGGCTACGGCCAATACAAGGTTGAAAACCCCCAAGGAGGGGCGGCCAGCCGGCCAGCCAGCTGGGGCCTCTGGGGCTCCATCACTAGTCACCCAGGTGGTCAGCCAGGCCGAGAAAGGACTAAGGGGGTGGGGGGCAGGAGAGGAAAGCAGAGCAGATGAGAGGTTTGGGGCCATGGAGGGGGAGGCAGGAGGAGAAGGCCTCGTGCTAGTCACTCACCAGTCGTTGGGCCAGTGCCTTCATCTCTCTGTGCCTCAGTTTCCCCAACTAGGGAAGGGGGATGATAAACAGCGCCCAAGTCATTGGATTATCACAAGGATAAAAGGCACGTAAGGCACACACGGTAACACCTGGCGTAGAGTGTGTGCTCAGGAAACCGAGGCTCTTCCCCCCTCACACCTCACCTGGCTCAGGCCTCTGCTCAGATGCCACCCACTAGGAGAGGCCTTCTTGGACCTCCCCACCCCTCCCTGCCCTACTTTCCTTCCCTCAGAGCGCTCGTCCCCACCTGTCATTACCTTGTTCTACTTACTAGATACTGTCTTGTCTCTCCCCATAAATTGTCACCTCCATCTTGGTCACCACATGTCCCTAGCACCCAGCATAGGGCCTGACACAGAGCAGGTGCTCAATAAATGTTTACTGAATAAGTAAAAAAAAAAAAAAAAACTGGACAAATAAATATCTCAGAAACAAGGACAAAACAGTCCCAGGGAGGTCTAGACATGGTTTGGGTGGAGGAGGACACACTCTTTAGGTATTTAGACGGGGAAGTCCCGCTTCTCTTTCCTACCCACAAATTCCACCATTCTTAGCTGTGCAACCTTAGATAGGTCACTTCCCCTCTCTGAGCCTGCTGGCTTGGCAGGAAAATGCCAGCAACAAAAGCCATGGCCTCCAAGAGCACACGGCCCGGTATCCGGCAGTGTCTCCAGCTTTCATTTCTGACACCCACTTCTATCCTTGGTAAGATCACCAGGCTGTGGGGCAACTACACAAGATTATGAGGTGTAAATGTGTTGTCAACTCTCCTGTCCTGAGCAAACATTGGTTGGGCTTCCCAGCTAGCCTCAGTGGTCAACCCCACTAAATGGGTCTGTGGTTAACATGACCAGCCTTCCCGGGCAGTTGGAAGAAACCAGCAAATCCATCTACGCCAAGGTCTAGGCGTGCTATTTTGCACATCATAAACACTGAACTTGCATCCACTATTATTCCTGTTCCTCAAGGCACGTCCCTGGCCTCCTCGTGCTTCACCCCATCCAGCTCTCTTTCTTGTTTCCCAGCTTTTGAACGGACTGGCCCCTCCTACCTGCAAGCCTGTAGCTCTCCTAGCCTAGTGATCCATAGGGTAGGTGTCCCCCCATTTATGATATTTCCTCAAGTCCTTTGGGCACAGCTCTGGCCACAGTGCTCCCACAGGCCACCAGGACCACCATCAGAGCCCTCAACCTGTTAACTATTTCTCCAAGTCCTCCTCAGGGGTAGTCAGATGGGATTGGGTTCAAACTCCCTTAATGTTGCTTCCAAACTGTGAAACCATAAGCAAGTCACTTAACTCTGGCACTTGGGGTGCCTAAGCCCGGGGTGGGGCAAGGAGCCCTCCAGGAAGGGCCCAAGATTTGGGGTGGGGGCTGGGATGACCAGCCAGGCTCTCAGCCCTAAGCTTTCCCCAGAGACTTGGGAGTCGGACTTAGCTTCCTAACTGGCTCCACCCTTGCTCTAACCCCACTGAGCACTAACCCCGCTACTGTGGGCCTCAGTTTACTTTTGTAAAACCAGTGTAGCACCTTCCCTGGGTGCTTATTCAGATTATAGGGAGGGTGCACTCAACACTCGTTCTCAGGCAGCACTCAGGAAGGGGGAGCCTGGGGGTCACTCTTTGACCAGGCTGCTCCCCTCTCACCACCTCTGCGTCCTCTGGTGACAAAAATGGGTGAGCAGCACGCATCAGCCAGCTCTCCATGACCAAAGGAGTAGGGATTAGAGAGGTTCGTTCCTAAATGGCAACTTGCCCCCCACCAAAAGACTGAGCTACCTCCTTCCCTAGGTCCAGCCCCCAGGCTCTGCCCTTCAGCAGGTAAATCCTAGAGGCAGTTGAGCCGATGTGCTCGTGCTGACACTGGACTGACTTGGAGGTTCCAGGTTCCCATCAGTCATCAGGCAGCCCAGGATAAGACCTGTCCGGGGCCACACTGGAGGCCCAGGACCAAAGTGAGGTTATTTGTGCCCAGTGCTCTGTACAGCCCTCAGGCCACGAGCAGGAGACACTAGGGTTAGAGGGATGGTGTTTGCCTTGATCCTCAGCTCCATAATGGTGGGGGCTGAGTGTCTCTGTTTCCCATATCCTGGCCTCCCACAGGGAAGGAACATCCAGGCCTCCAAAGGGAAAGGGAGGGCAAAAGCATTTCCCCTTCTCAAACCACAAAATCAGCAGCTGCTCCCAAGATCCCAGGCTGCCCCAGGCCCTCAGCAAACTAAGCTATGAAGCCCCCCACTCCACTCTCCCTCCACCCCCAAATTCCTAGAGCAGGGGGCCCCCAAACCAGTTTCTCACCCTTTTGGATTTGACAGCCAAAAGGCTGTTCCACAGCTCTAAAAGCAGGCCTTGTAATGGTAGCAACCTCTCCAAAGGTTGCTGTGAGGTTTAAATGAGATGGGGCAGGTCCAGGGTTTACTGGACACTGGCCCCTGGCAAGCGCTGGCCATGCTCGCGCTGCGCTTTAGACTCAAGTGCCAAATGCCAGGAGCCTCCCAGAGAAAAATAATAACAAGAGCAAATGCTTATATAACACCTCCTGCGTGCCAGGCACCGTGGGACACTGTACGTGTATCCACCAACCCCTCCGTCTACATCCTCAACTCTCAGGAATGCTGTCCAGGGCTGGAATAGGGGTGGAGGTGCAGTGCGAACGGGTGGGTGGGAGGGTATCAAGGGGTGGGGAAGAAGCCTCGCCTGGGGCCATTTCTGTCCCAGGGAATCAGGGACTGCAGCCCTGGGTTCACACCTGGGCTCAGCCGCCTTGAGCAGGTGAGGTTGGGCCTCAGTGTCCACAACTGGGCAAAGAGGACAAATGGCACATCTCCCACTCCTAGGAAGAGGAGTGGAAGTACAGGAACCCTTCCCCCCACTTCCCCTACCTGGCCCGGATTCTCCCCTCCCGCTGGCCAGGGACACAAACCCAAGCTTGCCACCCAGGCCACTCTCTTAAAAATACACATACACACACACGCTATTTTCTAAACAGCCGGCCCCACTTCACTTTCCAAAAGAATCTGCCCCATCTTGGGCTCAGCAGGACCAAGACCTGTATCCCCTCCCCTTTCAGAGTCACAGTTCTGCTGGCTGGGTCCCCAAGCACTGCGCAGAGGTCAGAGCCCTCCAGGCCCGTCTAGACCCAAGCCTAGCACTCAGGACCAGCCAGAGTCCCTGAAGGCCCTCCCCAAGCAAGGTTCCGAGTCACTCCTCCCCAGCACCCAGCGGCACTGAGTCACCCTGAAAGCCTGGCCCAGCACTCCTCTGCCCCTCCCCCGCCCCAGCCTGGTACCCCCATCTCCAAGCACAGGCCCTGGGGGAGTAGCAGAGGAGAAAAAGCAGCTGCAACCCCCCCCCACCCAACCACCTAAAGAGCCAAAAATAATAGCAGCTCACACACACACAACAACCCCACACACGCCAGAAAAGCAAATATAAAATCATAAATCCAAAATAAAGGGGAAAAAAAAAATCAAAGCCAACTACTGCCCCCAAAAGGCTCTTTAACCATTCTCAAAAAACAAAAAAAAAAAGTTTATTAAAAGTGTTCTTAATGCTTGAACGGAAAAGATTCCCAAATATACAGATGCCTCTTTTCTCATAGAAATAGATTATTTTTTTATAATACAAAAAAAAAGACCAAAAAAACAACAACAAAAACAAAAACAACAGCAACAGCAACAACCCCGTAGGAACATCTTTAAGCGATTACTCAGGGCCCGGCTGACAGTTACACGTGGGTTGCGTCAGTCCCGTGTACACACGCGTTCAGCCATGTTTAAACCGATTGCATCAACTTCGAAACCGGCCCGCCCGCCGGCGCCTGGAGAGGGGTCAGAAGGAGAGGCAGAGTTTATCATTCATCTGTACACATAGACATCTCTTCTTTAAATAACACCACGGGCGGGCGGCCCATCTGCATGTGCGGTTGGTGTGGACAAAAATATAGATATATATATTTAATAAAATATTAAAATTACCGACGAGCTCCCCGCGCTGCCAAGTGCCCCAGTGCCAAAGTTTTGCCGGCGCCACCAGGGGCGGGGGCGGGAGCGCGGGCGCTTCCCGGAGTCTCGGTGGCCGCGGCGCGCCCGGCAGCGCGGAGGCCGGCCGGCAGGGGGACGCGCGCGGGGGCCGCGCTAGCAGTGGCCGGAGGAGGTGAGCAGGGGTTCTGGCAGCTGCTTGAACAAGTTCCGCAGGGTGCTGAGCTCGCGCGACAGCTGTTCCACCTTCTTCTGGAGCCGCTCGTTCTCGGCCGTGAGCTCCAGGACCTTGTGCTGCGTCTCCAGGTTGCGCATCTTGGCCTTGTCGCGGCTCTTGCGCACCGCGATGTTGTTGCGCTCACGCCGGATCTTGTACTCGTCGCTGTGCTTGTCCACGGTCTTCTTGGCCTTGCTCTTGACCTGCGAGGGCGCCGGCGCCGCCCCCACATAGCAGGCGGCCGGGGGCGCCTTGGCGTCTGCTGGGCTTGGCGTGCCGGGCGGGCTGGACGACGAGGACGTGGAGAGGCTCCCGCTGCTGCCGCTCGGCACCGCCTGGTAGCCGAGGTAGGCGCGCAGCGCGTACGGGAAACCAGCCGCCATGCCTGCGGCGCCGCCGCCCGGCGCTCCGGCCTCCTCCTTCCGCTTGCAGTCCGCGGGCTCGAAGCCCGGCTCCGCCTTGAGCTCGGCCGGCTGCGGTGGCGGCGGCGGCGGGGGCGGCGGGTGTAAGGGCGCGAAGCAGCCCGGGTGCAGCGCGCCCTTGGCGGCCCCCAGACGACCCAGGCTCACGTAGCCGTATTCGGCCGCCTTCTTGCAGTTCTTGCCCCCGTAGTCGTCAGAGAAGAGGTCGGAGAGGAAGTCGTGGTGCTGCCCGGAGGAGGCGGGAGCGGGGGCGGGCGCGGGCGGAGCCGCCTCAAAGGTGTCCGTGGCCGGCGCCGGGGCCTGCGGCGCGCCCAGCGGCTCCAGGTATGGACTGAAGTCGATGGCGCGCTCGTGGTCACCGATGCTACCCAGCTCGCCGGCGGGGGGGCGCGGCCCGGGTCTGGCCGCGGGGGGCGCCGCGGGGGCCGCCTTGCCGCCGTACGCAGCAGCCAAGCAGTCCGCCTCGTAGTAGAAGTTGGCCACTTCCATGGATTTAAAGGCAGGCGGCGGCGGCAGGGGGAGACATGCTGGGTCCCAGGCCACCAGGCGTTGCATGAACGCGGGTGCCCGGGGAGGGGGCCTGGGGCTGCCCGCTCCGGCCGGCCCGCAGGTGGCGCGGCCTCCCAGCTCCGAACTGTCGCTGCTGTGTCCCTGATGCTGTTGCCGCTCCCTCCGGCGTGGCCGCTATTAGTGCGGGGGCTGGCGGCTGGACCCTCGGGTGGGTCCCCTTCCCGGTCCCGTGCGCGGCTCTGACTCGCTAAAGTTTCTCCTGAGCCCGGTTATTTATAAGGCGGGCCATGGCAACGGCTGCGTCACAAC
Source organism: Tursiops truncatus (assembly GCF_011762595.2). Classification (NCBI taxonomy): domain Eukaryota; kingdom Metazoa; phylum Chordata; class Mammalia; order Artiodactyla; family Delphinidae; genus Tursiops; species Tursiops truncatus. Next base: position 75,122,446 of record NC_047048.1, on the reverse strand, counting down.
TGGAGGCCGCCCCAGCCCCTCCCCAGGCACGCAGAGGACACGCTGTGGCCGCCCGAGACCCCCGGGAGGGCGGCGGTGGGGCGTAGTGGCCAGACTGGAGACCCAGAGCGCGCCCTCGGGGGTCCCTCGGCCTGGTGGGGGGCGGCATCGCCCCCTGCCCATTCCCACCCGGCGGCCCCGGGATTGGGAGCGAGAGAAGGCGCTAACCCGCCCCCGGACCGCCCCCTCTGGGCTGGAGGCTATACTAGAAGGGAGGGGAGAATCCGGGGAGGGGGCAACGTGATCTTCTTCTCCCACCCCAAACACGGCCGCGGCCCGCCCCCTGCTGGAGGAGGCGCTGGCTTCAGGATCGGCTGCAACCAGTCCCGACTCTCCACCGAAGGGACGCGCTCCAGGCGGGATGCTGGAGACCCCAGCTCTGGCTCCCGGAGAGGTGACCCATCTCCACGGCCCTTCCCTGGGTCCAGCCTCGCCCCTAAACTTGCCCCCATCCCCAGATCTTGGAAGGAGGGAATTTCACACCTGTGGCGACTTCCTGTCTTAAATACGAAGACCTGGGTTTGGGGGCCTTCAGGTCAGGGGCGAGCTCCACTTGGGCCTGTGCCAAGGTCGACCGCGCCCCTCCCCTAGCCCCGCCCACCGCACCTGCCCGCCCCTCAGACCACACCCGGGTCATCTCCAGCCCCACCACAGCCCGACATGGGCCCCGGGAGGGTGGAAGGGGACGGGGGTGCTTGTCTTCAACACACTGTGTGACCTTGGGCAAGTCACTTTACTTCTCCAAGCTTCAGTCCGTGAAGGTGTCGTTACTGTTATTATTATTAGTTGTATTACTGTCTCCACCACAGACTCCCAAACATAAGGCTTACGGCTCTGGGACGCACATCGTAAAGAAGGGCCTTCTCCCAGGGTACAAAGAGGCCCAGAGGCCCACAGCACACCCAAGATCACATGGCCTCATGTCCCCCACTGTTCTCAGAAGGAAAGCCCTTGTCCAGGCACCCTCAGACCTATTTGCACCCGAGGCCAAAACACCTGTTTCTGAGGCTGGTGGGGTGGGGGACCAGCCAGGCTCAGGAGGGGCCATGCAGGAGAGACCAGGTCCCTACTGGGCGGTGAGGGTGGGCCTGGACCCAGAGTTTGCTTTTTCACCCTGCCAGAAGCATGCCCTTGCTGCCCCCCTGGTTCACAGATGGGGAAACAAGATGGCCCACCTGGATCTGAATTTAGGCCTGAGGCCCTCCCTGCAGAGTGGGCTCCAGCGGCCCCTTACCCTCTCCTGAGCCATTCCGAGGCCATTTGGGCAGCTCCTGGGCCTAACCCTCTGCCACCCCCGGCCCAGGCCGCCCAGGCAGGAGCTCCCAGCCTGCCTGGTTGCTGACCCCCAGCCCACTGACCCCAGCCCTGGCCCTGGCGGGCAGGTGGACATTGCTCAACCTTCAGCATTATCTGCTGAGCTGGGGTGACCTCCGCCCTGGAGAGCTGGAGAAATGACATCTCTTGAGTGCCCTTGGGGGGTGGGGGGCAGGGAGGAACAGGATGAAACACTGGCCCAGCCTGCTGGCTTTCTAGGCCTTCCCAGCAGCCTCTGGGCCAGGGAGGGATCCAAGGCCCCAGGGCCACCCAGCCAGGCCTCCCAAGCTGCAAAATGGGACACTCAGGGCTGAGCTTGAGGGCCACTGCCTCCAGGAGGCCCTCCCTGCCCCACCTGCTGGTGAACTTCCTTCCCAGCCCTTATCTCCAGCCACCGTTATCCTAGTTGTTTTGTCTGCCTCAGTCCCACTCCAGACTAACCCCTCCATGAGTGCCAGCCCTCAAATATGGGAACTCCTGGATCAGGCATGCTCAAAATGTACCAGGGGACGAATGCATTTGCTGTTACCTCTGGACCAAGACCGCTGTTTCCCCAGCTCTGCCCAAGGCAGCTCCTCAGGGCTCAGCCCAAAGGTTACCTCCTCTGAGAAGGCCTCCCTGACCTCCCCATCGAAAGTCCTAGGCCCTTGATCACTCCTTTCGCATCCCCCTGCTTCATCTCCTTCACCATTCTCAATTACAATCAACATTATCTCACCTACGCATCTTGATTTCTGTTCCCACTGCCCTCTCCCATTGTCAGCTCCAACAGGGCCAGGATTTTTGTTTGTTTTATTCACTGCGGTTCCCCCAGTGCCTAGAACAGTGCCTGGTACACAGGAGGTGCTCAATAAATGGAGGAGGCTGAGAAGAAGGTGAGGTTCCCCCACCATTAGCTGGGCTGTGTGACCTCAGACAAGATGGCTCCCCTCTCTGAGCTTCAGCACCCACCCCCACCTCTCAGGACTCTGGGGAGATGCTGTGAGACCTGGGGAGTCTGCAGCTAATTTGTGTGTGTCCTCACACAATCTTTCACCCTCTCTGAGCCATATTTTAAGCTCTTTACATATATTAACTCATTTAATCCTCCCGATAATTGGTAGGAAGCAGGTACTATTATTATCTCCGCTTTATGAATGAGGAAACTGAGGCCCAGCAGAGCTAAGTGTGTCCCAGGTCACATTCAAGGGGTGGGAAGGATTAAAGTCTTTCCAGCCCGACCTCCCGCTTTGGGTTTGTAACAAATCATAACGGGTCTGGCCGCAGGAGCCCCATTTTCTAAATGGAAAAGCTGAGGCTCAGATAAGGGCAGTTGGGGTCACACAGCAAGTCAAGGGGCAACCCAGACCCTGGGAACTAGCCCCCAAGGACCCGACTCAGTCCCATTGGGGTCTTGCCCTTCTGACCTCACCTAACAAATACTGAGCCTTTTGCTTCCCACTCTGCCCTGGCCTGACAGTGAAATCAGTGGCCGTTCCCACCCCAGTGCCACCCTAGGTGTCCTGCAGGGAGGCTGCGTGCACGGGTGACGTAAGCCCTTGTTTTCACAAGGCTCGTTGCTCAACAGGCCCTGCCTGCTGCCCCACCATTAATGCCCAGCCTTTCCCCGAGGAGGGCGGTGATGTGAGCTGAACCACTATGGCCCAGAGGCCTGGAACACGCCCCAGCGGGCCTGCAGGCAGCAAGGGCCGAGAAACCAGGATCCACCTGACACCACCCACAGTGACTTCTCCCAGTTACCGTCTGGCATAGGTGTCTGTAGGAACCTGGGGCGGGGAAGGGTCTCAAAATGGCAGCCAGCAGCCCTATCCAACCCAGAGACGTGTTCAGCTTGACCCCATAGTGTTTTGCTCCAGATTTTTTGTTTGTTTTGTTCTTTAATGAATGTATTGCCAACATTTAAAAAGCAAGACACTTCACATCAAAATTCAAACTTCCAGCTTCTCTTGTAAGACCGGAAGCCGTGGGCCGGGACCACATGGCTAGGAGTGGTGGGCAGGAGCCTGGCGGGGACTGTGGAAGAACAGGCACTTCCTACCCAGATACATGCCCCTCCTCTGCCCCCAAACTGCTTTAAGAATTCCTTCTCCCAGTCTCTGCAGCTTTTCTTTAGCCCCATTTGCAGGAGGAAACCAAGGCACCTTGCCCAAAGGGAGTGCCATTGTTGCTTCCTTGACAGAGAGAGGTGAAAGGGCTTAGAAATCAGCCAGCAGGTCGAAAAATAAGGCTGAAGGGGGAACCAGCAGAGATGGTCCATGGAGATTGTCTCTAGAGGATTTGGAGTTGGGGGTTGCAAGGAAGGACTTTTGTTTCTGCTCTGTACCCTCCTGGCTGTGGCACCCTCTAGACCTCAATCCCTGGTCTATTAAATGCGGGTAATTATATCCCCTCTCTCTTGGGCGTCTGGGCCTACTGTTCCCCCTCACACTGACCCACCTCAACACATGAGAGTGAATTACCTCCCCTTAGCCCCACAGAGGGCCTGACCTCGCAAGTCATGATAACCTCACAAATCAGGCAGGTGGGAAACAGGCCCAGAGTGGGTTAGGACTTCCCCCACCCAGGATCACAGTGAACTGGTAGAAGAGCCAAACTTAAAAGCCAGATTTCCCCTGATTCCTATGTCCGAGATTTTTCCCACCATGCCTCCTCTTTGAGACCTCACTTTCCCCGTCTGCCGAATGGTACCTAGGTTAGATCCCCGAGGGCTGCCAGGTCCAGTGTCCTGGGATCCGGAATTTTGGAATCCTGGGATACCCTTGGTGCTGGCTAGTGAAACTTGCCTGAGCATATGCTGCCACCACGTGGCGAGCTCTGGGAATGCAGGAGTGATTTAAATGAATTTTTTTGATGGAGGACCTACTGGGTACCTTGCTTATGGGATATAGAGGTCAGCACTATGGATATAATAGATGCTCACAGGATAAGAGCAAGCCATCGCTGAAAGAAATAAAAATGTCCAACAAACAGACGAAAGGTACTCACTTTAATTTAGTCATTCATCAAATATTTTTTGGCACCTGAGCAACATGGTTAAAAATATTTAAAAGATGCATTCTCTTTGACTCACAATTCCATTTCTGGAAAATTTGCCTAAATAAACATTCATAAATGTGTGTAAAAAAAACATTTTTGGCACTTACTGTGGCTCATGCCCTAGACACATATTCATGAACAAGACAGAAGTGATTCCTGTTCTCATGAAGTTGATATTCCTCTTGGGGAAGACAAACAATAACCAAGATAAATGAGTCAACTATAAAAAATGTTGTATTCTGGTAAGCACCATAGAGAGAAACACAGCAGAGGAGGAGCATGGGGAGTGCTGGGGGATTTTATTTTAACTTTAGACTGGTCCAGGGAGGCCTCATTGAAGTGACAGGCGAGCAAAAACATGAATGCAGTGAGGGAGTGGGCCATGCAGATAGCAGCAGCGAGAAGAGCAAGTGCAGGAGCCCTGAGGTAGAAGCATGCCTGGCCCATGTAGTCGCTGTGGGTGGAGTACAGGGGAAGTAGCGGGAAATTATCTCACAGAAATAGTGGAGGCCATATCACACAAGGGTTTGTGGGCCACTGTAAAGACTGGGGCTTTTACTTTGGGTTAGTGGGAGCCATGGAGAGTTCTGAGCAGAGGAGGGACAGTATCTGACTTCGGTTCTAATGGAATCCCTCTGGCTGCCTATGACGGATGGACTGTCCTGGAGGCAAGGGCAGAAGCAGGGATCCCAGTGAGAAGGTAACTGGAGTCATGAAAGCAGATGACGGGGGACTCCACCAAGCCATGGAGGTGGTGAGAAATAGTCTGAATCTATCTTAAAAGTAGAACCTGGGACTTTCCTGGTGGTCCAGTGGTTAAGACAACACGCTCCCAATGCAGGGGGCCGGGGTTTGATTCCTGATCAGGGAACTAGATCCCGTATGCCACAACTAAGGATCCCGCATGTTGCAACGAAGATACTGCACGTGGCAACGAAGATCCCACGTACTGCAACTAAGACCCGGCGCAGCCAACAGCCAAATTAAATAAATATTTTTAAAATTTTAAAAGTAGAACCTTCAGGATTTGCTGATAGATCCAGTTACAGAACAACCACACAATGGACCACTCTATAGCCATTTAAAGTGACAAGGTATATGACACAAAAAGTACTAGCAACCAACAGGAAAAAAGGAGATATATTTGATACATTCAAAATTAAAAACTTCTGGGCAGTAAAGGACAAAATCAACAGAGTGGAAAGACAGCCTACAAGATAGGGGAAAATATTTGCAAGTCACATATCTAATAAGAGGTTAATATCCAGAAAATATAAAGAACTCCTACAACTCAACAACAGAAAGGGCTTCCGTAGTGGCGCAGTGGTTAAGAATCCGCCTGCCAATGCAGGGGACACGGGTTCGATCCCTGGTCTGGGAAGATCCCACATGCCGCAGAGCAACTAAGCCGTGTGCCACAGCTACTGAGCCTGTGCTCTAGAGCCCATGAGCCACAACTACTGAAGCCCGCGTGCATAGAGCCCGTGCTCCACAACAAGAGAAGCCACCTCAGTGAGAAGCCTGCACACTGCAATGAAGAGTAGCCCCTGCTCACCGCAACTAAAGAAAGCCTGCGCGCAGCAACAAAGACACAACACTGCCAAAAATAAATAAATAAGTTTATTAGGGAAAAAAAACAACAGAAAAACGACTCAATTAAAATTGGGCAAAGGCTTAGAAGTAGGCATTTCTCCAAAGAAGATACATGAATGGCCAATAAGCACACGAAAAGATGTTCACAATCACTAATTATTACGGAAATGCACAAAACCACAATGATAGACTACCTCATACCCACAAGGATGGCTACCGTCAAAAAAAAGAAAAACAGAAACAAAATAACAAGTGTTGGTGATGACATGGAGAAATTGGAACCCTTTTGCATTGTTGGTGGGAATGTCAAATGGTACAACCACTGTGAGAAACAGTAAGGCGGTTCCTCAAAAAATTAAAAATAGAATTACCATACAATCCAGCAATTCCACTTCTAGGCATATACCCAAAAGAACTGAAAGCAGAGTTTTGAAAATACATTTGTACAACTATGTTCATAGCAGCAATTATTCACAATAGCTAAAAGGTGGAAACAACACGTGTCCACTGATGTATGAATGGATAAACAAAATGTGGTCTATACATACAAGGGAATGTTATTCAGCCTTTAAAAGGAAAGAAGTTCTGACACAGGCTACAACATGGATGAACCTTGAGGACATTATGCTAAGTGAAATAAACCAGACACAAAAGGACAAATATTGTCTGATTCTACTTATACGAGGTACCTAGAGCAGTTAAACTCACAGAGATGGAAAGTAGAATGGTGGTTTCCAGGGGCTGGGGAGAGGGGAAAGGGCAGTTGTTTAATGGGTACAGAGTTTCAATTTGGGAGGATGAAAAGTCCTAGAGATGGATGGTGGTGATGGTTGCACAACGGTGTGAATACATAATACTTAATGTCAGTGAACTGTAGTTAAGATGGTAAATTTTTTTGAACTTTTTTTAATTGCCGATTGATTTTAACTGTTTACTTAGTAACATTTTTAGGTTACAGAAGAGTTGTAAAGACAATACAGCATTCCCATAAAGTCTTTGTGCAGCCTCCTCTAATAATAGCATCTTACATAAACATGATACATTTATGAAAACTATTGGATTATAAGATGGTAAGTTTTACAGAGCTACTATATGATCCAGCAATCTCACTCCTGGACTTGTATCTGGAAAAGACAAAAACTCAATTCAAAAAGATACATGCACCCCAATGTTCACAGCAGCACTATTTACAATAGCCAAGATATGGAAGCAACCTAAATATCTATCGATAGATGAATGGATAAAGAAGATGTGGCATATATATATATATGAATATTAGTCAGAAAACAAAAGAATGAAATAATGCCATTTGCAGCAACATGGATGGACCTAGAGAATATTATACTTAGTGAAGTAAGTCAGACAGAGAAAGACAAATACTATATGATATCACTTATATGTGGAATCTAAAAAATAATATAAATAAATCTATATACAAAACAGAAACAGACTCACAGACATAGAAAACAAACTTATGGTTACCAAAGGGGAAAGAGAGGGGGAGAAGGATAAGTTAGGAGTATGGGATTGACAGATACAAACTACTATACATAAAATAGATAAGCAACAGGATTTACTGTACAGCACAGGGAACTATATTCAACATCTTGTAATAACCTATAATGGAAAATAACCTGAAAAAATATATATATGTATATATAAAACTGAATCACTTTCTTCACTGTATACCTGAAACTAACACAATATAGTAAATCAACTATACTTCAGGGACTTCCTTGGTAGTGCAGTGGTTAAGAATCCACCTGCCAATGCAGGGGACACAGGTTCAATCCCTGGTCCAGGAACTGGTCCGGAGCAACTAAGCCGGTGCGCCACAACTACTGAGCCTGCGCTCTAGAACCCATGCGCCGCAACTACTGAGCCCACGCACCCTAGAGCCCACAAGCCAAAACTACTGAGCCCACACGTCACATCTACTGAGCCCACACGTCACATCTACTGAAGCCTGTGCACCTAGAGCCCATGCTCTGCAATAAGAGAAGCCGCCACAATGAGAAGAGTAGCCCCCGCTCACCACAACTAGAGAAAGCCCGCGCGCAGCAACGAAGACCAACACAGCCAAAAAATAATAATAATAAATTAATTTTTAAAAAGAATAACGTCATCTTAAAAATATATATATATACTTCAATTTTTTTCACTGGTAAATTTTATGCTATGTGAATTTTACCACAATTTTTTTTAAAGGACAAGGTAGATCTTCATATGTCAGCATGGAGAGATGCCCAGTGGCATTGTGAGGTCAAAGAAAGGCATGGCAGAGCAGTATCCTGATAGAATCATGTTTGTCTTGAAAACCTTCGCCATTAGCTAAAAAAAGTTTTAATTGTGAATTCACACAGTGTTGATGAAGGTTCGGGGAAGCTAGCACACTTACACACTTTTAGTGGCTTTGCAAAGTGGTTCAACCTCTCGTACTTTGACCACAGCTATCAAAATGGGAAACATCATTGGGCCAGAAATGCTGGGCACTTATACTACAAAGACACTCACACCTGCACAAGCACAATGAACACTGCAATAGCAAATCTTGTGACATAACATCAGGGGCTGGTTGTTTCCAGGAACTACTCTCCAGCTGCCAAAAAGAATGGGGCAGGGGCTTCCCTGGTGGTCCAGCAGTTAAGACTCCACACTCCCGATGCAGGGGACCCGGGTTCGATCCCTGGTCAGGGAACTAGAGCCCGCATGCCGCAACTAAGAGCCCGCGTGCCGCAACTAAAAATCCCACATGCCGCAACTAAGACCCAGGGCAGCCAAATAAATATATAAATATTTAAAAAGAATGGGGCAGCTCTACGGGAGAGGATCCAGACCAGCACTGTCCCGCAGGACTTTCTGGGATGACCAGCATATTCCACATCTGTGCTGTGCCATGTGGGAGCTGCCAGCCACATGAGGCCACTGAGCACTTGAGATGTGGCTCATGTGACTCAGGAACTGAATTGTTTACTTCATTCAATTTCAATTAAATTTAAGTAGCCTCCTGTGGCTAGTGATGACTGTATTGAACCGCACACATCTGGGACCATCTCCAAGGTCTATCGTTAAGAGGAAAAGGCCAAGTGCAGGCCAGGATGTGTGGTGTGCAAACCCCACATAAATGAGGGGAGATACGGAAATGTCCTCGTGTGTTTTATGAGGATGTAGTCTCCTACTGCAAGAGCCATAAGAAACTGGCAGCACTGGCAGTGTAGAGTTCAGGGTGCTCGGAACGTTGTGTAATAACACACCCCAAAACTTAGCGGCTAACAACAACCCCCATTTTGTTTGCTCATGATCCTGCGAGTCAGGAATTGGGACAGGGCACGAGGGGACAGCTTGTCTCTGCTCCAGGGCTGGCTGCAGGCTGGAACATCCAAGGTGACTTCTCCATTCCCATGTGCGGCACCTCAGCTAGGCTGGCCTGAAGAGCTGATAGTTGCTGGAGCACGTCTGCCAGTGAGTTCTTCGTTCCCCAGTTCTCCATTATGTAGTTTCTCCCTTCACGTGTGGCCTCTGCGTGTGTGTTATTGTCATGTGGCCCCTGCATGTGGTCCAAGCTGTCTCTGCTGGAGTTCTCTCCTGTGGCCCCTCCAGGCAGCCTCTCCTCATGGTCTCCCCATCACAGTAGCTGCACTCCTTACACAGCAGCCGGCTTCCCCCATGGCACAGAAGTGAAAGCTGCTAGGCCTTCTTAGGCTGAAGCCCCAAACTGGCTCGCCACCATTTCTGTCACGTTCTACTGGAAAGGCCAGATGCAAGGGCTGGGGACTGCACAAGGGCATGCCTACCAGGAGGCTGGTTCACTGGGAGCCCCTAGAAGAAGTCCACTGCAGGAGGAGACCCACCTCCTTTTCTAACTTTAAAATGTTCACCATGGGTATGTATTACCTTATTACCATTTGTTGGAGCTTAGAAAGCCATGCATGGCATGGTCCTGCCTCCACGCCTTTGCTCCTGCTGTCCCCTCTGCCTCTACACCCTTCCCTCCCACCTCCAGCTGAGAAACGCCCTGAGAAACTTTCCCTGAATGCCCAAGTCAAATTACTCTCCACTTCCTCTGTGCTCCCTACACCTGGTGACCCTAGGATCTTATTCTGCCCCGGCTCCCGGCTGGAGTTAGTTTTGTGTAATCTCCCTCTCCTTGGAGCCCCTCAAGGTCAGCCCAATATAGGTCACCTCTTTACACACACACACACACACAGAGGACTCATGCAGGTGCTGAGGAGGTGCTCAGTGATTTGGGGGCACAACCCAGGAAAATACACACTAGCCTGACCCACAATCTCCCCACCTGGCTGGGCGCAATGCTGGCATCTCTGGTTGCATTTGTCTAGAGTCACCGACAGGTGACGACAGAGCCCAACCTCCAACCTCTGCAGCTGCTATGAGTAGAGAAAGCAGGTGTAGGTGGTGAACTTGAGAGGTCAGACACCCCAGGGCAGGAAGCTCCAGGCCCAGCTTTGAAGAGAAATTTCCCATCCTTATTGCCCAACCCCCTCCTCCTCAACTTCAAAATTTGCTTCCCCCTCAAGCAATTGACTTTAATCATAGGTGTGACAACCATTCATAGGTGCAGCGACCTGGTTACCTCTAAAATCTTGTGCCAAGTGAAAAGCACCAGACACAAAAGATCACTTATATCAGTATGGACTCATGGATTTTACTTTCTTCCAGGGGTTATAAATCCATCATTACCATTATTTGTTCTGATGCTCAGATTGGCCCTGATTTGCCTAGTGTCAGCCCCTTTCAGCTGGCTCCTGTGTCCTTTTATCACGTCCCCATCATTCTTGGAGCATGTCCTTATTTTCTGACACAACAAGATGTTCCAGGCTCAACTTCTACTTTTCTTACCCCAGCCCTCGTTCCTTTCAGTGGCGAAAATCTGGGTGCTGTCCAACATTAATCGTTACCAATCTAATAGGTGTAAAGTGATAGCCCCTGGTTGTTTGCATTCGCATTTCCTATTACTAGTGAGTCTGAGCCTTCCTCCCATGCTTGTGGTTTCCTCTTCTGTAAATTGCTCTTCACGTCCATTGCCCTTTTTCCATTGGGGCTGCTGTCTTTTCTGTTGTTTGCAGGAGTTTCTCATACATTCTAAGCACTGCAGTCTTAGACACTGCAATGTCTTCACACTTAACATCTGCCTATTAACTTTGTCTATAGGGTCCTTTGGTCAGAATTCCTTCATTTTGATATAATCAAAATGGTTTGTTTTTTTTTTTTTTGCTTTTTATACATTTGTGCTTTTTTATTGTGGTAAAAAATAGATAACATAAAATTTACCATTTTAGTTACTTTAAGGGTACAATTCAGTGGCGTTAAATACATTCACCATGTTGTGCAACCATCACCACTGTCCACATCCAGAAATTTTTCATCATCCCAAACAGAAACCCTGTTCCCATTAAACAGTAATCCTCCTTCCATCCTCTTCCCCACAGCCTCTGGAAACCTCTAATTTGCTTTCTATCTCTATGAATTTGCTCAGGTATAAGTGAAATCATAGAATATTTTTCCTTTTGTGACTGGCTTATTCCCCTTAGCATAATATTTTCAAGGTCCATCCATATTGTAGCACATGTCAAAATTTCATTTCTTTTTTTCTAAATTTATTTATTTTGGGCTGCATTGGGTCTTCGTTGCTGCGCACAGGCTTTCTCTAGTTGTGGCGAGCGGGGGCTACTCTGTTGCGGTGCGCGAGCTTCCCACTGAGGTGGCTTCTTTTGTTGTGGAGCACGGGCTCTAGGTGCGCAGCCTCAGTAGTTGTGGTGTGCGGGCTCAGTAGTTGTGGCTCGCGGGCTCTAGAGCGCAGGCTCAGTAGCTGTGGCGCACGGGTTTAGTTGCTCCACAGCATGTGGGATCTTCCTGGACCAGGGCTCAAACCCGTGTCCCCTGCAATTGGCAGGTGGATTCTTAACCACTGCGCCACCAGGGAAGTCCAAAATTTCATTTCTTTTCATGGCTGAATAGCATTCCATCGTGTATATATAACTTCTACTAATTTTTATAATTTTGCACCTCATGTGAAGCCTTTAATCCATCTAGAATCCGCCTTTGTGGATCTCTCACTGGCCGATGGAAGTCAGCTGACCTGGAGCCTGGGAAATGCAGCCTGCAGAGGCCAGCCCCTCTGTAACTCAGAACAGAACCAGGGAAGGGCAGAACAAGCATCTGAGGGCAAGGAGGACCAGTCCCTCCCAAAAATTCATTATGAATTAAAGATCCAGTTTATTTGGGGCCACTTTCCCAACACCATCTTCTGAACAGTCTCTCCAGGGCGGCGGGGCTGCCGTTCTTGTGTTGTTACTTCTCAGGTATCCACAGACTACTCCACCGTCACTGCTCTGCCTCGCTGGTCTGTCTGTCCTTGCACCAGCACCCACACAGCTTCTACTATAATGGCATACGTCTTTCAACTGCTGATGGGGAAGCCCCCTCTTTACTCTTCTTTTCTAAGGTTGTGGCTAAGTCCTTTCCACGCCACATTCTCATCAAATCCTCAAAACAGCCCCGTGTCAAGGGGTACAATCCTTATCCTCACAGGACAGGTGAGGAAACCGAGGCCTCAGGGAGGGAAAGTGACTTGATTAAGTTTACAGAGCTGACAAATGGCAGAACTAGGACGAAGCAAGGCGTATCTGACTCTAGGGCTGCCCTTTGATCCCCAGCACCCATTTGCAGTCTGCCAGGCTCTTATCTGTAAGAAGGGGGAAAGGGCTGGAAAGGCCTGCTGGGCTGGCCACTGGCCAGTTTGCTTGCATATCAGGAAGGGAAAGCACTCATATCAGGAAAGGAAACCACTGAGCATTTAAACAGAGAGACTTTCCAACAGGGAATTGGTTACAAAGATGATGCAGGAGCCCAGAAGCCAACCAAGCAATTGTGAAGAATCTCAGAATCCGCAGCAGCAGAGTCACTGCCACTGCTAAGCTGGAGGGCCTGAGGGAGGAAGCGACACTACAGTAGCCCGGGGCCTGTGGTCACTCAGCAAAGCGGCAAACACAGTGGACTGTCCTGTGGGAGTTGGAGCCGTGGAGAAGACTCATTTGCTGATGGAGATGCAGCCCAAGGTGTAAGGAGACAGGGAAAAATACTTCTCCCTTCCTCAAACCTCCAGTCTCCCACCAGGATCTCTCACTGGCCGATGGAAGTCAGCTGACCTGGAGCCTAGGAAATGCAGCCTGCAGAGGCCAGCCCCTCTGCGACTCAGAACAGAACTAGGGAAGGGCAGAACAAGCATCTGAGGGCAAGGAGGACCGGTACCTCCCCAAGAGGACCTCCCTTCCTGGTCCCAGTTCCCACCAGGCAGTCCCCACCATGGTTCCAGCCCTGGCTTCTTGGATCTAGTGATACCACATCCTCCTGTCCCTCTGACCTCCCACTGTAGCTCATCCTGGGGTGCCTCCTCCTGCCCTTTTGGCATCTCAGCTCTTCCATCATCTGTATAAGCAATTCCTTGTATTTCATCTTCTGTTTGAAATGCCTAGAGTGGTCTCCATTTTCCAGACTGGATCCTCGCTAATACAGCCATGCCGTAATTCAGAGAATGGCCACAGTGCTACACGCTAAGTCTGTGGACTGACTGAGTAAAGAACCAGGGGGGAGGGCAGAGATTAGGTGTGCTGAGTCCCCAAGGCAGGGCCGATCCCAGGCACAGTGTGGACCAAGCTGCAGAGGAACCACAGCAATCCCAAGGCTGACTCTGGGTCTACACAGATGCTGGGGATTCCCAAACCAGGACCCAGGCACAGCTGAGAGGCTCCATGTGGTTCTGGCCAAGGAAGTCAGCTTCTATTAAGGGCCTCCTGTGTGCCTGTCTGTATTCATATATCACCCCATGTTAGTTTCTAGGGCTGCCATAACTAAGTACCACAGACTGCGTGGCTTAAACCACAGACATTTATTTTCTCACAGTTCTGGAGGCTGGAAGTCTGAGATCAAGGTGTCTGCAGGGTTGTTTTCTTCCGAGGCCTCTCTCTCAGCTCAGAGATGGCCGTCTTCTCCCTGTGTCCTCATACCCTCTTTGCTCTGTGCATCTGTGTGTCCTAATCCCCTCTTCTTATAAGGACACCAGTCATATTGGATTAGGACCCACCCTGGTGACCTTGTTTTAATTTAATCATCGCTTTGAAGACTCATCTCCAAATACAGTCACACTTTGAGATGCTGGGGGCCAAGACTTCAACATATGACTGGAGGGGGTGAGCACAATTCAGCCTATGATAACCCCCAATCTCACAACGTGGACATTATCAGCCCTGTTTTCCAAATGAGGAAATGGAGGCCCAGACAGTGATTTGTCCAAGGCCACCCAGAGCTGGGTCAACTCAGGTCCAGGCTCTTCACCTGTCAGGCCCCAAAAAATCTTCTCTCACTCTCTGTGATTTCCTCAGACCCTGGGAAATGGATTCCAGTCTTCCCTTTAATTCTTTTCCTTTGTGTCATAAGACAGTGATCCACCATGTATTGAGCATGTACTATGGACCAGGCTCTTCCATTGGCATTTGGTATGTTTTCTAAATACACAAGATGCCTCTTCTTCAAGCCTCTGCTCAAACCTCCTCAGGGACGCCCCCCCTCCCCGAGCCCCTTATTTGTAACAGTGCCTCCACCCACACAGATCCATCTCCTGCTTTATTTCCCTTTACAGAGTTATCAGTACCTGAAAATATCTTATATGTGTGTTTATTTTTTTAGTCTTCCCCCAACGAGACTCTATGAGGGCAGGACTCAGGTCTTGGTGTATCCCTAGTGCCGCGATGAGATTCATTATAGGTGCTTAATGTTAGTTCAATAAATAATCAAATGAAAAAAAATAATTAAACAAATGAATGCTCTCGTCAAATCCTCACCAGACATCTGTATGATGAGGGCCCTGGGATCATCATTTTATTAAAGAAACTAAGCCTCAGAGAAAGTCCCAAGCTCACCCAGCTAGTAGATAGTGAAGCTGGAATTTGAACCCAGGTCTGTATTCTCAACCTCCACATCCAGGCCCATCTCCTTGCCTTGGCCTTCCTTCTAAATCTCTCCCTGCTCTGTGGCTTCCCAAATGACCCTCACAGCTACCCTGAACCTCTTGTTCTGGAAATTCCAATTCCTCACTGAGCTGGGCTGCAGTATCATTTTGTGCCAGCAGATGTCACCAGAGAATTCCTCATGGCACAATCAGCTGTCCAGCACTCCAGAGGATGAACCTGCCAGAGTTTATTCAATCACCTTTAAGGATATTTCCAAGTTTTTGCTCCACAAACCAGTCTGAAGCTACATCCTTGCACCTGTGTTCATGGGCTATGGGGTACGAATTTCTCTGGGAATGGATTCCTAGAAATGGAATTCCAGAGAGCAATGAACATCTTTAAATTGCATAGATTCCATGAACTTGCTAGCCTGGTTTACAACCCAGGAGTGTGGGGCCCAGAGAGGGCATGTGGCTTACCCAGGGGCATACAGCAAGCTAGTACAAGGCCAGGTTTGAAACTGGCTCCACTGGCCATGAATTTTTCCATGCACTTGGAAGATACTTCCACCTAGGCTGAAGTGCCGTCTTTGTGCATTTTTTACATGTTTGTGGGGCTGGATCTGATTACTCCTTCTGTCATTCAATCACCTACTTGTTCATTTAACAAATGCATTGGTGAGATACAGGCTCAATGCTGTAAGAATGGCTCAAATAACAAATGTCTACAAGACAAGAAAATAGTTTACTTTCCTCTCTCACATCAATCTGAATGAAAGCAGACTTGGATGGTGGCTTTATGGTATCAGGGACCCAGACTCTTTTCTGTCTTATAGCTCTTCCATCTTCAACCAGCAGTTTCCATCTCATGGTCCAAGATGGCTGCTCTAGCATTGCCATCACATCTACATTCCTGCCAGTGGGTAGTAGAGAAAAGGAAGTAGAAGTCAACTTCTTTAAGGGCACAAACCAGATGTTTTGTGCCACTTCCACTCTCATCCTATTGGCTGGAATTAGTCATATGTCCTATATTGCTGCAAGGGAGGCTGGGAACAGTAGTCATTAGGTAACATAGCTGGGCAGCCATCATATTTTCTTCTAAAACTCGGTGATCTATTACCAATGAATATACTGTCCAGTTTCTGACGCTCATACATTTTCTGGGCACCTACTATGTGTGGGAGAAGGTGCAGCAGACCGGAAATAGCACAAACTTTGGAATTTGACTCGTCTTGGGTTTGAATCCCAATTTTGCCTTTCCCAGCTGTGTGTCATGATCTCTCTGAGCCTCAGTTTCCTCATTTAAAAAATGGAGACAGAAGGGACTTCCCTGGTGGTCCAGTGGTTAAGAATCTGCCTGCCAATGCAGGGGACACGGGTTCGAGCCCTGGTCCAGGAAGATCCCACATGCCACGGAGCAACTAAGCCCATGTGCCACAACTACTGAGTCTGTGCTCTAGAGCCCACGAGCCACAACTACTGAGCCCGCATGCCACAACTACTGAAGCCCGCATGCCTAGAGCCCATGCTCCACAACAAGAGAAGCCACCACAACGAGAAACCCGTGTGCCGCAATGAAGAGTAGCCCCCGCTCGCTGCAACTAGAGAAGGCCCATGCGCAGCAATGAAGACCCAACACAGGCAAAAATAAATAAATAAACAAATAAATAATTTTAAAAAAAGAAAAGAAATGGCAGCTGCTTTTAAAATGAGCCATACCCTGAGCCACACTCCCAAGGGCCAGAGGTGACTCAGCAGAGGCCCTGCCCTCGATTCCAGTGGAAAGACATTCCAGGGCAGCCTTCTGTCGATAAAAGCTCAGAGACATGTCTGTGCATAATCCCAACGCATCAATCATGCATGAGTCAGAGCAGTTATGCCCATAAGTCATAAAGCAGCAGCTGGGCCCAGGATTCTTGGCATCCTTCCAAGCCCATCTCCCCAACCCCATTTTACAGAGGAGCAAACAGAGCCAAAGGAAGCGCTGCGAGCACAGCATGACTACACTGTTTTATTTTATCAGTCTCCTCCTAATTGGGCATGGGGGTCGGTTCCACTTTGGAGCCATCGTAAACAGACTTGGCTGGGTCTCCCTATGCCTATAGGAGCAGGGTTTTCCGGGATAGCTGGGGAAAAAGAATCGCTGGGGTGAATTGTGGATCCAGGGAGTGCTCCAACTGCAACAGAGGGAGGCGTCTCTCCCCAATTTACTTATAGGTCACAGTTTTTCAACCTCAGCATACTGACATTTTGGGGCAGAGAATTCTCTGCTGGCGGGGGCTGTTCTGTGCCTGGTAGGATGTTTGGCAGCATTCCTGGCATCTACCCACAAGATGCCAGTAGCATATCACCACCCCCAGTTGTGACAACCACAAATGCCTCTAGACATTGCCAAATGTCCCCTGGGGGGCAAAATCATTCCCAGTTGAGAATCACTGCTCTCAGTGCACAGAGCCCGTGGCAGGGTTTATAAGCACAGATTCTTTAAGCAGATTTATAGATGTTATTGATTTTCTTCTCTTCGGACAGGTGCATGCGTTTTATCTCTTTGGAAGGGGTCCATGACTTTGGTAGTCACTGGTTTAAGAATAAAGATTTCAGGGACTTCCCTGGTGGCACAGTGGTTAAGAATCCTCCTGCCAATGCAGGGGACGTGGGTTCAAGCCCTGGTCCAGTAAGACCCCACATGCCGCGGAGCAACTAAGCCGTGTGCCACAACTACTTAGCCTGCACTCTAGAGCCCACAAGCCACAACTACTGAGCCTGCGAGCCACAACTACTGAGCCCGCATGCCTAGAGCCCATGCTCTACAACAAGAAAAGCCACAGCAATGAGAAGCCTGTGCACCACAATGAAGAGTAGCCCCCGCTCGCCACAACTAGAGAAAGCCCACGCACAGCAACGAAGACCCAACGCAGACAAAAATAAATTAATTAATAACAAAAATAATTAAGTTAAAAAAGATTATTAAAAAAAGAATAAGGATTTCAGGTTATTATTGGGATAATTAGTGGGATTTGAATATGGGGAATAAGAATGATATTATAACATTGTATCAGCATTTAATTTCCTGGTTTTGAAAACTATACAGTGGTCATGTAAGAGAATGTCCTTGTTTTTAGGAGATGCACACTAAAGTAATTAGAAGTCAAAGGACATTGTATCTTTTTTTGTGTAACTGACTCTCAAATGGTTCCGAAAAATTACACACACAGAGAAAAAGAATGATAAATCAAATGTAGCAAAATATTGACAACTGGGGGATCTGAGTGAAGGAGATATATGGAAAGTTGCTGTACTATTAGAAATTATTATTTTAAAAGGGTTTTTAGAAATCACCATCTAGTTTTTAAAACATGGTTTTAATCTGTTATTCCCCCTGCTCCCAAGAAAAAAGTGCATGATTGTGCCCAGGAGCTGGGACCCATTCAGGTCATAGTCCCAAGAATCTCCCAGAAAGGGTTCTCTTTGCTTTTATTTGGGTCTGTAAAATGCCCAGAAAGAAGTTCCACCCAGCATTAACAGTGGTTAGTAATGGCCCCTACCTAGCCCCAGTTTTGTTCAAATGTCCACGCCTCCCCCAGGAGCCCAGTTGGCTCAGGAAAGTGACCCCATCCCCAGATACTTAGAAGGGCCTGAGGGGTCGAAAGGGAACCTTTTCCCCCTGCTAGTGACTGGTCCAGGAACGGGCATGTGATGCAAGGGAGCCAATGAGGAACAAGGAGCCTCCAGGCTGCTTTTTTACTTGTTTTGATGAATAAAATGAACGAAGTGACTTATGAGACATCTGACCCTAGCACTCTTGGATGCTGCCCTGATAACACCATGTGAAGAAGCCCATCTAGCCTTCTGAAAGATGAGAAGCCACAAACAGAACTGAGATGCCCCAGCCAACAACCAGCACACACTGCTGGATGTATGAATGAGCACAGCTGGAAGCTGAATGAAGCTGCAAGAGTGAGACCAGGTGAAACCAGCAGTGGAACCACTAGCCAATCCACAGAGTTGTAAGGAGTAATAATCAACATGGTTTTAAGCAACTGTTTGGGGATGATGTGAAGATTCGGTGAGGTTATGACATGACACAGAAAGTGTTCAAACAGATGCTGGTCATTATTGCTGACCACGTATTACTGTTCTCATCCCCATGCCGATCACCCCCTCTGTTTTCCTCCACCTAATGAAGCTCTCCCTATCATCCTCCACCCATCTCTTACCCTGCTTCATTTCTCCACATCACCTGTCCCTACCTGACATTAGATTATCTTTTTACCTGTTTATTGTCTGTCTCTCTTGCAACTGGGAGGGTAGGGACCACTGCTGTATGGCCAGCACCTTACACAGCATCCGGCCCACAGCAGGTCTCAGTAAAGATTTGGTGAATAAGTGAATGGAGCAATCCTGATCAACATGATTTGAGGCAAGTCATGGGGGGCTCCATCCCCCAACACTGTGACACCTTGGGGTGTCCAGGTCGGGCAGCTTTGCAGCCTGCGTCTCAGAGCTAGCAGGAACTGGAGAACAGAGACCTGAAGGAGAGTCCGGGGCCAGCCACCTGACTCTCTGGGGAGCTCATGCACCAGGAAGCAGGTACAGTGATGGCAAAGGCCCAGCTGTGGATGACAGCGCGAGATGTCAGGAGACAAGGCTGGAGAGTCAGCAAGGCCTCGACTGTCAGGTGAGGGTGTGGATCTCACCCCACCGCCCCCATAGTCAAGTGTAACAAACGTTTCTGCAGGGTATCCTGCCTGGCAGGTACCCCACCTCTCACTGTGCTCACTGTGAACCTTACAACAAGCCTATGCAGTGCTGTTCTTTCCATTTCACGGAAGGAAAATAGACCCACAGAGGCTCAGAAACACAGCTGTGAGACTCTAAGCTTCAAAGGCCGGGCTCCTTCCACTGCCCATTGCTGCCCTTGGCCTTTGCCCCCATCTTAGGTGTGTAATTCTGCCTCTTCCCTCCCTTCTGACTTTGCTCTAACTTGATGACCAAAATTATATGTCATTCTCTAGGCCAGAAAAACTACTTGAAGCCATTGGACATCTCAGCTTGGGACGTCCAACCTGCACCTTACACGCAGCATGCCCAAAACAGAACTCCTGGTCTCCCCCGCTCCCCAAACCTGCTCCCACCTTCTTCACCAGCTCAGTCAATGGCGCCTCCATCCTTCCAGTGGTTCAGGCTAGAAACCTGAGAGTCATCCTCGACTTCTCTCTCCCTCACCCCACATGCCATCAACCAGCAAGTCCTGGCCACGCCACCCTCAAAATGCAACCAGAATCCACCACTTCTCCCACCTCCACAATCACCCTGGTCTGACCCTCCATCCCCTCCTACCTGGACTATTGCAGTCACCTCCTCTCTGGTCTCCCGCTTCTGGACGGTCTCTGAGTCCACCTCTCACATGCAGCCCGAGGATCCTATTAAGATATAAAGTCAAGGTCACTGTACAATTCTTTACCAGAATTGCCCAATAGAACTTTCTGCGAAGGTGGAAATGTTCTAAATCTGCACTAATTCATTACCCACCAGCCACATGTGACTCTATTGAGCACTTGAAATGTGCAGAGTATAACTGAAAGACCGAAATGTTAATTTTACTTACTTTATTAGCTACACTCTGTTGGCAAGACTGTGGGAAACAGGCACTCTTGAACACAGATGATGGTGGGAGTATAAATTAGAATATGATTCTAATGGCTACCTACCGACCGATAGGTTTATCTATATCTAGCAAAATGACAAAGCAGTTAACATTTGTCAAAACAACCCCACTTCAGGAGTCCAACACATCTACCTTCACATGCAAAAATGACATTAAGTAAACCATCTATAACATCCAAAGACAGGAAATGACCCAAGTGTCCATCAATAAACAGCTAGTTAAATGAATTATGGTCCAGCCACACAGTGGAATACAATGAAGTTATAAAAAATGAATGAGGAAATAATGACCCCCTAAAGCACAAAGAAAAAAATAAATTAGACTTCATCAAAAGTAAAAACATTTTTGTGCATCAAAGGACACTATCAAGAAAGTGAAGACCACCAACAGAATGAGAGAAAATATTTGCAAACTATGTCTCTGATAAGGGTCTAGTGTCCAGAATATATCAAGAACTTTTACAATTCAACAATAAAAAGACAACCCAATTGTTAAATGGGCAAAGGATTTGAATAAATTTGGATTTATTTCTCCAAAGATATATACAAATGGCCAATAAGCACATGAAAAGATGCTCAACATCACTAGTCATTAGGGAAATGTAAATCAAAACCACAGTGAGATACCAGTTCATATCCATTAGGATGGTTACAACCAAAAACAGAAAATAACAAATGTTGGCGAGGAGGTAGAACAACTGGACCACTCACACATTGCTGGTGGGGATGTAGACTAGTACACCTGCCATGGAGAACAGTTTGGCATTCCTCAAAAAGTTAGTTACCATTTGACCCAGCAATTCCACTTCTAGGCATATACCCAAGAGAAATAAAAACATATGTCCACACAAAAATCTGTACATGAATGTTCATGGCAGCACTATTTATTATAACAGCCAAAGGTGGAAACAACCCAAATGTTCATCAACTGAATGTGTAAACAAAACGAAGACTATTCATCCAATGGAATGTTGATGGCCATAAAAAGGAATGAAGTCCTACAAAATGAATGAACCTTGAAAAAATTATGCAGTGAAAGACCAAAAAAGGCCACATATTGTATGATTCCATTATATTATATGATTCCATTATATTATATGAATATATATATTTTTTTACTTTCAAAGCATGTGAATGTCCTACATATTAAAAATAAAATTATTTTCTTAAATATAAATCAGGTTATGTAATTCCTCTATTCAAAACCTTAGAATTCCCCAGCAGTCCAGTGGTTAGGACTCCATGCTTTCACTACTGAGGGCGCGGGTTTGATCCTTGGTCGGGGAACTAGGATCCTGCAAGCTGCTCAGTGCGGCCAAAAACAAAAATTAAAAGGGAATTCCCTGGCGGTCAGTGGTTAGGGCTCTGTGCTTCCACTGCAAAGGGCATGGGTTCGATCCCTGGTCGGGGAACTAAGATCCCGCATGCTGTGCAGCATGGCCGAAAAAAACCACAAACAAACCTTAGAGAGAAGAGATTTCTCAGTTCATTTTAAGTAAAAACCAAAACCCTCTATATCCTTTCAAGACCCTACCCTATCTGCCCCGCTCCCTTCCTCTCTGATGTCACCTCTCACCTCCCCCTCTCTCACCTACTTCATGTCTCACTGGCCAACGTGCTGTTCCTGGACCTGGCAAGCATGTTCCTGCCTCAGGACCTTTGCACTTGCTGTTCCCTTGGCTTGGAACAATTTGCCCCCAGATATTTGCATAGCTGGCTCCATCTCCTTTACGTCTTGGCTCAAATGTCACTTTCTTGAACAGGCCTCCCCTGACTCACACCGTCACCTCCCAGGAGACTCTGTCATGTTCCCTGCTGTTTCCCTAGAACAACCTGGGCCAGATTGGTGCTTAATAAATGTGTTCAATGAATGAATGACCTGTTTGTCCATCACCCATCTTGTGCTGGCCACTAGGGCATCTTCAGACACCAGCAGTAACCAGCCCATCTCAGCCTGCTTGGAGGTCTGGTACACATGCAGAGAGCTTAGAAAGGTGTCTCCCTGAAATCTGAAATCCAGCCCTCACCAAGGCAAGCCACCTTAATCTCCTGGATTGAAAAATTGAACTAAGCTAAAAATAAGGCAAGGCCAGCCAGTTTTGCCAGAATTCACCAGGATTTGGGCTGCAACCTGTCCCTGCCATGGAAGCACACTTTTCTTTCCTGAAGGTATAGAAGGAAACAGGGAAGGAGCATGGGCCTGGCTGGGGATGGTGGCCTCCCAGGGCATGAACACCCAGGAAACACACCTGGGATGACCGGCTTTTCCTAGCAGCAGAAGAATCCAGGGCTGAAAACCTCAGAGAACCAGAACAAGGGTGGAGCCTCCGAAAGACATTCCAGAAGGGTTCTCACCTCCCCACCCTGCTCCCCTGGGCACCTCTTGGGTCCTTCCACGGCCTCTAAAACAGCTCCCATTTGGTGACACCAGACAGAATTTATGTGAGCAGTTACTGTGTACTTTGTAGTCAGCTTGACCGGTCATTTACCTGCTGAGGAAGTAAAGTCATTTGGCTGAGACTTAATTCATTCATCAGGCATTTACTGAGCCCTACGCTGATCCAGACATGGAGGTTCAGCTGTGAAGCAAGCAAGTCCCAGCCCTCAGGAGCTTGCTTTCCGGTGGCGGAGACACGAACAGTAAGTTCACTGCCTACGACAAGCACTGAGAAGACGGGGTGATGTCGCAGTGACTGGAGGAGTGGGCACCTCTCGGCGACGTGGTGAGAGGGGGGGCCTCTGAGGAGGCAACACCACTCGTTATCATGAGTAAAAATATGTTGCGGTCTAGCTTGGCAGGGCGCCTAACATATTAAGCGCTCACCAAATCTTACAGTGACTCTCATCAGTCTACTGTCCTCTCCCTCAAGAGAACAGGCGCTCCCGGGCACACAGCACGAGCTGTCACACAGTAGGGGTACGCTCGGTCCTCGTAACCTCTGCACGCGGTAGGGCTCAGAAGTCGGTCCAGTGTGAATCGGCCCCAGCCAGGGACACTGTTCAAAGTGCCCACCAAGCCCTGGCTCCCCCGCCCCGCCCAGGCGC
The DNA here is from genome assembly GCF_011762595.2 of Tursiops truncatus. Lineage (NCBI taxonomy): Eukaryota > Metazoa > Chordata > Mammalia > Artiodactyla > Delphinidae > Tursiops > Tursiops truncatus. The sequence goes on along the minus strand of NC_047048.1, from coordinate 75,098,784 downwards.
CCTCCACTCGAGTTCCTTGCACACAATAGGCGCTTGGCTGTGCGTGCTGAAGAGACGCCCGCTTCTGGGTCCGCCGACGCAAGACCTCGGCCCTTTGCATCGGTGAGTAAACCGAGCCCGAGGTGGGCGACGACGCTGCCCGAGTTTCCGTGCGGCTGACGACCAGGCCGGAGGCGGAGGCGGAGGCAGAGCGTGACTGGCACTGAGGCGTCGCCACCCCACAACTTCCGCACCCAGCTGCGCCAGCTGCGGACCTGACCCCCGCGCGCCGCGGTTGGTTGCGGCTCGGAAGTCGCTGATTGGCTGACGTGGCCCCGGCGCGGGCCCCGATTGGCTGTGACGCGCGGCCGGGCGAGGCCCCCGCCGCCGCCGCAGCCGCGCCTGGACTGGGCGGTCATTGGGCGGCGTGATATCGCCGCGATTCCGCGGCCCCGCAGCTGCCGCCGCCGCCAGCAGAGCGCACCGGGCTGGCCGGGCGAGTGGCTATGGCGGGCGCCGAAGACGGGCCGGGCCAGCAGCCGGAGGTCGACGAGGACGAGGCGGCGTATAGCCGGCGCTGGGGCGCGCAGCATGCCGGGGCCCGCGAGCTGGCCGCGCTCTACTCACCAGGTAGGACCTCCGGGCTCCCCTCCGGGCCTGCAGTCATCAGCCTGGGCTGCGGACAGCAACCCCGGGTCGCCAATATCGGAGCCCCAGCCTCCGGCCCCGATGCAGAACTCCATCTGCGGCTTTTAACTTGCAAATAGCTCCCCTAAGTCCGGGGACCCCACCCCAGCGCCCCTTCCAAGCCCAAGGCAGAATCCCAGCCCCGGGGCTTTCTGGACAGCTCACATCACACAGCCAGGTCCGGATCCTAGCTCAGGGTACCTGCGGCTGCAAAGAGCGCCCCTAGCCTTAGGGACCCCCCCACCCCAGGACCCTGTCCAAGCCGAAGGCAGCCCCTCAGCCACATGCACTGACCCCTAAAAGTCACACCCTATCCCGGGTTCCCCAGATCCAAAATTCGCACTCTAGGGCCCCATCTGCACCCCAGCCAGGACCCAGAGGTAGTGACCTCAGATCTGGGCATGTCAGGCCCCCTGCTCTGGGAACCCCAACTCAGGGGCCCCCAGCTAGAGTGCCCCAGAGGCACTTCCTCCAAAGCCCCATCTTAGATTTATAGTTTCAGTCTACAGACCACCATTCCCCCACTGCATTAACTCTCATCCTATATTTTGGAATCCCCGGTGGTGAGGGCACTGCAAATCTTCCAGTTTAAGCTCCTCTCATATACAAGCCCCAATTCCAGCCATTTCCTTCCCCCATGTAGATATATTAGCCCCCTCCATTGGGACTTGGGGGTCCCCAGACTGGACCACAACTCAGAGACCCTTGCTCTGGTTCTGCCCCAGGACAAGGTCTCTGGTTTCTTCCTGCTGGGCCTACCATTTCTTTTCCAGCAAGCACCAGCCTCCACCCCGTTCTCTGACTTCCACTTGAGCCTCAAGAATCTCATTGCCAGACCCCAGCAGGGCAGAGTGTCCCCAGGGGTTAAGGGAAGTGCCTTTGAGAACTCCAGAGTCGAGTGACTGGGAGGCCCTTCTGCCTGGGTGTTGCCATCACATCAAGCTTTGTTTGTCAAACATTCTGACATCTTTCCTTTTGCTAGGGGGCAACCACCATGCACAGCCTTTGCCTGGGGTGGGCATGGGTCCACTACCACCTTTGGCTTTTCTCCCTAACTGGCCTGGGTTTGCCTACCATCTCTGCCATAACTATCTGTGTGACCTTGGGCCATTTGCTTTCTTGTTGAGTCCTAGATCACCAGAGGCCTTTCTGGACTTGCAATGCCATGTTCTGGGTGTGACTTTTTTCATACTTGACTTGGGCACCTGGCCCAGGATACCATGGTTTCTTCAGCCTGTTCCCCCAACACCCAGCTTGTGGACTTAAAACCTCCTGTGCTCCCTGGGGCAGGCTGGACTTGGCATCCTGACTCTTCTTCTTAGCTGTGTAACCTGGGCCAAGGCACTTTCCCTTTCTGAGCCTCAGTTTCCTCACCTCTAAAATGGATACAAGATAAAGTTTATCAGTTCCTTAGTGTCGCTGGGAGGAGGAAATGAGATCGTCTACCTTGGTGCAGTGCCTGTCATACAGTAGGCAATCCCTATTATTAATCCAATAGTCTGACCCTCCCTGTGAGTCTTGGAGTAAGCTCTCTCACCTCTCTGCTTCTCAGACTCACCACCTGGGAATCAAGGGTAAGGATTCAAAGCCTGCCTCCTTTGGTGTCCAGCTATGCCCACTCAAGTGAACCCTACCCACCTTCAACCAGATCATACCTGGGCATTCTGAGCTTCCTCAATGGACTGCCATCTTCTCATTCCACCATGATTGCATCTTTGCCCAATTCTGGTATCCCCAAGTGCCCCTCACTCTCTGAAGAGCAGCCACTGCAGGGATTTAAGGCTGCAGACAGTCTCCTGGTGCCCCAAGCCTGCAATCAGAGGCCTTATCTCCTCTTACCCTAGAGCTGGGGCAGGGCAGGGGGAGTGCCTGGAGAGGGGGAGTGAAGGAGGAAGAGACTAGTTTCTCCAAATTCCACAGACCTCCCTCTGCCCGTCTGTGTCGCTTGGCCTTGAGGAAGAACCTCAGTCTCTGGGCCTGACCTATAAAATAAGGGGCCAGGCTGAATACATATTGAACACCCTCGTCCCATGCCCTGTTCTAGGTGAACAAAACAGGAAAAATGGAGCTGGCCTTTTTAGTAAACCCAGTAAATAAGGGAAATATCTTACTTGCCCAGTGGTGGCAAGTGCTGTGGAACAGACATACAGCAGAAAAGGGAGAAGTGAAATGTTGGGGACAGTGACATTTTAGAGAGGGGGCAGTTAAGGCCTCACTGAGCAGGTGACAATTGAACAGAGACCAGAAGGGAGGGACTCCTGAAGATATTTGAGGAAGGATTGGTCCAGACCAGGGACACAGCAAGTGCAAAGGCCCTACGGTGGGAGCAAGCCTGAAGTATTTGCAGGACACCAAAGAGGCCTGTGGGCTGGAACAGAGTGAGCTGGGGGAGAGTAGGGAAAGTTTCTGGGTTCCAGGACTGAATTCTTGAGATTCCTGGGGCCAGTGATGGGTTGGCACCATGACAACTGGCAGCAATAATACGGCAGTTAACAGAGTTGACATTTATTGAGCACTGACTATGTGCTGGGCACTTCCCTTATGTGCTCTCATTTCATCCTCACTACAGTTGTCTCAGGGGCATCCTGGTATTAACTCCATTTTACAGGGGAGGAAACCGAGACCCCCGTAGCCTCCTCGTAGCCCACCCCCGACATGTGTTCTTCCTAACGTTTGTCGTGCCTGGGATTAGGCTTGTGTCTGCCCCCACCAGAGGGGAAGGTGAGCAAGGCCAGGGGCGGCATCTCTTTGGCTTGCCTGAAGTGCCTGCACCCTGTCCATCTTTAAGACTTTCCCTGGGGCTTAGCAAAGAGTGGTGACCTGCCCACAGTCACACAGACAGTTAGCAGGACCAGAATGAGAACACTGGTCGGGGCGTTCTAGGTTCTGTGTTCCGAATCTTTGCTGTGGAAGTGAGCCAGCCCAAGTGCGTGTGCAGGAGGGGCACCAGTGTTCCAGGTCAGCAGAGCAGCACGCGTGCAGGGCTGGCGGCAGAGACAGTGGGCCTAGCGTCGGCCGAGAGCTGTGAGTTGTCTGGTCAGGGCAGCCTCAGCCTGATCCCATGGACCCTGAGTGTCTGGCCAAGGAGTGTCTGACCCAAGCACTCCCCCAGGTCCAGGGAGCCACAGAGGGTCCAGGTTAGGGGTTTGCAGCACCACCCCACCCTCTGCCAGGTGCCGACGTTTGTGAAGGGTGGGTGGACTTGGCAGGTCTACCCCAGTCTCACGGGCAAGCCTGGAGGCAAGGCAGGTGTCCAGCTTCCCGGCAGGTGCCAACTGACCTCTGGATATGTGGGTCCCACTTCTCAGGTACCTAGGCTCCAGGGGTGGATCTTGGGGGGTCACCAGAGCCCCTGTTCACCCACCCTGGCTAACTACGGATGCCCCTGCCCTGTGGGACACAGGGACTCTTAGCGTGTGGTGGGGGGAAGGTGGAGGGTGTCAGGAGTGCTGGGTGGGGGTCCTGGCCTATAGTCCCAGAGCTGCGCCTGGATTCTGTCCCCCAAGACAGGCCTCCCTGAGGCCCCTTCCCTGTCCAGGCCTGGTCCTTGTCATGCTCCTGGCCCAGCTTTCCCTCTGTCTCCCTCAGTAAGTCTTGTTCATTTTCCATTTCTTTGTCTCTCCTTCTCTCTGGCCATACTCATGTTCTCTTTGTCACCTTATAATCACTCCCTGTCTCTGTCTTCCTCTTCTCTCTGTTTCTCATCGATTTTTTAAAAAATTTTTATTTTCTTTATTTATTTTTTATACAGCAGGTTCTTTTTAGTGATCTATTTTATACATATTAGTGTATATATGTCAATCCCAATCGCCCAATTCCTCCCACTACCACCACCCCGCTGTTTCTCATCTTTCTGTGTCTCTGATTCCTGTTCTGTCCCATCTCTCTCTCTCTTCCTCTGTGTCTCTCTGGTCTCTCTACCTCCTGTCCCCCCACCTCCCTGAGGCCGAGTGTCTCCTAGTGGTGGCCAAGGACCATCAGAAGTGCAGGTTCCAGGGCTTGTCTGACTGAAACCAGAAGAGTCGGGCCTGATACCAAGCCTTTGGCTGTGGCCTGTCCCCAGGCAAGCAGAGATGGCCTGCCCTGCACCTCCCAGCCCTCCACACACAAGCCTGGCCCCCTCCCCAGGCCAACAGGCAGTCACTACTGTCACTCAGCCCAGATCGTGGACCCTGGCCAGGCCAGGGGCTGGCTCAGGGAAACAAGGCTCAGCACTCTGCCAGAGGTGGCCTGAGCCCTTCTGTCCTGAGGAAAGTCCTTCCCCTCCCTGGGCCTCAGTCTGCACATCTGTGAAGCGACACCATTTAGACCACCTGACCACGCGGTCCCTGCCAAGCAGACTGTCCATGCTGTGACTCTGGGGATTCTCGAGGGACTTTGGACAGCACACTTCATCTCTCCGGGCCTACTTTCTCCTTCTGAAGGATGGGGCAAATAGCCCCCAGCCCATGGCGTGCGGCAGGCAAGGGCTTGTTGGGATTGTCCTTGACACTGGCCCTGGTATGTAACAGGTGCTCCGTGAAGGTCGCTTGTTATAATAGATGTAGTTTTTATGGGTCATAGTTGAGGCACTTGTTCTGCAGAAGGATACCGAGGCCAGAGAGAGAGTTTAGATGGGAAAATATTCAGATTTGGGGACATTCTTTGTGGCAAGGGGAGAGAGCTGGGCTATCTTTGGAATCAGGACAGCCCCGAACATCCAGGCTAACGAGCTCAGGATCCAAACCCAGTTTTCATTTTTACCTGCAGAGCCTCAGTTTCCTCATCTAGGAAATTGGGATCGCACAGTAGCTCCCTGGAGGGACTGAGACTTGAATGAGAGACTGAGAGACTATGCCTTGGGCTTGAAACCTCAGGTGACTGCAGGGACTTGGCCAGGACCGCCACCCAGGGAAGCCACCCAGTATGAGGCTGCAGGGAGGGGAGCGGACTGGGGTCCACAAGGAGCTCTTGCTCCATCTGATGGAGGCAGGCTTGGGCTGGCCAGAGCCCTATGTTCTCAAAGGAGGTAGTTTCATGTGATTTTTTTTTTTTTTAAGTGTAGCTGATTTTTTCAAAACTAAGAGCAAAATATGACAGAGGGAGTGGGTCTGCAGCATCTCTGATGCGGGCTGCACCCTGTACCCCAGCCCATAATAGGCCTCAGTGGGTGTTAGCCATTGTTGTTGTTGCTGTCCCTACAGGCTGGGTGGCAGCAGATCGGTACTGAAGAATCACCTGTCCCTTACCACCACCCCTCCTGGCTTCCTGCTTCTGAGCCCCAGGTCCTGGCCACAAACAGGAGCTGCAAAAGGGAAGGCCCTTCTGGGCCTGGTCATGGTGACCCCAGGTGGGGGCCCCTGGGGTAGCATAGCCCCGTGGCCCAAGGGAAACAGCCCCTGACTACGAAGAAAGCAGCAAGGGGCTTCTGCATCTGCTGCTGTGTGATGCTGTTGGGATCCTAGCCCTTTCTGGGCCTCGGGGTCCTCATCTGTATGAGAGGGGCTGAGGGATGTGACCCTGGGCATGTCCTTTCCCTCTCTGAGCCTTGGTCTTTTCACAGGGCCGCTGTTCGGATTCTGGCTCAGGGCACAGTCTGCTGCTCTACAGCCCGGACAAGGCCCTTTCTCTCTCTGAGCCTGTTTCCTGTCAGGAACAGTGGGACGCCTCATACTTCCTTCTCACAGTGCTTCAGTGAGGGGTGCCCAGAGACAAAGCCTGGCAGTCTTTCTCTAGGGTCGTGGTTGGGAATTTGTTCATTCCACAAGCATTTATTAAGCAACAACTGTGTGCCAGGACCCTGGTGAGCAAGCCAGGCATGGCCCCAGGCCTCCTGAGTTCACATTTAGGGAGGGGAAGACAGATGTTAGACAGGCAGTGACAGTCCCTCATGATATGGGTCCCATGTTGGGAGAGCCTGGGGGTTAAAGGAGGCATCATGGATGGCTTCCTGGAGGTGGAGGTTCCAGGTAGAGATATGTAAGAGCAGATTTGTCCTTGGGACCAGCTGCCTGAGAAAACAGTATTCCCAGGGGCCCTGTCGCACGTGGTATCACCCACGTGGTCTTTTTGTTTCCTTTTGCTTTAATAGTCTTATTTACTTATTTATTTATTTATTTTTGGCTATGTTGAGTCTTCGTTGCTGCACGCGGGCTTTCTCTAGTTACGGCGAGCGAGGGCTACTCTTCATTGCGGTGCGTGGGCTTCTCATTGCGGTGGATTCTCTTGCTGCAGAGCACGGGCTCTAGGCATGCAGGCTTTAGTAGTCGTGGCACACGGGCTCAGCAGTTATGGCTCACGGGCTTAGTTGCTCCGTGGCATGTGGGATCTTCCTGGACCAGGGATCGAACCTGTGTCCCCTGCATTGGCAGGCGGATTCTTAACCACCGCGCCACCAGGGAAGTCCTGCATTCACAAATTTTAAGTTCAAAAGGGAGTACGTGAAAAAGTCTCGACCGTGTAGGTTTTCTTCCCTTTTTTCACATAAATGGCTGTTTAGCACTTTGCTGTTTGCACTTACCAGTTTGTCCTGGATGTCCCTCCATAGCCACACATTAACAGTCACCCAGGCTTTTTTCCTAGCTACAGAGATGCCATAAACCAAATTAATTTGTCTGAGTCCCCCGGCAATGGACACAAAGGTTATTTTCAAAATTTCTATACCTGCAACAAAGCTGCAGTGAGTGAATCAGCTTGTCTGAGCTCACATGCTATTAAAACAGGTGCCAAGATTTAAAGAGACGATTTCACACCCACATCCTGATTGCTGGCTTCTCTTGAGAATTAGAAGGTCTGGCCTCCCTGGGCCCACACTCCCCCTTGGCAGTAGTCAGCCAGTTAGTGGCTACTGCTTTAGAAAGGGCACATGTGCTGTGGTATTCCACTGTCCCCACCCAGCCCACCTCACTCCTTCAAATCACCTGCCTGGCCCCTGGAGTTTGAGACCCTTCATCGGCACTGCCTCTTCTCCCTGTGGCTGGAGCCCTAGAGGGGATAACCAAGGCCTTATTTCTCCTGAATTCCTGACTCATTGCCTGGAGCCCTGCTTGATGGAGGTTGGGCGGGGTCTGAACCTCCATGATTAAAAGCCGTTTGTAGCCTCTGCCTCCAAATAATTACCTACAAAAGGGGACAGGTGATGGGATGATGACAGTTAAAAAAAGAAGCTCATTAAAATTCCTTCACATGTCTCCAGAGAGAGCCCAAAGGGGCCCAAGAGACCAGTATTCTGGTCCTGTCTGCCACAGAATCAGCATGGGCAAGGCCAGCTTCATGGGCATCAGACCTGTGCACAGGGGGCCTGTGCTCAGAAGGGCCCCACCAGAAGGGCTTGGTTTAACACACCCGGCCCTGAGTGTCTGACCTTCAGCAGGCCCCGCCCCTTCTCCAGGCCTCGGTGACATCATCTGTGAAATGGGCAGGCAGTCCCTGCGTTCAGCCTGTAGTCAGCACTGCAGACTCTCAGAACACAGTCGAAGAGCCCCCATGGGCCCAGCTCTGCCTGGCTTTGATCCTTGCTCCCTGGGCCTTTGCCACCCGCCCTGCACTCACCTCTCGCCTCCTCTCCCTGCAGGCAAGCGCTTCCAGGAGTGGTGCTGTGTGGTGCTGTGCTTCAGCCTCATCGCCCACAACACGGTCCACCTCCTGCTGCTGGCTCACTGGGAGCACACACCTCTTGTAATGCTGGGAGTCGGTGAGTGCCCGCAGCCCTGCTGCCCGCCTCGGTTTCCCCAGGGGCCAGGGACCTACCCAGTGTCTGCGCCACTCTGATGGCGACTTACACGTGTGTGCGTGGGGGTGGGTGTGCGCGCGCTTGTGTGCACACGAATGGGGTACAGGTTGTGGGAACCCTGGCTCCCATCTCAGTCGGTGGCACCTGCATCCTTCCTGTCACTTGGGCCAAAAACCTGGGTGTCATCCTCAGTTCCTTTCTCTCACATTCCACTCCAGAGCATCAGCAAATGCTCTTGGCTGTCCTTTCGAGATGCATCCAGCATCCATTACTGTCCACCTCTACATCCCCTCCCTGGTCCAGCACCACCCTCCAGCCTGGACTATGGTGGAAGCCTCCTCCCTGGTCTCCCCGCCTCCACCTCTGCCCCGCACTGTCCATTCTCCACAGGCAGCTGGGAGAATCCCGTTGGATCCTCCGTGAGGTCACGCCACTGGCCTGTTGTCCCCTGTATACTTAGAATAAAACACCAACTCCTCAGCACGGCCTGGCCCCAGCCCCGCCTCACATCATTTCCTTCCTCTCCTCTGGCTCACCCTGCTGCCGCCACAGTGGCCTCTCGCTGTGCCTCCACCAGGTGCTGTCAGGCACACCCCAGCTCAGGGCGTTTGCACATGCTGTTCCTGTGCCTGGAACTCTCTTCCAGCAGGTACCTGTGTGGTTCCCTGCCTCGTCTAGGTCACCTCCTCGGGGAGGCTCTCCCTCAACAATAGCAGCCCTGCCATACACCATCCCTCACCCCACTCTGTTATACAGTCTGTTTCTTTGTTTATTACCTGTCTCCCCCACTCAAATATCAGCTCCCTGAGAGTAGGGATTTTTGTCTGCTGCTGTGTCCCCAGCCCCAAGCACAAAGCCTCACACAGTAGGTGCTCGGTAAATATTTATTGAATCAGTGAATGAATGAGCTGCAGTGTATTAGTACCTGTTGAGTGTTTTCCATCGGTCAGTCCTCACCCATCCACAGACCTGGGGGGGGTGGAGGCTGCAGTTATCATTTTCCAGACGAGGAGACCGAACCTCAGAGAAGGGACCGGCCAGAGTCACACCTCAAAACAGAGAGTACGACATAGTTCTTAATTCACTGTCTCCACTCCCAGGTCCTGGAGTGACTCAGTTCCTTCCTCTCCGCACACCGCCCCTCCCCTCTTCCCTCTAATTCAGGTGTTCATCCCTTCCCCCACCCTGGGCTCCCAGGCTGACAGGGCAGTGGCTGTGCCCTTGGTCCGCCTAGCCAGCCCCAAGTGTTCAGCTTCCACAGTCACATTAAAAGCATTCTGGTCACCTAAGCCAGTAGCGCTCAGGCCAGCTAATTGAGCCATCTGGGTCTGGGGTGGGGATAAGCATGTGCTGGGGGCGGACCAGCTGAAGGGGAAGGAGGTTAAGCCATCTAGTGCCAGGGAGCCTGGGCCCCGCCCACAGGAGCCAGACATGTCCTCTCTGCCCAGGGGTGAGAAGGACCTGCACCTCCAGCCTCTCTGCCTTGGAACAGCACATTCAAGGGCAGGGATGTAGACAGTGTGAGCCCCGACGCCCCATCTGGGGGTGGTCACGAGCAGGCCCCTACAGTCCTGGGTTCAAGTCCCAGCTCTGCCACTTCCTGGCTGTGTGGCCTTGGGCAAGTGTCAGTGCACCTCTGAGCCTTGTCTTCCACATCTGGAAAGTGAGACTGCTCACAGCCCCTGCCTCCTAGGGCCTTTGTGAGGGCAAAATGCAGGTGTGCATAACTGCTGAGAGGGCAGCAACTGAGTAGAGGTGAGGAGGGGACACCGCCCAACATTCACTCCCCGGGGCTCAGACCTTCTGCCTCAACGGTCAGTTTAACAGTGGATATTTCCCAAGCCTACCGTGTGCAAGACCCACGCTGGGCTCTTTTAACTCTTGGTGGCAACTGAGTGAGGAGGGTCTGATCCCTGTGCTCTGAGAGGCCAGGTGACTTGCCCATCGACCGTAACCCGGGCAGCAGCAGAGTCTGGGATTTCATATCCAGACCTGGCCGGGGACTACGCAGCCTCCAGTTGGCACTAGGAGGAAAGGGTGTTCTAGGCAGTGGGCCCAGTCTGGGCAGAGGATCAGTAGCACCAGAGCCCCCAGGTGTATGTTGTGTGAACCGGGAGGGTGGGCATCCCAGGCAGGTCGCTGCCTCCCTGGTCGGTTGGGACCAGATCCAAGAGATTTCCCTCCTGCCTGTGATAGCAGCCCTTCCACCCAGCACCTTTGCCTCTGGGCTGATAAGGGCAGACAATCCCCTGATAGTAGTGTTTGCACAGTTCCTAATGGATTTAAGTAGCTGCCCTGATTTGTGTGTTGACATGCCGGAAGTAAGGGCACCGTGCCAGCCTACACAGCCCACCTGCTGCTGTCTCCCAAGAGGTTCTGGTGCCCCTGAAACCAAGGGAGCCAGAAGCCCTGAAAAGGTGCCCAGTTAATAAATACAGACAGATGACGCAATCCTGGGTAGCAGAGTCAAGATAGGGGAGCTGGCGGCGAAGAGGAGAGGTAAGAGGTCAGGGAAGGCTCTCTGGAAAAGTGACATTTGCACAGAGACCTGAAGGAGGTGAGGGAGGGGAGGCAAACAGTTGTCCCTGGGGTGTCCCAGGCAGAGGGAACAGCAAGTGCTGCAAAGGCCTTGAGGCTGGGGTGAGCCCTGAGCATTTGGAGGATAGAGAGGAGGCCCGTGTGGCCTGAGAAAACTAACCAAAGGAAAAGTAGTTGGTGGCAGCTGAGGCACAGCTGGGGGCAGTGGGGGCAGGTCGTGTAGGGCCTTGAAGGCCATGGTCTGGATTGGGGGTTTTATTCTACAGGCCGTGAGAAGCCACTGGCGATTTTCCCACAGGGAGCTGACATCATCTCATGCTGCAGGGAGGATGGATGGGGGCAGGGAGGGCCAGAGAGGAGGTGAAGGTGGTGGCCCGGAACCCTGTAGGGCAGTGGAGGTGGTGAAAAGTCGTCAGATTCTGGGTGAGCTGTGAAAGATGGGCACCAGAATGTGCTGTCAGGTTGGCTGTGGAGGGGAGGGGGGAGGGGTCAGTGGCCTGAACTATGGAAGAAGGGACCGGGAGGAGGTTAGAGGACCCGCGTGAGGGGAGATGCTTGGGATGCCTGCCTGAGGGCCAAGGGAAGGTGTTGAGCAGGAAATTGGAAATCCGGAAATCTGGATGTCCTGAGAGTAGAGATGGTGTTTGAAGCCCAGATGCTGGCAGAGGGCCCCGGGGTGGGGCAGAGGGACTGTGTGCGAGCACAGGAGAGGCCCCCGAGGCCTCCCGTGCTTGGGACGGGGAGAGGAGGAAGAGCCAGCCAAGGGGGAGAAAGGGGAGCTGGGCAGGCTTGCACAGGCTGAGAGGAGAATGTGTTTCCAGAAGACTCGGGGATCAACTGGGAGCAGCCAGCTGAGCAGAGCAGCAAGATGGGGCAGCGAGGGGACCACCGGATTTGGCCCCGTGGAGGTCATTAGTGACCTTGACAAGGACAGTGTGAATGAGTAATAAATGAGTGGCCCCTGGAGCCCCGAGCTATTTGCCGCACTTGGGGAAACTGGAGGGAAAGTGTGAGGGCTCTGAGCCAGTGCCTGAAGGAGTGAGTGGGAGTTTCTGGCAGACAAGTGGGGGGGGGGGGCAGGGGTTCCAGGCAGGGGGCACAGTGAATGCAAAGGTCAGCACTCGCAGGGCCCCAGGTCATGGCCAGCCTTGTAGGTCAGGTGCGAAGTCTCCACGGGATCCGAGCTGAAAGGTGGTAAAGACAGGCTTTGGCCCCAGGACTGTAGGGACCAGCCTTCAGCAGTGTCTGCCTCTGTCTCAGCCCCTCTGCCTCCACAACAGGCCTTGAGGTGGGCAGGGCACGAAGAAGTCCCAGACAGGTGACCTGTGGGGAGATGGAGGCCCCAAGGGGCCCAGGGACTATCTCAAGGTCACCTGGTGAGTCAGGGTAGCCTGGAGTGAATCATCATCTCCTATGCTGTCCCAGTGTCCTACAGGCAGGGTGGTAACTAGGCCCAAGCTGCCCCCAGAGTGAACCAGCCACCAGGCGCTGACACCAGCATTGGGACAAAGAAGCTTCTGTGTGCCCGCCTCTGCCACCTCTACCCCCATTAAAGAGGACTTGGGCAGCAGGCCTGAAGGCCTGGAGTTGCTCCTCTAGAAACAGCCACCGCCCATAGATCACAGAGCCGTTTCCTCCCTTGGGGGGGGGGGGTGGGCTCTGTCCCTCCAAAAAATATTCCTGACGTCTGCCTAAAGCCCACATCCCTCCCTGCTCAGCAGCCTGACAAGGCCAGGGGCTTGAGGCTCAGAGAGAGGAATAATATTTAACTACTAACTGTAGCTACATTCGGGGAGCACTTGCTATGTCCCAAGGATTAGCCCACTGTTATTAACTGACTGTAGTTAAGTAAGTACCATTAATGTCCCCATTTCCCAGACGTGGACGTGAAGGCTCAGCATCATCATGAATGGCCCTCGCCTTGGTCTCTGGCCACTCGCCAGCAGCCCTGACCACCTTGGGGCAGCCCTCACCCTTCAGGTCTCCTTTCCTCCTCTGGCACGTGGGGTGTGGTGGGGCCTATCACAATGGACGTGATGTGAGATAATACACTTCTTTTTTTTTTTTTTTTTTGCCACATCTAGTGGCACGCGGGATCCTAGTTCCCCGACCAGGGATCGAACACGTGCTCCCTGCAGCGGGGGCACGCAGTCCTAACCACTGGACCGCCGGGGAAGTGCCAATACACGTTTTTTTTAAATGGACTTTATTTTTTAGGACAGCTTTAGATTTACAGAAGATGAGCAGATAGTACATCGAGTTCCCATATATGCCCTGCCCCCAATTTCCCTTATTATTAACATCTTATCTTACTGTCATACGTTTGTTACAATTAATACACCAATATGGATACGTTATTATGAACTAAAGTCCATAGTTTATTCAGATGTCCTTAGTTTTTAGCTAATGTCCTTTTTCTGTTCCAGGATCCCATGCAGGATTCCACATCACGTTTAGTTGTCACGTCCCTTGAGGCTCCTTAGCTGTGAGAGTTTCTCAGGTTTTCCCTGTTTTCAGTGATCTGAACAGTTTGGAGGAGTGCTCGTAGGATGCCCATCTGCTGGAACTCGTCTGGTGTTTTTTTTTAGTGGGTTATGTGTCTTGGGGAGGAAGCGCTCAGAGGGCAAGTGCCATTTTCATCACCTCGTAGCAAGGGTATGTACCGTCAGCATGACTTATCCCCATGATGTTGACCTTGACCACCTGGCCCAAGTGGTATTTGTCAGGTTTCTCCACTGTAAAGTTACTCTCTTCCCACCCCCCCACCCCGCTTCTGTACTGTATTCCCCTTGGAGAGAAGTCACTGTGTACAGCCCATATTTAATCTGTGGGGAGTTGTACACCTGATGATGCACTTTTTTTTTTTTTTTTTTTTGATGATGCACTTTTTAACACCTTTGACAAAGCACCCAGCACACAGGAAGCACCCCAATGTTAACGGTGATCACAAAACGTTTTTCTAATATTGTTTTTATTATCATTGTTATCATGTGTAAGGATTAAATGCTTAGGACGATTAAGGAGATAAGATGTATAACCAGCTTAGGACTGGCCTTGGTACAGTTTAGGGATTAAGAGAGATAAAACGTTTAAGGTTCTGGCACAGAGCCTGGTAACTATAAATGCTCAATAAATGTCCAGTAAAAGTAAATAAATAAATAAATGGATGGATGGATGGATAGATAGATAGATAGCTGACGTCTTTACCCTAAGAAGATGAGGGCATAGATCTTCACACAGGCTTGTGAATGCATGTTCACAGGAGCCTGAGTCATACCAGCCCCAACCTGGAAACAACCTAGTCGTCCAAGAGCAAAACAGATAAATGTACTGTGGTACATCCAGATGGTGGAATGCTACTCAGCAATAAAAAGGATGAACTCCTGATACACACAACCACATGGATGACTCTGGAAGCATTATGCTAGTGAAGGAAGCTAGACCCAAAAAAGCACATACCATAAGAATCGATTTGTATAAAGTTCTAGAATTGGCCAAACCAAAGTATAATTATGGGAAGCGGATCGGTGGTTGCATGGAACAGGGGTGGGGAGGCACTAGGGGGACTGCTGGGGGGCTGCGTTCTCCTGAAGGCAGCATTTAGGGGCAGGATTAGTCCAAGCTGTTGGGACAGGGGCTCAAGAGGCACCTTAGCTGACCCTTCGCTGTGCAAGTGAAGATGCTGAGGCCCAGAGGGGGCAAAGGGCTTGCCCAGGGTCATACAGCAATATGGTGGCAAGAGATGAGGCCCCCGACCCTTGATCTAGCTCCCCCTTAGCTCTTGGCCACAGTGCCTCTAGTCCCTCCTGGTAGACGCAAGGCAGTGTGTCCACAGCATCCTGTGTAGCTTGCAGTAGGAGCTCTATGAATGCCCCTGGACCTACTGAGGTACAGATTAAGGGCGTGAAAGCATGCTGGGTTTGCAGGCTGGTAGACTCACCTCTTCCCATCCCATGGCTGCCACTTCCAAGCCATGGGACCAGGGGTGATGCTTCAACCTCCCTGAGCCCCTTTCCTCATCAGAGAAGTGGGGAAAATAAATGAGGCTGTCACCTCAGATGGTGACAAGTGCTGTGAAAGAAGTAAAGCAGGGAGATGTGACCGAGAGCACCTGCCTGGGAGGAGGGCTTCGCCAGGGGGTTGGTGATGTTTGCTCTGAGCTAGAAGGCTGAAGCGGAGCCAGCCACTCGGGGATCTTCAGGGAGAGGGTGGGGTGCCAGGTATAGGAACAGCAAGTGCAAACGCCCTAGGCTTCACCAGATTCCCCAGCCCCTTCCTCAGCCCAGGTCCACCCTCCCAGCACCGTCACTAAGGAGCATGACTCCCTAGCCCTGGGCAGGGCCTTGTGTGCACTGGCCTTTGAGCCCTGCCAAGCCCTCCCCTCTCCCCAGCCCAGCCAACCATGCAGTGTCACCCCCTTCCCCGCCCTGTCCTTTGGCTTCTGCATGCCAGGAGGTGCTGTATGTCTCCACCTGGCGGCCCACTTGTCACCAGGAACTTGCAATGTATGCAGCTGTATCTCCCCTGCCCCCCGCCATCCCTCCCATGTTTGGCATATGTGGGGTGGATGCTCCAGGGCCTCTGGAAAGCCTTCATTCACAGCCACCCATGACTCGGGCCCACACACCAGAGCTGCACGTCCACAGTGACCCACACACTCACTCTTGCTCCCTCGCTCATGAGTCCTGCTCTCCAGGGAGGCATCTAGGGGATTTTCTCAACCTTCATAGTACCTCAGGGCCCTGGTCCCCTGTCACCAAGGGGCTATGGGACCTAGCAGAATTCGAATAACCTTTAAATGGCCCAGCTGGCCCTTGGACAACCAGTTCACACCGAGAAACAGTCTGGGAGGGGAGGAGGGGTTGCCTGAAGTCACGTGACCCAGTGGGCTGCATTTACCAGCACTTAAAAGTGCATTTGTTTTGTGTATTTGTTTACAACTTCCTCCCCCCACCCCCACCCCCATATCTCTGTCCCAACGACATGAGCTCAATGTCTGATGCACCTCTGGCTCTAGAGCTTGGCACACAGTAGGTCCTCACAGAATGTCGCTTGATAGACTGAATGACTGAATAACAACAATAATAATATGTATTGAGGGCTCACTATGTGCCCCACACTGTACTTAATGCTTTACATTGATTCATTCAACAAATGTTTATTTACTGAACCATATTATGTGCGAGGAATTGGAATGTAGCCAATGTAAACGCAAGACTAAAATCCCTGTCTTTGTGGAGCTGATATTCTTGTAGGGGAGACAGTAAACAAACAGAAATGAAGTCCAAGGTGATAGGTGCTCGGAAAAGAAGATAGGTGCTAGGAAATGCTGGAAGATGGGAATGGTTACAATTTTAGATCAGGTGTCCCCGGAAGACCTTTGAGGCAAAGATCTAAAGGAAGTGAGGGAGTGAGCTGTGTTACCTCTTGGGAAAGAATGTTCCAGCAGAGTGAAGAGCAAATGCAGAGACCCAGAGGCATGTAGGGGGGTGTAAGGGAAGGGGAACATGCCAGTAGGGCTGAGACACAGAGGGAGGGGAGCGTGATGGGGGTGGCACTGGTGTGTTACCTTGGGCAGCTTGCTGGCCACTCCACCTCGGTTTCCGCATGTGGACAGTATCGTGGTGCATCCTTCTGTGTTATATTTGGACCCCAAGGCAGGTTAAGAGCCCAGCTCTGCCACTTGCCATCTATGCGACCTCAGTCTAGTTATTTCTGTTCTCCAAGCCTCAGTTTCCGCCCCTATAAAGTAAGAGTAAAAATGGTACCAACTTCTAACAGATTGTGAGAATTCGTTAAGATCAAGCATGTAAAGCACTTGTGTCTGGCACTGAGAAAGTGCTCAATAAATGGTAGCTGCTGTGGTTTTTTTAATCATCATCATTCGTATCCATCTAGAGGAAACTGGGGCACAGAGAGGTTGAGTAACATGCCCAGTGTCACACAGCTAGTGAGTGACAGCTGGAATGTGAGTCCAGATGTAACAGCACGTAACCTCTGTATTATACTGAACCCTCAAGTGAGCGAATGGTTTGGGGGTCTCTGAGGGGACTTCACTCCAGTTCTGAACAAATTCAGAACGAAGACAAGGAAAAGGCTGCTGGAGGTCAAATTATCACACTTACTGTTGATAAAAATTAGGTTGCGGGGAACGTGGCTTCCACGTGGACCTAAGGTACTTCCCGACACCAAACCCCAGAAGGACATTTTCATCCGGTTACCAGCAGCACTGGGGCAGAGTGGGCTTCCCTACATGGGGCGATTGGGGGTCAGAGAGAAAGGGACAGTTGGCTCCTAATAGGGAAAGGTTGGGCTGATATGAGCATGCCCGGTTTACTCTCTCCAGACTCACCGAGCAAATGAGGCCCCACATCTCCCTGGGGAAGAGCAAGTAAAGGGACAGATTGAGGCCAGGAATGTTATTCCTGAGACTCCATTCACAGGGAACAAAGTGTCCCAAGCAGAGAAGGGACACCTTCTGCCCCAACAAATGAGTGAATGAGTGAGCGAGCAAGTGAGTGACTTCCTGATTTGGGGTGGGGAGTGGGCAGGGATCTCCCTCTTGTCCACTGCCCCCCCACCCCCCCAGCTCATGCTCTTCTTGTCCACAGTTGCAGGGGCTCTCATTGCTGACTTCTTGTCTGGCGTGGTGCACTGGGGAGCCGACACCTGGGGCTCCGTGGAGCTGCCCATCGTGGGGAAGGTGCGTATGTTGACCCAGCCCCGAAGCCCAGCCCATGTCCTCCAGGAGGAGGTCGGGCTGTCTGACCTTGGGTGAGTCCCCTTTCCTCTCTGAGCCTGTTTCCCTATCTGAAAGATGGGAACTGTGGTTCCAGCCTGACCCCCATGCCCCTCCTCCAAGACTAGAACAAGAATCCCCTGGGGTTTTCTGGAAGCATCAGGCGTGGGACAGAGAGCTTTGATACATGTCCACCTCACCGGAACCCCTTGAGTTTGGGGACCACGCCACATCTTATTCTCCTTTGCCTTCCCTGCCACACCTCACTGTTTCCATTGAACTTTATCTTGAGTCAGTCTGACTTTTTTGATTGTGGTAGAAAATCTGGTACAAACTTAACCAAAGAAAGGTACTAACTCATGTAATGAAAATTTTAGGAGTAGAGCCAAATTAGGGCATGGCTGGGTCCAGTGAGACGGACAGACCATATTCTTTGGACTCAGTCCGTCTCCATGTCTGTCTCTGCTGGCTCCACTCTCGTGTAGGCTTTCCCCTACACGAGAAGGTGGGGAAAGGTGGCCAGGATGGCTCACAGCTGCCTAGACTTCCATCCTCCCAGCTCAGTGCCCCCAGTAGAAGAACTCCCCTTTCCCATAGTTTCGGCCAGAGTCCCATGGCTCATTCCCATTGGCCCAGCTTGGATCACACACCCATCCTTCATCCAGTCACGGTGGCCAGAGGGATGGGGTGCTCTGATTGGCCAGGCCAGGGTCCCGTGCTTACTCTTAACTGGGGAGGCTGTTACCAGAAGGAGGGGCCTGGACGTCGGAAAGAAAGGGTCCTGCCTGTCACTGGGAGGGGCCTCCTCAATTGTCTTAGGGTAGGAAAGGAGGGTGGAGATTGTCTCCAAACCCCCCCATAGCCCAGGTCAGGAGACTGAGGCCCACAGGGGGGCAGTACCAGCCCAAGGTCCCCACCAGGTCATTTCGACCCATCTTGCACTAAAGCTGTTAGACCCAGACCCTGAAGGCTGGGTGGGATCTGCAGCAGCGACGTGGTGGGACAGCATCTCAAAGGCAAGGAGGTGAGCCGGCGCGGAGTGTGTGCAGGAAGTCGGGGAGAGTGGCTGACCACCATAGGCTGACTGGTCGGATGGATCCCCTCTCCCGCCCCCCTACCCCACCCAGGCTTTCATCCGGCCATTCCGGGAGCATCACATTGACCCGACAGCCATTACGCGGCACGACTTCATTGAGACCAATGGGGACAACTGCCTGGTGACGCTGCTACCGCTGTTAAACATGGCCTACAAGTTCCGCACCCAGAGCCCAGGTAAGAGTGCCCCCTGGTGGGCCTTCAGGGAGCCATTGGGGACAGGCACACACGCACCCCTCCCATGAGTCTCCTGTAGCTTGTGTGTATGTTTGCCGCTCACTGTATTAGAAAAAGTTTTAGTTTCCCTCATGTAAAATTGGGATATTTGACATAAAGATCTGTGTTTCCAGCTTCTCTTGAACAATCCGATCTGGCCACCCTGGGTCTTTGTTCCCACTTGGCTGTACTGGGCCAGAGCTGAGCTGCAGGGGCACCCCCTTAGACAGAGATGCACGCTTTCCACTTTGCCACAGTCCCCACTACTCCCTGCTGTCCAATGCCTGGCCTGCCTTGCTCATTTGAATTACCTCCCTGGCCCTGAGGGCTTCTGGTTTTGCTGTCTGGGCTTAGTGGAAAGAGTATGTGTAGCCTGCCAACCCCGTCCTGAGTTCAGACCTCTGCCGTGACTACTACCTGGGGGAGGAAGCTTGTGCCAAAGCAAGTCACTTCACCTCTCTGAAGCTCAGCGACCTCGTCTGTCAGGTGGGGGATGAGTCCTTCCCCTGTGCCAGATCCTGTCCTAACAGTGTGACACGGTGCTGGTCTTTAGAGCAGCCCCGCTGCGGGCAGATGTGATGAATGTCTGTGGTGTTGGGGGTGCTGCCCCGCCCACCTCCTCTTCCCCAAAGGGGACACCCGTCCCCCAGCTGCTGTGAGCATCCAGCTGCCCCTTCTGAGAACTGCCAGGGCAGGTCCCGCCTCTTCCCTTGGGATAAGCCTGAAGCCAGTGACAAAAAAAAAAGCCTGCAAAAGCGAGCCCCCCGGCCTCTGAGTGGGACCAACTCTATGGAGTCATTAACATTTCAGACCCCCACCCCCACCCCACCAGGATCAGGCTGAGACAAGACTCCCCCCACCCCATCTTTGCTTAACTCTTCCCCTGCCCTGTCCTGCTTTCCTCACTCCCTCAGATATTTTCCCAGAAGAGAGGATTTCCCGCCCCCCCCACCCCCACCAGTCAGATAACACATGGGCACATGAATCCTTGTCTCAGGCTCTGCTTCTAGGGAATCTGGACAAAGACTTACTCTCATTTCGTTGTTGAGGAGCTTGAGACTCAAAGAGGTAGAGTCGTTGACCCAAGTTCGTACAGTTAAGAAATGTCAGAGCAGGGGGGAATTCCCTGGTGGTCCAGGGGTTAGGACTCCGCGCTTTCACTGCCGAGGGCCCAGGTTCAATCCCTGGTCGGGGAACTAAGATCCCACAAGCTGCGTGGCATGACCGAAAAAGAAAAAGAAATGTCAGAGTAGGGATCTGCACCCAGCTCTGCCTCATTCCAGAGCCCACATTCTTAACTATTACCTATGCTTATTCCATTCTGCCTACTGAGCAGAAGAGGAGACTGAGGCCCAGAGGGGAGTCTGAGCTTGCCCAAGTTCACTTGGGAGGTTGGAAAGAGGCCTGGGTGCTATCCTGGGAAGGGAGCTGGGCCAGGCTGGCAGTGGGCCCCCACCCTGTGGACAGCTGTATGGGGCCTATGGTCACCCCCCCCTCTACCCACGCTGCAGAAGTCCTGGAGCAGCTGTACCCCTGGGAATGCTTCGTCTTCTGCCTGATCATCTTCGGTACCTTCACCAACCAGATCCACAAGTGGTCACACACGTACTTTGGGCTGCCGCGCTGGGTCGTCCTCCTGCAGGACTGGCATGTCATCCTGCCTCGTAAACACCATCGCATCCACCACGTCTCACCCCACGAGACCTACTTCTGCATCACCACAGGTGCGGCTATAGGGTAGCGTGGAATGGGCTGCCCCCACTCTGACTGCAGCTCCATCCTTAGGATCAAGGGGCACAGGTCACAGTGGGAGGTGGTGCAGTCCTGCAGGAACATTCTCTCAGAACACACGTTTCTTGAGCATCTACTACGTGCCAGGCACTCTTCTAGGTGCCAAGGACACAGCAGTAAACAAGACAGACACACACACACACATACCCCCTTCATGGAGTTGTGATTCCAACCACCCATCCATCCAGCAGATATTTATTGAGCACCTACTATGTGCCATAGCACTGAACAAAACAGGCAAAAATCCCTACCTTTATAGCATTCACATTCTAAGAGGGGACATTCCAAGCACTAAAAAACAAGTGCTATATCTGATTGTCCTAACTGCTATGGAGGAAAATAATGCAGAGGGTAGGAGAGGGAAATGGGGAGCTTCACCCTTTAAATAGGGTGGTCAGGGAAGGCCTCGCTGAGAAGGTGACATTTGAACTGAGGAAGAGAGTCATGCAGATCTGGAGGAAGAGCTCTCCAGGCAGCAGGAGCAGTAGGTGAAGGGCCTTGGAGGCAGGAACCACATGCCTGGTTTGTTTGAGGAGCAGCAAGGCGGCTAGTGTGGCTTCAGTGAGAAGCGTGAGGGGTAGAAGGGTCGGAGAGATGGCAGAGTCCAGGTGTGAGAAATGCTGTGAGGGCAAACAAAGCAGGATGAAGGGCAGAGAGTCATGGGGGAAGGGGGCGTAGCTGTTGATAAAGGAGATCGGAAATCTGGAAAAAGGGGGGTTCCCTGCAGATAAATAGGGACAGATCAGTCCAGGCAGAGGGAACAGCAAGTACACAGAGGCCCTGCGGCAGGAACAGGTGACCCAGGAGTAGTAAGGAGGCCCACATGCTGTTGGTAGTTAATGGGCCAGTGCCAAAGAGGTGAGATGAGGTGAGGCAACCAGGTTTTCCAGGGGCAGCTGGGTATCTTTTTAAGGTTAAGTATACCACACGTGCTGTTAAGTCAGACCAACTTGGGCGTAGCCTTCAGCTCCTCCACATGTGACTTGCGGAGGCTCACAAGCCTCCCTGGTTATCGTTTTTCTCATTCACAAGATGGGGCTACAGCTACCTCCTTCGCATACCAGCTCCCAGGGCTGGGGTGTGAGTGGTAAGGTGGCAGATGCAAAGTGCTTGGCACATAGTAGGTACTCAGTAAGCTACTGGTTTGGGGGCAGGGGTTGGGGTGTTTGGTTTGGTTTTGGGGGGGTTTTGTTTTGTTTTTGTTTCTTGGGGATTTTTGCCTTTCTGGAAGCAGAACTGAGAGCCACAAAAAAACATTTTTTGTACACCCTAAAGTCATGCTTTCTAGGAGCAGTTGGAGGGGTTAGAATTTAGGCTGTTGTGGAGATCATTTAACTGCTCAACCAGAACTGGGATCAGTCTTGGTTTGGCCATATACTAATTGGGAAACTCTCCTCCAAGGCTCAGTCTTTTTTTTTTTTTTTTTAATTAATTAATTAATTTTAATTTTGGCCGTGTTGGGTCTTCGTTGCTTCGTGTGGGCTTTCTCTAGTTGCGGGCAAGCGGGGGGTTACTCTGTTGTGGTGCGCAGGCTTCTCTTGTTGTGGAGCACAGGCTGTAGGTGCGCGGGCTTCAGTAGTTGTGGCTCGTGGGCTCTAGAGTGCAGGCTCAGTAGTTGTGGCGCACGGGCTTAGTTGCTCCACGGCATGTTCATCTTCCCAGACCAGGGCTCGAACCTGTGTCCCGTGCATTGGCAGGCGGATTCCTAACCACTGCGCCACCAGGGAAGTCCCCAAGACTCAGTCTTCTCATGTGGAAAGTGGGACTAATAATAGTATGTACTTCAAGGTTCAGGTGGTAGACTGTAATACAGATTAAATAAGATTATGAGCACTGTTCATTGAGCACCTACCATATGCCAGGCATCATCCTAGGCAGTGGGACAACAGTGAAACAACATGAGGTTCTACTCTTTGGAGCTGACATTCTAGTTGGGAGTTGGGGATAAAAACCAACACAAAACAGGGAGGTGACAAATTAATGAGATTGGTTACAGGTTATCATAAAAGCTGTAAAGAAATAAGAAAGGGTGACGTGACAGGACAGGAGCACTGCTAAGCGGTAGTCAGGGAAGGCTTCCTGGAAGAGGTAGCATTAGAGCCAAATGATAAGAAACATTGCCTCCATGCCTGGCATATAGTAAGCACTCAATAAGAAGGTGAATGAGGGGATGAAGGCATATCTGAGCAGCCTCTAAACCCATTGGTGGGAAGCCCCTGTCCCAAAATTCCTCGGTCAGTCCTTGTCCCCTGCCTCCTGCAGACTTAACTCTGTTCCTCCCCTGCCCGAGGCAGGGCCAGCTCTCTCTCTACGTCCTCTCACTGCTGCTCTCCCATTCAACCCCTCCGCACACCCCCCTGCCCTGTTTCCACTGCAGGCTGGCTCAACTACCCTCTCGAGAAGATGGGCTTCTGGAGACGCCTAGAGGACATTATCCAGGGCCTGACAGGCGAGAAGCCTCGGGCAGACGACATGAAATGGGCACAGAAGGTCAAATAACTCCTCCGGGCCACCACCTCGTTGCCAACCTTACCCAGCTCCCCCAAACCGAAGCCATCTGCCAAATTCCAGCCTCCTTGCGCTGGCCCATCCAGGTGGAGAGGACACCTCCTGGGCTGGGCCCGGGCACCCCCAGCCCACCCCTTGTGACACAGAATACTTGAGCCACTGATTTTTTTCATTTCCTTTTTTTCGTTTTCTTTCCTTGACCCCTCCCCAGCCACCTGAACTGCTCTGTCTGCCAAACCTGACTCTGCAAAAAAAAAAGAAAAAAAAAGAGCCCCACCCTGCCAGCCATCCCTTGGGTTGAGGAGAAGTTCACCAACTCCCCACACTCCCACCACCCCTTGCCCCACTGGGCAGCCCTTCAGTGTGGCTGGTATTGGGGCACTGAGTCGTCTGTTCCTCTTTGCCCTCAGTGGTCTAGGAGCCCCCAGGCACACCTAACTGTCCCTGGAGCATTACCCTGCCATGGACCTGCAGACTGACCCCCAAGGCCTGGGTGGATAGACAGCCCCAGTCACCACCTTCAGCCTAGCTTGTCCACCCAAGGATGGCAAAGTGCAGCAAGGGTCTGGGGGCAGCTGGCCAGACGAGGCTGGAATTTCCTGATCAAGTCTGGATCCCCCTTCTTCCCCACCCCTCCCCCATCTGCCAATGTGATTTCAGCCAGAGCTGATGTGTCTAATCAGAGGATGTCTTCAAAGGGCACAGCCCCTGCAAAGGGTCTTTGTCATTTGGAAGGGGACACAGTGTCCCCTCTGGCCGGGGGTATGTCAGAGAAGGAAGAGTGGGGCTTTTTTGTTTCGGTTATTTTTTTTTTTTAACGGTGCTTGCTTGTTTAATGTAAATAATAGAAAGCCTTAATATCTTTTCTGTAACACGGAGTAATATTTTAATGTCATGTTTTGGATGTACATAATATATTTATAACAAAGCAGCAAGAGTCTACTTAACCTCGCTGCCTCGTATTTCCTGGTTGCCTGGGGGAAGGGAAGTAAGGAGCCTGGAGGGTGAGGCCCCACCCCTACCCTATTCCCAGCTTCCCTCACAACGCTGGGCTAAGGATGAGGTCTTTGTCATCTAAGACAGTGAATCAATGTCGACATCTGCTCCAAACACTTTTGGAAGGGACCCGTGATTTGGTGAGGAATGGTCTTCATGCAGAAAATCATGGTGATAGAGTAACAAAGGCTGATCCTTATGGGTGAATTCCTTTGGCAAATGTTTGTCGGCACCTAATGTGTGCCAGGCTCTGGCCTGGACACCGGGGCATGGAAGTGAACAAACAAACAAGGATTTACCCCGATGGAGCTGACCTCCTGGGGAGAGAGACAATAAACTTAAATAAATGCACATGGACATTCAGACGGTGATTTGTAAAGAAAATCAAACATCTCGGGATTACATCAGAAAGGCAGGGTGAGGCTGCTTTGGCAGGGTGGTCAGGGAGGGCCTCTCTGAGGAGATGACGTCTGAGCTGAGACCTGGAGGAGGAGATAGAACCAAATGGGGAAAGAACTGGAGGGAAAGCCTTCCTGGCTGGAGAAGTGCAAAGGCCCTGAGGCAGGAACAAACCTGGGGTTTTTAAGAGAGTGTGGCTGGATGGGAGTGAGCAAGGGGAAAGTGGAAGATGAGGTTTGAAAAATAGGAACTAGTTGTATGGAACCTCACAGGCAAGTCGGGAGACTGGACATTTTAAACAAGTATCTCGTTCATTTATTCATTGAACAAATATGAGGCATTTCCTATGTGCCAGGCACTGGGATTCAGTAGTGGACACAACAGATTTACAATCAATATCTAGTCTGGGCTAGATAGTTGCTGTAATAGTAACCAGGAAAAACAAAATCTTGTTGGGGACAGAGAAATGATAAAAGACTCTTTAGAGCAGTCACAGATAAAGTTTTTTTAATGTGACCCATAACTTCATTTTAAAGTTTGCTCGCCACTAGACTTGATTTTTAACTGTCTGAGGGGACCACAAAAGGAAGGGGTATTAGAATTCTTCAACTCTAAGTGACAGAAACCATAACTTAAGCAAAAATTAATAGCTAAAGTAATTTTATTAACTCATATAACTGAAAAGGTCAGAGGTGTTTCTGACAAGGTTTGGCAGGACTCAGGGGCTCACATGATTCATCAGAACTTAGTCTCTCTGTCTAGCTCTGTTTTTCTCTGAGTTGAGACTTGACATTGGACCAGCTCAACTCCTCAGTAGAAAAAGTCTCCCTTCCCAGCAGCTGCAGCAAAAGCCCCAGGGCAGGCTCTTATTGGCCTGGATTGGGTCACGTGCCTGTCCCTGAACCAACTCTTTGTGGTGGTAGTGAAGTGTTCTGATTGGCCAGGGCTGAAATATCCACCTGAAGTTGCAGAAGTGGGATCAACACTTCCCAAGTCACAGGATGAGAGAAGGGAGGGATGGTTCCCAAAAGAAAACTTAAGGTGCAGTGGGTGGGGCAGACAGCCAAAATCAGCACCAGGTAAGCAGCCTTGGGGCTGCAGGGGTTGCTTTCCTATTCCCAGGCTCTGCTGGGGGTATATTTCTAGGCCCTACCAATGTTTTAGTTCCCCCAGAAGCCAGCAAGAACAAACAGCGTGAGTCCAGAGAGGTGAAGTGACTTGTCCAAGACCACACAGCTAGTGAGGCAGAGCCAGCCCTCACACTCAGACCATCTTGCTGCTCCTGAATCCCAAGGACTGGAGAAATACTTTTCAAAACCAGAGGGACATATGTTTTGGGTCAGGTCTGGGAAAGTTGGGGTCATTTGTGAGATGGGAAGATTCCACAAAGTCCCTATTGAGGGCCGGGGAGCAGGAAATGCGAACACCTACTGAACACTTACTACAGGCCAGATGTGGAGAGCTCCGTGCGTGGGTCCCCTCAAGCAGTCCCTGCAGCTCTGAGAGGTGAGTACACCTAGCCCCATTTTTTCCAAATGAGGGAACAGGCACAGAGGTCAAATAACATACCAAACGTCACACAGATGGTAGGTAGCAGGGCTGGAATCTGAGCCCTGATCTAACGCTGAGCTCTAGCAGCTTTCACACGCACCCGGAGCCCCCGTGGAGGGAGGGAGGTGAGGAGGCAGGTGGCCAGTGAGAAACGTGTCTCCTATGAGAAAGCAGCAACACATCAGGATGAGAAACAGCAGCTAACACTGAGGACTGAGATGCCCTGGAGACATCAGGCCCCAGAGGGCAGCTGCTACTCCTATCAGTTGAGTAAAGAGGAGCCAGAAAATCCGTATTTTTTAAATGCTGACTCCATTCTTTATACATACGGTGGGCAAAATAGAACAGGTATATAGGCCAATTTCTGCCCGTAACTTACCAGCTGGTGCAGGGACGGCCTGATTTTGGGTGGATTTGTGCTGCTATCTGGTGGTGGAGTGGGGCAGGTGGCAGTGCAGAGCAAATACATGGGTTTCCAGCTCCACTGGGAAACGTCACGCATCGCCCCCCCTTTGCTGACTTGTCCTTAGAGGGGGTCTGGGCAGGGCGCCTGCTCCTAAAATTAACCCCACCCCCTTTTGATAAATCTAAAAATTTCAAGCTAACCTTTTAAACATGATTTTGTAATAGGTAATGCATGCATAAGGTAAGGAATAATAAACAATACAGGGGTCAGCTGACTGGCCAGTAGACCAGATCTGTCCCACCTGTTTTTCTGCTGTCCCCCATTAGCATTTTCTTTTTAATAGTGGGGGGAATAAAGAATATTTCCTAACACACGACATTCAAATTCAGTGTCAATCGTAAAGTTTTACTGACACACAGCCATTCATTTGCATATTGTCTATGGCTGCTTTTTCAATACAGCAGCAGAGTCAAGAGACCAAACGACCCACAAAACCTAAAATATTTACTATCTGGCCCTTTACAGAAAAAAATTTACCAACTCCAGGTCTAGAGTGCTCCCCATTCATGTTCCCCCAAGCCCTCATTTCTCTTCCCCAGAGCCCATCATTTTGATAAGACCCTTGCAAGTCGCTTACACAGGCCCAGAGTCATGTCTGTCCCCCCTCTTTTCACACAATAGGTAGAATATTATATACACAGTTCTGCACCTTGCCTTTTTTCATTTAATATGTTTTGGGGATAGTATATATCAATGCTTCTTATTCCTTTATACAGCTGTATAACATTCCAACTTCAGGATGGACCTTTCTTTTTTAACTCATCGCTCGTTGAATTTTGAGATAATTTTCATTTTGGGGTAATACAAACTGCTGTTGTGTGCATCAGAGAACTTAAGTCTGCTCATAAGGGCCAGTAGACCTGAGGGGTCAATTTCTGGGGATCGAATTGCTAGGTCAGGGATGTCTGTGTGCTGCATTTTGATAGCTCATGCCAAAATTGCCTTCCACCAAGGCCATGCCCATTTAAACTCTCAGAACTTTTGAGAGTGCCAGTTGCCTCACACCCTTGCCAACAAAGAGTGTTATCGAGTGTTTTGTTCTTTGCCAATCTGATAGGTGGTTTTAATTTGCATTTCTCTTACTGTATTTCATTGAATCTAAGATATCATTGATTGTACCATCCATCCTGATTTCAGAGATGTTTGAATATAAAAATTTGCATCTTAGAATCACTGAAATACAATATGTTGAGTGAGATTGGGTATCTTATCACATTTCCTTTCTCTGCACATGTTCTTTTCTGATTTTGGGGGGGAGGCAGGACAGTAATGGTTAAGAGCTTAGGGTTCAAATCCCAGCTCTGCCACTTAAAAGCATGTGACTTTGGGCAAGTTATTTAATCTTTCTGTGTCTCAGTTTCCTTATCCGTGAGATGGGAACCTAACTCATAGGGTCATTGTGAAGATTAAATGAATTAATATATGCAAAACACTATGTTCCTGGAACATACTAAATGCTCCATACATGTTTGCTATGATTATCATCTTTCCTTTGGGATCTCTTTTTCTTAATGAGTTGCAAGGGCTCTTTGTAAATTAAGGAAACATGCTTTTGGTTTTCCCCCCATCCCAGACCCCTGGTTTTTACTCCTTTTTCATTGACCACAAAACAGATGATACAAAATTCAGACATTATAGAAATAAATTGTATAGGAAGAAGCCAATGGAAATGACCCAGATGTCCATCAATATAGGAATAAATTAATTGTACCATTACCCCCTACCTACCCACTCCTATCCCTTTTTGGTTGTGTATTTTAGCAACTACATCAAACATTAAATATCTTAATGCTATACTTCAGACACACCCCAGGGGGGCATAACTCCATGTATGTGCCATGAAATGCCACGAACAAATGTGTCGCACATCCCATCCACCACAGACCCCTCCCCAGGGATTCTCTGTCTTCTGGGTGCCCATGACCCTTCCCGTCAACGGTTCCTCAGCTTTACTTTCTGTAGTTTGTATTATAAAAACTATAGCATGAATTTGGGGTTTTTTCTTAACTATGAATTGGAAATATAAACATAAAACTTTATAATGTTATCCACAACCTCGCTACTCAAAGTGTGGTCTGTGCCTCGGCATCGGCATCCCCTAGGAGGCTGTGGGAAATGCAGGATCTCAAGCACCGCTCACCCCTACAGAATCAGAATCTGCATTTAAACAAAACTGCTAGTGATTTACCTGCACATTAGAGTTTGAGAAGTATTGCTCTAAAAAATGATATTGTAGGTCCTGTAAAGTATATTGCATTTTTTACATTTTCAATATACTTTTTCAAGCTATTCATGCCTTTCACATCTCAGAGATTCCAGAACTCCCCGGATGTTTTCCCACCTGTTGAGAACAGTGTTCTTGAGTGAATGCTGTGGAACAGTCCAAGTCCATATATCTCTTTCCTGGAACACTGTGCCAGTTTCCTTGGCTGTAGATAACAACTTACTTTTAAGAGCAGTTTAAGCAGTAATGACATTTATTATCACGTCTTAAGAAGCTTATAGGTAGGCAGCCCTGGGATTTGTTCAACTGCTCAACTACATCATCCAGGTCCTATCTAGCTCTTTCTGTGCTGTCCTCTTTGTTGTGTTGGCTTTTCAGCCTCAGGCTTGTGCCTCATGGTATCTATATGATTGCCACAGCTCCAACCATCATAACCTCATATATAGGAAGGAGGAAAGGGGACAAAAAAGGCTTTCTCCCCAGCTATTTTCAGAAGAGGGAAACTTTCCAAACACCTCCTCCCCTGTTATCTCTGAGTCTGTTTTCTCACCTCTAAATTGGGGATATTCCTAGGAGTTGTGGCACAGAGTTGTGAGGATTAAAAGGTGGATATGACAGCTTGGTAAATGTCAGCTCTTCTAGTGTCCCCTTCTCTCTCGGTGCCAAAGCGTTTATCAACGCATTTTATCCCCACAGCAACCCTATGAGGTTGATACCGTCATCCCCCTTTTCAGAAGGGGAAATTGATGCCAGGAGAGGCTCAAGTCCCTTGCCTCAAGTCACACAGCAAAGTGAGTGGTGAAGGAGGACTCGAACCCAGAAAATTTCACGCCAGAGGTGAGTCCACCTTAGGAGCCCAAATGCTTCCCACTTGCTGTATGACTTTTTACAGTGACCCAAAGTCCAGGGCAAATATCTTCTGTGCTCTTCAAGGTAAACTTGAATCACGTGATACACGGAATAATGTCAAGATGATTCCATGTCGCCAGTGCTGGGAAGAAGATGCACGTGGCACTTGGAGCGTCAATTATGGCTGAATTTGGTGGGAGAAATCAAGGAAAGTTTCCCTGAGCGGGCAATGACTGGGAACAGCACAGGCAATGGCCGTGAGGAGGGAGAGGACATGTGTTCCAGAGGCCTTGAAAAGGGCCAGTGTAACTGGAGAGGTACAGCAAGTCTCAGAGGTGCAGGCAGTGCCAGGGAAGGGGGAAAGTGAGGCACCCAGGGTGCAGATTTTAGGGAGGCTCGCATTTGAAGGGTGGTGCAAGTGCAGAGCCTGGATCGGAGAGTGAAAGCCTCCTTAAATTTGGCGCCCTAGACCCCTCACTGACTCCATCCTAGTCCTGGCCTAGGTGCAGGGCATTGTGGGTAGGGTGGTTAACCATCCTGGTTTGCCCTGGAGATTCCTGGTTGTTGTCCCAGTAAGGTCATACTAGGCCCCTTTTCAATCTGCTGATTGTCTTGTTGGATGATAATTCTTTGGTCACTCAATTTGTAGAGTCTGTATTTTATCCCATGGGAATGGGGAGCTACTGAAAGGTTTAGGTGAATGGAACATGGGGGCAAGAATGGAGGCTGCTGGGATCATCCAAGTGGGAGACAAGTGGATGGAGTAGAGAGATGCTTAGGAGGCATTCTGTCAGAACAAGGTGATGAATTGGATGCACTGGGTGAAGGCTTCCAGCTTCCTTGTTCCTCTGTATTGAAAGTCCTGGTCATTTCTCAGCCAGTGTTCAGCTGTGTTGCCTTGAGGCAATCCTTTCACCTCTCTCAGCCTGTTTCCATATCCATATAAGAGCTTCTCAGACCATTTGTCATAGAGGAGTCACTTCTTGGATTTAACATTTGCAAGTATATGTTTCCAGGGCCTTTGCACATGCCATTCCTTCTACCTCCTTCTCATCATTCAGGTCGCTGTTGAAATATGACTTCCATAGGAGGCCCTCCCTGACCACTTCTTCTCTGGTTTACTCTCTATCCTATTATAGTTATGTTTTTCCCTATTTGTTTATTTGCTTCCTATCTCCGACTAAAATCTAAGCCCATGAGAGCAGGAACTTGCTTCTTCAGGGATGTATATCCATCCCCAGCACCTATGACAGCATCTGGCACATAGTAGATGCTTAGTAAATATTTGTTCGATGGAATGAATGGATTGAGTGAAAGAGTGAACGAATGAATGAATGAGTGAATGCTTTCCCTGCCACCTTAATGCCCCAAATCATTTAGCTGCCCTTCTACAAGCCCCTTCTGGCCTGGGAGCATCGATCTTGGAAGCAAGACATCTGGCTTGGGTTCAAATTCTGACTCAGTCATTTAACAGCTGAGTTTAGATAAATGGCTTAACCCCTCTCGCCTTCATGTTTCACTTTAAGCCCGACCTGGTAGAGATGTTGTTGTGAGGATCCAACTAGATAGGAAAATGCCCCAGGCAAAATAGGTGCTTTTTATTCTTTTTATTTATTTATTTTTGCAGTAGCGGGCCTCTCACTATTGTGGCCTCTCCTGTTGCGGAGCACAGGCTCCGGACGCGCAGGCTCAGCGGCCATGGCTCACGGGCCCAGCCGCTCCGCGGCATGTGGGATCTTCCAGACCGGGGCACGAACCCGTGTCCCTTGCATCGGCAGGCGGATTCTCAACCACTGCGCCACCACGGAAGCCCAAAATAGGTGATTTTTAAAAATATTATAAACTTGCATCTATTTATTTATTTATATTTATTGAAGTATAGTTGACTTACAATATTGTGTTAGTTTCAGGTATACAGCATAGTGATTCAGGTTTTTGGGTTTTGGTGGGGTTTTTTTTGCAGATTATATTCCATTATAGGTTGTGACAATAGGCGCTTTTTAAAAGCTTTCTTTTCTTTTTCTTTCACAGTCACAGCCTTCCAAGTCTGATCCCCCTTGCCCTCCCCACCAAGCACCTCAATACCTCCCTCGCACCAGAGCCTGGAGGGCCTTGCAGGTTGCTGGGCCCTCACGCACGCAAACATTTCCTCTCTCTAAAAGGGCAGGAAAAAATACCTTCCCGGCAACTGGTCGCGCAGTCCGCGGAGCGGGCGTCAGCGGAGGCGTCTGCGTGTGCGCACACGCATGCGCAGAAGAGCCCGGAGAACGGGTGGGGGGTGAAGAAGGGGCCGGCCTTTGAGCGACAGCGACGCAAGATGGCAGCCACCACGGGCTCGGGTGAGCGGGGGCGCCGGACCCGGCCGGCCAAGGGGGCATGGGCTCGGGCCGGGGGCCGGGGACCCGCGAAGGCCCTTGCTGCGGGGCCAGGGCCTCTGCGATGCCTCTGTCCCCTGGGCACCGTGGCGGCGACCCAGGCGGCCTGAGTGGGGAGGAGGAGCAGGCGGTGGCCGGAAGCACGGGCGGGGGCCTGAGGGGCCTGTGGGGCCTGTGGGCGGCGCGGCGAGGCCCAGAGGCTCCCCCGGGCGGCGTGAGGGCCCTGCTGAGAGGAAGGGCCGGGTCTCGCGGCGCAGCGGAGCGGCCAGAGCGGGTGAGGGGCGAGCCCAGAGGCACTGCCGAGGAGATCGGGGCTGGCGGCTCTTTAGGGGAGATCGAGGGGTCCCCTTGAGAACGAGGAGGCGCCCCAAAATGGATGGAAGTCCTTTATTTGGGTGCTGGGTGTCCGGGTGGGGGGAGGAGCCTTGGGATGTCCTTTTGGCGGGGACTTAGGAGAAGCCCCTCAGGATGGATGAGGGAAGAAAACAGCATCCTGAGGGGTGACTGAGAGGATCCCCCATTGGTAAAGGGCAGGGCTCCAGTGTTCGTTTGGGGGATTGGGTTAGCTGAGGAAATTTTTATGTTGATTAGAAAGGGGGAGTCTTGGGGTGGCTACTTTGGGGGGGATGAAGGGCATCTCCATAGGATACGTGAGAAGAGGAAAGGGATTTTTCAGATTCCAGAGGGATTTGGTTGGAGCAGCTGAAAGTGAAATGACCCCATCGTTACCAGGCCCCTAGTTTTGGAGGTAGATGTTAGGTTTTAGGAGGCAAGCTCCGAGCAGGGCGGTTAGTGGAAGCTTGCGATATTGGGTGAAGAACAGATGAGTTGGGAGCCCTGGAGGTGTCTGTCTGGGGAAGGGAGCCCCATGCAGTGGGTGAGAGTGGGAAAAGGCCAGGTTTCAGAGATGTTCTCTTTAGAGAAGAAAAGTCTCCTTTGTTGGGTGAGGAAAGCGTACCCTAGGAGTGTCTGTTTTATGGAGACTGTCTCTCTCCCACTCTTTCGGGTGTTGGTAACATATGGGAGTGCAGCTCAGCAGTTCCCCAGTGGCTGGATGGGTTATGGGGAGAGGAACAAATAAAATGGGAAGTTTTGGGTGACTGGAGAAGAAAGCTGAGGTACAAGAGGGAAGGAGGGGGCTGCGCTGTGGGCCAGGGGGAGTTCTTCCAGGCCCTGGTAGGTAAAGGGAAGGAGCATTGATTTTGAGACTGGATTCACTGCTCAGTGTTCCTGAGATGCACCAGAGGATCAAATCCTGACGGGTCTGTTTCAGAGCTAACACTCACAGCTGGGCATCAGGGGATGGACTCAGGTGGCCTTCTGGAAGAGGCAGGGTGATGATTGCGTGGGGAAGGTCCCGCAGAGGGGCTGATGAGGCAAGAGAGTCGGACTCTGGAAGTGCAGAATTTGGGAGTAACAGAGTGTCCCCCTTTTGGTGAGGAGGGTGTCCCCTGAGGTGCCTGGCAGTGAAATTGGCCAGTGAAGTCCTCCCAGAAGAGGTGACAGTGGGTGACGGCTGATGGAGGAAATGAACAGGCCCACCTGCCTGGGTACTGAAATCCTCCAGCTGTTTAAGGCCGCAGCAGCACTGTTAGGAGAGGGTTGGTGACCCAAAGCGAGCAGGGTGAGGGGAGTCTGTCTTTCCAGGATGTTACTCCTCTAGTATCCCAAGGGGCCATCTTTGTTTGATTGTTAGAGTGGGAATAGAAGGAATTGGAAGTAGGGGATCTGACTGAAGTCACCTACCCCAAGCTGCCTTTTACACTTAAAGCAGTGGGGTCTTCCTGGAGGATGAGGAAACCACACATCTTTTTCCTAGGTTTGGTTTCAGTTGGAACAGTGCTGAGTCAGTTCATTTACAAAGAGACTGCTACAGACATTCTCAGAAGAGAGAGGCTGAGTCAGGCCAGACTGCTGTGGGAAACGTCTCATGAGACTAACACCCCTGCCAGGTTGCTCTGAACTGGGGGTACACTGTGCCTGCAGCAGCCAGCGTTGTGATGGCTTTGCAGCTCAGCCCCTTGGCAATCACTTGAGATTGGCTACCTGTAATCCGGTTTAACAGCTCCTTAATTCTAACTTCTTGAAGCCCTGCCAGTTGAAGAGTGCTTCATAAATGCTGTGGTGGTCAGATAAACCATCGTCAGCTGCTGTCTAGTGGCATACAAGAGCACTTGGCATGGTTTAGATAACATGGAAGAGGTTTTGAGGTGCCTTAAAATGGGCTTCCCAGGGGCTTCCCTGGTGGTGCAGTGGTTGAGAGTCTGCCTGCCGATGCAGGGGGCGCGGGTTCGTGTCCCGGTCTGGGAGGATCCCGTATGCCGCGGAGCGGCTGGGCCCGTGAGCCATGGCCACTGGGCC
Source organism: Tursiops truncatus (assembly GCF_011762595.2). Taxonomy (NCBI): domain Eukaryota; kingdom Metazoa; phylum Chordata; class Mammalia; order Artiodactyla; family Delphinidae; genus Tursiops; species Tursiops truncatus. The sequence continues at coordinate 75,064,299 of NC_047048.1, read as the reverse complement.
GGCGCGTCCGGAGCCTGTGCTCCGCAACGGGAGAGGCCACAACAGTGAGAGGCCCGCGTACTGCAAATAAATAAATAAATAAATAAGGGGCTTCCCAGAACTCCTTTGTCTGTTTATTCAGCAGGTATTTATTAAGAATTTGCTGTGTCCCATTGTGAATAGTGAACAAGATGGACATAGCCCCTGTCCTTGAGGAGCTTCTATTCAAGTCAGAAGCCCATTAAAGGAGTAAATAATTAAGATTTCAGATAACAGTAAACGCTATGAGGGAAATTGTGTGATGTAGTATCTGGAGAGGTGGTCAAGGAAGGCTTCTCCAAGGGGGGGTATTTGAACTGAGACAAATGATGGAAGGAGCCAACAGTGTGCGTCACAGGCAGGGGACGGGGAGGCTGAGTGGAAAGGCCCTGTGGCAGGACTGAGCTTGGCATGTTGAAAGAACAAGCTAAAGGCCTCCGTGTGCAAGGGAGGCTTGTTAAAGAGATGAGTTGGAGAGAGAGATGAGTTTGGATTTTATTCAGTGTGGAAGAAAGCCATTGAACAAGTACCTGGTCTGAAGTAAACGTTCAGTAAATGTTTGTTGAATGAATGAATGAGAGTCTTAAAAAGAGAGGAATGACAAGATCTGACCATTGCTCCCAGGCAGTAAGAGGAGTGCAGAGTGCTAAGGGAGGGAGCAGAAAGATCATATTTGGGTTAAACTAAAATGAGTGTACAGGCCTCTCTGCTTTCTAACCCTGAGAAGTCTTTCAGGTGTGGTCAGGGGCCCTGAGGCCTTCCTTAGGTTTAGAACAAACCTCTTGATTAATCTGTGCCCCTGGTTGCCAGGAAACAGCTGTGAAGCCTTTGAGTTCCTGTAAGGGCTGAACTTAGTTTTTTGTGGTCACTGCTTTCAACACTTGGTGACAGCAGCTTCCCACCTCCTTTGCTTCTGCAGTGTGTGATTTCCTCATAGATCTTAGAGGGGTGGAACTGTGGAAAACCCACTGGAATCCTCAGGATGCTTGTGTTGTGACAGGTGACTTCCTCCTGCCTTGGCCAGGATTGCAGGGCCTCAAAGAGTAGCCCTTGGCTGCCAGATCTTTCCTCTCACCCAGCATCCCACAGGCTGCCCTGACAGTAAACCAGAAATGGAGTGCCAGCAAAGTAAGCCCTTTACATTTTAAATTTGCATACGTTGGAGTGGCTGCATACACTCACTCCTCTTATGAACATTTAACCAGATGGGCAGTGGAGGTTAGTAGTCTTCCATTCCATTCAAGGGAGTTGCCTAGAAAGAGCTGGAGCTGGCAGATGAGAACCGGTAGTCTCTTAGCTGGTCTCGTTCCCGTGTGTCTCACTGTGTGAGCATCTTCTTGTGCCAGTTGTAGCTAAGTGCCTTTTGTACAACATGGGCCCTGCTTTCATGAGAACTTCTTCATGTTGTACGCAGCTGAAGAAACAGCAGTCTGCTCTAGTGATGGAGGGGAAACGCTTTGTTGGGCCACTACAATCTATTGTTCCTCTTATGGATTGCCAGGGTCAATTTGATGATCATGATTTTCCCTTCACAATAACTTTAAAACCACCCTCTTCCCCCCACCATATTCTCTTCCTCCCTCCCTCTCTCTCAGCTGAAGTGTAGCTCTACAGTAGTTTGATAAATGTAGAATAGAGGATATAAAGTCAGAAATCCTTTCTTTCTTTCTTTTTTTTTTAAAGAGTAGACACCTTTATTTATTTATTTTGGGCTGCATTGGGTCTTTGTTGCTGCGCACGGGCTTTCTCTAGTTGCAGTGCTCGGGCTTCTCATTGCAGTGGCTTCTCTCGTTGCGGAGCACGGGCTCTAGGCGCACGGGCTTCAGTAGTTGCAGCATGTGGGCTCAGTAGTTGCAGCATGCGGGCTCAGTAGTTGCAGCTCACGGGCTCTAGAGCGCAGGCTCAGTAGTTGTGGCTCACGGGCTTAGTTACTCTGCAGCATGTGGGATCTTCCCGGACTAGGGATCGAACCCGTGTCCCCTGCATTGGCAGGCGGATTCTTAACCACTGCGCCACCAGGCAAGTCCCAGGAATCCTCTCTTTAATTCTGAAAGGCCCCAGGGAAGTATAGAGCAGCACATTTGGTGAAGTAGAGATGTTAACACTGTTACTTTTATATTACGTAAAGTGGTTTAGAGGTTTCCTAGTACTTCGACTTAACCTGCTATGTCATCTCATCCAACTCTCCACAACCTAGTGAGCTCACCAGGGGAAGTATTGGCCCCCCAATATTCCTGAAGGAGACTGACGGCTGCCTGAGGAGTGGTGACACTCAGATTAGAGCCCAGGGGGTTTTGACTCCAGTTCCTTCCCCAACCTGCTCCAGTGCCTTAGGAAGGAAATGGAAAGGCATGGATTCAGGCATGTGCTCTTCCTCAGTCTTGGCGTATTTAATCTTGATGAGAGAACAGGCTTTAATGAGAAGTGTCTGCCACCTGTAGCAGGAACTCTTTTTACAGCATCCCTGGCCACATTTTACCCATTCTGGGTAATGTGCTGTCTGATGAGAGTGAAGGCCACTTCTTGCTCTTGCTTATACTTTACACTCAATAACTCAACACTCGTTGGGCTTAGGGCCCCCTCATGTCATGTACAAAGTCAGTCCTTGTCTTCATTGACATGCAAGCCCTTCAGACTTCTTTTTAAGCTGCACTTCTAAGGCTAACTATGGGTAGACACTGTATTAAATACATCATCTCGTTTCTGACAGCAACGTTTTGAAGCAGGTATCTATTGTGAAGGTGAGGAAACTGAGGCCCAGAGGGGAGAAATGATTTGCCTGAAGCTCAGAGCCAGTGACTTGCAAACCAGGGTACAGAACTGGGACAGCTCTGCTCCAGGACATATGCCCTTGTCCATATTAGCATTTTTCCAGCCCCCCATTGCCTGTTCTCCAGCTAGGCATCTCAAGTTCCTTCAGCCATTGGCAGGTCTGTTGACATTCCTGCCTTGGCGGATTAGTTCTTTCATGGGTGGATAGTAATGACACCAAGTATGATTCTTTCTTCATTGTCACGTTCACCCCATACAAGTTCAGTAGGTGTAACCCCAAAATAGATGGCAAATCCTCCTTCTCTCCATCGGCATTATTGTCGTTCTTGTCCTACCAGTACCACCTTTCTCTTGCCTAAAAGACTACAAAAGCCTCCTGCTTCCAGTCTTGCCCTTTTCTAATCCATTCTCTGTAGAGGAGGCAGAATGATTTTTTACAGACAAGAAAACAGAAACTGCCACTCTCTGCAGAAAGCCCTTCCTGCTGCACTTAGAATAAAATCCATCTCTTTTCCATGGCCCACAAGGGCTTCCATGGCCTTGGCCTTGCCTACCCCTGAGCTCGCGTGATGTGCACACCTGTGCCCTTGCTCTTCCCCTTTTAGGAATGCTCTGCCTGCCTGTGACTGCCTGCTTCTCCTTCTTCAGGTCTCAGCTCTCCAGAAAGTCCATCCCTGCCCACCCCTTTCAACATAGTCTTCTCACTCATTATCACATCTCTGTTCTGTTCTAAAGTGCATAACCTTATCTGAAGGTTTCTTGTTTGTTTTTCCACATTTCTGTGCCTTTGCAGTAGGGCAGGAATAATCCTTGTTCTCTGCTATGTCCCTAGCACCCACATAGTCCCTGACATAGAGTAGGTGCTCAATAAATATTGAATGTTGCAGTGAATTAATCCAGGGTCTCATCTTGATGTAGCCAAATATATAAATTTACATATTTGGAGAAACATTGTATCTGATAGGGCAGAAGCAAAAGTGCCTGTTCAGCTTTTCAAAAAGGAAAGCTCTTGTCCTGATAAGTTGGCATTTATAGACGGACTTCAGCATACAATTAACTCTTTCTCTCCTTCCCTGACTGTCCTGAGGCACTTACCACACCTTATTCTTTGTCTCCACCCCTTTCAGAGAAAATTTGATCTTTGGCCTTGGTCACCCTAGCAGCAGAGAAACACAGGGTCTTGCATCTTGTCACCAGCTGTTTGTTGTCACATTGTCTAGACTGTAAAGAATGATAGATTGCCGCTGTTTCTTCCCCCAGATCAGTGATTCTCAAACTAGTATATATTAGTATCACCTGGGGGGCTTGTTAGATTGCTGGGCTCCACCCTCAGTTTCAGATTCGATAGTTCTATGGTGTAATGTAGTGTAGTGTTCTGGTGTGTGGCCTGAGAATTTACATTTCTAGCCGGTTCCCAGGTGATGTGTAGGCTGCAGGTCTGGGGACCATACTTGGAGAATCATTGTTGTGTAGAAGGAGAGAAGAAATATGCTCCTCTGGACAGGCCCTAACCAGGCACCCAGACTGCACTGCACTTGCCAGTTGCTCAGAAACAAAAGTTACCTGCCCCTGACTTTATGCCCACTTTTCGAGAACGTTTAATCCAGGTGCATCACCTTCCAGGCCTCCTTATTTTCAGAATGGTAGCAGCACCAGACTCCTAGCTCAGTTCACTGTCTTCCCTGAATGGGCAACCAGACCAGTTTCAACTAGCAGCTTTCTTTCCCGGAGAAACCTGTGAGGCTCTGCCATTTTAAATCAAGACCCAGGCCAGGCCAGGGTTTTCCAAGATTGGCATGCTGTAATAGCCGCTGCTTTGTGGCAGTGCTTTTCCCAAAAGGATGTTTTAAAGGGCTTCAAAATCCTTTTTGTACCACAAATATTTTAATATGTTGCTGTGTTTCAAATTACTGCATTAAATGTTTTACTAGGACATGGTGTAAAACCCTATCAAATATTCATACTTTTTTAACCTGGTTGTCATATTTTCTTTGTAATATCCTGCAGCTGCTGACTTTTCAGTTTATATTTAGCCAGGAGAAAAACTGGCTGACTTTTGATACTGACACAAATCCAGGAAAAATCCTTCTGGAGAGAAGAATTCTGAAGTAACAGGAACAAATGTTTTCTTTTTAAAAATCTTGGGTTACTGCGTTATTTTAGCACCTTGGTAGAGTTATCTTAACATTTTCATAGCTAACCTTTTAATAGTTATAGTTTATTAAGATTAACAAGAGTCCATTTTTACATCCTCTATTGCCTCTTGAAGCTGTTCCTTCAGCTGCCTTTTAGGTGTCAGATTAACACACAACTTTTAGGAACCTTAAAATTTAGCTTGATTCAATGGCTTAAAGTGCCATAGGAAGAAAATATGTTAGGGTATCACTGCGTTTTTCTGATCTGTTATGCTTCTGGTTTTTGACATATCTGGATTTAATTTTTAATATATTCACTGAAGTCTTTTGTTTAACGTGTCATGATTTTGAGCTTATTCTCTCCACTTGGGATGGAATGAAGCCCTCCCTGTGACTGATACACTCACAAGGTCTGCAGGAGCTCTGAACTCCACCAATATTTGGATTTATGTCCCTGGGGTAGCCCCTGAGGTTCTAGAACAAGGGTTATTTGGAGTCAAATGTTCTTGCTTTGTAGAAAATATTGGAGTTAGGCCATTTGGAGTTAAATGCTCTTGCTTTGTAGAAAATATTGATGTATTAACTTTGTATGCAGTTTCTAAATGGTTTGAAATATCAGTAACATGCTTTCATATATATTTTATGAAACAAAGTTCAATTTGTAATGAAGAATCCTTGACTTGTGTGGTGTGGGGAAAAAAACAGTTTTCCCTCATTAAAAAAAAAGTTTCTCTAAAAGTCTTGATCACACTTCATTAAAAAATAAAACTACTTATCAAATTTTAATTATCTCAAAACAAAGAACCTTATCTTTGTTAAGGTATCTCAGTTATATGGTATCAGTGTCCAATATTTTGGCCACAGTAGACCATATGAGAGGTTACAGTAGGAAAGGAAGAGGTACTGCCTTTTCTTCAATCAGGAAACATTTATTGAGTACCATTACATGCCAGGTAGCATACCAGATTCTGGGGAGGTAGAATTGAATGAGTCACAACTCTAACTTGAGAAGCTCCAAGAGTGAGTCAGACAACAAAAAAAGAAAGAAAATGAAATTTAAAGAAAAAGAAAAGGTACAGCACAGACATTGTGTGAAGGTAAAGGAGCATGGGGTTGGGGGTAAGGGGGCTCTTAGAGGACCTCCACAGACTGCCCAGCTCCGAGTTGAAGATTTGTGTTTCTTCTTAAGATCATCATATTTAAAATTTAATGTATAACTTTTCTTGGGCTATTTGAAATCCATACTAAGCCCCTTTGATAATCTTTTTAATATTAGACTCCCTTTTAATAGTGCTATGAATGTTTCCCTGCTGTATTTCCAGAAATAAACCAGAGTTAGAATTTTGTGACGTTGAGCATTATTCACTCTGAAATAACATCCCTAGCTAACACCCGGCCACCATTCATTTATTCAGCAAGCGTTTGAGTACATGCTTTGGCAAAGCACTCTTTGACGTATTGGAAATTCAGCAGTGAACAAAACAGATGAAGTTTTATTCTCAGGGAGTTTATGTTCACATGGGAGAGACAGACAGTAAACAACTAATGAAGTGGAAGAGAATACACTTAAAATGTCAAGTGGTAATGATGCTGTGAAGAAAAATAAAGCAAGATAAGGGAATGGGAAGTTGGAGCTTAGATGAAGAATAAGGGAGCCAGCCAGCCAGCCAGCCATTCCCAGCTCGGGGACAGAGAATTCTGGGGTGAGGCAACATCAGGTGCAAAAGCAAAGTCAGGTTGCCTCTTCAGGAACTTCAAAAAGGATGGTATGGCTGAAGGAGAGTGAGGAGCAAGGGAAAGGGTGGCAGGAAATGATGTTGGAGAAACAGGTAGGGCTCTGTAGGTGAGGTAAGGAGTTTGGATGCTAGTTGTAAGGGAAAGCCAGTGGAGGGCTTTGAGAAGGGGAGTGATGGGATCTAACTTAACAGTGGTTGCAGTGGGAATGGTGAAGATGATTGTATTTGGGATATATTTGGAAATGGGTTAGGTATGGGGTATAAGAGAAAGATCTCTTATCATAACTCCAAGATTTCTAGCCAGAGAAATCTGTTTGTGCTATATACTGAGATCGAAGAGTGGGTACTTTTTGTTTTTTGAGGAGTGCAAGGGAGTTTTGTTTGGAATTGTTTTAAGTTGGAGAGGCCTATGAGGCATATAAACGGAGATGTGTAGAAGGCAGTTAGTTGGAAATATAAACTGGAGAGTTACTAAGCTTCCTTGGTCTGGATAAAATCACTTGGGGAGGGGGCAGGAAAGCTGCGGTCAGTGGGCTGTGCCCTGAGGCCTGGCAGCCAGTGTTTGCAGTCAAGGAGGTGAGGCCGATCAACTAGTGAGGTAGGAAGAGAGCCTGAGGCTAAGGGAAGAGAGTTACAGGAGGGAGTTATGGGTGCCGCTGAGAGCTCCAGGAACTTGAGGTAGGGGCTGAGAATTGACCACAGGATTTGGCTAGAGGGTGCTGCTTGGTGCCCCTGACAAGAGCAGTTTGGGTGAGTGACTAGCTAGAAAAGCCTGATTGGAGTAGGTGCGAGTGAAGAATTGCAAACAAGGGGTCTAGACAGCCCTTTTGAGATTTTTTGCTAAAAATGAACAAAGAAATGAGTTGGTAGCTAGAAGGGGATATGGAATCAAGTGAGGGTTTTTGTATTTTATAGTACGATGGATAGTACAGTGCCGATGAAGGTGATTCAATCTCTGTCCCAGGTATTACACAAAGTGCTTTTATAGGTTTTACCTCATTGGTTCTTCCTCACCACTTGTAGAGGCAAAGAGTATTGGGATCCCTGTTACGCTGAGGGTCAAGGATAACTTGGCGTAGTCACCCCGCTAGATTGCTGGAAAGTTGCAGAGCATGGATTTGAGCCTAGGTTCCTGGTCTTAACCCTCTGCTGAGAGATTATAGAATTTTCTCTAAATTATATTCTGACTCTTATTTGTGGGAGGTAACTTCGCCATTCCTCTGACCAACCTTTTTAAAATAGAGTAGTCGGGACTTCCCTGGCGGTCCAGTGGTTAAGACTTCACCTTCCAGTGCAGGGAGTGCGGGTTCGGTCCCTGGTTGGGGAGCTAAGATCCCACATGGCTTGCGGCCAAAAAAAACAAAACATAAAACAGAAGCAGTATAGTAACAAATTCAATAAAGACTTTTAGAATGGTCCACATCAAAAAAAAAAAAATCTTAAAAAAAAATAATAAATAGGTCAACCAGGTATCCTTACATTTGTGATTCTACTTCCGTGGCATCTAAAGATCGTTTATGTGAGTATACACATACGGGGAAGCATGGGTTGACTTTGTGTTTATCTTTTATAAAATGGAGTGTACATACCTTTTTATCCTTTGCTCAGTTTTTTTATTTTTCAACGAATATTTATCTAAAGACTACCATGTAAAGGCCAGTTGTTTTAATGTTTTTTTTATAAAAATGGGAACTATCACAACAGTCATGCAAATTAATATGTGCTGCCTTAAATCTCTTTAACATCCCACCTACCTCAGCTTATAAGAAGTTCGATAACTTGTTCCGTCTCACAAGTATTTGCTCTAAGCAAATGCTTCTGGCTTTGTATCCTGAGATGTTAGTAGTAACACATCTCTAACCTGGCCTCTAATCCTTCAGCCCATCCTGAACATTACCTGGGAGATTTGCCTTATCTCTTGCCCTGCTCAGAGCCTTTTGCAGCTCCCCACTAATTACCCTCAGGATAAAGTCCTCTTAGTAACATGGCCCCACCTCTTTAGCTTTCATCACATTCAGAGGGGTCTATGACCCCCCTCAAAGATTAAGAAACGTTGCCCTATGATTATATTTCTCTTATACGTTCTAATACTGTTTTGTTTTATTGAACTTTGTATGTGTATCTTGTTTCCATAGTGAGACTTTATACTCTAATTGGGAAGCTCCTGTTTTTATTTCTTTCATAGCCCCAATAAGGTCTAGCATGGTGTTGGATAAGTGTTTGATAATTATTGTACTGAAAGAAAGTGTGTGTACATATATATTACTAACAAATTTATAGGTAGGGAAATTTTGACAAACAGGTAACAAGCGTAGCTAACATTTTAAAAAATTGCAGTCCTGAAATGTGTGGATTTTGCTTGTAAAGGTGGAATGAGCTCAGTTTTACACACATTAAACATGGTGAACCCTAGATGGTTCCTTACTAGATAGAGTTCAGTATACCAGCTAACCAGGTGCTAATCAGCCACTTCTATTTAAATATCAAAAAAAGCTAAATGAATCACTGCATAATTTGTAAATTTTTGCAGTTCCTGATTTCTGCTAGCTGTAGTTATTCCCCAGACTTCACTTTTAATCAATTTTTGAGTGAAAATAAAAGTTTATGGCTTAGGAAAAATGAATTAAAAAGTAACAGTCCTCTTTAAAAGCTATCCAGGGACTTCCCTGGTGGCGCAGTGGTTAAGAATCTGCCTGCCAGTGCAGGGGACATGGGTTCGATCCCTGGTCCAGGAAGATCCCACATGCCATGGAGCAACTAAGCCCGTGCGCCACAACTACTGAACCTGTGTGCTGCAACTACTGAAGCTTGTGTGCCTAGAGCCTGTGCTCCGCAACAAGAGAAGCCACCGCAACGAGAAACCCGCGCACCACAACGAAGAGTAGCCCCTGCTCACCGCAACTAGAGAAAGCCCGCGTGCAGCAACAAAGACCCAATGAAGCCAAAAATAATAATAAATAAACAAATAAATAATTTTTAAAAATAAAATGAAAAAAATAAAAGCAATCCACTTTGTGGACTTAAATTCTTCGAGATTTTGCTAAATAAAGGTTAACTGAGTACTTAACTGCCCAATGCCAGATTACAACGTTTATCAACCTTTACTTACCCTTACCCTCAGAGGGTTTAAAATATCCTCTGAGCTAAACCTAGGATATTAGGGCTTAAAGGGATTTTTGAGAACAATTAGGTGACCTCAGATGTTGCAGAGTGGTGTCCCATAAGCAGAATCTGACCCATAGACATTTGGCCAGGGCAAAGGCGTGACTGTCCCCTTTAGAGAGGATGTGTATTCTCCAGCTCACCTCAGTTCTTAACACTTCCTGTTGTTTTGAGCCAGACATTAAAGAAATCTGCAAAGCCATACCACTCTTCTCACTAGTTTAATTCTGTTCTTTGGAAAATACAGTTATATGTTATTTATCTTAGCACGTAATGGTTGGTTGTGGTTAGTTGTAAATGAATTAAATATTTTTATAATTTCTCAGTTTTAATTTTCTAATTTGGTCAATATCAATAGCTATAACCCACATAAACAAAGGCTCTTTGAAGTCTTCAATAATTTTTAAGAGTGTAAAAGGGTCTTGAGACCAAAAAAGCTGAGAACTGCTATTCAAATGGAATAAATGCTTATCATAATCAGTATATGGTACAATTATTCTGATATTCATATGTATATTCCAACTCCTGCTTGGAATATTTCTAGACTGCCTAATAGATGCTGGCCAATCCAGAGTTTTTCATTTATTAAGCTGTTTTGATGCCTGTTTTATAATTGAATCAAATTGAATCATCCTGTAATGTCAGTACAGAAGTAACAACGAAAAGCTGACTTTGTCCTCTGTGGTGCTCATTTACTGTTCCAAATACTAACCTAAAATAAGTTTAAGTGACTCATTTGTTGTTGTGCAGTTGTGTATATGAGCTCTGCATGCTTTGTTTTTAAGTAATTAAATGTCTCTAATCCAATGGAAATACCTGTTGGAAGTGCAAGATTCATTACTAATATAATATTTTCCCCTACTTCAGAAGTAAAAAAATCAAGCGTCAGAAAGATATGTTGAATTCACTACCTGTTTTGAAACTAATAGCAATGAGCTTGTGATATTTGGATTAAGGGGGACTTCCCTGGTGGTCCAGCAGTTAAGACTCTGCTTCCAGTGCAGGGGGCGCGGGTTCGTTGCCTGGTCGGGAAACTATGATCCCACTTGCCGCGAAGTGTGGCCAAAAAATTAAATTAAAAAAAAAAAGATTTCCTAATCAGACCTGGTTGTTAGATGAAGAGGGGACATTTCCACCTATAAGGATGTTCTTTGCTAAAGTGTACAAGAGGAACAGTTACACCTGAAATAATTAATCCAACCTGATTTAAAGATCTGACACAGGGCTTCCCTGGTGGCGCAGAGGTTGAGAGTCCGCCTGCCGATGCAGGGGACACGGGTTCGTGCCGCGGTCCGGGAGGATCCCACATGCTGCGGAGCGGCTGGGCCCGTGAGCCATGGCCGCTGAGCCTGCGCATCTGGAGCCTGTGCTCCGCAACGGGAGAGGCCACAACAGTGAGAGGCCCGCGTACCACAAAAAAAAAAAAAAAGATCTGACACAAAAAATAGCACATTTGGGGGAATTCCCTGGCAGTTCAGTGGTTAGGACTTAGCGCTTTCACTTCTGGGACCCCGGGTTCAATCCCTGGTCGGGGAACTAAGATCCTGTAAACCGAGGAGCAGCAAAAAATGAAAACAAAAGAAAAAAAAGCACATTTTTTTATCTTGCCAAAGAGAGCAACTTGAAATAGAGGTCACATGTATAACTTCATTCGAGAATGAAGGGCTGGGCTTCCCTGGTGGCGCAGTGGTTGAGAGTACGCCTGCCGATGCGGGGGACACAGGTTCATGCCCCGGTCCGGGAGGATCCCACGTGCCGCGGAGCGGCTGGGCCCGTGGGCCATGGCCGCTGAGCCTGCGCGTCCGGAGCCTGTGCTCCGCAACGGGAGAGGCCACAGCAGTGAGAAGCCCGCGTACCGCAAAAAAAAAAAACAGTGAAGGGCTGAGCTTCCCTGGTGGCGCAGTGGTTGAGACTCTGCCTGCTAATGCAGGGGTCACTGGTTCGAGTCCTGGTCTGGGAGGATCCCACATGCCGCGGAGCAACTAGGCCCGTGAGCCACAACTACTGAGCCTGCGCTCTGCAGAAAGAGGGGCCGCGACAGTGAGAAGCCCGCGCACCGCGATGAAGAGTGGCCCCCGCTTGCCACAACTAGAGAAAGCCCTCGCACAGAAACGAAGACCCAACACAACAAAAATAAATAAATTAATTAATAAACTCCTACCCCCAACATCTTCTTTAAAAAAAAAAGTGAAGGGCTTAGCCATGGGAGCTATTGTACTTTGCTGTTGATCATTTGACTTGAACAAGTTTTGGTAACACTAAAGAACACAGACCACTTAAAGTTAGTCACTTAGGGAATACTATGAAGTGAGATTCCCACTCTCAGAGAATCCTTGATCCTTATTTCAATCAGGTGTCACATAACTGAAGCCCTAGAGAAGGTGAGGAAGCATGACTGATGTAACTTATCTGGGGAAGAGTGTTCCAGGCAAAGCGAATAGCAAGTGCAGTTTGGTTGACATGGTTCCTAAGTGTTGTGTTGATCAAATGACACAATCATGGTTGTTTGTTTGTTTTTTTAACATCTTTATTGGAGTATAATTGCTTTACAATGGTGTGTTAGTTTCTGCTTTATAACAAAGTGAATCAGTTATACATATACATATATCCCCATATCTCTTCCCTCTTGGGTCTCCCTCCCTCCCACCCTCCCTATCCCACCCCTCTAGGTGGTCACAAAGCACCGAGAGCTGATCTCCCTGTGCTACGCTGCTGCTTCCCACTAGCTATCTATTTTACATTTGGTAGTGTATATATGTCCATGCCACTCTCTCACTTTGTCCCAGCTTACCCTTCCCCCTCCCCCTCCCCATATCCTCAAGTCCATTCTCTAGTAGGTCTGCTCTTTATTCCCATCTTGCCCCTAGGTTCTTTATGACCTTTTTTTTTTTCTTAGATTCCATATATATGTGTTGGCATACGGTATTTGTTTTTCTCTTTCTGACTTAACTTCACTCTGTATGACAGACTCTAACAACCCAATCCAAAAACGGGCAGAAGACCTAAATAGACATTTCTCCAAAGAAGATATACAGACTGCCAACAAACACATGAAAGAATGCTCAACATCATTAATCATTAGAGACATGCACATCAAAACTACAATGAGATGTTATCTCACACTGGTCAGAAAGGCCATCATCAAAAAATCTACAAACAATAAATGCTGGAGAGGGTGTGGAGATAAGGGAACCCTCTTGCACTGTTGGTGGGAATGTAAATTGATACAGCCACTATGGAGAACAGTATGGAGGTTCTTTAAAAAACTAAAAAAACTACCATACCACCCAGCAATGCCACTACTGGGCATATAGTCAGAGAAAACCATAATTCAAACAGAGTCATGTACCACGATGTTCATTGCAGCTCTATAAATAGCCAGGACATGGAAGCAACCGAAGTGTCCATCAACAGATGAATGGATAAAGATGTGGCACATATATACAATGGAATATTACTCAGCCATAAAAAGAAATGAAGTTGAGTTATTTGTAGTGAGGTGGATGGACCTAGAGTCTGTTATACAGAGTGAAGTAAGTCACAATCGTGGTTTTTTAAAAAAATCAGAAAATATGGAAAGGGGGGGTTGGAACCACCCATAATCCTTGCACCTAGAGATAACCAGGTTGCACCTAGAGATGATCTATCCAGGTTTCTTAAGATGTCACTTAACATCTATATTAGTTTACTAGGGCTGCCATAACAGAATACCACAGACTGGGTAGCTTAAACAATGGACATTCAGAATTCTGGAGGCTAGAAGTCCAAGATCAAGGTATCAGCAGGTTTGATTTCTTTTGGCTTGCAGGTCTTTTCTTTTGGCCTTCTCACTGGGTCCTCACATGGTCTTTACTCCATACAGATGTGCATACCTGTTGTTTCCTTGTGCATCTAAGTTTCCTCTTCCAGTAAGGACACCAGTCATATTGGATTAGGGCCCACCCTAATGGCCTCATTTTAACTTAATCACCTCTTTAAATTAAGGCTCTGTTTCCAAATATAGTCACATTCTGAGATGCTGGGACTTAGGTCTTCAACATATGAACTTGAGGAGACACAGTTCAGCCCATTACACCATCTGTGAACAAGTACGTCAGATATCTATCAGTCTTCCTATCAGTACAATTCTGTGCTATTTGGATATTCATTTTTATTAGTGCAGGCTTATAAAGTAACCAATAGTAACAGCAGTAGTAATGCACAGTGATTTTTTTTCTCCTAAGCCAAATTAGGATTATTAAAGATTTAACTCTTTCTAAACAAAAGGCATTGAATTGTCTGGTTTTTTGCTTATAATGTCACAAACAGCCTTCAGTTTCGCATTTGCTGGAGGAGACTTAATCCAGTGTAAGTGAATAATCCAGTTGGCTCTTCTGTGGATAAAAAATGCCAGTGTTTTCCAAATGGACCATTCAAGAATGCTTTCAGATTTTTCCTGTTTCCTTTCAAGTACCATCTGTGCTATTTAATATTTTTCTTCAGTCAGCTGACTCTTTTGCTTATGTTTATTTTAGAAGGAAAATTTTAACATAATCATAAAGGGGAAATTAGTTTAACATTACTTGCCCTAATAAATACATGACTGTAAAATGAAGTGTTCACTCATGTACCATCTGAAAAAAAGCCTGGGAGCAATAGTTGACTTCTCTTTCTCTCACACTTCATGGGCAATCTGACAGCAAATCTTACCAGCTCACACCCCTGAAATATCTAAAACTGTGCTACTTCTCACCACCTTCACTGCTATCACCCTGTTCCTTCACTGTTAACACCTGTGATCTTTTGCTGGGATTATTGCAATAGCCTTCTAGCTGTTTCTGCCCTAGCTCCCTTCACTGTACTCTTCATACAGCAGCCAGAGGGATCCTGTTAAAAACAAGTCAAAATCCTGTCATTCCTCTATTCAAAACTCCAGTGGCTTTTTAACAGTTGGAGTCCCTAATTTCCTACTTCCATCTCACTGACTTGGTTTTAGCTCACTTGGCATCTTTGCTGTTCTTTGACACTCTGGGCAAGGTCGTACTTCAGGACCTTTGCACCTGCTCTTTCCTCTGACTGGAAGACTCTCCCCTCAGCTGCCGATAAGTCATGTTCCCTATTTAAAATTGTAACTCCCCCCACCAGTACTCTCTGCTCCAGAACACCACCATCTGTCATACTACATAACTTGCATAATTTGTATTTGTTTCCTTCTAGAATGTAAGCTCCATGAGGGCAGGCATTTTTGTTTTGTTCACAGCTTATTTCTTGGTGCCTAGAAAAGTGCCTGATTTCCTCAGGTATTTATTCCAGTTGAATTAATAGTAACATGTGTTCCACACTTTGGGAAATACTGAGATATACAGAGAACACCTCCCACAGTCTTGAGTCCCTCCAGTGGGTCTTTCTTCATAATCATATGTTAAGTGCTGCTTGGCTCTGAGAGTCTGGCCAGTTGGAGGCTCGGTAAAGAAAGCTTGTAACTTGCCTGGATCCTGAGTTTTTTCCTGAGGAATAGTCTAAATGCCAGGGGAAGAGGTGAGTGCGGGGAGAGGTAGGCAGGCCTGGTTGGGAGAATAACATCCCCATCTGGGCCCAGTACCTAGACTCTGTTCTGGAAGACACCCAGAAGCGGTGCAAGCCTCAGCCTGAACTTGGGTGCAGTGGCATGAACCTGTGAGATGTGTTCGTGTGTTTGCTTCCATGAGCTACTTTCCAGGCTTTGGGATTTTTGGAAACAGGTAAAGCAGAGAACTGGCTACCGTCTTAGCTTTTTCACAAGAGAGAAGCTATGACTTAAATATTTGCAATTTTTCATCCTTGCTGCCTTCTGTTGACTCTGAGTTGATCAAGAGGACACTGTTGTTACATGATAGGGCCAGGGCGTCTGTTCCTCCTAAGGTAGTTGGAGAGTCGTTCCAACAAATGAGCATGCCCTTAGACTCAGAAATGTAGAATAAGAACAAAACAAAAGAAATAGCCTCTTTTCTTCCAAGGCACTTTTGTTAGCACTTTAGTTTTCATCTCAAACTATTGGGCCCAAATTAATCAACATTTCGGCTTGTAAACCGTTTATGAAGTTCGTCAAAGCTCCAGGGATGGGGGTGGGGTGTCTTTCTAGGTTTGGTCATCCAGCCCTGGTGTAGTCGACACTTCACCTGTAACAAACCACGTGCCCCTTCCTTCTGGTTGTGCTGGTCAATACAGATAGCTTCGTAAGCAGCAAGCTTGAGGTACGACAACTTACAGAAGTTTTTAGCACATAAGCATCTTTATTCTAACCTAGTGATAATGAGCAGCTAGCTTTAGGCTTACAAGTTCCCCTGGAGTTGCTAGTATCTTGAATTTCTTTCCATTTATTTTAGGAGTAAAAGTCCCTCGCAATTTCCGACTGTTGGAAGAACTCGAAGAAGGCCAGAAAGGAGTAGGAGATGGCACAGTTAGCTGGGGTCTAGAAGATGACGAAGACATGACACTTACAAGATGGACAGGGATGATAATTGGGCCTCCAAGAGTAAGCGTCGAGCTACCGCTATAAATGTCAATGTCTTAAATTCACTGTGCCTCCTTTTAAAAAATATTAGCCTTATCACGGAAAAAGCTCACCAATGGTATATTTTCTGAAATGTGGATATTCTTTTTTGACCAGTTTCAGTTTATATATTTGAACCTCCTCTGATGCTGTTTAATCCCTCTAAATGGTAAGCAAAAACCTGTTTAGTCTCATAGTGTGAATTTACATGACAATGTAGACAGTGAGGTTTGAGGTAATTGTACCCTCACGTAGTTTAGAACAAACTCTTGGGCTTATCAAATAACAAGGCTCCAGGTACAGCCAGCATTCCTGAAGACAGTGTCCAACTGAACTTCGGAAAACCTTTATGGTTGTGGTTTTTATTCATTGTTTCCCAGTCCTGCCATGCGTCTGTATCCTAATTCATTGGGCCATTCAACAAAGGGTTATTGCCTGCCTGGTCTGCTGTGGTCTGTTCCAGGCTCTGTTGGGCCCAGAGACCTTTGCGAAGAAGACAAAGACAGTGGGGATGGGGAACAGGACCCCTCTTTTAGAGCTCTGTGATTTTCGAGCATTCCCAGTCTTATAATGCCTGCTAACCTTTTTTTGTGGCACATAGTAAACCCCCCAGAAATGCCCTTTAATTCTCACAAGAGCCTGTTGTAAGGTGCTCCTGTTGCGTAGCTGCGTTCCATCTTACAGATGAGGAAGCCGACTTGGAAAAGTCAGGGTACTCGCACAAAGTCACATAGCCGATAATTCCCAAACCTCGTCTCACTCCAGAGCCTGTGCTCCTAACCACTGTGCTATATTGTCTCCTTCCTATTTATATTTTGAGTTTTCATCTGTTCCCACTATAGAATTATCTAGTGTTAAGTAGCAATTTGATGTAGGAGTGAAGAAATAGATTCCAATAATGTGACACTTGTTTCAGACAAGCGGTAGGAGATTCTGCCTGAGTGTAGCAGGCCCTTTCCTGTGTCTGCTTGTGCTTAAGGGTGATGATGTTCGGTCATTCTTTTCACCTCGTGCAAGGCTCTGCACCAGCCTCTGGGAGATAGAAAGACACATGGGATGTGGCCCTGTCTGAAAAAAGGAAGAGTGTGGTGCTCGCTCAGTGTTAGGACTCTTAGACTGTCATAAACACTCATGATGAATGACTGGCTTTGATATTTAATGTTACTTTTTGAATCATTTTTGTGACCCTGTAGTTTTGTTTGGGGGGTTTAAAAAAATATTCAATCTGTTTTTACTCATTTCTTGATCTTTTTTTAATCTATGAAAATCGGGGTTTTCTGAATCTATTAAATACTGGGAAAAACCTTGATCTAGAAGGCTTGTTTCTTCATAAAGATCATTTCTTGCTGTCTCTGAAAGTCCACTGTATAGTGATGGCTTCCTTCACTGCATTCTTATCTTCCTAAGAATGGTTTAGGTTTTTTGAAGATGAGAACTATTCTTCCCTTCTCTTTACTCTCCAGAGCACCTAGAAATGACTCAGAATGGGGTAGATGTTCAACAGATTTGTTAACAGACTGATTTTTAGGTTCTAACAAACTAAGAATGAACCAGCGTACAACATTGTGAATACACTAAATACCACTGAATTATATACTTAAACAAACAAATGAATAAATAAAATGAACACTAAGTTCTGTTGAAAATATGCTGTTCCACCTAAAACATCTTAGGTTACCGAGTTTCAGTTTACCTCTTTCCAAAGGGGGCTAACTTTTAATGAGTAGCTACAGTATGCAAGATACTTTCCATATGTCCTTTACATCCTTTTTTTTTTTTAATTGAGACATAATTCACAAACCATAGAATTCACTTAACCATAGAATATACTTTTAAAGTATACAGTTCAGTGGTTTTTATTATATTCAGAATTGTGCAACTGTCACTAATTTCAGAGCATTTTCATTACCCAAGAAAGAAACCCCATACCCTTTGGCAGTCACTCCCATTCTGCCTTCCACCCGCTCACTCCTCACCCTTGACAATCACTGTTTACTTTCTGTATCTATGCATTTGCCTGTTCTGGACATTTCATGTAATTGGAATTAATATGTGGTCTTTTGTGACTGGCTTTTACTTAGCATAATGTTTTCAGGATTCGTTCATGTTATAGCACTTATCAGTAGTTCATTCCTTTTTATGGCTGAATAATATTCTTTTGTATGGATATACCATATTTTGTTTATCCATTAATTAATTGATGGACATTTGGATTTTTTCCACTTCTTGCATATTATGAATAATACTGCTATGAACATTTGTGTACAGGTTTTTATGTGGACAGATGTTTTCAGTTCTCTTAAGTATATACATAGGAGTGGAATTGTTGGATCATATGATAACTCTGTTTAACATTTTTAAACAACTGGCAAACTGTTTTCCAAAGTGGCTGCACTGCACCACTTTACATTCCCACCAGCAATGCGTGAGGGTATCAGTTTCTCTGCTCCCTCACCAATACTTGTTATTGTGTCTTTTTACCCCTATAGTTTCTATTGCCCTGGCTCCCCAAGGTTAAAAGCAAAGTCATAAAAGGAGCTACCTGCTTCTAGGTGCTTCCTGTGACCAATCTGTTTTATGATTAACATACAGGGTGTATGCTGTGCATCTGGAATATCAAGCTAATTATTAAAGCATCTAAATAGAGCTCTGAGTAACTCACGTCCCTGTTATATTTTTGTTATTGTATTACCTAAAATCCTCCACCAGTATTTAAAAGGCATATACCATATGATCCAGCAATTCTGCTAGGAATTTACTCAGCTTTTCTTGAATGTATTGCCCAAAAGCCTGTATGTACAAAATTATTTCATGCAGTGTTTTTAATAGTAGCAAAATATTGGAAAGCACCTCAGTATCTTTCAGTGGACCATATTATATACTGTTTAGCTTTTCAAAAGAATGAGACAGATTTATACGTGCTGAAATGGAGGATCTCCATGATATTTAAGTGAAAAAAGGTACAAAGCAGTATACAGGCTGTGCTGTCACTTGGGGTGGGGGTGGGTGAGGGAAGAGGAAGAGGCCAGACATATACTTGTGCTTTGAATACTTTTGGAAAACATAAAAGAAGCTGATGACAGTAGTTACCTTCAAAAGGGATTGCTGGCTGGGGTCAGGGTGGAAAGGAGGCTTATTTTTCACTGTATTTTTGTACTCTTTATGCTTTAATCATATGTGTGTGTTAGCTATTTGAAAAAATATATATATATATCTTTTTTTTTTTTTTTTTTTGAAAGCAAGTCCTCCAAACCTAAAAGTAAAGCTTCCCATCCAAGTGCCTCTTGCAAAATTCTGGCAAACATGTGACTGTCCACAGCATTAGACGTGGAGTCTTTCTACTCTGACCGTGAGGTGGTAACACTAGCCAGGTTATAGAGCAAAGTTTCTCAGCCTTGGCACTATTGGCATATTGGGCTGGGTCATTCTTTGTTTTGGAGCTGTCCTTTGCATTAGAGGATGTTCAGCAGCATCCCTGGTGTCTCCTCACTAGATGCCAGAAGCACCTCCCCAACCCTGTGGTGACAGTCATAAGTGTCTCCAGGTGTTGCCTGACTCCCACCACTTCAGGAGTGGGACAGGGACAGAAATTACCCTGGTTGAGAAGCACTGTTAATACCTCTGGGGTTCTCCAAGATAGTGTTTTTATGTGTGGGTTAGAGTGTAGGTGTGTATTTATACACATACTTATCTAAAAGTGTTGTATGCATGCTTAAGGACAAACAGAATTCCAGGAGTGTGTGAAGTAAAAGGAAAGTGATCCTTTCCCCATTTCATTATACTCCCCACAGAATAAAAACTGATCATTTGGTGTGTGGTGTGTTTCTACTGGCATTTGCTGTGGGTACACAAACAAGTACATATCCTTTTTAATAAAAATGAGACCTTGCTATGCTTAATGTTTTGCAGCTTTATTTTTTTTTCCCCCTTAGCAGATGGTGGACGTCTTTCCATATCAGTGCATATTGATCCGTCTCTTTTTTAAAAGCTTTAAGTTACATGTCTGATAAATGAATATATTCTGGTGAAGTTTTTCAAACAGTACAGAGTAAGCAATTCACTTTGTTCCCTTTAATTCTTTATGTCAGTCAGGCAGAGAAACCATACTAGGTATTTCAACAGAGAGAATTTAATATAGGAAGTTGATCAAATAGGTGTTGGACTGAAAAAAGCCAAAAAAGCACGCTGGTGGAACACAAAGATAACACAAAGCAATCAACACCGCCTGGGTCTGGGGGGATGGGTCAGGAGAGGCTGGGGCCCTGGAAACCTAACACTTGGAGGACAGATACCCTCTGCTGTTAGTTCCTGTGGGGCCCAGCAGAGCTGCTTGGAGGAGCACTGAAAGGCCAGAAGCTGGAGACCAGAGACAGCTCTTGCTGCCAGGATGAGGGCCTCGTGCCAGACTCACATTGGTGGGAACAGAAAGCAAATGGGAAGAAGCAAATGCCTCCTTTCACCTTTTTATTTTCTATTAGGATTGTGTGGTCAACTCAGCAGTTTAGTCTTTAGGCTGTAGAATATTCAGGTGGCACTATGATTGAATTAGAGAAATGAATAATTAATATTGCCTTCAGAGGGACCTATGGCTCACTCAGAAGGATACCCTGACTGATGGGAAGAGAGTTTGTGTACAGAGGAAAATTGTGTCTTGTCACTGTTCAGAGGGGTGTGTGCAGGTGCTGGTTAGTAAGCTCCAAGCCCACCTTTCCCTGCTCTGCTTTGGATCCTGGGGCTGGCACTCTGCAAACTACATTTTTCCTTTGTCAGCTGGCTTCCCGTTAGGCTCCACCAATCAGGACACAGGAGAGAGCCTGTAAGGCGGAGAGAAGAGACTTGTTCCTTCCTGTTTGCCTCTTGTTCTGTCTGTGCCACTCTGGTAATTGCCCTTCATCCTGGCATCAGCAGTGGGTTCCAGCCTCCAGCTTTTGGGGGTACCCCCAGCATCAGCCTCGCAGCACCCCCTCCTTAGAGATCTGGGTTCAACTCTGGAGCCCTCTTCCTCTGAGCCTCTAGATCTGATCAACTCCAGCTTTGTTCCTTTGCACCCCCAGCCTTAAGGGGGAACAAAGGGAATAATAAGCCTTAGCTAACCCAGAGGTGATACCTGCTCCCTGCGGTTACTACCTCTGTGTTAGTTCAGGCTCCTCTTCTAAAGCTTTTTTCAGTCCAGTGATACCTGTTTAACCGATTCCCTATATTAAATACTCTGTTAAAAAATCCTAGCGTGGTGTCTTTTTTCCCCAGCTTTTCCCGAACTTTCAAATCCCCACTTTCCTCCCCAGATTAACTGTGAACAGTAGTTCGATGCATCTCCTCTCACACCTCTTCCTGTACATTTACTACCTGTCCATGTCCTAAGTTGTTGAGATCTTCTCAGTCTCTACCTGGTCTCCCTTTTTTAGAGGCCCATCCTTTATTCTAGCATAGCATATGCCCACATTGCACATTAAACATACTTTTTGTGTAACTATCAGATTTGAACTGAGTAGTGGTTGACTAGTTCACCTAGTGTCATCTTTCTTTATATATTAATTTAGATTTTGTGCTTTGCATATTTTTGCAGCCAATACCTTTTTCCTTTTCTCATATCTCATACATCTTAGAAATACATTTTAAAAGAATGAAATTTTGCCACTTGAAACTACATGGATGGACCTGGAGGGGGTTATGCTTAGTGAAATAAGTTAGACAGAGAAAGACAAATACTGTATGGTAACACTTTTATGTGGAATCTAAAAAATAAACAAATGAATATAACAAAACCAAAACAGACTCACAGATACAGAGAACAAACTAGTGGTTACCAGTAGGGAGAGAGAAGGGAGGATGGGCAAAATAGGGGTAGGGGATTAAGAGATACAAACTACTGTGTATAAAATAAGTAAAGCTACAAGGGTGTATTGTATGTACAGAGAATGTAGCCAATATTTTATAATAACTTTAAATGGAGTATAATCTATAAAAATATTGAGTCACTGTGTTGTACACCTGAAACTAATATTGTCAGTCAACTATACTGCAATATAAATAGATAAATAAGCAAACATTCATTGTATTTTATAATACTTTCAGATTTACAGAAAAGTTGCAAAGGTGGCGTAGAAAGAAAGTTCTGGTATACACCACCCTACCCCAGTTTCCCTTATTGTTAACATATTAGTACAGTACATTTGTTACAACCAATGAACCAATATTGATGCATTATTAACTGAAGTCCATAGTTTATTCAGGTGTCCTTAGCTTTTACCTTATGTCTGTTTTCTGTTCTAGAATCCTATCCAATATACCACATTATGTTTTGTTGTCATGTCCTAGGCTCCTTGTGCCTGTAACAGTTTCAGGGTTTTCTTGGTTTTGTTGTCCTTGACAGTCTGGAGGAGTACTGGTCAAATATTTTGTAGACTGTCTCCCTGTTTGAATTGGTCTGATGTTTTCCTCATGATCAGGCTAGGATTATCTCACATATATATTTTAGGCCCAAGAAAAGTTTGTGATCTCTAGGCTCTGGGCATGTAGTGATCAATGGATGAAACAGCCTATGTACACATAAATATATCCAGAGTTGGTGGGAGGTGTCTGTCTGCTTCTATAGGTTGTACATAATCTGCAACTTGCTGGCTATACCAAGAGCTATGTCTTGGCATCCTTTGCAGGGGTGCGTGCGTGCGTGCGGGCATGCGTGTGTGTGTGTGTGTGTGTGTGTGTGTGTGTGTGTGTGTGTGTGTCTGGGCCTCAGCCTTTGAAAAGGCTACAGAGTATGCAGTTACAGGAGTATGCCTTATTTGTTTAGTCAGTCTCTTGCAGGTAGACATTTAGATTGTCTGCAGTATCAAAAATAACTAAACAGTGCTTCACCTTTTTGCACGAGTCCGTCTGTAGGAAATTCCTAGAAATGGTCTTGCTGGTCTGAGCACTCCTGTTTCAACATGTTGATAGGCACTGCCAAGTTGCCCCATGAAGCTCAAGCCATGACAGCAAAGTTGTTCCATGATCAAATATTGAATCTTAAAGAGAGCAGTGTTCCTCACGGAGACAGAATGTTCTAGCAATTCTCCTTCAGGCACATTTCCTTTCTTCAATGAAACCTTTTTAGCAGGTCCTTGGAGCCCTCGTAAACAAAAGAGAAGAAAACCAGAACCTCATTTTCTATAACGGTTTTGCTTTGGGCTGTTTAGTGACCCTTCAGTGTCTCTGCTCACTTGGCTTGAGGCACTTTTCACTGTGTTCCAATGAAATTGCCAGTTGAACATAAGTGGTGAGAAATTCAATATTCCTCTTGTTCTAAGTTAGTCATAGCATGCATGTTCTTATATTAGACTTTCATAGTGTCAAGAGTAACGTTAAGATTTAATCTATGTAATGATCAGAGTCCTATTACTAAACTGCTTACCTTCTTAACCATTTTGATGCTGTTGTTAATAGAGTGATCAGTGACCTCTTATCAACACTGATAAGCCAAAAACCATGCTGGCAGGTGAATAAATCGGCGCATCAGAGCCTCCAAAATGTAGTGTCAAATATTTTAACAGACTTTGTGATTTTGGTAATTACTGTGAGCCCCCAGGGAGTTTTTTATGTAAGAAATTGTCTTTGAATTGTGTGACAAAGCCAGTGAGCAGGAATGCAGGACACACCCAGAGATGAATTTGGGATCCATGCAGTCAACAGATATTTATTGAGTGTGAGACTGTGTTAGGCGCTGAGGCTGGACCTTTTACCATATTTTCCATAAATCTGTACAGAAACCGTGCCACTCCGCTTCCTGCTTGTTATGTTTACTGAGTGAGTTTTTGTTTCTCTGAGGAAACTCCTTAATTGCAACAAGGTGTTCCTTTTATAAAAGCGTAAAGAGCAACATTCATTCATTCAACAAACAGCTGAATATCAGTTCAGTTGAGGCCCCTGCCCTCCTTGTTATGAGTTTAGTGAGGGGTGTCAGGCACAGGACTAGGAGTCAGTCTTCAGACGAGGGCTCAGGAGGACGCTGAGAGGAGTGAGCTGCAGTGTGCGGTGGGGCAGCTGGTATTAGGGCCCCGAGGAGAGAGGACCTGGGGCTGGATGAGGAGGGAGAAGAATAAACGGAGAGAAAGGCAGGGGTGCACAGGGTCCGATCCAGGAACTGGGGCTTCCTTTCTTAGGTCACCAGGAAACCATTGGAGGGGTTAAGCCACAGGAACGGTTTCTGGTTTTGAAAGGTCAGTCAGGCTGCTGTGTGGGGAGCAGATGCTAGGGGAGCGAGGGAGAAGGCAGAGACTTGGGGTGATTCAGATGAGGTGCGGTGGTGGAGGAAAGTGGGTGGGTGTGGGATCTCTTCTGGAGGTAGAAGCTGAGACCTTTTGACGATTGAGAGATAAGGGGTGAGGAAGAGGGGAGTCGTGGCTGGCTGCTAGGTTTTTGCTTTAACTGCTGGATGGTGCTGCTACTTATGAGGGAAGAAGAGAGGGGGGCATCTTGAGGGTGGGTGGAAATCCAGAATTGATTTTTGATTTTGTTATAGGCTGGGGTCCCTGTTAAGTGGATGTGAAAAGTTTCTATGCGTATATTAAGACTGCCTTCTGAATTTTAAAATATTAATATATGTCCCAGTTTTTAAATTAGGGACGGGCCACTATTTAGACATAATGTTTTCAAGCATTTAAATCACATCTTCTTTAATTTATTCCCCCCAAAGACCGCTAGATGTCACTGTTTACAGAGGAGCAACTTCTCATGCAGCATGCAGTGAGGAAGGGGCACTGGTGCCTGAGAGGGGAACCCAGAGAAGGGTGGTCCTTGCCCTCAAGGGGGCCAGTCTGATGGGGAGCTGTCACCCCCTGTTGTGGTCTTCAGACATGCAAATGATGATAATGCAACTTCATATAAGACAGAAAACTTGTGAAGTAGCCTTCTGTTTCATATGATGTTTGAACTGGGTCTTGAAGGTTGTGAAGTAGTTCAGGTGGGGGCACGGCACTCTAGGCAGAAGGAACAGCCTGGGAAAATCAGCACGTTCTGCTGTTCACTGGGTGGAAGTTAAAGAGAAAAGTTCATTGGCTTTAGGGGATCGGACCTTTCCAGTGTTTCTCAACAGAGGCACAGTTGGCATTTGGAGAAGGACTGTTTTTTTCCGGTGCAGGTCTGGCATCCTTGGCTCCCCACCTCACATACTAAATGCCAGTAATCTCTCAGGTTATCGTAAAAACAGCAGGGAGAGATGATCGCACCTACAGCTGAGATCCCTTTCACAGAGCACAGCCCCAAAGTGGTGACGAAGTGGGAAGTGACTCTCCTGTCTCTCCCCCACCCCCAACTTGTGCTTCGTTTTGAAGTTCTCTCAAGAGTTACCTGTTCTGTGCTTTGTACATGGTGGTATTTAATGCACTGGCTGATGATCCCCGCATGAGTAGACATCTGGTGTGCCTTCCCAGAATGAAGAATGCCTCTTACACACCATTTCCCAGAGCGCAGAAAAATTCACATAAAAACAAGTCCATCTGATTGGGCTTAATAATACTAGCATGAAACTTCAGTGATAACTAGCTTAAATGTTCCACCTTCTTTATATTCCCCCCCAGGCCAGGATTCATATACACCAGTGTAAGGACTAATTACTGCTAACTTATCAAATAACAAGTAGACTTTGTGTAATGGAAGCAGATGCACCAGTTCTGCAGTCAGGAATAAATGAGGTTTCAGAAGTTCTACCTTTTTGAATTCTTTGTAATTGCCTGACATGGCTGTACCCTTTTTTTTTCCAGACAATTTATGAAAACCGAATATACAGCCTTAAAATAGAATGTGGACCTAAATACCCAGAAGCACCCCCCTTTGTAAGATTTGTAACAAAAATTAATATGAATGGAGTTAATAGTTCTAATGGAGTGGTAAGTTGTTTTTCCTGCCCCTACTTGTTCTCTGGGGTTCTCTGAAAAATGCTTTGTACTTTAATATTATCAGGGGCACTTTGGGCCAGAGTCCATATGTTAATTGGTTATTTGATGATAAAATATATTGCAGTATGAACATGTGCAGATTTGGGGTGAGGGCCTGTTTCCCAATTGTGTTTAACTACAACTTACATGGCATTTACTCTGGCCTGTATTTCTCAGTACTATGCCGGTCACTTTGAGATAAGAGCTCATTCAGTCCTCCTGATATACACCCAAGAGGTAGAGAGGTGAGGAAACCGAGGTGAAAGATCTTGCCCAAGGTCACACTTTTATCTCATTGGCCTTATTTGGGGACGACATACTATTTTTTTCCTCTAATGGTCTTGCTTTTTTAACTTATTTTTACCACCATTTGCATTGCCATAAATGGAAACCAGTCTCATTTGTCATAAGAAGGCAGTAATAGCAATGATAAATATTACAAAAACAAAGCAAAGTTGGTAAATTCTTCCTCCGTATGTTGCTTGCCAAAGGTTTTTGAGCCTCTGAGGCCTGCTCTCTTGTTCAGAGGGAAGATCAGCAAGTATTAAAGGGTGCTGCATATTAGCATTGCATGAGCTAGTAAGCCTTCTGTTTTGAGGTATTCAGAAGACTTGTAAGAAAATTGAAAAGAGATGAGCCTTGTTACTGTGTTCAGTGTTTAGTGTTGTCTTTGAGTTCCACCTGAAGTCCTGAACCCAGGACTCAACTCACACTCTGGGAAATTTCTTGGGGAATGCTACACTAACTTGAGAGGGTATGACTCTGAGGAAGGCCCTTGTCATCAGAGCCTGGGTCCTCGCCACCCGTTGCTTGTGCTCTCCCTACTGCCCTGTACCTCTTCATCGTCCACGACCCGGGCGTAACGTTGAGAGAGGACAGGCCCTGAGCGGTAGCAGCAGCCAGCCCAGGGGCAGCTCAGGTCGTTGTTTCAGAGCCAGTTGGGTTGAGTCTCACCAAGTGTGAGTGCCATTTCTCTAAAGGTGGCTTTACTTATTCATAATTTCCTTCTCCCACACAGTGAGGGTTTGGGACACAAAAAGGGAAAAACAGACTAACTGGAGGGAGGGAATCCTGTGGGTATTCTGCATGTCAAATACCACTGTGTGATCAGCATGTTCAACTTGAAAAATGCATTTTACTCACGTTTCTGCTGTAGCTTAGCTCCAGCATACAACTTTTCTTTTGTTTGAGAGCCTGACAGTACTTTGTTCTTTGTTTGCCTTTCTGTAGGTGGACCCAAGAGCCATATCAGTGCTAGCAAAATGGCAGAATTCATATAGCATCAAAGTTGTCCTGCAAGAGCTTCGGCGCCTAATGATGTCTAAAGAAAATATGAAACTCCCTCAGCCTCCTGAAGGACAGTGTTACAGCAATTAATCAAAAAGAAAAACCACAGGCCCTCCCCTACCCCCCATTCGATTTAAGCAGTCTTCATTTTCCACAGTAGTAAATTTTCTAGATACGTCTTGTAGACCTCAAAGTACTGGAAAGGAAGCTCCCATTCAAAGGCAGTTTATCTTAAGATACTGTAAATGATACTAATTTTTTGTCCATTTGAAATATATAAGTTGTGCTATAACAAATCATCCTGTCAAGTGTAACCACTGTCCACATAGTTGAACTTCTGGGATCAAGAAAGTATATTTAAATTGATTCCCATCATAACCGGTGGGGCACATCTAACTCAACTGTGAAAAGACACACCACGCAATCACCTTGCTGCTGATTACATGGCCTCGGGTCTCTGCCTTCTCCCCTTCCCCTCCCCCTGCCTCCTCCCTCCCTGCAACAGCCCTCCAGCTTGGGGTGGCTTCTTAGAGTAGATGTAAGGGTTTCAGGTCACAGCCTGTGGGACTCCTGCTGGGTGTGGGGGATGCTTCGTCTGCACCCCTGGTTTCTTTCTTTAAGTCTTAAATGCTGACCCCCTTCCAAGCCACCATCCTCTTCCCACTCTCCATTACCACCCTTGGCCGAAGCATAGATTGTAACCCCCTCGGCTCCCCTCTGAAATTGGCCTTTGGTGAGGAATTCAGGGCTTTCCCCATATCTTCTCCCTCCACCTTAATCGAGGGGTGCTGCTTTGTCCTTCCTCCTCCTCAAGTCCCTTTTTGCACCATCACCACCCAACACTTTCCATGACACTTCCTTGCTTTGGCCAGAAGCCATCAGGTAAGGTTGGAAAGCATATCTGACCTCCCTCATTTAGTTTTGGAACCACACTTACTTACTCTCCACCAGCCTGGGGAATGAATATTGGGTTCTCAGCCCTGCCACCCTCTGCTGTCATCATCAGCTGATACGTTTACTTAGCTCAGGTTTTGATAAGGTGAACAGAACAGTCACCAGGGTCACAGACCTGCCAGCTCTCAAAGTCCTTGGTGGTTAAACTTGGAGAAAGGCCACAGAAGACACTTGTAAGCACACACGATCCCTCTGAATGAATTTTCTTTTCCTGTAATTGCTTTAGCTTTTAAAAATTGAAGAAGTTTTAAACAGGGCTCTCATTTGGTCATCCTTGCAATCCATTTGAGTCTAGTTTGGAATCTGACAACTGGAACAAAAAGAACCATGAACTCGGTGCACACTTTGGTTTCGGTGCTGCTGCTTCTCTCGGTCCTCAGCAGGGATAAGAAAGAACTCGGTGTGCACGGCAGATCCCCGGAATTCCTGGCCAATGGCTGAGTTTTTCCACTTTTCTGTTCAGGACCACTAAATGCTGAGATGTTGGACGCATACCGAAATAAAAGCAATTCATTGTGTTCTAAGGTTTTTTTTTTTTTTTTAACTTAGTGTTTGTGTAAAGCCACCTTTTGAAGCAGCAGCTATCAAGTCTGAAAAGCAATTGATGTTTGCATTCATCTTTTTCTGGGGAAAACCTTAGTTCTAAGGATTTAACATCCTGTAAGTAAAGTTTAACATAACAGTATTCCATAGCTAGACTTTTTATTGTCAGACCATTGCCTGATTTTAATATAATAAAAAGTGTGCGTTAATATTTAAGAAGCTGTGCTCTTCTTCCTCTTGGCATATAATTTATTCAGTAATAGAATTTAATGTCTTTGGGATTCAATTTGACCTCCTAAAGCAGGGGTCGGCAAACGTTTCCTATGATGGGCCCAAGTCAGTAAATATTTAGGCTTTTTATCTTTATTTCTTTCTTTGGCCGTGCCGCACGGCTTGTGGGATCTTAGTTCCCCGACCAGGGATTGAACCCAGGCCCTCGACAGTGAGAGCGCGGAGTCCTAACCACTGGACCGCCAGGGAATTCCCAAATAGTTAGGCTTTATCGTCCAAGAGGCAAAATCAAAGAAATTACGTGAGTATTTATGTAACAAGAGAGAAAACAAATTTCCACAATTTTTTGGATGAAATTCAAAACATCATAATTGAGTACAGTTTTTATAATGTTACAAGTATACTAAGAAGAATGAAATGCTTTTTTTAGGGGATAACATTTAATTGGGATTCAAAGTATTCCTTATTACCAAACCTATTGCAAATGTTCATCTATAAAAATCTTTCTTCATTTGAGGGGCCGTATGAAACCAGGCAGTGGGCCAGATTTGGCCCATAGACCATAGTTTGCCAACCCCTGCCATAAAAGATTGAGTGAAAAAAAGGGTTATGGTTTCCCCTCTTTCCTTTGATTTAATTAGCTTTGTTGGGGGCTTCCCTGGTGGCGCAGTGGTTGAGAATCTCCCTGCCAATGCAGGGGACACGGGTTCGAGCCCTGGTCTGGGAAGATCCCACATGCCGCGGAGCAACTAGGCCCGTGAGCCACAACTACTGAGCCTGCACGTCTGGAGTTTGTGCTCCGCAACAAGAGAGGCCGCGACAGTGAGAGGCCTGCGCACCGCGATGAAGAGTGACCCCCACTCGCCGCAACTAGAGAAAGCCCTTGCATGGAAATGAAGACCCAACACAGCCAAAAATAAGTAAATTAATTAATTAATTTTTAAAAAATTATAAGTAGCTTTGTGGGACCCTAGCTGCTAAGTCTCCACTAGTACCTACTTATTGGCTGGAGGTAGTTGTCTTCTGGTTGGAAAAGAAAATAGAATTTTCCCATGTGTTTCTAGTGTTTGAAACAAGAGTTTTGATCTGATTGACAGTCTGTCTACCCTCTCCTGTGTGAGGAGTGGGAACATGTCGCAGCTGTTTTTACTTAGGATTTGCACTTCTGCTGTGGTCCCAGCCACCAGTAGGCACCACCTTGGTGTCCTGTGCCAGGAGCCGGGTCATCCCTTGTGGCCGTTGGGGCCGGACCTGACTTCATGGAGGGCATCGGGTTGTTCCTAACACGCCACCCTCCAGAAGGTGCTGCCAGAATTTCTGCCACATGGTCCTTACGAATCTGTCCTCTGGAGCGAGTCGCTGCCTTTCAGGCTCCCCTGAAAGGGGATCGGGCCGGAGACATTTGTGGGCTCTTCACCCTCAGTCAGTTCTCTCAAGGGAGAAAGAAGACGGGAGATTCTAGAATTATTTCAAAGTTCTACTGGAAAGCCCCAAAGCAGAGTCAGGGCGGCAGCTCTTCTGTGCAGTGACTTCCAGAGAGGAAACAAGTCCCATCTGAAATCCGAGACTCTGCACCTGTTACCCTCTTAGCGGGCTACAGGGAACTGGGCCTAGAGCTTTAGGAACTCAACCAGAACCTTCTGTGACAACCGTTTGAACCTTTGGTCTGTGGTTATGTCCCACACATATGTCGTGTGATTTGCTCCTTATCTTTGCTGGTGCGTTCACAGGTGGTCTTAAGTTTATAGCCTAAACTTAGGGCAGAGAAGAAGCGCTCATCTGAGGTGCAGAGAGAGCACTTCTTTCGCCAGGTGGCCTCCGATCCCCAGCTCCTGCCAGGTCTTTGCTCTTGAGAGAAAATACTTCCACTGTTCCTTTTCACTGTGCAGAACTGCACGGAGCGGAGAGGTCTTCACAGTGACCTGACAATGCTGGGGGGAAGCACACCCCTTCTGATTGACCTACAGCAAACCAGCAAGGGGTCTCCACTGCCACGTGACCTTTGACCACGACCTTGTGGTGAGGGCAGTGCCCTTGAGCTGCTTCTCTGCTGAGAAAGTTCTTAGGCCTTTCGAGTGGAGGTGCCACCGCTGCCTCCGGTTGTGATGTAGCAACGTGGATTGTGTTAAGTCAACGGCATGGGCCCTGCGGAGTGTCTGCTCCTCTGTCTGGCTACCAGCCAGTCCCTGCCTGTCCTCTTGCCCTTCCCCCCCATGGCAAGTGGACACTCAGTCACGTTCCCTTTCCTTGCCTTTGCCTGATCCACAGAACCCCGTGAAGGACTTGGGACATGGTGTCAAGGACTTCAGCAGAGGAGAACATTCTAAGGAAGGGCAGCATGTGAAAGCATCTCTTCTTTCCACGTGAGAAATGAGATACTGGGGTGGGCTCTATGGGCAGCACATGGCTCTGAGCTATAGGGGTGACACCTGGGCGTACCTCAAAGGCTTTCTCATGGCGATTACATAAAGTTGGCTGCTGTGTTTTAGAGCTGTTGGCACGTTGGCTGCAGGTGGCCTTGGAAGAGGGGACATCTTTGCACTTAGTGCCAGCCTCGCTGCTGCTGCCTGGCACCGTGAACAGGAAGGCACTGTCCATATCTTTGGGGTTCCGGCACATGTCTGATGAAGGTGCTCCTCGGTGCTGGGGATGTGGGCTGAGTGAATGCCGGATCTTTTTTTTTTTTAATTGGAGTATAGTTGATTTACAGTATTATTAATATATTAATTTTAGGTGTAATCTTTCTGATACAGATTTTTATGTGAAGTCTCCCAACATTAGTGTGTCAAACTGATACACTTTTCCATTCCCATGTAGAACAGTACATCGCAGCTTGCAGGTCACAGCTGAGGCCTCCAAACATAAGGCTCCATCACCAGCTGTATCTTGTCCTCCCAGGGTCGTCATCTTGGTGGCCTTTGACCTCTGGGAGGCCTGCAGTCCTGGAAGCTTTGCCCAGGGACGTGCAGTGGGTCCCCAGAGCGTGGGCAGCACTACCTGTGGCCCAGGTGGAAGGTGCCAAGTAACACTGGGCTGCCGCCGGATCCCCGGGAAACAGACCCACATTTCATTGAGTCTGAGATGCCGTCCGCTGTGAGATGCACCATTATTTTATGTACTACCAAGAAAAAAAATGCTGCCAATCACAAGGGCAAGACGCTACTGATCGTAAGGAACGTCCCAGTTCCAGAAACGTTAAGGCGTAAAAGTGTCCATTTTAGGTTTGGCGAGAAGTAGGGTGTCTTGTCAGTTGTGATAAGGACAGGGGTGGCAGCCACCCAGGCAGTGAAGGACAGAGACCACATCCCATCCCCTGCTAAAAAAATTAACCTGCCCCTTACACTATGAGGAGAAATCTGAGCTGGAGACCCCATTTTAATTTTTACTAAAGAGAGACTACATGAACCTAGACTGTATTTCAAACAACACAAGGGAATAGAATGGAAGATGAAGTTCCCGCCGCTTCTGACCCATCCTCTCAAGGTGAAGCCCTGGGTATCTGGGTCCCTCTGACATCAAGCACGCATGTGCAAGCCGTGCCCCCCTCCCCCTCTCCTCACCCACTGTATTTTGTTGTTGTTGTTAATGTAACTGGGAATGTGGCCTCCACTTGGCTCTTGCTCCAGACCTTTTTCTCTCTAACAGAACCTCTCAAGGCCCCTGCAGAGCAGCATCTAGGGAACCGCCCTGTAGTTCTGAAACAGCTGCTGAGCACCCAGTACACAGTGTGCCAGCCCCAGTGACCAGGGCCTTACTGGTGACGCTGAGGTCGCCTCTGACGTTTTGCTGCTGCTCACCAGCCTCAGGGCACATGTGCGCCTACATCAGTGGAGCGAAGTCCCAGAAGTGGACTTCTCCATCCAAGGACGTGGGCATTTTTAATTTTGTCATTTTCAAGTTGCCTCCTCCCACCAACAATGCAGGACAGGTTACTTCTCCCTTTCTCTATGCTCATACTTCTTCGCCAGCCCATCTTTGAGCTGAACATGCTATTTCAGTTTCATGTGCATTTTCTTATGTGTGAGGCTGTCTTTTCTTGAGTTGAAAAGTCCTTTTTTCCCTCTCATCTTTGTTACTTTTCCCTCCTGATCTGTAAAGGTGCCTTCCATAAAGGAGTTCTCGCTGCCCAGACGGTCATTTGAAGCATACACAGATGGCTCTGTGTGGCTTGGCAGGGTCAGCCGATGGGTGGCCACCTTCACCGGCCACCAAGGACCCTGTGGTACAGTAGCTCAGATCAGAAACCCTTCCCTGTGGTCAGTTGGGGACGTTTTCAGTCCCTCCTCGAGGCCTGTCCACTCCAGCGTCCCATGGATGAGTAGGGTTGAAGATAGGCACCTGGCCAGCAGAGTGGCTTCCTGACACCACCCAGAGCTGCCTGGGTGACGTTGGTGTGTGTTCTGTGTTCTGATGTGTACTGCCCCCAGCAGGGCTTTGAAAAGTGCAGACCATGTGCCAACTAAGTTGGCCAGTGCACTAAGTTGATACTTGAGAAACCTCTTGCTTCCAAGAGCCAGTTCTCATGTCTACCACCATCTTCCTGGCCCAAGTCCCCGTCACCTCCCAGGGCTCTCAGCTCTGTCCCCATCCCCCACAGGCCACTTCCCACACCTAGGATGTCTTCCCTCTCGGCTCTGTGGGGCTGACTCCCATCACTCGGAATGCAGGTCACGTGTATCCTCCTGAGAGAGGCTGGGCCCCATCTGAAGTAGCCACGCCGTCTCTCTGTCCTCACTGCCTGTGTTTTGTTCCTGGCAATTATTAATATCTAACAAGCTGATTTATTGGGTTAGTTATTCCTCTTTCCCTCACTGGAATGGGCGTCATGCAGGTAGCTGCCTCATCTGGCTTATCCACGGCTCTGTCTCCAGTGCCGAGGGCAGTGCCTGGGACGAAGTCGGAATGTGTTCAGTGAGCACGTGAATTATTCTCCAGAGCGGGGCCTCGGCCTTCCTCTCCAGGCCATCGGCAGTGATGAGGGAAGGGTCCCGGTGGGCCACCATGTACTGAGTGGACTGTGGGGTAGACAAACAGGTGGAATGGCTAAGGAGCGTGGCAGTTTGAAGACACGAGTGAGGGAACGGAAGTGAGATCTTCACGGAATCTCTCTAACTCAGGGGATCTCAGCGCATGACCCGGAGTCAAGTGCGCCAACCCCAGCTCCGCCTACGGGCTGTGTGGCCCTGAGCAGTTTCCTTAGCCTCTCTGTATCCACTTCATAGGATTTTTTTTTTTTTTTTTTTGGCCGCGCCCCGCAGCAGGAGGGGTCTTAATTCCCCTCACGAAGGAGTCCCAACCACTGGACCGCCAGGGAACTCCCAGCAGGATTGTTCTAATAATTACATGAGGTCTTACGTGTAGTGAGATTCTCACAGTCCTTGGCACACAGCAAACCCTTTAAGCTACCGTTAAATCACCCCGTTCCACCGAAGTGAAACTCCCCAGGTCTCCCGGCGCCGGGGTTCTCGGTTTGGGCTCAGGTCTGCGCGCCCGCTCTGCGCTAGCAGAGGGCGCTCGCGCGCTGCAGACTAATGCGCCGGCTTGGAGGGGTTGGGCAGGGCTGGAGTGGAAGAGGGAACAGATGTGAGCTCTGGGTATGGAGGCACCACTTCTGAGCTGGCGCTCAGGCGTCTGGGTGTGTGCATTTGGCGCAGGGGGAGCCTGCAAGAGACCCGGGGAGGGGATGCACAACCACCGCCCAACCCCATACCTACCCGGAGGACCCAGTGTACCCGCGTTACCAGCCACAGTTTACCCAGGCTGAGCTACGGTCCAGAAGGCCGTCGCCAATGGCGCCCAGCCTGGGTGTTCATGGTGGGGTCCTGCAGCGATGCCAAGGCGGTCTCTGGCTTCAGGGGTCGCCAACAAATGCTTCAGGGGCCTGATGAGGGCTGCTACAAACTGGGAAACTGAACTTTTTGCCTCAGGAAGGAGGGCTCAGGTTGGCCACATCTTTCAGTTTTTTGAGAGAAAAGCCAGACATCAAGATTTAGTAAAATATCTTGGGCTTCACTGGTGGCGCAGTAGTTGAGAGTCCGCCTACCGATGCAGGGGACGCGGGTTCATGCCCCGGTCCGGGAAGATCCCACATGCCGTGGAGCGGCTGGGCCCGTGAGCCATGGCCGCTGGGCCTGCACGTCCGGAGCCTGTGCTCCACAACGGGAGAGGCCACAACAGTGAGAGGCCCGCGTACCGCAAAAAAAAGATTTAGTAAAATATCTCAATTTTTATGGTGTCAATGGATTAAAGGCTTTTTAAATTTTAATCACCAGTTACTACCTCCAAGCTACCTTTTAACTCTCCCTTGGAGAAAGGCATTTTGAGAAAAAACCACGTCCCCTCCTTTCTTCGCCTGCCCACCCTATCCTCCTCCTTCAGGCCTCAGTTTACAGGTCACCTCCTACATCTGGGTTAGGAGCCAAACCTTATCCCCAAGCTTTCCCAGTGGAACTTTCATCCACTGATTTGTTCGTTCATTCATTTATTCAACAAACATTTATTGAACATTTTCTATGTGCTGATCTCCGTACTGGAGTCACAGCAGAGAACAAAACAAACCAAAAGTCCCTGTCTTTTGAGCTAACATTTGAATAGAAGAGACAAAGTGAATTCGCAATGTCATTTCAAAGCAGGAAGCACGTATCTGAAATACCCCAGTAAGAGCACGGGATGGGAAGGCAGCAATGGGCAGGGAGGGCCTTTCTGAGGAGGTACCTCCAAATGTGCGGAGGAGCTTCTGTGCCCAGAGCCTGGCAGGGCGGACAGTTCCCGGTGAAGGGACCCGCAAGAGCAAGGGCCCTGGGGTGGGAAGAGACATGTCACCCCAGGGTGGACCAGTGAACACATGGATGTGCTGTGCCAGGCCCTGTGCCGGGCACTGGGGAGGCAACAGCTGATGCATGAATGAACAGACCCAGGGCTTGCCCAAATCTAGCTGCCTCTGCTCTGGTGTCAGCAGCTTGGTCACAGGCCTCTCCCCATACACTCTGGCCTCATACGCAGCCTGGCTGGAAATTTTCCAGTCCCATCTCTGGCTGGAAAGGCCCTTGCACAGCCCCAGGTATCACCCCCCAATCTGGCTTGAGCCCACTTTTTTTGTGGCCTAAACACTGGGCCAGAGTCCACGTGGTTTATCCAGGGTTGTGGGGTGGAGAGGGAAGCTGAGCTGATATCTGACTTCCCTGGGCCGGGGTGGGCAGGATGTTCCAGGAACATCAGGCCTTTCCTCAGAGGAAGGCAGTGATCTGGGGGCTACAGAAGCCCCCACCCCACTTTTGCCCTGGGCTGGGGTCCAGCCCGGATGAAATGAGATCTTTCTTAAAGGGTGGCAAGGTTGGCACATCCAGTCATGAACAGCACACAGAGCGAGGATACATCTGTCTTGTCTGTCTGACTCTTGCTCGTCCAACAAGTATTGTGAGGGCATCCTCTGTGCCAGGCACTGGGGATGCAGAAATGGACAGGACAGAAAATCTCTGCCGTCATTCCAGGCATGGGAGACAGAGAGTAAAGAAATAATGAATAAACAAGATAATTTCACAACTGGATCAGGACAATAAGAACAGTACAGTGATGGAATTCCCTGGGGGTCCAGTGGTTAGGACTCAGCACTGTCACTGCCGGGCCTGGGTTCAATCTCTGGTTGGGGAACTAAGATCCCACAAGCCGAGTGGCGTGGCCAAAAGAAAAGAACAGTACAGTGAGCTGATGTGGTAGAGACGAGAAAGGGTGGGAGCTGCTTCACATGGGTGGTCAGAGATGACCTCTAAGGAATGACATCTGAGCTGAGTGCTCACTGGAGAAAGAATTGGCAGAGGGAGCAGCTGGTGCAAAGGTCCTGAGGCAGGCATGAGATCGGTGGGAGAAAGGAACATCAAGGAGGCCACTGTGGCTGGAGCAGAGTATGTGAGTGTGTCGGCTGTAGGAGTGAGGAGGATGAGATGGAGGCAGACCCCTCAGACCCTCGAGGACAGCTGTGATGGGAAGAATGACAGTGGCCTCCGCATAGGGTGATGTGAGGGTTAAATGAGAGTACAAGAAAGTGTCTAAAACACAATATAGCGATTATTATTACTATTATTATCAATCACCAACATCCTCCCCAGGTTGGGCCTTGGGACCATCCTAAGAAGGGCTGTCCAATCTTTCAGGTCCTATCTGTGTCTTGTAGCATAGCGGTCGCCCCTGTTGGCCCAGTTGCCCCCACCAGGGCCTGGGGGATGGGAATGAACACTGCCTGGAACGAAGTGATGGCTCAGCCAGCTCCAGGAGTCCATGAGGGGCACTGCAGACTAGAGCAGTGGTCTCCCCTCCCAAGGAGTCATACCCTGCTACCATGCCCCAGCCATTCACAATTGGGGGGCATCTCCCCCAGCTTGGTCTAAATCCTAGTACCCCTGGGTCACCCTGAGCTGATGATTTGACTTTTCTGAGCCTCAGGCAGGGCCACCACCTGCCCAGGCCAGCCCTGCACCCCACCCTCAGCCCCCGCAGTGGCTCCGGCGCCCAAGCCATGGGTTCTTTGGAATGTGATTATTTTTCTTCCCAGATAATTCAGGCCAGAAGACGGGGCTGGCCACTTCCGGCCACACTGTTCTCACTGCCTTCCTGACCTTTCTCACTCCACAAACTTGACACTGTGGTCAGAAGCCTAAAGCCAGACCCAGGAGCCCCCATGCCTCCCCCTCTTGCCTGGGCCCCTGATCATCACCCAGCTCTGGGAATCTGACTGTAAACACCCAGGACCCCCAGCTGCCCCTTTCTCACAAACCCCACCTGAGAACATGCTTACCCAGCCATGGATGTCAGGGAGCATTGCACTCTACAGTTTACAGGGTGATTTCAAACCATAGAGCTCCCTGGAGCTTCCCAGTTAACCCAGGGACACTTCAGCATCCACGCTTCCACATTTATTCATTCAACAAGTATTTAATGAGCACCTACTGTGGGCCCAGTGGATACAGCAGGGAGAAGAACAGGCAGAAACACCTGCCCTCATGAAATTGACATTCTGGGTGTGGTAATGGTCTACGGAGCAGGGAGAAACAATAAACAAGTGAAAATTCAATTATGTAGAATATTGGTTGGTGATCAATTCTATGGAGGAAACTAAAGCAGGGTGGGGAGTGCTGGTGATAGGAGTAGGGCAGGGAAACCCTGATATTTGAGAAGGTGGTATTTGAATACAGACTTGAAAAAGGTAGGGAATTGAATCATGTGGACAGCGGGGTGCGGGGCAGGAAGAATCTTTCTGGCAGAGGAAACAGCCAGTGCAAAGGCCCTGAGGCAGAAACATGCCTTATTTATTGGAGAAACAGCAGGAGGCCAGTGCGGCTATACAGAGTGAGTGAGGGGGAGGAGGGAGAGGATGAGGTCCAGGAGACAAGGGACAGATCAGGCAGGGCATTGTAAAGATTCACATTTTCCTCTGAGGGAGATGGGAGCTGTGCAGAGGAGAAACAGATGTGACTCAGGTTTTCACGGAGTTCCTCTTGCTGCAGGCCATGGGGCAAGGGTGGAACAGGGGACCAGGGAAGAGATGGAGACAGACCCCAGGTAGGGAGGTAGGGAGGGGAGGATGGGACCACCCTGGGCATTCCCAGGAGAGCAAGTAAGAAGTGGGTGGATGCTGACACTGTGTGCCATTGATTAGAGGATGTGTGTTTTTTTCACATGGTGTCTCCACTGACCCCACCCTTCCCAAAGGCCCTGAGGTGGTGGGAGATGCTGACAATGCTGGGTGACCTTGGGCTGTTTGCTGGCCCCTGAGCCTCAGTCCCCTCAGCCTGACCACAGGCCATGACTCAGAGCCCTGAGTCCCCCCCGGAAAAAACCCAGCCCCAGGAGGAATACTTTAACCTCCCTGCCCACTCCCAGCCCAGGACCAGATCCACTAGGCTGACGTCCTGTGACATTTTTACCCAAGGCCAGTGCTTCCTGTGAAACTATAGATATGTGACCCTCAAGCCTGGCAGAGCAGTGACCCTGGGGGGCTCTGAGCAAGGCCCAGGGAGGCAGACACCAGCCAGGCAGGGCTGGATCTGCAAGGGCTGTGTGTGGTGGTCTCCACACCCAACACAGCTCTGTTCAGATTAATCACAAAAGCGGCACCCGTGACTGGACACTTGGTACAGCCAAGCACCTTCCTGGCCCGAGTTCCTGGAGGCCAGCACAGCCCTGGTGCGGGAGGAGGGGGGTCGGCAGGGACCCTGAGGCTCAGAGAGGGATGCCATTGGCCCAAGACACACAGCTGGTAAGTGGATGATGGGGGCTCGAATGGGCGTCTGAGCAACTCAGGATTATCTGCTTCATGGCCGGGCTGCAAGTCAGTTGCAGCTGCTACAGTCCTGACCCCTGGGGGGTCCTAGGGAAGGGCGCAGGGGTCCTTGAATCTGAGGAGCAGTCAAGAATGCCGTGTGTGTGTGTGTGTGTGTGTGTGTGTGTGTGTGTGTGTGTGAATGTAGGAAAAGAAATCCAGAAAGAAACACTCCAGTATTCTAACACCCTCACTCCAACCAGTTCTGGACAAGGGGCTGCCCCCTCCCTGGGACACTTGGCAGTGTCTGGAGACATTTTGGTTGTCACAACTGTAGGGGTGCTACTGGCATCCGATGGGTAGGGACCAGCGGTGCTAACCATCCTACAGGGCACAGAGCACCCCCAGAGCAGCCAGCCAGCCAGCCAGTCCACAATGTCAGCGGTACCAGGGAGGAGAAACACTGCTCCAGCCTGTGTGAACAATGGGGGTGACGGGTGTATTTCTTCCCTTTAGCTTGTCCTATTTTTTAAAGAGAAGTGATTAAGAGTATGAGTATGCAGCCAGGACTGGGGTTTATATCGCATCTCCCCAGCTGTGTACCCCTGGGCAAGTGTCCTTATCTTCCTGATCACTAGCTGTGCCGTGGGAGCACACCCGCCTCCAGCGGCTGTGGGAAGATTCAGTGAGACGATGTCTGTGAAGGGGCTGGCTCAGTAGACCCTCAATTTGGGAGAAGTTAATGTTTGTGTCGTTAGGAAAAAATAATAATAACATGCCCAAGGGCTGGGCCAGCATGTCATAGAAAGTCACTCGGGTCGCCCTGACCCAACGCTTTGAGGGAAGGATTGTTTTTTATCCCTTATTTGGCAAATGAAGAAATTGAGGGGGCTTCCCTGGTGGTGCAGTGGTTAAGAATCCGCCTGCCAACACAGGGGACAGAGATTCGATCCCTGGTCCGGGAAGATCCCACATGCCGTGGAGCAACTAAGCCCACGTGCCACAACTACTGAGCCCGCGAACCACAACTACTGAGCCCGTGTGCCACAACTACTGAAGCCTGCGCACCTAGAGCCCGTGCTCCGCAACAAGAGAAGCCACCACAGTGAGAAGCCTGTATACTGCAACAAAGAGTAGCCCCCGCTCGTCGCAACTAGAGAAAGCCCACGCGCAGCAACAAAGACCCAACGCAGCCAAAAATAAATAAATAAATAAATAAAAAGAAATTGAGGTACAGAGAGGTTAGGCAATTTGCCTGATGTCACACAGTAAGGGGCAGAGCAGGGACTGGAACGCTCGCTTCAAGACCCAAGTCCCCACCTGTCAACCACTGGCTCTCTCACTGCCTCTAACATCAAGTAAATGGGCTTTTTCAGTTGGGTTTTCCCAATTGTCTTCTCTAAAACTTGGGATGATTAAGTCTTCGTTGGAATTCAGATCACTGCTAAAATGACAGGTGCCCCTTGTATGTGGCCACTACCCTCCTGCCTGGGCCCTAGACACCCTGCTTTCTGGTGGATCCCAAGAGAAGGGCCAAGACCCCTGGGGATTTCACACCCCCCTCCTGTCCTGAGCCGACTTCAAAACCCTCCTTGTTGTGAGCCCTGCTTTGATTTCAGGCATTTTATGGGCATGAAATCCAAGCCTTGGT
This sequence comes from Tursiops truncatus, assembly GCF_011762595.2. Lineage (NCBI taxonomy): Eukaryota > Metazoa > Chordata > Mammalia > Artiodactyla > Delphinidae > Tursiops > Tursiops truncatus. The sequence goes on along the minus strand of NC_047048.1, from coordinate 75,023,130 downwards.
CCTTCTGAAGATATGGTGTTCCTCGGGGGTGGGGTGGTCTTGTAGGGCCATTGGTCAGGCCACGGGGCAGGGCTTGGGCTTTGAAAGGATCTGAGGGAAAGTCTAATCACCCCTTTAGGATCTGAGGCCATGTTCTGGGAGAACAGGACCACAAGCGTACTCCTCTTAGCAAGCACCTGTGGGCCAGGTGCCCTGCCAGCCCGGGGCAGGCTTCATCTCATGCACTCTCCATAGCAGTTTCCACGAAGCCCGTGATGTTCCCCCAAGTACAGATGGGGAAACTGAGGCTCAAGGAAGAGCAGCCACTCAACCATCACTCAGCACAGAGCCAGGTTCTAGGCTCTTTCCTTTGCATCTCGCCGCCTCCCTCATTCCAGAGGCCACAGTGAGAGGGACTAAGGGCAGACAGGTGGACAAATTCCCTCCCAACGTCCTAGGCTCTGAGCTCTAACGGACGGTGCTGAGAGTTCCTTGGGTGGACAGTCTGCGGAATATCCAGGAAGTGGGGACAAGCGCCGGCTGCAGCGTATCTGAAAGGCATCAGCATCATGGGTGGTGAGGTGCCCAGAACCTCAGCCCCTGGTGTCCAAGCTGGGTGTGGACATGAGTTTCTGGGGATGGGGTGGGGGTGGCACCTGCAGAACCCAATTTCCTTGTCACTTTAGCTGGACGACTTCAACATCTCCTCACACCCACCCCCTCACTGGCTGGACGGCCTCTAGCTCCCGCCACCCCGAAATCCAAGCAGGTACCCCAGTCTGCAAAGCCAGTCATAAGGGATGAGGGCAAACAGCCATCTGGCCACACCCGACTGGCCCTGGACCACCCACCAGAGCCGAGCTGCTCGCGGCTCATTCTTCTGTGCACTTGATCATCCACACGAGGAACCTGTATGTATTTTCTGCAGCTGCCGTAACAAATTGCTACAAACTTGGTGGCTTGAAACAAGAGAAATGTATTCTCCCATGGTTCTGGAAAATTCCAAAATCAACGTGTCAGCAGGGCCATGCCCCCTCTGAAGGCTCTAGGAAAGAATCTTCCCCTGCTGTTCCAGCTCACGGGGGCTCCCAGCGTTCCTTGGCCTGCAGACGCAGCCCTCCAGTCTTGGCCTCCATCTTCACGTGGCCTTCTGTGTCCTCTTCTCATAAGGACACAAGTTGCTGGCTTAAGGGCCCCCCAGTCCAGTATGATCTCATTTTAAGATCCCGGACTAATGATATCTGCAAAGATCCTGTTTCCAAATATGGTCACATACTGAGCTTCTGGGTAGACGTGAATTTGGGGGGGGACACATTATTCAACTCACTACAAGCACCTACTGTGTGCTCCAGGCCCTGGGGACAGAGTAGTGAACCAGACAGGGCAGGCTCAGCCCTCATGGAGTTCCAGTTCAGAGGTGGGCTGGGGAGAGACAGAAACAGATAATTACAGAAATGATGGTGCAGTAAACTCCACCAGGAAATGTTGGACTCGGGACACGCACGGCCAGAGGTGGAGCCTTCGGCTGGGCTGGGGCCAGACCATCAGCCTCCCCCTAGCCGACTCGCTGCATCCCCCAGGTCTGTGCAGTGGCCTTCCTCCCCACTCTTAGTCCCCTCATACTCGACCTGGGGCCTCAGCTCAGGACTCACCTCCTGGGAGCCTCCTCAACCCCACAGGGGCCCACTCTGGGCATCCAAGGCCCCCTAAATTTCTGCCCAGCATCAGTAGATGGTAGGGTTGCATTTTTTTAACTTGGGATACTTCAAGTCTATTTATTTACAAAAAGAATGCTTTCTGTAAACAAATAATAATAATAATTGAAAGCATTGATAGAAAAATGCAGGGACTTTCTCCATAAGTCCACTGTCTGGAAATTATCTGGTAGATGCACTCAGCATAGTCAATGGTACACAGTAGGTGCTCCGTAACGTTTGAATACATGGATGGCCAGTACTAGGCCCTGGAGACAGTGAGATGATTAAGTGACCGCCCCTGGCCCCCAGGAATTCACTGGGGTACAATCTCTATGCTGCCCAGTCTAGAGTGGGGCATACAGTTGGTGCTCCATGAATGCTGGTGGTGGCTGGGGAGTTGCCTGTGGGGTCTCCTCCATCTTTGCTGCTGTCCCTGGTGAGGGGACCCCTTAGTGCAATCAGGGTGAGGTATGGCTGCAAGGATGTGGGAAATTCCAGCCCATGGCCTCAGGGAATTTCCTTCTGGGCCTCCAATCCTCCAGGGGCCAGCTTTCAGCATCCGGGTCTTCTGTCCACAGCCGCTGCCCAGACATCAGGAACTTGCAAGGTAGGGTCCACTGGTCAATCCGTGAGCACTTATTGAGCACCTACTGTGAGCTGGAGGTCATGTTACCTGCTCAGTGGTAAATAAGACCAGCCCTGTCTCTCCCTCATGGAGCTTGTGTTCTAGGTTGGGGGACAGACACAGACAAATCAGTAAGATATCGGGACCCAGTGCCAGGGAGAAAGAATGCAGAAGGGTTCAGGGAGCGGCAGATATTAAATAAGGAAATCAGGGCAGCCTCCTGGAAGAGGTGACATTCAACAGAGAGTCAGAAGGGGAGGAGGGAAAGTTAGATGTCTGGGAAAGAACATTTGGGAAAAGCAGAGGAAAGGCCTGTGGTGTGAGGTTGTCTTCAGGTCCAAGGAAGAGGGAGGAACTGATGTGGCTGGAGCCAAGGGCGGGAGGGCGGGAGGGAAGGGAGGAGATGGAGCATGTCCCATGGGGCTTTGTGGCCGCTGAGAGGATGCTGGCTGTTCTCTGGATGAGGTGGGTGGGAGCCATGGAAGGTAAGAGCACAGAACAGACCTGATTTGGATCTCACACAGGGTCCTCATCCTCAGCCCTATTAATGTTGAGGTCAGATCGTTCTCAGTTGTGGGGCTGTCCAGGCACTGGAGGACGGTTTGGCAGCCCCTCTGGCCTCCACCCTCCAGATGCCAGTAGCATCCCCTCTGCCGGTTGTGACAACCAAAATGTCCCCAGACATGACCACACGTCCCCCAGGGGTGGGAGGCAAATCGCCCTGTTAGCCTGCAAGGAGAGATTATCAGGGAGCGAGGCGGGAAGTGAGGAGACCTGTGAGGAAGGGTCCGCGACAGTCCAGCCTGGGAAACTGGTGGTGGGTGTTGGGGAGAAGCCATTGGCTCTGGATCTAGTTTGAAGTAGGAGCAGACAGGAGGTGCTGACAGGTTGGATGGCGGTTTTCTGGCTGAGCCACTGGGTCCAGGAAGCCCGGAGGCTGGAGCTGTGTGATCTGTGTCGGGTGGGAATGGAGCTGGGTCTGGACGTGTGGGTCCTGGGAGTCATTGGGCTGTGGGCCTTGGTGGAGCAGGAATAAGATACCAGAGCTCACTGAGGGGGAGGGTCAATGAGAAAGTCCTGGATTTGGGGAGTTCCCTGGTGGTCCAGTGGTTAGGACTCTGTCCTTCCACTGCAGGGGGCACGGGTTCGATCCCTGGTCAGGGAACTAAGATCCCACGTGCCTTGAGGTGCAGCCGAAAAAAAAAAATCCGAATATAAAGAAAGTCCTGGGTTTGGCTGCACAGGTGCGGGGAGAACTTGTCACGGCCTCCCCTTAGGAAGCGTGGCATGCTGGGCCGCCCCTCACCCACGTGATCTCATCTGATTCTCACAGCAGCCTTTCAAGGCTGGAGCCCTTGGTAGCCCCAGTTACAGATGAGAACGCAGGGGCCCAGAGAGGCTGATTGACTTGCCTGAGGTTACACAGCAAGTCAGGCATAGGGATGGAGAGGAAGCCAGCCCACCCTGATGCCCAAACCCTGGTCTGCATCCAGCCCCTGGTGGCGGGCTGGGTGGGGGCGGGGGTGGCTGTCGAGGGGAGGGAGGCTTTATTTTCTAACTTTGTGGTTTTCTTTATTTTCTAAAGTTTCTGCAGTGAACATGTTTCTCTTTTGCATTCAAAAGGAAACAAAACAAAGAAAGGGGTGTTTTGACTTGTCTCTTTTTAGGAGACATTCCTTGTGAGGTTGTTCCCCTGCTCACCCCACAGAACAGCTGACTGGCTCTGGGTCTCAGTTTCCTGTCGGCAGCATCGCTGGTGGGCTGACACAAGGAAACAAACTTCAGGGAGGGCAAATTAGCACGACTCTCAGGAGAGTAAATAGGACTCCTCTGAGATTCTTCTAAGAGCTGATCATCTAGAAAATACTTGCCTGAAAAAAAAAAAAAGGAAGTACTTGCCTAAGTCCCCAAAGACATGGATGGGGGTGGGGTCCACCCCAGCATGGTCTGTGGTAGCAAAAACAGGCAACAACCTAAAAGTTCATCAAGGGGAGCCTGGAGAATAAGCTGAGGTGCCTTCCCAGGATGGAATACTACGCAGCCGTGAAAAAGAACAAGGCTGCAGGGAGGTGCCCAGGATATATTGTGAAGAGCCTGGCGCTGTACAATGTATATCTTGATACTATTTGTAAAACAAAAACAACATAGGAAAACAACATAGGAACGGGAAGAGATGTGGAGTTGTTTGTGGATTCTCAGACAATCCCTGGAAAGTACCGGAAGACACTCTTAACAGGGGCAGGGCTAAGGGTCAGAAGCAGGAAGAAGTCTTGGTTTTTTCTTTCTTTCTTTTCCTCCAGTTGTTATTATTTATTAATACAAAAGAGTTCAGGCCAACAAAGAAAACATAAAGTCTAACATCCTCACCACACAACCCAAGAAAGACACTATGGAGAGAACTGCACCCTGGTAACCCCTCCCAGTTACTTTCCTCCCGGCTCACAGGAACTGCTGTTCTGAACCTGCAATTTATCCTTCCCACGAGTGTCTTCACTTTGCTATGCACTTAGCACCCCTTGAATTTTAACTGAGTTTTGTACTTTGTTTTCTGTGTGGGTTACCTTTCCCCTCAGGGATGTAGAAAATTAATTTCAAAGAAGTTTTCTTGCATTGTCACCCCTCCAGATTGCTCCTGGAGCTTCAGTTTCCTGGAACAGAGGGCTGCACCCCTCGTCTGGGCCCCCATAGGCCCCGAGCAGAGCAGAGGAGCTGGCGGTGGAGCAGATCAAGTCCTGGGCACAGCAGCTCTAGCTCGCTCGCTGGGCTTCTGCAGGCCCGGGGCGTGGAGCCAGCAGGCTGGAGCCAGGCAGCCTCCCGGGCCTCCTCACAGCCGCTTTTGATAAAGCCCCTCTGTGCACAGGGTGGGGGGGCCCGGCCGGCTGGAGCCAGCTCACATCTGGAGGCCAGCACAGGCCTGGGGCAGCCGGCGCGGCTGACAGTGGCGCCACCCCGAGCCACACGCCCGGCACTGGGTAAACAGCCCCGCGCCCACCCAGCAGCTCACCTTTCGCCCACAAGGCTGCCTTTCTTCTCGGACCCAGGACGAGGCCACCACGAACATTCCTCCCAGCACAGGGCAGAACGGGCCGCTGACCTCGAGGCTGGGCCGAAATCTGAATCCAGGTACCAGGCGATGGAGGCGGGCGTGGGGGCCGTGGGAAAGCACCTACTATGTGCGGGGCACTGAGCTCATTTCAGGTTCACTGCTGCCCTGGGAGGGGAAGCAGGTGGCTGAGAGTGTGTGCACTGGAGCTAGAAGACCTGGGTTCAAATCCCACCTCCAGCTGTGTGACCTTGGGCAAGGCACTCAACCTCTCTGAGCCTCTGTTTTGTCCTCTGTAAAATGGAAATTATACTAGTCCCTCCCTCAGCAGGTTATGGGAATATTAAAGAAGTTACCCTGGGAATTCCCTAGTGGTCCAGTGGTTAGGACTCTGCGCTTCTATTGCAGGGGGCCCAGGTTCGATCCCTGGTCAGGGAACTAAGATCCTGCATGCTGCATGGCACGGCCAAAAAATTAAATTAAATTTTATAAAAAGGAAGTTACCCTCAGTCAGTTGCTCAGAAGAGTTCCTGGATTATAAATGCCTGATACTATGACTTCTCAGTCACTCATTCAACAAAGCTGAACTCAGGGTGTTCTGTGCTGGGTACGAGGGTTAAGATGGTGAAAATGGGGGATTCAGCCCTCACTCAAGGAGCTGCATCCCTGCTCAGCTGACGAGGCTCCGGCCCAGCCACCCAAGGGACATCCAGGGCCAGCCTGGGCTCCAGGCCAGGGCTCCACACTCCTTTCCCTAGGGATCACAACCCATTACCTGCCTGGGGGCAGCAGGCCGGGGTCCTCACCTCATGTGCCAAGAGGTTGGTGAGTGGGGGCAGGAAGCAGCCACATTACCTGACTTCAGACCAGGTGAATCCTCTCCAGTCACACCGAGCTCTGCATCCTCCTGGCGGCGAGGCCCTCACCACGTCCTGTTGCCTCCATGACGGGGCAGGAGCAACAACACAGGTACCTCCTGACCCTCCGTGCCCTCATCTGCCAGAGGGGCGATAGCACAGGTACCAGTCATGGCGTGGCGCTGGGGAGGCTCTGTGAGTGAGGCCACGGGAAGGGCACAAAGCCTGGCACAAAGGAAGAGGTCTGAGTGGAAGCCAGGGTGGCTTCCCAGAGGAGGCCATCGTGCTCCCGGGGGTGGGGGTGGGGCAGGGGAGGAGAAGCAGGAATCAAAGGAGGCTCAGGGAGAGAGAAAGACAGAACTGAGCCCCTGCAACGTACACAGCCCGCACTGCCCGGAAGTTCACGAGAGCCAGGTCACTCTTCCAGCAATCGGCAAGGTCTGTGCTCTAGCCATCCTCATTTCACAGATGAAGAAACTGAGGCCCGGAAAGCAAAACTAACTTATTCCCTCAGGGACTAAAAGCCAGAGTAGGATTTGAACCCAAGAGGCCATAATGCCTCCCTCCCTCCTGCTCTCCTTCCTCCCTTCCTTCCTTGGGTCTTTACTGCACCCCCAACTGTGTGCTGGATTCACAGACACAAGCAAACCCAGGGTCAACCCTCAGGAGCCCCTGCCTCACACCTCTGTCAACCACCAACCTGGAACCGTCCCTTGCCCCTTCTGGGCCTCGGTTTCTCTCCTCCGAGCAATGGGTTCAACTGCTACAGCCCCTTCTGGCCCAGCATCCTGACTCAGGGCAGAGGGATGAGCGGCAGCCAGGGCCGGCTGGCGGGGGCCTCCCTGCCCCAACCAGGCAGGCTGGGGGTCCTCCACCTGCTGCCACCCCCCAGTCCCCCGTGAACCTGCTCGCCAGGCTGGAGCCAGCCGCCATCTGGAGCGACGGGCTGTTTATGGAGCCAGGCGGCGGCGGCCCTGGCCCTGACCCCGCCAATCTGGAAGCGATTAGCGGCCCAGGCTGGGGAGTATTCGGAGTTCCAGTCAGTGGGTCGGGAGCCCCCCCCAACCCCACACCCTGCACCACCCGGAGCCAAGGCCGCTCTGGGGGTCTCCGAGGAGCCCCCTTTCTTGCAGGGCACTCCAGCTCGGACCTGCTCCAGGGCCTAGAGCTCTGAAAACCAGCAGCGGGGAGGCTGGGCCACACACAGGCCAGGATGCGGGGGTGGATGGAGAGGGTGGGCGGGGGGGGGGGGGAGGGGGGAGAGCTGGGGCCTTCCTGGAGGAAACCTCGCGCAGAATTGCTTTCTGGCATGTTTGGTTTTGAATATATATACAAGTGCACAGAGGAAACACACACACAGAGCTCAAAGAGCACAGAGGGTGTAAAATGCATAGAGGGAAAAGTCAGTGTCCCTCCCCTCCTCCCCTCAGGTTCCCACTCCCCAACCAGACAAATCGAATGTTTTCAGTGTCTAGGAGCTCATTCTGAGGTGGTGTGAGCGTCTACACACACATCTATCTAGTTATTCTTGCCTTTTTCTGCAACCGGCAGCCCACTTTACGTTCTGTCCTGCCACTTCTCCCTTGGATTAATCCAATATTTCTACCACTACTGCTGCTAATAATCATAAAGTTAATATGATTGCTGATCAATAATGGCAGCAGGGCTTCCATGGGCGCAGTGGTTAAGAATCCGGCTGCCAGTGCAGGGGATATGGGTTCGAGCCCTGGTCCGGGAAGATCCCACATGCCGCGGAGCAACTAAGCCTGTGTGCCACAACTACTGAGCCTGTGCTCTAGAGCCCGCGAGCCACAACTACTGAAACCCGTGCGCCTGGAGCCCGTGCTCTGCAACAAGAGAAGCCACCGCAATGCGAAGCCCACGCATGGCAAAGAAGAGTAGCCCCTGCTCGCCGCAACTAGAGAAAGCCTACATGCAGCAACGAAGACCCAACACAGCCAAAAAATAAATAAAGAAAAATTAAAGAAAAAAAAAATAATGGCAGCAAAGGTTTCTAGAGGACTTATTATGTGCTGGGCCCAGTTCCTGGTGCTTTACATGGATTAATGAATGAATCATAAGCGTGAAGTGCTCCTGTTGGGAAGTTCTATCACTCTCGTCATCCCCATTTTGTAGATGGGGAAACTGAGGCACAGCACGGCCAGGAACCTGCCCAGTGACACACAGCAGTGACTGGCAGAGCTGGGATTCAGGCCCAGGCAGTCGGGCTCCCAGGTCTGTGCTCCGAAGCTCTTCACCATCCAGCCTCTCCCGAGGCTCCAAATAGTTCGCCGTCTGGATGGATCTGGAGGTTTTGACGAGGCCTTGGGTGATGCACCGTTGGGTTGTTTCCCTCTTGGGCTGGTGGTAAATGTGCCGTGAACACCCTCGTGTGAGGTCGTGCCACATGGAACCGGGGGGAGGTCCATTCTCAGAAGGGCCTGGCTAGTCACAGGGGTGAGCGGTGCAAGGGCAGAGGGCCACTGCCCAACTGTCTTCTGTGGTGGACGGAGGTGATGCCGACGCCTGATCCAGATCCCTGGAAGAAGGGAGGAAGCCTCAGCTGCCACATCCTGGGCCTGTTTCCAGGGAAACCCAGGCCCCGCCCGGCACATCCAGGGTTCCTTGGTCTGCATGAAGCCTGCCCTCCTGTTCTCCTCTGATGGGTGGACAGGACTCCAGGCTCCCTTCCAGTCTTCCCACCTCCAGCCTCACCCCTCCGATCCCAGCTCCATGCTGCAGCTGGAGCAAACCTTGCAAAACCTAAATCGAGTCAGGCCTCTTCCAGCTCAACTCCCATCACCCTCCCTTTCCCTCCCCTCCATCCAGGCCAAGCCACAAGTAGGTCCCCAAAGTGCCATGCCCACTCACCCACAGGCTTTCGCACAGGCCGGTCCCTGCCCCTGGAACGCCCTCCTCACCCTTCATCTGGCTAACTTTCTCCTCAGCCTTCTGGTCTGAGCTCACAGCCTTCCCCAAACCCCCAGACTGAGGTAGGCAGGGCCTCCCCTGATCCCTGCTGCCCAGGCCCCTGTGAATCTTAGCTTGAATCACACTGTTGTCTGATGGCTGTCTCTCCTGACGAAATATCAGCTCCAGGAAGACAGAGATTTTTACATGTTTTATTCGTTTCGCGATCCCCAGAGCCTAGAGCAGAGACTGGAGCACAGTAGGTGCTCAAACAATTTGTTGGAAGTGTGAAGGTATGAATGAATGAATGAGTCAGTGGGGAGCAATCTGTCAGCAGATTGCTCAATCTGACCCCAGCACTGAAGTGAGTGGGGTCCAGGTCTATCCCTGAGGGGCGGGGGAGGGGAGTACAGCTGGGAGAGGAGGAAATAAAGAAGAGTTTATAAAGCACCTACACTACTCAGGCACTTTCTCGTTCCTTGGGCCTGCAAGACCCATCATACAGATGAGGAGACAGCCCCCTTCATTCGCTCCACAAACCCATCCTTCAGTCTCCAGACCCTGGGCTGTCACCCTCTGCAGGGTGACAGCAGAGAACAAGCCAGGCACGGGCTCTGGTTTTTTAAAGCTGGTGGGAAAGGCAAACCCAACAGGAAGTGGGACAGAATGAACCATAATTAGCGCCTGGGCACCTGAGCAACACCACTCCAGAGCCAGCCGCTGATGGGAACCCTGGCACCACCCGAAGTGACCTTGACACAAGTGACGGCTCTCTGTCCCCTCTTCTGGGTGTTCAATGACAATAATGATCATAGCCAGCACTTACGTGGCGCTTACTGTGTGCCAGGCCCTCATCTGAGCACCTTACGCAGATGGCTTGTTTATTCTCACCAATCCTCCGAGGGAGGGACTGTTAGCATTCCCATCTTACATGTGAGGAAACCAAGGCCCAGAGAGGTTAAGTGACTTGCCCAGGGACACACAGAGGTAGGCCCAGGAAGGTAACGTTGTGAAGTCACACACAGGGTCACAGATGTCAAATTCAGGATGAAGCCACCTTTGGAGGGAGGGTGGGGTCTCCCACGGTCTCTGCATGTTTCATTTCTCTCTTGGGGGTGGGAATGTGGCCGCTCATGCATCATTTCTGGACTTTTTTTGCAAGCAATCCGCAACAGCACATAGCCACCAGCCACATTACGTAGAGTGACTAACAGTGGACGCAGGGCTGACCTTTGACCCAGCTCTGTCTGACTCGGGGCTGAAACCAGCCTGGGTGAGGGGGCCCCTCCCGGCCCCCTTCAGCCTCTGGGCCCTCCAGGCTCTCAGTGACGCAGCTGTGGTGGCGTTTGGCAACCCGAGCTGCCCGCAGTTACGACAGCCCCAGCATCTGCCAGCAGGGGCGGGGTGGGGGGAGCCCCAAGCCTACCCCTGCCTCTGCCAGTTCGGTTGACCCCTCCTCCCAGCAGCCCCTCTCCTGGCTCCACCTTTCCTCAGAGTCTTCACCAGCTGATATCACAATTGCTGACAGTGACCAGAAAGTCAGCGAGCGCCTTGAGGGCAGGACACCTGTCTGTGCTGTCACCACTCTCTCCCCAGAACCAGCGTACAGCTGGCACTCAATAAGTACTTGCTGAACAAACAAATGCAAAACTGGATAAATGAATTGCAACCCCTCCCTCCCTTTCTTCTTTCCTTCCTTCCTGCCTTCTTTCCACAGATAGTTATTGAGCACCTACTATGTGCCAGGCTCTGTACTAGGCACTGGGAGACACAATGGTGAATGGAACAGGCAGAGAACTCTGTCCTTGAGGAGCTCATGTTCTAAAGAGGATGCTGGGACTTCCCTGGCGGTCCAGTGGTTAAGACTCCGCACTTCCAAGGCAGGGGGCGCGGGTTCAATCCCTGGTTGGGGAACTAAAATCCCACATGCTGCGCAGTGTGGCCAAAAAACAGAAAACAATTTTAAAAATATAGAGAGGATGCTAGTCACCAACGCAGTCATCCTGCAAACAAAGTGCAGAACTGCAGCTGGAGAAGGCACAGGGGGATGAGGCTCTGGGTGCCATGGGCACCTGTAGCAAGTGGCTGGACCTCTGGGGGGGTGGGAGTGTCTCCTGGTGGAGGTGTGACCCTGCAGTGGTTCATTGGGCAACACAAAGTTTGCATCTCCTCAGGAGGCTCAGCGAGGACAGCCGCGGGAGTGAGTGGGACACACGTTATACAAGAGGAAACCCTGGGGCGCTGACCCTGCCCTCCCATCCCGGAAGGGTCTCTGAGGAAGTGACGCCCTGAACACAGAGCCGGATCCGTGGCGACCGCGAAGAATCTTCCCTTCCCGGCAGAGGCACCAGCCATGCAAAGGCAGGAAGGCTGCCACACCACACCCCTAGGAAGCTGGAGGCTTTGCACGGGATGCCCCGCTCTGGCCTGGCTTTCTCCTTTTGTGGAAAGGGAACAGTCGCCCGCCCACCCCCACAAGCGGGGATGCTGGTAGGTTCTCTGGGAGCCCTTTATGCGCTGGGCAAGGCACTTGATCTAAATCCTACAGGGTGAGTTGTTTTCTCCCAGTCTTCCCCGCTAAGCTGTGAGCCCTGTGGGAGAGGGCCCAGCACAGCCTGCACACAGTAGGTGCTCAGGGTGCGTCTGTGGATTAAATGAGCCAGTGAGTCTCAGATTCCTCATCTGCGCGATGGGGTAATGCTGGTGTGGCCAGGGGGAAGGAATGAACTTCACATTACAGCTTGTATTGTTTCCTCTCCCCAGTTCCTGGTGGTGGGTCAGGCCTCCGTGGACCCCCTCGAGTCCTGGAAGATGATCGTGTCTGCGGGCTTGGGGAGACAGAGAAGAGAGTGTAGACTGAACAGCTCTCCAACTCCAGACTTTGAGGCAGGATCCTGAGGTAGTTAGAAGGAAATGACAAGCAGCCTCATTTACAATGGAAGGAAACTGAGGTACAACAACAAAATAATAAAATCTAATGCTTACTGAGCTCTTACTCCAAGCCAGGCACAGTGCTAAGCCCTTTGACCCAAGTTCTTTCATTTAATCCCCCCAACAATCATCACTGTCGGAAGCTAATACCGTGACCCCTATTTTACAAGTGTGGGAATGAAGACTCGGGAGGTAAGTCAAGACCATGCCTCCTGTTAATGGGGGATCTGCGATGAGCATGCAGATCTGGCTTCAGAACCCAGAATCATAAACCCGGCACTTCCTGAGGGGAGGTGGGGGTAGGAGGGAAGGGATGGGGGCCACCTGGGAGAGACAGACGATAAGCCCTTGTCTGAGGGCTAAGGGCAGTGGAATAAATAATTGCAAGAGTGAGGGACCCAGGGTCAGTTCCATGTTCTTCCTACCCTGGATGGCCCAGGGCAGTTTGGAGAACCCCGATTCTAGCCCACCCCAGCAACCTAGAATTTACTCTGCTTCGTTCATTCATTTATTCATTCATTCAATCATTCAGTCAACAGAAAACAAAATACAGGATGACACAGATCAAATACATCCCTGTAAACAATAAATGTAAGTGGGTTGAATGGTCTATTAGAAAACAAAGACTCATATTAGATCAAAAATCAAAATCTATTCATTTATTCATGGGCCAAATATTTATTAAATGCCTAAAAGATTCAAGGTCCTGTTTTAGAATCTAATGATAGAATGTAAAAATAAAATTTCTGTTAAAGAAGGAAAAACACTGGGGAAAGGAGATCCAGGGAGAGAGATCTGAAGGTGCAAAAACTGTGAGGCTGCAATGAGTTGGAGGATGGAGGAGCCGAAAAGGGGCCGGTGTGGTTGGAGAAGAGCACTAGTGAGCAAGCGTAGGGGGGTGAGGCAGGCAAGGCCTGCCAGGTCAGGTCCGGAGAGCAGAGGCAGCACCAAGGGGGGCCGAGATGCAGAGGAGCCGGGTCCTGCTTACCTAGAGCTGTGGGGCAGCGACCGCTCCTCACTCTTCCAGCAACCCCAGCTGGGACTCTTGACCCTTCCCCAACTGAATGCAGCCAAGGTGACCTCGCCCAGCCTCCTCCCAGGGAAGAAGACTTACCATGAATTGAAGGCCTACTGGGTGCAAGGCTCTGCCATGGGTGGTTTACATGCTTAATTAGCTCACTAAGTCCTGCCATCAGGTTAGTTTTCTCCCATTCTGCAGAAGAAAAAAACTAAGCCTCAGAGAGGTAGAGTGACCTGCCTGAAGCCACACAGCCAGACAATGGCAGGCCTGAAGTTTGAACTTGGGGTATCCAACACTATGGTGTGCCTTCCTGGCACTGCATAGCTGCCTCTCAGGAAATGGCAGTGGAGAGGTCTCAGCTGGCTGTGTCCTCACGTGGGTCCCCTGACCTCTACGACTTCAATTCTCCATCTGGGAACCCGCATGCCAGGTCAGTGTCGAGACCTGGATGACTCCCTCCCTCCGGGACGTGGAGTTCCAACGTGCTGAGCTGGCGCTTCTGATTCCACCCCCACAATGACTCCATTTGACAGAGGAGGAAACTGAGGCTCAGAGGGGGAAGTGATTCTGCAGGGTCACGGCCTTGGGACTCCCGAGGGCCTGGGACTTTTGTGAGTCTGTTCATTGGATGCTAAGAATGAGGACCCCCCCAAGGATGCAGAGACTTTGGGATGGGGTGGAGGGACAGGAACAAGGATACACAGGCAATAAGGGAGAGCAGGCCTGGAACCCAGGACACCAGCTCCCAGCCTCTGCCCCTCACTGCATCCTAGGGAAGGCGGGGGCCTGGCCCCTGGGTCCGGATTATTTCCTGAGAACGGGGAGGGGCCACGGGAAGTCTCCCCGCATCACCCCACTCAGGTCCTGCCCAAACAGGAAATGCCAGGCAGTCCCCCCACCCACACCCCAGGGCCGTGGGAAAGCTTTGCCTGGGATCCAGTGCTTCCAGCTCTGGCCCAGCCTCACTGGGGATCTAGACCCTAACAGGGCCTGCGTGACCTTGGACAAGGTCCTTCCCCTTTCAGGGCCTCAGTCTCCCGCTCTGTAGTCACAGAACTCTGCCACCTCCCGGCTGTATGACCTCAGGCAGGTGTCTGTGCCCTTCTGAAGCCCCGCTCCCTCTTCTGTAAAGTAGGGGACGGTACACACAGAGTGTGCGACGGTACACACAGAGTGTGCTCCACCCACGGAGCCATTATCACCCCAGGCAAGGGTGTGACAGGGGAGGCCTTTGGAAAGATCCCTATGGCCCTCTGGGAAAGACGAGGAGCTTCCCTGGACTCAGGACCACACCAGGTACCTCTCTGCACCTCACTTTCCCAATGTGTAGAAGAGGCAGAGCCAGGGCACGGGCTGAATCACAGGGATTGGATGCCAGGAAGTGGGGGCAGGGGGGAGGGGGCGGTTTCAGGCCACAGGGGAAGGTGGAATGAGACAGATTCAGAAGAGGTGCAGGTGCCGGCTTTGGGAAGCCTGGAGAATGCTGCCTCCTGATTATTTATTGCTCTTTCCCAGTGAGAAAAGGTAGCCAGAATAGTGGAGGATGGATGGGGGATAGGGCTGGACCCCGCTTCTTGGGGACTTGCAGGGCTCTAATAGGCGGCAGGGGTGAAGGCGGCTTTGTTGCGCCTCCTGGTCCTCCCAGGCAGGAAGCAGGCGCTCCGAGCTGCCAGGCCTTGGATGGGTAGTTCCCAGAGCCTCCTTCTCAGCAAACCATGACCCCATGGAGTCAGTTGAGGCTGGCAGCTCAGAGAGGCACAGCAACTTACCCTAGGTCACACAGTAGAGTTGCCACCACTTCTTCAGACCCTCCCTAGACAAAGCAGGAGTCCCAACTATGAACAGGAATGAAGACCCCTGCCAGTTCCATGCTGGGGGGCAGCTTGAGCCCCAGACCCTGAAGAGACTTAGGGAAACTAAGGCACCAGAGAGGTCCTCTGGCTCTGAGGCACCAGATGTGCAGTGGGCTTCTGTATTTGGGCCTCTCCACCTTCCAGTGCCAGGTATGTCCTGGGGCAGAAGAACCTGGGAAACGGGCTCAAGCTCTCTCATACCATCTTACAACCAGTGCCAAATTACAGCACTTCTCAGAAACTGGCTTCTTTGTTGTAAAGTACAGTAGAAGGTGTGGTAAAGATGAGAGATACCAGATATGAAGCGTGCCCAGAGCATAGCTTAGTAAACTGGGGCTATGGTAGCTATTATTGTTAGAGATCTGTTACTTAATCCCCCTGAGCCTCAGTTTCCTCATCTGTAAAATGGGTTTAATAGTCCCTACTACAGAGTCCCACTGAGGATTCCAAGAGTTATCCCATGTAAAGCACTTACCGTGTGTCTGGCTCTTTTCTTCCACTTCTATTCCAACATCCCAGTGCCTGACACATAGTAGGAGCCCAATATGTCTTAGCTGTATTATTATTATTTACTGTTATTATTATTATCGCCCTGACTCCAGCTGTCTGAGATCTTGGGCAACTCACCAACTTCCTGCCTTGCTCAACTTCACTTTCCTCCTTCATAAAATCAAAATACAATAGTGCCTGCCTCCCAGAGCTGGACAAGGATGCATTCCTGCATTCCACAAACACTTATTAACCGTTTTTTTAGGAACTGGGGATATAGCTGGGAACAAAACAGAAAAAAAAAAAAAAACCTAAAAAAACCTGTCTTCTTGTAGCTGCCATGCTCACGGGGCAGACAGACAACATAAATTGGTATTTTATATAGTGTGTTAGAAGCTGATAAGGGCAGGGAAATGCAGTCTGAACACGGGCTTTAGTAGTTTTACGTGGTGAGGCTGGATGACGACAGGGAGGGGTGGAGAGGGTGAGGGGAGGCCACGCTGGGCCTGTGGGCTGTGTGTGTGGGGGCGGGGGGGCTTTCTGTGTAGGGTGGGAGCCCTGGAGTGTTCTGAGCAGGGGAAGGATGTGGTCTGACCCAGGTTCCCCAGCAGAAAGTGTACTATAGGTGGATAAGGAGGGGTATGCAGGGGAATGAAGGGGGGTGCCAGGAGATGGCGGGATGCAGGGGGATGAGGGGGGAATGCAGGGGGAAGGAGGGATGCAGGGGGATGAAGAGGAATGCAGTGGGATGAGGGAGGATGCAAGGGGGGATAAGGGGGGATGCAGGGGGATGATGGGGGGATGCGGGAGGGGGATGAGGGGGGGATGCAGGGAGCCCCGGAGGAGGTCGCTGCAATAAGAGGATGGGGCTGAACCAGAAGGGCAGCAGAGGAGATGGGGAGACATGGTAGAATCCTGGGTCTGTTTTCAACCTCAAATCTTCCTCAGGTGGATTTTCATCCCTCTTTGGCAGCTGAGGAAACAGAGCCTCAGAGAGAACTGGTGAGAACCCCGGGATTCCAAAGCCAGGCCAGGCCCCAGGAGGCCACAAGGCCTGGGAAGTGCTGCCCAGGGCCTTGGGCTGTGGCCCAGACAAGCTGGAAATCCTCACCTCTGGGGCCACCCCTTGCCCAGACCTGCCCATAAGGAGCAGTTGAGGGGCGCAGACCCTCACCCTCTGCTCCACAAACCTCTGTCAAACCTGCTGCCTGGGACACGGCTCCTCCACTAGGATGCCTGAGGATCATTCCCTTACCATTAGATAAGCAAGAAACTATCAGCACAAATTACATCAATAAACTCCATGCTCTAGGATGTTGAAGCAGATATTATCACGAACCCCAGCTGAAAGCTGAGGACAGAGTGGGGGCGGCGTCACTGCCTGAGGTCACGCAGTGGCAGGATTGGGACTCAGACTCCCAGATCTGCGGTCCCAGAAGCTGAGCTCTTGTCAGAGATGTAGAATGAGACAGGCTGTGCAGAGATTCCACTCAGCCCCTCCTTGTGAGGTAAGTGGGGAAACTGAGGCCTGGACAAGCTCAGAGACTGCCCTTAGCCACACAGAGACCCCAAAGCAAGTCTGAGAGGCTGCTTCCCACGAGCTGGGCTGCTCTGGGCCGTGCAGGAAGTGGCCAGGGCTAGGACAGGCCCGCCGCTTTGATCAGCTTTACGAGCCGTGGCTGTTTATGGAGGCCCGGGCCCCCACCCCCTGCCACCTGGGACTGGGTCTTGTCACCAGCACTCGGGATATTAGGAGTCCCAGGAGAGCCTGCCAGCCGGGGTCTGGGCCCCATTTCCTCCAGCCTGGCCCTTGCCCTGCCCCTTGGCCTCAGCCCCTGGGAACAGGGCAGGAGGGTCCCCTCAGGACGGATCCCCTCACGGAGGGGCCTCCTGGCAGTTCCTCTGCAAACGCAAAATGAGCTCTCAGTCCCACCCCAAGGCCTTTGCCCTTGCAGTGGTACCGGCTGCCTGGAGCCCGCTCTTCCCGTGCTGCCCCTCCTCCAGGTCGCCCCTCCCTGTCACCGCCTCAGAGGGGCCTCCCTGACCCCTGTCTAAAGCAGCTCCCACCCCATCACCCTCTAACACAGCCTCCATTTAATTCTTCATTGCCTATATCACTGTCTGGAGTTTTTTGTTTGGGTTTTTTTTTTTTTTTTTTTTTTTTGGGCCACGCTGTGCGGCTTGCATGATCTCAGTTCCCCGACCAGGGATCGAACCCATAGCCCCTGCACTGGAAGCGTGGAGTCCTAACTACTGGACGGCCAGGGAATTCCCTGGAAATTTTCTTGCTCATTCTTTTGCCTACGGCTTTTCTGCCTTCTACCCCCAGGACAGGGACCTCATCTGTCCCACTCACTCCTGTGTCCCCAGCACTCAGCATAGTTCTGGCACACAGTAGGTGCCCAGTAAACTTTTCTTGGGTGAAAGAATGATAAACTCTTTTAGGGGGCTGAGCTGTGGGCAGCCTGAGGCCCCAAAGCACTTCTCAGAGCCTCCCATCTCCTGTCCCTCACATGTGCCTGGAAGATTCACTGGCACAGATGCTGCACACAGAGGGGAGTTTTAGCCCCGCTTTACAGATGAGGAAACAGAGGCTCAGAGAAGTGACATGACTTGCCCAGTGTCCCCAGCCTGAGGAGCAGGGCTGGGATTCTATGCAGGGTCCCTCTCCCCCAGCACCCCTCAGGCCTCTCCCACATTCTACCTCCCCATCCTCCCATCCCCCTCTACCCACCTCACCCTGGGCCTGGCTCACGTCTGTGATGGCTCCTGACAAAAGCATCAGAGGACAGATGTCCGACCAGCCAGGCTGGTTCTGGGGTGGGCACGAGGACACTCCCTGCCCACCTGGAGTGATGCCAAGAGATGACAGTGGACACCTGCTCCCACACCTGCCCCTGCCTCTTCACCCTCATTCAGGCCCTTCAAGCCCCCCAACAACCACAAGGCTACAATGGATGGTTTGTTCTCAGAGATCCCAGGACGCCCGATCCCCAGCCCCTCGGCTCCCCGCCTGCGCTCTGTGACCTTGGGCAGGTGGATCCCTGCCCTGGCCTAAGGAGAGAGCAGCAAGTGGGAGTTTTCCATCCTTCTGCACACACACTCTGGCAGGCCGCCTCCCCGCTCACCCTGGCCAGCTGGGGAACCGCAGGACACAGGGGTGGGGAGTGTGTGGGCACCTGCTGAAGGCAGGCTGGTTCCGGTTTTCACAGAGTTTGCTAGGCTTCCCAGGAACCCTGGAGACAGTCTGTGATCATCCCTTATTCCAGCTGGGACAATGGAGGCCCAGACTCAGAGAGGGCAAGGCACTTGCCCAAGGTCACACAGCAAGGAAGACCAGAACCCCACTGTGTGAGTTTTTCCTGTTCTTCTAACTTGTCCCTCCTTGGTCCATCATTGTCACTATAGCTGAAAACTATACTTGCTTTCAGTTTGGCTGAAAACTTGGCTGAAAACCTACTATGCATCAGGCATTTAGCCAGGTCCAAATTCATTGAAAAACATTCAGCAGATACGGATTTGTCAGGCACGGGGCTGGGTCTGGGGATAGAGCAGAATGAGACAGACAGGACGGCCCTCAGGGGCTGACCTTCCAGTGGGAAGACAGAGACTTAACAAGCAAGGGAAGAAACCAACTGATGATTCAGACGTGATAAGAGTGACAAATGGAAGGGACTTTAGAGTGAGGTCGAATGCAGGGCGCTCTGAAGAGGAGAGTTTTGGGCTGAAACCTAGAAAAGGAGGAGCGGCCAAGTGAAGAGGAGAAAGTGGGTCCCAGGCAGCTGGACCCCTGGACGCCAGGGCACTTAGGTGAGGGAACAACTGGTGTGTTTGAGGCACAGCGAGCCAGAGTGAGGGGGAGGGAACCAGGAGGGGGGATGTCTGAGAGATGGGGGGTCATTCAGGGCCTGGGAGATGGACGAGGGGAGAAGCGGCACTCACTACCCAGAACAAGATGGGCCTCAGTTTTCTCATCTGAAAATTAGGTTGAGCTGCTCCTGTGGTTACAAAAAGACCCCGGCCCTTTAAAGAGGGTGGGGCCTGCCATTCCTGATGACTGTGGGGTCATCAGACCCCCTCCTGCTCTGGGGGTATCCTTCTTGTACCTCTCCCTCCCTGACTTAAGAAGGGTCAGGGGGCTTCCCTCGTGGCACAGTGGTTAAGAATCCACCTGCCAATGCAGGGGACAGGGGTTTGATCCCTGGTCCGGGAAGATCCCACATGCCGGGGAGCAACTAAGCCCATGTGCCACAACTACTGAGCCTGCGCCCTAGAGCCCGCGAGCCACAGCTACTGAAGCCCACGCGCTCTAGGGCCCATGCTCCGCAACAAGAGAAGCCACCGCAATGAGAAGCCCACGCACCACAACAAAGAGTAGCCCCCGCTCGCCACAACTAGAGAAAGCCCACACACCAACGCAGCCAAAATTAACTTAAATTAAAAAAAAAAAAAAAAAAGAAGGGTCAGGCAGAGGAAAGAACCTGGAGCAGGGGGTTCTGGGTTCTGGGATCTTGGGTGACTTGATGGCCCTCTGGGAAGCTCAGTTTCCCCATCTGTAAAATGGGCACAGCCCTGCTCCCCACTTCCCCGGGCCAGTGGCCAGGTTTCAGAGGATGGGCTCGGCACTCAGCAGGTGCTCCATTTAACAGGGCTCTGATCTCTTTCCTTGGGGGTGCGGTGGGGCATTGCTTAACCCAGTGGAAGCTCAAACCTGCTAGGCAGCTGGACCTGTGAGCTCAGGCCCTGTCCTGCTTTGAGCTGGCAGGTTCTTAGCCCTGGCTCAGGCCCAGAGAACCAGCTCCTCCACCTGCCTACTGGGGTGAGTTGCCAGGTCTGGGACCATCAGAGTGGTCACCCCTGAGATCCAGGGTTGGAGAGGCTCCAGGGCCAGTCACTGCCCACCGAGACAGGGGCCTGGGAGAACCCAGATTCCCAGCATCCAAACCGCCCCATCACACAGACGAGGAAACTGGGGCTCAGAGAGAAGTGATTTGTCTGAGGACTCAAAGAGACAGGGCTTTTGTAACTTATTCCACAAATAATTATTGAGCTCCTACTATGTGCCAGGCCAAAATAAACGAGCAGG
Organism: Tursiops truncatus; assembly: GCF_011762595.2. Lineage (NCBI taxonomy): Eukaryota > Metazoa > Chordata > Mammalia > Artiodactyla > Delphinidae > Tursiops > Tursiops truncatus. The sequence goes on along the minus strand of NC_047048.1, from coordinate 75,002,639 downwards.
GATCCGACAAGCTTCACGTTTGTGGCCTTCACAGCCCCATGGGAGAGATAGACATTGAACCCTTCAAGAGTGATGTGCACCATGCTTTGCAGAAATGCCTGGTTTGAACCCCGAGTTGTCACTTGGCAGCTGGGTGACCTTTGGCAAATGACTTAACTGCTCTATGCCTGATTCCTCATATATAAAACGGGAGATTATAATAGCACATACCTCACAGGGTTGTTCACAGTTCTTACATAAGGAAAATGTTCTCTACAGCTATTGTTTTCTCTTTTTTTTTTTTTGAATCTTTTGGCCACGCCGCGCAGCATGCAGGATCTTAGTTCCCTGACCAGGGATCGAACCCGCACCCCCTGCATTGGAAGCGCAGACCCTTAACCACTGGACTGCCAGGGAAGTCCCAAGCTATTGTTTTCTGTTCTTTCATTTTACAGAAATTTATTGAGTGCCTACTATGTACCAGGCTCTGGTCTGGGAGCTGAGAACACAGATGTGACCAAGATGACATATTCACTGACCTGGTAGGGGTCTAGTCTGAGCCCAGGTGTCTGACTCCCAGGTCAGCAGCTTCCAGCCCCACCGCCTCCTCCAGGAAGCCTTCCGTAATGACCCTGGCCTGCTGAGAGCTGCCTCGCTCTGGGATTCTGTAGGCCAACTCTGACACCGGCCCTGCCACCCGTGGGTGCCCAGAGCCACTCGTCCAGAGCTGGCGCCTGTCTCAGGATGGAGGGGAGGGCCTAAGCACTGGCAGGATGTTTTATCCATCAAGGTCCTGACAGATGCCAGGAGACGGGTGGGGTGGAGGTGGTGGTGAGAAATGACTTTTGCAGGCAGGACAGTGCCTCCCCGTCCTGGTCTGGCTCTCCCCCAGGCAGTCCCAGCCCTCTACCACATGGGTCCTCCCCTAGGCCTGGCCACAAGGAACTGAACACAGAGAGGCCTGGGACTTTTCTAGGGCACATAGCAAGCTCCCCATCTCAGCCAAGAGGCAGAGACCATAACTGAGGGCCGTCGGACCCAGCCAGACCCACAGCGGGACAGAGGAGTCATTTCGGCTCCCACAGGGTTTGAAACAACTTCAATTCCTTGCCCCAGATTTCCATCAAAATCCAGACTTCCCATTTCCCATGGCAATGGGCCGACTTTTCTGCACAACAGTGAATGCTGCCCACCACAGTCCCTGCCAAGCCCTACTGTCCCACTCTTCGCTCATTTAAGTACCTGCCTGTGCACTTATGTGTCTATGTGTGCATGTGTGTCTGTCACTACACACACATTTGTCCCTATATACTCTCGTCTGTCTGTGCCCACGTCTACCCTGGAGCACACACTTACCCTTTTGTATGTGTGTCATCTGTGCACACAACAGCACGCGGTCTCCTCCCATGCTCTGGTGTAAGCTAAGTGTGTGTAGTTGCCCTCACCACTCATGTGCACTAACTCCGGTCTGCCTTGGGGTCCAAGGAGGCCAGAGCTCCCTATGGCCCCCAAGTTGCTCAAGTACTCCACTGCCAGGCCTGCGAGTGTCCACTGTACCCACTCCACACCTTCCATGGGGGCTTCTGACTCCACAGGGACCCTGCAAGGCCTGGAGAGGGTAGGTGAGCTGAGCCCTGACCCTTGTTCTGCGCCTGAGGCTCCTCCTGCTGCTCTGGGGCTACTTGGGTGATGGGGAGAAGCGGGTTCGCGCTGGCGGGACTCAGCCTCCTGCCCTGGGGCTCAGACTCGGCCCTCCCCACCCCGACCTGTCTGAGGTGATGCAGGGCTGTTGCTGCTGCTCTGGGGTGTGTCTGCAGGCAGGGTCCTGCCCATGGCCTTGCACCCACAGGAACTCAGACACTTGTCACAGACATAAAACGATCACAGGAACACAGACTCTCCTGTACACTCATGCACACACATACCCCCAAATACACAGCAGACACACAACACTCAACACATACCTGACACCTGACCCAAAAAACAGACATATGACACCCATAAGCAATCACACAAAATCCCAGACACACAACACACATACACACTGCACGCACCCACAGACACCTATGAATACAGAAGCACAAACAGCCCCAAATCAGACGCACACTGCCGATGCACAGGTAGACACACATAGATACACAGAAATATACAACACCACACACAGACACACAACCCAGGCGCCCACATCACAGACACCTGCCATTCAAGGCCACCCCAGCTGACCCACACTGCCACCAGCACCATCGGGAGCTCTGTCCCACTTGTTCACTGCTGCCTGGCATCTGCCTCCTCCAGGAAGGCTCCCCGGATGGCACCCAGCCTGCCCATCTGACATAACCCCACATCCATCCCTCCCCTCTACTCCTCCAACAGTGGATTCCCAGGCTGTGCTTGCAACAATTTATCAATTAAACATTTTTTTTTTTCAGGAGCTCCCTGGTGATCCAGTGGTTAGGACTAAGCTTTCAATGCCAGGCCTGGGTTCAATCCCTGGTCAGGGAACTAAGATCCCACAAGCCATGCAGTAGGGCCCGAAAAACCATCTTTTTTCACACCTAACAACAGGATTAACTGGACAACAAGGGTCCTCTCTCCACACCTGATGATCAGCCCCAGTGGGATGCATTGAGAGGTACTAGAACCAAGTACCCAAGGACAAAGCCTGGTTCTGCCCACCTTGCCCTTTATATCCCTGTGCCTCGGTTTTCCCAGCTGTGAAATGGGGACAGTAAGATTTGCTGTAAGAATGAATGAGCTGGGCTTCCCTGGTGGCGCAGTGGTTGAGAGTCCGCCTGCCGATGCAGGGGACGTGGGTTCCTGCCCTGGTCCGGGAAGATCCCACATGCCGCGGAGCGGCTGGGCCCGTGAGCCATGGCCGCTGAGCCTGCGCGTCTGGAGCCTGTGCTCCGCAACGGGAGAGACTGCAACAGTGAGAGGCCCGCGTACCACACACACAAAAAAAGAATGAATGGGCTGATTCCCATAAAGGCTCTGAAAAGGGAAAGGCTCTCGGTACTCGTTGCTGTTGTTGGAGTGGGTGTTACCTCCCTCTTCAGAGGCAGCCCGGGTTTGCAGCCTTTTTGGGGATCCTCCATCATGGCTCCCGCTTTTGGACTTCTGAGCTCCCCATGGGCAGGGACAGTGTCTGTCTTGCTCCTCACTGTTCCAGCTAAGTAAATGCTGGTGGAATGAATGAATACATGAGGGAAGGAAGGAAGGAAGGAATGAACCAGTCCCAGGCCCTGTTACAGCTGGCCCAGCTCTGGGAGGCAGCGGGAAGACCATTTGGCAAGATCAGGCCCCAGAGAGCAAAGGCTTAGACCAGAATACCAGCAGACACATCTCAGATGGTGGGGTTTGCTGCTATAAATCTGTTGGGAAAGGCGAAAATATTCTTAGAAACACTTAAATTGCTTGAAATGCATGGAGGACTTGTTCTCCTACCCCATCTCTCCTACTGTCCCCTTGGTTATCTGCTCCAGCCACACTGGCCTCTTGGTTGTTCCTTGAACACACCAGCCAAGTTCCTACCTCAGGGCCTTTGCACTTGCTCTTCCCTCTGCTTGGAATGCTCTTCCTGACCCTCAGATAGCTGTGGGGCTCCCTCCCTCACCTCCTTCAGGTTTCTGCTCAAATGTCACCTTCTCAGTGAGGCCAGTCCTGACCCCACTCCATCCCACTGCTGAAAGCAGCCCCTCCCTGTTCAGCTCTATTTTATGATAGAGCTGTCCTTTGGCTGCCACTCCTCTCCACTGCTCTCAGCACTACCTGATGCTGTTCTTTGGTTTGTTGCTAGTCTCCCTGTGAACTCCCTGGGGCAGGATCTTGCTTTATTCAAAGTTGTAACTCTAGCACCTAGAACACTGCCTGGCACATATTAGGTGCTCAATAAACATCTGTTGCATGACTAAACAAATAAACACAATAGAATACAAAGGAATGGAAGGCCCTGGAACAGACTGGAACACACAGTAGAACGGAAACTGCAATGAAATGGACCTGATACACCATGACAACCCAACACAATGCAGCAAAGCCAGGCTGACCCTCAAGGCCTCAACAGTACTGGACGGAAGAACCAAAACCACCTCCTCCAACTATTATCCAGACCCCAGTGGAAACCATCGGGGACAGGTGGCTGAGAGCTGCATTTGGACTGGGGGGGTCTTACCTCACTGCCTCTCCCCACAGCTATCCTGCTCTGAGGGCTTTTCCGCCCACTAGGTCCCTGTTCCTGTCCAGCTGGACAGGTCAGGGGTGGTTTCTGGTCTGGGCACCAGGGTACTGGCTCCTGTCTGGGGTGATTCCTGCTGACTCACTGGTCACAGCTCTGGACAGGATCCCATGGGCCTGATCACGTTGGAGGTGGGGGGACCATGGCCAGAGGGATGAGACACCAAGTCTGTGCGTGTGTGTGTGTGTGTGTGTGCGTGTGCGTGTGCGTGTATGCGCGTGCGCACACCTGGGGAGTTGGGGGTTAGGCTGGCCACAGGCTGCTTCTCCCCTTCACTAGTGGTTTCTACTTCACCTCTCCTGCCTGCAAGGCTCTGAAAGGTCCTGGCCCCTCCCCCCAAGCCACCTCCCAGACCTGACCAAGTCCCTGGTTAGCCTCCGGGTTATGAAAGAGAAAGAGAGAAGACTTAGGGTCACCCCCTTCTCCCCAAAAAGCCTCCATGGGGGAAGGCTGACTGGTGAGAAACTGCCCTCTGCCCAACACAGATTCAAGCCTGACTTTGAAAACCCCAATTCACTTGTGGGGCGGAGTCCTGGTCCAGGGCTTGGGCCTGTCAGGACAAGGGTGATCTAGGGGGACACTGCCTGTCTGCCTGGAGGGTTGGAGGGGTCCTGATTCCAACTGAAGCATTTTCCTGACACCTCCCTCTCTGTAGCCTTCTCCCTAATCTGTCTCTGAGACAGGACAGTTCTCCCCCTAAATCTACCTGGAATCTGACCGTCTCACCACTTCTGTTGCCCCTCTGCTCAAGACCCTCCAGGGGCTGCCACCTCACTCAGAGCAAATGTCAAATCTTCACCACAGCCTGATTATCTGCCCACCCTGTTCCCTCACTGACCTCATCCCACAACCCCTACTCTGCTTCAGCCACACTGGCCTCCTTGTTGCTCCTTGATTATGTCAGCCATGTTCCTGCCTCAGGGCCTTTGCACCTGCTGTTCCCCCCTGCCTAAAACTCTTTCCCCAGATACGCACATGGTCCCCTCCCTTATTTCCTTCAAATCTCCGTGGCATCACTTTCTGAGAGAACTTCCTTCACCCCCCACCCAACGTGGAGACCGCTCCCTCTGGCAATCTGGCTCCACCACCTGTGCCTGATTCTTCCCCGCTGACCCTTAGGACAGCCCATGTTACTGCATATTCATCAGTGCTGGTCTGTCTCACTTGGTGGCATGAAAGCTCCAGGAGGGCAGGGAGGTTGCTGCTCTCTTCATTATTACATCCCACATGCCCAGAGCAAGGCTTGGCCCACAGTAGGGGCTCAGTATCCTGGGGGCAGATAAATGAGTGAATGGATGAGCTCGAGGAATCGGGAGGGGAAGGAGGAAGAGAACACTTGAAAGCTCAGGTGGTCAGGGAGCGCCTCTCTGAGGAGGTGACATCTAAACTAAGCCTGGGGTTGAGAAAGAGCCAGTCCCTTGAAGTGTTTGAGGCAGAGGAAATAGCGAGTGCAAAGTCCCTGAGGCTGGAACCTGATCTACAAATTCAAGAAACAGAAAGAAGGTCGTGGAGCCGAGTGTAGTACGTGTGTACGTGGGGGACGGGGGTCAGGGTATTTAGGGACTGAGTTTGTTGCCTATAACCCAGGACGGGGGCGCAAGGATCCCACTCTGACACCGCAGGACCCCCTTCGTATCTGACTTGCTCCTGACAGATGGTTTTCTCTCCGTCCCGCCCCAAAACAGCCACAACTGAGATCTCAGCTCTCCGCCCACTCCCCAGGCTCCCCTCCCCTCCCCCTGTCCCCACCCACCTCCCCCCTTTCCCGTGGTGCTGGCAGCGCCGGGAAACTGTGACTCAGGAGTCTGGCGGGAGAGGGGCCTCCCTCCCCCAACGTCCGTCCGGGCAGGCGGCCGGGCCGGAGCCAGCCCTGGCCGACACCAAGGGCCCTCCCGCCTGGCGTCCGACCGGGCTTGGGCCAGGGGTGTCCCCCCCTCGGCAGCGCAGACACTCCACGTGGATTCTTGCTAACAGCAAGAGTGGGAATAAGAGTGGCATCCCCAACCATGTATCCCTCCCAACTGCGTGGGGGGGTTATCCCCACGTTCCGAGGGAGGAAACTGAGGTACAGAGAGGCTGTTATGCTTACCCAGGTCACAAAGCAGAACTGGCAACCTGGGGAGGCAGTGCTGGCAGTGACCATGCCTAGTTGGCAAGTCTGGGGCAGGAGGCTGGGTGGAGTGTAGACAGACCGCGCACTTCCCTGGGCACCTCCCAAGCAGGAGGGACCTTGGGCTGCAGACCTGACCTTGGACCCGAACACGCCCCAGCACCAGGATCGGGGTCTCTCTTCTCTCACTAACCCTCCAACCTACACACACTCACCAAGAAACAGCCAGGCCAAGAGTCCAGGAAGGAAAATCTCCAGCAAAAGGGACACTGGGCACTTCCTGGGGTGCCTTCACGCCCCTCCCCATTTCCTCATCAGCAACCTCCCACCCATCAGCCAGTGACCTCAGCCGGACATGGTCACTTAATTTTGCAGAACACAAAACATTTTTCCCGGCCTTCCCTGAGGAAGGCTGTGGTGGGTCAGAGTGTGGGCTTCATCCAGTTCCTGACTGTCTGGGTTCAAACCCCAGCTCAGCCTCTTCTTAGCTGTTCAACCCTGGGCTGGCGCCTGTACCTCTCTGCATCTCAGTTTCCCCATCTGTACAGAGAGGCTTACAATAGAACCGCCTCCCAGGACTGTTTCTCATGTGGAATGAGTCGATGCGCACAGCAAGTGCTTAGTAATTGTTCCTGAGGTTCTCCGAGTTTGCAAGCTTGCAAGCCTGGGTCTGTGCCGAGTTCAGCAAAGAGGCTTGGGGACCCCCACCCCCATGCTCGTATTGAAAGCTCATCTGTGAAACTTCTCAGTCACCCTCTCCATCCCGTTAGAGTTATATGTCCAAGTTAGATTTTTATTCTCTGGCGTCCACGTAACAAGCCGAGTTAGTATTATTTCTGGCCTAAAATGTGCTGTGGTTCTGGGGGAGTAATGGACCCAGGCTACGTTCTCTTCTGATGAGGTGGCGTCCAAGCATTTCTGGAAAACTGTGCACTGTTTTCCCATCCGAAACATTCAGCGTCACCATGGATGTGGGACTTGAAGGTAGACACCGCTTCCACCCCTGGGCTGCCCAGCCCTTCCAGCCCCTCTGGAGAGGAGATTCTGGGAGTCCCTCACTCCCTTCTGCTCCCAGCCCCACCCAAAGCAAGAGCATGGGATCTCAGGGCTGGAGAAACCTCTTCCCCTTGTGTCAGAAAATAACAACATTCATAAGGATAACAGCAGGGGCAGGCTTCTTATTCCATCCTTATAACTACCATCTGAGGGAAGTTGTCTCCTTAGCACCCTTGAATGGGGAAGTGGAGGCCCAGAGAAGTGAACCAGCTTGCCCTAAGACACACAGCCAGGAATGAGCAAGGGGGATTGGAATCCAAGCAAGTCTGATAGAGAAACGCTGCCTTTTACGGCTTTCCTCAGCTTCCTCTGCAGATGGAGCGGAGACAGCCCTGTCCTTGCTCTCCTTCTCCCTCCCGTTTCAGCTTGGGTTCAAGGTGGTTTGCAATCCAACGGGCCCGACTTCATCAATTCTTATCCGTGTGACCTTGGCTCACGAATTCCACTTTCTGCGCCTCAGTTTCCTCATCTGCAGAATGGGGGCAATGCACAGTCTCCCTCATTAGCATGCTGTGAGAATTCCCCAAGGTCCTGGACACTAAAAAGTGCTGAGCTGGCAATTCCTCAATAAATCAAGCATAGAATTACCGTATGACCCCAGCAACTCCACTCCTAAGTATATACTCAAAAGAATTGAAAACAGGTGTTCAAACAAAGACTTGTACACAAACGCTCATAGTGACACTAGTCACAATAGACAAAAAGTGGAAACAAACGTCCATCAGTTGATGGATGAATAAACAAAATGTGGTATATCCATACAATAGACTACTATTCAGTAGTAAAAAGGAATGAAGTACTGATCCACGCGACAACACGAATGAACGTGTGAAAGAGGCCAGACACAAAAGGCCTCGTGTTGTATGAGTACATTCACATGAAATACCCAGAGAAGGCAAAGCCATAGAGGCAGAAAGTAGGTTAGTGGTTTCCAGAGGCTAGAGGGAGGGGGGGAATGGGGAGTGACTGTTTCATGGCTACAGAGTTTCCTCTTGGAGTGGAAACGTTCTGGAGCTAGATGGCGGTGATGATTGCACAACAGCGTACATGCACTAAATGTCACAGAATTGCACACTTTTAAAAGGTTAAAATGGTAAATTTTATGTGTCTTTTACCACACACACACACACACACACACACACACACACAAAGTGCTTAGCCCAATGCCTGGCGTACAGAAAGCATCCAGTGAAAGTTAGCCAGGATTATTATCTTATTTCAAGAGAATCTCGTTGTACTCAGGGCTTGGGTTCCAGAGTTGGCTGGTGAAGCTTAAATCAAGTCAAAACTACAATCCACAAAACCCAGGACCTGTTTTCCCTGCCATCCATCAACGGCTCCTATGCTTGGATCCTGTGGCCACATTTTCCATGCCATGTGGCAGCCAATAGGTAACTCTGGGTGATTCTGCCCAGCTGACATTGCAATTATGGAAAAAGAAAGACAGTACATCCCTACACACGGGATAAATAGAGACTCTGACACCACATAGCGATGAGCGTTATAAGGAAGAATGAAATGAGGGCTAGTTTAGCCAAGGTCATCAAAGAAGGCTCCTTGGAGGAGGTGACTCAGGGAGCCAAGAGGATCTCTAACTGTGACCTGCTCAGCCCTGCATGATTCACCCCCGACTCCCTCAGCCCCACCAGGCGCCCCCTGGTTCACTGCATTCTAGCAACACATTCTCTCAGTCACCTGGCTTGCTCTGTTCCCAGGACCTTTGCACGTGCTGATCACTTTGCCAGGAGCCCTTTCCCCACATCTGCCCCGGACCAGCTGCTTCTCACTCTCTGGATCTTTTCTCAAACATCACCTCCTCAGAGAGGCCCTCCTGGACTGCCCTGCCTCAAGGGGTCCCCAGCAGTCATCTTCTGTCACTTCCCCCTGCTTTATTTCTATCCTAGTACTTTTCCCACTTGAAATTATGTTTTTATGTGTCTATTATCTGTCTTCCCTGTTAAACCATCAGCTCCATGACAGCAAGGCTTTTGATCTGTCTTGTTTTCTGGTGTATCCCCCTATGCCTCAAGCCTAGAACCATGCCTGGCACATAGTAGGTGTTCAAGAAACATCTGTGGAAGTAAAGCACAAATAAATGAATGAGTGAATGTGTGAGTGAAAGAATGAAAGAATGCCTCTTTGCAGAGAGGATGGGGCTCTGTCCAGAAAAGGGCCAAGAGTGCCCCAAGGGCATGCAGTGGGGACAGGGGTGACTCTAGTGGTCCCCTCTTGGCTTAGGACTTAGCTGGGGTGTCAGTGAGGCCCTGCTTATTGATGAGGGGCTGTGGCCAAGGTAGTTCTGGTGACCGCAGCCCCATCTGTCTTCCTCCCTCTGGATGCCCACTCTGCCCACACAGTATGGGAGCTCTGCCCGTCCAGCTCCCCAGCCCATGTCCTGGCTGTGATGGCCTCCAGCCCTGGGTGACCCACAGGGACTTCCCCCAACAGGTGAAGTCTGGGGCAGGGAGAAAGTGCTGGGCAGTTACCAATCTGACCTTGCGTTCCTGAAATTGCCATCCAGGAAGTGAGTAGGGGGTGAGAGAGTCAGTGCGGCTCTCCTGAAGGCCCCCCCAGCACCCTGCCGCCCAGTGGCACTTGAGGCCCGGCCCTCAGTCAGGACGCCCAGCCCGAGTGATCCTGGGCGGGTGGGCACACTTCCCTGAGCCTCCAGTTCCTCATGAGTAGACGTGGGTGATAATTCTCGCCTCACAGGGCTGTGTGAAAAAGAAATGGGGGCGTGTGAGCAAAATGCCTCCCACAGGTCCTGCCGTGGGGCTGCACGGGATATACTTAAACTAACAGATATTGCACGGGATATACTTATACGAAAAATGTATTTGCTGTTTATCTGAAATTCAAATTTAGCTGGGCATCCTGGGCTTTCTGCTGTTGTTATGGATCTTGTTTTTGTTGGTGCTAAACCCGGCAACCTTAGCCAGGCACGAAATGTGTTCAGCGATGTTCACTGAATGAACCCACGGAGCTAAAATATATTCGCTGAAAGCAGAAACAAATGAGGGAGCGGTCGAAAGCTCCGTTGTCCAGGCATTATTATTATGGTTGTCATTGCTTTCTCACTTGTGGTTCAAAAGTTCCTGCCTCTGAGAACATTCCTGCTCCTGTCCCAGGCTCAGGCTGTTGGGGGAAGTTGGGACCTGCGGAGCAAAATGACTCACCCAAGGCCCTCAGGGCCTGTTGCTTCTGAGGCCAGGCCATCTGCACCCCCAGACAGCTCCTGTCCTCCACACGATGAAAAAACCCACCCCAGCTGGGCACATGTGACCCCTCTGAATCTCAGAACAGCCCCGCCAGGCTGGGACAGCTGCCCTCCCACGGTGCCGATGTGGAAAGTGAGGCCCCGAGAGGTGAAGGGACTCGTCCAAGCAGCTGGTGGCACCTCCTGGATGCTGCTTCTCATCCTGGGGCAGAACCTGGGGCCCAAGAGCCACAGCTGGCAGCGCTCCAGGCTCGGCTAGAACTGTGAGTCTCACGGCCCCATGCCTGCCCTCCCAGCCGCCGCTGGACGAGGAATTACTCAGACCCGGCTTAACTTCATGAAGGAAATTCCTCCTCCTGGCAGCCTTCCCACAAATCCCCAGCTCCATGGCCGGGAACTGCCTCCCCCAAGGCCCACTCACCTCCTGGCAGCAGCAGCAGATGTGGAAACCCAGGCTTGGCTCTGAGCTGGCAGACAGTGGGTGGCGGGTGGGGCTTGAGCCAGACACGCTCCACCAATGCAGCCAGCTCTGCATTTCATTCAGTCATTCAACAGACAGAGGCCCAGGCACCGGGCCCCTTTCTTGTGTTGGTTGGGGGGAAAAGTGGGTCAGATGATGAATGTTTAAAAAGCCCAACACACAGCAAGCGCCCAGGTATCTATCCTTCTCCTCCGAGCACCTACTGTGTGCTTGGCACCAGCCATAGGCCTGTTTGGCCTGTGAGCGGGACAGGATCACACCAGGAAATCAGAGTGAAGAAGAGACTAGGAAGCTGCTAGAACCAGCTAATGCCCTCAGAGCCTATTCTATGGGGCTTGGGGTCCCAGCGTTATCTCACAGGGTCCCCGTAGCAACCCTCAGTGGTAGGACTGTTACTATCCCTGTTACTCAAAGCACGGCGAGATGACCAAGGCTCACGACAAGGATTAGCACTCGCTTTAATATCTCCCACATTTAGGGAGAATGAGCCGTTACTGAGGTAATAGCCATTACCTATTGAGTCACCTCCCTTCAAGGGGTGATCATTTATTCATTCCACAAATATTTAGTGAGACCTACCATGGGCCAGGCCCTGGGGGCACAACAGTGAATAACACAAACAAAGCAAAAATTTTATACAGTCCTGGTAAGAGCACAGGGTCTGGAGCCAGATGCCTGGGTTTTAAGTCCCAGCTCTGCCACCTACCAGCTGTGTGACCTTTAACAAGTAACTTGAACACTCTGAGCCTCAGTTTCATTTTCTGAAAAATTAACGAGAGTAACAGTACTCACCTCCTGGGGTTGTGAGGGTTGAATACATTTCTCCATGCAAAGTGCTGAACTCAGAGCCTTGTATACACTAACAGTTCAACACATACTGAGCCTTTTTCTCTGGAATCTCCTTTTCTCAGATGAGTAAACCAAGCCTCAGAGAAGTTACAGCACCTGCCCGAGTGAAAAACTAGTTGAGGTGAAACTTGAATCCAAACAGCCAAAGGACTGAGAGGGCCCCTCCTTCAGCCCCAGCCTCAGTCCACTCCAGTTCAGAGGGGCCCAGCTCCCTAGCACCCGCCCCACCCGAGGCACAACTTTTAACCGTGATCTTCAAGGCCCTCCAAGGACACCCTCGTGCAGTGTCCCATGAATCACCTGCATTCCAATCTCCACCGGGTGTTCATCTTCACCAGCCCTGCCCCCAGTGTGCAAACATGCCTGTGTCCATGCAGGGCCCTGGGGTCTGCATTTTAATAAGAGTTGCTGATGGTTGCTGTACTGGGGCCTAATGCAGCCAACTAGGCCAGGAGCAGGGCTGAGATGGAGGTCATCCAGGCAGAAGTGAGAGCATGAACCAGGTGTGAGGTGGGCTGGAGTAAACAATGTTTTATTTCAGACAGGAGGGAGGGGCTGGGGAGGAAGGAAGGAAGGAAGGGAGGGAGGACGCGAGGAAGGGGAAGGAAAGAGAAAAAGAAAGAAGGAAGGAAAGGAAGGAAGGAAGGAGGGGAAAAGAAAGAAAGGAAGAAAGAAAGAGAAAGGAAGGAAGGAAGGAACGGAGGGAGGAAGGGGGAAGAAAGAGAGAAAGAAAGAGAAAAAAGGACAAGAAAGGAAAGAAAGAGAGAAAAGGAAAGAATTCTCATCTCGCCAAGCTTGCCCAAACTGAGTTTGGGGCCAGACCACAGGGCTCTCATTTCTCCCCTGATTTTTCTGCCAGAGGCAGGAAACGTTCTCCCTCGGGATGATCAGAAATAGCTGAGTTCAAAAACTAGGCTGGGTGAGAGAATTCCAGGCGAGGGGGAGGGATTTACACCAAAGGGCTCTGTGGAGTCTAGAGGTTCAGGGCACGGCCGCTGGCGCCAGTAGGCCTGGGTTCAAATCCCTCTTCTGCTCCTGCCTGGCTGTGTGACACTGGATTTGGCCTCAATTTCTCACCCACAAAGCAGGAACCATAATGGTACCAGGCATCGCTGCATCTAGGTATTCAGATTTCATCCTCAGCACTTGCTTTCTCTCCATTTTTCCTGCCTCAATTCTCATTCAAACTCCCCGCTCATAGAAGCAAGATGAACTCCATGCTCCAAGCTTCCACTCAACCAGCCACCTGAATAGAAAGCACTTCATTCTTTTTGGTTCCAGCTAAAATCCCAGGCCTGCCTCTCATTTGCTGAGAGGAGGCAGTGCTCTGATTGGTCAGTGCTGGGTCACATGCCCTACCCCTAGGGGAAGCGTACCTAGCATGTGCCACTTTATTTACAAGATCCTGTTAAGCTTCCTGACAATCTCCTTTGGAAAATATCCCTTTGGGAAGGCTTGGAGAGGTGAACAGACTGGGCCAAGTCTACCCAGAGCTGGCCTCAGCTCCTGAGCCCTCGCCCTCCACTCCTGCCCTCTCCCATCTCAGCCTCCAGGAGAGGAGAGGTAACAGGGGTGACTCATGGGACATTTGTCTTGAGAAGAACAGTCTCGTCCATCTCCTCGTCTCTGAGCCTGGGGGGGAAGGGTAATCACCTGAGGCCCTGAGAGGTTCAGGCACTTGCCCAAGGTCACACAGCAGGGAGAGGGGAGCCAGGGTCTGGACCTGGAAGGTGGCCTGGGTTTGAACCCAGCTCTGCCCCTTAACCCTTGTGTAAGCCCAGGTGAGGTGAGTGCTTTGGTTCTCTGGGTCTCACTTGCAAAATGGCCCTAAGCCCAGGAGACACCCCGTGGGGTTGTCAAGCTGATGCTCACAACTAGCCCTTACTGAAAAGCTGTGTCCCCCGACTCTGGGGCCCCAAGCCTGGCTTGCACAGGGTGGGACCGGCCGCTGCAGTGAGCACTTTACCCGGATTAAACTTCGTGACCGCCTGGAAAAAGGGAGGTGCTGCTGTTGTTGTTATTATTACCTCCATTTTACAGAAGAGAAACTGAGGCACAGAGAGACATGACTTGCCCGAGGTCACACAGCCAGAAAAGGGCAGAGCAGGGATTTGAACCCAGGCCAGTCTGGTTCCAGAGCCCACCTCTTTACCATTATCCAGTACCCTGCACACAGTCAAGGCTAGATGCCATTACTGTTTTTGTCACTGTTACTGTTGGTATCTGCCTAGCTTTCTGCAGTTAGGGTCCTACCCTGAGAAGGAGGGTATGTCCAAACTTCCCAGGATCCCATCCCAAATGGCTATGACCCTGCTGGGGAAACTGAGGCACAAAGCAGGCATGTATGCCCAAGGTTGCACAGCCCTAGGGTCAGCTACAGCTTCTCAAGGCAGCCTCCCCTCGAGACAGCATCTCCTGGACCACTCCGCATCTCTCTCTTTCTCTTTCTCTCTCTCTCTCTCTCTCTCTCTCTCTCTCTCTCTCTCACACACACACACACACACACACACACACACACACACACACACACACACACTCCCCGTGGGGCAGGGGCTGCCTCCCCCGCCTCCCTCGGCTCCACGCTGGCTGCGGGACATTTGTTACTGTGTCAGTTCCAGCTCCCGCCCTGATGGGGGGCCGACAGGCAGGGGGCTTCCTGGCGGCTCTGGGAGGGAGGAATGCGCCCCCGCCCCCAGCCCCATATGGCCTCCATCCCGGCCCATCTGCTTCCCATTGCCTGACGCGGCCACTGCGGGGCCGCCAGAGCCCGCCCGCAGGGGTGCGAAGTTTATGTGGCCGGGCCCGGAGCCGGCGGTGACAGGGCCACACACGCTCACACAGACACACACCGGACACCCCCCACCAGCCCTGATGCGTGCATGGACACAAAATCCATCCTTCCCTCCGCCGCCAAATACACCCGTGTTCTCACGCTCACACCAGCTAACAGCAAAGACCCCCAACCTGAACACTCCAGAGACCTGCAAATCCCACACAAACACACACCAGAGCCCCCCACCAAACCCTGACACACACACAACAATCCACTCCCAGAACTGACCCACTGACAAACATACACACAGACTCACACGTGCAGCCGCTCTACACTCCCCACCCACTGACACACCCCCCACCCTCCCAAATGTGTCCCCCACACAAAGACACACTCACACCTACACACACACACCCTGCCCTGACCCAGATGACACCCAGATGACACCGACGCAAAACGGTGACTCACACACAGGCCCGGGTCCCAGAGAGGCCACCAGGCACAGAATGGCCACTCCCCTCCTTCAGAGCCCCGTTCCACCCTAGCATCTCCCAAACCTGCGAGGTGTTATGAGGGCCCAGACCCCTGTGCTGGCCATCTGACACCTACCGTCCTGCCCCATCTTCCCTCCTAGAAGCCTGCCGAAGCCGGACCCAGGGGACTCCGTATCCGGTGCCTTTTCTAGAACACCTGAGGCTGTTTCCACCAGACTCACCTGGGCTCCTGGGCACCTGGTCCATCTCCAGGAGACCTCATCATTCACCACCACCTCCAGGGGCCCAAGGTGGAATTCAGGGGCCCATGAACCTGGACTGGGAAAGAAAGGTACATCTTCACCAACCACCTGAAATTCAGCATTTCCCGCTCTTACAGGTGGACTTGGGAAATGAACCTCAGCAGGACCGTGGCTTTGTCCCTCAGAAATCACATGCTGTCCCACGCCCCTCTACAGTGTCTCAGAAACAGCTTTTATCCTCTTTTCAACTTCAAAATTACCCTAGTTATTAGGCCCGATCTTATCATTAAATTCATTAGCAAAGAAGTACAGCTGTCCCCATATCGAACATTCGACTAGTTCAATATAATTGGTTTTCTTTTAATCCTATACACTTTAATTTATAAATTTAAATCTAAATGTACAAACATAAAAGGGGTCCATGGCATGAAAGCAGATAGGAGCCCCTGAACCAGGTCCAGGTACTGTATTATTTCACTTTTTTAATATTATTATAGCTTTTTATGGTTAGGAACACAGTCCGTTTGGGTAGCTTGCCCAGGATCACACAGCTCCAAATGGCTGAGCTGGGATTTGAACCTGGACAGCCTGACTCACCTTGAGCTCTATGCTATCGGGTCTGTGAAAATGCAGGGTCCGTGCCCCGCCCCCAGGGAGAGGATCCCAGGGTCTAGGAGGCCCCACCAGATACACCGCCCAGCCTGGGGACCCTGGGAACGTCCCGGCCAGCCCAGGGCAGATCCAGCCAGCTGCCCCAGCCAGAAGGGAGCCTAGCTGCCTTTACAACGTGTGAGATTTCTCACCAGTGGCAATGACAGGAAGAGCAGGCTCCTAGCTCCCAGCTCCCAGCTCCCAGCCCGCCTGCCACTGGGGCTGCTGCAGAAGTTGAAAATGAGCTTCCCTCTGCAGGGCCGCTGGAGGAGGGAACAGCCGGTGGGCCCTGGAGCCCTCTGTCCCCTGTCCCTCTATTCACCTGACCCTCTCTCTGTCTGCCTGCCTGCAGCTCAGGAAACCTGTCCCCTACAAGCCAGAAACAGTCACCAGAAAGAAGAGGGAGGCTTTCTGTGTCCTCCACTGCTTGGCACTGTCCATTCATTCATTCCTCAGTCATCTAGTGAGCACCTACTCTGTGCCAGCCTGGGAGCAGAGGCTACAGCTGTGAACAAAATCCCCATCCTGGTCGAGCTCGGGGGCAAGTGGAGGTCTCAGACAAGAAATACGCGAACAAAAAGATATATAATAACAAGACATAAATCAGGGCAGGGGGCAAAGAGAAAAGCCCAGGGTGGGAGTGTGTTTAGATAGTGGTCTGGGGAGGCCTCGTTAAGGAGGTGACCTTTGAGTAGAGGCCTGGAGGAAGTGAGAGCTGTGGAATATCCAGGTGGAGGAAGGAGCAGATGAAGGGCCGCTACCATCTGGCTTCCCTGAGCTCTGCTTTCTGCCTTCTTCCAGTCTGAATCTGAAACTGGGCATTCAGGAGCTTGCCCTCTCGCCAGTTCCCCCATCCTGGGGTCACCTCCCTTCATCCTCCCATTCCTCCCTCCCTCCCTCCCTCCCTCTCCTTCCACCCTAAGGGCCCAGGGTGTTACATAAGCACCTATGAAATTATTTGTTTCCCTCTTTCAAGGGAATGCCTCGTCACCCCCACTGGAGTGGAAGCCCAGGAGTCCAGAGGCTGGGGGTCCTGCTTCTTGCTCTTCCCCAGCACCTGGTACAGTGCCTGGCCTGTGCCCATTTGACAGATGAGGAGACTGAGGTTCAGAGCAACACCTTGGCTGACTCAAGCTTCGCCATGGAGGCTCTGCAGCTGGGGACTCAGCTGTGTCAGACTCCAGGTCCTGGGCCCATAACCTTAATCTGATGGCCTCTTCTTCAGGGACTGCCCTTATTCCAAGCCTGTCTCCCGTCTCACCGCAGGCGGTGGGGAACAGCCCCCAAATCCAACTGTGCCGTGGTCTCCTGAATACCTCAGCCTCAGCTTGTGGCTGATGAAATCATAAAGTTTACGGTAGCCATAAATTACTAGTTTTGTCCAGGGCTTCCCATGTGCTGGACACCGTTGCATCTATCAGCTCATTTAATCCTCCCACCCACCCTAAGAGGGCAGGGCCCATTTTACGGAGGAGGAAGTCAAGGCACAGAGCAGCAAGGCGCCTGGAAGGGAGGAACAGCCGGCACGGAAACGAGCAGAGCCCAGGCGCACGGCGCTCCCCGCTCCCTCCACCTGCAGACCACGGCCACGGGCAGCGCGGTCCCGGGGGGCCCGGGGAATGCGCGGGGGCGGAGGGCGCCCGCAGAGCCCGGCTCACGTTTCCGGCCCGGCCGGCAGCCCCCTCCGCCCCCTCGCCGCCGCCGCTGCTGGCGGCCCCCTCATTAAGGCGCCTTGCCTTCCACCTCCGAATTTTCCACGCAGGGTTAGCCTGGCGACGCGCTGTCTGCGGGCCCCATAAAGGCCGCCGTGTGCTGCATTCGTCTCGCTGGGGGCCGGCGGGGGAGGGGGCCGCGGCCTGGAGGGGCGCCCGGCGGCCCGCGGGCGGGGACCTCGCCTGCTCCTTGCAGCAAGGGCCCCCTTCCCGGGTCGGGACGCAGCCTCGAGAATTCCACATTCGTAAATATCCATTTCAAAAAGGCAAACAACAGCAAAAAAACCCAGCCGGCGTTTATGGAGCGCTGCTAAAAGGACCAAGAGCGCTTCAGAACCAGCGCGTCCCATGAGACCCTCCTAGCAAACTCAAGGTGGAAAGGCTTCTCTGAGCCTCGTTTTTGCAGGAGAGAAGACGGAGCCCAGGGAGTTGAAATAAACTGACCACGGTCACACAGGAGGGTGTGGGATCATTTTAATGAATCCGAGCACAGCTCAGGCTTCTCTATGGAGCGAGCACCTACTATGTGCCAGGCACGGTTCTAGAGATTGGGATAGAGCCGTGAACAAAACACAAAACTTCCTACCCTCTTGTGGCTGATGTTCCAGTAGGGGAGCCAGACATTGGCAAATAAACTAAAAGTGTCAGAGGGTGGTGAGTGCTGTGGGGAAAGATCAAGCAGGAAGGGGGGCTGGGGAGTGAATGTGGTGGGGAGGGCTCTGTGAGGGGGGTGGGGAGTGCATGAAATGGTGCATAATAGGACGGTCAGGAGAGGTCTCTTTGAAGGTTGGAGTCATGTGGACTTCCATTAGATAATGGAAGGGTGTTCCAGGCAAGAGAAACAGCATGTGCAAAGGCCCTGAGGCAGGAGCATGCTTAGCCAGCATTTCTTGATCATTTACTACAGGTATCTCTCATGCATTATTTTTTTCCATTCCTTTCAACCACTCTGGCCAGTCTAGGAATCTACATAAATCTCTTTTTCTAGCTGAGGAGATTGAGGCCCAAGAGAGGTTAAGAGGCCTACCTAAGGTCCCTTAGCAGGTCAGTGGCCAAGGTGGGATATGAACTAGGGTCACTTGCACTCATAATGATGTGGTACATTGATGTGACATGGGCAAAGACAGGTCTGATTCTCCACCTTTTAGCACAGGGACTGGCCAGGGCAGTAGGGGAGGGACAGAAGGGAGGAAGAATTTCAGAACAGTGTGCACCCTGCATCCATTAGTGGTGGGATTCCTCCTGGCGGCTCATCTCTGTGTGAAGATGCATGCAGTAAATAATACCTAGATCGTCTCAGAGGAGGGCAGCATCTGGACGAGTTTGCCTGAGCCGCCTGCACCTGGTGCTTCCAGGGTCCTGCAACCGGCAAGGGAATTCAGAAGACAGAAGGACAGAACACTTGGTAAGTGAATCTCTGTCCTTCTGCCTGCTTTGTTAGTATCCACGTTTGTTTCAAGGGCACACACACACACACCCCACACTACCTTCCATTTTTGCTGTCAGAGAGGGGTCGGGTATCCTGGGAGCGTTGGGTTTCTCAACCATGTCCGCATCTGAGGAGAGTGGGGTCCTCCCGTGAAGGGTCCCCCAGTCCTGACTCCCCAGACTACACGTCAGTCTCAGCCAGCTTCTCCCTGGCTCTCCAAGCATCTCAGAACCAAGAGGCAACTCTTGACCAGTGACCCTGGCCTACTTTTCATTCTCCCCCAGCGACACCAGCCTCCTCTGCATTATCACCTCCACTGCACAACTTCACGTTTCCCTCTCCATGCCAGCCAGGATGCCAGCAGAGTCATTTTGCTCTACCCGGACTTCCCCTGGGCATTCTTCAGAATCGCTGCGCTCATCAATATACCATTTTTTTTTTTTTTTTACTCCCATCACTTAGGAATTCATGCCCAGCTCTCCGAGAGTCACCCATGTCACCCAGCTACTCTCCAGCCATCCCCAGATTTCTGTGTGAGTCAGTCCATGACTCAGGAAACCCCTGTCGGCTCAGACCTAGGGGGTTACTCCTTTTGCTCCCCCATTTATACAGCAGTGCCTCCCCGACGTCCTCCAGTTCCCATGCTTATCTTTCCCACTTGACACACCCGGGACCTCACAGCCACGCTCCACGATTCTCCTTTTACTTCAAGATGTGACCAAGGTTTGGGCCAACATAAGCCAGTGTCATGCCTATTTCTCCATGTCCCCGTCACAGTCACACACCCACCTGCAGAAGGAACCCTCCTGCATCCCGCCCTCACACACACTTGCTCTCAGAGGAGACCAGCTAAAGGCTGGCTTCACCACCCTGGCCTTTGTCACCCTTCCTCTGTGCAGTGGGACCCTCCTGCCTGCCGACGTCTTGGCATCTGGGGTCCATGCCAGCGTGACTCCCCGGCTTGCCTGTGTCCTTTTGGGTGACACTGCAGATGATGGGGACCCTGTATCCCCAGTGTACCTGCGTCACTGCTGCAATGATCCCCTCGCTTACATACGAGCAACTGGTAGAAAACAAGACAGTTATTGAATCACCCTCTTCCCTCACACCACCTCTCAGCCTCCCAGTGTCTCTCGCCAATTTTAAACCATCTTTCCCTCCTCATTTGGTTTCTCGCTGTCTGGCCACTGCCCCCTCTTCTGTGCTCTGCCCTTTCCCCGCCTTTGCACCTCTCTGATGGCATCCATCGCTGCTTTTGTTCTTCCTCTCCGGAGGCCAGGCTTTCCTCTGTGTTTTCCCAGGAAAGGGGCTAAAAGCCCAGCTCTCTCCTAGTGGCCCCTTCTGTCCTGCCTCCTCTTCCTCCCTCTTTCCCTCTGTGTCTGCATCTCCTCTCCATTCTTCCTCCGGCTCCAGCCTCTCAGGGAACATGTTGTCTCTATTCATCTCTCTCTGAGTCCCTGTCTTAGGTTCATATCTCTTTCTTCTCTTTTCTCACTTTCTAGCAACTCTCTCATCATTTTACTCCCTTTCTAGCCGCCCCTTCTCCAACCTTCTGAGGCCCCCTTTCTCTTTCAATTAAGCCCATCATCTTATTTCCTTCCTCTACCCCATGGCCCTGATCCATCTCCAGATCCATAGATACCTTTATGTCCTTTATCTCCCAAATTTATATTCACCCTGGTCCTCCCTCCACCATCTTTGGCCTTTATCCAACCCCACCCTCACTTTCATCTCTGCACCAGCTCTTTTCCCCATGAGCTCCATCCCTTCATGAGCCAACCATCCCACTCTGCCTCAACCTTGTAGGGTCTTTCCCCCACTGTACGGTCTTGTCTCCCAGCCCTGCTCAGACCCCCTACGAATTCCACATCTTCTGCCACCTCCCCTTTTGCTCTCTGTCCCTGGGCCACCTTTCTGCCCTGTCCCTTTTATCTATCATACCAGCTACACACTCTCCCCTCCTAACCCCATGTATACATTTCAGCTCAGTATTAAAATTCCTGAGGGTTAAAATCTCTGTTTTCTGAACGCTGACTGAAGCTGAGTATCACCACCATGGAATGCATCTGAAAGACAAGGGGGAATGTAAAATCCTATCGGACGATTAAACCTATCCGTCCATTTTATTATTACTATGATTAGTAGTCAATTTTAAACTTTGAGCTCATTGGGAAGATCAGTTTCTCTCACTCTGTCAGCTGCTCGGGGACCCTTTCCCTGCGGCCAGGGCACCACACTGAAGAGATGGGCCCTCTCGGCAGACACGTGGAAGGCTATCACTGGTCTCTGGGTCCAGGGCCATGAATTCCCAGACACGCTTTTTCGTAATATGTTCTCAAGATGGAGCTTTTATCCAGGATTCACGATTTGGGCAAATTTAAAACGTCCTTCCTTTTCAGCTACTGAAGTACTTGCGTGAATAGCAATAACTATAGCACGTTGCTTGTACAGCGTTGTAGCCTGAAGACAGGAAATAGTATAGAAGGTATGTACCTAAAGCTCTTGCAGGATATCCATGGTTCTGCAGTTGGATCGGCGAGGACAAAGGATCATGTGGTTCCTCATTTTCTCTAAATCTTCCTTCATTTTCTAAATATGCCCAAATAAGATGTTTTCCTAAAAGACTCCTAAAAGAGGAAATGAAATAACTGAAACTATTACATTCTTAAAGGTTATATTCTTATCATGAATTTTATGATTTGTCATGAAAGCTAGCAAACCACGTAATGGTACAAGTAGTAGAATGAATGCTACTGCTCTGTTGCTATCGTTTAATTATTTATAATCATTTGCTTGAGAAAAAATGATGTTTCATCCAGAGTTATCACTTTTGTATTAACCATCTATTTATTTCCTTAGTTTTGATTTCTTTGAACCTTCTTGTTTTTAAAACAGTCGACCGTGTTCACAATAATTATTAAAATAGGACTGTGTTTTGCTCCTTTACAGTAAATATATGTTTACATCTCAAGTGACTGATAGACTTTCAACCAATAGAGCCCACAAGAAGATATTCACTCAACTGTCCTGTAGTGACAGCTTGTAAGTTTTGCCAACTTTTAAATTTTTATTTTTCTAAGGCCTGTAGGCTTTGGCCAATGTTTCATGATGACTTTTAGAAGCAACCAGTAAAGTGAAATACAGGCCTTGTTCATATCCCTGATGAGGTGCGACACTGACAGCGTGTTCACATATTGGCAGGTCAGGCTGAGTGCGGCTGAAAATAACCGAGAGAAAAGCGCTTGGTTCTTAGAACAAACAAGGCCATTGTAAGCTTTTGCTTTTGTGTGAATACATGACACAGGAGTTTCTTAAAATAATTCTCATCTTTAACACCAGAGGGACACAGCTATAATTCTCTCTATTCTATTTACTTATTTATTTTTTTATTTTTGGCCACGCCTCATGGCATGTGGGATCTTAGCTCACTGACCAGGGATCGAACCCACAACCCCTGCAGTGGAAGCTCGGGTCTTAACCACTGGAACACCAGGGAAGTCCCCTCTTTTACTTATTTTAAACAATGTTCGGTCTCATTTACCTTTTTTTTTTTTTTAATAAATTTATTTATTTATTTATTTTATTTTTGGCCGCATTGGGTCTCCGCTGTGGTGTGCAGGCTTCTCACTGAGGTGGCTTCTCTTGTGGTGGAGCATGGGCTTCAGTAGTTGTGGTGCATGAGCCTAGCTGCTCCGCGGGCCTAGCTGCTCCGCGGGCCTAGCTGCTCCGCAGCATGTGGGACCCTCCCGGACCAGGGATCGAACCCGTGTCCCCCGCATTGGCAGGCAGACTCCCAACCACTGCACCACCAGGGAAGCCCCTCATTTGCCTTTGATCGTCGCCTCCCACCCTCATCCTCACTCTCACTAATATTTCAAGTCCCAGTGTGTCCCTCCCTTTCAGAGCCTCCTCAGCCCGCAGACAGCCATGGAGGAGACATGCACTTTCCCAGCACGCACTCCATGGGCCAGGCTCTGGTGTGGGTCTCAGAGGAGGCAGGTGAGGCCATAAAGGACCCTGGCCTTCAGCTCCTCCTCCGTCAAATGCAGTGATTAGTTCTGATCACTCAGAGCTGCTGTGAGGATTAAGAAAGATGATCCGTGTGAGGGGACAGGGTGATGCTGGTGCAGGGTCACCTAATCCCCACACTTGTTCAGACACAGACCGGCTGCCTCAGCTCCACTGCCACAACAAATCAAAAATCTGATATTCCACTGAACTTGTCTGACTTTCATTAAAATAATAATAGTAATAATAATACCTAATTTTTTTTTCCAGCCTTTACTCCATTTTACCTGCATTCGAGTATTCAACCGTCATATGAACCACCTTACAGATGGGGAAACTGGGACACAGACAGAAGTCCCTTGCCCAAGGTCATGCAGCCAGGGAGTGGCAGAGCTGAGATTTGAATCCTAACACTTGTACTCTAAACCACAGTGATGAAAATGATAGCAATAAAACTGCCAGCCAGTGTTTCCAGCATCTATTACAAACTCTCTTCAGTCTATCTGCCACACATATCTGGTAAAGAACTTGTATCCAGCATATATAAAAAACTCTCAAGATTCAATAATAAGAAAAGAAGCCAATTTAAAAACGGACAAAAGATTTGAATATTGTATATCTTCACTAATTAAGATCTGTTGATTGTAAATAAGTGCGTGGAAAGAGGTTCAATGCAAATTAAACCACAATGAGAAACAAGTAAACACCCAATAGAAAGGCTAAAATCTAAAAGACTGGCCGTACCAAGTGTTGGTGAAGACACGGAGGAGCTGGAAGCCTCGTGCACTTCTGGTCGGAAGGCAAAATGGTGCAGCCTCTTTGGAAAGTGGTTTGACAGTTTCTTAAAAAGTTAAGCATATACTCATCATTCAGTCCAGCAATTGCACTCCTGTATGTTTACCCAAGAGAAACGAAAACATACGCCCACACAAAGACTTGTCCATGTCTGTAGCAGTTTTATTTGTAATCCAGCCCTCAGGTCTCTTCCATAGAGGCCACCAAACACATGTCTGTATTAATGCCTGGAAGGCTCTAGAAGGACCTCTACCTAAAGGAATTCTTTCCTGCCCCAGGCCCCAATTTTTTTTTTTTTTTTTTTGCCAACTTTTAAATTTTAAGTTTTCTAAAAAGCCTTTTTGAGAACAAAAAGATTAGATAAGGACCTACGCAGTTAGACGGGTCTGGGTTCGAATCCCTGCTCAGCCATTATCACCTGAGGGGCACCTTGGACAAATGCCTCCTTCCTCTGGGACTCAAGTCTCCTCATCTTTAAAATAGGGATGTGATAGTAAGAGCATTTGCATCTCCCAAGGGCTGTTGTGATAACCTCCTTCCTGGGCTCTAGAACCGGCTGCTCCACCTTGGTCAAGATCCCCGAGAGCCTCTGCCCTTCTACAGGCCTGAGTGAGGAGGGAGAGAATGAGCGAGAGAACTCAGCCTCCCTCCCTCCGAACTCCTCTCTGGCTCCCTAGAACCATACTCTCCGCCAAGGGCATCCACAGCCTTCTTTAGTTAATTCACCACATATTTACGGAGAGCCTGCTATGTGCCAGGCAGCGTACCAGGTGCTGCTCCTGCCGTCTCAGAGCTGCTGTCTGGTGAGAGAAGCTCACTGAGAAAGGAGGTGGGACCAGGGGAGGGAGTTGAGGGGGGAAGATCCGTAGAGAGCGGGGGGCTGTCCGTTTGGTTGCTAGTGTGAGGCATCGCATCGCAGGTCAGGACTGGGGTGAGGAACA
Organism: Tursiops truncatus; assembly: GCF_011762595.2. Classification (NCBI taxonomy): domain Eukaryota; kingdom Metazoa; phylum Chordata; class Mammalia; order Artiodactyla; family Delphinidae; genus Tursiops; species Tursiops truncatus. The sequence continues at coordinate 74,977,668 of NC_047048.1, read as the reverse complement.
CCGAGGCGGGGTGGGGGCTGTAGCGGAGATGGCTGGGGGAGGGTCCAGCAAGAAGACAATTCTAAAGACTTTCTCCATCTTCTCTCCATGTTATCTCTCTTCTCTTTTCCAGCCAGTAGCGCTGGAATCCCTCCTCTGCTCATCGCCTCATTCAGTCGCTCTCCAACCCCACCCAACCCACGCACAAAGACACCTCCCACCCATTCTTTCTTGGCCCGTCTCTCCAGGCGGAAGCTACAGCCTGCAGGTGCCTCCTCTCTTGTCTCCCACTTCCTTTCAGTCCCCTCAGTCTATTTCCCACCCACAGCCAGGGGGAAGTCTCTCCTCCGCATAAAATCCCCTGGCAGCTTCCCATGGCTTAGAATAAAACCCAAACACCTGGCCTACAAGGCCCTGCAGGGTCGGCCCCTGCCCACGTCTCCCACCCCCTCTCCCATCTCTCCCCTCCAGCCACACTGAGCTCCTTGTCACATCATGAAGACACCAAGCACATGCCCACACCAGGACCTTTGCACTTGCAGTTCCCTCTGCCCGCAGCTTCCTCATCCCCCTCAAGTTCTCTTTGCCTGGCTCGCTCCTGCTTTTTCACCATCTTGGGACGGCCCCCCAAATACCTCCACAGCCCTGATTAAGCTGGCGCCCTCCTGCTGTCTCTTGGCACCCTGCACCCTTTCCAGGCAAAGTCACTCCCCTCCCTGGACTGTCAGCTCTCTGAGAACAGACCTCGACTATCTGTTCGCTGCCTGGAATGGGGCCTGGCACACAGTAGGTGCTCAGTGTACGTGCTGAATGCAGACAGGACTGAGCTCCAGTCGCGGGCGCTCACGTCTGGAGCCGCAGACCTTCTGTAGACCTGCCGTCTGCTCAGAGAGAAGACCCCGATGGCAGAGTCAGGGCTGAGGCCCATCGGGGGCACCCCAGCCTCTCCTTCTCAAGGCAGTGGGCCCCGCCAGCAGAAATCCCCCCGGCCTACGGGCAGGGCAGACACCAGTTCAAATACCGGTGCCGGAACAGAGTTACCACATGACCCCAAACTCGTTTATTTCCCAAGAGACTAACTTGTCAAAATGTGTACTTTATACCTGGCCGTTGCTTGCATGTCGATTACATCTTGAGAAAACTCTTACACTCATACACACGCACACACACCTTTATGCACTAAAATGGCTAAAATAAAAACTAAGAACCCATAATAACAAAACGTTGGCAAGGATGTAGTACAGCTTGATCTCTCCCATAGGTTGCTGTGGTCCACACAAGACCTGCACAGGAATGTTCACAGCCGCCCTCTTCATTAGAACCAAAAAGTGGAAACAAACCACATGTCCGTCAACGGATGAATGGATAAACAATATGTGGTATATCCATCCGTGGAATATTACGGGGTCATAAAAAAGAACGAAATACACATGCTACAACATGGATGAACCCCAAAAACCATCTGCTAAGTGAGCAAAGCTAGTCGCGAAAGGACACGTGCTGAATTGTATGATCCACTTATATAACATGTTGAGAGTAAGCCAATCCATAGAGACAGAAAACAGATTAATGGTCGCCAGGGGCCAGGAGAGGAGGAAATGGGGAGTGGCTGCTCACAGACACGGGGTTTCTTTTTCCGGTGATGAAATGTTCTGGAATTAGGTGGTGGGGTTGGTTGCACAACCTTGTGCATGTACAAAAAAACCACTGAATTGTACCCTTTAAATGGATGAATTGCATAGTATGTGAATTATATCTCAATAAAGCCGTTGCAAAAAGAAAATCCTGGTGCCACCAATTATCTCACAGCTGTGTGTCCTTGGGAAAGTCCCCTGCGCTTTCTGAGCCCAGGCTCTGCCTCTCTCACTCAAAGGATTGACCAACTCACAGCCAGTAAACAGCCCTGCACGGTAACCATCCAGGCTCTCGGTGAATAACGGCCCCACCGGGGCTGGAGGATGGGCTGCCCATAGACACAGAGGCCGAGGATGAATTCAGCTCACGGGCAGTGCCCGGGGTGGGGGAGGCACCCGATGACACCCAGACATCACCCCAAAGCCCTCGAGAAAGTGACAGGGTGGCTGTGATCACCATGCGTGACTTCCTTCACCTGGGGACATTGCCAAGTCTTGAATGTCGTTCTTCTGTGTGTGGGTGTGTGTGTTTCTGTTTAGAAAGAAAAACACACGCTCATTATAGAAAATTCTGAGATCTCTGAAGAAGAGAATTAAACCTCAGCAACTCCGCCCTCCCGACAGAACCACCGTTGACCCCCAGGGCACACACGTCCCTCTCGGTGAAGGCAAAGATGGATGAAGATGGAGGAACTTTTTACCCAAATGGGACCGTACTTTTTTTTCGTCAGGCTGATCTGTGAGCTGCTTCTTGCACATGTCGGCTCCTTTTCAAGTCAACCTGTGAGCATCGGGTTTATCCATGAAAATATTCATTGATTGACTGTAAATCAAGAGATGCTCACCGGGGGGGAACAACAATAACACAGCAGTGGAAAAGGTTAAAAATTATGAATGGGGCTTCCCTGGTGGCGCAGTGGTTGAGAGTCCGCCTGACGATGCAGGGGACACGGGTTCGTGCCCCGGTCCGGGAAGATCCCACATGCCGCGGAGCGGCTGGGCCCGTGAGCCATGGCCGCTGAGCCTGCGCATCCGGAGCCTGTGCTCCGCAACGGGAGAGGCCACAGCAGTGAGAGGCCCGCGTACCGCCAAAAAAAAAAAAAAAAAAAAAAAAATTATGAATGAAATGCCCTCCTCTTCACCAGCACCTCAACCTACCTCCAGAGACAATCACGATGAGCAGTGGGTACACTTCTTATGGATCCTTCTTTTTCTTTTCTCTCTCTCTCTCTTTTTTTTAATAAGTTTATTTATTTATTTATTTTTGGCTGCATTGGGTCTTTGTTGCTGCGTGCAGGCTTTCTCTAGTTGCGGCGAGCAGGGGCTACTGTTCGTTGCAGAGCGTGGGCTTCTCATCGTGGCTTCTCTTGTTGCGGAGCACGGGCTCTAGGTGCGCAGGCTCAGTAGTTGTGGTGCACGGGCTTAGTTGCTCCACGCCATGTGGGATCTTCCCGGACCAGGGCTCGAACCCATGTCCCCTGCATTGGCAGGCGGATTCTCAACCACTGAGCCACCAGGGAAGCCCTTTTTATTTTATTTTATTTTTTCTTTTCTTTCTCTTTTTCCTGTCAACAACTATTCAGTGAGGACTAACCACTCATGCATTCATTCATTTCATCATTCGAGAAATATTTGAAGCGCTTTTTGTGTGCCAGACATTTGTCTTTCTCCACTCACATGCTACCTACACAATATATATTTTAAAGATTGTATGGACATTTATAGTAGCTGCAAAGTTCTCAGGATACGCAAGGACCCCAGTTAACACATTCAGCGTCCTGGTGCTGGGCATTTGGGCTGTTTACAGCATCCTGTTATTCTGAAAAGCGCAGGGAGGAATGTGTTTATGTACTTTTTATTTGATGATTGGGTCAAAAGTTGAACACATTTTGCTGATGTGCAAAATGAGGGCTAGAGAGGACAGGGACTCATCCAGGGTCACAGAGTGAGGTATTGGTGGCACTTGGACCACAAGGCAAGGACCGAGTTTCTTAGGAAATCCCTAGCCCAGTCCCAGCTCATCTCCCTAAGGTAAAAATGGGTTTCCTTGGGGGATTCCCACCCTAAGCACCCTCCTGGGTGATACACAGCGTTCCTTTCTCCTTGCTGTCACCTTTTCAGCACCTCTAAAATGTTTTCTCAGGCCACAGCACCAGCTAAATAGAATCGGGTTTGGGAGCACTGGTTCCCCTCACCTGAGGCCCTTCCAGCTTGTACCCACAGAGGGATGGGGAACATAGGACTTCACAGAGAATCTTCAGCTCCCCTGGGCCCTGCCATCTGGCCACTCAAGGCTCCAGGGGAGGGATTTACCTGGTGGTCCAGTGGCTAAGGCTCTGCACTCCAAATGCAGGGGGCCCTGGTTCAATCCCTGGTCAGGGAACTGGGATCCCACATGCTGCAACCAAGAGTTTGCATGCGGCAACTAAAGATCCTGCATGCCACAACTAAAGATCCTGCATGCCACAACTAAAGATCCTGCATACCACAACTAAAGATCCTGCATGCCACAACTGAGACTTGGCACAGCCAAATCAATAAATAAATATACTTTAAAAAATAAATAAAAACTTTGCAATACCTTATTTATTTATTTTTTGGCTGCGTTGGGTCTTCGTTGCTGTGCAAGGGCTTTCTCTAATTGTGGTGAGCGGGGGCTACTCTTTGTTGTGGTGTGCGGCCTTCTCATTGCGGTGGCTTCTCTTGTTGCGGAGCACAGGCTCTAGGCACACGGGCTGCAGTAGTTGTGGCTCATGGGCTCTAGAGCGCAGGCTAAGTAGTTGTGGCGCACGGGCTTAGTTGCTCCGCGGCATGTGGCAACTTCCCAGCCCAGGGCTCGAACCCGTGTCCCCTGCATTGGCAGGCATATTCTTAACGACTGCGCCACCAGGGAAGTCCCAATAATAGCCAATGTTTACAGAAGCTGTCCTCTACACCGGGCATGAGGCCAAGCAATTTTATAAATATTCATTCATTTAATCTGTACAACAACCCCCAGAAGAAGGGGCTGTCCTTCAGATGAGGAAATGGACACAGAGAGGTTGAGCAACATGCTGTAGATCACACAGCAGGTAGACCATGGAGGAGACATGTGAACCTAGGCAGTCTGGCTCCAGAGCCTTATACCTGTATGACCTAGGGATGTGGATGAAATCAGGTAATCTGTGCAAAACAGATAGTGAACTGTCATGAGCTGTTTATTGTTGTTATTATTATCATTGTTATTATTATTATTTGCCTCACTGAGTCTTTATTTCCCTCAGTTGCTGCAAAATCCGGACAAGGCATTGTCCTTGCCCCCGCTCCCTCATTCCCAAATATCTCTCCACTGCATCCTTTCCTCTGCCTCATCAGACACCAAGAGGGCAGGGAACCTGTACTGCTGGTTTTGCTCCCTACACAGCTGCCCGTGGGATCTTCCTAAAGAATGTATTCATTCATGTTCCTCCCCTGCTCAAACCCTCCCACCCCTCCTGACTGCCCCAGGGTAAGTCCAAAATTGCCCCCCAGGAACTTCCCTGGTGGTCCAGTGGTTAAGAATCCACCTTCCAATGCAGAGGACACGGGTTTGATCCCTAGTCGGGGAACCAAGATCCCATATCCTGCGGGGCAACTAAGCCCGAGCGCCACAACTATCGAGCCTGTGCGCCCCCAAAGAGAGAGAAGCCCGCGTGCTGCAACTGAAGACCCGACGCAGCCCAAAAATAAAAAATTAAATAAATAAATAAATAAAAATCTTAAAAAAAGAAAAAATTGCCCCCCAGGCCTACATGGCCCTGTTCCTAATCCCAGCAGACCTCTCTCACCTGGCTCCTTCTATCCCCCTGCCCCTCTCACACAGTAACTTCTGAGATCTGGGGTGGGCAGAGAATTTGTCTAAAGACTTCTCTCTTCCAAGAACCACAGAGACAAAATCCAACTCCTCAGATCTCCTCCTAAGGGTCCCCCTCCTCCAGGCCAGCTTCCCAACTCTCCCTCAGTGTTTGTTGGGTGAATAATAAAAAGTTCCCAAATCCATTCCAGGCCCTGAGAAAGACTTGTCACACCCTTGGCTGTAAACACCTGCAGGGGGTTAAATTGGGTCTGCCCCACCACCACCCGCTGTGACCAAAAAAAAGATATGTTCAAGTCCTAACCCCCAGATGTGTAAATATGACCTTATTTGAAAATCATGCTCTTGTAGATGTAATCAAACTAAGATGAGGTCATACTGGATTAGGGTGGGCTTTAAATCCAGTGACTGGTGTCCTTATAAGAAGAATGGGCTCACATTCAGAGAAATAAAGGCACAGAAGAAGGCCACGTGAACATGGAGGCAGAGACCAGTGATGCGCCTACAAGCCGAGGCTACCGGGAGCCGGCAGAAGCTGGAAGAGGCAAGGAAGGAGTCTCCCCCTAGAGCCTTGGGAGGGGGTATGGCTCAGCTGACACTTGACTTTGGACTTCTAGCCTCCAGAACTGTGACAGAATAAATTTCTGTTGTTTTAAGCCACTCAACTTGCAGTAGTTTTTTATGGCAGCCACAGGAAACTAATTTTTCACCCAACTGTGGGCACCCAGAGTGGGTCTAAGGCCCTAGGTACAGAGGGAAGTCGGACCAAACAAGCTCTTGCCAGGTGGGTGGTCCTGCCCTCATGGAGCTCCTAGTCTGGAAACTTCTCCTGGTCTTCAGGGACCACACAGGATACCCCACCCCACTGGGTACCGTTGGGGACTGAACTCTCTTTTCCTGGTCCTACACCACCCCTCTATCTACGCACACCTTTAGCTGCCTACCTGGATGGAGAAGGATGTGTGGTGTTTCTAGAAGACATGTTAAAGGACAGAACGGGCCCCGCTATGTGAGAGAGTCTAGGCAGGCGAGTGTAGTAGGTAGAGACCCAGACTCTGCGCTACTTCAATTTAAAAAGTTTTAATTACACCCACTGCAAAGGGAGGAGGAACAAAATGACAACAGTAATAAAATAACTCAGGGTTTCAATCCCAGCTCTGCCGCTTACTTGCTGTGTGACCCTGGACAAGTTACTTAACCTCTTTGGGTCTTGGTTTCCTCTTTCTTGAGTCAGTTGTGAAGGTTTAATGAGTTAATCTATATGAGGCACTCAGCACAGGGCCTGGCACATAGAAAGTGCCCCATAAGAATGGTGACAACGTTGTACTTCCTAGGGGCACACATATATTCTTTCATCATTCATTCAGCAAAGTTTTACTGAGTGGGCTCCTCCTGTGAGAGAGACTTGAGGCACCGGGAGACTGGACTATGAACAAAGCAGACAAAATTTCCACCTGCGTGGAGCTGCCATTCTAGTGGGGAAGAGAGTCAACAGAGAAACTGTGGAGAGTGAAATATATGGATTATTGGATGGTGACAAGTGCTATGGAGAAAACAAAACAAAACAAAACAGGGCAGGGCATGGGGGCTGGGAGAGGGATGGTGGGGGAGACCAGCCACGTGAGCTTCTCTGGGGGCTGAGTCTTCTTGGCAGAGGAACAGCAAGTGCAAAGGCCCTGAGGTGGCAGAGGACCCCTCGTGACTGGAGGAAGTGAGGGGGGTAGGGAAGGGGATGAGGCAGAGGTGATGGGGCCGGATCGTGCAGGCCCCTGTGGGCCAAGGTGAGGACTTTGGCTTTTCCTGTGAGTGAGACTGGAGCCATATGTGCATGTAAATATTTATTGTTTTAATCTAGAAGATATAAACTAAGCCCTTCACAGTGGCACGGCACGCTGGAGACAGTAAAGGCATCAGGATAGGGTGTGTTGATCACATATCACTTGAGCCTCACATCTAATCTTTTCATTTTTTCTTTTTTAATGAAAGAATAAATTTTCCTAATATTTGTGAAATTGACAATTTGAAAGCAAAAAAGAGCAAGGAGGACCCAGATCCCTGCTCGCCAGAGTACCCCCCCATCCCAGCTCAAGGGACATCCATCAGTAAGCCACCAGATCACTAATGGGGCCCAGATGTGCCCAGAGGTGGCCCTGGCCCCAGACCTGCCTGCCTGGACACTTGCACGGAGACCAGCTTTATAGCCAGTTTATTTCCTGGACTCGTTTTAAAGAAAAACCCAGGGGAGGATCTAAGGGCCTGGCCAGACCCTTCTCCTCCCCACCCAATCTCTCCCAACCCACAGCTCTGAGCTGCTGCCCAGACAGAGGAGGGTAGTTCTTCCCTACAGTAGAAAGCAAACCAGTAAAAATAGAAGGAATGATGGAGCTAGAAAAATCACCATTTGGCAACCACCATAATAATAATTGATTTAGGCAGAAAACACCAGCGAGGGCTAAACCTCATGGGTAGAAGTTTGAGGAGTAACGTGATATTCACGTGGCCTTGGAAGGTCTCCCCACAAGATACAGATTAAGTACAAAAGAGGAAAAAGAGGGACTTTATCCAGGCGAAACCTGGCAGACACCACCTTAACCAAGTGGTCAAAGTTGACGTCACCAGGAAAGGGACAAACTGACGTCATGTGCCCCATGATACGTTGCACTGAGAAGGATACAGCCCCACCGCTGTGGTTCTGCCAAAAGTGCACAGCTCAGATCTCATCATGAGGAAGCATTGGGAAAATCCAAACTGGGGGACGTTCTATAAAATACCTAGCCTGAACTCTTCAAAAATATCAGAGTCACAGGGGCTTCCCTGGTGGCACAGTGGTTAAGAATCCGCCTGCCAATGCAGGGGACACAAGTTCGAGCCCTGGTCTGGGAAGATCCCACACGCTGCGGAGCAACTAAACCCATGCGCCACAACTACTGAACCCGCGAGCCACAGCTACTGAGCCCACGTGCCACAGTACTGAAGCCCGCAGCCCCCAGAGCCTGGTCTCCGCAACAAGAGAAGCCACCGCAATAAGAAGCCCACGCACTGCAATGAAGAGTAGCCCCTGCCCGCCACAACTAGCGAAAGCGTGCGCACAGCAACGAAGATCCAATGCAGCCAAAAATAAATAAATAAATTTATTAAAAAAAAAAAGTCAGACTCACAAAAGACCAAGGAAGGAGCTGTTTCAGAATAAGAGAGACTAAAGAGGACAAGTAAATGTAACGTGGGATCTGGGTCTCTCCCCACCCCCTAAAGTGCTGTAGAGGGCATCACTGGGGCAGTTGGGGAAACTTGATTATGACTGTGGATTGGATAATAGCATTGCACCAACGGTAAATTTCCCAATTTTGATCATTGAACTGTGGTCATATGAAAGAACGTTCGTATCTTTAAGAAATACCCACTGAAATACTTCGTGGTAAAGGGGCATCATGCCTACAACTTCCTCTCAAATGGTTCCCAAAAAAAAAGTGGGCTTCCCTGGTGGCGCAGTGGTTGAGAGTCTGCCTGCTGATGCAGGGGACACGGGTTCGTGCCCCGGTCCAGGAAGATCCCACATGCCATGGAGCGGCTGGGCCCGTGAGCCATGGCCGCTGAGCCTGCGCGTCCGGAGCCTGTGCTCCGCAATGGGAGAGGCCACAACAGTGAGAGGCCCGCGTACCGCAAAAAAAAAAAAAAAAAAAAAAAAAAAAAGTGGGTATGTGTATGTGCATATACAGAGAGAGAAAATGCAGACTTGCATTTGATAAGATGCCAATCAAAAGATTCCAGTTTATTGTACTCTTCTTGCAACTTTTCTGTCAGGTTGAAACTATGGCAAAATCAAAAGTTTTAAAGAAATCTAAAAAACCTGGCTCCCTGCTCTCTCCTGCCCACCTCCATCTACCCCATTCTACCCCTGCACCTGCCTAGAGATGGCTTTGATTGTTTTATTGTAGATCCTTCCAGAGTTTCTGTATGCAAATACAAACAAGAATGAATAGCATGCTCAATTCCACCCTTCTTCCTACAAAAGGGAGCGTGGTCTGCATGTTATTTTTCTCACTTAGCTAAATGTGGCTGAGTGGGGGCTTGTCCACATCAGAACACAGGAACCATCCTTCTTTTTATCCCCACCCCGCTACCGGGTCCAACATCTCCTTTAAATAATCCCTAGTAACTCACACCCACCAGCGCTCAGGTGTGCCTGGCACAGGGCTGGAGGTGCAGCTGCCACAGATTCTTCAATCCAACCATCCCCCGAGGCCTCCACCCCTCTGGGCCAGGCCAGCAGTCATCCCTCTGCCTTGGGCCTTTCACTGGCTCCCAGCTCTGACTTGGCTAACTCCATTCTCCACCAGGGTGGGGGGAATCAGTGCAAAAGTAAAGCAGACCTCATGGCTCCCCTGCTTAAAATGTCCCTGTGGCTGCCCTCTGGGCTCAACAAAATAGAACTCCTGGCCACCTGCACAAGTGCTGCAGGATCTGGACCAGCTCATCAATCCCACCTGGTGCCCCCAGACTCTCTGCCACCCTGGTCTCTTTTGGCATCATAAGCTTATTCCAGCCCTGGAGCCTTTGCACTTGCTGCTTCCTTGAGAGGCTGGAGCTCTCTCCTCCTCCAGGTCTCCACTGGAATGGGCACTGGGCTGCAGCTCTCCCGCCTTATCGGAGGGTGCCCTACCCCATCGCTCTCTAGTAGGCGCTCTCTTTAATTCCATCTTGGCACATCACTGTAGGAAAGCGGCTTATTTAATCACTCGTTTGTTTTCTGTCTCCCCTGCTAAAACATTAGTTCCCTGAGTGCAGGGACTGTCTCTCTGTTCAGGGCTGTAACCCCGGGGCCTAGAACAGGGCCTGGCACACACGGGGCTCATCAAAACTGATTGGATGGACATCCCTTTACAGTCTCCGGGGAAGAAGGCGCCGTCATCACCCTATTTTAGAGGCAGCAACTGGGGGTCCGAGAGGCGGAGAGCCTTGCTCCAAGGCCTTGCAAGCCAAGGGCATGAGCCTGGTACCTGACTCCCAGAATGATCGGAGCCTCGTGCACCCATGTTGAATGCCAGCTGGGAGTTTCCACGAGGCCCATCCCTCTGGGAGTGTATGCAATCAATTATACATTCACCATCAATGTCAGCACCTACTACGGGTGGATGTATGACACCCAGGGACGTGGGACACAGTAGGCCTTCAGCAAATTGACGCCCAAACCCCCAGCCCCCCACCGACTCCCTAACTTCCCTTCAGGGAGGCCAGCTACAATTTGGCGATTGTTAGAGAAGTTTTTTTTTTCTTTTGGGAGGAAAGCTGCAAGTCATTAAGGGCTGCTCCTGGCCTGTGGGTCACCATTTCCTGTTTAGAAGAAAGAATCATCTCTCCTTTGGAACACGAAGCTCCCCCGCCCCCGGCCTGACTCTGGGGCTCTGGGACGCCCGCTCAGCTCCCCGCAGGAAACTGGCACCTTCGGCACCTTTTGTGTTCAAAAAGGACACTCATTTTCTCCTGGCCCCAGGAGGGCCCCAGAGGTGAGGTCACCATGACAGCCTGCCGTGAGTGAATTAGCTCAGCCCGGGACGGGACGCAAGCTGACCGTCTTCCTGTCCTGTCCTGTCCTCGAGCAGGAAGCAGAATGACCCCTACCCTTTGGCCTGGCTTCTCACCCTCCCGACTCCAGCCAGCCAATTTCCTTGCATCAAAGGCCATTTGGTACCCAGAGGCCAGACAGAGGTGTGGGTCTGACAGGGAGGCCGGAGCGGGGCCTGGAGCCCCTGGAAACAGGAAGGACGTCCTCTGTCCCCTTCTTACTCATCGCATTCCACTCCCTCATCTGGGGGCAGCAGCCGCTCCCTCCCCAAAAGACCTGCAGTGCTGGGGAAGGCCCCACAGCAGGCCTAGTTGATAAGACCCAGGGAGCTGGCTTCTCACCCTGTGGGCCTGGTTGGCTTCAAAACGGGAGCACGAGAGAATGAGTAAGGGCCGCAGTGTAGAAACCTGCACACACAGCTCTACTGCTCACTGGCCCACAGGTGTTTCCCAACCTCCGTATTGGACAGGACATCCAGGCTCCGAGGAAAACCCATCTGCACAAACAAGGTCCCTGACAAACCCAGAGGTCCAAAGCCATGTGATGTTTAAGAGGCCAAGATTTGAGGCTGCGTCAGGAGTATCCGAGCTCCACGAATCCCTGCCCCCCTCCTCCCTCCCTAAAGGCCCTTTAAAATACCCACTCCACATAAAACCAAGTAGACTTTTTTATGTATAAATTAACCACTTTATTGAATATCAATAAACCGTACATATAACTATACAAAACGTTTCCTTAGTACAAAATGTCGCTTGCAATATAAATACCAGTGTACCTTTAAAAATGTAAACATCTTCCTCCCGGGCCCACCTGTCGGGCCCCCGAAAATAGTTCCGGGAGACACGTCAGTGGAGCCGAAGCACCCCACTTGGGCCCCGGACAAGTGAAGGCAATTATTCACAGTCCCTTTGGAGACGTTGTTAAATTGCCCGTGAAACAGGTGCCACCATGACAAACAGGAGGCTGAAATAGCTGCCCAGGCCCTGGGGCATCCTGGGGTCTAGATGCTGTCCTTGTGTCAGGGCCCACCCCCGCGAGTGCACCTGGGGGTGGGTGTTTGCATAGTTAAGTTGCACCTTCTGGAGGGGGTGGCCTGAGGGTTCCTGTAGGGGAGGCTGGGGTCCCCTGAGTGGGGTGGGAGCTTCTCATCAGTCTGCTGGCTTTTGTCCTGGAGCTCAAAGCAGCTGTATCCAAACAGCTCTGGATACACAAACCCACGCAGAAAGGCCAACTCCAGAACACTCTGGAGCAGCGGCTGCCAGGAGGGGGTCTCTGCTGCAAGCCACCCTCCCATCAGCTGTCCAAAGAAAGGCCCCCCTCAGAGCCCGGTGGGGCGCTCAGAGCAGAGGACTGGGAAGTGGTCCTCAGAGTCCTGGGGGGCCAACGCAGCCAGAAGGCGGAGCTCAGGAGGGAACTCTGTGGCAGCGAGAAGGATGCCGGGTCCTTCCTTCTGGAGTTGGGGTAGGGCCCGGAGAGGTGCAAGGAGCCTTTAGAGTCAGCGGGGCCCCCCTGAGCAGCCTGACTCTTGGTGCTTGTGGAGCAGGGACATTCGGGAGAAGGTTCTGGAGCACGTCTTGCACTGGTACTTTTTGACATCCGAGTGGGTCTGGAGATGGGCCCGCAGGTTGGAGCGGTCAGCGAAGGCGCGGCTGCAGTGGGGGCAGGAGAAGGGCTTTTCGCCTGGGGAGAGAAGACAGGAGGGAGCTGAGTGAGACTCAGCCACGTGGGAGAACAGCTGACGTCTACTGAAATCCCCACCCACCCCGGGCTCACTCCAACCTTGAGGAACTCCCGCGACCCAGAAAAGCCAGGCCATACAGTGTCCAAAGGCCTGGATTTGGCAGGGAGCGCTGCTGCTTCCCACCGTGTGGCCCTGAGCAAGTCAGCTGGCTTCTCTTGAGCCTCCATTTGCTCATCTGTAAAATGGAGCTGTTCATCCCCCACTCATAGAGGCTGGTAATTGAGAGAAGGTTGAATCAAGTACTTTTCCTGCCCTGCCAGCAGGAAGTGCTCGACAATGATGACAGTGATGGCAACTGTGTTTGCTGAACACTTTGTGCTAGGGACAGTGGAAGCATTTTACATGATCTCATTTAACCCCACCTTTGTCCTGAGTTTAGAGATGGTGAATCTGAGGCACAGGGAATATGCAGCATCTCAGCAAGACCAAATAGCCCGACTCCAGCGCCCTTGATTTTTTTTTTTTTTAAAGAATTTATTATTTATTTATTGGCTGTTTTGGGGTCTTCGTTGCTGCACGTGGGCTTTTCTCTAGTTGCAGCGAGTGGGGGCTACTCTTCGTTGCGGTGCACGGGCTTCTCATTGTGGCGGCTTCTCTTGTTGCGGAGCACGGGCTCTAGGCGCAGGGGCTTCAGTAGTTGTGGCTCGCGGGCTCTAGAGCGCAGGCTCCGTAGTTGTGGCGCACGGGCCTAGTTGCTCCACGGCATATGGGATCTTCCTGGACCAGGGATCGAACCCGTGTCCCCTGCATTGGCAGGCGGACTCCCAACTGCTGCGCCACCAGGGAAGCCCAGCGCCCTTGATTTTAAGCACTACACAGACTGCCCCTCAGTTAAGGGGGCTGTAATGGATGTTCCTTATTAACCCCTGGATTTACTTCCTCTTGGGGACAAAGCTTAAAAGCCAGCCTTAAAGCCCCAGCCCACCCCTATCCCCCAGCAGGTCACTCCTTTATCCTGCTTCCCCATCGACTCGGATCACACTCAGGGTAGTTTCAAGTCTGTTCGTCCCCCAATCAGACTGAGCCCCATGAGGGCAGGATCCCCCCCGCCACCGACACCGAATCCATTCCAAGCTTCCAGCCCAAGGCCCAGAACCCCCAAGAGGCTACAGAAACCTTTTACCTTATGACTTATTTTTTTTAAAAAACCCTACCTGTGGCCCTCATTCACCTGCCTGGCCAGGCTGTACTGAGAAGAGTCTTGCACTCGGGGCTGGGTATACAGTGAGAACTCAATAAATGCTTGTACAACAATAAGTCTTTTTTTATAAAGGTCTCAGAAGAGCCTGACTCCTCAATCACCACCAGAAAACACCATTCACCAACTTTTCATAATTCCTGCCCCAATCAAGAGACTATAACTCACATTCCAGAAACGTCAAATGCTGTGTTTCACTTTTTCCTGGGGCTGCAGCATTTCCCAAATAAAGTCAGAAGGGTAACGCATTACACAAATACTAATCAGGTTCCTACCACAGGCCCGGCACTATTCTGTAATACTGAATAGTCTTTTCCAGAAGAAACTACACTCTCCTATCCTTCCATTCCCAGCCTTATATGCCCCTAGGCCAAGGCCCTCTAGTTAAATCCCAGTGCTGGAATTGAGAGCTGGGAATGAATGAATTCCAGCAGCCTCCTGGGTGCCTGGGGCACTAGCTGAGCAGGGAGGGCAGGGTCTAGAAGTCAGATGCCTGCGGCCCACTGTGGAACCACGTTCATGGGCTCAGTCTCCTGGGGCAGAGAGCGGGGACCTGGCCAGAGGACTGGGGAAGGGACACCTGAGTGACCTGCCTCTGCACACCAGGCCGGAAGGGTTTGATGACCGCAGTCTACAAGGTCCAAGGGAACTTCCTCCTCACTCACACACTCCTTTGTGAACTCAGGGCCCACGCTATGCAGGTCCGGAAAAGGGGATGGAGTCCTGTAATCCCCACTGCCCCCTCACCCCCTCGGCCAAGGTGAAGGAGCCCTGGCTCCAGCCCATGGGCTGTGACTTGGGAAAGTGACTTCCTTCTCTATGCCTCAGTTTCCACACCCTGTAAGAGGGGGTTATGATGGCACGTCTCTCTTAGGAATGTTGGTGGATTTACCGCCTTGACCAGGTGAAGGAAGCCCTGAGCATCACGCCTTCCCCCGCCTCCCGCACTGCCAAGTGCTCAGTGAACGTTATCTTTATGTTTCTTATGATTAGACACAAACCTGAACAAAGGGGCAGGCTTGATGGGATGTGAGGGGTGCAGCAGGAGGCAGCAGATCTCCACCCCTCGCGGATTCCCCCTCCCCACCCCAGCCACGTCTTTATGGTGCTCCTGGAGTGTGAAATCGGCACCAGACCAGCGGGACAAAGGCCGCCGAGGGGGGCAGTGTACATGCAATACTCCCTGGATTAACGCGGCCTGACACACTGCGGGCCAGCAGCTGCGGCCTGGAACAGGTGCTGGGCACCGCTGCCCTGTGCACCTGCTCCACTCCCCAGCCCCGCCCCCTGGGCGCACCATTAAGGCACACAATGGGAGTTGATGAGGATGGCACTGGTGCATTTCAACAGGCTTTTTGTGTCTGAGCCATGCCTTTACATTAAAATAATGTCCGAGTGGGAAGGGAAAGAAGCTGGGGGGCCCAGGGGAGCATCTGAGGGCTTCCACTCCCCCCAAATAGAGACCCCATCAGCTGGGCAGGCACCCAGGACAGAGGCCAGGCAATTGGACCCTTCCATGTTAAAATCAGAGCTGTTTGTGCACCAAATAAGAGACATGGGTAGTAGCCACAGTCTGCAAGGTGTGGAGGATGCCCCCCACCCCCGTAGGAGTAACGATGACACCAGTAATGCCTGCAAAATGCCAGGCTTCACAAACCACCTCACTGACCCTCACGGCTCACTCAGAGGTCAGCCACCGGATGAGGAAATGCCAGAACTGAGTCTCCAACCTGGCCAACCTGACCCCCAAAACCAACAGTCATGACCCTTGAACCCTCTTCTCCCTCAACAGACACTCTCCAAAGAGCAGCCCCAAGCAGGGTGGCCTCCACCATTCATGTTCTGAAAAGGTGGAGTGGCTACCTTTTCTGCATTCCCAGAAAGCTAAAGACTAGAACAGGCTCCATTTCATAATTTTCTACACATTCAGTATTGCATTTTTTGAAACACCAAGACATAATTGTGTTTTCTGCCAGCAAACGTGTTCCCGGGTCTGCATGATAGGATTAAGATTATCTATTCAGCAGTGTGAATGGGGGTGGGGAGAGCAGATCTGAGAACCATGATGATATTATAAAGCGATTAAGGAGCCACTGAATCTAGATAGCCCCGTATGAAATGCTATCGTAACCCACCCTATATGATTATATTATAATCGGAGAGGCTCAGAGCGTTAAATCACTTGCTCAAAGACACACAGCATGGAAGCACAGTGAGTACCAGCTATGATGTTTGTGTGTACTGATCATGTACCAAGCACTGTCCCAGGTGATTTCTGCACGCTTTCTTTCATTTGACCAGAGCAAAAACCCCACAAGGTGTTTCTATGCTCATTTCACAGAGGCGGGTACTGAGGCTTAGAGAGGTGAAACAGCAGCCCAAAGTTTGGGAAGATCCCAAAGCAGGAATCAGAGGCAGGTGGGGAGTCTGACAAACATCCTGTCTGGCTGGGGGGCGGGTGGGGGAAGTGGAGCAGGGTGAGCCCCTTCACACCTGGCCCCAACAGCAAGGTGCTGGTTACACCTTTCCCATACCCAGCTCCAACCCATTTGGCTGAGAACTGAGCCTGCAGAGGGACGTGTAAAATTATCTCCTTAGCCCATCTGCTTAGCTGGTGAATGAACGAATGTTTCTGCCAAACTTTTCGGAGCCAGGCCCCTGAACTCTTGAGCTAGGAGTCAGGAGACTGGGTGGGGGGGTCAGTTTCCACAATCTGAAAGTAACAGCAAGCCCATCTTACAAGAGCTTGTAGCAAAAGCAGTGGGACAGTGAGAAGGGCAGCCAGCCTGCAGGGGTACTCACCAGTGTGGGTCCGGACGTGGCCCTGCAGCAGCCAGGGCCTGGAGAAGGCCTTCCCGCAGGTGCTACAGACGCAAGGCAGCGTGTGGCTTCTGATGTGCATCTTAAGGGCACCCAGGCTGATGTACTCCTTGTTGCAGTATTTGCAGTTGAAGGCCTTGCGAGACTGGGGGTCCTTGGCCACGGAGAGCCCAGCCAGCTGCTTGGGCAACTGGCCCAAGCCTGGGAAGGCAGCATAACCCTCGGCCTCCAGGGAGGAGGCTGAGGTGGAAGAGAAGGACGAAGGAGCCGGTGAGGGTGGGCTGGGGGGCTGGGAGCCTTTCCCGCTGTCCTCGTCAGACAGGGAGGTCAGCTCGATGGCCTTGGGGATCTCCTGGGGCAGAAGAGAGGCCCAGCCAATCGGCTGGGCTTGGGGTGCCAGGAGAGAGTCCCAGATGAGCGTAGGCAGTGAGGCCGTGGGATTGAGGACCTCGGGTGGCGGGATGGCTGCCAGCAGGTGGGCCTGGTCATAGGGCTGTTGAAAAGTGAACTCTGTGAGGAGACAGGGAAAAGCGCAAGGTCAGGGATTAGATCATTCAGTCAGTCAGCAAACATTAGCTTGATGTGGGCCAGGGGCTGAGTGGGGCTGGCACTCAATGCTTAGTAGATGAATAAAAAAGATTCATGACCAGGACAGACAGGTTCCTGCCCTGGCAGAGCCCCCTCCTCAGCCAGGTCACCTGGTTCTCCCACCTCAACCTCCAGATCTTACAGGAAGGACACCCCCTTCCCCAGCTCCAACTCAAGGAGGTCATTCTCAGGTCTCCTTCCTCTTGCGGTGCCCAAGTCCCCAGCCTGAGGCGAGACCCCCAGCTCCCTGGCCCCTAATCTCCCCAGCTGCCGAGGCACCACCCCTGTCCCCCTTCCATACACATCTCTTCTCCCACCCCCTCCCCCAAATCCTGTGGACTCCGGACTCTTTCCAGCCCCTGGCCGGCGTCTATCCAGACACAAGCCGCCACCTCTCACTTCTGTGCTCTCGGGGCGCCCCGCTTCTCGGCGGCTAATTAGTCCCCTCAGCCAAAGACCACCGGCCTCTAAAAGCCCTCTCCCAATCTCCCGGATCCACCTGCCCCGGCCTATTCACACCCAGACTGTTATCTTTTGACTCGACTTTGGCCCCTCGACTTTGGCCCCTCCATTTTGTCCCCAAGGGCCCTGCCTCTCAAATGCCCCCCATGCAGCCTTCGCCTGCCTCCCCCAAACTCCCTGGGGTCCGGCACCCCGTCCACTCACCTGGAGAAGAGTCGTGGAGCTCACTGTAATTGGGTCTCCGGCGGGAGCAGGCGGACTTCCTGACGAGGAAAGAGCGCGGCATGGTGGCCGAAGCAGCGGGGGGAGCCGGG
Source organism: Tursiops truncatus (assembly GCF_011762595.2). Taxonomy (NCBI): domain Eukaryota; kingdom Metazoa; phylum Chordata; class Mammalia; order Artiodactyla; family Delphinidae; genus Tursiops; species Tursiops truncatus. The sequence continues at coordinate 74,959,537 of NC_047048.1, read as the reverse complement.
TCGTGCTGGGATACCAAGACCCTCCACACGCGAGGCCGTGCAGCTGCGCTGTGAGTGAAGTCTGGCCGCCAACTGCCTTAAGTACGCCAGCCGCGGGTGGGCGGGGGCCGACTACGGCCACGCCCCTTTGTCACCTCCGCGCCAATCGAGGCGCGCCTTCGCCGGAGGCCACGCCCCAAGCAGGTGCGCCGTGCTCTGGCGGGGCTCGCGCCGCGTGGCGCTGGGAGCCGGGAGGGGCCGCTCGGGCTCTGGGCCTCGGGGCTGCACTCATCACCCGGCTGCGGGCTGCCGGGGGCGGGGCGCCGGGAACCCCGGACTAGGCGGGACCCCCTTCGGGACCCGAGCTCCAGCCAGCTCGACGCGGCACGGTAGCCCGCCTCTGGCGCCCCCTGGCGCCGCGCGCCGCGAGTCTGGACACCTGACGTTCCGATACTGCCACCTCCTCGGGTTTGGGAAGGGGGTGCCTTCGCCCGGAAGGTAACTCGCAAAGAACGTGGGAATGAAAGGGACAATACACAGTTCGGGGACGGGGAAGAGCAATGGACTTCTGCACGTGGTTGCTGACTGTGCAGTGCCACAGCCTTTTTTGCAAAGCAAACGGGCATCATCTAGAAAAATGCATTCGTTCCCTCAGTGTTTACTGAGTGACCACTAACATGCCAGGCACTGTTACCGGAGCTGGGGATACAGCCCTGAACAAAACACTCGGGGTCTCTGCCGAAGGGTAGCTCCCTGTCCGGCGGAGGAGACAGACGAAGTAAACAGACAATTCCAATGCAAAGGGAAGTGTGCTTTGATGGGGGGAGACCACAGGGCACTGTGACAGTCAAGAGGCGGGTCACTTGACAGGGGGTCGGGGGGGGGGCACTTACCAGAGGAAGTGAAGAAATACCGAAGGGAAAGGCCTGAGGTTAGAATCAGTAACTATTTCAGAGCCACTGAGAGCAGCTCTCAGGGCTGGGGGTGGGGTGGGCAGGGCTGATGGGTCAGATCTGCCTGGCCTCCAGGGCCTGGAGGAGTTTGGACTTTGCCCCAAGGGCACTGGGGAGCCAAGGAAGAATTTTCAGCTGAGGAGGGACCTGTTTAGAATGGTTGAGAAAGAGTACTCTGGGCAGGTGGGAGAAAGAAGTGGGGAAGGGTGGGGCTGAGGTGGTCTCCTCACTTGTCTGGGGTCGTCAATACTGTGTCTAAAGGACCTAAGGCTGGGATCCAAGGGAGGCACTGACTGGTTCATTGTGGGGTGGGCCCAGGGGAGGGACACTTCATCCTCAGCTCTCCTGTGAGCCCACCAACTTTGAGGGCCATGCCCCGCCTGGAGTGGGGTTGTGGCACGGAAATAAATCCACAGGTCTTGCCCACGGGTTTCCACCTGTGAAGCAAGGACGATGAAAACCTGTAAGTCCCTCCACTCACCACCTAGAATGAGGGCAGGGACAACTGTCTGTTTTGGTCATCAGGTGCTGGGGATAACAGCTGTGAACAAGACAATCCTTACCATGTTCTAACTGGTGAGGGGAGGGTAAGGTGAGGGAGACAGGCCATGCACAGTCATTACGAAGAATATAGCCTCTTCTACGTCTGTTTACTTTCAATCACGATTTTCCACATGCATCCAGAGGGAGGAGTAAGGCTGTGTCCCTCTGCTCAAAACCTCCCATATTCCTATCTCACCCAGAGTAAAAACCAAAGTCTTCACCACGGCCCTCCACCCTGCTGATCTGACCTCTGCTGATCCTGTCTTGAGCCACTCTCCTCCTTCCCCCTGCACAATGATCACCCCCTTCTTTCTGTTCCTCCACATCCCAGCCCTTGCCTACCACAGGACCTTGGCACCTACCGTTCATCTTCCCTGCCCCCTAAATCTCTCCCCGCAGATCTTCACCATGTTGGCTCCTTTTCTTTGTTTCAGCATTAACTTCACCAACTGCTCAGCCTCATTAGTAATGAGAGAAATGCAAATTAAAACCACAGTGAGATACCATTTCACACCATCAGAAAGATAAAAAGTTAAAATTTGGTCACTAGCAAGTGTTGAGGGTGTGAGGGCAGCAGGACTTTCGTTCCATGCTGGCGAGAGTGTCATAGGTACAAGCCACTTCGGAAAAGTTTGGCATCAGCTAATAACAGGTGACTCTCCTAGCAATTCTATTTCCAGGCCAACAGCATCGCAGAGGTTCTCAGCCCTGGCCGCAGATTAGATTCCCTCAGGGAACACCCTAGCCTGGGCCCCACCCCCAGAGCCATCCTGATTTGATTAGCCTGGGTGGGACCCTCTGGTATTAGCATTTTAAAAAACTCCTCAGGTGATTCTAGTGAGCAGCCAAGGTTGAAAACTGCTGCCCAGCCCTAATCCCAGAAGAAACAAGAGAATATTCATTGCACCGTTGTTCCTAACAGCAAAACAAAAACAAAAACAAAGACAAAAAACAAAAAAAGTGGAAACAACCGTAATGTTCTAATGTTTATCAACAGTACAAAGGGTTAATAAACTGCGGTTCATTCCCATAATGGAACATATACAGCAATAAAAACAAACTGCAACTCCATGCAACAACAGGGATAAATCTCAAAAGCATAATGTTAAGCAAAAAGAACCAACTCAAATGCATACAGTTAGTTGGATTTACATAAGGTTCAAAATCAAGCAAATGAAACCTTTTATTGTCTAGGAATGTACATGGACGCGGTAAAACTATAAAGAAAAGCAAGGAAATGTTTAATACAAAATTCTGGAGAGTGGTTAGCTGGGGGAGAAGGTGCTCCTAGAGAGTTCTTGATAATGTTGTTTTAAGCACAGAAAGCTATTTATTAGTAGTCTTGAAACTGTAGACAATTTAAACACTTTTGGTAAGAATGATATATTTAACACAAATTTTATGTCACCTCAAGGGAGGCTTCCCTGATCATCCCAGCCAAAGTAGCACCCTGCCCCACTCACAACGTCACTGTTTATTCCACTACCCTATTCAATTACCTTCAAAGCACTTAGTAGGGGCTCAAGTATTTGGTGAATGACTGATTACTGGCTGTTCCTCCTCCTGGGTCACCCTGTGCGAGTCCCAGTCTCTCTGAGCCTCAATTTCCTCAACTGTAAAAGGTGGGTGTTCTGTCTCCGAGAGATGCCGGGATGGGCAGAGTCCAGAGGCTGGTACTCAAAACACCATTGCCTGGGCCTGCCGCTCTCCATTTTCCTTCGGTCGGTCACCTGCGCCCTGGAGGAGGTGTAAGGTGGGGGAGGGGCCTTTCTCAGATCTGGGCTGTCCCCTCCCTTCCGATTGAACTGTCCCGGCGGTTTCTCCTCCCGGGTCACCCTCACAACCCTCTCTCCAAGAGGCGGCAGAGACAGCGAGGTGGGGGGGGGCTTTGGGCGAGGCGAGGCCCTGGACGGCGAGCCAGCTCCTGGAGGTGCGGTCCCGGCCTCCTTGCAGGTGAAGGCGAGGCGACACTTTTGATGCTGTGGTGTCAGGTCCTCCCGGAAATGTACTGGCTCTGCGGCTGGGCTGCAGCGGACCGGGCCGGCCCGGTCCTGCCCACTGCCCTCGCCCCGGGGCGCGGCCTTACGGCGCCCTCTGCTGGCCGTCACGTGGGGCCGGATGCACACGCCTTCAACGAGGATGAAAACTGGTACAGCTGCCTTGGAGAGCAGTTTGGGAATATCTAATACGGCCAGGAAAGGCCTCTGAGAGAAGATAAATTTGAATAAAGGCCTGCATTTTCCACGGTGTCCATCCCCCACTAAAAGAACGATAACTAAAAATGTGATTTACAACTCAACCAAACAAAAAAAGAAAGCGCCCCTCCATCCCAGATCTCCATTTCCCTCTGCAAAGGTAACTAAATATTTTTACCAGTGTCTTGTATGATCTTCCAGAGATGGTTTTTATAGAGACAAGGAGATATATGCATATGTGAATATAATGTGTACCTCCCTTTTTTATGTAACACAAATGGGAGCGTATACGCTAGCCTACTTGCTTTCCTCCCAAGTAACTATACTACGGTCTTGAAAGTTGTTCCATATCATTACATGTAGCTCCCTTCATCTGTTGCAGGGCTGCAGACTTTTTCATTGCATGGATTATACCATAATCACACAATTTATCTAACAAGGGGACTTGTGATAGGCATTTAGATTAGAATATAACTTTTTGCTACTACAAACAAGGTGGCAATTTCAATGAATGTCTTGTACACACATCTTTGACCTGAAGTGCAAAGATATGTTACAAAAAATGTTGAGGGAATTCCCTGGCGGTACAGTAGGTTAGGACTCTGCGTTCTCACTGCCTACGGCCCAGGTTCAATCCCTGGTCGGGAGCTAAGATCCCAAAAGCCATGTGGTGTGTCCAAAAAAAAAAACAAAAAAGTTGATACATTTACAATGTATCAAATGATACAAATATTAGCTGAATGGATGAAAGAACTCATATACTTTTTTTTTTGGCCACGCTGCGCAGCTTGCAGGATCTTAGTTCCCTGACCAGTAATTGAACCTGGGCCCCCTGCAGTGGAAGCGCCTAGTCCTAACCACTGGACTGCCAGGGAATTCCCACTTTTATGTGAAAAAAATTCAGGTGAACAGAATATCTCAGAGGCTGCCTGTTGTGCAGAACTTAATAAATTATAAGTTTAGGCCCAGACTGTACAATTAGACCCAAGACTCTGGTTACTTCTGAGGACGGAAGCAGACAGGGGTGGGAAGGAGATTTTTCTCCAAACCGTTTCTGAAGGGTATGAATGTTTTATTTCAGATGCATGTGTCACCATTTCAAATAAAATACTTTTCATGAAAAAAAACCCAACCACAAAACCCAGGCAAATACTGCCTGCCTGCCGCTGAGACCCAGTTTCTTCATCTAGTAAATAGGGGTAAATAAGTCGGGTGACCAACCATCCTGGCTTGTCCGGGACTGAGGGAGTCCTGGGATGGTCCCAGGCAGCTGGGAAGAGGGGGTCTCCTGGGGTAAAAGGCAGGTGTCCAAGGCCTTGAGGGTGGTGGGTGGATGTGTGGGTGCTGAGTGGCACCCTGAAGCTAGACCTCTCCACACCTGCTGGGCCGGCATCCCCCCTGGAGGTCCACTGATGTTCTAGACCTGACGCAGGTCCCTGGATCTCGCTAAGGTGCAGAGCGCATCTTGCCTGGCTAATCGTGCGTTTGCCACAGGGGCTGACATCCATTATCTCGCAGACTATCTCCTGCGCACTAATTTGCCTTGGCAGCCTCGCCCCTCGTACTGCACTGATATCGCCCTGTTATCTCCACTTCGTGGCAGAAGGCTGAGCCTGTTTCCAGGTAAGGCCCCAGGGCCTCCTCTCTCCCCACCTGTGCCCACCTTTCGCACCTGGAGACCTTTGTGCATCTCTGGACCACTCAGTGTGGCAGATATTGACAAGGAGGGGAAAGTGAGAACAGACTATTTCCTTAGGTCAAAGCTACCTTAAGTCTCGGACTCAAAATAAAATCCAAACCCTGCTCTTGGCTCACAAGATGCTACCTAACCTGGGGCTCAGCTCCTCCTCTGTCCCCGCTGTTCACCTGCTCCAGCCTCAGTGAACTTCCTGCTTCCTCTTCATACAGGTTCTTTCCCATAGCAGGGCCGTTGCCCTTGCCGTGCCCTCTGCCCACAATGGCCTTCCCTAGATCTTCCCAGAGCTGTTCTCAGTTCATACATCACCTCCCAGATGCTAATGTCATCTCCCTTTCCCACTGCCGCCACATTGGTCCATGACCTCCACAGCAAGCCCTGAGTGGTAGGCAAGACTATCAGCCTCTTTTTATAGATAAGGAAACCAAAGCTCAGAGAGGTGACATGTAACAGGCTCAAGTCACAGCGAGCAAGCGATGGAATGTCCCTGGCCTAGCAGGCTAGGATACTGTAATAAGTCAGCAAGACACAAACAAGCCCCTATGCTCGAGGAGCTCACAGGTGAGGGAGGAAGAGTGGTAGCGGGCAATTCGCCAACCCTGAGGGACCCAGGTGAGTCAGAAGAGTGAGACTCCAGGCTGAGGTCACAAGGATGGGCAGGTGAGAAATGGAAGTGAGAAGACATTCCAGGCGGCAGTGACCGCTGACAACCATGATTAAGAAGCCCAGGGGCAGACGAGTGTTCCAGGATGAGAAATTAGTTCAGATGGCAGAGGCTCTGGGGGCCCCTTGAGCCCACCTCCCCCATGAGGCTCCAGCCACAACAGACCACACCAGGCATGCTCCGGTCTCAGCGACTTGGCATGTCGTGTTCCCATTCTGTAGAATATCTTCCCCACAGATGGCCCTTGCAGTTTTTGAGATTGCCAGTCTTTTTTGAAATTAGAAATGTTCAACTGGAGTTTAGAAAACTATGGTTTGTTTTCAATATTTTTAGTTAACACATTAACACTTTTAAGACATATACACGCACATTACTGCAAAGCACAAAGGTGGGTTCCCACCTAGCCCTACCACCTGTGGTTGTGTGACCCTGGATAGGTCCCTTCCCTTGAACTACAACTACTACGTAGGTTGGGACCTAGAACCTGGACAAGCCACCCCAGAAGCCCTCCTCGCAGGCACGTGTACACAGACACACACACACAGGCACACACAGACAGAAACACACACTCACACCCTCTATCTTGATTTCACCTGGCTGTTCTCACTGATCTTGGAGATAGGGTTGCCAAATAAAATACAGATACCCTATTAAACTAGAATTTCATATAAACAACAAATAAGCTTTTAGTATCAGACTGCAAGGAACAGGATTAATTCTTTACCTGAAATTCAAAATTAACTGGGTCTCTTGTATTTTTATTTGCTAAGTCTGGCAGCCCTACTTGGAGACTGGCTCCGACCAGCACTTAGAGCACAATCTATATAACGAGTCCCCTGCTGCTGATGGGCAATGAGGTTGCTTCTCATCTTCTGCTTACCGGGAACAATAGTCCCATGATAATCCTTGCACGAAGGACACTGACCTCATCTACAATCGTATCTGGAGGGTGTGTTCCTAAAAGTCGCTTTGTCATTCTCTGCCTGAATTCCTGTGGCCAGGCTGTCAGGGCCTCCATGCCTCAGACCAGCTCCCTCTCAGTCTCCCCGGACAGCAGCAACCCTTCTCTATCCCAGTCTCTCCCTCCACCTTGTTCTTTCTCCTTGTCTCTCTCCATCTCTGTCTCTTTCCCTCTCTGTCTCTCTGGGAGTCTCTTTCTGACTCTCTCTCTCTCTCACTGTCTCACCTTGGGCATGTCTCTCTCTGTCTCCCTGGACTCTGCCTGCCTCTGTCTCTCTCAGTCTTTCTCCCTATTTCTGCCTCTCTCAACCTGTCTCCATTTGACCCGGCAGCTCTGTATATAAAATGCTTAGATGAGCAGGCAAGACATATTTGGAAGGATGCTCACTCTAGCACAGTCCGTAACAGTTGTGAAAATTAATAAAGGGAAACCTCACTAAAATGGAGTTGGGAGGCCAGAAGGGGGAGCTCTCATGCATATGCCACTAGAAGTCAATACAAATCCCAACAGGGGATGTACCTTGCATCTCCGGCAGGAAGTGACACTATTTTACTAGTACTAGCAGGAGGAAGAAAGATTTTCTCCTTGCTTGACAATAGCTCAGCCATTGAGAGACTTTCACAATGCAGCCAATGACAAGGCACTATACTCTGAACTCCCAGTTTCCTCCAATGGACTTTTTGTTTATAACAGTCCCTCCCAACTTCCCCTTCTCCTCTATAAAAGAGTTTCCTCTCCTTTGTTCTACCAGACTCGCATGTGGTTTGCCATAGCTGCATGTCCCGAGTTGCAATTCTTTGCTGCTCCTGGATAAACTCATTTTGTTGCTAAAATAACTGGCTGTATTATTGTTTTAGGTTGACACAGTCAAACTGCAAACAACCTAAATACCCACTGATAAATAAAGTATGGTCCATCCTCACCAGGAGCATCATGCAGTCATTAAAAATGACACCACAATGACAGGAAGGATGTTGAGAGATATATCATGGAGTGAAAAATGCAGGTTATAGACCAGAAGTAAAGCATTTGCCCATTTTAAGTTTCAATCAAAAATATGGTGATCCAAGGACATGTAAGTATTTCATTGAAGAAATGATCCCTGGCTGTCTGGGGTGGGATGAGGAGTGGTTTGCACTTTCTTTTTCAGATTTTTCTGCTTTACCTGTCTTCTGTTATTTTTTAAAACAATAAGCCTTATCATTTTTAACATGGTGCATATTTGCTTTATCGTTTTATCTATTTATACACAGGCATGTATTATTTTCTTCTGAACCGTTTGAGAGTAATTTGATATGCTCTTCTATGCATATCTCCTAAGAATAAGGACATTCTCTACGTGACTGTGGTGTAATTATCAAAATCAGGAAATCTAACACTGATAAAATACTATTACTTGTTCCATAATCCATATTCAAATGTCAGCAACTGGTCCATTAACATCCTTTAGGGCAACCCCTATCCCATCAAGAATCCAACCCGGGGGCTTCCCTGGTGGCGCGGTGGTTGGGAGTCCGCCTGCCGATGCAGGGGACGTGGATTCGTGCCCCGGTCTGGGAGGATCCCGCGTGCCGCGGAGCGGCTGGGCCCGTGAGCCGTGGCCGCTGGGCCTGTGCGTCCGGAGCCTGTGCTCCGCAGCGGGAGGGGCCGCAGAGGTGAGGGGCCTGCGTACCGCAAAAAAAAAAAAAAAAAAAAAAAAAAAAAAAATCCAACCCGAGATCATGCAGCATTGCAGTCGGTTGCTTGCCTCTTTAGTCTTCTTTAATCTGACCTTGACATTTTTCAAGAGTTTCGAAAAATGTCCCTCAGTTTGGATGACTTGCCTGATGTTTCCTTATAATTAGACTCAGGTTAAACGTTTTTCTGCCAGGAACCTCGGAAGTGCTGCGTCCTCGAGTGCATCCCATCATGTCACCCACGGTTTGTCCCATTATCGGGGATACTAAGTCTGATCCCTTGGTAAAGAAGGTGTCTGCTAGGTTTCTCTGCTACAAAGTTACTAATTTTCCCTTTGTGGGGTCATCATGTGAGACCAAACAGTCTAGATGATTTTTATAAGCAGAAGAGTTATCCCTAAAGTCTTGTAAGAACTGAGCTTGTCCGTCTGGTTCTAACCATCAACTGAGTGGCTGCCCCACCCCAGCTGCAATAGACGTGTTGTAACACTAGCCTGTGTACAGAACAGAATTTCCTATGCTAGCCTAAGGATGCATTTTACCTGAGGCTCTTTTTAAAAGATACAGATTCCCAGGCCCCACCCACATCTGCCAACCAGAATCTCTAAGAGAAGAGCCTGAGAATCTATTTTGGAGCAACTGCCTCCCAGGTAATTCATGTCTTCAGGGCAAGTTTGGGAAACACTTCACTTAATAGTAGTACTTAGTCATCAAACATTTACAGCTGCTAGCTGCTTGGGTGAGGCTGGGCACTGCTGGGTGGTCTCAAGAATGGAGAAAAACAGTAGTGGCACTGGGAGCTCACATTTATTAAGCACTTATTTTGTGCCAGGCCCTGTTCTAAGGCTTGATGTGGACTATTTCACTAGATTTCCCACAACTCTGTGAGGAAGACACGTTTATTAACCCCATGTTACGGATGAGGAAACCAAGGCACAAAGAGATTAGAGTAAGTTGTTCAAGGAAATTCCCTGGCGGTCCAGTGGTTAGGGCTCTGCGCTTTCACTGCCCAGGGCCCGAGTCTGACCCCCTGGTCGGGGGACTAAGATCCCACAAGCTGCACGGTGCAGCCAAACCAAAAAAAAATTGTCCAAGGTCACACAACTAGTAGTGTAGATGCTGGGGACTGTGCAGTGTGCCTGAGACCATGCATCTATTCACACCTCTATGCTGTACCACCGAGTTGTTCCTGTTCCGCTCGGGAAAATTACTCACCCTTTCCCTCCTCCACTCCATCATGTGTGTAATGGCGGGGCTGGTTAAAAGGATTCGATCAGATTGACTTTTCTGGAGTATCCTGAATGCCTGGTTTTGGTCACCTTTCAGGAAAGAGGGTTAAATAAAAATTATTTGAGGGCAGGCGCTGTGTCAGGAACCCAGGATGAGAATGGTTATCTATTGTCGTTATTCCTGTACTCATTAACGCCCAGCTGAGCCTCATATGGGACATTCAGCAGATACTGTGGAAGGCCAGGGGATATTGCGAGAGGGAAAAAGGCAAGAGAGCTTCCAGGGATCACGTCGAGGGCCTGGGCAGGTCAGGTCCCCACCAGGCAGCAGCCATCTTACCTGCCCCCAGTCTCGCCCCCTCTGCCCGGCAAGTCCTGGCTCCTGCGCTTCCGGTTTGAGGACCCGCCTCCCCGCGCTGGACAGCGGGGCCAGCTTCTTTCAGGATCTTTTTGCCACCGTACCGGCCCCTAATTCTGGGCTGGAAGAGTCGCCACGGAAAGGAAGTATCATTGTGAAAGGGCTCCCTTTAGTTCCATTTCAATTCTAGGAATATTTACTGAGTATACTCGGGGTCAAGTACGGAGGAGAGTGGTGCACAAGACAGGTATGGTCCTTGCCCTCAAGAGCTTGTTAGTGTGCGAGGCAGCCATTAAAACAAGTAACTGCACAAATGATGATTTAATGACAAGGTGTGAGCTGCCTGGCATATGGCAGATGTTCAGGACATTTATTCTGCTAATATACATTGACTAGGGTTTCCAGACAATGGATAAAAATACAGGACACCCAGTTAAATATGAATTTCAAACAAACAAATAATTTTTTAGTATGAATATTCCTGGTGTTCACTTCCTAACTTGGGCAAATTACACTCCCATGCAATATTATAGGAAAGGGAGAAGGCACAGGTAGAGAAGGGATAAAGGGTCTAGATGCTTCTGTAAGCCTTTGGACTTCTGGCTTCTAGTTTCTTTATAAAGTAGGAGGTATTTACTATTTATGAAATAGCTACCATTTATTAATCCCCTACCACGAGGACTTAACAGCCTGTAATTATACATTTGATTAGTGTATAAATCCCCAGTGGCTAGCACAATCCTGGCTCATAATGGGTGCTTAGTAAACACCATATATGCCTGAATATAAGGAAATCAAGTTTTTTGGCCAAATTGAATGTGAGAGCTTTTAGCACTGAAGATGAAATACTTCTAATGCCTACTTATTTTTAATTACACTATATTTAAAACAAGTGTAGAAATATATTGTCTAGTCATACATTTTAAGAAATAGTTTGATCCACATCCACCTTTGACATCAGAGTAACTGACAATATCAGAGTAACTTTTAGTTATTTAAGTGCCCCAGGCACATCCTAGTCCTATTTGAGTTGCTCGAGGGCTGGCACTTCCTGTATCTTGTGCATGATGCTAGAACTTGAAGTCTTATCCCAAGGCCTAGGTAACCATTCCTAAAACATCTGATTCCCCCACAGCTGCTCCTCTTGGAGTCTTCCCTTCAATTCAGAAAGATAACTCCACCCCGCAGTCATTCAAGCCCCAAACCTTGGTGTCATTCTCTCACGGCAACTCCTCTCTTGCTTTCACACCTTACCCTCAAAAATACATCTGACGGAATCAGACAACTTCAGCACCCCTATGGCTACACGGCCCGAAGCAGCCGCTGTCTCCTGCCCGGAACCGCCAACAGCAGCCTCCCTGGTCTCTGCTTCCCCTCTTTCCCCCTGTTGTCCCTTCTCCACATGTAGGAGATAGATCCTATTAAAACCTATTTAAATCGGGAGGGGGAAGTATTTTCCAGACATCCTACAGCCAGCGGCAGAGTGCAGAACAGAAACACGCCCATGACCTCAGATGTTCACGTGTGGAACCCTCTGCTATGATGTTTCAGGGCTGCCGCTAAGGCACCTGAAGTCGTTTCATGGAACACAGCCACTTCTTGCCTCATGGGACCTCCCAACATGGGGGGCGAGGGGGGGGTTCGGCAGGGAAGGGGGTTCATTCTCCAGACAACACAGGCCCGGTGAAGCCAGCCGGCGAAGTATCAGAGCTGAGATCAGAGCCAGATGGGACTCACTCATGACAGACAAGAACTTCCCCTTAAAAAGAGCAACAATCTTCCGGGAGCCCCCCAGACCCAGACTTCAGCAAATGGTGGTTAATGAAAACAGGCATTACAGCTTACCAGTTGGATAAATTATGAAATTTATTTATATTTCACCTTTTAAAAGCCAGAACATAACAAATGTCACTTTCTGGAAAGTCGTCTTATTAGAAATACATGAAGTGCACTTAATACAAGGAACTCAGTTTCCTGGTATCACCAGTGAGACCACCATCATCAGGTCCCGCAAATGAAGGTTTTGTCAAATTTCCCTCTAAACTTAGACTGAGATGAACTTCTTCCAGAAATTAGTGAAGAATCTGACCATAACATCGGGGCCCTCCCAAGCAACAGCACATTAGAAAAAGTTACTCTGCCCCCAAAGGGCCCGTCTTTGCTGGGCCCTGGGCACGTGCAGCTCTCGCTGGCAGGGAGCACAAGGCCCACAGCTCAGTGCACAGGCCCAGAGCCCCTTGTCATCTGAAACCTCAGCCACTGACCAGAAACAATGTCCATATTCAGACAAGAGATCTAACAAGGAAAAATGAACCTAGACCCAGATGCCTTTTGGTGGATCAGAAGCTCTGCTCCTACAGAGTAGACAGCCCTTAGCCTCGTATTTATTAATATTCGTGAAACAGTCGAACTTCAGGCTTCCGAAGGTATTAGCAAAGCAAGTTTCCAGTGGACGGCTTCCATTACCAACTGCTCCCAGGAAGTGTGCTGTGCCTTCTGAACAGCGTGTCTTGTCAGAGACAGCAGCGGCGATACCAGATCTCCCCAACCCCTCCGCTTTAGAAGGCAGGTCTTCACACACCGACTTACGTGTTGAAACCAGTTTCATAAGGAAACCATTCATGACAGAAAAGCAACACACAGTTTAATCTAAATTACCAAATAAAAGAACTAGTATCCACTGGAGCCCCCAAACTTCTTATTCATTTGAGGACTCCTTTTTGTGCTTCAAGGACAGGAACATAAGCAGGCTCCCCAGTAGAGAAGCAAACATAACCAAGTCACCGGAAAATACTTCATTAGTTTGAAAATCAGAACCAAAAAGCTATGGCCCTCCCACCTCACTTAGCTGACCCTCCTCCCCACTTATGGATAAATGGAGTTTAACTTTCCTAAGCCAGAAACACTTACTTTCACTAAAAATATGTGGTTACACCTTTATCCTAAAAAGGCACCATGCAGGCATTTAAGATTGAACCAGTTAATCCTAAGGGTGTGCAGGAATGGTAGGAAAATATCACTAAGCAAAACTTCCAGCACCAGACCATGTTAAGTCCAGAACATTCAGGCCAACAGGACGTGTGAAATGTTTCCCATAAGGTAACTCCAGCTTCTGGCAGCTGCTGCCAAGGACCAACTAACAGGAACTTGCACAGCACAGAAGGAGCTCCATCACTGATCAGATGCGTTATTGCCAGAGCTCACACCCCGGGGACAAGGAGAGGAGATGCTTGTCTCATCTGTGCTATTCATGACCCAGAAAAGGTCCTGGCTGGCTCAGAGGACCTGAGAGGTCAACATCGAACACGAGGCTCAAATGTGAAACAAGAACAGGTGGAGAAGCTGGGTTCCCTTCCAAAAAGGAGGCAGAAGCTGCAGGATGTGGCTGAGGAGCAAGACCAGACATGTGACAAGCAGGGTAAACAGTAGGGGAAGAGACCAAAGGAAAGGAGGGCTCTGATCTGGGGACCTGTTCCCCGTTGGAAGTGACCCTGTCCTAATACCACGGCTCACTTCCAGGTCTGTTGTACATTTAGGTGGACGAGTTACACGTTTCCCGCGGAACATGTAATGGAAGCTCTGGAACACGAGCCCCAGCAGAGCCTGCTCACTGGTCGATGATGGAGCGCTGCAGCACCTGGTTCATCATGTCCTCCTCATCCACGTCGTAATCCTATGGGCAAAAAAGACGCTCGGCCTCAGCCAACTGTGCGCAGCTGCAAGAACTCACTTTCAGTTGGAGAAGCAGGGCATGTGAGCGGTGGCTCTGGAGAGGGGCCGGAGGCCAGGGGCCAGCTCCACGGTCTGCGATGCCGGCTGCATGACTCCGGGAAAGTGCTTGATCTCTCTGTGCCTTGGCTGCCTCATCCTGACGATGACCATGATGACGGCTCCCTCAGATGGAAGGGTGGGGACCAGAGAGCACTTGAGTGAAGCCTGGCACAGACCAAGCATTCAGACCTGGAGCGTTCCGAAGTAAAAGCAGCCTTTTTGATTCAATGAGGCAAAGCTATCTATTTGGGAATTGCAGCTGGCGTTGCTGGCTGCATTACCTGAGTCACACACCGCCCAGCTTGCAATTCCTTAGCAGAATCACTTCCATTCCTTGCCTGGTTCCCGTGGGCACCTGAGCTTAAGGATCCTAAACCAGGTTCCATAACAGGTAGAAACCACATACTGAAGTGGACAAAAGTTTTGGAAAACATAAAATAAAAGCAAGCTTACTATATCTCAGTCTAGATGACTGGCCAGTTCATCTTAAATACCACACAGCTGTCATTCCAGGGAGCCCATCACATCAGTGACAAAACTCACCAAGGGGGCCCACAGTTCTCCAGGTAAGAGAAGGGAGGGAGCTGTGCCACCCCCCGGGGGAAGGAGTTAGAGCACAGGCTCCAGACTCACCACGAAAGTGTCGTAAGAAAACTGGTGCCGGCGCTGGATGTGCTCTATGAAGTTGGCGCTGCGGTAGTTAGGGTCTCCCCAGGGCATCGAGGCACATATCGGACAAACCTTTCAATAAAGAAGCACGGTATCAGGTGCTGGATGTCTGAGCTGACATTAGCCCTCTGTGGCCTGTGTCCGGCCACCTTTCTTCCAGGACAGCTTTCCTGACCACCAGTCCAGGGCCTGGTCACATCTTCAAGTGCACATTCACATCCCAGAAGACACTGTCAGTCTCCCACTCGAGTCAAAAGGCTTAGGCCATGATACCACCCATTTTTGATCCCCTTCTGAGGTGAGAACACTGTGTCAGCCTAGGAGGAGCCTAGACTACGACCTTCCAACCCAGCACACAAAATGATCTAAAAGCACAAAGAAAACCAAGGAAATGACAGATGAGCGACATCCCAAGGAAGTAAAACACAGACTTATGTGCTATTTTTATAAAGTAAATGCGCAGATGAGGGGGCTCAGGCTAAAGAGCCTTCATACAAGAGGTTGATTTGGGCTTTGAAGAGCGGGAGGTATTCGGAAAGACAAAGAGTACATGGCAAGAAGCCAATTAGTCTGGCTAGAATGGAGAATTCACGGCGAGGGGCAGAGAGGAGTTGGAGGGGGGGAGAAGCAGGCATAAGCGGTCTGGCTTGCCGACGGAACCCCACCATCTACAAGGAAGATATGTGACAAAGGGGGCTGACATAAGATAAATATGAAATGGTTAAGGAGCTAGGCAGGCGGCTGGCGCTGTGGAGGAGAGCATGATCAGAACCAGAGTCTGGGGAGGAGGAGGCTTCCAAAGGGAAGGGCTGAAACACTGACATTTAAGGAGTTCTGCAGAAGGAGAGGGGCAGAACAGAGGACCAAGGGCTGAAGGAAGTGAGGCTTCAACAGAGACAAAATAATCAGAGGGATTTCAAGAAGCCAAAGGAGGTGAAAAAAAGGACAAAAAATTAGGCTGCAGTACCAGATACCACAGAGTAGTTTAGCAATATCTATCAAAATTATGAATGTACTTAACCTTTGACCAAATTAATCCATATCTAAGACTTTATTACTATTCTTTTTTTTGTTAGGAAGTGGGATTCACTGATGGGCCTCAGTGAGGAAGGGACAGGGCCAAAGTCTCATGAGTGCCTCTGTCCAGGAGCCACGATTAGTGATGTATTTGACCCCAGAGCTATCTGGGATGAGCCCCTTCTCAGCCGCCATGTCTTCAGATTCATCTGCATTAAACTTAGTAAATCCCCACTCCTTGGAGACGCAGATTTCCTGGCAGCCAGGGTACTTGAACTTGTCCCTGCACAGGGCCTCAATCACATGCTCCTCGTTCTGCAGCTTGGTGTGGATGGGCATGATGACTTCGCCAACGGAAGACTCTGGCTACTGTGCCCAAGGGTTTTCCCAAGGCACCCTGTACACCTGTCTGGAGCCTGGACTGGGGACGGCCTGAGGCCAGACACGAATGTCCACTGGAAAGCGCTGTCTCCAAGGTCCCTTAGGGCAACCTGTACAGGCAACAGGCTGCATACACTACCAAGGAGGCTGCTCTCTGCAGCCATTGCACACCGGGCCCCCATGGAGAAAAGAGCACGGTCGGCTTAACTGGCTGCAGGCTAACACTTTATTTTTCAGACATACGTAAATACAGGCAAAGGTATGTTAAAATCTATGACAGCCTTTACAAATGTACTATGAAAAACTTCAGAACTATAGGAAAGTAGATAATAGTTTGATAAACCATCCCTTATCCTCAACACCTAGATTTAAGTTTGG
This sequence comes from Tursiops truncatus, assembly GCF_011762595.2. Taxonomy (NCBI): domain Eukaryota; kingdom Metazoa; phylum Chordata; class Mammalia; order Artiodactyla; family Delphinidae; genus Tursiops; species Tursiops truncatus. The sequence goes on along the minus strand of NC_047048.1, from coordinate 74,943,067 downwards.
CATACTTACTTCAGCACAAAATGAAGCATTTAAAAATAAGACACAACAATTCACCCTTAACTGTTTCAGAACAGTCCTAAAAATATGTGTTTCGCTTTACAAATACAGTACTATTTATTATCTCACCCAACGATCAATTTTTTTTAGTAGCATTTAATATCCAGTCTTTAATCAAATTTTCTGATACCGTCTGGAAGTAACCTTGACGTTTATCAATAAGGGACCAGTTAAATCATGGTACAGACAAGTAATGGAAAACTGAGAAGCTCATTAAAAAAGAATCAGATCTACATGTACTGATGTGGACAGATGTCAACAACATTGGTTACAGTGTGTAGAAATGCGCTGTCACTTGCATCCAAAGGGGGACAAAAAAGGAAGACGCACATGAATCATACATTTGAAAGCTAGAAATGTCACTGGATGACATAACTGTGTATTTTACACACACACAGTTGAGCATTACTCAGAGGCCAATGAGCACCCGACAGAGGTGTCTCTGATGCTGTTAAGAGAGAACTGGTTTAGGAGCCAGGACACTGGGTTCCAGTACTGGTTATGCACTAACCAGCTTCACAATGTGGGCAATCCACTTAGCGTGGGTGGTACGCTGGTTTCTTATTCACTTCCAGAAATGAGTGCAGGGGAGACAGTGGTAGGAAATGAATTTGAGTAGCTCTATCATTTGATTTAACATCCGTTTTAGTTTTCATAATTACTAAAATAGTTGAGCTTATCTGGCTAACTTTAAAATGGAAAATGGGTAGTGGGAGCAGGTGGTGGTGTTTGTGTGTCTGTGTCTAAGCTCATTTGCTCTTTCAATCAGTAATTAGTTATTAAGAACCATAACTGAAACATCTTGAAGAAGCAGCTGAAAACCTGGCTTTGGGGTGTTTTTCATAGAACATATCATGCTTAGTGCAGACAAAGAATGTGCACTGAGCAGCTATTCTGGAATCATAGGAAAAGAAAATGTCTGGCCTCAGGCCATCCCCAGTCTAGGCTCCAGACAGGTGTACAGGGTGCCTTGGGAAGGCCCTTGGGCACAGTAGCCAGAGTCTTCCATTGGTGAAGTCATCAGGCCCATCCACACCAAGCTGCAGAACAAGGAGCATGTGACTGAGGCCCTGTGCAGGGCCAAGTTCAGGCGCCCTGGCCGCCAGGAAATCTGCATCTCCAAGGAGTGGGGATTTACTAAGTTTAATGCAGATGAATCTGAAGACATGGCGGCTGAGAAGTGGCTCATCCCAGATGGCTCTGGGGTGCAATGGCCATTCCAGATTGGCATCTGCCTCAGAAACCTCAACACCCATCTATGTAATAAAGATACAGATCTCAGAAGGATGGGTATTAGTATCAAATGATGAGGCTGTTTATTTCTGAGAGAAAATAATCAGTTCTTTGTGACTGATCTCATGCAAGGTCGGCAGGCATGGTGTGTTGTTCTACTTTTACACTGGGTTTACTTCTATTATACAAAAATGACAAGTGGTAATATAATGCATTTCTCACATCCAAACATAAACTAAATTGCAAGGATATAAAAAATACTTGAATAACTGATGGTATAGAGGGAACCAGGAGTCTAGGGGAAGGGGCCACAGTCCACTTCTTATACAAGGAACTGACTACATACAAAGAAACAAATTTTAAAAATTGCAGCGAGGTGAGAGAAAACAAGGACTTAAGAAGACCAGCGGGGTCCATGGAGAATGTGATGCCAGCAGTGGACGCTGGACTCTAAAGGGATAAAGGAGAGAATACGGAAGAGACAGCAGCAGCTGACAAACCAAAGCCTGAAGGAAAAGAGAAACTGCAGGTTATATAGAGAAAACAGTAGACCAAATATTCCTCCCACCAATTAGACAGGGAAGACTGGGCATGTCTGAAGGAAAGCAAGTGTTACGAGCGGGTAGAGAGAAAAGCTGAAGGTGACAGGAGAGACATGGTGGGGAGAGGAAGCCTCAGGGGCAGGGCAAGGCCCTAGTCTCAGTCCTCTGCCTGGATCTGAGGATGCGGGCAGAGAAGAGGCAGACTTGCAAAGGAGCCTTTTCCTCAGCACGAGGGAATGATAAGGACACAGAAGGAGGGGTGCACACTCAAGCGCTCACAGGAACGCGGTGGAAAGGCAAACAAGCAAAGCAGGATGTCTGTGAGCCATCCCATCTAGAGGGGCCAGCACTACTCAGAGCCAGCCAACTCTGCCGGAACTTCTCACTTCTCAAATGTGGAGTATCAAGATTGAGAAATCTGCTAATTTTTAAAGGTTGGGGAAATGAAAATGGGTATGGGCCAGACAGGCTGCCAGTCTGTGACCTCAGAGATAGATCAGAGAGCTCCTGAGACAGAACGAACAGAGAAGAAAGGAACACACACCTGGTACTTGGAACTTAGTGAAAAGCAGGACTCACCATTATCTGTGGAAAAGATGGGGATAGTTCATGCCAGGAACTTAATGAAAAGAGAGTGCCCAGTACAGCCACCAGACAGTGTGTGTGTGTGCCTAGTGGCAATAGGGCCTGGCTGAAAACAGGGTGCCCGCTGGGCCAAGCCAGCCCAGTTCCCTAGTTTGGGGAGTTGGGAAAAGCAGAGAGGGGGGGGTTCATCTGTGGAATCTGTCACAGCACAACATTAAGAGTCCAGGGAGCCCAGTGTAAAAAGTAGCTGTACTGACCAGAATTTGGACTTGGCAAGGAGTTCAATAGAGAAGATTCAAGGTATTCTCAAACAGACCAGCTGAATCTTAAGATTTAAGACAGAAAAACACCGAGTGCCATCAGGCCTAATTCTACTAGCAAAAAGCTCATGCAAATTCTCTAGTCTGTACACCATCTTTTATAGCAGTGGAGCTGAAGATCTGCTCATAAAACTAGCTACACAGTTCAACAGAAGCAGTGTGAGATAAATGGGAAAACAAACAAAACTATAGAGAAAGTTGTATTAAGACCTAGTCTGTCAATCACATTAAGAGGGAAGGGTAACACTGCTGAGATGGACCAAATTCAAACTTTTTTTTTTTTTTTAAAGAAAACTACATGTCAGCCTTGATATATAAATTAAATATCAAAGGACTGATAAGCACTATCCTAATAATTTCATCTACATTCTCTTTCCCCACAACTATGAAGAAGCTACTCAAATGGAAAACGGTAGCTTTATGCAGACACCAGGGGATCCAAGTTAACATTACTAACAATGGGAACAACAAACATCACATGACCCGCCTGATGTATACCCGGAAGATGTAGCATCCCTGCTCATAATCATGAAGAAACAGACAAACCCAAACTGAGGGACATTCTACAAAACAACTGGCCTGTCCTCTTTAAAAATGTCAAGGTCATGAAAGACAAAGAAAAACTGAGGACTAAAGAGACATGATACCTAAATATAACACACAGATCCAGGATTTTGGGGCCAGGGGAGATTGCTATGAAGGACACTACAATTGTTAAAATTTAAACATGAATCCCAAAGTAGGTATTAGATTGTATCAATGTTACAATTCCTGAATGTGAAAATCAGACTCACAAAAAAATGTGGTTTTCTAAGAAGACGTTTACTTCTTCTTAGGAGATATGTGCTGAAGTATTTAGGGACAAAGGGTCACGATATCTGTAACTTATTCTCAAATGGTTAGCATAAAATATGTATATAGAGTACAGTTAAGCAAATATGGTAAAATCTTATTAATCTGTGACTCTAGGTAAAGGGTACATAGAGTTCATTTAACTAACCCTGTAATTTTTCTGTTAAGTTTGACTTTTTTTCCTCATAAAAATTCAAAAAACAACAACAAAAACCCACATAACAAAACAAAAAACTCCAAGAGTTACTCTTACCACAGATTTGGTGTCCGTGCTATGCAACAACCTGCAGTGTTCTACAAGTCCTTCTTGATCAAAATTCTTCTCCGGACAGTAAGGACAAGGGAAAGTATAACGGTTTGGGACATTTCTGGAAGATGAAAGGCAGGAAAAAAGAAGAAACCTCTCTGTGAGTAACTTTCCACATAATTTCAATCACTGTACCCTCCCAAAAGGAGCAAAGTTCACTCAATGTGTCATGACAGGGGTTCTGATGATCACTTATGCATCAGGTCAAATGACTGAAAATAACAGATCAGCTAATATTTGAAGTGAACATGAGAGTCCTTCTCCACACCCATCCCAAAACAAAACCTTATGTCAGCTTTAGCCAGCATAACAATTATACCGCCACTTTCCAAAACTCATGAAGAAAGACGTCCACCTAAGAGAGTGACAGAGTCATTTACCTTGGCTGAAGGGACACATCCTTGGTGGTGGCCTTCACACCTTCCATGATGTAATTCTGGTATTTGGAACAGGTAGCCACATGTGCACGGATCTTGGATAGGAAGAACTTAAGTAGGAAGAATCAGAGCCCACAAGTTAGTCAGGAACTTGTACCCAGTCCAACACAGTCCCAAAGTGAAGGCAAGATGAAAACTAGACCTATGTCACCCTGGCAAACAATCTCACCAGACTCCTGGCTATGCTGATGGGACTGAAACTCTGACTGTTGCAGGGTTTCTGTTAATACCAAGGCTGATGTTTTACGTGACCAAACGAGGCTATCTGCCTCCACTCTAAAATCACTCGCAGGGAGGTTTGCTTTATTCATGATATGCTCTCTGCTCACAGAGACACTCCAAACCCAGTGAAGTTTTTAAAGTTTTCCACACTGGCACTTAAACTAATCTCCTTATGCAAGCCAAGAACCACATTCCATTATAAGTGCGGCAAAGAAAAGTGATGATTTACGTAAAAGGGATAAAGGCTAGTAATCCTAGTTAAACAATTATATCCTATCACCAGATTGTGATAAATGATCTTACAAAAAAAACCCAGAATCTGAATTCTATTTCTCTAATAAAATCTAGTCTTTGCAAGATGGAAAGAGAAAAGAAAACCCACAGAAGAGTGCTTCATCACAGGTGATCTAAAAAGAAAGAAAAAGTGTAAGGAATGAAGAAAGAGGACGTAAAGGGAAGATAAACATTTCTGGAGGTATAATACAATACAATCACTAATCTTTAAAATGAAGAAAATCAAAAGCATACAGAAATTTTTAAAAACTCATCATGCATACATAAAGAAAGATGAAGGTAACAGGAAACCTTATTTCAGTATCTTGAGTTTCTAAATCAAAAGAAACTACAAGGAAAAATATGTTTCAGTATTTGAGCTCTGGCTTACCATGATGCTTCTTTCTGTCTTATCTCCAGCTAAAGAACTTGACCTCAAGCTGTCTATCAAAGAGCTCCCAATTAAAGGGACGGGAAACAGCCCTACTCAGAACTGCAGCCACTGGGTACCCCTAGTGCTAAATCACTCTGAAAGGAAAGAAATGGTAAGGTATATCCATTTTATGGCTATCCATATTAAGGTGTTAAAGTAATGAAACTAAAATGCGAGGATGTCAAATAAGTCATTAAGTTAGAAAAAGTTTTCAAAAGTGAAAAGAACTTGTAGAAATATATATTATAGTATGATCCTATTTTGTAGAAATCTCACACTTGTGTTTGTCAATGGGCAGAAAAATATCTTGCAGCCTTCCAAATTGAAGCATTTTTAAAGAGGTCATCTCTGGAGTGGGGAACAAGCCTACATTAGTTTATATTTTTGTGTTGTCTGGAATTAATAAAATCATAATGATTTAAAAACCAATAATGCTGTGTATATCTCTTTGAAAATAAAATGTTGTAACCTGTGCAGTTACAACAGATGTTAAGATAAATATTCTTGACTCGAATATGGTCACACACAAGAGTATGGATGCACGTCAAATGTTAGATATTGCTACTATAATCAAATGACTTCATATTGACCTTTGCACTACAATTCCTCCTCGCCAAGTGCTAAAAAGTTGAACAAGTTTTATATCTTTAGTAATATAAAATTATAAAATTTCCCCTCAGGACTTCCCTGGTGTTCCAGTGGTTAAGACTCCGTGCTTCCACTGCAGGGGGCACGGGTTCCATCCCTGGGGTTGGGAAACTAAGATCCTGCATGCCAGGTGGCATGGCCCCCCCCCCCAAAAAAAGAAAAATTTTCCCCTCAAACTCATTGCAGCAGGTAACTTTGAGTCACTGACTTCATTTTATATTTAAAAAAATTAAGAAATGTCATTCATTATATTCTAATTAAAACTGTGTATGCTGCTTTGGGAAAATGGGTCTTTTGCAGGAAAAAACCGGGACAACTGATTTCTATGGCTTTCAAAGCTAAACTATGTAATATACTAAACCAATTCTTAAAGGAAAAAAACCCCCACCACAACCAATTAAGGTTACCAAAATGCAACAGCACAGCCACTGCCACAGATAACCAGCATGCACACGTGCTGTTAGTCACTTAGTCACGCTCTAACTTCAGAAATGACGTGGCAACAGATCTACATTTTACCCATCTTATAGAAAGACACTGACTCTTCCGTTTTACTTCCACATACATTTTTACGGCAGCCATGGCAAGAAGTCTCTGTGCTCTCAATCTGCCGCTCGAGCTCCACGGCTCGGACGCCAGGTGCCAGAGTGCTGCGACACACCCCACAGACAGGCTTCTTCGGCTTCAGACATTCCTGCAGGCATGCAGAGCAAAAGCTAGAACAAGACATACAGAGAACCTGCGTCATGCATCGTGGAGACAAGACAACAAAAATGGATAAACTTTTAAAATGACATCAATGAATAAAAAACAACTTGCTCCCTGCTCTTGATTCAAATACTGAGTCCTTCTGGGCAAGAAAAGGGGGGGAGGGTGTTCCTTGCAACGAACACACAGGTCCAGCAACAGAAATAAATGCAAACTCCCATGACATGGCAGAAGGTGCTACGGCACAGTCTTCAGACCTTAGCCCCTGCCGCTGAGGGATCTTGGCGGGATCTCCTGAACTTCAGTTTCTCCTTTGTGAAGTGGAGATTGTCGTACCTACTTCTAGGATTGCTGGGAGGATGGATTATGCATAGCAGACTCTTACTACAGTGTCTAGCACATATGCAATGCACCACAAACAGACGCGGCTATCATTAGAGGTGAATGCAAAGCACTATGGAAACACAAAGTCAAGAGCAACAGTTGTGACCCAAGAAGGACAGAGCTGGTAAGACTTCAGAGGCAGCATCCGCGAAAGAGCCTTAAAAGAAAGAGTTCAGTGGTACAGGAGGGGAAGAATATTCCAGGCCCTTAGACTCAGACTTTTATTTCCTCAGATGCATCGTGAGTGTTTAACACCTTTCCTCATAAGCAGTAGGGAGCCAGGTGTTTAAAACAAGGTAGCAACCAGACCAAATTCAAGTTTTAGAAAAATAACTCTGGCGTTATCAAGGACAATAGAGTTGCTGGTTTAAAAAAATTTTTAAATGAGGAAAGACAGAAAAGACTTGATGTAGAAACCAAACAGATGGCCAAAGGCAAGAAACCGTGAGGCAATAAAGAATTCAGGAAATGATTCAGGGGTAGAATCAGTAGGACTTGGCAATTTACTGAATTTGGAAAAGAAAAGAAGTCAAAGATGACCAACTTTCTGTCCGAAGCCTAGATAGGTGGTGATACTCAGATATGGTACAGAGAAGGAAGGAATAATAAAGCATGAAAATACCCTGGCTACATCCTCAACCTGACAGACAAGATAACAAAATCTGCCAGGAAGAACTCAGGACATATAATCAAAGGTAATCTGTGCATCTGACCATTTTTTACTGTCTCTAAAAATTTTCTTCCTTTTTGTTATTTAGCTAGATGTTAAATGCTGCTAGACAAAATTCTAAACCAGGATGGGAGAAAGTGAGGGGGTCTAATGATTCACAAGCGAGGGCACAGTGGTGAACTAAACAAAACCCCTGTCATCATGATGCTTATATTCCAGAGTAGGGGAAAACACAAGTGTTAACTTCAGATAGTGATTAAATATATGAAGGAAATAAAACAAGGCAAAGAGATCAGCTGCGGGGGAAGGGGGTCATAGAAAGCGTCTTTAAAGGGGTAACAGTTGAGCTGAGACCTAAAATTATGAGGAGAGTCGCACAGACATGGATGAAAAGAGTTCCACAGAGATGACACCAAGTGCAAAGCGGGAACCAAAAGGCAGAAAGGAAGGTCTCTGAGGCCATGATGTGGTAGACCACGGGGAGAGGAAAAGCGATGAGGTTAAAGAGGCAGATGGGGCCTTATGGCCATCGCTTGTTGTACCTCAAAGGCAGATCAATAGAGTACCCAAGAGAGCACAGAAGATCCCAGAGAGCATAATGAAATCAAACCCAGCTTGCAGATAAAAGCGGCTCAAAGCCTCCCTTCAAGCATACACCAAGATTCAGCTCAGAGATCAATGTTCACAAGCCACTCTGTGCCTGAGTCATACCCGACGAACAAGCCTGCTTTTAAATGGCCCCTGCACCTTGGACTGGCTTTTAGTTTCCATTTCCTATTTATGGGCCTTTTTCTAGTTCAGCCTTCTAGATGCTCCACTTCCTGTTATACTGCTACTTAGAAAATCCTTCTCTTGGGCACCTAGCCACCTGCCATTCTCCAGCTGTATTCCACTAAGTTGGAGGGGGATGTAAAATTCAGGGCTTGAAATAAAGTTTTATAAAGATCAACGCTCCACGCAGCCGGAGCTGCAGTGCTGCTCACCTCCAAGCACAAAAGTTAGCAAAAATCAACCAGGCAGAGCAAAAAGCACTCGGCTGGAGCTAAGGGAGACTTGGCTGCCCTCACAGAGGTGTAGCCATCTGTCTTTAATCAACATTGAACTGATGAACACACGGAGCTAGTATGGTGAGTACAGAAAAGAGCCAAGGTTTGAATCCCAGTACTGCTCCCTGACCTCTGACCTAGGAAAGGTCCATCTGGCTCAAGGAAACCTCAAATTTTGCTTCTCTTCAGTTGGCAAATTGTGCTGGGTCAATCCTCTTCATAAATGTTAATTGTAAATGAAATCCACTGAATTAATCCAAAATTGGGTAAACATAATAATGAGGACTGATCCAAGGAAAAGAGGACTCAACCAGAAAGCTACCTAGGCTCCACTTCAACTTTCACAAAGTTTGCTTCCACCACTAATTTCTTAGTTCATTCGTTCCTTACTTGATCACTCCCCCTGTCCCCATCCCAGGTTTGATCTCTATAATACCTTCCCATTGCACAATGAGTTTTGACAAAAGTTTGAGCATTATTAGTACTTATTTATCATCAATTCACTGGACTGTGAACTCCGAGGGCAGAATCACCTTGTTTCCTACTGTGCCCCCAAATCTGGCACATAGTGAGCACACAAATATTTTAGCCAGTTGAACATAAGATTGGAAGATGGTTGCTCAGACACTACGCTGGGCACTTGGGACAGAAAGAGGCGCAAAACAGACATGATCACTACCCTCGTGATCCCTAAGTTTTGCTCTGTGCAAGGCTGGAGAAAGAAGCCCCAGGAAAGAAGCAGGGAGGTAATTTAAATGGGGATGGTGACAAGGGAGGTAACTTAAACTGGGACTTGAAGTCTGGAAAGGATCTGGGATAGAGACGGGGGAGGTGCAAATGAGGCAAGAAGAGTTCCAGGCTAATTGAACTGCAAACAGGAACAGCCTGAAGCTAGAAAGAGCTTGGTGCACTTGAAGAAGCAAAAAGCAGTCAGTGTGCCTGAAGAGCCCTTGCCAGGTGCCAACTGTTCTCTGAACTGGCAAACAGACACCTGCAGTCCATCTGGGGAGAGTAGACAATGGTGAACCTGCCCTAAGTGAGCCTCAGTGCCCTCACCTGCAAGATGGCCTCCAACTCTCTTGCCCTGCTGTAGTGCTGCAGAAATAAGAATGCCCATGAGGTCCAGTAGGTGCCTATTGTGCCTACTGACCAACAGAGGGGTCCTAAGACCAATACCAAGATGATGCCCGTGACGAGCACTGGGGAAGGCCACAGAGGAAACTCCAACTCCCAGTAGCAAGAGGTAGGTAGCCACATTTTCTACAGTTCTTTCAACTTAAGCGTCTGATGTGTGTCTGAAGTAAGGAGCAAGGCTTAGATTCAAACCCAGCCAACCTCAAAGCACCTACCCCAGAACCTATACTGGACATTTTCACACACATTCTCTTCAGTCGTCATAAGCAGTCTATTAGCAATATGGAAGCTTTATAATTTCAAATACAATGAAACAAACCTCGTACCCAAGTAGGAATGCTAACAATCCCTATCTGCCAACTCCCCACCTCTTTCACAGCGAAGGGCAGACTGGTCAGATCTACATCAAGACTTCCCTTTTGTTCTTTTGGTCTAGTCCGGCGTTTCCCCAACTGTAGTGAACGTTAGCATTACTTGGCACAGCTAAACACATGACGCCATATACAGTGTACTTCAGGGGCCACGAACAGACTATTTAAGGGAAACTGACTCCCCAAGAGCCGACTTTAGACCCTACCAAACCCCCAGCAGGGTGCGACTCCACCATCGCGCGTGGGAAGGAGCCTGGCAGGCTGCCTGTAACACAGCAGGCGCTCAACGGAAGAGCGGGATACTTGGGAGTAAGCAGGGCGGAAGAGAAGACCACCCCGCCAACTTCCACGGGCCTCCAGGAACTCCGTGTCCTCCCGCTCCCTCCTCGAGACCCTCCCTGCCGAGGCCTCGCTCCTCGGCTCCATTTTCCTCCCAGTCAGGCGCCCCCACGACCGGCCCCTGACCCTCCACTTACACGTGTCCACAGGGCACCTGCACCGGCTTCTCGTACACCTCTAGGCACACGGGACATGTGAAGCGGCCCAGGGGGTCGGCCTCTGCCGCCGGCCCTGCCAGCTGCGAACCACCATCACGGTCCTGCAGTTGCGCCGCCATCTTGCCGCCGCTCAGCGCAGGGCAACGGCGGCCGAGAAGGAGGAGCACGCGGGGGGCGGGGCTAGGGGCGGGGCTTATGAAACGTGCGTCGGGCTGGGGGCGTGACTCACGGAACGTGCGTCCGGCTGGGGGCGTGACTTATGGAACGTGCGTCGGGGGCTGGGGGCGGGGCTAGTGGGTGGGCAGCGCCTCCTGGCCTCTCTGACGGGAGGGAGGGAGGGAAATCTGGAAAATGTGGAGCCAGATCCAGAGACTGGCTTTGTGGAACAGGCTTTGTGCTTCAGCCACTGTTTCCCAAATTTAAATCGTTATTACTATTACTTAAAATTTACTTATGCACTATTACTGAATCTTTCTCTTCAATCGAGTTGTTCTTTTTTTAAACTTCAGCAAACAAATTTTAAAGGGAGATCTGTTACCACTCCCAAGCTACAAATAGAAAATCAGTATCACATTTCTACAGGACACTGGAAAAATACAATGGAAACAATACAATCTTATAAATTCATGCTGGATACTGTTGCCGCTGAAAAGGGAGATTAAGCATGAGTAGAGAGGTGCTGAAGACAGACTACCACCACACTGAGACTTCCTAGTGAAAGCAGAAGTAATCTCTATCTCCCTTAGAGTCAAACTATTTAAAATTGTGTCCACATGCCTCCTGGCCATGGGGTCCAGCTCCAGCTCTGTATAAGATGGGGAGCCTCGGGTTTGAAGAGAGACTAAACCTCAATCCTGAAAGGAGCAGGCCTAAAACCCAGATGTTTTGAATCTCAACTTTCTCCACTTTTCACTGCACCAAATTGGCTCTTGTATATAGCCCACTTAACAAAAGCTACATCTTTTTAAAAGGCAGGCTCTGCTAACAAGTCTGTATGGTTTTCTTAACCAGGAAAGTCAATGATCAATTAAACTCCACCCTGAAAGGCCACAAAGCCCTCACAGTAAGGAGTCTGCACAGGACAAATAAACCAGTTTGCTAAGCCAGATTAATTGAATGCAAATTTGCGCCTCATTTGTCCCATTCTCAGTCCTCTGGGTTGATTTTGCTTGACCTGCTGGCAGCAGGAGGATTATTTTTAGCTTGCCATGTGGGCATCTTTTCACAAACGAATAACCTGGCGGGTAGGCAGCAACCCTAGAGGGCCAATGCTTATGTTTTACCATTTCTTTTTCTTGTTCCTATGCCAGGCACCTGCGCATCTGACCTCTTCCCAGCCAAAAGTGCCCTTTCTCCTCTCCAGGGATGGGGGTGCTTTAGTGGGGGCAGAGGTGTGTTGTGGGTATTTATAAGCCTTTGTGTTGGCTTTGTAGCTGCCACCAGACCCTGTGCTGAGAGCGGGGAGGACGGTGAGGGCAGGGGAGTCCCAGACCCGGGCTTCAAATCCACTGAGTGCCTCCAGTTTGGGCTCTTGAAATGAACTTTCCATGAGCTCGTACACTTAGTCACAGAGACAGGAGGACAGGATTAAAGTAATACTATATTAATAGTGAACTTTTTGTGTGCTTATTATTCTAAGCACTTTCCATGAATGAATCCTCAGAGCAAGCTGTGACTTAGCTTTCTACCACTCACATTTTACAACTATGCAAATCGAAGCACAGAGAGATTAAATTACCTTTTAACACAGATGGAAAACCGGAGTGAGGATTTGAACCCATGCAGTCTGGCTTTGGTACCTGTGCATTTCAGAGTGCCAGTCGTTCTCAAACTCTTACGTGCATCAGAGTCACCCGGAGGGCTTCTGAAAACAAGATTTGCCGGGGCAGACCCCCAGAGTTCTTGATTCAGCAGGTCAGTAAATCTAGGGTGTGGCCTGAGGATTTGCATTTCTAACATTTTTTCCAGGTGATGCAGCCACTGCTGGACAGGACTGTACTTTGAGAACCACTAACCTACATTATACGCCCCCACCCCCCAACCCCGTCCCCCAACCCCAGCCCCGGTCAATGCTGAGACTAGACTAAATGTGCAATATCCCTTCCTGTTTTTTCTGGGCATTCTCCGTGAAAATGTCCCCACTCTCCCTTTCTTAGCTTGCAAATGTATTGCCAGCCCTCCCTCATTCCCCACAGTCACACTGGCTGTTTTTCAAAAACAATCAACCTAATAATGTGTGTCCAATGAATGGATCTTTCTCCTCCCATTTTCCCTTAATGTTCTTGAGGAAAATGTTTCCCACAATCATCTCTTCCTCTTTAGTTTTTGGCAGCCTCTCTCAGATGGCCTACATCATCTAAGACCCTCTTGGGGTTCTGATGAGAGCCTGGAGTGGGGAAGGGGTCCTGCTCAAAGGCTTCGCAAACTTGATTTTTACTGCCAAGGGAGACTCATTCATTCAGGCAACAAAGAATCCCTGTGGGCCTACTGTGTGCTGGGCCCTCCAGTGCCGGGGATATGGCGTGAGGGAGAAAGACATGGTCTCTAATAGGCAGTGAGGTAGGTGGGTGGCGACAGATGGTTTAAAAAATTATTCAACTAAATAGTGATCCTAAGGAAAATCAATGGGAAATCTGCTCCTGTAATCTTTTGTTATGCCATGATCCAGTCCCACCATGCCCACACTTCTTGCCCACAGAAACTGTGACATAGTGTGTGTTGCTTAAGCTGCTAAGCTTGTGGTCTTTTGTTATACAGCAACAAATAACTAATACAACCTCTTCGTGGGCGATTTGCCTATAATTATCCAATTTACAAGAGCACACATCTTTTGATTTATCTTTTCTATTTTTAGGACTTTCTCCCACAGACTTGCATCATCCAATACTGTGGCTATTTACATTTAAAAATTTAAATTAAAAAACAAAATTAAAAATTCAATTCTTCAGGCTCACTAGTGATATTTTTAGAGCTCAATAGCCCATGTAGCTAGTGGTTATATACTGGACACAGCAGATAGAGGACATTTCCGTCATCACAGAAAGTTCTGTGGACGGTGCTGCTATAGACCAACTCACACTGACATGTAGGAAAGATACGTACACACAAATGTCCAGGACAGCATTGGTCATAATAGCAAAGTGATTAATACAACAGATATAATTACTGGTATGTTAACTCCATGAGGAAAGGGATTTTTGCCCATTTTGTTTACTACTGTATATTCACCTTCTAAAACAGTACCTAGAGCATGGTAGGTAACTCCACAAGTATTCGTTAAATGAATATACAGCTGATAAGGAATGATGTTTGAAATATAGTTTTGATTAAAATAACACCAGGATGCTGCGTAATGCAAATAATATGTGAATATGTTTGTGTATGATGAATAGATGTCTCTGGAAGGTAGGGTAACCAACTATCCCAATTTGCCTGGGGCTGAGGGGTTTCCCAGGATGTGAGGCTTTCAGTGCTAAAGCTGGGAAAGTCCCAGGCAGAGCAGGATGAGTGGATTACCCTGCTGGAAGGATTACAGAGAATCTAGTACAAGTGGCTATTATCAGGAAGTGAAACTGAGCGCCTGGGGCCTAGGTTCTGGGCCTGGAGCAAGACTTACTTGTCATTCTCTTCCCTATTGTATTGTCTAAACTTTTCTATCAAGTTCATGCATTACTTTTTTTTTTTTTTTTTTTTTTTTTCGATACGCGGGCCTCTCACTGTTGTGGTCTCTCCCGTTGTGGAGCACAGGCTCTGGAAGTGGAGGCTCAGCGGCCATGGCTCACGGGCCCAGCCGCTCTGCGGATCTTTCTGGACCAGGGTACGAACCCATGTGCCCTGCATCGGCAGGCGGACTCTCAACCACTGCGCCACCAGGGAAGCCCTAAAATTAAACCTTTAAAAAAAAAAAAAAAAAGATCGCCAAACTGGTAAGAGAGCCAGGAGGAATTCCCATCTGCACCACTAGAGGGCGTAGGAGTATCTCACAGGCTCACCTTGCCTGGCTCAACTAGGTGATCATGGCTTCCCTTGTTCTTTACAGTTCCTTAAATGTTTACTGCCCCTACCTCTATGGCTTACTGTACTTAGCATGGAAGTAAAAACCAAAAAGAAAAAAAAAAAAAAAGACTGGGGAAAAAAAGGACATAGTGTCGGATTGCAAGGAGTTTTAACATGAGTGACACTGGCATGTAAATGTCTATTTAGGGACTTCCCTGGTAGCGCGGTGGTTAAGAATCCACCTGCCAATGCAGGGGACACGGGTTTGAGCCTTGGTCTGGGAAGATCCCACATGCTGCGGAGCAACTAAGCCCGCGTGCCACAACTAACTGAAGCCTGTGCCCCTAGAACCCGTGCTCTGCAACAAAAGAAGCCACTGCAATGAGAAGCCCGCGCACCACAACGAAGAGTAGCCCCCGCTCGCCGCAACTAGAGAAAGCCCGTGCACAGCAACGAAGACCCAATGCAGCCAAAAACAAATAAATAAGTAAATTAATAATAAATAAATGTCTATTTAACCAATAACTTCTAGGTGTCAGGTATCCTGATAGGTGTTGGAATTATGGCAGAGAATGATTTGGATATAAACAGGAAAGACACGGGGGATGACCACGTAAAAAGGCTGCTTCCAGAAAATTGCAGTTCATCAGTCACTCCACCAGCTCATTGCTTTTGCACAGCATTTTACAATTTGTATTATATCAAGGGTCAGCAAGATCTGGTAAGAACTAAACCTGAAAAATGGATATTATGGTTGCTCCTGGTAATGTCTAATCTACTTTCTGTCCTTTGGTTGGTTTTTTTTTGGCTGCGTTGGGTCTTCGTTGCTGTGCGCTGGCTTTCTCTAGTTGCGGCGAGCAGGGGCTACTCTTCATTGTGTTGCGCAGGCTTATTGCGGTGGCCTCTCTTGTTGCGGAGCATGGGCTATAGGTGCACGGGCTTCAGTAATTGCAGCACATGGGCTCTGTAGTTGCGGCACGCGGACTCTAGAGCATGGGCTCAGTAGCTGTGGTGCATGGGCTTAGTTGCTCTGCGGCATGTGGGATCTTCCCAGACCAGGGATTGAACCCATGTCCCCCGCAATGTCAGGCAGACTCTCAACCACTGTGCCACCAGGGAAGTCCCTGTCTCTTTGAATTTGCCTACAATAGGCATTTCATGTAAGTGCAATCACATAATATTTGTCCTTCTGTGACTGGCTTCTTTTACTCAGCATAATGTTTTCAAGGTTAATCCATGGTGTAGCATGCGTCTAAACTTCATTCCTTTTTATGGCTGAATAATATTCCACTGTTTGGATATACCATATTTTGTATATCCACTCATCTGTTGATGGACACTTGGGTTGTTTTCACCTTTTGGCTATTGTGAATAATACTGCTATGAATATTGGTGTACAATATTCTGCTCAAGTCCATGTTTTCAATTATTTTGGGTATATACCTAGGACTAGAATTGCTAGGTCACATGGTAATTCTTTTTAACTTTTCAAGAACTACCAAACTGTTTTCCACAGCAGCTGCACCATTTTTCATTCCAACCAGCAAGGTACAAGTTTTCCAATTTCTCCACATCCTTGCCAACGCTTGTTATTTTTCTTTTCTTTTTTTTTTAAATTATAGCCATCCTAGTAGGTGTGAAGTTGTGTCTTATTGTGTTTTTTTTTTTTTTTTTTTTTTTTTTTTTGCAGTACGCGGGCCTCTCACTGTTGTGGCCTCTCCCGTTGCTGAGCACAGGCTCCGGACGCGCAGGCTCAGCGGCCATGGCTCACGGGCCCAGCTGCTCCACGGCATGTGGGATCCTCCCGGACCGGGGCACGAACCCGTGTCCCCTGCATCGGCAGGCAGACTCTTAACCACTGCGCCACCAGGGAAGCCCCTCATTGTGGTTTTGATTTGCATTCCCTAATGGCTAATGATGTTGAGTGTCTTTTCATGTGCTTATTCACCATTTGTCTGTATTCTTTGGAGAAATATCTATCCCAAATATCTATTCCAGTCTTTTGGCCACTTTTTAAATTGGGTTGTCTTTTTTTTTGTCCACACCCTGCATCATGTGGGATCTTAGTTCCCCAACCAGGGATCAAACCTGTGCCCCCTGCAGTGGAAGCTCGGAGTCTTAAACACTGGACCACCAGGGAAGTCCCTAAATTGAGTTGTCTTTTTGTTGTTGAATTGTAGGAGTTTTTTATATATTTTGGATATTATAAATTCTACTCTTCTGAGCAGCATAAATGCAAGGTGCCCAGGATTGAGCAGAATGACATCAAGCACAACCACGTTGCCCAAACATCTGAGGCCTACTGTACACCCCAGCCTAGCAAGCCCCATGAGTCTGAGTCAAAAATAATCCTAGCTAGCTTGTGTTGAACTATCACTCCGCACTGGCACCTGTATTAGCTCATTCAATCCTTGGGGGTAGTTAGTTCTATTAACCCCATTTTGCTGATAAGGAAACTGAGGCCCAGCGAGGTAACTAGCTTGTCCAAAGTCACATATAGTTGGAAAGTGGCAGAACTGGGATCTGAACTCAGGCCTTTTGGCTTCTTTTCACAAGTCCCATCATGCTTTTGGCACTTCCTTACTTTCCGGCTCAATAAGATGTACCAGCCCCACATTGTAATTTCCCTGTCCCAGCTCTGACAATCAGTTGTTTCTCCAAGGCTTGGCTCATTTTAGTGGAGAATGGTATTTAGAAAGCAAGATATGGGTGGTCAGTGCTTATTGCTACAGTGGTGTCATTTCTTTCTTTCTTTCTTTTTTTTTTTTGCCATATCGCATGGCTTGTGGGATCTTAGCTCCCCAACCAGGGATGGAACCTGTGCCCCTGCAGTGGGACCAGGGAGTCCTAATCACTGGACTGCCAGGGAATTCCCCCCCCCCTTTTTTTTTCTAACAGCGGTGTCATTTCTCATAGGCTCACTCAGTAGACAGAACTAGGAAGTGTATCTACATATAGTGTTTATAATTGCAAAATTTCACTTAAAAATCTGGACTTTTAGCTCCTCTTCAGAAACCTGAATATCTGATCATGATCAGCTGGGAAATTGGCAACAATCAGCTGGAGGATGGTAGGGGTTCAATAATTTTCGTTTTCTCACTGAAGTATTTATTGAATGCCTACTGTGAGCCAGGTACTATGTTGTATTACATTACTACTAATTTCTGGTACTATATAGTATGAGATGATAGTACTCTAGTACTAGTTATGCCTACCTTATATGCTTGTAGGCAGTTGAGTTTCAATTTCCAGTCCTTACTTTTTATTGCTTTCTTCCCTCCAGCTGGAAGGAAAGCTGGACATGCTTACATGTCCAAGTCACTCAAAGCCCAGTGCAAATGCCACCTCCTCCTTGAGGCTGTCCCCAATTTGCCATCTCAGATGTCACTTCTCCATTCTCTAAGGTCTCTATCCCTCTCATAACATTCGCCACCTTCTATCCTGAATCACTGGTTTTTAGTTCATCCTACTCCTAATTTATTAATATTCTCTCATTTTAAAAATAGTTATTTATTTTATTTATTTGGCTGTGCCAGGTCTTAGTTGTGGCAGGTGGGCTCCTTAGTTGTGCCATGAAAACTCTTAGTTGTGGCATGCATGTGGGATCTAGTTCCCTGACCAGGGATTGAACCCAGGCCCCCTGCATTGGGAGTGTGGAGTCTTAACCACTGTGCCAGCAGGGAAGTCCCTTAATATTATCTTTCTGATAAGGAGGCTGTATGCTCCTTGAGGGCAAGGGCTGTATCTGTCTTGCTTGTGTCTGTCTCTGCCCCTTAAATCGAACATCAATCCTGGCACATTGTAGGCATTCAATGAAAATTTCAGTTGGAAACAAATGCTCTCTAATGGGTGTACTACTAGTAGTAGTGTAGTATGGCAGGTAGTAGTAATATAATTGTGAGCAAAACAGGTATACTAGTTTTGTCTTCACAGAGCTAACTGACTTCTAGGGGACAAAGATATTAATAAAAATCATATAATATGTATTTGTAGAATGATATAAAAAACATGATCTGTATTTGCATTATTGTCCACAGTTGGCTTCATATATATGCATACGTACATACGCACCCTTAGAAAATATATCGTATCAGTTGATGTTTTGTTTTCCATTTCAGGGTATGTCTCTCTTTTTTCCTTCCAAAATATGTCTTGCAGAGTTATGTAGGTTTACATTATCCTTTTTAAGTGATACATAGTAGTCATTAGTATGGCTACACCATTCCCTTGATGGACATTCAGAATGTTTCTGGGTTTTGTTTTTGCATTACAAACAATGATGCAACAGGTCTCCTTGTGCACTTACGCTTTTTCTCTGGTAGATTACAAGAAATCAAATTGATGGGTCATAGGCTTGCTTTTATTTATATATTTATTTTTTTTTTTTGCGGTACGCGGGCCTCTCACTGTTGTGGCCTCTCCTGTTGCGGAGCACAGGCTCCGGACGCGCAGGCTCAGTGGCCAGGGCTCACGGGCGCAGCCGCTCCGCAGCATGTGGGATCTTCCCGGACCGGGGCACGAGCCCGTGTCCCCTGTATCGGCAGGCGGACTCTCAACCACTGCACCACCAGGGAAGCCCCATTGCTTTTTTTTTCATTTTTTGCTCTACACGTCTGTGTCATTAGAATTCATGCATTACTTTTGTGATTAAAAAAAAAACCACTAAAAAATAGAAAGAAGTAGGTAGATGGTTCATGTTGTTGGCTTTTAGAAAGTAGAGGTGCCTAATCATTGTTACATGACTGTTACATAATCTGCTAATCATTATGTAATAAAATCTGAAAAGGATGCTCCCGTGATTCCATGTCACCAAGCAGAGAACTCTCAGACCTCCAGCACTGTCTAAAAGATGAGAAACATGGCTCCCTTCAGAGACTTTGGTATTTTTCTGATACGAAATCACCGAGAATCAATGGCCAGGGTTTCCTACCGGTAAAGCCTTCTTAAAAATCTGTTTTCTTTTTTGCTGTCACAGAACCACAGAGATGGAAGGGACTTATTAGCAGCCTCATGCAGTCTTATAACAGTTTCCAAAGGACAGTTTTGAGTTGTTGCAAAGGCAGAGGGTTTGGGTAGGACAGTTTTTCTCAGCTGGAATTCCTGTAAACACCATCACCTTACAGGTGATTAAGAGAGAAGCTTAAACATGAGCTGATAACAGCTGAAGTATACGAAGACCTTAAGTGATGCTCAGACAGCAACAGCTAAATACAGTAATTGCTGCTGTTTGAATAGCTGGTTGCTGGTTCTCCAAATGCTCTCCCCTGTATTATGTCATTGACTCCTGAGACAAGACCCACTGACTTTAGCTGGGGACCCCAAGGCTGAGAGAGAATCCTGCAATCAAGCAACATCTGTTGGGCACCTTCTGATCATGTGCAGAGCTCACAGGAAACACAGATAAATAAGAAGCTCCAGGTCTTGTGGGGGGTGTCAGGTTTAAGTATATATATATATATATATATATATATATATATATATATATATGTATATATACTTATTTATAGTAAGAGCTGAGATAAAATATTGAAAGACAGTGTTATGGGGTGGGAAACCAGAGGAAGGTGGGTCTTTGCCTGGAGAAATCAGAGAAAGCTTCAGAAAGGATGTGAGGACTGAGCTGGGGCTGGAAGCCAAGAAAACAAGGAAGGGAAGAGGCGAAAGGAAGAACATTCAAACCCAGGAAACAGCATATAGAGGCATAGAGGCCAGAGGGGAGGAAGAGTATGGTAGGTACAGACAGCCAAGACCATGTTGGAGAAAGAGAACCTGGCACGGAGTGGGCTCTGAGTCTGGGGTAAGTTAGAGAGATAGAATGAGTGGTTCAATGGTAAATATGTTCAACAAAGTCTTGAGTAAGTGCTAGGCACTTTGCAAGCACTAGGGATTCAGTGAGTGGTGAACCACAAAAGCAGAGTTCACGGTCAATGTGGTGGGTGGGAGGCAAATCTATGAAGTGAAGTGACAAGCCACCAGAATCTATGCCAGTGTAGTTTACACTGCAGGTGTCTGGTGAGGTCACAAAGCAAGGAGGCAATATTTGGTTTGGTCTTCCCCAACCCTGGTTTCCATTCAAGGAAGTTGAGGGCTGAGAGAAGTCACTTCCTTTAACTTAACCAGATTTTATCACTTTATTACTTTATTTATTTATTTCTGGCCCCACGGCAGGGCTTGCGGGATCTTAGTTCCCCCACCAGGGATTGAACCCTTGCCGACGGCAGTGAAAGCGCCAAGTCCTAACCACTAGGCCGCCAGGGAATTCCCAACTTAACCAGATTTTAAAAACAAAGTGTATTTAGATTATTACTATATGCCAACTACTGTAATAAGCTGTTTCCATACTCACTTCATTCTCACATGAATCTCAGGAGGTGGTATATTATTCTTGCATCTTACAGGTGAAAAAACTGAGGCTCAGAGAAGTTAAGTAACTAGCCTAAGGTCATGCAGCTGGTAAAATGCAAAGGCAAAGCTGGAACCCTCACTAAACACAGTCTGTAACATCAACAGTCCTCTCAAGTCTGGATTCAGGCTCACGTGATACTGGGCACCTCACTTGCTCTTTTTAAGCCTCTGGTATTTCCACCTGTAAAATGGGGGTGAGGGCTCCAATTGTCAGCTTCTGGTCAGGCGCGGTCGGGAGCTCAGCTCGCGGATCATCTCGACAAGGGGAGGAGGAGGCCGCGGATCGCTCAGTCTGAGATCGCAGCTCCGAGCTACCATCTCCAGACTACAGACCGGTTCCCATGACAACCCGGCCAGCCGCCATCCTGTGACCGAGGGCGTGCGTCACTTCCGGCACGTTTATTTCCGGGTCCCAGCCCCAGCAGAGGCAGTGGGCCTTTAGACCTCAAAGCGGGACTCCGCGGCCTCTCTGCTCACTCTTCTGCCTCCCGCTTCTTCCTCCACCGCCAGCGAGCAACGGCCTCACCCCAGCCCAGGGCGTAGCCGCGGCCGGGCCTCCCTTTGGACCCGCCTCCGAGAGACGTCACTTCCTGGTTGAGTGTTTCCGGGTCGCCGTGGCCCCGGGCTACTGGTCTCTGTCCCCTGCAGCCGGCCGGAGCTGCGAGAGCCCAGCCGGGCCTGGCTCCGGCGGCGGCCGCGGCTCCTTCCTGCTCCCCTCGGCCGGGGCGTCCTCGGCGGCAGTGCCGGGGTGAGTGCGGGGCGGCCGTGGGCGGAAAAGGCCTCTGGGGCTTTCCCCGGCGGAGGGGGCCCCCCGGTTAGGCGGGGCTCTGCCGGCCCGGGAGCGGGGTCCCTTCGCGGCCTGCGGGGGCGACGGGCGGGCCCGTCTTTTCGGCGCTCCGGGGGCCCATTTAATTCTCAGGATCCCCACTCCCCCAGGGTGGCTAAGGGCAGCTCAGGAGGAACACCCCCCTCTACAGCGACTAACAAGGCAGGAGGACACCCCGATTCCACCGTGAGGCAGTTACCGCGCAGTGGTCCCCAGCTCACGCTCTGGCGACATTCTGGGGTTTGTACTCACTGTGTGACCTTGGGCAAGTCACTTCGTCTCTGAGCCTTAGTTGCCTGATCAGTTAAATGGGGAGTGAACCTGCCTACTAGGGCCGTGGTGGGGATGAAGTGAGATGCATGCGAAGCACAGTCTCTGGCATACAGCAGGCGTCCAATAAATGATAGCTGCTGTTAATTAATTCACAGACCCGTGGGGAGAGCCCGAGTTTGGGACTAGGGTGTTTTTCACAACTGATGTCGCACTCAGAGGTTGTTGGAATTATCAGGCTGGGAATAGCAGTCGCCAGCTTCTGTTCCCTGCAGGGAGGGGAACCTCCTTGCTTCAGAGCCCCTCTGCGAGTCGCAGCTGCCACTGGGGAAGCCCAATTTCAGCATCGCTGAGATTATTTTCAAAGGTTTGGAAATCCTCTCTCTGAATCTCTCTGGAACTGGGTTGGGGTGTGGGGACCCTCTGGCGCTTCATAGCCAGTGGAAGGTTGCCTAGGATGTGTCTCACGGGCTTTGGGCTGGGGATGAATGCA
Source organism: Tursiops truncatus (assembly GCF_011762595.2). Lineage (NCBI taxonomy): Eukaryota > Metazoa > Chordata > Mammalia > Artiodactyla > Delphinidae > Tursiops > Tursiops truncatus. Next base: position 74,920,358 of record NC_047048.1, on the reverse strand, counting down.
GAGGATTGGGGTGCGGAGGTGGAGGGGGTTGTTCTGCGCTCCCCTTGCTGCTGTTTGGAGGCCAGGGAAACTCTGAGGCTCTTGAAGCTAGACCAGGGATACATAAACCTGTGGACTGGGGCGATGCCGGGCCCAAAATAGCTTCTGTCTGTGCAGGGAGGGGGCGCCTTCAAATGCTGCTTGGAGAATGTTTCTGCTTGAATGGGCCAGCTGAGGTAAAGCCAAGCTCATGCTTTGCTATCCAGAATCATTTCAATTCCGTTTAGTGAGGTTTTAAACAGATATAGCTTTCCTTTGAGATGTTTAAAAAATAATAATTAAAATCCACCACCTCCCTGACTGCAACATCTCTCTCTTCATTGCTTTGCTTTTCAAAGGGGACCCGGATTATGGGTGCAGGAAGTGCTGACCAGGCCTGTTGGCTCTGGGCACCCGTCTGATTCTGTTAGGGACGTTCACGGTGCCATTTTTTTTTTTTTTTCTTTCCGCCACACTGGCACGTCTTGGCGTTCCAATCCTTGGGTTGCTTGGAGAAATTAATGGCTTCTGTCACCAGGCTGTCTTGGTCTCCTGTAACCACGCTGTTTTTGCAGAGAGCGTGTTTTTTGTTGTTTTTGCAGAGTGCTAGGAATAAATTGCTGGCTCTATGCTCAGAAGAGACACCAGCTACAATGCAGCCTGTATTCTCAGGAATGAATTCAGGAGGGATGATGTCAGCTGCTCTACCACTGGCCCGGCTCTGGTCGCCTCTCCTTTTGGCCCTTGAGCTTACGTCATAAATAGATTTGTGGCTCTTCCAACCCCATTCTGTGTGAGAAGATGTGAATTTTGCTACTACAGGAATTTTTAGAGCTCAACTCTGCTGGCCCTGCCATAGGGCGTTCTGACTTAGTTGAGCCCTTTCAAGAAGAGCTGTCCAGCAGCAGGACAGCTTTGCCTGAAAGCCGCACAGCTCAGAGCTTGAGTCAGGGTTTTGGCCTCAGACCTAGGTTCAGATCTCAGAGCCACTTCTTCCTAGCCTTGTGACTTAGGGCAAGCGACTTGGCCCCTCTGAGCCTCAGTTTTTTCTTTTTTAACCCTGGGGTTGTCGTGTGGATTTCATTGATTTTCACGGAGCACTTAGCAAAGGGCCCTTATGTACTAATCCCTTGGTGAATGGTACTAATGGTAACAATAAATGAGTGAGATAAATGAGAAAAAGCACAGGCTGCAGGGCCGGTCAACCCAAGTTCAGATTCCAGCTCTGACCCATTCAAGCTGTGTTGGGCAGGTTGTTTAATGGCTGAGCCTTGGTCTGTTTCCTCGTAGAATTGTGAGGATTAAACTGGGTGATGCAGTTAAAGTGGAAAGCCCAATGTTTAGCACATAGTAGGACTTCAATAATTGTTAGTTTCCTTCTCTCCTTGCCTTAATTATCTTTTAGCATTCATTTTCTTTCACCTGTTTCCTCACCTACCTAGGTTGGTTCAAGATTTTTCTTAGATGAGTTTCCTATCCTTGACTTTGGGACTTTGAATACCAACTGGGCTATTTGGATCCCTTTTCCTTGTTTATCTGCCAGCCTTAAACAAGGGTGTGGACTGTGGTGTGATTACAGAGCAGCAGACGCTGAGCTTGAGGGCGGCTGACTTTGTTTTAAAAAAAAAAATCAGTCTCTATTGGCTGAAGGCTGACTTCCTTGGAGAAAAATCACAGCAGTGTTTAGGAGACTTGATGTCCCTCTGTTTAAATTGTTCTCAGGTGTACTAAAAAAAAGTCCCTGGGGCCAGAGGCTGGATGAAAGCTGCTTTTGGATAAATAAAAAATGGTATATGTATATGGGTTTTTTTTTAGCAAGGACAGTGATGTCTTCTCTCAGGTTGTAATACAATTTTATTTTTTAAAAGAACATACATACTTTGATACTGGGCAGTAAGCCCTTTCAAGTAGAATTCAGGGCAGAGCTTTATCTTCTCAGCTTCTGTTCCCTACTGTCCCCTACCCACCCCACATTCCCCCCACTGCACCCAGCCTAGGGCCCGGCATAGGGTAGGTGCTGCATACTTGTTGAGCTCAGGAATCATGGGGTGGTGGGAGGTACACAGGTTTCATGTCATAAGGCCAGTGGAATCTGGGATCCACCTTTTCCTAACACTGAGCTATAGACAGCACGTCATGTCATGGAGCCTCGGTTTCTTCTCGCTCCTGCTGGTCTCCCAGAATTCTGGGGAGAGCTAAATGAGAAAGTAAAGCACCATTTCGCCTGTTTTATCAAACACCTACTGTGTGCCAGGAGCTGTGTGAGGCATCATGGTGAGCAAAACAGACACTGTCCTTGCCTTTGTGGAGCTTACTGGGTATTGGTGGGAGACAAAGAGAGGAAGCTAGTAAATGAATAAAGTTGGTAATTTCAAATGGTGATTACCCCAGGGTAACGCAATAACGAGGGACAGGGCATGTGGGATTTACTGAGCTGCGGTTGTCAGGGAGAGCCTCGGAGGGATGACATTTGAGCTGAGACCTGAATGATGAGAGTGAGCCAGCGACGGGAGGAATCAAAGGAAGAACATGCAGAAGGAACAACATGTGCAGAGGCCTGAGGTAGGGACTTCCCTGGTGGTGCAGTGGTTGAGAATCCACCAGCCAATGCAGGGGACATGGGTTCGAGCCCTGGTCTGGGAAGACCCCGCATGCCGCGGAGCAACTAAGCCCGTGCGCCACAACTACTGAGCCTGCGCTCTAGGGCCCGCGAGCCGCAACTACTGAAGCCTGCGTGCCTAGAGCCCGAGCTCTGCAACAAGAGAAGCCACCGCGATGAGAAACCCGCGCAATGCAACGAAGAGTAGCCCCCGCTCGCTGCAACTAGAGGAAGCTCGCGCGCAGCAACGAAGACCCAACAACGAAGACCCAATGCAGCCAAAAATAAATAAATGAATTAAAAACAAAACAAAACAAAAAGGTTACCTGGCCTTTTAAAAAAAAAAAAGGTCTTGAGGTAGAAATGGGCTTGATGTGTTTGAGGAGCAGACAGAAGGGTCCTTGTGGGTGGACCTTAAGAGGGAAGGGAAAGACTGCTCTGAGGACCACAGAGATGTTGGTCAGGAGGTAGAATTTGATCCCAAATGGATTTGTTTGCCTTGTGTGCTCCTCAGGCCTATTTGTTCTATTTGTTCCTGAAGCCTTGGGCTTCCTTGGCAGGGCAGTGGGTGGGAGAAGGTGACCTCTCTGTGTCCCTAATTCTCCTGCATGTCTTACCCCTCACCCAACAGTTAAGACCCCTGGGTGTCTCCCCAAAACTGTGGAGAAGCCAGAGCAGTGGCTCATTGAGACATGGGTGATTTTATTGACTTCCTGAGAGTTGCCAGGCTCGTAGGCCCTTAGAACTTCTGAGCTGAACTCAGATCTGCTAAAGGACTCCACAGGTCCGTCCCATCCCACCGCGGCTTCTTTTTGGTCCCTCAACATTTCCCACAGCCAGCAGGACCCCACCCTTCACTCAGGCAGCAGGTGTTTATGAAGCATGTAACCTGCTCTGGCACTGTGACCCCTACTGAGTCATTTGGTCGCAATCCCTGCACCCATGAGCTTGTGGTCAGGAAAGGTAGGACGGGCGAGTGTGAAAATGCATGTCCACCCCCCAGTCGGAGATATTTGCATCACTCTGATCTTACAAGCATCCTTGAGGATGCTTGGAGGGTCTAGCACCTTCAGACACCAGAAATGTCTGCTTGTGTGTATCAAGGGCTTACTTTGAGCTGGCATTCTGAAGAGCTTTCTATACTGATTGCATATAATCCTTCCACCAACTCTGGACTATAAGTGCTATTATTAACCCCCTTTTTCAGATGAGAAAACTGAGGCCCAGGTTGAGTAGTTTGCCCAAGTAACCTAGAAAAGCAGATCCAGGGTTCACACCCAGGCAGTCCAGCTTTGCAATCTGTTTGTAACCCCGATGCTGTGTTGCCTCCCCTGGCCTAGCAGGTCCCTCCATGAATCCAGATTTGCTCCCAGCATCGTAACACCAAGAATTCTGATGGATCTGTACATGTTCTACTAACAAGTGGCCAAGGAGACAGCAAGAGTGTATAAATCCTGTGTGTCCCAGCTCTGAATGCCCTTTCCTCTCCCAACAGCAGACTGTAAAAGTCGGATATGGAATTCCCTGGCGGTCCATGGTTAGGATTCCACGCTTGCACTGCAGGGGGCATGGGTTCGATCCCTGGTCTGGGAATTAAGATCCCACATGTGGCATGGCCCAAAAACACAAACAAAAAAATCAAAGATGGATAAAGGCACTCTCCAGGGCTCAGCAGCCAAAGTGGTCTTTTTTTTTTTTTTTTTTTCCTCTCGCAGTACGCGGGCCTCTCACTGCTGTGGCCTCTCTCGTTGCGGAGCACAGGCTCCGGACGCGCAGGCTCAGTGGCCACGCTCACGGGCCCAGCCGCTCCACGGCATGTGGGATCTTCCCGGACCGGGGCACGAACCCGTGTCCCCTGCATCGGCAGGCAGACTCTCAACCACTGCACCACCAGGGAAGCCCCAAAGTGGTCTTTTTAAAAAAAATTGCAGATACGATCATGTCCCTCTTCCCCTTGCTTTGAACTGTTCAGGGGCTTCACTTGGCTCTTTGAATAAAATGTACAACTCTTTGAGACCTTGGGGATCAGGATCCTGCTTCTGCCGGCAGCTTCATCTCCTGTGACTCCCCTCCTCTCCCTGCTTCAGCCACACTAGCCTTCTTTGTGTTCACATGCCAGGCTCCTTCCCGCCTCAGGAAAGCGGGGTGTGGTGGTTAAGGGGACGGACTTGGGAGCCAGCCTGCCTGGGCTCTGATCTCAGCTTTGCTTCTTAATAGTCCTGTAACTTTGGGCAAGTTTCTTGATGTCTTCATGTCTCAGTTTTCACATTTGTAAAATGGGGATAACAACAGTGCCTATCTCCTCGAGTTGTTTAAGAAGATGGAATGAGTTAGTCCATGTAGGCACCTGGCAGGTAGTAAGTGCTGATAGTGTTAGCTCAGGGCCTTCCTCCCTGCCGACGCCTCATCCTTTGGGTCTAACCGTCACTTTCTCAGGGGCTTTTTAACCATCCCCTATCCCCATGAAACCAGGTTAGGTGCCCCAATCATATTTTTCATTTGTGAGCTCAGCAAAGTCAAGGACCTTATCTGTCTTGTTTCCACTACAACATGGTGTACCTATTCACTAAATGTGTTGAGGGCCAGGGGCTGGTGGTGCCCAGTGTAGCTCAGGACAGCTGTTTTTTGTTTGGCCTCAGCTGCTACAAGCTGGGACGTGGACCGTTTCAAGGAATGATGTGCTGCTTATTCTTCCTCTTGCAGAGCACTCTGCTGGTCCAGGCAGGCGACATGTCAATGCTTTTAGCAATGTCCCTGCCTCTAACTCAGAAGCCATGGAGGAAATAAGGTAGCCCCCGTCCCTGGATCGGATCGGATGGGGAAGCCCAGTTCAATGGATGCAAAATATAAGGATGACTTATTTCGGAAGTACGTGCAGTTCCATGAAGGCAAAGTGGACACCACCCCCAGCAAGCAGCGGCCTGGCAGTGATGAGTCCCTGCGGGTGGCAGCCTCGACCCTGCTCAGCCTGCACAAGGTGGATCCCTTTTATCGATTCCGGCTGATCCAGTTCTATGAGGTGGTGGAGAGCTCTCTGCGCTCACTGAGCTCCTCCAGTCTGCGGGCTCTGCACTGTGCCTTCAGTGTGCTCGAAACGGTGGGTGTCAACCTTTTCCTCTACCCGTGGAAGAAGGAATTCAGAAGCATCAAGGTAAGGTCTAGGGACGGGCTCTCCACACTGGTCTCCCTTCTCCCTTCTTGCCCCTTCCAGTCCATCTTGAGAGGGTTTGTGCCCATCTAATCACATCCTTCCTCTGCTCGCGGGCCCCCCCAGGTTCTCCACTGCCTTTGAGATAACAACCAGAACTGCCCCTATGGCTCCCCACCTGGCCCCTCTGCCTGGTGTCATCTCTTAACTGGCTCCCCACCCCTGGCAGCTCACATCTGAAACTGAGGTTGGAAAGGTGGGCAGTACCCGGTTGTGCAGGGCCTTGGAGCCCAGGGCAGAGGGCTGGAATTTATTCTAAGGGGGCTGGGAAGCAGGCAGTGCCGGGATCAGGTTTACATTGGAAAAGAATCCTCCTGGTTGCTGTACGGGAGAGAGATTGTAGAGGGGCAAGAGTCAGCCGGGGAGACCGTTAGGAGGCTGCTGCAGGTGTCCGCGCAAGCGGAGGAAAGCAGAGAGCGGGGAGGAGGATGAACTCGAGACAGAATTCTGAATCATTCCAAAGGCAGTGATGGCTCAGGAGAGTTTCCACCAAGTCAGGCTAAGCCTAACGTATGCTTCAAACCTTTGTAGAAATGCCAGAAAGGAATATTCTCATTGCTCATGGGTGTTGTGCCTGCTCTTCCTCAAGGAGCAGAGCCGCTGCACCCCACGTAGAAAGCTAGTGGCTTTGTTCCCTACGCTGGAAAAAGGAGCGCTGCGTCATTTCCCTCAGACCCGTGCGCCGAGCTGTTGGGAAGCATTAGCCTCTGCCTTCCGCAGTGAGACACTGCCGTGGAGATCACTCCCCCTTCCTCTCCCTGTGTGTTCCGGTTCAGACTTGATGGGATACGCTCTGATGCAGGCTCCGTTCGTTGTGTGCCTCAGAGAGAAACACCCACCTCTCTTTTTCTACCCCCCTTCCTTCCCCTAGACCTACACGGGCCCCTTTGTTTATTACGTCAAGTCCACATTACTGGAAGAGGACATCCGAGCCATCCTGAATTACATGGGCTATGTGCCCGAGTTGGGGACTGCGTACAAGCTCAAAGAGCTGGTAGAGACCCTCCAAGTGAAGATGGTCTCCTTTGAACTCTTTCTGGCCAAGGTGGAGTGTGAACAGATGCTGGAAATCCACTCCCAAGTCAAGGACAAAGGCTACTCTGAGCTGGACGTGGTGAGCGAGCGCAAGAGCAGCGCGGAGGACGTGCGAGGCTGCTCAGATGCCCTGCGGCGGCGGGCCGAGGGCCGGGAGCATCTGACAACCTCCATGGCCCGCGTGGTGCTCCAGAAGTCGGCCAGCGAGCGGGCAGCCAAGGACTACTACAAGCCCCGTGTGACCAAGCCCTCAAGGTCGGTGGACACCTATGACAATTACTGGGAGAGCCGGAAGCCGCCCCTGAAGACCTCGTTGAGCCTGCGGAAGGAGCCTGTGGCAGCAGACTTGGGGGACGACCTCAAGGACGAGATCATCCGCCCGTCCCCCTCGCTCCTGACCATGTCCAGCTCCCCCCACGGCAGCCCGGATGACCTGCCATCCCCCTCCCCCAACAATGGCCTTGGCTTGCTGCGTGGCACGTACTTCTCTGCTCAGGAGGATGTGGATCTGTACACAGACTCGGAACCCAGGGCCACGTACCGGAGGCAGGATGCCCTGCGGCCAGATGTCTGGCTGGTCAGAAACGACGCCCACCCCATCTACCACAAGCGCTCGCCCCCCGCCAAAGAGTCCGCCCTCTCCAAGTGCCAAAACTGCGGTCTGTCCTGCAGCTCCTCCCTCTGCCAGCGCTGCGACAGCCTGCTCGCCTGCTCCCCGGCCTCCAAGCCCGGCGGCTTCCCCAGCAAGGCCTCCGCCCACGACAGCCTGGCCCACGGGTCATCTCTGCGGGAGAAGTATGCAGGCCAGACGCAGGGCCTCGACCGGCCGCCGCACCTCCACTCGAAATCCAAGCCCTCCTCTGCAGCCGCCACCCGCTGTGGCTTCTGTGACCGCCCCGGGGCCGCCAACACCTGCACCCAATGTTCGAAAGCCTCCTGCGACGCCTGCCTCAGCACCTACCATTACGACCCCTGCTGCAAAAAGAGTGAGCTGCACAAGTTCATGCCCAACAACCAGCTGAACTACAAGTCCGCCCAGTTCTCCCATCTCGTGTACAGATAGACTCGACCTTGCACCTCCCTGCTACAAGGGCTACACCACTGACCTTTCTGGTTTCATGGGGAAGAAACGTTAACACGTTGATCCCAGAAGCAGAGGCCTGCACTTGACCACGTGGTTGTGGGGGGGGATCGTGTGGCCTGCTGCCCCACGTGGGAGTTCCCGTATCGACTCAGATATGTCAGCTGATGGCTGCTTCGCCACCTGGCAAGAGAGACGGGTGGCACTTGCATTCAGATTCATTTTTGCTATCACTCCCTGTTCCATTCTTTTGTTTTTGTCTCTCAAAGAGGATTTCTATCTCTGGGACTCTTGCCATGCCGACTGCTCCCACGGCAAAGCCAACTTGGACTGGGAAGGGCCCTCCAGGTCCCCTCCGAACGCCCACCTGGAGTGGTGAGCTAGAGGCCTGTTGGCTTGTGAAATGAGCCCTCCTGCCACACCGGGCCTCATCCACTGGCTCATCCCTCCACCACCCTTTCCCAAACACGAGGATCCCTGGCGGCAGCCCCCCACCCAACTTCACTGCCTCTCCACGTATCGAGGGTGACCCCAGTCCAGGATTCGCTTAGTGTCATCCTATTGCCTCCACAGCTCAGTTCAGCCTTGGGGTTTGTGAAGTTGGCTCTAGCTCTCTGAAGGGTGGACCTTCCACACTGGGACTGACTTTTCCCCCCTTTCTGTTGTTTGCACATGCCTCTCTTACTCTACTGTAAATAGATATTTTTGAGATTTATTTTTAAATAAATATTCAACTTGCTGTGTGTTTCAAAGTGGTTAAAACATTAACGATGTAGCTATTTATAAAAATGCCCCGGGTTCTTTAGTCTTCCAAGGGAGGGGCTCGTGCCCTTCCATCTTGTATCCTCCACTCGCCACAGCCCGAGGGTAGAGTGGAGATTGTAGGGGCAGAGGAGGAACAGAGACGATGTCCCCTGAGTTGGTGGAGAGCCACTGTCTTCCCTACAATAAATTTCTAACACCTACCTCCAGTGTGCACTTAGGGGGTTAGTCTGGGCCGAGAGGTCTGTGCGCCTGCAGACTGTGACAACCTAGTGACCATTCAGGAACCTCACCCTGTGGATCTCCGGCCTGGTCTTTGCCGCTTGCTGAGTGTGAACCTTGCACTCCAAACTTCTTGAGTCTCAATTCAGAAGGAAAATCGTTTGGGATTCCCACCACCCCTCTATCTCAGTCCTCTTCTCTTCACCTGTTTCCAGGATTCCTCTGCAACATTTGTGACCTTTTTGCACTAAAAGTGGGCAGGAGCCGGCGTGCGCCCATCAGACAGATGTGTCCTGAGGTTCTTAGCCGAGCCTCAGCGCTCCTAAACCCGAAGGCCTCTTAAACTCCTCATGTGAATTGCTGACCCCGGATTTCCTTTTGGGGTGCAGAGCAGGAGTGGGGCAAGAATTTGAAAATAAAACTGCTTCCTTGTGAACTAACAGTATATTTTAGCCATAAGTGTTTGTGATGTACAGAACGTTGTAGGAATTCACATGCAGTGCGTTTTCTGATAGAAGGAGGTATTCAGCTCTTGAGCAGATTTAAATCTGGCTGAATCCTGAGGCCACTGTGAATTTGCTGATGTTCTTCCAACTTAGTTGCGTGATTTTAAGGTTTTCAAAATCTTCTATGGCTCTTTTTCTATATATCTAGTAGATCACGTGTAGATATTCAATGTGTATATAAAGCTGAATTTCAACCAACTTTATTACTAAGACCCACCCATTCTGGGGCATTCATCTCTGATGTTCTTCCTTTTCACGTTTCAGAAGTGTCCGTGCCTGTCCCAGTCCTGAGTTTTCTAGTTTTCCATTTCCAGACTGCTCTAGCACTACACTAACTCTTTTAACCAACCGTGATGCCACGTAACTTACACAGCAGACGAAAGTAGGAATAACTAACTTGTCCTGGAAGAGAAAGGCCAGTGTGTGTATCATCACGGAAATACTGTGTTCGTGGACTGGAATAGGAAATGCTGTGACCATGCTCCTCCTCGTCGTGTATCTTATTGTATGAGGTTGCTGTGACTGAGATAAATACACGCTAACTTAAAAAAGCAGATGTTTTGCATTTGATTTCTACCAAGAGTTGAAATGTTGAGAGATGATTTAAAAAAATAAATAAAGTGTCTTCCATTGTTAAATGAAGTGTTTGGGGTTTTATGTCCCTCCTCCCTGCTGCTTTGAAGTTTGGGTTGCTTGGGGTTTTTTGTTTTTTGTTTTAAAATTTAACTTCAAGAAAATTTATTTATTTATTTATTTATTTATTTATTTATTTATTTATGGCTGTGTTGGGTCTTCGTTGCTGTGTGTGGGCTTTCTTTAGTTGCGGTGAGTGAGGGCTACTCTTCGTCGCAGCGCGCAGGCTTCTTGTTGCGGTGGCTTTTTTTGTTGCAGAGCGCGGGCTCTAGAGTGCAGGCTCAGTAGTTGTGGCACACGGGCCTAGCTGCTCCGTGGCATGTGGGATCTTCCTGGACCAAGGCTTGAACCCGTGTCCCCTGCATTCTTAACCAGGCAGGTGGATTCTTAACCACTGCGCCACCAGGGAAGTCCAGTTGCTTGGGTTTTTCGATGTTTTTTTGTTTTTGTTTTTTTTGCTCAAGCCATGTTTAGTTCTTTAGTGACAGGACTCACATTTTTTCCTCCATTAAACTGACAAATAATAACAGCCAGCATTTGAATGCTTATACTGTGAGCCAGGCATTTTATACGCTGAGACTTTACGTTCGTGATCTCATATAATTGTCTCAATCCTCCTAGAAGATAACATAAATCCTGTTCTGATCCCCATCTTACCAACGGGGAAACCAAGGTGTTCAGAGTTCAGCCGTGTTTCCTAGAAGTGAGACTGCAGACCCCAGGAGAAGTGATTGTTGGTGGTGACCTGACAGGAATTAAATAACATTGAAGGGCGTTGTGAAAAAAATTAATCCCGTTTAAAATTTTTTTGATCCGTTTAAATGCCCTAAGGAGGATTCTGGTCAGTGTAATGCGAGTTTGTCTTTAACAAGAGAAAGCAGGAGTCAGGCTGAGAACCTCTGGCAGAATCTTAGGTTTTCAGTTACCTTCTATTTAGGGCAGGCCATAATGGGGGATTACTTTAAAAATCAATTTAAGGTGTTTTTAAAAATGAAGTTTCCTGAAACTAATATAACATTGTAAGTCAACTCTACTTCAATAAAAATAAATAAAAAATAAATCATGGTTGACTTAAAAGCAAAATGTATTGCAAAAATCTTAAGAGTGGTATAAGCGCAGCTGTGGTTTGGGACATCCTGTCTTTATGCACTGGTGGGGTGTCTGTGCCACCATGCTGACCACTCTGCAGGGTTGGACCCCACAAAGCCACTCAGCTGTCGGGGAAGAGACTGAACGGTTTTCTCCATCTCATTCACTGGCTGAGCAAATTTCCAGGCCTTGGACCAGACCAAGGCCCAGGTACTGGGTTTGGTTTTAGTGACAGCATAGGAAATGGCACTGCCATCCTGGCTACCAGGAACAGCAGCTTCCTAGAGATGAACACCCAGCCTGGGAGAGCAAAGGAAGCCAGACACTCACTCCTGTATCTAAAGCGGAGCAGAGACTCTGAGCAGATTGCTTAATTTGTATATGTAAATGACAAGCATATTTAAACATCCTCAGGCCCACCATTGCTGCCAGCTCTGTACCCCACACGACATTGCCAATTGGACCCCAATCTCTGCTCACCCTTTCTCCCTTGGTAATAGAAGCCTTGAATTTTAGACATCTAGCCATCCAGAATAAAGACTGCCTTTCCCAGCCTCTCCTGCAGCTGGGCATGGTCATACGGTTATGTCTGGTCCCTAGGATGGAAAGATACTGTGTGTGGCTTCTGAGACATGTCCTTCAAAGAAAGAAGCTTGTTCTTCCCACCCTGGCTGCGCTGGCTGGCATGGAGCAGCCATGTGAGACTCTGAGGCAGAGGCCAAGTGAAGGGGGCTGCAGTGAGTAGCTGGAAGAGGCTGGGTCCCTGATGCTTAGGAAGCCACCATCATACCTGGCCTGCCCCACCTGCCTTCAGAGTTTTATATGTGAGAAGTAAACTTCTGTCTTGCTTAAACCACATTTTTTCCATTTGCTCATTTTGGAAAGCTTTTTATTTACAAAAGAAGTGAGACTACTCTAATGATGCCTCATGTACATCGAATGCAGGACTTCAGCAGCTCAATGGTTAACAACTTCCGGCCAATCTGACTTTTTTCTGTACCTGTCAATCCACTTTCCCCACTCCTAAGTTTCTTAGAAGCAAATTCCAGACATCTGTTTCACTTGTGAACATTTCAGTACCTGTATCTAAAAGACAAGGACTTTTAAAACAATACCATGATCACATCTAAATTTTTATAACAGTTTCTTAATTGTAACAAATACCCAATCACTGTTCGCAGGTCCAGTTGTCTTAGAAGTTCATACTTTTAAAACTGTGTGTTTGCGTTGGGGCCCAAATAAGGTCTCATGTTGTTGCAATGGATAGATCTTTAAATCACATTTATCCTAAAGGCTGTCCCTATAGAAGGACATTTTCCTCTTTCTCTTCTTTTCCCTTGAAATGTATTTGTTGAAGAAATCGGATTGTTTGTCCTTCAGTTTGCCAGAGTCTACATTTTGCTGATTGCATCCTCTGCTGTTGTTTATCACGTTCCTCTGTTCTCTCAACCTCCTGAAAATTGGCAGCTGGCTCTTCTTTTTTTTTTTTTTTACAGTTTCTTACTGTTTGTTTGAACATGTTGTACAAAAGTAGAAAAATAAACATTTCTTCTGCAGCTCCATAAATAAAGGATTAGAGGAAATAACTTAAGGCAGGGTTGGGGCTTAGTGCATAAGTAAGGTCTGGGTCCAGGTTTTCAGATATGCAGGTCTCCACTGGCAACAATTCTCAGATCCCTTATGAGGAGGCAGAAGAGGTTGAATGTGACAGAGGCGTCGAGACAGCCTTGGGACTCCTCCTTTGTGGCCTCCTGGAGCCGGCACAGCCAGTGGTGGAGGCGGCCCGGGGCTGGGATTCTGCTGTGGGCCGAGCCGGGATGCAAGCCTGAAGCTCGGAGTGGATGTGGCGCAGCATGTGCAGCGGCTGGTCCAGGATGACCCCCGAGGACGAGTCTGCCACAGCACCCAGGACCTTCAGCGTCAGGTCTAACTCTGCCTCCAAGGCCACAGGGCGCTCCCACACCTGCCGCTGCCTCAGGTCCTGGGTCCTGGGGAAGCGGTGAGAGCTGCAGCTCCAGTTCTTCAGCGAGAGCGACTCTTCTAAGGCACCCTTGGCTTTCTTGAAGCCCTCCAGCTCCCTTGGCAACAGAGATTGGAACCGGCCCATGTGGCAGCCCTTCCCGGTTGTGGTGGGCTTGGACGTGGGGACAGGGCCTGCTCTGGCCAAGTCCAGCATCACAGTCACCAACACCAGGACCCAAGCTGCAGCCATGGCTAAATCCCAACTGCTTGTTTGGCCCCATGGCTCTGCTTTTAGCCAGGTTCACTGGGCAATCCCAGCTGATGTGTGTAAAGTGAAAAGGCAAATGGAAATAGGAATCTCCACTTTGATGGCAAAGGCACGAGTGTGGGTGTCCAGTCGCCGAACCAGGTGAGCCCGGACATGTGCCAGGAAGGAAAGCGATAGTGAAATTCAGTCACAGGAGAGAACTTTGCTTCTGAGAAGTCCCTGTGCCTGGAGAATCTCCAGGTTAGGACTCCCGGGGGCAGCCTTTAGCTCGCTGACTTTGGGGAGCCTCCGAATGAGGCCGAGGTAGGTGGAGGGATGGGAAAGTGGCTCGAGGACTCTCACAGTGGGGTAGGGACCTGGCGGGTGTGGGTGAGGCTGCCTGAGTGGCCGAGAAGGGGCATCCCTTGAATGTGCAGAAGTTTTAAAGTTTGCTGTGGTCCCCTTTTCTACTTTTGCTTTTGTTACCTATGCTTTTGGTGTTATATCCAAGAAATTGTTGCCAAATCCAACGTCATGAAACTTCTGTTTTCTTCTAGGAGCTTTTTAGTTTTAGGTCTTACATTTGAACCTTTAATCCGTTTTCAGTTTTGTGTATGGTGTAAGGTAAGGGTCTAACTTCGTTCTTTTGCATTTGGATATCCAGTTTTCCCAGTACCATTTGAGGAGACTGACCTTTCCCCATTGAGTGATCTTGGCTTCCCTGTTGAAGATCTTTTGACTACATACGTGAGGGTTTATTTCTGGCCTCTATTCTGTTCCATTGGACCATAGGTCTATCTTTATGCCAGTACCACACTATTTTGATTACTGTAGCTTTGTATGTAATGTGTTTTTATTTTTATTTATTTATTTATTTATTTATGGCTGTGTTGGGTCTTTGTTTCTGTGCGAGGGCTTTCTCTAGTTGCGGCGAGCGGGGGCCACTCTTCATCGTGGTGCGCGGGCCTCTCACTGTCGCGGCCTCTCTTGTTGCGGAGCACAGGCTCCAGACGCGCAGGCTCAGTAGTTGTGGCTCACGGGCCTAGGTGCTCTGCGGCATGTGGGATCTTCCCAGACCAGGGCTCGAACCCGTGTCCCCTGCATTGGCAGGCAGATTCTCAACTGCTGCGCCACCAGGGAAGCCCTGTATGTAATGTGTTTTGAAATCAGGAAGTGTGAGGCCTCCAACGTCATTCTTCTTTTTCAAGATTGTTCTGGCTATTCGGGGTCCCTTGAGATCCCATATAAATTACAGGATTTTTTTCCCATCTGTGCAAATATGCCATTGGGATTTTGATAGGGATTACATTGAGTCAGTAGATTGCTTTGGGTAGTGTGGACATTTTAATGATATTCAGTCTTCTAACTCATGAGTACAGGATGTCTTTCCATTAATTTGTCTCTTCTTTAATTTCTTTCAGCAATGTTTTGTAGTTTTTGGTGTACAAGTCCTTCACCTCCTTGGTTAAGTTTACTTCTAAATATTTTATTCTTTTTGATGCTATTGTAAGTGGAATTGTTTTTGTAATTTTCTCTTAAGATTGTTCAGTATTCGTGTATAGAAATGCAACTGATTTTTGTGTGTTGATTTTGTATCCTGCAACTTGGCTGAATTCATTTCTTAGTTCTAACAGGTGTGTGTATGTGTGTAATCTTTAGGGTTTTCTACATAAGATCATGTCATCTGAGAACAGATATAATTTCACTTCTTTCCAGTTTGGATGCTATTGATTGATTGATTGATTGATTTATGCTTAATTGCTCTGGCTAAGACTACCAGTACTATGTTTAATAGAAGAGGCAAGAGTGGGCATCGTGGCCTCTTCTAAAGGAAAAACTCTGTCTTTCATCACTGAGTATGAAGTTAGCTGTGGTGTATGTGTTTTCATATGTGGCTTTTATTATGTTGAGATAGTTTCCTTCTATTCCTAGTTTGTTGAGTGTTTTTTATCATGAAAGTATGTTGAATTTTGTCAAACGCTTTTCATGCATTAATTGAGATGATCTTGTAGTCTTTGTTCTTCATCCCATTAATGTGCTATATCACATGGTAGTTGACTTTTGAGGCTTGCTCAGATGTGGGTATGATTTTTTTTGTTGTTGTAAGAATACTTCATAGATGTTATTTTCTTTCATCAGGAGGCACATGATGTCGAGTTCTCTCCCTTTGGGATATTAATAGCTGTTAAGGCTGTTAGTCAGGACTTAGATCCATTATTTCATCAGAGCATGCAAAATGGAGATATTCCAATTCTAGTCTTGTTTGGCAACTGGAATACTTCTATAAAAAGAAACTTTTCTGTGGTGGTGTGACTCTATACCTGGGACAAAACTGCATGGAGCTAAACACACACACACACAGAGGACAGCACGTAAAACTGCTGTAATCTGAACAAGGTCTATGCCAATGTCAGTTTCCTGGTTGTGATACTGCTTTATAGTTGTGCAAGATGTTACCCCTGGGAGAAACATGGGTACATGGGACCTTTCTGTACTATTTTTGCAACTTCCTATAAATCTATGAATTAAAAAAAAAGTTAGACAAAGAAACTTCCCTCATCTACTATTTGACTACCAGTGATATAGTTTAAGAAAAGCAGGATGGGGACTTCCCTGGTGGTCCAGTGGTTAAGACTCCGTGCTTCCACTGCAGGAGGCACAGGTCCGATCCCTGATCGGAGTACTAAGATCCCGCATGCTGCACGGCCAAAAAAAGGTGGGGGGATAGATGCGTACTTCTTTGCCTTTATTTATTTATTTATTTATTTATTTATGGCTGTGCTGGGTCTTCGCTGCTGCACGCACGGGCTTTCTCTAGTTGTGGTGAGCAGGGTCCACTCTTCGTTGCAGTGCGCGGGCTTCTCATTGGTGGCTTCTCTTGTTGTAGAGCACGGGCTCTAGGCACACGGGCTCAGTAGTTGTGGCTCGCAGGCTCTAGAGTGCAGGCTCAGTAACTGCGGCGCATGGGCTTATTTGCTCTGCAGCATGTTGGATCTTCCCGGACCAGGGCTCGAACCCTTGTCCCCTGCATTGGCAGGCGCATTCTTAACCACTGTGCCACCAGGGAAGCCCTCTTTGCCTTTATTTTTACTTAGAATAATGAATTGATGCCTTAGAATTCCCCAGCAGTGACTGATTTTTTAAAAGTATATTATTATGAACTCATTGATTTCCATATATTTTAAGTATTTCAATTACATCATTACTGTTATTGATGCTCAAATTCCTGTCTTTGTTCAGTCAGAACCTCTTCAAGCTGGCTCCTGAGTCCTGACCTGACCCTGAAACCTCTGATTGCTTCCTCTCTGTTTGGTATGACAAGGGGCTCCATGTTCATCTTTGTACATTTCCTGCCCAACTCCTGGGCTCAGATGTTTCTCCAAAGAGCCCTGGGTCCTTTTGCTGTGAAATGACATTTGGATACCAAAGTCCGAGAGCTAAGGGTGCTCACTGCCTCTGGGTTGGTCATTGTTTCCAGGTCTTTTCAGTGAGCAGAGCTAGCAATGGGTTTATATCTCTAAAAACACAAAGTACGTTGTAAGTTCATACTTATACTTAAATTAAAATTCAGGACCACAGGATTTTTGCTCAACCTCATTTCTCTTTTATTCCCATGCTGAGGATCCTGGTTCTCAAGGGGTCCAGGGAAGCCACTACTAGTTTTGATTTTGTCACCATAGCTAGACCTGATCCTGAAAGGAGGGAGTCACCTGGGACAACCCTTGGAGAGCATCTCAGTTACTCACCACAGAGCGGGGAGAAGGACTAAGGCTCAGAGAGTGTGAGGAGCCTTTGCAAGTTTGCACATAAGATTAACTCCTGGTTGCCCATGGCTCTGTTAGGAAATGAAATATCAGGGATACAAGTGAAGCCAGGGTAGGTGTCATGTGGTTCAAATGCAGTTCCTCACCTTCCTTCCCCTACCCCAGAGGAGCCCTGGATCCTGGGGTTGACTTTTCCAGCCTCTCTTCACACTCTGCTACACTTGGCTGCATCCCTAAGCACTACTGTTTCACAACATCATTTTGCCTGGTTTTGTATGTACTTATTCATCTGCAGCTTTCTTTCTCCCCTTCTTTCAGTATTTTGAGATTTATCCATGTTGATATGTTATTCTAGTTTCATCCATCCATCCATCCGTCCGTTCTTGCTGCTGTATACTGTTCCTTACATTACTGTGCCACTGTTTAATCCATGCTCCTAGTGGGAAACAGCTCATTTCCAATAATTTGCTATTACAGATATTCTTGTAGGTGTCTCCTGAGTATGCATGACTATGTAAGAATTTCTATAGGGTGGCGTGGGCACACTTTTTCTGTAAATGGCGATAGTGAATATTTTTGGCTTTGGGAGACAAGAGGCAAATATATATATTTATATTTATATATTATTATATAGATAATATAGAACAAATAAAACAAATTTCCACGAATTTTTTATTAAAACATTCAAAACTTTATGGACATTAAACTTTGAATTTCATATAATTTTCATGTCGTGAAATACTGTTCTTTTGAATTTTTTTTTTTTCAACCATTTGAACACGTTAAAATCCCAGGCTCAGCTCGCTGGTGGTACAGAACAGGAGACAGGCTGGGCTTGGGACTCAGGCAGTGTTTGCCTCTCCTTGCTCTCTAGGGCTTAAACCGAGGAGAGGACTCGCTGGATTGAAGGGTCCCAGGCATCTTTAACTTTACTAGGCACTGCCAGGTGCTCTTCAAAGTGAATTCTATCAATTTAGACCCTCACCAGAGCATGAGGAGACTTCCTATTTCCCTAGCGTTTTTTTCTTCACTTTTAAAAAATCTTTTTAAAATTTATTTTTAAATTCTTAAAAATTTTATTGAAATATAATTGATTTACAATGTTGTGTTAGTTTGAGGTGTCCAGCAAAGTGATTCAGTTGTGTGTGTGTGTGTGTGTGTGTGTGTGTGTGTATATATATATATATATATATATTTTTTTTTTTAGATTCTTTTCCATTATAGGTGTACTGAAGATGTTGAGTATAGTTCTGTGTGCTATACAGTAGGTTTTTGTTGCTTATCTATTTTATATATAGTAGCGTGTATATTTTACTCCCAAACTCCTAATTTATCACCCCCTTTTCCCGTTTTGGTAACCATAAGTTTGTTTTCTATGTCTGTGAGTCTATTTGTTTTGTAAATAAGTTCATTTGTATCATCCCTAGCCCTCTTGAAATCACATCAGATCTCTCCATTTAATGCATTGCTCCTCTAGTTCTAGTTTCATTTATAATCACATTTTGAAAAGTGAAGATAGCACACTGTATGTTCCTTATTACTGAATGAAAGTTCTTTTTGAATTTTATTTACTTTTTATACAGCAGGTTCTTATTAGTTATCCATTTTACACATGTTAGTATATATATGTCAATCCCAATCTCCCAATTCATCCCACCACCACGAGCCCCCTGCCACTTTCCCCCCTTGGTGTCCATACGTTTGTTCTCTACATCTGTGTCTCTATTTCTGCCTTGCAAACTGGTTCATCTGTACCATTTTTCTGGATTCCACATATCTGTGTTAATATACGATGTTTGTTTTTCTGACTTACTTCACTCTATATGACAGTCTCTAGATCCATCCACGTCTCTACAAATGACCCAGTTTCGTTCCTTTTTATGGCTGATATTCCATTGTATATATGTACCACATCTTCTTTATCCATTCGTCTGTCGATGGGCATTTAGGTTGCTTCCATGACCTGGCTATTGTAAATAGTGCTGCAGTGAACATTGGGGTGCATGTGTCTTTTTGAATTATGGCTTTCTCTCGGTATATGCCCAGTAGTGGGATTGCTGGGTCATATGGTAATTCTATTTTTAGTTTTTTAAGGAATCTCCATACTGTTCTCCATAGTGGCTGTATCAATTTACATTCCCACCAACAGTGCAAGAGGGTTCCCTTTTCTCCACACCCTATCCAGCATCTGTTGTTTGTAGATTTTCTGATGATGCCCATTCTAACAGGTGTGAGGTGATACCTCATTGTAGCTTTGATTTGTATTTCTCTAATAATTAGTGATGTTGAGCAGCCTTTGGCCATCTGTATGTCTTCTTTGGAGAAATGTCTATTTAGGTCTTCTGCCCATTTTTTGATTGGGTTGTTTGTTTTTCTAATATTGAACTGCATGAGCTGTTTATATATTTTGGAGATTAATCCTTTGCCGTTGATTCATTTGCAAATATTTTCTCCCATTCTGAGGGTTGCCTTTTCGTCTTGTTTGTAGTTTCCTTTGCTGTGCAAAAGCTTTTAAGTTTCATTAGGTCCCATTTGTTTATTTTTGTTTTTATTTCCATTACTCTAGGAGGTGGATCAAAAAAGATCTTGCTGTGGTTTATGTCAAAGAGTGTTCTTCCTATGTTTTCCTCTAAGAGTTTTATAGTGTCTGGTCTTATGTTTAGGTCTTTAATCCATTTTGAATTTATTTTTGTGTGTGGTGTTAGGGAGTGTTCTAATTTCATTCTTTTACCTGTAGCTGTCCAGTTTTCCAGCACCACTTACTGAAGAGACTTGTCTTTTCTCTATTGTATATCCTTACCTCCTTTGTCATAGATTAGTTGACCATAGGTGCATGGGTTTATCTCTGGGCTTTCTATCCTGTTCCATTGATCTATATTTCTGTTTTTGTGCCAGTACCATATTGTCTTCATTACTGTAGCTCTGTAGTATAGTCTGAAGTCAGGGAGTCTGATTCCTCCAGGTCCGTTTTTTCCCCTAAGATCGCTTTGGCTATTCGGGGTCTTTTGTCTCCATACAAATTTTAAGATTTTTTTGTTCTAGTTCTGTAAAAAATACCATTCGTAATTTGATAGGGATTGCATTGAATCTGTAGATTGCTTTGGGTAGTATAGTCATTTTCACAATATTGATTCTTCCAATCCAACAACATGGTGTATCTCTCCATCTGTTTGTGTCATCTTTGATTTCTTTCATCAGTGTCTTATAGTTTTCTGAGTACAGGTCTTTTACCACCTTAGGTAGGTTTATTTCTAGGTATTTTATTCTTTTTGTTGCAATGGTGAATGGGATTGTTCCCTTAATTTCACTTTCTGGTCTTTCGTTGTTAATGTATAGGAATGCAAGAGATTTCTGTGCATTAATTTTGTATCCTGCAACTTTACCAAATTCATTGATTAGCTCTAGTAGTTTTCTGGTGGCATCTTTAGGATTCTCTATGTATAGTATCATGTCATCTGCAAACAGTGACAGTTTTACTTCTTCTTTTCCAATTTGCATTCCTTTTATTTTTCTTCTCTGATTGCCGTGGCTAGGACTTTCAAAACTATGTTGAATAATAGTGGAGAGAGTGGACATCCTTGTCTTCTTCCTGATCTTAGAGGAAATGGTTTGTTTTTCACCATTGAGAATGATGTTTGCTGTGGGTTTGTCATATATGGCCTTTATTATTTTGAGGTAGTTTTCCTCTATGCCCACTTTCTGGAGAGTTTTTATCATAAATGGGCGTTGAATTTTGTCAAAAGCTTTTTCTGCATCTATTGAGATGATCATATGGTTTTTATCTTTCAGTTTGTTAATGTGGTATATCACATTGATTGATTTGCGTATATTGAAGAATCCTTGCATCCCTGGGATAAATCCCACTTGATCATGGTGTATGATCCTTTTAATATGTTGTTGGATTCTGTTGCTAGTATTTTGTTCAGGATTTTTTCATCTATATTTATCAGTGATATTGGTCTGTAATTTTCTTTTTTTGTAGTATCTCTGTCTGGTTTTGGTATCAGGGTGATGGTGGCCTCGTAGAATGAGTTTGGGACTGTTACTTCCTCTGCAATTTTTTGGAAGAGTTTGAGAAGGATTGGTGTTAGCTCTTCTGTAAATGTTTGATAGAATTCACCTGCGAAGCCATCTGGTCCTGGACTTTTGTTTGTTGGAAGATTTTTAATCACAGTTTCAATTTCATTACTTGTGATGGTCTGTTCATATTTTCTGTTTTTTCCTGGTTCAGTCTTGGAAGGTTATACCTTCCTAAGAATTTGTCCATTTCTTCCAGGTTGTCCATTTTATTGGCATAGAGTTGCTTGTAGTAGTCTCTTAGGATGCTTTGTATTTCTGTGGTGTCCGTTGTAATTTCTCCTTTTTCATTTCTAATTTTATTGATTTGAGTCCTCTCCCTCTTTTTCCTGATGAGTCTGGCTAAAGGTTTATCAATTTGTTTACCTTCTCAAAGAACCAGCTTTTAGTTTTATTGATCTTTGCTATTGTTTTCTTCGTTTCTATTCCATTTGTTTCTGCTCTGATCTTTATGATTTCTTTCCTTCTACTAACTTTGGGTTTTGTTTGTTCTTCTTTCTCTAGTTCCTTTAGGTGTAAGTGTAGTTGTTTATTTGAGATTTTTTTTGTTTCTTGAGGTAGGATTGTATTGCTATAAACTTCCCTCTTAGAACTGCTTTTGCTGCATCCCATAGGTTTTAGATTGTCATGTTTTCATTGTAATTTGTCTCTAGGTATTTTTCGATTTCCTCTTTGATTTCTTCAGTGATCTCTTGGTTATTTAGTAACGTATTGTTTAGCTTCCATGTGTTTGTGTTTTTTATGGTTTTTTCCCCTGTGATTGATTTCTAATCTCATAGCGTTGTGGTCAGAAAAGATGCTTGATATGATTTCAATTTTTCTTAAATTTACCGAGGCTTGATTTATGACCCAAGATGTGATCTATCCTGGAGAATGTTCCATGTGCACTTGAGAAGAAAGTGTAATCTGCTGTTTTTGGATGGAACGTCCTATAAATATTAAATCTATCTGGTCTGTTATGTCATTTAAACCTTCTGTTTCCTTATTAATTTTCTGTCTGGATGATCTGTCCATTGATGTAAGTGAGGTGTTAAAGTCCCCCACTATTATTGTGTTACTGTCGATTTCCTCTTTTATAGCTGTTAGCAGTTGCCTTATGTATTGAGGTGCTCCTATGTTGGGTGCATATATAATTGTTATATCTTCTTCTTGGATAGATCCCTTGATCATTATGCAGTGTCCTTGTCTCTTGTAACATTCTTTATTTTAAAGTCTATTTTATCTGATATGAGTATTGCTACTCCAGCTTTCTTTTGATTTCCGTTTGCATGGAATATCTTTTTCCATCCCCTCACTTTCAGTCTGTAAGTGTCCCTAGGTCTGAAGTGGGTCTCTTGTAAACAGCATATATATGGGTCTTCTTTTTGTATCCATTCAGCGAGCCTGTGTCTTTTGGTTGGAGCATTTAATCCATTCATGTTTAAGGTAATTATCGATACGTATGTTCCTATTACCATTTTGTTAATTGTTATGGGTTTGTTTTCGTAGGTCCTTTTCTTTTGCGTTTCCCACTTACAGAAGTTCCTTTAGCATTTGTTGTAGGGCTGGTTTGGTGGTGCTGAATTCTCTTAGCTTTTGCTTGTCTGTAAAGCTTTTGATTTCTCCGTCGAATCTGAATGAGATCCTTGCTAGGTAGAATAATCTTGGTTGTAGTTTCTTCCCTTTCATCACTTTAAATATATTGTGCCACTCCCTTCTGGCTTGTAGAGTTTCTGCTGAGAAATCAGCTGTTAACCTTATGGGAGTTCCCTTGTATGTTACTTGTCATTTTTCCCTTGTTGCTTTCAATAATATTTTGTCTTTAATTTTTGTCAGTTTGATTACTGTGTGTCTCAGCATGTTTCTCCTTGGGTTTATCCTGCCTGGGACTCTCTGTGCTTCCTGGATTTGGGTGGCTATTTCCTTTCCCATGTTAGGGAAGTTTTCAACTATAATCTGTTCACATATTTTCTCGGGTCCTTTTTCTCTCTCGTCTCCTTCTGGGACCCCTATAATGCAAATGCTGTGTTTAATGTTGTCCCAGAGGTCTCTTAGACTGTCTTCATTTCCTTTCATTCTTTTTTCTTTATTCTGTTCCATGGCAGTGAATTCCACTATTCTGTCTTCCAGGTCACTTATCTGTTCTTCTGCTTCATTTATTCTGCTGTTGATTCCTTCTAGTGTATTTTTCATTTCAGTTATTGTATTGTTCATCTCTGTTTGTTCTTTAATTCTTCTAGGTGTTTGTTCTTTAATTCTTCTAGGTCTTTGTTAAACATTTCTTGCATCTTCTCGATCTTTGCCTCCATTCTTTTTCCAGGGCCCTGGATCATCTTCACTATCATTATTCTGAATTCTTTTTCTGGAAGCTTGCCTATCTCCACTTCATTTAGTTGTTTTCTGGGGTTTTATCTTGTTCCTTCATCTGGTACACAGTCCTCTGCCTTTAAATTTTGTCTACTTTTCTGTGAATGTGGTTTTCGTTCCACAGGCTGCAGAATTGTAGTTCTTCTTGCTTCTGCTGTCTGCCCTCTGGTCTGAATAAAAGTTCTTTGTGAAAGAAATAGAAAATATCTTCAGACGAGATCTTAAAAGTTACCCATTATCTTTCCACTCAGAGAGGACCAAAGTTCTCTCAAACTTCATACCTATCCTTCCAGATTTTTTCCTATATACACACACATCAATTTAATTTTTGGAGGCTGATGCTATATATCTTGTTTTGGAATCTGCTCGTCTGACTTCATGAAGTTCTTTCAGTTAGGATTATTTTTGTTGTAACATAAAACCCAACCCAAACAGCATCAGCAGCAAGAACACGTATTGTTTCCCGCAGTGAGCTCCGGTGGGAGGTCGGTTCCAGGACTGCTTAATTCACTGGTCCGACAGTGTTGTTAACAACTCAGGGCCTCTGTCTTTCTGCGCAGCAGGTTGGTGAGGCCTTCCCTTGTCTCAGAATTGCTGCAGCAGGTCTGAGCACTGCATCCCCACATAATGGGAGGCAAAGGCCAGACCATGGGAAGAGGGTGCTTCCCTTCTTTGAGTGACTGAGTATGAGGAAACAGTCCTGGAAATTCCCTAAGATGTTGCTTCATTCTTCTGTCGGAATTGGGCCAGAGGCCCATTCCTCAGCATTCTCAGGCGAGGGGAATGGAATGACCATAAATGGCTTCATCTCCCCTCAGCTCCCCTGGGAGTTGAGTGGAGGTCACGGGGCCCTCAACTTTGTGTGTGACCCTCCCCTGCAGCTTTCTGGCCTCCAAGCAAAATACTACTTCCCTGGTTTGCTCCCCTTCACCCTGAGTGCTTTTTCTAGACATTGAGAAGGTTGAAATGTGAATGAAAATACCCAGTCCCACTCAGGCTCTGCTCACCTTTACTACCAGGGTTCCATTTTGTCCAGGCTGACACTCTGCTCATTTCCTAGCCTCCTCTGCAGCCATCGGTGGCCTGGGAAGATTCTGCTTTATATTTGCCAGAGGCCTATCACTCCAGTGCCACCTGTCATCCCACCTGCATGGTTTCATTAGGGTGGAGGAATCCTTCTCTGAACCCAGGTCTCCGTCACAGGCGGAAGGGAGCTGAGGGCCACGTGCGCCTCCTACCAGCGCTGCTCCCTGACCAGGTTCCCTGCCTGACGCCAGCAGGCATTGGTTTGGGTGTGCAGTTAGCAATCCAGGTAGAGGAAGGGTCCAGGATGTGATTTATTCTCCCCCCACCGTTCCTCCTTTGGCCTGGGGGTGGGGATGCATTGCAGGGTGGAGAGGAACTAAGAGCCCTGGTTCTGGCCTCCCTGTCAGGAGGCTCGTGCCTGGGGTCAGGACAGGTTCTTCTGCCTAGTTTCATTTATATCACATGTATTTTTTGTTTGCACCTGTTACCGTAAGTAGCTTCAGATGCCTTCTGGAAGCATGAGAGTGTATAAACAAACGGAGCCTCCAGACGCCCCACAGATACCGCCACCAGCTTCCATCTGACTCGCACGGCCGTGTGGGTTCAGAGCCTGGTTTCAGTCAAAGGCCTACCAGGGGCCAGTCTGCAACCCCAGCAGGGAGGAGGGCGGCTAGCCCAGAGAACCCCAGGGAGGACAAGTCCCTCGCACCTGTGAGGAAGCAGCTGTGGCTGGAGGCTGGAGGCTGGGCCTGAGCTGAACCCTCCTGCTTGGCCTCACGTCCTCCTCACTGAGGGACTGTGTGCTCAGGCCATTCAAGATGGCTGTCCCCTGCTCTCTGCATATCCCCTGCTCGATCAGCCCCTGCTTCCCTCACGTGACTATCCAATCCTCTTAATCATAGGGCTCAATTAGTTCCTGGTAACCGAGCCCACCTGACATCAATCTCCCTGATGTGGTGAGGACTGCTGCCATGTCCTGGTGTCCTGGTGTCCTGTCCGATGGCTGCTGCACGCCGTGGGGTTTTGCTCCAGGACCGTTTGTTAAGATCCCTCTATCCAACAAACCGTTCATGTCTCTGTTGCTGTCTCTAGGCTCTTCCTCTGGTCTCAAGGCTGGGCAACTACAAAGCTTATGGGCTCACGGGGTCCAGCCCAACAGGGACAGAGGCAGGAACTGGGGCCCAAAGCCCGCACTCCTGCCCACTAACCACTGCGTTCTGCCAGGCTTCTGGCCGCGAGAGCCGGGCAGGCGTGGACAGAGCCGAGTCTAGGGGGGCATGACCCAGGCCTTTGCAAAGCCACGGAACACAAACACAGAAAGTGGGTCTGATTCAGCAGCATTCATTTTTATTTCTAAATAAGAATCCAGTGACATTACTGTTTTTCATCCATTTCTGAATTCTTTGAAGAGTCCAGTGAGACGAGGTAGAGGCTCCAGCAGAGCAGCTGCAGGTCCCTCCACCTCCGACCCACCTTCGCCTCTGCAACCCACAGCCCCACCAAGAGGAGCAGCATATTTCTCAGGAACCAGGACTAACGGCTGCCTCTCACATCTTACTTGGGGGAGGACAAAAGAACAAGCCTGACCTTCCCAGTAGTCCTTATATCAAAAAGCTGTACTTAAAAAAATCCTTCATTTTTAAAAAGAAAATTACTCAAAAGAATACAAGATTCTGATTAATCTTGAGAATAAATCAAGCTTTGCAGGAGCTGTACTGGAGAAAACGCTAAAGCCTTTGGTAGCCACGAACCCCGAGTCAGCCGAGCGAGCGAGGAGCCTTCCCCGGCCCATGGGCCTCCACGGCTCCTCAGAGCAGCGCTGGGGCCTGGAGAAGTGGCTCTTCCGCGTGGCTGACCAGCTCCTTGGACAGGGGCCCATAGTGCTGACAGGTGACCTTTCTCTTGACCACCGAACTGCACAATCCCCATGGATCCCATGGCCACGGGGCCCGCAGCTGCACTCCAAGGACTCAGCTCTCTCGCCCTGAAGCCAGGATGCTCAACGCGGAGCAGCTAGGAAAAGACCAGCTCCTGGGTAGGAAAAGCCACAAATTTTTTTTCCCTCTGGGATTAGGGACTGTGTCGGCTGGGTTGAGAAAGGGTGAAACGGGGTGGGGGAAATTAGAAAGTCTTCTTTCGTAACATGGGCAATGATGGTGGAAGTCCCTGAACATCTAACTCCATTTGTGTGAGAAATGACAGGAGACTAAGTGGAAGGGAGTGTGGCTGATTATCCGAAGCCGTCACTCTGACTGTGGTGTTTTCATTTAAAACATATTGCCTGGGGCTTTGGAGACCGGGTTCCTGGTAGAACAACTTCTTAATGATTCTGGCTGCTCTACCAGGAACGTTTCAGATAATTTCCTACCCACCACCCGGCAGGAGAATCACATGCCTGCATTCTGGAGGGAATGAGGAAGGAGCAAAGGATCTTTCCTCTTTTTTTGGCATTTGAAGTCCTAACTGACAGTCAATCATTGCTGTTGAGAGATTCCTCCTCCCACTAGAATCAGGGGTCAGTTCTAAGGCCACCCTAAGCCACGCCTACACCTTGCCGGACCTTCGATGGCCCGGACTTGACTGAGGAGAAGCCGGTCGCCACCAGGCCCCACCCTCACTCTCCCCACTGAAGCAGAAGAGGGATTCTGGCTGTGGCCTCCCCACTGGGGACTTTGCCACGTGTGTGGACCCCCATGGGAGTGTGGACCTGAGACCCCGGAAGGCCACCTTAGGTGAGGGCTTGAAGGAGAAGGCTCCCCACTCACCAGCCTTTCCACACTCCACTGCACACAGAGGAATCTGCAGGCAAATCAGGGCCTCCCTAGGTTGACTTGGGGCACTCAGGGGCTGCCAACATTCTGGGCCCCTGGCCTCATGTCAGCCGGGGCCCAGCAAGCATTCCCAGTGTGTGAAAAGAGGCAGCTGGCCAGGGGGACAGGGTCTGCCCCTGGGCTGAGTGAGCACCAGATGATGGAACTGAGCCACCTTCTGCCTGGCTCTGTGCCAGCTCAGCCCGAACTTGGTCTCTGGGGACCTAGGAAAAGCCAGCTTCTTTTCCTGTGAGGCCTCTCACTCCAAGCCTCTGAGCATGGTTAGTCCCAGAGGTCCTACAACCACAGGGCTGCAGAACACGTGATGAATTCCAAGTCCAAAATCGTAGGGCCTGCTGTGGAGGGGCTGCTGGGGGAGCCTTGGGGTGGGGCCTTAGCGCTACAGGACGCCCCAGCTCCCCAAGACGGCGTGTCTTCAGAGTTCACTGGCTAGCCAACCAGCTTCCCCAAAGGCACGCACTGACCTTACAGCCTTCACCTCCTCCTAAAGTATTACCTTCTCTCTGTGCTATACTTCTCCCGTCCCATGGCCTAGACCTAAAAGAAAACATGTGTGAAGTTATAGTTATGCTGGATATTTTTAATCTTCTAGGCATTTATTCCCCCAACAATAGAATTATTAGGAATGCTAAAGGTAGACAGCAGCAATTTTTGATTCTCAGGCAAAGACATCTGAAAAAAGTCCACCAGAAAAATCTCTCTCCATGGGCTTTGGCCTGTTCAAAGGTGATGGCTGAGGCACACGGGGCGCCCTCCTTGGCGGGGAAATGCCCTCCCACGCTGCTAAGCCACTACTTGGCCAGAAGAGGGCAGGAGCAGCTCACAGGACGCCCAGGCTGGCGCTGCTCCAGGCCAGGCAAGACTCTCCCCCAGCCACCTTCACACAGCCAAGCCTTGGGGACCTCGCCCCGATCCCGCGTGCTTCTCTACTTACTGTCACTCTCAGGTCTCAGCTAAAAGTGGAAGGACAGGTGGGACCTGGTGACAAAGGGCAGTCTGAACTGAGAAGATCCTGTTTTCATTATTTAATCTATGAACTCACAGCCCCCAAAATTTTTTTCCGGCAAGCTACTGAGTTTACAATGCAACTTACACCTCGGAGATCAGACTCTGAATTTCAGGGGGAAAGTCAGTTACTTACTAATTGGAGAATGAGAGAACAATCTGGCCTCTGATCCCTGCCCCCTCCCCTTATGGACAAAGGTCCTCTCCCTTTGACCTCTTCTCTCTTCCACTAAAAAGAAATAGGAAATGACGGAGACTGGAATTATGCATGGCATTAATCTTCCAGTGGGGATATTAGGTGAAGTAAAGTAATCCTATTTGGCTCAAATTATGGGGTTACGGTGGGAGATTACAAAAAGAAATCATATTTTAGCTCTATCAAGTACCAATTGACTTTTCATGCATAAAAAGGAAACCATGTGCCCTCCTGCCTGACTGGCTTTACGCTTACACTTCTGGGGCAAGGGAAGGGGTTAGGGCAGGGGTCTGGCCTCGTGGGCTGGGTACATGGGTCCTGGAGGGTCCCGAGGTCAGTCCTTCCTCACATCCAGAGCCACGCTGCCTGTGGCTGAGAAGATGGAAACATTTGCTGCCAGCCCAAGGTCCATGCTGGCCCACTGTGTCCGAAACAGAACCAACGACATGCACATGATGAATTAAACCACACCAGGGGGTGCTGAGTCCCAAGGCTCCAGCTGAGACCCTGAGCCACATATGGAAACTGCCAGAGGCCTGTAGATGGGCACAAGCAAGCAGGTAAAGACTTGTTAAAGGGCCGGTGAAGGGGGTGGATGCGGGGAAGTCAGAAACTCCATGTCCTCTGGACATGATTGGCAGCTCCTCACCTTGAGGTGGCCCAGGGGCCCGGACCATGGGGCCGGGGCAGGGGTGTGTGTGTGTGTGTGTGTGGTGTGTGTGTGTGTGTGTGTGCACGCGTGGCCGGGGCAGGGGTGTGTGTGTGTGTGTGTGTGCGCGCGCGTGGCCGGGGCAGGGGTGTGTGTGGTGTGTGCGCGCGCGTGCGCAAGCGCTCTGTGAGCGAGTCCTGAGGGAGCAGTGGCTGCTCAGGGATTGCAGGTGAGACTCAGATGCATCTGGCTGCAGGCCACTGGAGCCCTGGGAAGGGGTGGCAGACGAGGAGCACGGGGACAAATGGGACCCAAGATGGTAGAGAATTGGGAGGGGAAAAAAAAAAGATGCCGATGAGCAGTGAAGGTGCAGCAGGTAAACGGTGGGCAGAGCCCAGGAAAAGGGGCCTCTGAACAAACAAGGACCACTGAGTAAGGAATCGAGGTCAGGGAAGGGACTGCTAGGCTCTCACCACTTTGTAAAAGTGCATGAATTTAAACTGAATTCAAAGACAGCAGCTGCTGGCCAGCATAAACCCTGAAGACTTTCCCTCTAGAGGGTGCTCTGACCCTACATTGAATAGGGTCACTCACCCCCAAAAAACCCAGGGATACGGCTTCCAATGGGGCTCTAGAGAGGTGCCTGTGCCCTCGTGCTCGGTTCCAGTGTAAACATTCACAGTATTCCCAGAGAAGGGCAGTAGCTGCCTGCTGCCCAGGGAGACAGCCTGTGAGGTGCCAATCAGAGGTAAAGAGAAAAAGGTCACTCAGTTTCTCTTTCTCAGGGAGTGCAAGCGACATCACGAAGGGGAGTGTGAAGTTTCCAAGGCCTCTGAGCCTGCTGCTTAAGTGAGAACCGCCGCTGCTGAGGGTCGAGGTGCCTTGATGACGCACAGGGAAGCGGCGGCTGGCCTCTCGCCCTGCTGCTACCGACACCCGTCCGGCAGGGAAGGGCCCCTGTAATGAAGGCAGTGGCCAGGGATGGCGGCAACGGCGCACCACGCTCCCGGGACGCCCTGCACAGTGGGTCCATGGCAGGATTTCTCCTCTCAGGCACCTTGGCGTGACAGATGACTATTCCCCAGCTACAGAAGCAGAAGGAAACATGTACCTGCAAAGGTGGTCCCTCCAATCCGCAGGCTGGGAAGCCACCCTGAGGGCAGAGGTCCAGCCCAGTGGGGAGTGGGGAGAGGGTGCTTCAGGGCAGCCGGCTGGCTCCAAAGGCCTGGGAGGTCCTGGGTTAAGACGACAGTAGCCTGTGCGTCACCCTGCTTCCATCCGCCCCAAAGAAGTGCCACATGCACACGCCTCGGGGGCCCTTGCTGGGTGGCCGTCCTGGGAGCCGCGGGGAGGCTGGATGGCAGTGCTGCGGCCCCGGTTGCCCGGAAGCCACGCGTCCTGGTCGGTCACAGCAGCTCCTGCTCGTCGTCCTCGGAGCCGGAGGGGCCTTGGCGCACCTCTTCGTACCACTTGTTGGTGAGGGTTTTCATCTGGATGCGCCCGTGGTGGAGGTCCTGGGGTGGGAGACACAGCAAGCCCTTGTCAGTGGTCTGGCTCAGGGTCAGGGCTGAGGAAGGGAGGAGACGGGAGGCAGGGGGCGCGGCCACAAGCAATTTCAAAGTGTTAACTGACTAACCGCAAGCTGGGATCATTCTCTGTTGGGGAGGAGATAACGGGAGGTGTCACCCTGGAACAGGAGTAGGAGGCAGGATGGCATGATGTTAAAAAACCTGGCCTCTGGAATCAGACACACTTGGGCTCTGCTTCCAGCTTTGCCAGGTACTGGCTGTGTGACCTCGGGGGGTTACTTCACCTCTCTGGGCCTCAGTCTCCCCGGCTATCAACTGAGACAACCCGCTGCATCTACTGCATGGGTTGCTGGGAGAATGAAATGAAGCAATCGTGAAAAACGTCTGGTGTAGCGCCTGGCTCACAGTAAGAACTCACGTGCTGACAGCGATCCTGACTGCTGAGGGAGGGAAAACGGGGCTCAGGACCAAAGCGGGGCAGCAGCCAGAACCCCTCCCCCACCCTGCACGGTGCAGGATGACGGTTTCAGCAAAGCAGGCCCAAGCTGGTCCCTGAGTGTGTCACTCACTGTCAGGCCAGTGGTGCCTGGAGGGATGGAGCAAGAGCCCTGAGCCTCGGGCCACTGTCCAAGGCCCTGGCAGGTCTGAAATTCCTCAGCTCAGATTCAGTAGCTGATCAATGTCCCAAGTCTATCATCCAGGAAATCCAAACTGGGTTAACAAGTCTATTATTAAACTAGCACTGGAGACTTCCCTGGTGTCACAGTGGTTAAGAATCTGCCTGTCAATGCAGGGGACACGGTTCGAGCCCTGGTCCGGGAAGATCCCACATGCTGTGGAGGAACTAAGCCCGTGAGCCACAACTACCACAACTACCGAGCCTGCACTCTAGAGCCCGCGAGCCACAACTACTGAGCCCACGCGTCACAACTACTGAAGCCCACGCACCTAGAGCCCATGCTCTGCAACAAGAGAAACCATGACAATAAGAAGCCCGCGCACCGCAACGCAGAGTAGCCCCCGCTCGCCGCAACTAGAGAAAGCCCACGCGCAGCAACGAAGACCCAGTGCAGCCAAAAATAAATGAATTAAATAAATAAATAAACAAACCAGCATTAAATACGGCAGCGAAGGAAAAACAGCAGATGCAGAGTGCTGCAAGCATGTCCAGCCTGCGAGGCTGGGAAGGAGAGAACGCTGAGTGGGGAGAGGCCCCCACCCAGCCCGGCACGTGGGTCTTCCCTGCCCACCCTGCTCTTGGCCACTGCAGGCCCTGAGGGAGGAAGGCGAGGGACCCCTGGCCTGCGTCCCACCTCCTGGGTCAGCCGCCGCGTGAAGAAGGGGTTCAGGTACTTGGCATCCAGCCACAGGAAGCCTTTGAGGTCCTGCCGCCTGACGTAGTGGGCTTCGTATTCCTCCTCGGTGAGCTCTGACAGGTGCTCCGACTCGACGGTGTTGCCCTGCGGCGGGTGGGGGGAAGGCAGCCGAAGGCTCGTCAGCTGACACCTGCCTGGAAGCCCTCACACCACCCAGCCTACCTCCTCCGCAGCTCTTCACCCCGGCCCCTGTGTCCCCAACCCTAACGGTGGCAGCAAAGAGGCCTCCTGGGAGCCTGTAGGGAGGCGGGAAGGTGTGTAAGAAAACGATGGACATCCAGGAAAATCAGAATTGTGAAGAAGTTGGAAGCTCAGGGCTGGGGCTTGGTCTACTGTAAGCTCTCCAGGTGGCTGTCTGTGCGGCCAGGACTGGGAGCTCTTCTAGGCTGTCTCTTTACCAGTGAACTGAATGAGGGAGGCGGCTTTTGTCGTTTTTTGCCTGCAGAGGCCCATTCTGGGTACATCTGCTGGTCATGTGGATGCAGCAGGGAGGGATGTGGAGAGGGAGAGAGGGAGGGAGGGAAGGACCACCCACCCTCTGCAGGGGCGACCATAGGCAGTTTTGCAGTCGCCCCCAAGCGCAGGTGTACCCTGGGTGTAGGAGGTGGGAGAGAGGGAGCGGCAGGGAGGGCATTTCCCTGCCGTGGAGCAGCGCTTCTAAACTCGGGCCGGCGTCAGAATCACCTGGAGCTTGGGGAGCCACAAAATGCTGGGCCCACTAGGCCCACCTGCAGTTCCTGATTCAGCAGGTCTGGGAGGGGGCCCAAGAATGTGCATTTCTAACAAGCGCCCACCGATGCTGCTGGACCAGGAACCCCACCTTGACGACCAGTGATGGAAAGTGGGGTGGTTAAGAGTCTGTGTGACCAGGGCTGTGTGGTTTGGTCTCTGTGCCTCAGTGCTCTCATCTGCAAAATGGGGATCATGAGACCATCTGCTTCCTGCAGGTTATCAGGGACAGTCCAAGGACAGCGCAGGCACCACAGAAAACATGCCCTAAACAGCAGCTGCTCCCCCCGAGCACACATCCTGGTTCTACCAGAGCTGTGCTTGGCCAAGTGTGGCTGTACCTCCCGGCAACTCATCAGAAATGCAAATTCTTTGGGCGCCCACCCCAGACCTGTAAGACCCTGGAGCCCTCCACCAATCCTGACACCCACTAAAAGCTTCGAGAACCTATACTTGAACTTTGGTTAAAAACAGACAAGAAGGCTGGTGGATGGGGGTGGGGGGAGAAGGGCCACGGAGAGTGAGGAAAGTTCTGTGAGCCAGCCCTGTCTGACGTCATCTGAAGGTTCTCTCAGCAGCACAACTCTGGCTGGAGAGGCCGCGGGCAGAGACTGGAGGCCAAGATCCACCCAGACTGGACTTTCCAGAGTGAGAGGTGGGCCACATCCCCCTTCCCCACCTCTGGTTGAGGATTTCTGTGCCTTCCAGGGCTGAGTAAAGTTACTGATGGCCTTGAACAAGGGAACTAGAAAAAGATGCATTTCTGCAAAAGCATGTGCGTGGA
This sequence comes from Tursiops truncatus, assembly GCF_011762595.2. Lineage (NCBI taxonomy): Eukaryota > Metazoa > Chordata > Mammalia > Artiodactyla > Delphinidae > Tursiops > Tursiops truncatus. The sequence continues at coordinate 74,886,684 of NC_047048.1, read as the reverse complement.
GCAGGGAGTGGTGCAGGAAGGCAGGACCAGAGGCCAGGGCCCGAGGGAACACAGGGCAGGAAAGGCACAATCACTGTGACTCAGGGGAGGAGGGTGGCTTGGAGGAGGCAGAGGTGGGCAGGGGTCCGGGGGCCTCAGGCTCGCTGCAGATGGCCTTGGGCACCTCCACCCCCAAATCATGCCCTTGCCTGTCCTCAGTGGAGGGCCATCTCCTGTGACTCTCCAAGCCTCTGTGAGCACTTTCCCCTTATCTAGCCCCAACAGGAGGCTTTTTAGTAGATGCTAGGGAATGATACAATTTTGTAATTTTGTGATTTTGAAACCCTCCTTCCAGTCCCGGCCTGATGGGGCGGTGTGGTTACTGGCAGGGGAGGAGCATTCCTGGAAGAGTCTGGAAGGTTCACGTTCCCACGCCACTGCCTCCGTGGCTTCACGAGGCCGGCAGACAACCCACCCCAAAGAGTCACGCTTCAGACCCTGAGTCCAACCTCCTTGTCACTTTGGGAAGCTGGTGCGTGCGTGTGTGCATGTGCTGCGCGCCTATGCGTGCGTGCCCAGGGACGGATCATCCTCAGATCGTGTCTCGTTCCCCCATTTTCTGGCGGTGAGTGGGGACCCACCCTCTGCCCCTGCCCGCCCGGCCGGCACTCACCATCTTCTCGGTCTTGCTGAGGTTGACGTCCTTCTTGTTCCTGCGGCGCGCCCTGGCATCCTCGATGTCCGCGAAGCGGATGAGGGGCATGGTGCTGCCGCCCAGCAGCAGAATGGTGAAGAGCACGATGCTGATGGTGGTGGTGCCGATGAGCTGCCGCTTCTCCATGGGCTCCAGGTCCAGGTGCAGGCTCAGGGCGTAGGGGATGGCCCCCCGCAGGCCTGGGCGACAGTGAAGGGAGTAAGAGGGACGGAGGCAGGCGGGAGGGGGCAGCAGTTCGCGGGGGATCTGGGCCCAGCCCGGCACCACGGCCGCTCGACATCCTAATGCACCCACTGGAGAGTGCGAACTCAGCCTGTGAGGCTCTGGGGTGTGAGAGAAGCAGGCGCAAGGAATGGAGGCTCACCTCCGCTCCCACTTCTCAAGGCGGCAGAGCGGAGCGGGTGAAGTGACCTGTCCAGGCTGTGAAGCGCCGGGCGTGTGCGTGTTGAGGATTTATCAAGCCCAGCGCTTATGTTTTAGAAACACGACAGCTGGTGCAGACGAGCCCTCCCTGTGCTACGTGCTCCGCGGACATGACCTCATCCGATTGTCACAGCTGTAGAGCTGGTCCTGTTATTCTCACAGCGCACAGATGAGGCGCCGAGACTGAGAATGAGGTGTCCTCCCAGGGCCACACGCTTTACTGGCAACGTCACAGAATGCCTTTTGCCCAATGCCCACTGTAGTGGAGGATGCCACCCCCGTGGTGGCCAGCGGCTCAGGGGACTGCATCACGGCCTCTCCCTTACTTCCTGTTTTGGTTCCCTGGGAGGGTGCTGGCTGGACTGAGGGGTATGGACTGAGCCGGGAAATGGCACGTTCTCTCTAAAAAACTTCCTGGCTTGTCTGGTGCCATACGGGGGGACAGGAGCTCCCAGAGCAGCGGGGAGGAGAGATGTCAAACGAGGACTCGTGTGAGGGTGAGGGCCTGAAGGAGAAGGGAGGGCGGGCCGGGCACACAGCGACAGGATCTGACCCAGATGTGGAGGCCGGCGCATCACAGCATGATGGGGGGCTGGCTGCTGCAGCCCAGACCCTATATGGGGACACAGCAGGGCGGAGGGAAGGGGGTGGAATTAAAAGAGACACGGGGAGCAGAAGCAACAGGTCACAGGAGCGAGGGGAAAGTGGGGTGACCAGGGAAGGGAAGGGCCTGGAGGATGCCCGGGTCCTAGGAGGCTGGCTGCGCGACGGTCTGGGCACGGGGTCGGGAGTCTGGCTCCTGGGTCCACCCCCTGGCCTCCTGCTTTCCCTGGGGCCTCCCAGGCTGGCACGAGGAACGAGACACAGGGCCTGCCATGACGGCGGCCCGAGGATGAAATGCCTTGGCATAGGACAGCATGTGCGCACAGTAAACACTTCGTAAGAGGGAGCCACGTGTTATTGTTTCCTGTGGAAGGAAGGGGGATGCTGGCAAACAAGCAGCTGGGGCAGGAAGGTAAGTTCCGTCCTAGACAATGAGATCGCCATGGCTCCACAACATCCAAGGAGGATTCAGACACTGGAGTCTGGATCCCAGAGGGAAGGCCTGGTCGGAGGAAACAGCTTTGGGAGGGTGGGAACCAGATGGAAGTTGAGGCCACAGGACAGGTGAGCTTGTGAGAGCGCAAGAGATGAAGCAGGTCTGAGGCTAAGTCCTGAGGAAGCCAATATTTGCTGAGGTGCCGGTAAAGGCAGATGGGGACCTGGACAGGAGCCTGAGGAGATCCCAAGGGAAAGGAGGGGAACCAGAGCATGGCCTGGAGGCCAAGGGAAGAGGAGAGGGTATCCTCCCAGTCAGAGGGCAGGTCGGTGGGAGGAAGGAGCCCCAAGCCGAGGAGGCGGGTGGGATGAGGGCTAACCGGTGCCCACCAGGTCTGCCTGGGGGAGGCTGCTGGTGACCCAGGCGAGGCCAAGTCCAGCCCTGAGGACAGGAGGGGAGGAAGTGGAGAAAATGGGCAAGAAAAGCTCACTCAAGAGGTCTGGCCACGATAGGAAGAGATGGGGAAGCAGCTGGAGGGGACGAGGAGCAGGGGTTTTGGCTGAAGTCGTTGGTTTTTTGCGGGGAAAAGGAGAATCTTCAACTGTTGAATGATGGCGGAGCCAGTGGGACAGGGTGAGGATCCAGGAAGGAGGGAGGGAATCAATGGAGAGAGGCCTGGACAGCCTGAGGACACCCGGAACCAAGAGCCCTCCCTGTTTAAAACCACCGCCCACTTCCCTGTAGAGGTCTCTCACCACACCCCGCAACCCCAAAGAGCTCACATACTTTGTAAAATGCCTGATACATTTCTTAGATTTTCTTTCAGATTTTCAAGACCTTGGATCAACTACTTTACGATTTTTTTCCCTCACTGGCAAAAAAGATTAAGAAAAAAGTTTCTCTCACTGTACACACATATATACACACCTACCTACCTAGATCTGTCACACGCACACCTATGAATATATTTTAAACAAGGTCTTTTGAAAAGGAAATCTGCGAGAAATTTACAGATATGCTGTTGGACAGAAAACAGCTTACAAAGCACGTTGCTATACCCTGACCCACACAGAAATATTTTAATTATAATATTTAAACAAGAAAGCACAAAGAACTGGATGTATTTGCTCCTAAGTAAATTTAAAGATGTCTACGGATCCGGTTCTTTAGGAGTCAAAGATTTATGAAATCATTTCGATCCTTTAAAAAGTAGAGGAATATGGGATTGAACAGCAACTGAAATGGTCAAATAAACTATCAGAACTTAGTAACTGAATAAAAAAAATCCAAATCTAACCTATAGTACAAAAAAGTTTAAACTTTAACCTTTTTATTCTGAGCCCCTTGTTACTTCAGCCTAGAAAGCGCTCAGGTGGGAGGGGCGCCGTGCACACCTTGCCCTGGGCTACCCCGTCTGTCCAGGAAAGAGTGGAGGGAAGGAGGGCAATCCTGGCTCTGCCTCCTGGGGCCCCTCGTCCCGAGCAAGTCCTTTACCCTTGAGCCTGAGGTTCCTCATCTGTAGAGCAGACACGCACCACCCACTTCCTGCGCTGTGGGGAGGGGTACCGCCTGCGAAGGGCCTCGCTCAGGGCCTGTGTTATAGCAGGCGCCCTTAAACGGGAGCACGTGCAACTTGGGGCCGATGAGGCATGCTCGTTTCGCAAGGGCTCCGGGGACAGGCACGTGCATTCTCCGCAGGGCCTGCGCCTTTATAACACACATCTTCCCTCCACCGTTCGCTCAAGATTGGGCTTACCGCTGAACCACATGATGAACATCATCTTTGGTGTGATTTTATGATCTCGGAAGAAATTCAGGAGGTAGGAGAGAGGGAAAATGTTCACCGCTCTGCCAAACAGCACAAGCACCTGTTAACAGCAACAAACTAAGTCTTAACATGGAAACCTCTGGTTCTTCAAGTTGAAGCTTGTTGAGGCTAACACAGACCTGGTAACACACCCATTATAAAGGCAGCATCCCCTTGTCATCAAAGACATGAACTCAGTGCTAGGCAGAGACCCAGGAGATGCCAGTTTCTATGTGTCTAGGAAAGGATTAAAGCTTTGTATGTTACGTTTCCATTGTCAGAAAGAGAGGACTAACAAGGTATCAATGACAGCTTCAGTAATGCCAAGAGGCCGTGCAGAAGTACCCAGAGATTAATTTAAGGGTAATCTGGCTCCTCCAAATGTGCTCCGCTGTGGGACGGGCCTGCACTGATCATTCCCAATGGGCTAGCTCTGGGGGAACAGACAAGGTATTCCTGCCTCTCCCATGGGGGCCCCACTCCTCAGGGAAAGGAGCGAAGACTGAAAAGCGCCTACCTATGTCCGTAAATGCTGCTCCCTGCGCAAGAGGAATGCACAGGTGGGTTCTAACAGGAGGTCACATACACCCTGTCTAGCCAGTTGCTTGCCATGGCTTTTGGTTCCTAGCCATCTCCAAAGGCAGGTCGATTTCAACAAAATATAGCTTTATGTAAAGTCTAAATCTTATCTAAGTGGCTTCTTAGAACTACTTATTAATTTACTTCGTTTCTTCATCTTGGTTCTCACCATAACTAACTTGAACAGAATAATATGTGTGTGTGTGTGTGTGTGTGTGTGTGTGTATATATATATATATATATATATATATATATATATACACACACACACATACATTCTAAGGCTCTAAGTTTATTCTTACAACCAGCATGAATTGAGTGTGCTTTGGACTGTTGTGCCTTGGAAGGTCAAGTTAATAATTACCCACAATCATCTAACATTTATATGCCAGACAATGCTCTAATGATTTTATATGCATTATCTTGTTCAATTTACATCCTTCCAAAGGTCTCATGAGGTAGGTATTACTGTCTCTATTTTAGAGACAAGTAAACTGAGACAGCGAGAGGTTAAGTATTAAGTAACTGGTCCAAGCTGACGCAGGCAGGAAGTGGTGGAGCCAAGTCCCAAACCTGGCTCGGTCCCCAGAGCCCATGCCCTTGACCACTGAGTGAGTCTAAGGTAATCCATCTGAGCGGCACAGGCCGTCTCTAGGAGTGCCAGGGCCAGACTGACCAGTTGCTCAGGGGGAACTGAGTCACCACCCCAGGCATCGCCTCAATTTTCTTTCCCTCCCAGCTCATGGCTGAGATCGCCACCTCCCTGTTTCACCCACTGAAATCCAATCCTCCATTCCCACATGTGTGTTTCAGGGTTGACCAAATGTGGCCCCTTTCACCCAGTGACCACATTAAAGGCTACTATACTTTCTATAGAAGACTTTTGCTGCTGTTTTCTTGTCCTAAAACCTGAGTTTGGAGGACACATAACAGTGACAAAAGCAATGAGCTTGTGCCAACTAAGGTAGAGGCACCCAGACTGCAAGGAGAAACATCTTTTTCTTTAGGGTTCCTTATCTTCTCTGCCTCAGGTTCCCCATATGCCAAATAGGTAGGCCTCACTGGTTTGCACGTGGTAGGTGACAGTGATTTAAAAGAAAAAGCCTGCCTCTCAATAGCTGTGTTTTGTTAAGTGGAGCTGGTAATAAGAGTTAAGATGAATTATGGTAACTCAACAAGCTGTGCTTTGCAAGTGCCTTAAATTAACAGAGGATCTAAAAAGACAACAAACAGATCAAATTAGGGACAGGAGTATAAATCAGCAGGAGGACCTATGGGAGATGAGTTCACACTGACGGGACAGAGACACAGGAGGGACACAGACGAGGGACCTGGGAACACCAGGCTAATGCCCAAATGTTAGCCATTCCCATCACTTTGATCAGATGCCTGAGGGAGCTGGACCTTTCTTTTAAATGCTTAAACATTTATTTTTCTCCCATTCCATTCCCAAGATCTGATTTGAATGCAAATGATTAAACTTCTATTTTTCTTTTTTAAAGGTACATTTTAACTTGTTTCCTACTGCCACCACCCGTCTCTCGTCCAATTACAACAGTTTCCCAAATCTTCTCAATGATAAGAACCACCTGGGATGATGATTCCTCCAGATGAATCTCCAAAGGAGGTAAGGGCCTCGTAATCTTTACCTTGAACAAGTGTCCAAGGTCATGCTTATAAATGGACACATTTGAAGGAAACCACAGCAAGAATTAGGTATATTCATTATAATCATCCAGAAAAAGTAGAAAAGAGAAAGAAATCTTCCCCCGTTCTACAACCACTGTGAACATTCGGCTGCATTTTCTTACATATTTTCTTTTTTCTATGCATGCCGTTTTTACATGGTTATGATCAATTACACATTTCAATTCTGAAATCTGCTTTTACTACCTAACGTTACAAACTGGTAAATTTTTTTTTTTTTTTTATGGCTGCGCCTTGCAGCCTGCAGGATCTTAGTTCCCTGCTGACCAGGGATCAAACCTGGGCTCCCTGCAGTGGAAGCTCGGAAGTCTTAACCACTGGACTGCCAGGGAAGTCCTGAAAAAAATGGTAATTTTTAAAGAAGACTATAACAGTTCAAGGCCACTTAAAATTAAAACCAAGCAAGAATTCTCTTCTAGGGATATTTATTTACTTAATTCCATCCCTTCCCATTTATTGTATGTTCATGAATTTTTAACAAAAAGAAACTTCAAACAGAAGGTTGTCTATGTAGCTGTTGACTTTGACCAGTTAACAGTTACATAAATGAATCCAGAATATGTGGTTATCGATCTACAAATAAGTAGTTAAATAAAAAACAAGGAAAATACTTACTATGCACCAGATGACAAAGGAAATTTCAAACTTGTGAGGGAAACTAAAAATGGACAGGCCAAGAAATGCAAACACACATGTTTCTGAAACAAACCAAAGAATGGATTATTCAGCCTCAACTATTTTCTTCCAGTACAGCATGGGATTGTTATGCAAGCAAACATTCAGAAGTTAATCAGAATCCAGTATACCACTTTGCTTATTTTCTGGAAAATCCTGCAACCAGTACCTTGGCAAACTTGTCCTTTGATTCTCTCATTCTTTTCTATCACATAAGCAACAAGTGCTTGCTATTCAGAATCTCCTAATTTAATAAGCCAGCTGTCAAATACCCATGCAAATAAATACTCTCCCACCTGGGGACGGTGATAAATATATGAATCTGTCCATTTGCTGAACACTGTGATCAGCAAGGATCCCAACTGCGGCAAAGTGGCAAAAATTCAGAGCAAATGACTGCAGACGCCATGTGACTAGTGTGAAAGGGCCCTTTGTTAACTTCCTTGCCAGAGTGGACAAAGCCAAATGACTGACTTCACATATTTAATGTTGCCACAAAGTTTAGAAGAAGGCTTACATCCTGCAGGATTTGCAGGAAGAAATACATTTCAACTCTTGGCTCCACTCCACAAGTCAAAGAGAGTCTGACATTTACTCTTGCTGTACAAGCAGTCACTTGTGTATCCTAAGAAAAAGCACCTTAGAAATTCCTAGCACCAGGCTCCCTGCTTAGACTGTAACATCCTCCAGAATAAACGTAGAGCCAGGGAGACAAAGACACTATTTTAAAAGTTGAGCATCATAAAACATCAAGGCTGTTTTGAAACATTTCAGCAATGTTTTTTTTCTTCAAATGTGTATCCTCTTAGAACAAGTCCACAAGCTGGACAGTATACTTACCCTTCTCCTCCTTGAATGTTTTTATCAAATATTTTTGTCGTCTTTTGCAATCAGCTTATTTAGAACACATCCAGATCTATGTAATGCTTTTCCCTGGCAGCACGAATACTATTATGTGGACACGTCATGGTTAATTTAATGAATCCTTGATGGATATTTAGACTGTTTCTATTTCTGATATTGAAAAAGCAACAGCAAACATCCCTGTGCACAGACTAAATCCCTGATGGTAGAATCGCTGGGTCAAAGAGTATGTGCCTTTTAAAGTCAGACTGACGCTGCAAATGACTCTCCAAAAAAGATGGCATCAATGTATATGCCCGTCAACAGGGCCTATTTTCTATACGTTTGTGCCGGAAGTGGGGAATCACCAAACTGAAAATCTGATGGGTACAAAATAGAATTTGATGGATGTTTTGCTTTACATTTCCTTACGGTGAGAGAGTCTTTCGCCATGACTTTCTGAGAAGGGTGCTGTGGAAACAATACCCACTGGGCCAGGAAGAGACAGACTGCTTCCAGACTCACTTCTTAGCCATGAGACAGTGCTCAGATCATGTGACCTGAGACTCCCTGTTTGTGGAATGAAGTCTCTGCACAGCTTGCCCCCGACTCCCAGCACGTGACAGTGTGGAACTGGTGCTTCGAAATGAGACACCCCACAGAAATGCCAGGGGAGGTGCTGATGGTGACAGGCAGAGCACAGCCACTTGGGGGCCGGTGTAAAGGGACAGTGTGAGAGTGGTTCCTTCACTCCCAGGTGTAAACTAGGGGCAGGTACATGATGGGTTCATCAGACTGTGATGCATAACTGAAACTGCTTAAGAGAAACAGTCATCACGGTGTGGCCCAGGCCAACGATGACACCTCTAATTCAGGGTTTGCCTGAGACACATCCTTCAAGATGCTCTTGTGAACAAAGGATCCTGTGGACAAGTTTGGGAAATGCTGTCACTCTGTCTCTCTCTTAGAAATTCACAATGCACGTTGGCGGAAAAGTCTCACAAGTTCAGAAACTTGTTCAACTTTATTTACCCCAGGATTTCCCAAACTGTTTTTTGACTATGGAGTCTTTTTTCACTTAATTCTCATCAATATCAGTTCCAAGGAACGCATTTTTTAGAAACGTCACTTTCATATATTGCAAATACATGAGTCTCAAATGTTCGTTATTCGCAGTTCTCATTATTTTTTGGTCTTAAAATTACAGGCATCGAAAGTTCCATTTGTTAGGTATTAGGCTTACTTTATGAAATGTGAAAGCCAGAGTAACAAACAAAAGATAAGGGAGTGCAGTATCTGGCTCTGAGGAATTCTGCTGCCTCTTCTGTCAGGGAAAATCTCAACGGACTCCTGAAACAGGCTGAGGAAGAACGAGTAGCTCTGGGTAGGCCCACGTGGGACCACGCAGAGGCAGAACTCACCGCACAAGAAGGCCACAGTCCGGAGGGTTTGCTGCATGAGGATCTGGGTGACTGGGGACAGGTTATGGTGTGTGTAGTGAGACATCACGATGCCTGAGAACAGGATGGCCATAATGCCTAGAGAGGGACAAAGGGGCAAAGTGCACAGACATGAACAGAACAGAAAAGCACCTTCCATGTGACAGGCAATAATGCCTCACGCTTCCTGCAAGTCCCTGGAGCCCATAGTATTAGGTGTTTTAAGAAAAAGATGGGAAAATAATACCTGAGGCTTCCCAGAGGCCGCAGAGAACTGCTAAGGGCCCGTCTCTCTGGCAGCTTCATTACCGGCTGGGTGACCTTGGGCCAAGTTTCTTCCCCTCAACAAGCCTCAGTTTTCTCAACTGTACAGTGGGACTAATAGTACCCACGCTCATGGACATGTTAGGAGGGTAATGCAGAGAAGCCATGTCAAGTGCCCTTCACAAGACCAGGGCAGAACAGGTGTGAGCCGTCACTGTCATCCATGGATATAATAGGGGCAGGTGAACCACTCTTGGGGCAGAAAGGGAACATAAGAATCTGGGTATGGAGAATGGGTGGATTTTTATTTACTTTGTCATACTTTAATTTTGAATTTTCCTATAATCGCTTTCCTATAATCGCTTTCCTATAATCGCTTTCCTATAATATGATTATAATCCTATAATCATATTATAATTAACCTTATAATATGAAAAGAGAGATGTGTTATTTAAAAAAAAGTGATGTCTTTTCTTTAAAGGTCACCATGAGAGAGTCTACAACTTTTGTTGTGTACTCAGGATTTGAGTTTCAACTTTTGTCCACTGCCCCTAATCACTGCTGAAGCCACTTCCATGGGTTTCCTCTCAGTGTCTCCCTGGCAAGGCAGCAGCAAAGAGGTCTTTATTTCATGTAAGGAAGCTGAGATTTTTACAAAGCCATTAAACAAGCTGCCAAGATACATGAATTCCAAGTCAACCTTTATAAGCAAATATTTAACTCACTTATGCCATTTTGTAGAAACAGATTACTGGCTAACTTTCCATTTAAAAATGAGTGACGCATAGGAGAATGTCCTACTTGGGAGGGCAGGAAGCAAAGGAACCGGACAGGAAGTGCGCTTGGGGGACAGAAGTTTAGCTTTGATACCTGAAGGCTGGGTCTCTTCAAAGAAGTCTCAAAAAGGGGCCCTGCTTCCAATTTCCCTCTTCCATTCCCAGAGCTAGTACAAGGCTTGGAAGAATGCCCTTGGTCTGTTGGTCCAGTGTTACCTGTCATCCATTTAAGTGTTCCCACTTTCAAGTGACAATCCTCTCCTTGGTCCTGCCATGGGCAGAGCATGTCTGGCATACTAGCCTGACTTTTACACCCTAATCTTGAGTTGAGGAAATATGCACAGGAGTCAAAGAGATGTCTTTATATCTGACTGTACATAAATGAAGTTTTGTTTTTTCTTTTTGGTGCAATAAAGTTTGTTTTGGCAGAAAACAAAATGATTGAAAAACACAGAATTGCGTTGGAGACATTTCAACTGCCAAGCTTGCTGCATAAACAAGACCTTACAAAACAGAGGAAAACCCCGCTCTTTGCGGTGCCCAACAGGTATTTGCTGGCCAGAGAGATAGCAGTAGCTGGAACGTGTTATCTCCTAGCCCTCTTGGGAAACAGCAAATTCCTTTGCTCTTTCATTTTTCCCAAAAAGGAGGCCAGACAGGGAAATTCCAGCAATGCTGCCCAAGAGCCACACCTGATGAGCCTGGAGAAGGGAAAGGAGAGGGCAGGAGACTTCTTTACTTGCTACTTCAGAGCAGTGAGAAGACTCTGGAAGTTACGAGTCGTTCTGAGCCTCTGCTCCGCTAGATAAAACACACAATAACAACACCTCCCGCTGTCCCCTCAATTCATCTGCTCTTCTCAGTAAGTTCCTGCAGGCAACCACCCGAGAGCTTCTCCTTCCTGACTCTGCATCTAGACCACAGACGCCACAGGCAATGTGAGGTGAAACAGAGGGAAAGACCAGAACCGTCGAGGTTGGGGGAGGAGCATGCGGCACAGCACACTTCAGTTCCTATGGACTTGCTCCTAAGCCTCTCTCTTCCTTCCGTGCAGTCCAATGCTAGAGACGGCTCTGGCTTCTGGGCTCTCAAAGGGCTTTGTTTCGCCAGCCTGCTTCAAGAAGGGTTATCAATTCACTGCAAAGCTGAGGCTTTGGAGTTCTTACCCTGAAGGGAAAGTCAACCCCAGAGGAGCCTGAACCACTTAAGCTGTGAATCACAACCGCTTAAGTTGTGACACGAGTGGCCTTCCGCCCACGTTGTCATTCTGCCTACAGAACGAGGTCATCATAGCCCACGGTATTAAACAGCCACTGCAGAAAGCCAAAGGTTCTGGAAAGTCAGCTCTGACAGTGAAACGTGGAACTTCCCGTGGGACTAGCATCAGGAGAGGCCACTGCCAGAGGCCCAGCAAGCTTTCCTCCACAGGAAACAAGGAGACAGGCTCAACGCAGCAGGCGTCTGGCTGGCCGCTTTAGTCTGGTGCACTGTAGGCTAGGGGTTGGAAACCCAAACTCCTCAGGGGCCAGACAATAAAAATAAAGATAAAAACAATAAGCGGGTGACTGGCACATGGGCAGAGAAGGCATAAGCCCATCTATAAAGGGCTGATGGCAGCCCTGTGGATGGAGGCCTAGTGCTGGCCAGTCTTCCTTCCGGTTTTTGAGAAACTCCAGAAATCTGTTTCTTATGGGAAATCTTCCAACTTTTTTTTTTTTTTTGGCCGCGCCGCACAGCTCGCTGGATCTTAGTTCGCTGACCAGGGACTGAACCCCGGGCCCCCGGCAGTGAAAGCAGCGAGCCCTAACCGCTGAACCGCCAGGGAATTCCCAGAAATCTTCTGACTTTTAACGACAGCAACTAATTGAAGTGTTTAAACATTTTCTGTAGAGGTAAACAAATCCCATCTGGGGGCTGAATTTGGACCATACAGAAACGGGCCCTCCGGACTACAAGAGGGACCAGCCAGCCACGACCTTCATGCCAGTCCAGTCTGGGGTCGGGGGAACTCTCAAATCCCGGGGGCTAAAGGAAAGAGTCAGCGTCAGCAGTGGGTACAAAAGCTGCAGGGACAGCTCAAGTGTCTGCCCTACGTACCCTCCCTAAGCCCAGGTGACTTTACCACTTAGACGACCCTCACCCACTGCAGCTGCCCCCGGCATAGGCTGCAAAGACACTGAAGGGGAAAACGGTCCAGCAGGCTCACTCCTGGAGATAAAAGGCCTGGGGATTTAAAACATGCCCTGGAATGAAGAATCCTGACACATTTACTTCTTTCAGAAGGCAAGTTCATTTAAGGAAGTAGACAGCAGTGCAGCAAGCGGTCAGCCTCTGAAGGCAGGCAGGAAAAGAAGAGAGGGAGGGAGAAGGGAGGAAATCCACTTCTAGTCTCAGTTAAATCCATTGTTTCAAATGTAATTAAGGAATAAAGGGATTCAAATCCAAAAGGCAGGAGTTGAAAGGGTATTGTGTACAATTTCTATTGCACTGAACTTTACTGCGGGTAAAACATGATGTACTTCTTGAAGGCTGAGTCAGGCCATAGTCAGTTTTGTTTGTTAATTACCCAATAAGGAACATATTTTGCTATAAAAAATCTGAACTCAGAGGTAAAGAGTAAAACAAGACTCTCCATTCACACCGCCTGCCCAGAGGTAACTACTATACAGTTCAACATGCAGATTGCCAGCTCTTTTACTATGCCATTATAAAGTTTATCTGTCTTTAAAAAAAGTGATAAACAGGGTCTTCCCTGGTGGCGCAGTGCAGGGGACACAGGTTCGGGCCCTGGTCCGGGATGCCTCAGAGCGACTGGGCCCATGCGCCACAACTACGGAGCCTGTGATCTAGAGCCCGTGAGCCACAACTGCTGAGGCCCGCGCACCTAGAGCCCAAGCTCCGCAGCAAGGGAGGCCACTGCAATGAGGGGCCCGCACACTGCAGCGAAGGGTAGCTCCCGCTTGCCGCAAGTAGAGAAAGCCGCGTGCAGCAGCGAAGACCCAATGCAGCCAAAAAAAGAAATAATATATTTTTAAAAAGTAATAAACAGTATCATACTACAGATATGACACGTATTACTGGCACAGTGATTTTTAAAAAGTCCTCCAACACTTGGCTTTGCGTGTGTAACAGAATGCCAACTCCTTCCCAGGCCTACAGAACCCTGCGGGATGGGGTCCTTGCCCTTCTGTTTCAGTCACGCTATCTTCCTGCTCTTCCTGGAGCAAGCCAAGCTCCCTCAGATCTATCTGGGACTCTCGGCACCTGCTGCTCACGCTGCCAATCACTCCCTCCCCAGAGCCTCCAACGCTGGCGCTCCTTTTCACCACACAGGTCTTAGCCCCAGTGCCACCCCTCTGAGGACACCTTCCTGACCCCCTACCTCATAACGTTCCTGCCCCCGTGACACTCCATCACATTATTCTGATTTCTTTTTTTCACATCACTTCTTACTACCTGAAATTACCCTATGTGTTTGCTTACTTGCTTATTATCTTCCTTCTCCAGGCAGAAACCTGATCTTGTCTTGTTTATTACTGTACCTCTGAAACCAAGGAGCGTTCTCCGCACAGGGTAGGCATTAAATAAATATTTACTGAATGGATGAGTGAAAGGTTTTTCTTTTTCTTTTTTAAATTTAATTAATTAATTAATTAATTTTTGGCTGCGTTGGGTCTTCGTTGCTGCGTGCGGGCTTCCTCTAGTTGCGGCGAGCAGGGGCTACTCTTCATTGCGGTGCACAGGTTTCTCATTGCGGTGGCTTCTCTTGTTGCGGAGCACGGGCTCTAGGCGCGTGGGCTTCAGTAGTTGTGGCACATGGGCTCAGTAGTTGTGGCTCACGGGCTCTAGAGCACAGGCTCAGTAGTTGTGGCGCACGGGCTTAGTTGCTCCGTGGCATGTGGGATCTTCCCGGATCAGGGATCGAACCCGTGTTCCCTGCATTGGCAGGCAGATTCTCAACCACTGCACCACCAGGGAAGCCCCAGAGTGGCACTTTTATTATGTCTACTTCATGTGAGGAAGTGGAAGCTCAGAGTGGTTAAGTCTGCTCTCTGCAGTTACACAGCTAATGAGAGGTGGAGGTAGGATTCAAACCGAGTCTGTCCGGTGCCCTTAACCGCTGTGTTCTAGACACACAGATTTAGGTAAATGATTCTTAGGGAGAACGTCCTGTTTGGTGGCTGTGGTAACCACTTCGTCCTTTGTGACAGTCAGGAAAAGCAGAGCACAAAGAGGAAGGAGGGGACCGCACCAAAGCCACCTTTCCTGTTTGTACCCTTACATTAACAGGGTGAGCCTCTCCTTCTCTGAAAACCCTGCGTGACAAACATCCCACCGGCAGAGTGTGGGCAGAGCCAGCCCGTCACCCAGAGGCGGACAAGTGTGTTCTTGGCTTGCATGTGCTCTTTTCGGCCCCATCAGCGTGCACGGCAGAGGTCCCCAAGGAAACGAAACCCCTACAAATAGAAAACACTGCCTCTCTGAAGAAAAGACAAGAAAAACACTCCCTGGTCTTAATCACAAATTTTAAATGGATGCAAGAAATATATCTTTGCCAACAGGTACTCAGTGTTCATCTCAAAGGGGTGGGGAATGATCTAGAGAAACAGAGGTAAAAATAGCTAGGCTAGAGCCAAATGACTCACAGGTGGTGTTTATGTAAGTGCCAAAATTCAGGAAAGGTAAGAGAGGGAACAGGATGACAGATACCGGGATGAAGTTATCCAAGAGAACTGGCTTGGGATTAAAAACAAACGAGACCCTGAGGTTTACAAAGTTCTCCAGGGAAAATGGCCAGAGTCCTCTCTGCCTCCTCCTTGGCAACACCTGCTCACAGAGGACCCATGTGTGATGCCAGACAGTGACCTGAGGGAAGGAGAATTCTGCTCAGCAGCAGAGGAGGAACAGAAAAAAATATTTCAAGAAACTGATAAAAACGTACTACATTTGATAAAAGCCATAAACTTACACAAACTACAAACCCATGAAGTTCAACAAATCCCGAGAGGAAGATAAAGAGAAGCACACCAAGGCACATCAAAACCAAACTGCCACATACCCGTCAGAATGGCTAGTGTTTAAAATTAAAATAAGTGTTGACGAGGATGTGAAGCAGCTGACACTCTCTCATACATTCTGGTGGGGATGCAAATGGCCCAGTCACTCTGTAAAACACTGGGCAGTTTCTGATAAAGCAAAATATACACCTACCATAAGACCCGGCAACCTTACTTACTCCTCGGTATTTATCCAAGATAAATGAAGATATGCACATTAATAGCCAAAATCTGGAAAAGTCCAAATGTCCTTCAAAGGGTGAATGGAAAAACCGGCTCAATAAGAATGTAAAACTACTGATACAGCAAAAAGGTGGTGTCTCTCAAGAACATTATGAAAACTGAAAGAAACAAGTCACAAAAGACTAAAAACTACATGATTCCCTTTATATGACATTTATATTCTGGAAAAGGCAAAACTATAGTGGAAGAATGCAGGTCAGTGGGTGCCAGGGCCCAGGGATGGGCTAAGGGATTGACTGCCCTTGGCAGTCTGAAGGCCCTTCAGAGGGCTTGTTTTGAGAGAGAGGCAACATTGGAAGAGATGTTTTGATCTCTGCTACAGGATGGCGGGTAAAGAGAAAAGGTGACCCTGACAACACTGAGTTCCAGCCAGGTCTAAATCCAGATGTATCCCTAGAGAGCCAGTTAGTCCCCTTTACTGCTTAAGCTCTTCTGAGTCGTGACTCTCTTATGATTGAAAGTGACCCAATCGACATAACCTTTCACCAGGCAGGACCACGGACCATCAACCCCAGCATTTCAACACTCTCTGTCACTTACCTGAGAGTGAGATTCCTTCTGCGAGCCCATATGGAAGATAAGCAAAAATGATCATCATGCCAAACTC
Source organism: Tursiops truncatus (assembly GCF_011762595.2). Classification (NCBI taxonomy): domain Eukaryota; kingdom Metazoa; phylum Chordata; class Mammalia; order Artiodactyla; family Delphinidae; genus Tursiops; species Tursiops truncatus. Next base: position 74,870,531 of record NC_047048.1, on the reverse strand, counting down.
CAAGGAAGGCGTTTTCCTCAAGTCAATATGCTTTAGCACGTAAATGACAATTGTCAAGGAAAAAGAATCAAAGGACACTTACGGGCGGTCTAGAGAAGTCACAAAACTGCTGCCTTCCAAATAGAGAAGGTAAACAATGGATACAAAGATTTGGGAACATCTCAAGGTAACAGGTGAAAATTTGTCATTATGGATTTTTTTCTTTGCAGGGAGACTCTTGTTTTAAGGAAGGGCATCTGACAAAATACTAAGAGATGTAAATTCCTGAGACAAACGGTAGGGGAAAACTAAAGTCACCCTAAGTCATTTCATTTGGAAATGCTGACTTGGAGGGCTGGGAGCCACCGGGGGATGGGTGGGGGGCGGGCTGTGGGGAGCTGGGGCTGCAGACAGACTGAGGACACCCCATACTGCCAGGCCCCTTCCAGGGCCGTGTCCCTCTTCCACTCCACTGACCACATCAGCTGAGGTCACTAATGGGGTTTCCAGAATCCTGGGGATCGATGCCCCATTGAAGGACCTTCTCTCCTATTCCTGGACATTTATAAACTCATGTTCCTGTGAAAGGAGAATCTTCCACGTATTCAAATGTTGTTCACATGCCTGTGCTGGAGCCCACAGCACCCATTTACTGGGGCTTCATTAAAGAAGATGCTCTCCCCGCCCGCCCCTCCGCTCTTTTAAATAAAGAGATAAATACAGAGGAAAATACTGAACTAGAAAAAGTTTTCTTTTCCATTCCGCTTATTGATACAATATAAGAAGCTGTCAGCTGACTCAACAGCACCTTGAGACTTCTGGACATAGGAACTGAAGGGAAAATTCAACAGGATGGCAGACAAACACGCCTGTCTCAGGCAGAAGAGGCTTTCCTGGCCGGCCATCTGTGAAACAAACTGCTGGCGGAGGAGGGCCAGGTGGCCATCTCCCCAAGATGCATGCAGGCTTACACTCACACAGAAAAGGTCTGGTGCCTGTTCCCGTTTTAAATGTGACAAATTTTCTACAGCAATAAAGGTGTCAGCGGCCTTAACAAGTCTCTTGGCTTCTATGGCTGGAAAAGCTTATGGGTTGTTAAGCCACAAAATCAGTGTGAATAACTTAGATGGAGCTCACTTTGAAAGTCTCTTTTCTGGTTCTTCCAGATAAATACTTTCAGTGGCATAGAGATTTTCTCAATTTGACATTTTCAAAGGAAATTAATTTCCGATTTTCTTAATATGAAAAGTGAGACAGCAGAAAATGAAATTCATCTGAATGCAGTTATCACACTCTGGGAACTGAGAAGACCCCAAAGTCAGATCTGATATTCAACAGTGTACATGTTTTTTAAGCTTTGAAAAGTGATATCCTAAATTTCTAATGTTAAATTTTAAAATCCTTGAGTTTAAATTAAAGTGTTCTTCAAACCAGAACTAAGCATAAAAGTCCTCCTTAAATACGACTTTAGACTAAAATTGGTCCCCTTAAGGAACTGGAGAAAATGACGAGAGACGGATGTAATTAGGAATAATCTTCTCAGCCACATGTGTTCATCATATTAAAAGGATATTAATGCAGAGATTAAGCCAGTGAGAGTGCCGAGTGCTGCTGAGCCAAAGAACATTTTGAGGAAGTAGCCAAGGGCTTGTAAAAATGTTTGCCACCCGCTGACATCTGACATATTCTTTCTTGTTAAACCTTCAGCTGTGCTAGGAAATAAAAGAAAAAAAAGAAAGAAGTTAAAATGTTATAGACAAAGTTATTAGAAATTAACTTAGAACTCAAAACTTATTTCTGGCTTATTCTCTCATTCATTCATCATTCAACCCATTAGTCAAACACTTATTTGTTCACCTACTTTGTTCCAGGCACTGTGTTAGTTTCTGGGGGTTCAGAGATGAGAGCAGGTGCCTGCCCTTAGGGAACTCTATAGTCTAATGAGGGAGAAAAACAAGATGGAGGGCTTCCCTGGTGGCGCAGTGGTTAAGAATCCGCCTGCCAATGCAGGGAACACGGGTTTGAGCCCCAGTCCGGGAAGATCCCACATGCCACGGAGCAACTAAGCCCGTGCGCCACAACTACTGAGCCTGTGCTCTAGAACCCGTGAGTCACAACTACTGAGCCCACGTGCCGCAACTACTGAAGCCCACGCACCTAGAGCCCGTGCTCTGCAACGAGAGAAGCCACTGCAATGAGAAGCCCGCGCACCGCAACAAAGAGTAGCCCCTGCTCACGGCAACTAGAGAAAGCCCACGCGCAGCAACGAAGACCCAACACAGCCAAAAAGAAAATAAAAAACTAACAAGATGGAAACTAGGACCATCTCAGGAAAGAGCAGAGAGCTGTAGGAAATACACGGTGGGCATCAAACTCAGACTGGTGGGGGTCTAGGAAGGTTCTTTATGGCACATGGGCTGGGTTTCAATTTAGGATAAAGAAGAGCTAACCAGGTGAAGAAATGAGGGAATGCACCCAAGGCAGAGGGAAGAGCATGTGTGGAGGTAGGGAGCCCCAAAATACTACCAGTGTATCTAGGAGCAGGAAGTTACACAGACAACTGTGGACAGAACACAGGAACTGGCTGCTGGGGGAGGGGCTGGCGGGGAGGACAGTGGCAAGAGTAAGGCAAGAGCAGCAGGCGGGGCCAGGCCCTGTGAAAGGCTTTCGATGAACCAAGCTAAGGAGTTGGTGTTTCATCCTGAAGGCCCTGGGGAGTCACAGGAAATGTTTTCAGTGCGGGGTGGGCGTGGGGGAGTGGGGATCCTGTGGGATAAAACCCGAAACTGAGGCTGTGGCATGAAGTCAGACTAGAATGGAGCCTCCTGAAGAAGAAATATCAGTGGGTAAGGCCCAGAGTGGGGATTTGGGAGGAGACATCAAGAGGAAGAATTGAAAGGGCTTTCCTTTCACTGCTACAGAGCAAAGAAAAATGTCAGCAGCCATTAAATTCAACTGTTGGTTTTACCCCCAAGGGTAAAACCATTATACCATTAAAAGAGTTATTCTCATTAAATCTCCTCCTCCTGCTGAGTCCACCTTCTCTCAAATCCATCCACTTCTCTCCCTCCCTCCCCTACTATCCTCCAGCTCTGGGCTTCTGCCTCACGGATCTCTCTCTCTATACATCCTGCTCTTCCTAGGAGAACCCATTCTCTACTCAGGGGCCTGAACGATCCCTTGAAAATGCACATCTGATGGAGTTACTGGCCTGTTCAAAACCCCTCGTCAGTCTCCTGCTGCTTTCAGGGGAAGCTTAGGCTTCTGAGCCTGACGGACTCCTCCCCACCACACCTCCCATCCCATCTCCTCCTCATTCGGGCGGGGCTCCACTGTCACTGACACCTCCCGGTAGGTCGTATGTCACTCTTCCTGGGCTCCAGCTGACTCTGGCTTGTTCTCAGCACACAGGGTCAGTGACACTCCCTCAGGGACACCTGCCTTCACATAGGCCAGCCCATTTACAGGCTCTCCTGGTGCCTGACTTCTCCACAGCAGTGGAACTAGTGAATCATTCCATGAGGACCATGCCTGTGTCCACCTTGTTCACTGCCATATGTCCAGGGCCTAAGCAGAGCCCAGCACACAGAAGATATTCAACAAATTTTTGCTGAATCAGTAAACAAAACAAAGAATTGTCAATAGTAATGCTCAGCTTCATTAATTAGCGTTTCATGAACTGGTATAATTTTAAAGCAGGATAATTTGTGATAAAAGGGTGGCTCGGTCAGATAACCTAAGGCTTTTGTGGTGATTTACAGCATAATATAACATAATAAAGGTTCTGAGAAGTGCTGCAAAAAAGAAAACCAACTTTTTTCACATAAAAGTTTTCTAAACTCACCCCAATAGCCCCATTCCCTTTCTTTCCCAGCAGATCCCATGTTAACATCCCACCTTGGGGAAAGCTGGGAACCAATAAGGTTCTTATTGGGAAAGTACTTTTGAAGGCTAAGATCACCTCTAGGTCCCAAATGGATCCGTGGGCCACGAGCATAGCATCCAGCCCCCTCATTTCATTACCACAGCTGGGACACTGGCTGGTGTCACTGCTTTCTTTTCATGCAAAGGAGACTGAGGCCTAAAGAAAGTGGCTAACTGGGTGAGGTCACACCAATGGTTAACAGCAGACCCAGGGCCGAGGCCAATGGTTTCTGAACTCAAGATAAATGAAGGTAGAATTCGAACTCTTTCTAGCCTGGAAATGTCATGCATTTTACTTTTTCAGGTCATGTTCCTCACACCTTAAAGAATAAAAGACAATGTTGCTTCAGGATCCATTTCATGAGCTTTAGCTGCAGCTGCAGAGAACTAAAGGTTTCCTCTACCACAATTATTGTTAAGAATAGATTGTCATAGTAACAAATCAAAGCTAAAAATAATTTAATTAAGGTTAATGAAGAAACAGAAGATACTCAGCTTTCTGGCACTTATGAAAGTGAAAACATTAAAAAGGGGGTAATTCATTCACATATTCAGTTACAAAGATAAATGTATCATCATCAGATCACTCTGAAAAACAAGATGTGATTCTTCCTTGTAACCAAGGAAAGCTGACAACACCTCCCCCCTACACTGCAAAAACAAGGCAGTCCTACCACATCCCCTTCCTCCCCCATCTCCCGCTTTCACCGGAAAATGCCTACGGACTCACAGGACAACCCATCTGAGTCAGAGACTTAGGTCAGTGACTCCTACCCCAGCCTGTGTACCGGTAAGTAGTGGAGGTGAAGGCTGGAAACCATATATGCATGTGGCCCCCTGATTCAATTTTGGAAACTGTCATCATAGGTGAACTTGGCCTTCAAAAGCACTTTTCCAGGAAGAATGTATGGCTAGTTACAATGACTGCATCCTTTCTCATTTTAAAAACAAAGTATCTCCTAACCTTTGGCCTTTCTGTGGCAAAGGAGACCTGGGAAAGCTCAGAAAAGATCCTACTTCTCCCAGATTTAAGAAAAAAATAAATTAGAGACAAGGCAGTTGAGTTTAGCTCCTCATGTATAAGAATAACTCATGATGTCACCTTCAATTTAGGCACAATTCCTTATCACAAATGTTCAAATGCACAACCAGGACACAAGATAAAGGTAAAAACCAGAAAACTAAGACACTTTCAAAGTAGATCTTAAGAAAAAGTATCAGATTTTTTTTAAAAGCTCTTACAGCATGATATATAATTTCCTAATAAAGCTACAGAAATTTTTGCCAAGAGAAACATGAAAAAGCCAACAATAGGGAACTGGTCAAATAGATCACAGTAAATCCATAAATAGATCACAGTAAACCCATAGAAAGAATACTATGCAACTAGTTAAATGATGTTATAAATATAAATGATGTTTATCAACTCCATTCAATGGAAACGTTACAATACAGTATATACCCATCTAAATAAATTACATGTACCTTCTACCAAATTGTTAACTGTAATTATCTCTTGGGAGTTACAATGCTTGCATTTTTTTTCTTTTCTTTCTTTCTTTGTAAGTTTTCTAAATTTTATATACAGAATATAGGTATTATTTTAGAATATATACATATGTTTTTGTTTTGTTTAAGGGTCTGCTGAGCACCTCTTTCAATTAAGCAACACTTGGTAAGTTCTTCCTGCAAAAGCAGGACAAAAACAGGACAAACAATAGCTGGGGGACAGGAGCAGAAGAGGAAAGGATCTCACATTCACCGACAGCAGATGCTTTTCACATAGTAGATTTAACTACTCAATCCTCAAATCCAATTCTAGGCTGAGGCATTATCACCCTCACTTTACTGTTGAGACACCTGTGGCTCAGAGAGGTTCAGGAGCTGACCCAGGGTGTCACACAGCTGAGTGGCCATCACTGGAACTTGAACCCAGGTCAGCCTGACCCCAAGACCTGGGCTCTTTCCACGATAAAATGTTCTTTTATTCCAACATAAGAATGCTGAGTATAGTCTATAGTAAGGCTTTTAAGAAAACCACAGAGTGGTTATGCTTTGCAAGGAATCCCACAACAAAGGAAACAAGTTCAAAATCAAAATGGAAAAACTATTCTTTAACAGAACACATAATGGCCCCCCAAATTCTCTTAGCTCATCTCTGATACATGGTCCAGGGCTCTTTTCTCCAACTGCTTTGACTGTCTGTACCTTCTTGTTTTTTGGTAAAACTGTCTGGGTCTCCTGTCCATACATGAACACCACAAACCTCAGAGTGCAAGGAAACAGCCCTGCATCCGACAAATGGATTTGAGATGAACTTAGACTCATTTGCTTTTCCCAATGACTTCTTGACATTTTATGGCTCATCTTTAATTTCTCAGATCCTATCAACAAGGGCAGTATACCAATGAACAACTGAAAAAGATCTGCAATTTCCAAAGTAGCTTTCACATAATAGCATCTTAAGGCAGGATGCCAGTGAATATCACTACCGTACCTTACAGCTGCGAAAAGGAAGGTGACGTGCACCAGCTCACAAGTGGCAGAACAGGGCCTCTGTCACATGCTTTCATCTGGAACAATGCTGCCCAAATACTGATCCCTCAACTGGCTGCTCCATCATCATCTGGGGACTCACCCCAGACCTACTGAATCGGAAGCTCTCAGGGTGGCACCTGGGAATGCTACATTTAATAAGCACCCCCCGTGATGCTGATGAGAAGCTGGGCTTTATTTATTTATTTAGGCCACACCCCATGGCATGTGGGATTGTAGTTCCCAGACCAGGGATCGAACCCACACCCCTGCATTGGAAGCGTGGAGTCTTAACCACTGGACCTCCAGCGAAGTCCAAGCTGGGTTTAATTTAAAAGCACTGCTAAAAGGTAGATCCTAAAAGGCAGATTCTCCTCTAATCACCTTGGGCCTTGACAAGATTCCTGGGGCACATCAAGGCTTGTCAGGCCAGAAAGATGGAGAAGCAGTGAACCAATCACCCAGAGGATAAGCAACTGTACACGCAGCTGCACGGAAGTATCTGCCCCTCTGATACAAGGCCCTTTAGTTCCGTCACTTGAAGAAAGCACACTTACTTGGTCAGGACAATGGAGACCGCATCGTTGAGAATGCTCTCTCCAAAAACCAGCATGTTGAGCACCGGGTCCACATGAAGTGCATTGAAAATAGCAATAGTAGCCACTGGATCAACAGCAGATATTAGGGAGCCAAATGCAAAACTGTCAAAGAGAAAAGGAAGGGGTAGTTCTGTAACGCTTAACCCCTGGTCCACATAGTAAAACATTAAACTCAGAGACGGTATTTAGTATAACAACAGTACACACTGTAGCTGAAGGAACTATAGAAGATGGTGGTTTTTTCTCCACTTAAAATACCTGCTAATTAACATTGTGGGTGGAGAAGTGAAAGTCCCACTCTACAAACTGTTGTTATGAATGGCCTGGTTTTCCACTGAGAATACCAAGATTTTATTTCGACCAATGACAGAGGGAAGACTTTTGCTTAAATACATGACAGCCATCCCAGCCTTCTTGGTCAGAGCAGCTGGAACCATGGTGGCCCAGAGGGCCTCCCCTAAATGGCCCATGTGCTCCTGGGTCTGACCTCTGCTCTGCCCCTTGCCACCAGGCCACCGGAGTGCCATCTGTGACCGACGCCAGCCTCCACTCAGATCTGCAACATCTAGGAAAGTGCCAAAAGTCAGCAGCAACTGCAGCCTGCTTCAGGGGCTGCGCAGCCTGGGAGGCAGACAGCGACACCAGTGCTGCCTACCACCAGGCCAGCAGCTCTCACCCCAGTACTCACGAGGGTCTAACTACCTCCAACAAATGGGCATTAACCGCCTAAGATGTTTCAAGCACTAAGGCTTTTTCTTAAAAAACATTTATTTATTTGTTTATTTATTTATTTGGCTGCGTCGGGTCTTAGTTGCGGCATGCAGGCTCTTTCGTTGCAGCGCGCGGGCTCCAGAGCATGCGAGCTCAGTAGTTGCGGTGAGGGCTTAGTTGCCCCACGGCGTGTGGGATCTTCATTCCCTGACCAGGGACTGAACCTGCGTCCCCTGCATTGGAAGGTGGATTCTTAACCACTGGACCACCAGGGAAGTCCCAAGGCTTATAATAATAGCAAATATTTATGTGGCACTTACCACGTGCCAGGCAGTGTTCTGAGCACTTTACATATAGTAGCTCAATAATCCACAAAGCAACCGTATGAAATGGTACTAGTATTGCTCTGATTACATAGGAGAAAACTGAGGGACAATGAGGTGAAGGAACTTGCCCAAGGTCAGACAGCTAGGAGGTGGCGAAGCCCGGATCCAAACACAGGCCATCTGGCTCAGAGTGGGTGCTCTTAGCCACTACACTGGATACAGCAATACCCGGAGGCCAAGGTCAACTTAGAAAAGGCGAGTGTTACACAGGAAGTCAGGGTGATGAGAGAAAGAGTAACATGGCGGGGTGGTGTGGAGGCATGGGGGTGGGGCCCACTTAGATCGGGGGGGTCAGGAAAGGCCTCTCTGAAGAAATGATGCTTATTTAAACGAGGGCCTACCTGACAAGAAGCAGATGGACAGGCCAAGACCTGGGGGCAGTGACCAGAGCAAGCTACCTCTGAGGTGGAGCAAGCTTGGTTGCCTGAGAAACAAAACAGTGAGCCTGGCAGCAGCGCAGTGAGGGCAAGTGGCTGGAAATGTTGGAGTCTGGGAGGGAGGCAGGGCCGGGTCACCCTGCGGGGCCTTGGGGGCCGCCTGAGGAGTCAGGAAGATTATTCTCGCAGCCCATTTGTCTTCTTCCCCTTAGAGTTCTTGCAAGCCCTCGTCGCTTCCCTCAAAAGGCCTCGCCTGGCACTGCTTTCCTTCCAGCTCAGCAGAATGGTTAGGTCTGCCCCCTTCCGCAACACCAGGAGCCACGAGGGGACAGCCTCGGGTGGAGACGTGAGCCAGAGCCCATCCACCTGTTTCCCGCCCGCACCAAGCTTGCGGTCTGGGAGGGATGAGGAGCTACCTGGCCTGGGGACTGGAGCGTGCTCTGTCCACCGTATGTCACCAGCACGATCATCTGGCTCCGGGCTCAGGGAGAGGAGCGCTGGTGGGAAGGGACGTGTGGCTGCCCTGCCAGTTACAGTTCTCTTCATAAACCGATAATCTGGCGTACCGGTTTCCGTGGTGGCGCCAGAGGGAAATGTGAATTCATGCAGGAGAGCCTGCTCACTTCAAAGACGGCCTCAGCTCAGACTTCAGTTCCCAGACTTGCCCTGTCCTCACAGAGCTTGTCACGTGCATTATGAGCTGTGACTTCACCTGCCTCTCACCTCACTGTGAGCGCCCAGAGATATTTGGGGAAGGCAGGCAGGAGGGAGGGGTCCGGGAAGGAAGAAAAGGTAACTCCACCGAACAGCTGCCAACCCGGGAGGCCACGATTTGTTGGCAGCTGGCCTGAAGCCCTTGCTCTGCAACCCACAGAGATTCTTCTCTCCCCTCTCCTTCTTTTATTCCCACTCTCATCACCCACAGCGACATAACAGAGGCCTCGAAGGAAGAAGAACGTCTAAAAAGTACATCTTGGGGACTTCCCTGGTGGTCCATTGATTAGGACTCTGCTCTTTCACTGCCAAGGCCTTGGTTCGATCCCTGGTCAGGGAACTGAGATCCTGCAAGCTGTGCGGCGAGGCCTAAATAAGTAAAAAAAAAAAAAAAAAAAAAAAAAAGTGCATCCCAAAGCAGAGTGGGAGCCTGGGAGTGTGCCGCAGGTTGTGTGCTGGGCGATGACTCCGTGCGGCTCGCGGGCCCCTCCCTCCATCCCTCAGCAAGCACACAGTGGACAGCACCCACAGCCCCACTGGGCTCCAATTTCCCTTTGTGGAGCCAGGCCTCCTCCACCTTCCATCCCTGTATTGCGTGGGGCTCTAGGAGTAGGCAGGGGACCCAAGCCTGGTCAGAGGTCCATCGCCAGGCATTTTACCAGGTCACCAGATATTAGGTTGGCCCTTTTGGCGGGGATGGCGAGGGTGATCGTGAGACGAAAGCCATTGGTGCTGCCACGTGGGGTGAGCGCACCTGAGGATGACGTTGACCAGGGAACAGCTAAGACAGAGAGAGGAGAGGTTCCTGACATCACAGGCCCCCAGAGGCTGTCATGCAGGAAGCCATCACTCCGGGGACACTTCTGTTCTATGAGTCAACAAACTTCTTTTTTGCTAAAACGAGTTCGTGTTGGGTTTCAGTTGCCCTGAAAGAGGCCTGACTGATGTTCTTTGTCATAGTTCCTGTGGCATCCTGAACTGAAAACCAAACAGCAGGAACCAGAAGACGGATTGATGAATGGACAGAGGGATGGAGAGATGGAAAGATCTGTGGTTAAAGCAAATCCAGTGAAAACAGTGACTGCAGAATCTAGGCGGTCATGTGCGTGTCCACTGTACAGTGCTTCACCTTTTCTGTGTGTTTGAAATTTCCATAATAAAATGTTGGGGGAGAAGTGCTTTGCATAAATTATGTAACACATTTAGCTTTGGCTGAGACTCTAAATTGGGGCACAGTGTTTCTGACAGTGAACATGGAAAGTCGGAAATATGAACTGCCTGAATCATGGAGAGGTCTGAATATAAGCAGGCATTGAATCTTGCCCGCAGCTGTTCCACATCACAGCTTATGACCCAGTCTTTTAAAAGGCCAGAAGCCAGTTCAACTGAACAATGTGTTTTCTTTATTCCATCATCTCAGAAGACAGCAACGTCAACAAAACAAAAAGAAAATGGACTGGGGGACTTCCCTGGTGGCACAGTGGTTAAGAATCTGCCTGCCAATGCAGGGAGCCCTGATCTGGGAAGATCCCACATGCCGTGGAGCAGCTAAGCCCCTGTACCACAACTACTGAGTCTGCGCTCTAGAGCCCATGAGCCGCAACTACTGAGCCTGCATGCCACAACTACTGAAGCCCGCACACCTAGAGCCCGTGCTCTACAACAAGAGAAGCCACCGCAATGAGAAGCCCCACTCGCCGCAACTAGAGAAAGCCTGTGTGCAGCAACGAAGACCCAACGCAGCCAAAAATAAATAAAATTTAAAAATAAAAAAAAAAAAAGAAAATGGACTGGGATGGTGAAATAATTTAGGGTGTATCTATGAGTGAATTAGCTCTCCAGAGGAAACACCAGTGAAGTAAAACCTTCTGTGCAAAAAAGTTATTTTTATGTTTCCTACCGTGCAGAGGTCCATGGGCCTCATGTTTGACCTGCATGGTGTTTTGAAAAATGGATCAAGTTGGCAACATTTAAAACAGGAAAATTCCCTATTAAAATCTAGAAACTTGGCCTCTTTTGGAAAAAAAACAATTAAGTATCTGGCAATTCTGGGTCCATGTTCCCACGTGGTAATTAGCCGGTGGAGCTAAGAGGTGGCTGTCCCCTTCAGACGATGGGCTCTCCGGCTCACCACTGTCACCACCTCCAGACACACACCTGGCCAGCTCCCCTCTGTGAAGGGTTCTGTCAGGCCCTGCAGCTGTGTGGGTTTGCGACTGCTGGCTAATTTCCCCCAGAGCATACCCCCATCTGTGGGACAGTCACTTTCTAACAGGAAAGGAAGTGTCTGCCCACACAGAGAGAAACTCCACCTGGTTCTTATTCTGCTTGTCTAAGGGCCAATTCTTTTATTCCTCTCTTCCTGAACATCCCAACCTCCGGTTCAATTCAATTACACAAGGATTTATCAAGCGTTTTTTGTATCTCTAAGCAGTTGCCCCCAAACAGGTTGAAGGACTGAATGCTGTGACATCTTCCTTTACATCCACTGGGTTTTGAACATTTCTTTTCAGTTGCAAAATACCTACAAAATGCAGGGCATCAGTTCTGCTCGGCTTCACGCTCCCTATGGAACAGGGATGTGACTTTCGCTACTTGTTTGTATAGCAAGACTATCTTACAACAAAGGCTTTGAAATTTATGTCCCTGGAGAGAAAATGAGGCTGGACTTGATGCTATCAAAGGCACATTTCTCACGAAAAGGGCTCCAAGATTTTAATCTCCAAGTTGCTGCTGAAGGCTGTAAGCTCTGGTTGGCCCAGTGAAAGGGACCCCGGGGCAGAGCACTGGGTCCCACTTCCGAGCTCCCCAGCCAAACACAAGACAGAATCCAGTGCTCCCGGGAGAGAAACACAGAGCAAGGCTGCATATTCACTGCACTTCTCAGAGACGGGAAACCAGGTCACGCTGTGTGTGTGCACTTTTTTAGCACTAGATCTGGTAACTTCGGCTTCCTAGGTTGCTTCTTGCTAAGCCAATTATGGAAATTTCTGGATTGGGCTCCTAGACAGCAGCTCTGAGTGCCCAATGGAGTAGCTGCAGCCTGAGAAGGGCGCCCACAACAGAGCACCTCCTTCCCCCTCCCCATCCCCACCGCCTTGGGGGGAATCCCAGAGTAAAGATTCACACCTCACCCCCGACTCCATCCCCAATCTCTCAAGAAGACAACTTTTCATTATGGCCATTGCAAAGCCTTAGAAATGAGCTGAAGATGATTCTTAATAATAAAAGGACAATGGTGCAGCATGTGGTGTGTGTGAGGTCGCAGTTAACTTAACTAACCAAGAGTTATTCCCTTCAAAGCTGAAACTAAATCATTTCCATCAGCAACCCTCTGACTGGAGATCTTCAAAATTCCTCAATATAGTTTTGATTCATTTCAGAGACACAAATTAATTCAGAATAGATTCTACAGCAGAAGTAGTCAGCAAAACGAAAAGACAGAATAGAGAAGTACCACAGCCAGGAATCAATGTGGAGAAAACTTGGCCCCAGTCTGAAAAGTAGCCACATGGGTGTTACAGTATGAAAGGTTTACCTGTCTGTCATGTTGAGTTTAGAGATTACATCAGCCTGTAAAATAAAAAACACAAACACACAGACACACAAAAAAAACCCCCTGGAGAACAGCCAAGAAGATTAAAATGTCCATTAGTGCTTTATTACAAACTAATAAGGACATTAATCTTCAGTCCCCAAACCACTTGAAAAATACAGAAAACTCCTAAGTTTTAGTTTAGGCATGCATTCAATCATCATACACAGGAAGTATGAAAATGAACACTAATATTTGCAAGCCAAATTAACGAGTTTTCTTCTCTAAAGTTTATTCCCATTTGAAGCTGGAAGCTGAGCAATGAAGAAGGTTGCATGACAGACAGATTTATTCTGGTGCCATTGAGGCAGCAGTAAAGGTGAAAATCAGATGGAATATATGGGCTTTTACCGACAGCCATCAAAAGCAGCAGACACATCTGACACATGTAAGAGAAATCTGCCAGTTACCCCAAGGCCTGGATCTCAAACTGCGTTTGCAGAACTAGGGCGGAGAAACTTTCTGCAACTGACCATACTGGAAGAGAACTGTGACATGCACAGACGTGCATAATGCAAAGCTACAGATACTACCTTCCTAGGTAGGTCTGGTTTAAATTAATTCAAATTAATTTGAATTCAAAGTACAAAACACTCAGTTGATGACACCGGGAATTGGTTTAGCAATGGTGGAAAATCCAGGGAAAGTAATTCTACAGGACAGCTTAGAATTGAGCGAAGACATACAGAATTATCTTTGATTTTTAAAATGCAAATTTTTATTAAAGAAACAGTGTTTAACCTTGATTCAGTCGGACAACAGAATTGATACTGTTATAATTTGAAGATCTTGATGGTATATATTCTGCTTTATTTTTAGGTATTCCAACTTAAGACAATATTGGTTTGCAAATAATATCAAACACTTTTGGGGATTATGGAAAAGATTCACTCAATTCCAGACACCAAAGCTTCTCGAGGACACTGAGAGACAACTTCAGCATGCCTTTACTGTGCCTTGTTTGAGTCCGGATTTCTTTGCAGGAGAGCATTTACCTTGACTGTAAAACCCCCATGAGGTGTCACTACCCCACTGCCCTGCATGAGCTCTAAGAATTTAAGGTTTTCAAAGTTTTCAAAGATGTTTTCCTTACCTGACCCAGAAAGTAAATTCCTCCACCTACTACAAAAGCGGAAATTGCCGTACCAAAAACAGCAAATAGGGTGATGGAACCAATATTTTGAAAGAAGTTACCCTGTTTGAGAGAACAGAAATGAGAGGAATGATTAGAAAGGCTGGTCTGCTCAGTGAAGTCATGGACCCCACAGCTGGCCCTCCTCACATGCTTGATTCTCTGTAAAGGGCACCATCACCCACCTTGGTTGGCAAGCTCTAGAAACCTGGGCATCTTCCCTTACCCCCACATGCAATGCAGAGCCAAGTCCTGTGGCTTTTGCGTTCCCCACGTCACTCACATCTCCCTGCTTCTCTCCATCACCATCCCCACTGCCCTTGCCCAACTGCCATCATCTCTCCCCTGGATCACTGCAATAGCTTCTAACAAGTCTCAACCAGCCCTGGCCCTTGCCCTCTTGCTCTCCAAGTGCTTCCAGAATGATCTCTGCAAAAGATAAGTCTGACTGTGCTGCCTACATTCTGACCCCCACTTCCACTCAAAACGCAGTTAAAACCCAACCAAAGCCTGGATGGTTTGACCCCTCGAAGGCCTCTAACCTCCCCTTTGTTCTCTGGGTTCCAGTCACACTAGTAGCTTTTTGTTTTTCAAACATATCATGCTCCCTGGGCTTGGACCACTCTTCCTTCCCCTTCGCTTAGTGAACTTTAATCGTCCCAAGATCTCAGGACATTTTGACTCTTCCTGAGGGAAGCCTTCTCTGATCCCTTACCCAAGTCAGATCCCAGTCTATGCTGTCAATGCACAGTGACTCTCTCCTGGTAGCACTTGACATAGCTGAAATGTTACATTTATTTTATGTAATTATTTGGTATCTGTCTTTCCCACTAGGTTGCAGGCTCAATGGGGGCAAAGACCACATCTGCTTTTGTATAACAGTCACTGGCATACAGCCTGTGAGATGCAAGATGCCCCATGAATAGGTACTAAAGGAATTAACTGTGTTTCATGTCTGATTAAAGTCCGAAGTTTATATAATTATAATTTTTCAATTAATTAAGAAAAGGTACATTGCTACAAAGAATGTCAAGATAATAGTTTATACTATCAGAAGCTCCTTTTTGTAGTCCACATCTTTTAAGCAATTTTATTTCACTCTATTAGTATCATCAAATATGATAGATAAAATATATTCCCATCTATACAGCATTTAAGAGAAAATATTTGAGTCCAAGCAGTATGGTAACATCTTTCAAATTTCCATAAAATTTAAAAAATTAAGCTATTTATTAGAACCCTGTGGACTCTGTTTAGGAATAAGGCCAGGGTAACTTGATGGTCCGTGATTGTGGGTCTGGACAAGGAAAACCATTTTTTCGCTCAGAAATTGTCAAGCCATGAACAACAGGAACTGATACTTTTTTTTTTTGGCCACGTCATGCAGCTTGTGGGATCTTAGTTCCCTGACCAGGGATTGAAACCCGGGCCCTCGGCAGTGAAAGTGCTGAGTCCTAACCACTGGACCACGAGGGAATTCCCAGGAACTGATACGTTAAAGCTCACTTCAGAAGACTGTCCTCAGCTCAGCACTGACAACCCACTAAGCCTATCTCCTTCAGGAAGTTTCTTTGCTTCATTTTTTGCAATTTTGATTTGGCTGACCATAATCAGACATTCAATTACTTTGTTTGGCATCTCAATCTTTAGCACACAAAGAACTTTAAAATAGCTCAAGGCAAACACAATGATTTGGTTTTTTCCTAAACAAAAGGCTTTCATCTATGAGTTTCTCTTTGCAGAGAGCTGCTTAATTTTGTTATTTAAAAATAGATTACACTAAGCCTTGGTCTGTTTATAGGGATCTAATTCTGATATAACTTACGTCGTTGGCTAATATTAATCTGGATGTTGGAAAGTTACCCAAATTCAAGTTGCCCCACTATAAGAACTTCCCTTTGCTACATAAAGCAAATTTATCTGCTTCTCTCAGACATAATTTAAAAAATGTTCTATTCTTGGGCTTCCCTGGTGGTGCAGTGGTTAAGAATCCGCCTGCCAATACAGGAAACATGGGTTCGAGCCCTGGTCCGGGAAGATCCCACATGCCGCGGAGCAACTAAGCCTGTGCACCACAATTACTGAGCCTGCGCTCTAGAGCCCGTGAGCCACAGCTTCTGAGGCCCGCGAGCCTAGAGCCCGTGCTCCACAACAAGAGAAGCCACCGCAATGAGAAGCCTGTGCACTTCAATGAAGAGTAGCCCCCGCTCGCCCCAACTAGAGAAAGCCGACGCGCAGCAACGAAGACCCAATGCAGCCAAAAGTAAATAAATAAATAAATTTATTTTTTAAAAAGTTCTATTCTTTATATTAATAATTTAAAGAACCAAATAGCTGCCTACCTAATACATACCAACTGATGATAACTGTACTGAAATTTTTATTCCAAGTCCAAATTTACGTCAGCAAATATAGCAATATTAAAATAAAGTCAACTTCCTATCTTCTTTGGGGGTGGGTAGGCAGTGGACAGAAGTCTCTGAATTCCCATTCCAACTCACACTAGTCCCTTTCACATAAATTGTCACAGTTTCTGCTGTAAAGCCATCTTCAAAAATTTCTTCTCTTAAGAAACTACTGTTTTCCTCAAATTTTGAATAAGTTTATTTCCCCTCCCTCCAAAAAATCAGAAAATAAAAAGTTTACATGTGCTAATATAATAACCAGTCTTATGTTTTTAAGTCAAAATCGCATCATTTTTCGGGAGTTCCCTGGCAGTCCAGTGATTAGGACTCTTGCTCTCATTGCCGAGGGCCCAGGTTCAATCCCTGGTCGAGGAACTAAGATCCCACATGCCAAGTGGCAGCCAAAGGGAAAAAAAAAATCAATCTATTTTCTTCAGCACTGTTTTGAAATATTTTCATAATCTGCTCAGTTCTTTCAAGATTTGTTCACAAAATTAAAGAGTGAGAGATACTGACCTTCAAATCCTTCTTGCTTGTTTTCTTTTTAACAATTATCTGATGTCAGTAATGGTTTATAAGATATGGGACTTTTTTAATATTAAATTTCCTTTTCACTTTTTCTTTTGATTAATGCACAATAAAATAATAACTTAAAAAAAATCTGGCCTGAACATCTTAGAATAATTTTGCTTTAATATCCAGGAGGAAAATTAAAAATTTAATTTGTATGTTTTTACCAAAACTCTCATAACAAATTTAACTCGTTTATTACATTATTATTAATAGTAACACTAGTCATGTTATAATAGATAATAACAAGAAGCACTACCAATTATTTAATGTGGTGAGTGGTGCTTTGCATACACTTTCATCTAATGTAAATCTCAAAGCAACCTAGGAGGTAGGGTTTTGGGGATCTTTTTGTCCTCTGTTTTTAATTTCTACTCTACTCAAGAGGAACCTATAGGGGGCAGCGCATGATTAGGCCTAGGTCTCTCCGGCTCTAAAGTCCAGGCTCTTTCCTCTCTCCAAAGATATGCCGATCCTTAGTCTTTCCAACCTTCACAGTTTTTTAAAATCATATTTACAAAATAACTGTTGTATTACTAGTATTTTAAGTTGAATCACCTTTTTATTTTAAAACTTAAATACACTTATATTTAAAAAGAACTCATATGGACTTCCCTAGTGACGCAGTGGTTTAGAATCCGCCTGCCAATGCAGGGGACATGGGTTCGAGCCCTGGTCCGGGAAGATCCCACATGCCACAGAGCAACTAAGCCTGTGCGCTACAACTACTGAGCCTGCGCTCTAGAGCCCGTGCGCCACAACTACTGAGCCCGCATGCCACAACTACTGAAGCTCACACACCTAGAGCCCACGCTCCGCAACAAGAGAAGCCACCACAATGAGAAGCCGGCGCACCGCAATGAAGAGTAGCCCCGCTCACTGCAACTAGAGAAAGCCCGCAGGCAGCAACGAAGACCCAACGCAGCCATAAATAAATAAATAAATAAATAAATAAATAAATGTATTTAAAAAAACAAGTTTGCTACACAAATTAAAAAAAAAAAAGGAACTCATAGACAAGGAAAAGACTCAGGTACACACACAAACTGGCTTAAAAGCGAGAAGCTCCTGCCCAGGCAGAAAGAGCCCCACTGGAAGCTGGAAGACAGAGACCAGAAATGCCAGAGCAAAGCAGAGAACTGAGCAGGGGCCAGTGATGCTGCTCTCCAGGGTCAGGGAGCCAAGAATGAGCGGAGCAACTGTGGGAGTAGGTGGCTGGGCCAGAAGGAGGTGGAAGACTAGGGGGAAGGATGGGGCTCCAGTCTGGTGAGGAAAAGCACGGCCAGGGAGAGGGTGGGAAGGAATGGAGACTGGGGCTTAAAGGGCATAATGGCTGGGAGCTGAGGCCCAGGGCAGTGCCCTGAGAGGGGAGACACTGAAGGATGGATGGGCCCAAGGCAGGAGAAAGGCCCGATATGGTGACGTGAGAGAACCAGTAGGCCTGGGGCACCTGTCCCTGTCATCCCAGGACACAGTCTGTCCCCTTAACATGGGTCAGTCTGTGTCCAAGAGGAGTCAATGTAACACCTGTGTACCACCAAAATCACTTTGGCTATTTCTTTCTAGGCAAAGTACCCCTCTATGGAAAACACTAGTAAGCCACACTGCCTAAAACCATGAAAGCAGCCCACTGACCATGTTTGCTCCCTCTACAAGTCAGGCATGACAGTCTAGCTTCTACCACACACGCCAGGGTGTTCACACAGAGCCACCACTGCTAAATTAACACCTGAGCTTTTAAGGAACTTGCCTTACAAACACACGGAGCCACCCGGACCAAAAGCACTAATGTGTGCCTGAGTCTTACCTTGTGTAATGAATATCCTGACTCAAATATAATAGGTGGAAGCAAAAGGAGGAAAAACATATTTGGACGAAACATTTCTTCCTCCTGTAAATATAAAATGGATATTTTCAGAGGCATGAAATCTGTGTAATTAAGAAATAAATCCATCAATGAAAAGCCAAAGTAACTGTTCTCTTAGAACCTGGCCCAGTGGAAAAATACAATGCTTAAACCACCACCTGATAATAAAACCAAACAAAAGGAGCGACAAAAACAAACAAAAGGAGAGACAAAAACAAACAAATATACAAAACTCTCAAAACCTGCATTTAAAAATGTAGGACAAATGATTTTAAAAGGTGACCAGCAAAATAAATAGCAGAATGAACCACTTCCAAACATACAGTGGTATGCTTTTTATTCTTTACTAAGGAAAGAAAACTAATTTTAATATAGAAAACATTTCAATTCAAATAGAACACTTTCAAAAAGAAGTCCACAAATTGGATTCCTCCAGGAAAAAGGTTAACGGTAAGCCCTAAAACAATCCACTTAGAGGAAGAGTAAACCCTACTCATGTTTAAAATAGCCCTGCCTTTTCTCTGCATGTCATAGACAACTATGCCATTTTCCTAAATCTGATGTGATGAAACAGTCCTCACCTGATGCCCTTGCAACCTGGGACATGGCTATAAAGCGAGCCCCTTGTCATGCTTTCAGATTCAAATATTAAGTACCATTATGAAAGGTATTTTTAGAATATGGCCACCTTTGGGGGGAATGGAATAATAATTTCATCTTCTATAGTAATACAGTTCTCTAGTTGTTGGTGGATTGGGGGAAAATACATACTGGTTCTCAAACCCAAAATGACTACAGGTAATACGCAGTCTATTTAATACTGCAAAATCAGGCCCTTTTCATATGAAAACTTCTATGTCACAATCTTGACAGTCTGACTTCTTGTCAAAATCCCTATTCAAAAGAATGATAAATGTATCCTTACAAATGTACGGCTGTTACCATAAAGACTAAAATAACATTCAAAAAAGGCTCAAAATAGAAGCAAATGATGACTTCTGAAAATGCCTTATTAAGTCTTAAAATAACCGCCTGTATCACAAGCTCATGACTCAGACTGCGGCCATGTGAAAAGAAATGGGCCGATCTCTGTGCTTTGTGGGGCAAGCTATTCGCAGGATCTGTGCAGTTGGGCCACTGCAGAGACTCTGGGAGTTTCAGAAACAAAACACCCCCTGGGAAAAAGGAGAACCCACCTGCAGTGGGTTCACAGTGTCCTCTCCTCCCAATTCATGTGACCTGGAACCTCAAAATGCGACCTGATTTGAAAATAGGGTCTTTGCAGATGGAATTAAGGGAAGAATCACAGCTGAGACCATACTGGATTAGGGTGGGCCCTAAACCCAATGACAGTGTCCTTAAAAGAGACAGAAAGGGACACACAGACACAGAGATGAAGGCACATGAGGACAGACTGAAGCAGAGACAGGAGTTAGGCTGCCATCACCAAGGAATGCCTGGGACCACCTGAAGCCGGAAGAGGCAGCGAAGGATTCTCCCCTAGGGCCTGGATTCACTCCCTTGAGGGAGTGTGGCCCTGCCAACACCTTGATTTCAGACTTCTGGCCTCTAGAACTATGAGAGAACAAATCTCTGCTGTTTTAAGCCACCCAATTTGTGGTAATTCGTTACAGAAGCCACAGGAAATGCACACACCACCTTACAGTGAGTAGTGTCACAGAAAGATCCCAGGTTCCTTTGGGCAGTATCTCCCCTAAAGTGATCTGATGTGGTTTTAGGTGGTACTTGAGCAATGTGTGTTGAATACCACTGACCCCACGGATTGAGAAAGTCAGCCCTTTTTGATTCTTTCTCAATCCCAATTAAGTCAGACGTGTCAGTTTGGTGCTACCGTGTTAAGCCTCTCTCCAATATGCTGATCCCCCTTTTTGACAAAGAGGACAGGCTTGTCCTCAGAGGCTTCAGCAAGCAAATGTACCACTTTGTTTTTATCGTATTTATTTATAAAAACAATATTGGTTTCCCACTTAAAACAGTATTATAATGTTTCCTTTAAAATAAATGTATATAGTACACCAACGTTCATAGCAGCATTATTCACGACAGTCAAAAGGTGGAAACAACCCCAGGGCCCATCAACAGATAAATGGATAAACAAAGTGTCGTATATACTGACCATGGAATATTATTCAGCCATAAAAAGGAAACAAGTTATGACACAGGCTACAAAGTGGATGAACCTTAAAAACAGCATGCTAGGGCTTCCCTGGTGGCGCAGTGGTTCAGAGTCCACCTGCCGATGCAGGGGACACGGGTTTGTGCCCCGGTCTGGGAAGATTCCACATGCTGCGGAGCAGCTAGGCCCGTGAGCCATGGCCGCTGAGCCTGCGCGTCCGGAGCCTGTGCTCCACAGCGGGAGAGGCCACACCAGTGAGAGGCCCACGTACCGCAAAAACAAAACAAAACAAAACAGAAAAAACACATCATGCTAAGTACTGATAAAATAAGCCAGATAAAAAAGGACAAATATTATATGATTCCACCCATTTGAGGTACCTAGAATAGGTAAATTCATAAACACAGAAAGTAGAATAGGGGCTACTAAAAAAATAGAAAATACTAAGAAAAATAGAAAGTAGAAAACAAAGTAGGGAGAGAGGAATAGGGAATTGTTTAATGGGTAGAGTTTCCGTCTGGGATGATGAAAAAATTCTGGAAATAGATAGTGGTGATGATTAAACAACATTGTAAATGTATTTAATGCCACTGAATTGTACACTTAAAAATGGCTAAAATGCTAAATTTTATGTTACGTATATTTTACCACAATAAAAGCTTTTAAAAAACTGCTATAAAGACTTATATACACAAAAAAGCAAGTTGACTTAAAGAAACATATTAAGCATATGACAATATAGGTAGAAGGCAGGCCCAGCAGGACAGTCTGGAAACAGACCTACATGGAAAGAAAATACCGAGCAACTTCACTGTTTTTCTTACCTCCCCTGTTCACTGCAGCACCCAGTTTCCAAACAGCTCCTACTTCCTGCTTTGGCTTCCACAAACACCTGCTCCTCCAGAAAGCCTGCCCAATGGTTTTAGCCTAAAAACCTCACCCGTTTCTGAGGTCAAGCACTGGTTGTCTAGATGGCTCTTCAGGGCACTTAATTACATTCACCACCCAACTGTGGTTCACTCATCTATACTATTCAATATATTATTATTATTTAACTTGAAAACTAACATCTGTTGAAAAATAAATTTAATAATACCGAAGCATATAAAACTAAAAATAAAAGATAACCTTTCCTCCTCCTGCTCGGAGAAGGGATCATACAGCGTTCCCCAGGGCTGCAGCTGCACTCAGTGCCTCGGATCTCTGCTGTGGGGAATGTGGGCCTGGTGTTGAGAGAGCTTCTGCTTCTTTGAGAGAAGCTAGAAGTTCAAATTTTTATGTGAGGACTTCCCTGGTGGCGCAGTGGTTAAGAATCCGCCTACCAATGCAGGGGACACAGGCTTGAGCCCTGGTCCGGGAAGATCCCACACGCCTTGGGGCAACTAAGCCCGTGAGACACAACTACTGAGCCCGCATTCCATAACTACTGAAGCCTGCGTGCCTACAGCCCATGCTCCACAACAAGAGAAGCCTGCTCATGACATCGAAGAGTAGCCCCCACTCACTGCAACTAGAGAAAGCCCGCGCGCAGCAACGAAGACCCAATGCAGCCAAAAATAAATAATTAATTTTTTAAAAAGATTACAAATTAAGCAGTTTAAAATATTAAAAAAAATCCATGTGAAATTTCTAGAATTTTGTATAGATTAATAACATTTAAAATAAAACTGGGGGCACAGTTCTTGAGGTGCTAACCTACTGTGTTCCCCCTTTGCCTGGCAAAGAAATAAAGCCACTCTTTCTTTCTCCTCCATGAAAAACAAAATAAAACAAAACAAAAAACTTAATGATTTTTTAATTGTTTTAAAATCGATTCCAATTTTGATCAATTGATTTTTAAATCAAACAAAATGTGTTAGCAGGTGGTATTTACACATCAGGCTCTATCTAGTCTAAGAGTTGAGAGAGAGTGTACAGTCAGTTGCTCCTGCCCTAGAATGAGCCACTGTGAGGGGGGTTAAACTGAACCAGTTGCAGAAGCTACTGTGAGGGGGGGTTAAACTGAACCAGTTGAGCTTCATACACAGCATGCTCCAGTGGGGCCTGCCTAGCCCCTTCCCCAGCTGAGGGTAGCTCTAGAAATATTCCAAGCTCAATGTACATTTTGAGAATTCATTTAATAAAATATATCCTGAATATTATTTATAACAGCTTCAAATTGTGTTTTACGTCAGACCATGAGGCTTGTTTTGCAAATTTTTTTTTTTTAGTTTACTTATTTCTTTATGTTTGGCTGCATTGGGTCTTCGTTGCCGTGTGTGGGCTTTGGGCTTTCTCTAGTTGTGGTGAGCGGGGGCTACTCTTCGTTGCGGTGTGCGGGCTTCTCATTGTGGTGGGCTTCTCTTGTTGTGGAGCACAGGCTCTAGGTGCACAGGCTTCAGTAATTGTGGCTCGCAGGCCCTAGAGCATAGGCTCAGTAGTTGTGGCGCACGGGCTTAGTTGCTCCACGGCATGTGGGATCTTCCCGGACCAGGGCTCAAACCCGTGTCCCTTACACTGGCAGGCGGATTCTTAACCACTGCGCCACCAGGGAAGCCCTGTTTTGCAAATTTATACTCTACAGTTCCACAGGTAAATTAATCCTCACACCTAGGAGCTGCGTCAAAGTAGGAAGGGCTCAAATGTGACACATTTTAACCATACAATTCTTTTAATATTTTGAAATGGACCTTATTTCCCTCCACAAAATCAGTTTTGTTACACACTTGTTAAACTCCCTACTCGATATAGATGCTCAAAGTTTAAGCTGAAACTTGAGTTTCAATTAGTCCTTGGACCTCACGCTCTAATGACCATTGTGTGAACGTAAGGGTGGGAACATCCACAAGTGAGGACAGCATGGTGTGGCAGAGAAAATATAGAACACATAGGACCAGAGGGTCTGGACACAAGAGCCAACCCAACCGCTCTCTAGCTCTGTGATGTTAGACATGTCCCAACCTCTCAGAGGTCACTTTCTTCATCTGTAAAAACGGGGATAATACGTGGTCAATCTGCCTCCATGGTTGTCATGAGGATGACAAAAGCTACAGTATATAAAGCGTTCTGTAAGGTCTACAGTGCTGGGCAGATACGTCTTATTGGGCTCAGCTGTCAGAATGGAATTAGGAGCAATAAACATTGTTTAATGTTAAATGCTAATTAGAGCCTTGTATACAGCAAGTTAGTCTAAGATTATAAAAATGCAAGTAAATAACAAAACATGGCATTGAATGCGCCTATGTTAATTTGAAAGTGTGAGATTTATGCTTTTTCAGAAAACTCAGATGTAAAGATATCAACCCTAATCTACCAGAATGTTAAAAAATTAATGGGACAATATAAACTTCACTGACCGTCAAGGAATGATAAGAAAGCCACCATAATCAGTGTTACTAAACTTAAGAACCAATAAAAATTGTAAATATGTTAAAAAAAAGAACAATTGGGTAAACCTACCTTCCAATTTGCCAGTTTTTTAAACTCTATAATTTTTATAACTGCTCCCATGAGAATACCTAGAAGAGAAAATGTAAAGTTTAAAAAAATTTAAGATATAAGAAAGATTACTCAGGTTTATTATTCTAAAGAAACTGATTATTATTACGTCTCTAAATGGCATCTATGAATTTCTGCGTTTTACGTCTGAAAACATTAAGAATGGAAATTCGTGGGGAGTTTTATGAATCACGTGAGTTTCTCACTTGCATCTCAGTCAAACATACTATAAAGAAGTCCAGGGCTTCCCTGGTGGTGCAGTGGTTGAGAGTCCGCCTGCCAATGCAGGGCACACGGGTTCGTGCCCCGGTCCGGGAAGATCCCACATGCTGCGGAGTGGCTGGGCCCGTAAGCCATGGCCGCTAAGCCTGCGCGTCCGGAGCCTGTGCTCCGCAACGGGAGAGGCCACAACAGTGAGAGGCCCGCGTACCACAAAAAAAAAAAAAAAAAAAAAAAGTCTACAAAAATCTGGGGCTGGGGCTGGGGCTGGGGCTGGGGGTGGGGGTGGGGGGAGGGGTGAAAAAACTTTACAAAACAAGACCTAGGGATAGTTTGCCTGGCATGGAAGATTTAAGCATCTATCATTCTTGCTATATCCACTCATTTTCGATTGAAATGGCAGAAAGCTAAGTTTGCCCTGTACTACTTATTCCTACCGTTTTCAAAAAGGAATCCAAGATCACTTTCTCAGGCTCAGATGGTAGCTCTATGTAGAGTATTTAGTTAGAGTTAAAGGCCCAATGCTGAAAATAACCTAAAGTGAAAATTCTGTGAAATTCCTGGAACAAAACAGACCATCTTAGTTCAGGCATGTTTCCACAAAGCTGACAGGCTCATTACTCTCTCATAAAGAACCTACCAAAAATAATTCTCGAAGAAGCATCATGGGTACAATTTATGATTGCTCTGTTACTCACTAGATTAATGATTCTTAACCCTGTGGCCTCATCAGAATCATCATGGGAGCTTTTTATGAAATAAAGACACCTGAGCAGAACTTGGGATCTGCAAAATAACAATCTCTGGTAGGGGGTGATACAAAGCAAGGCTGAAGACCACTATCACAGATGCTTAAAGATAGACTTCCCTTTCAGACTGCCCTGGTGGCGCAGTGGTTAAGAATCTGCCTGCTAATGCAGGGGACACGGGTTCGATCCCTGGTCCGGGAAGATCCCATATGTCACGGAGCAACTAAGCCCGTGTGGCATAACTACTGAGCCTGTGCTCTAGAGCCCACAAGCCACAACTACTGAAGCCCACGTGCCTAGAGCCCGTGCTCTGCAACAAGAGAAGCCACTGCAATGACAAGTCCGCTCACCGCAACCAAGAGTAGCCCCCGCTTGCTGCAACAAGAGAAAAGCCCGCATGCAGCAATGAAGACCCAATGCAGCCAAAAAAAAGGACTTCCCTTACCCCTAGAGGGGAAGGAGCTTTTTCCCATCAACAACAGAAAGCTGACAAACACACCTTATTGGGTGGGGTGAGAAGAACATACAAAAACACAGAGGTTTATTAGGAAAAGAAGCTGCACTAACACTAATTGTCATGGGGAAGGAGGGGTTTGAGGTGAAGAGAGGATCAGTTAATTTTAACTTTATAAACCTCTCTACTATTTGTATTGTTATATATTAGTAAAAGACCAACAAAACTGTTTTTTTTTTTTTTTTTTTTTTTTGCGGTACACGGGCCTCTCACTGTTGTGGCCTCTCCCGTTGCGGAGCACAGGCTCCGGACGCGCACGCTCAGCGGCCATGGCTCACGGGCCTACCCACTCCGCGGCATGTGGGATCTTCCCGGACCGGGGCACGAACCCGTGTCCCCTGCATCAGCAGGCGGACTCTCAACCACTGCACCACCAGGGAAGCCCAACAAAACTGTTTTGATAAAAAGGATATAAGACGAAATAGGTCTGAGCCATAAAGGGAATCAATGATCAATGACATTTTCCGAACAGTAATTGTACATTCACTTCAACGTGGCATGAAAGCACTGATTCTAACCCCTCTCTAGAGTTCCCCAGTTGCTTTCTTTTTCTTATATTTTTAAACTGTGTATATATTTTAAGGAGTTTTCATACAATTTTTTATTAACCAGATAGTTCATGAATACTCTGTAAAATGTTATAAATAAGACAAAAGTCCCTTTTGATGAAATCCCACCCCCACTAGTTCTCTCTCTCCCTGCCCCAAGGTAACCAAGCATCTTGATAAGTCTGGGGACTATTCTACCAGACCCTTCTCTATGCTCTTACATATTTATATTTACCATACAGTACTAGGGGGGGTGTGTATGGCACACATGGCACACATGTGTATTTATATAAAACTTATGGTACTATAATGCATCTTTTTTTTTCTTGTTTTTGGCTGCCCGGCACGTGGGATCTTAGTTCCCAGACCTGGGATCGAACCTGTGCCCCCTGCAATGGAAGCACACGGGACCGCCAGAGAAGTCCTATAGCAGGTAGTTTCTACTACCTGCTATTTTGCTCAGTGTAATGATCAGGGGTGACTACATATAGATCTGCCTCATTCCTTTTTAACAGCTCTACAGCACAGCATAAAGATGCCACAGATTGAATAGACATTTCTCCAAAGAAGATATACAAATCGCCAATAAGCACAAGAAAAGACGCTCCACATCATTAGTCATTAGGGAAATGGAAATCAAAACCACAATGAGACACCAGTTCATACCCACTAGGACAGCTATAACTTTTTTTAAATGGAAAATAAGTGTTGGCAAGGATATAGAGAAACTGGAACCCTTAATACATCAATGGTGGAAAAGTAAAATGGCACAACTGCTGTAGAAACGTTTGGCAATTCCTCAAAAAGTAAAACAGAATTACCATATGACCCAGCAATTCTACAAAGGAGAATAGAAAACCTATGCTCGTACAGAAACTTGTACATGGATGTTCATAACAGCATTATTAGCCCAAAGGTGGAAACAACGCAAATGTCCACCAACTGATGAATGGATCAACAAAATGTGGTATATCCACACAATGGAATGTTATCCGGCGGTAAAAAAGAATGAAGTACTGACAAATATTGCAATGTGTGGATGAATCTTGAAAACATGCTAAGTAAAAGAAGCCAGACACAAAAGACATCTTTTATGATCCACTGATATGAAATATTCAGAATTGGCAAATCTATAGATTGCCTTTGTCTCTATAGAGACAGAAATGGTTTCCTGGGGCTGGGGAGGAGAGTTTCAGGGATGATAGCTAAAGGGTATGGGGCTTCTTTTTGGGGTGATGAAATGTTCTAAAATTGTTGTCATGGTTGCACAACTCTGTGAATATACTAAAACCCTGAACTGTACGTTTAAAACGAGTAACTTGCATGGTATGTGAATTATATCACAATAAAACGGTCACCCCACCCTCACCCCTGAAAGGCCAGATCGTATGGTTCCATTCATATGAAATGTCCAGAACAGACAAATCTAGAGACAGGAGGTAGGTTAGTGGTTGCCAGTGGAAAGGGGAGGGGGAAAATGGGCAGTGACTACTAATGTGCAGAGAGTATCTTTTTGAGGTGATAAAAATGTTCTGGAATTAAGACAGTGGTGATGGTTGCACAACCCTGTAAATATACTAAAAAGCACTGAATTCTACACTTTAAAATTATAAAGTTTATGTTATATAAATTCTACTTTACTGTTTAAAAAATTTTATTGAAGTATAGTTGATTTTCGCTGTCATGTTAGTTTCAGGTAAACATATATATATATATTTTTTTTTTCAGATTATTTTCCCTTACAGATTATAAAATATTGAGTATAGTTCCCTATGCTATATAGTAGGTCCTTGTTGGTTATCTATTTTATATATAGTAGCGTGTAAGTGTTAATCCCAACCTCCTAATTTATCCCTCCCCTCCATTTTAATTTTTTTAAGTCACTATCTTTTTAATGTTCCCCCAATGATGGCTGTCTCCAACTGTTTGCCATTAACGGCTGCAGTGAACATGCTTGTATGTGCCTCTTTGTGTCTGAGTATCTCCCTAGGGCAGATCCAGAGACAGTGAATGGCATGAGCATTTTTATCTCTGAAAACGTTGCCAAACTGTCCTCCAAAGTGGCTGTGCCGATTTACACCCCTTGCACCAAAGCACCCTCACCAACCCTGGAAAATCATCAGACTTTAACACTTCTGCCAGTATGAGGGGCAAGAAATTGTACTTTAAGGTTTCGATTTGCATTTACAGTCAACCTGCACTCAGTAATCATTCCTGATTACTAGGGAAGTTGGAACTTTTTTCATGATTTCAGATTTAATTTTTAAAGCTAGTGTTTTTCTGTGCTACTAAACCTCAACTTTCTTTTTCCTTTGTAAATGTACACCAAAAACGTTAATACTATGATCAATGCTTTTGTAATTAATACACATGAAGCAATTACATTTGAGAATCAGTGATTATTCTATTGCCTAAGCTTGTTTCTATATTATTATCAATGAGGCATTGGAAAGCTTTGTAAAATACAATATGATATTATTACTACTATTACTATTATTACTATTACATGAGTAATCCTTTTGAAATGTCCTAGGACTGAAATATGGTACAACATTAAATTGGCAAACTCCTCCTTTACCTTTTGAGATTGAGGTTAAAAGTTAGGTCAAATCAACCTAGTGTCCAGGAGAAATTAATTTATACCATACAACCAGACACCCTGGAAATAATACCCTAGATACAATTTTGTATATTCCTATCAGTTAAAAGAATATGAGCATGCACCTTCAAGTTACAAATTTTTATTTTATTATTATAAAAAAAGTGCTGCTATATTAATGTATTTTAAAATAACACAGGGAATTGGCTGTCCAGTGGTTAGGATTCCACACTTTCACTGCCGAGGGCCCAGGTTCAATCCCTGGTCGGGGAACTAAGATCCCACAAGCTGTGCGACACAGCCAAAAATTAATAAAATAAATAACACAAAAAACAGAGATTGTAAGGGAGATTCAAATTAAATAGAAACGTAAGTTCTAATATTTCCTTTTGCCTCCTATGGACCTTCATACACACACACCTCATTATGGATGCCACTGGATTAAGTGAAAGGATCAGGAGTAATTCATAATTATTTGTTGAGATCCTTCTCCCAGGATCTGTCAGGTTAAATTATTCTTACTCCTCAAGAGAATGCTCCAGGCAGGAAGGCTCAAGAGAGCCTCTTCTGACAGCTCAGGGCCAGCAAGTGACAGTGGACTGCTGGCTCCTGGGTGCCTTCTACCACCTCTGGACGATGAGACACAGGGAGACTGCACTACTGCTACCAACTGCTAACACCCTTCCCACTCCCAGGGTGCACTGCTGGTCTACCATTATCGCTGTAAAATACAAGTATTCCTTAATATGAACAGTACAGGAAAGTGCCTAAAATGTATTAAGTATAATAATCAGGTTACAAAACAATATGTAGAACATGATTCTAGTTCCCTTAAAAATATATGTATGTATGTATATGCACACACATTTATTAATTTGCATTGTGTTAAAAAGAAACACACACACACACTGTGGTGCTAGGCACTGCGCTACTGTATACAATATACTTTATTTAAGCTCATTCTCACGATTACCCTACAAGGTAATAAACCATAATAATATAAATGATAATAATATTAATAGCAGCAGCTAACAGTTATTGATTACTTAGCAGGTAGGCATTATACTAAGTGATTTCTATGCATTGCCCAGTTTAATATCTGCAGTCCTATGAAGTGAAGGCTTTGTCACCTGCATTTTACAGGTGAGGAAACCGAGGCTAAGGACAAGCATCACTGAGCTAGTAAATAGCAGATCCAGAATTGTTTTAAAAATGAATTACTTTATTTTTTACTTGATTATGTAACAGATGCCTATGGTACAAAATTTGAAAGGTATAAGAGAGTATGCAGTGAAAACTTAAAGTCTCTGTTCCATTCTTGTTTTTTTCTCCTTCCCATAGACCACAAACGTTACCAGTTTCTTGGTTATACTGTACATTTCTGCTGAGAGTGTCTGTACGTTTAAAATTATATACATGCATATGCATGTACATATAAAATAAAATTTAAAACAAATGGTAATACAGTATTTACACTATTCTGAATTTTTTTTAACTCACCACTACCTCTTAGAAACTATTCCATATCAACACATAAAGAGCTTCCTCACACTTTTTGTTTTGTTAGTGGCTGCAGTGTATTCCACTGTGCCATCTAACATGTCCCCTTGTAATGAGCGCTCAGGTGTTCTCCAGGCTTCTGCTATCACTGCCATTGCCATCTGAGTAAAAACATCATTCCACATGTGTGAGCGTATCCACAGACAAAACTCCTGAAAGAGGGGCTGCTGGGTCAAGGGTACAGGCATTTTTAAGTTTGTAAAGAGCTCATCAGCTGCCTTCTGTGGTAGATGCTGTGAGGCTCGCCCACTCCCCTTCACTGGGCCCATCTGTGGGAGCTGCTGTGCGTGTTGGCTGCTAAGTGCTCACGGCTGTCCCCTTCTCCAGAAAACTGCCCTTAGCTGCCGAGAGGCACCTCATCATGGAAGCTGTGCCCGCCCCACACCAGCTCATAGTCAATGACTAACTGATGGGGGTCCACAAGTCCCACCCCCTTGGTTTAAGGAGAGACAGACTCTGCTGGGCGTTCTTGCCCCAGAGCCCTCCTGCTGAGGCTAGGCCAGGCCTACCTTGAGATCATACCCACCGTTTGGCTTTCTCCTTCCCTGGTCTTGTTGACTCCCTCCCTTACCGATTTGCTCGTGAAGAGCACCCCTCAATACATTACCTATCCCCAAACGCCTGTCTCAGATTCTGCTTTTAGGGAGCCAACCTAAGACCACTGGTTCCAGGAGTGGAGTGGTCAAAGGAAGCAAACTCGAGGATGGGGTTCTGGAGTTGGACCACTCAGCAGCTTCCGGGCAAAGAGGATCCCAACACTGCAGGTAAAATACTACTAGTCCCTCACCGGGGGTAGCAGTGCCATTGCTAAGACCTTCACTTGTGGCAGACTGGATCGGGACACTGGTGGAGGAGGCAAGGGCTCATGCAGTATCTCTGGTGTTAAAGAGGTTATGACGGAAATAATAACTGTAAGAAAAGTGGAATTGTGGTTGTTGCTGAGTGCCACCGATGCTCTGAAAAAAAGAAAACAAAAGGCCCGAACAATCACCAACTTTAAGCAAACGGTGAGAGTCAGAGGGCCTCCTTGGCAGCACTGAAACAGACCCTCATCTCCTGCAGCTGGAGTGCCTCTAGAGCTGAAGACTGGGCACAGGTCTTAACTGCAAGAGTGGCAGATCTTCAGAGAAGGCTGAACTCAAGATGATAAATCTCCTATGCCTTCTCCTAGCAGGTCCCTGATAAGGAAGAAGTGGGGCTCAGACATGGGAATAGGGGTGCCTAGGGAGATGCACATGAGCACCTTTAACCCTCAGGTTCCCGTGGACCTTCTAGGCCTGCAGAAGTGGCCCCTACCACCCCATTGGAATACAGAGCTCCCAGGTTATTTCAAGATTACACAGATGCCCCAAATGAGGCAAGTGCCTTAGGTTAACTACTGCTTCCTGCATAATATAGTCCCCAAGGACACAGACCATATGGACGTTCCACAGGACAATACACTGGTCCACTACTGACATCATGCTAATGTACTGCGACAAGCATGAAGTGGCGAGGAGATGTCTTGGTAAGACACGTATGCTTCAGAGGATAGAGTTTCAGGGGCCTGCCCATCTGGGA
This sequence comes from Tursiops truncatus, assembly GCF_011762595.2. NCBI lineage: Eukaryota > Metazoa > Chordata > Mammalia > Artiodactyla > Delphinidae > Tursiops > Tursiops truncatus. The sequence goes on along the minus strand of NC_047048.1, from coordinate 74,838,374 downwards.
AGAATTCAGAGGTCAAGTGGTCTGAAGCACACCAAGACATTGCCTCCAAGTAAAGGAAAAGGTCTGCCCCTTCTACTGTAATAAAGACGCACAGGGCTTCCCTGGTGGCGCAGTGGTTGACAGTCCGCCTGCCGATGCAGGGGACACGGGTTCGTGCCCCGGTCCGGGAAGATCCCACATGCCGCGGAGCGGGTAGGCCTGTGAGCCATGGCCGCTGAGCCAGCGCGTCCGGAGCCTGTGCTCCGCAACGGGAGAGGCCACAACAGTGAGAGGCCCGCGTACCGCAAAAAAAAAAAAGAAAAAAAAAGAAAGCACAATGCTTGGTAGGCCTTCTCCAGGTTTTGGAGGCAATATATTCCACACTTGAGAAAACTATTCAACACTTCAACCCATTTATTGGATTTTGAGAGACTGATGGTTTTGAGTGAGGCCCAAAACAGTTAGCTGCAGTTCAAGCAGCTCTGCTGCTTTCGCCATACGATCTGGCGGACCCCATGGAACTGGAAGTATCTGGTAGGAAGGGAGGCCGGAAAGCCCCAATAGGAGGGTCGCTCAGCATAGATCCCTAGGACTCTGGAGCAAGGTCATGCCATTTGCAGAAGAGACACATATACCACTCAAAAAACTCCCAAGGGAAAAACACGATAAAGCTCCTGGCATGCTATTGGGCCGTGGTAGAGACAGAGCATCTGAGCATGGGACGTCAAGTGCCCAGGTGGCCAGAATCATCTTTTATAAGTTGGGTTGCCATACCTGCCGTCAGGCTAGGTGGGCCCAGGAGCAATCCATTTTAAGATGGAAGTGTTACATTAGCGATCAGACTTGTGCCCATCTAAAAGGCACAAGTATGCTTTACTTGTGGCCCAGACCTCTATGTCATCTTTAGCTGTTACAGCAACATCTCTCTCAGCTCAGCTCCTACGTACGGCCTCATGGGGAGCTCTTTAAGACCAGCTGACAGAGGAGAAAAAAAAAACCCACACGTGGTTCATGAAACACTCGGCCAGCCTCTGATGTTGGCCACTTCAGCGTCTGTGCAATGGGCTCATGAGCACAGTAGCCATGATGGCAGACATGGAAGCTGTGCAAGGCCCCTACGGCATGAACTCCCTCTCACCAAGGCTGGTCTGTAGCCATTGCCACTGCTGAATGTATGACTGGAGAGCCACAGAGATCAACACTCATCACCTGGTGTGGTACCATCCCTTGAGAAGACCAGCCAACTGCATGATAGCACCTCGATTACATCAGACCCCTTCCATCCTGGAAAGGGCAGCAATTCATTCTGACTGAGGCTGACACACATGCTAGCACCACCGTCCCAGGGTTCATAAGTGTCTGAGCCACCAAAGTGGGATACTGCATAACAATATGTCAACAACATGTCAAACCAAGAGACTCACATTTTGGCAAAGGAGGTGCAGAAGTGGGCATGAGACATGGACACCACACGGTCCTATCCAGAAACTGCCAGCCAGCCAGAGTGGTAAATGGCCTCTTAAAAAAGAGCTGAGGGGCTTCCCCGGTGGCGCAGTGGTTAAGAATCCGCCTGCCAATTCAGGGGACACAGGTTTGAGCCCTGGTCCGGGAAGATCCCACATGCCGCAGAGCAACTGAGTCCGTGCACCCTAGAGACCGTGCTCTGCGATAAGAGAAGCCACCACAATGAGAAGCCTGCGCACCGCAAGGAAGAGCAGCCCCCGCTCGCCACAACTAAAGAAAGCCCGCGCACGGCAACGAAGACCCAACGCAGCCAAAAATAAATAAATAATAAAAATTAAAAAAAAAAAAAAATGGAGCTGAGGCACCAGCTTGGAGGTGACATATTGTAAGGAATGGCGCACTCCTCCAGGGTGCGGTATACTCCTGAAACCAGTGGCCATTATAGGGTGGTACATCCCCAACAGGCAAGCATGCATACAGCACACAATGGGTACACCACTCACCATCACTCTCAGCGACTCACTTAAGAGTGGGGATTCCTGCTTGGAGGATTTCTGCTTCTTTAGCCTGAAACTTTAGGCTTGGTGGGTTGAAAGAACCTGGCTCCCATGGCTCCCAGAAGGGGACATTTCCACCAGAGTTCACATAGTAAGAGTTACAATGGCTGCTGCCTGGTCACTTTGGGCTTTTTGTGCCAACAGACCAGCAGGCCTAGAAACAGGCTACCAAGGCTACCACATTGGCAGGGGTGACTAAGCCTGATTACCATGAGGAGACAGCCCTGCTACTACAGGATAGGGCAGAAAGGAATATAATTACTTATGTAATATGTTTTTAACCACAAATGATTTTTTGAAAATACTTTAAAATATTGTTAGCACATTTTGTTAGCTATAATCATAGAATCACTTACGCTATAATAAGGTGATTTTGAAATTCCAGTCCTTGATGCTGCTACCTATACTAAAATAGATACTCCAAAGATAGTATCCTGAAAGACAGAAGACCTGCCAGGAAGATGAGAATCAGGACCCCAGAGCTGTCTCTCTGTTTTCTGGGGAAATGCTGTTTATATATTTTGTTTTTAAGGTAGCTTACTTTTTCAGTGGAATGTTGTTCCTTTCTGTTCTGTTGAGAACATTTATGTGGCGAAAGAGGAAATTTATAGAAATCAGCCCAGATGTAGCAAGTTTCCAAATGTAATCCTTTAACAACCTTTCTTCCTTTAAAGTTCAGACTACCTCACTATTCTGACATATCTAAAAGATTTAAGTATAAAATACAACTTTAAGATGAAAAAATGCTGAGCCAAGAGCAGATGACCATAAAACTAAGGAGAATCAGAGCAAGACTCCAGGCAAAAGCATATGCACTATTACACACAGAGCACACGTTTAGCTAACGGCAGCTAACGAGCAACAAGATGTTCCAAGAATAAATTGTCACCTCTCAGCCATGTTTCCAGAAACACAGAGGCTCAAAGTCTGCGCTAGCACTCTTCCTTGGAATGCGACAGCCCAGAAAATCCTTAGAGTCTAATGTGATCATTTTGTCAATGTGACAACCAATTTTGGCCTCTACCTCTGAGACAGCTACTCTAATGCCAACAAATGAATGCCTGTTTCTTCTCTAACAAAAATCAAAGTACCTGAGACTCAGGGAGAGTTCCCCATGGGACAGCTCAAGCTGCATCACAATTGGACTCTCACAGTCTAAAAAGTCAGGAAAGCTGTTAGAGTTATAGTCAGGATTCTTGCTTTAAGTTTTCTCTAAAAAAACCGTTTTTAGAACTTAAGTACAATTAGAATATAATCACTATATATATACTTTTTCCCAGAATTACCTTCAGTCAACAACTCAGGAACTGAGTGATTTTTTTTTTTTCATCTTCCACTCAAAACCCCCATTGACAAAAAGAGCCCTACTCTTAAAAAAAAAAAAAAAATTCAATCCTTTAGTCAAAACAAGGAGTTAATATAACTAAAAGCACAAACATAGTTAAGCAGGTTATGACAAGGAAGCACATTTGTGTATTCCTATTTATTCAATGATTCAATCAAATCCAGTTATAAGTTAAAATACGGTTTTTCTAACTATCAGCAGTATTCAGGCTAAACCCTAGCATTTTGTAGTCAAATTCCATTCTTAACCCCATGCAGGCCTTTCCTCACTCTACGATAAAGTATGACTATGAAAAAAACATTTATTCCTATTTTTGCTATATACAACAGAGGACAGTAGGCAGTACAACTATTTCATTTTCACTCCTTACCAATTTCAGCCCAAAATATATGAACAGTGAATCAGCACTATATGGCCAATAAAAATAAATATGTGAACTTTACTAATACATGGAAAGAACAGTAAAAAGTGAAGAACACAAAAAATGATTGAAGCTCAAACCAAGTCAAGTCATCTGATGGGCATGTGTGCGTCTACACATGGTTTGGAAGAGAAGGAAGCATGATAAAAAGAGCTGGTTGTCAATGAAAAGGACTTTTCTTCTTTATAGCTAAGTGTGAAAAAATATATATATACATTTTTAAAAGGCCCGAACCACAGAATTCCCTAAGTATAGAAAGTATCTGAAAGCTTTGAACAAGGGCCAAGGAAATAGCTTTAGAACTTCATGTTGATACTATGCTTTTATAAAGAATGAAAAAAGTCTCAATTCATTTGAAAATACAATAAAATAGAAGAGCGGAAATGTGCTTTTTGAGTACAGATAGTCCTCTTCTATATCTACGATTTCTTAGGAACTCTGAATGCTTAACACAAAAGGCCAACAGTATCTCTAAATGACTGGACTAAAAAGTAACTTCTGGTTAGAAAAAGTAGGCTAGGAAAACTTACCCCTGAAAGAATGAAAACTCCATTTTCTCTGGCAGCTTCATCTAGATTCTTTTTTGGCACAAAAGTTGGAAATTCTTGAAACGGTGGATATCTCAATATTTTGTTACACTTTGCTCCAGTAGGAGAAAAAAGTTTTCCTTCCATTTACATAGCTTTATGAAATACAGAACTACTTTGACAGCTTTGTCAGCATTTCTAAATTTTAACCAAATGTCCTCTAATATAACAAAAAGTCCTTTCTGGACCCCAGTACTCTCCCTAGAAGTGCTCTTAGTATTCCAATCACCTGAGTCAGCAAATAAGTACTGAAAGCAAGACTGACTTTCCATCACCCACTCCCAAGCCCTAGCTGTATAGGCTACAGTTATTTGCGCAACATCAGCAAAGAAAGAAACCTTGTGGACGGACAGCCTTTGCTGACCCCCAGCACTGCTCCACTCCATGTCCAGTTCTGGGGTGGCCATTTGGTCAGACTTCATCCTACAACTTCTGGTGGAAGCAGGGGGAAGAGGAGGCCACCTTTCCCAGCGTGACTGCTACTGTAAGGACAGCAAGCCTGAAGCTGTCAAGTCTTACCATGTGGAGAGAGCCCGCCTGAGAGTGAAGCCAAAACAAAGGGAAGCACTGTTGAGAATGGAGAAAAACGGAGTCCGGGAGACTTGATCCAGCGAAGTCTGAAGCTGGCACTGCCTGTAGGTTTTTTGGTGCCATGAGCCAATGGGTGTGCAACTCCACCCACACCAATATCTGTTTTCTTTGAATCATTTTGAATTGATTTTGTCCATTGAATGGAAAGAGTCCTATATCAGTTAAGATGTTTTCCTCTGCAAGTAAAAGAACACCTGACTAAAAATGGCTTAAACAATGGATGTTTATTATCTCATGTTAACAGGCAGCTCTGAGATAGGTAGTTTCGGGGCTATCAATTCTACAAAACAACAGTGCAGTCAAGAATCTGGGCTTCCCATCTGTCCCCTTGGCAAGCCTCAGCATTCCGGCTTCGTCTTTGAGCCACAGTGATTGCAAGATGGCTACCAGTGCTCCTGGCATCACATCCTCATACAACAGCATCAAAGGAAGGGGAAATTTCTCTTTTTATCAGAGAGGAAAAATGTTTCCAAAACTCCTCACCCCAGCACACTTCCCCTCGGTCTCACTGGCCAGACCTGGGTTTTACACTGCCTGCTGCCTCCACCCCTTTGAAACAATTACCACGATGGAGAAAACCAATCTTGACCTGGAGGAGGGACCCACCTTCCTTGACCACACTGTGGAAAGACACGGGGTCAAAGCGAGGGTTCTGTTTTCATGGAGGGGGAGTGGCCCTTAGGTAGGCATACAACAATGTCGCTGTAAGTCCTTGTACAAGCACTGGTGTTCAGTGACCCGCAGTTACTGAAACATTCAAGAGACGGTGAAGAACCTGACATTCCAAACCAAATTACAAGAACCACCATTTAAATTTCCATGTGCACAATACCTAAATACACACCAACTATAGGTCTTATTCTTAAGAAACTATGTAAACTGACCACAAAACTGTAACTTCCTTGCAGTGGCTTTTTAAGTCTTTACTGAATGCCCCAGAATAATAGGTATTAGCTATATAGGTTATTTTCGAGGTGCCTAATATCAGGAAAAGAATGCTAACAAATGATCCTCCTCTTCTTAGAGCTCTAAGGCTCTTGTTAACTAAGTTTGTTAGAATCTGCCAGGATGTGTAGCGGAAGAGACTGCTCAATAGAGAGCAGGAACTCTGAGTAAAATTGATTTCTAACTCTTTACTGAAGATCAAAATTATCCAGTGGTACATCTTCCTTAAAATATGGCATCACCTGGGGGTTACGGGACTTAAATGAGATGACAATGTGAAAGCTCATAGGCCAGAACCTGGCACTTAGTAGTACTGTGAAGTCCAGGGAAAATACAGGAGGGGCTGAAACAGAGTAGTAGGAATGCTGGTACTGGTAGGGGAAGGAGAATGAACAGAGTCTGATCATTCATTTCTAAAGCTAACCTAAGCTGCTGCTATATTGCGAAAAATACTAAATACTATACTAAACCAGATCTAAGGCAAAGAAAAGTAACTTATAAAGCACCAGTGGTGATAAGGAAAATTAAATATCATCAGTAGGCAAGTGGAAACTAGTAAAAGTAACTACAATATAATAGGCTGATGAAAGCTTTGGCTGGCCTTAGTGAAACCCTATTTACTATCCCTTAAGCTTCCCCACCCACATCTTCATTTTAATACTTACTGAAAAGTAAGGTCCCTGCTTCATTAACCACTTCAATGGATTTACATGTGAGGTCAACTGTGATTACAGTGATTCATACATTCTAAATAGAGGCTAATTATCTTAACAGTTAATTGCCACAGGAAACAAAAGAGGGAAATATAAGTGAGGTAGAATGGAATGCTCTCTGAAGACCTTAGATCTGACTGACATTAAAGTGAGCCATTCCTCCATCCTAAACCTTAAAGTGAGAGCCTCTTCCGGCTGTAAAATTCAGTGATTCTATGAATTAACTATCAATTATTCGCCTTAGTCGAGTGACAGCACAGCCTAGTAGTAGACCTTAGAATAAACAGTGTGAATGTTCATTTCCAAAGCTAACCCAAACCATCGCTATATTGGGAAAGAATTTCTAAATATACTAAACCAGATCTACAAGGCAAAGAAAACTTATAAAGTATATATAATTTTATATATAAAATTAACTTAAAAAGCAGTGGTGATAAGAAAAAAATAAATATCATTGGTAGGCAACTTGAAACTAGAAATAAAGTAACTACAATATAATAAGCGGATAAAAGCCTTGGATGTGCCCTGAGGGTGGTTCTAGAAGTAGAAAGGGCTCTCAAGTTGGATAGAGGGGCTTCTATGTGACCTTTAGGAGGTCATCACCCCTGAGCCCCCAGTGTCCTCATCTGTAAAATGGGATCATAACACCCTCATGGCAGCTTGCAGTGACAATGAAATGAGCTCAGTATACACCACATCTCTTGTGGTTCCTAGCACTTTGGAGGCACTCAAAAAGTGGTATAGTTAGTGCTTTTATTATAAGATCACCAATAAGCACTTACCTAAAGAGACAACAGCAACGCTCTCTGGCAGGAAATGTAATCTGTATCGGATCAGTAGATGCACCAATATGATGCAGATAGCTGTGGGAAAAAATAAGACTTTTTTTTAAAATTATTTTTTTAACATCTTTATTGGAGTATAATTGCTTAACAATGGTGTGTTAGTTTCTGCTTTATGACAAAGTGAATCAGCTATAGTATACATATATCCCCATATCTCCTCCCTCTTGCATCTCCCTCCCACCCTCCCTAACCCACCCCTCTAGGTGGTCACAAAGCACTGAGCTGATCTCCCTATGCTGTGCAGCTGCTTCCCACTAGCTATTTTACATTTGGTAGTGTATATATGTCCATGCCACTCTCACTTTGCCCCAGCTTACCCTTCCCCCTCCCCATGTCCTCAAGTTCATTCTCTATGTCTTCGTCTTTATTCCTGTCCTGCCCCTAGAAAACAGCCCAACTTTGAATGATAAACACCAAGTCCAAGGCAGGGGTTATTTCTAGGAGGCTGCCAGGGAAATGGACAACTGACAATGACACAGTAAACTTCAGCTGTATTTTCAATTTCTTATTTCTTAACCAGGAGGTAGCTGCATGGTGTTCACTACATTTTCTCCGTATTTCTTTACATGCCTGAACCAGTTTGTTTTCTAGTTGTTGAAAGAGCAACAGACATCTACCACTAGTCTAAGCTGTAAACTTTATACAACCACTAAAAATTATTCAAATTTCCCTGATTCTGAGAAATGATCCTCAATGGTGAGGAGGAAGTTAATGAAATCAATCACTTTTATGCAACTAGAGCTGCAACAGAATATATGTTGACACAAAGTATCTTGCCACCACATGATTGTTCTCTTTTAACGCAGAAGGAAGTAAGGGTGTTTTAAAAAACAGAACAAAGTTAATATTGGTTTGGTGATAAGAGCATCAGAGACCTGAAGATGGGGTGTTTGCTCCCCAGACGGGTACTGGGGCTCCCACTGGTTGAGGGCTTCCCATGAGCCAGGCACTGTACCGAGCACTTCCCAAACGCTGTCTCATTTGACCCTCAACACCCCTCTCTGAATGAGCTGTTATCACCACTACCTCCTTTGATTCAAGATAAAAGCGGAGGCTTAGAGAGGTCCCACTGCTGGTAGACGCCACAGGGTTGAGCTTAATTCCAACCCTGTGCCCTTAATCCTGGGCACCCACCACCTCCCTCCCTGTGGCCTTCATTCCTCAACCAGCAAAATAAGAATAATGTCTGACTTTCCTCACAGGGGTGTTGTCATGAAAGAAAAGAAACAGAAAGATGTAAAACTATCTGAAAGGAATACATATTTCTGAACAAAAAAAAAAAGCACACTTTTGCATAAATAACTCCTAAATGTAATTTCAAGACCCAAATGTTAGTGTGCATGTCTTTTTCTCTTACTAGGCACCTAGGTGCTACGCCATCTCATCAATCAAAGTATTACCTTGATAGTACTAAAAATAAATGTGTTGCCTTTTTTTTTCGTAAAAGGAAATGTTTAAACAATCTGCGTGGCTGTGAACTGGCCACCCTCAGAGCCCACACTGACAAATTAGATTATCTTTAGTCCCACCAAGAAGCACCAGGTGGCCAGAGAAAGGAAACAGCTGGAAATACAGAAATTTTGTCCTCCTTTTATTCTGTGCTCTAAACTATCAATCTGTGGTGTTATTTTATTATAAATATTTAGCCTAGTTAGAAAAATCCTACATTAAATACTAACAGCAAGAAAAAAGTTCCAATGCATTAGTACATGTAACCAATGAGAATGCCTATTGCCTAAAAAGGCAGGCAGGTAAGCACATAAGTAGACAGAAAATTGATCTAAGGAGTGGAATCAGTTTCTGCTCTTTCTTTGCACCAAGCTGGATGAAAAAAGTTTACAGTTTCTTCTCATAAATCACACAACTATTTGCAGCTTTAAGAGCAAAAGAGAAAGCTCTATCAATGGAGAGAGCTACATATAAGAATGATCAATGCCAGGGAATGGTCTTCAGCTATAAAAAGAAGGAGATCTGCAAAGACAACCCATAGAATCGGAGAAAATATTTTTAAGTCATATGTCTGATAAAGGTCTAGTGTCCAGAGTATATAAAGAACTCTGACAACTCAACAACAAAAAGACAACACAATTTTAAAATGGGCAAAAGACTTAAACTGACATTTCTCTAAAGAGATGCAAATGGCCAATAAACACATGAAAAGATGCTCATCAGCATTAATCATTAGAAAAATGCAAATCAAAACCACAATGAGGACATCCCTGGTGGCGCAGTGGTTGAGAGTCCGCCTGCCGATGCAGGTGACGCGGGTTCGTGCCCAGGTCCGGGAGGATCGCACATGCTGCGGAGCGGCTGGGCCCGTGAGCCATGGCCGCTGAGCCTGTGTGTCCGGAGCCTGTGCTCCGCAATGGGAGAGGTCACAGTAGTGAGAGGACCGCTACCGCAAAAAAACAAAAAACAAAAAACAAAAAACCACAATGAGAAACAAAAAAAAACAACACAATGAGATAAAACTTCACATCCTAGGCTATAATTAACATAACAAGTGTTGACAAGGATGGAGAGAAACTGGAACCCTTGTGCATTGCTGGTGGGAATGGAAAATGGTGCAGCCTCTGTGGAAAAGTTTGGCAGTTCCTGAGAAAGTTACACATAGATAGAGTAACCACTTAACCCAGCAATTCCACTTCTAAGTATGTACCCAAGAGAAATAAAAACATATGCCCACATAAAAACCCGTACAAAGGGGCTTCCCTGGTGGCACAGTGGTTGAGAGTCCGCCTGCTGATGCAGGGGACACGGGTTCGTGCCCCGGTCCGGGAAGATCCCACATGCCGCGGAGCGGCTGGGCCCATAAGCCATGGCCGCTGGGCCTGCGCATCCGGAGCCTGTGCTCCACAATGGGAGAGGCCATAACAGTGAGAGGCCCGCATACCACAAAAGAAAAAAAAAAAAAAGTACAAAAATGTTCATAGCAGCACTATTCACAATAGCCAAAAGGTGGAAACAACCCAAATGCCCATCAAGTGATGAATGGATAAACATAATGTGGAATATTATTCAGCCATAAAAAAGGAAGGGAATTCTGACACATGCCACAACATGGATGAAGCTTGAAAACATATGCCAAGTGAAAGAAGCCAGACATAAAAGGTCACATATTGTATGGTTCCAATTGTATGAGATATTCTGAGTAGGCAAATTCCTAGAGACAGCAGAACAGTGTCTACCAGAGACTGAGGGGACGGAATGGGGAGGGACTGCTTTTAATAGGAACTGGGTTTCCTTTTGGGGTGATGAAAATGTTCTAGAACTAGATAATGGTGATGGTTGCCCAGTACTGTGAATGTACTAAATGCCACTAAATTGTGCACTTTGAAATGGTAAATTTTATGTTATGTTTATTTTACCACATACACATCCTTTTTCTTAAAAAAAAAAATGAGGTAGATACAAAAAGACTAACATGGAAAGATCTCCAAGACATTCTGTAAGATGAAAAGGCAAGTTATAGGACCCCACTTATATTAAAACAAACTCCAAACTATATGTGCCTGTTGGTGTGTATGTGCTTACGAATGTACACATGTATATATACACATACAAGTGCATGTTTTCAAGTACACTTGGGAAAAAACAGAGCAAGAAGGGACAAAAACTTCTGTGCCATATGGAGGGTATGAGTACAAATTAATGTTTCCAATTTTTCATGCCTGAAGTTTTAATTACAGAAAATATATTGAAACATAGGCATGTCAATTTTAACAACTCCATTAAATTTAATGGCCCATAAAATATGTCAAATGATGCTAATAGTTAACTCTAAGTCAATAATAATGACTCACTATTGTCTCTGTGGAGTCAAAGATCAGCAAGGGTTAAGTGTAAGTCAACTGATTTCAAGCTTCTAAAAGTCAAAAGTAACCAGAGTTTTGGCATCCTTTCCACACAAAAGTTACAATTTCATTTGACCTGACTAAAATAATAAACAAAAGTGGTAAATCTTTTCCAGGTTATGAGTTCCTGAAGTCTAGAATAATCTATGGACTATTTCCCGCAATTCACTAGTCTATATATTTAGTGAGCTGGCAAGTTACTTATTAACAGCCATTTTATTTTTCTTTATCAGATTTACACTGTTTGGACACATAATCACAAATAAATATACAAGATACTTAATAATTTGTTGATATACAAGAACAGAGGAAAAAAATGCCTTCAAATTTACTTAGAAAGCATTCCACTTTTCTAATGTATGCTGACCTACACATAAAAAGTGGAGATACCAACTCAACTGATTAGGTGAAAACTGAAACCATCTGACATCAGTATGACTCTAAAGTATAGGTTTATGATCTGTTTGAAGAGAAGACAATCCAATAGAAATATTCAGCACTACCAAATACAGTTCAGCCCTTTTTGGCCTCAAAGAGGCCAAAAGTGGGCAGGATTTTGTCTGGATTAAAAAGCACATCATAAAAACCTGTTTTGTGATCTCCGGCACAAGCTAATCCTAGACGCTCCACACCCTGAAAGTTACTTTGAAAGCTTTATCTTTTTCACCCTTCGGTGAAAAAAGTGATTACAAAACAGAAGTTTTTTTCCCCAAGGCTTGCCTTTTATATTCCCTAACATATCATGCTGACAACAATGTAAACAGACTAATAATACTCTTTCAGGTTTAAGGATTCAGGTACTAAAGACTTCTTGATCAAGGGAAGAACTGCTTTTCTTCTTTGTATTCAACTACTGTAACAAAAGGAAAAAAAAAGAAAAGAAAACAAGATTCCTTGATTGTTAAAGTAATCCCCTAGAAGTAGAATTCAATTACACTGAAAGAGTAGAAAATTATTTGGGCATATCAAATCTAAATGGACATTGTGCACTTGTGGTTTGTGTACTTTTTCAGTGCACGACTTCGAAGTGTTTTAAAAACTATGAAAGACAAGGATGAGTCCTGGGATTTTAAATAAAATTAGTATCTTATTAAAATTATTTAATTAACAGAGTCTGAATAGAAGTGTGAAAGAAGTTACACTTTTCCTCAAAAAAACAGTCCTAATAGCCATCTATTATGGCTATGGAAATACTCTGCACTTTTCCATTTCTTTGTACCTTCCTTTCTTATGAAAAGATCTAATCAGAAATATGACTCAGTATCATTAAAGAGAAGCAGAAAATGTAAACGTTCCAACTTCACTCTTCAAACAAGAGTTTGGAGGGTCATATTTGAAGCTATTTCTTCTTTAGCTGATCCAAGGTGGTTGTGCAGTTTCAACTGGTCTTCTGGTCTAAAACAGGTGTCTAATGTCCATAGTCTCTGGGAGGCAGCTAAGTTACTGCCTTTTATCTAAACTTCTTGACCAATGTCTGGCAACCTGGATATTAGCCTTTAGTCTCCCCCAAACCAGGTCTGTCAATAATTTAACCTCTCTGGGCCTAAATTTCTTCACCTGTTAAAGGAGGAAGTCGAATAAAATGAGATTTTCAGTTTGAGAGAGTGAATCTGTTTAAAGAAAAACATTATACAGGTAAATAACAGCACAGGTGGTACACAGATATGGCAAAAGTCATGACCATGGTTAATGGGAATGACGGAAGTTAAGGAAAACAGTGTGCTAGGGCAAGAGTGTGTGATCTTTTACTCACAGCAAACCTCTTAACTAAGTAAAATTTTACGTGGAGGCCTAATGGGTACGAGGGACAAAATGCTGCTCTGGTCAGAAAGCTGGATGCTCTGCCATTTCAGGCCCCACCCCACCCCCTGCTCCCACCGCCACCTACACAGAAACACACAGAGACTCTCAGGAGCGGAGTCTGAAATACACTCAACTAGATGTTCAAAGTTCTCTCTAGAGCAAAAATTCTTTAATTCTTCCTTTCAAAGGATGTCTAAGATATATAAAGGGCTCTTCAGAATTGCTCAGCTCAATGATTTTATAAAGAAAAAGGAGTACCCTGTTATGATGTTATGAACAGACTGATCACTGACCCTCAGCGTTTGAAGTGAAAACCAAACAGGAGGAAGACTTGACCAAGTCAACAGTGGTTGACACGGGGTTGTCCACACAGACAGCACACACAGACACTCGCAATGCCAGATGATGGTGTCTCCGCACGCACTCACCGAGGGCCGCACTCACCGAGGGCCGCACTCACCGCGGGCCGCACTCACCCCGGGCCGCACCCATCGCGGGCCGCACTCACCCCGGGCCGCACCCATCGCGGGCCGCACTCACTCGCCGAGGGCCGCACTCACCGAGGGCCGCACTCACCGCGGGCCGCACTCACCCCGGGCCGCACTCACCCCGGGCCGCACTCACTCGCCGAGGGCCGCACTCAGCGCAGGCCGCACTCACCGCGGGCCGCACTCAGCGCAGGCCGCACTCACCGCGGCCCGCACTCACCGAGGGCCGCACTCACCGAGCACCAGGAGGCTGAAGAAAATGGTCATGCCGCTCGACTGCTCCTCCTGCTGAGCCTGCTGCCCCGTCTGCACTGGGAGGATGGGCTTGGCGGGGCTCGGGCGCACCAGTTTCGTAGTGACCGCCAGGGTGGTGTGAAGGGTGACATTGAAACCTTCATGAGTTGTATTGGGGAAGCTGTTGGAGAACATAAAAAGCAGCGGAATTAGACAAAGGAAAAAGGGCCCCGAATTACCAACACACACAAACCAGACAGAGAACTTCGGCACAGAGCTTGATGGGATTCACAACCCTTGCAACCAAGAGGCAGGCCTTGGAGAGAAACTGATTAGGAAGATTCCCTCCTGCTGCAGCACAAGGGCACCAGTGGCCTCAGGTACTCTGAACGCAAACACTTAGAGGACAGGGACAAGGGGGAATCAGGACCGGTGTAGAATCAAAGGCTGCCTGCTCTTTGGCACTTAATGGGGGATTTAAAGGGAGGCAAACTGGAGTCTCATCATATTCCAAGGTCCAACATTATTTACTAAGTGCCTTATTTCTCCAGTTTACATTCTTTTCCTTAGATGGTATCTGCAAGCTGAAGAAGCCACTGAATTTGCCCAGTTGTTGATGTGGTCAGAATGCTCTATCCTACTTTACAAAAACCTTCTCTGAGTTCAAAAAGCCCAAATGTAATCCCCTCCTCCACACTACTGCTGTGTTCCTCACACTATCTCCTCACACTGTGTTGGGACTGTAAACTAGCACGATATTGACATAATGATCACCGTAACTGTGATTATAACAGCTAATGTTTTTTGAGTACCGCTTAATTCCAGGAACCAGGTAACATACCAAGTCTCATTTAATGGGCATAATAAGCCTGAGGTGGACACTACTACTTTCTCTTTTTTACCCATGAATAACAAGCCCAGAGAGGTTGCGTAACTTGGCGAGTATCAGTCAGTGGCAGAATCAAGCTTTAAGTCCAAACTTGAAATCACTGAGTCATACCACCTCTTTTGCTTTGTGCTGCTGAGGCCCAATTTAGTGTCTGGGACAGAGAAGATGCTCAATAAGTAATGTGACTAAATGAAATGACCACCAGGCCAAAAGACATGCATGAAAAGTTGTCAGGTGAGGAAGTCAAAGTTCAACCATGGGGTTGGTTCCTTGTTCATTTTCACATAACATTCCACAAATATAGATGGGGCACCTATAACACACAACAGACTGTGCCTGGCAGGTATGTAGATGGACTAAGAGTGGTCCTTCCCCAGCAGCACCAGGAGGACAGAGGCACCTTCACCCCCCTTTATCTCATCTTGTACAGTTAGCTCCCTTGCTCTCCACACTCCAGCCATCCTGCCGTTCTTTCTGTCCCTCAAAAAGGCACTAGGCTCTTTCTTGCTCCTGGCCTTTTGCACCTTTTGTTTCCTCTCCTATCCCTCCTTCTGGTCACTAAGGTTTCATGTGGCACGTCACCTCTTCCCGAGAAGCCTCCCACACACCAACACCACTCCGTTTCCTCCAGAGCACTGAAATCATCTAGTCTATTTACGGTCTTCTTTTTCCACTAGAATGGAAGCTCCCTGAGAGCGGCTCCTGGTCGCCCTCCTTCACTACCATGCGACCAGGGCCTGAAATAGAGTAGATGGCCACCAGTTAACGAATAAATGAAACTCACTGAAGGAAACAGATGTGAAAAATAGTCATTACAATGGAGGAGGTGACTGGCTACGTAAGGGGTGCAGCTGGGGGTCTTTCTGGAGGCAGCGAAGCGCTGCGTAATCAGCGGATGCGAAAACTAGGAAAGTGAAATTTGGCTTGCGGTTTCCGCAAGACGGCTTTCGAGACCTATGCTGGGCAGCCGATCCCTAGCCAGAGGGTCCAACCTCTAGGAGGCTGCACGGCCCAGGCCCGTCCCTCCAGCCCTCCTCGCAGGCGCCGGCATGGTCAGTCCTGGCCAACCAGCACAAAGAACTCCGCCTTATGGGGCCGGAGGGCGGCCTGAGGTGCTCGCAGTCACCCGATGGGGCCCAGCCCTGCCGCCTCCGCCGCCCCGGAAAAACCCACTCACTCCTCTTCCGCCATCTTCTCCCCAATCCTGCGGAGCCTCCGAGACCACCGAGCCGCGGGGCTAGCAGGGCCCGCTTTTGCTTCCGGCTTCCGCTGGAGGCGCGGAACGGGGGGCGGGGTCTCGGCTGCGCAAGGGCGGCACTTCTGTCCTTTCGTCTCTATGGCCCGAGGGTGGGAGGTCTTCCGGGAACGTTCCGAGCATTTGTCTGGCCTGAGTCTTTTGACCCTCCGGCCCTACGAGGTTCCAGTTTTTCCCTTCCACACGGTAGGGACATTTTGGGGGAAACTCCTGTGAGGTCACTGTGACTCACCCTGAAAGCAAGCTCTTTCTTCTCAGTGTCCAGGAATTCGCCATGCTGAAATTGGGAAGGAAGCTTCTAGCGTAAGCTGTGCAGAGGGACCCCAGATGTATACTTCCCCAGGCTCAGTTTTCCGCAGCTGTGAAGAGGCCTAGCCACCTGGGTTTAGCAGAATCGTGCGGTATTCTGTCTGCAAACATTTATTGAGTTCTGACCATATGCCTATCGTTAAAATAGGTGATGATGATCTAGGGATAGATCGTTCATTAATTTGTTTATTGTCTCAACAAATACTCATTAGACGCCTATATGAGCTTAGCAGTGGTCTGTGGGGTTGGGGATACAGGAAGGAACAAGGTGAGTTTGGAGGGGTAGGAAGAACCCCATCGGGAGAGCTGGTACACTGTTATGAGGCCTTTGGGTTTGACACCACCTCTGCTGCTACCTCCCTTCCCGGTCGAAACCATCGTATCTCAGCAGCTGTGATAGCTGCTTAAACCCTCTTTCTGACTCCGCTATTGTTCTTTAAGCTTTTCCACACATCGGCCTCAGTGACCCTTTTGAGCTGCAGTCATGCCGCTGCTCAAAATGTACACTGGCTTCCAATCTCAATCTGAGGGAAAAAAAACTTGGAGAATCTCCAAGACTGAACCCTGCCCCCTTACCCCCGTGAGGTCAATCCCCTCTTCTCCTCATGCATACTTTCCATGATGGTCACAGTGGCTTCCTCGGGGTACCTAAAACACACCAGGAACACTTCCACCCATGTATTTGCTGAGCCCTTAGGCAAGGATACTCGGCTCCTAGGTTGCCCCTTGGCTCCCACCTTTCCCACTTTTGGGCTTTTTGTTTACCCTTTTCTTGTCCATTATACCTTCTCTGACCACCTTGGGTCTAAAGCCCAAGCCCTCTTCCCTTCCCTCTGTTATTTCCCTACAGAACACTGAACATATTAATAGTACGTTTTACTTATATATTCGTTTATTGTCCTTCTCTCCGTGAGAATGTAAACTTCTGAATGCAGAAGTTTTGTTCTCTGTTTTATCTCCAGTGCCTGGAATAGTATCTGGCATATAGTAGGTACTCAAGAAAAAATGATCCTTGAATAAATAATCCATTTTGAGTTTATTTTTGTGTATGGTGTTAGGGAGTGTTCTAATTTCATTCTCAGAATAGGAGAAAATATTTGCAAATGAAGCAACCGACAAGGGATTATCTCATGCAGCTCATGCAGCTCAATACCAGAAAAACAAATAACCCAGATAAAAAAATGGACAGAAGGGCTTCCCTGGTGGCGCAGTGGTTGAGAATCTGCCTGCCAATGCAGGCGACACGGGTTTGAGCCCTGGTCTGGGAAGATCCCACATGCCGTGGAGCAACTAAGCCCGCGTGCCACAAACTACTGAAGCCCACGCGCCTAGAGTCCAAGGTCTGCAACAAGAGAAGCCACCGCAATGAGAGGCCCGCGCACCATAACCAAGAGTAGCTCCCACTCGCGGCAACGGGAGAAAGCCTGTGGGCAGCAACGAAGACCCAATGCAGCCAAAAGTAAACAAATAAAATAAAATTTAAAATGGGCAGAAGATCTAAATAGACATTTCTCCAAAGAAGACATGCGGATGGCCAAAAAGCACATGAAAATATGCTCAATATCACTAATTATTAGAGAATTGCAAATCAAAACTGCAATGAGGTATCGCCTCACATCCGTCAGAATGGCCATCATCAAAAAAATCTATAAACAGTAAATGCTGGAGAGGGTGTGGAAAAAAGGGAACTCTCCTACACTGTTGGTAGGAATGTAAATTAGCACAGCCACTGTGGAGAACAGTATGGAGGTTCCTTAAAAAACTAAAAATAGAACTACCCTATGACCCAGCAATCCCACTCCTGGGCGTATACCCAGAGAAAACCATAATTCAAAAAGATACATGCACCCCAATGTTCACTGAAGCACTGTTTACAGTGGCCAGGACATGGAAGCAACCTAAATGTCCATCGACAGAGGAATATATAAAGAAGATGTGGTACATATACCCAATGGAATATTACTCAGCCATAAAAAAGAACAAAATAATGCCATTTGCAGAAACATGATGGACCTAGAGATTGTCATACTGAGTGAAGTAAGTCAGACACAGAAAAACAAATATCATACGATATCGCTTATATGTGGAATCTTAAAGGGTACAAATGTACTTATTTACAAAACGGAAGTAGAGTCACAGATGAAGAAGACAAACTTATGGTGACCAGGGGATAAGAGGGGGAGGGATAAACTGGGAGACTGGGATTGACATACACACTACTATATATAAAATAGATAACTAATAAGAACCTGCTGTATAGCACAGGGAACTCTACTCAATACTCTGTAATGGCCTATATGGGAAAAGAATCTTAAAAAAAAAAGTGGATATACGTATATGTATAACTGATTCACTTTGCTGTACACCTGAAACTAACACAACATTGTAAATCAACTATACTCCAATAAAAATTTAAAAAAAAAAGTTGTTAGTTAACTCCAGAAGTGTTAGGAAACAGAAGCGTTTTGAAAAGAGGAGTGCTGTGGAGACCTGGGGGCGGAGGCAAGGATGTGGAAGATCTCAGACCAGCTAAGAGGCCTTTGCAATAATCTGGGCAAGAGCTGAAGGCACTTTGGATTAAGTTGATACCACGGGTATGGCAGGAATGGTTGGACTGTGGGTGGTTATTGAAGGCAGGGTTTGCTGATGGATTGTGGCCCTTAAAAGAAAGAGAGGAGTCAAGGATGATGTCTTCTTGAGGAGAAGAGCTCTGTCTGGCTCAAAGCCAGAGTCCTCTGCCACGCCAAGACCTCTTAAGGCTGTTGTCAAAGCTGAGAGAATGGGCTCTGTGGGTGTGGTGCTGGGCTATTGTTTCCTTAATTCCTTACATTTCTTTCAGGAAGAGATTATCAGCAGTGGTAAACTGAAGCACAGAGAAGTCAAGCCACTTGCCTGAAGTCACCCAGCTGGCAAATACTGAGTCTGGGATTCAGGTACAGAGTCTTTGGTTTTAACCAGTACCCCCTGTTGCTCCTCACTGCCTTAATTTCTCTGGCTCTAAAATGGGACTAACAGCCTACTTTCCTCCATTAGCACAGAGCCTGGCAGGAATGAACTGGCCCATAAAGGATTAAGAACTGGGTTCTCTCTGAGCCACATTCATTAACTGAGAGCTTGAGACTGTCACTCTTCTTCCAGCCTCAGAAAACCCCACCTGGCTGGAGTCGGGCCCCCCTGGGCTGGAGGTAGGCTTCCTTGCATTGGGCTACAAGCTGTGGGCCAGTCAGGATGAAAGCAGGGCACTGAATTCATCGAGGGCTGCCCCGTTCTCCCTGCCATGCCACAGATCCTGCTATCAGGGCCAGATCTGGGCTTTGTGCCAGTCCTGGACCTGCTGCCAACAGGGGGGCTGTAGAACACCTGCTCTCAGGACCGTGAGCCAATCCCAGCCCTCCTCACCTATTCCTGGGAACGAATCTAAAATCCCCAGTCACTGTCCCCAGGAAGGCAAACAAAGTCTTTCAACATGCAGTTCCTGGGTTCATGTGCCATGCCAGGCTGAGAAGGGGCAGGCTTTTGTGCCAGGCAGTTCGGGCTCTCTACCCCGACTCGGGACCTGTGGGCTCTGACCCTGGGACACCACAGCACCCTCAGAGCCTCAGGGCCCCATCATAGTTTTGACAGAGCCCCTCTTTGGAAGGCTGTTGTAAGATTAGAGAGAAAGCTTTTGCCTTGGTTCTCTGTTCTCTGCCCTCTTACCCCTAATCTTCCTCTTTCCTGCCATTCAGGTCTCAGTTTAAATGTCACCTCCTCAGGGAGGCCCTCCCTGACCACTCAGTCTAAAGCAGGTGTCAGCAAACTTTTTTGGTAAAGAGCCAGACAGTAAATATTTTAGGCTCTGTGGGCATTCTGATCTGTGGCAACAACTCAACTCTGCCATTGAAGTGGGAAAGCAGCCATCGAAGATTTAAATAGGCATGGCTGTGTTCCAGTAAAACTCTATGGATATTGAAGTTTGAATTTCTTATGATTTTCACGTGGCACACCGTGTTCTTTTTATTTATTTTTTCAACCATTTAAAAATGTAGAAGCCATTCTTAGCTCACGGGTCATATGAAAACAGGTGGCAGTCTGGATCTGGCCTGCCGTGGGCTGCCAACCCCTGGTCTAGTCTTAAACGTAAGTGTTTCTGAGACACTTATAACTATCAGATATTTTTTCCCTTCTTCCCTCCCTCCTTCCTTTCCTTCCTTCCTGTGTTTATCATCCGTTTCCCCCTCCAGGATATAATCTCCTTGAAAGCAGGGAGCTTGTCTCCCTCTCTCTCCTTTCTTCTGTCCTTTATCTCTTCCAACATTTTTTGAACACTTTGTACCAGACATTATTCCAAGTGCATTATGCTCAGTAATTTATTTAATCCTTTTAATAACCCTATGAGGTACACTGATTAGCCCAATTTCACACATGTGGAAACTTGAACATCATTCCGTTGTTCCCAGAGTTTAGAAAATGCTGCAGGTGTCAACAAAACAGGGTTACCAATGAAAACTTTTGAACAAATATGATATTTCATATTTTTTGAAAAAGGGAATCAAAGTGGTTACCATCAAGTGGTTATTAGTCAAGGTTCAATCAGAGAAGCAGAACCAACAGGAGATATTTATTAAGGGATTTATTGCAAGGAATTTTCCCAAAACAACACAGATTTATTATAATTCTATAGGTTAGAAGTGTCATGGGGCTAAACTCAGGGTGTCAGCAGGGCTACATTCTTTTGGAGGCTCTAGGGGAGAATGTGTTTCCTTGCCTTTTCCAGCTTCTAGAGGCTACCCACATTCCATGGCTTTTGGTCCCATCCTGTATCTTCAAAGCCAGCAATGGCATCACTCCAACGTCTGCTTTGATCATCACTTCATTTCTGACTCCGACTGTCCTGCCTTCTTTCCTTTATAAGGAGCATTGTGATTACCTTGAATCCACCCAGAAGGATCTCCCTGTCTCCAGGTTAACTGATTAACAACCTTAATTGCCCCTTGTCATGTGACGTAATATATTTACAGGGTCCAGGGATTAGCATGTGGACATCTTCGGGAGGTATTACTCTGCCTCCCATGCCATGGAAAAATAAGTTCTGTGTTGGCTTTCCCTGTATTTTTTGTTACCATTTAGCATTGTGTCATATTCATTTACACATGGGGGAGAGTTGGGAATAATTTTTTAAAGCCTGTTGACATTAGTGTTTTAATCTGGCCCTGGCCACTTAGCAGGTAATAAGCACTAGAATTACCAGGCACAAATGAAAAAATTGGGCTTGTAGAATTCAGTGGAGTCAGGTGCAGTAGGTACTGCTGAGAGATTTTGTGAAAAAGTACAGATTCCAGTCCTATTACAGACCTGCTGGAGCTTGGGCATGGTGCCTGGGAATCTGAATTTCTTCTTGTCTCTCCCCTACCCTTACCAGACTCTGCTAGTGCCTGCTCATAACGTCTTGGAGGGTCTTACTGCTGCCTAAGGGCTTCTTCTCAGCACAGTACAAGCCAGCTGTGCTGGGGAGTTGATGCTGTCAGAGCACCCCTCAACCAGTAACTCCAAAGAGTTGGAGGATAAACACCCCCAATCCTTTGCCCCTTGCGTGGGGCAATTCTGCGTTCATATTCTAGTTTCCTGGAACCCCTCAGTGGGAGTAAGCTTCAGCTGCCCTCAATGGTGACCCACTTGAACACACACACACACACACACACACACACACACACACACACACACAGCCAGCCCTCCTTCATATCCTTGGGTTCTGCCTCCTCGGATTCAACCAATTGCAGATCAAAACTATTTAAAAAAAAATTCCGGAAAGTTTCAAAAAGCAAAACTTGAATTTGCTGTGCCCTGGCAACTGTTTACATAGCATTTACATTATGTTATGTATTAAAGTAATCTACAGATGATTTAAAGTATACCAGAGGATATGCCTGGTTATATGCAGGTGCTACACCATTTTATACAAGGGACTTGAGCCTCTATGGATTTTGGTATCTATGAGGGGTCCTGGAACCAATCCCCCCAAGGATACCAAGGGAGGACAGTGTTTGTGTGTGTGTGTGTGTGTGTGTGTGTGTGTGTGTGTGTGTGTGTTACGCTTGGATGATATAAACATTCAGGAGCTTAACTTTGTTTTGAAAATCTGCTTTGAGGATATCTCATGAGTTTTCACCCGTGATACTCTCATTGTAGTTTCTTCTTTGAGACAAGATTTACTTAGGGAGTGTTTTAGAATTTCCTACTTATTGAGTGTTAAATGTAACTTTTGTTACTCATTTCCAATTTTATTATATTTTTACTCAGTAGTATATACTAAACATTTTCTGCTTTTTGACTTCACAGAGACTTACTTCACTGTCTAATTCATAAACAATTTTTGTGAAGTACACAGAGAATTGGAAAAGTTTATTTTTTATTTTTAGAGTATAGTGATGTTTAGTAACTCATTATTTAAATTCTATAAACATTTAATTTGTTTTTTAGATTATAGAAGGCTTTGAATACATAGGAAATGAAAGGATATATTTGATAAACATTAACATTCTGTATAGTAAACAATGCCAAAAATAACTTTCTTCCTAATTGTATTTTATTTATTTATTTATTTTTGGCTGCATTGGGTCTTCATTGCTGAGCACGGGCTTTCTCTAGTAGTGGCAAGCAGGGGGCTACCCTTCGTTGTGGTGCACGGGCTTCTCGTTGCGGTGGCTTCTCTTGTTGCAGAGCACAGGCTCTAGGCTCACGAACTTCAGTAGTTGTGGCTCGTGGGCTCAGTAGTTGTGGCTCACGGGCTCTAGAGCTCAGGCTTAGTAGTTGTGGCGCAGGGGCTTAGTTGCTCCGTGGCATGTGGGATCTTCCCGAACCAGGGCTCGAACCTGTGTCCCCTGCATTGGCAGGCGGATTCTTAACCACTGCGCCACCAGGGAAGTCCCCTAATTGTATTTTAATAAAAAATACATACTCTTAAAATACAGTTTATAAATGAAACTCTGAACAAGTTTACAATCATATTTTAATTGACGTGTAGTTGATATACAATATTGTGTTAGTTTCAGGTGTACAGCAAAGTGATTCAGTTATACATATTTTTTTCAGATTATTCTCCATCATAGGTTATTACAAGATATTGAATATAGTTCCCTGTGCTATACAATAAATCCTTGTCGCTTATCTATTTTATATATAGTGGTGTGTATCTGTTAATGCCACACTCCTAATATATCCCTCCCCACCTTGTCCCTTTGGTAACCACAAGTCTGTTTTCTGTGTCTGTGAAGTTTACAATCATATTAATTTCAGAGTCCTGAAATTAAGATTGTTTATGTTCTCCCTATAGACTTTAAATATATATATATTGAGATATAATTGACAAACAACGTAACCTACACTGACTTCTCTGTCTTCCCTGTCTTAATTCTCCACTTCTGCATCTGGGCAAACTAAGACACTCCCTTCAAGAGTTTTTATGTCAATAACAACAACAACAAAAAAAACCCAGAAAAAAACAAAAAAACAAACAACCCAATCCAAAAATGTGCAGAAGACCTAAATAGACATTTCTCCAAAGAAGATATACAGATTGCCAACAAACACATGAAAGAATGCTCAACATCACTAATTATTAGAGAAATGCAAATCAAAACTACAATGAGGTATCACCTCACACCACTCAGAATGGCCATCATCAAAAAATCTACAAACAATAAGTGCTGGAGAGGGTGTGGAGAAAAGGGAACACTCTTGCACTGCTGGTGGGAATGAAAATTGATACAGCCACTATGGAGAACAGTATGGAGGTTCCTTAAAAAACTAAAAATAGAACTACCATACGACTCAGCAATCCCACTACTGGGCATATACCCTGAGAAAACCATAATTCAAAAAGAGTCATGTACCACAATGTTCATTGCAGCTCTATTTACAATAGCCAGGACATGGAAGCAACCTAAGTGTCCATCGACAGATAAATGGATAAGGAAGATGTGGCACATATATACAATGGAATATTACTCAGCCATAAAAAAATCTGAAATTGAGTTATTTGTAGTGAGGTGGATGGACCTAGAGTCTGTCATACAGAGTGAAGTAAGTGAGAAAGAAAAACAAATACCATATGCTAGCACCTATATATGGAATCTAAAAAAAAAAAATGGTCATGAAGAACGTAGGGGCAGGATTGGAATAAAGACGCAGACCTATTAGAGAATGGACTTGAGGACACGGGGAGGGGGAAAGGTAAGCTGGGACGAAGTGAGAGAGTAGCATGGACATATATACACTACCAAATGTAAAATAGATAGCTAGTGGGAAGCAGCCGCATGGCACAGGGAGATCAACTCAGTGCTTTGTGACCACCTAGAGGGGTGGGATAGGGAGGGTGGGAGGGAGACGCAAGAGGGAGGAGATATGGAGACATGTGTATATGTATAGCTGATTCACTTTGTTATAAAGCAGAAACTAACACACCGTTGTAAAGCAATTATACTCCAATAAAGATGTTAAAAGAAAATTGTTT
Organism: Tursiops truncatus; assembly: GCF_011762595.2. NCBI lineage: Eukaryota > Metazoa > Chordata > Mammalia > Artiodactyla > Delphinidae > Tursiops > Tursiops truncatus. The sequence continues at coordinate 74,813,604 of NC_047048.1, read as the reverse complement.
TTATGGTAGGGACTTCCCTGGCGGTCCAGTGGTTAAGATTCCACACTTCCACTGCAGGGGGCATGGGTTCAATCCCTGGTCAGGGAACTAAGGTCCTGCATGCCACGTAGTGCGGCCAAAAAAAAAAAAAGAATTTCTTATGGTAATCACACTTGGTAACAACTGCTGAGGATGATCCTGTTAAAAAAAAATCATCTCCGTGCTTACCATGTGGCAGGCCCCATTCTTGGCACAGGGAATGGAGAGATGAGATAGGCATGGACCCCTGGGGAAGGAGGAAGTGGGATTTCAGCAGAGGTACAGAGCGTCATTTTAAGATTAGCCCATTGAGTCTTTTGGGAAAACAGCCAGCTAAGCACACGCTTCTACTTTTGCTTTACCCCTTGGCTCCACTAGGTTGACAGTAAAGGGATTTATTATTTTTTTTAAAGGCATAAACCGTTAAGGACTGGAGAACGGGAGAGGAGACAAGAGTGAGAGCATTTTGGAGAACAGAAAGCAGATGGGTTAATCGGCAGAACTGAGAAAACCCAATCCTCCGGCAGCAGAGGGGAAAGTCAAAGCCAACCTGATTTATCCCCCAAAATCCCTCCCAAAGGCTCGGGAATTGGTGGTACCAATTCCTGAAAGTAAAATTGGGGATAGGAGTGGGCAGCAGAGAGGAGGATGTGAAATAAAGGAAATTCCCTAAAAGTCTGTTTGAGGAGCAGTCAGATTTGCAGACCCTCCCAGCCCCCGCCCGACTCTAGGTAACTGGCCACCTACCTCTGCAAAAGTCTGCAGGTTTATTCTTTGGAGACAGTAAAACGGAGTATCTGGGCTTGGGGACCCCAGCACGTTTTCAGACAGAGGTACTATATTGAAAACAGGAGGATTAAGTGAAATCTTGTGTTTAGTTCCCCGGGACTGCTGTAACAAATTACCACAAACTGTGTGGCTTCAAACAATAGAAGCGTATTCTTTCATAGTTCTGGAGGCCAGAAGGCTGAAATCAAAATGTCAGCAGGGCCATCCTCCTTCCGGAGGCTCTGGGAGAGAATCCATCCCTTGTCTCTTCCAGCTTTTGGTGTCTGTCGGCATTCCTTGGCTTGTGGACATATCTCTTTCTGCTCTGTTTTCACATTGTCTTCTCCTCCACGCTTCTCATCTCCCACTGCCTCTCTCTTATAAGGACACTTTTGATGGTACTTAGGGCCCACCTGAATAATCCAGAACTATCTCCTCATCTCAAGAGCCTTAACTTAATCACAGCTACAAAGAACCTTTTTCACAAATGAGATACCATTCACAGGTTCCAGGAATTTAACATGGATATACTTTTGGGGGCTGTTTTGGGGCCTGCACGCTGAGATATCCTATTCCAGTCCTTTGCCACATCTGCAGGGCTGGCCCCATTGCTCACATCCAGAGGCCAGGCAAATTGTATGTAGTGGTCTTTCCCAGGCCATTCCATTCCAGGTAGGAGACTGGAAGAATCTTCTCCAGAAAATCTGGCTAGACTCAGAGGAATCACCTAAAGATATTTTAACATCAGGGGGGTTCCCAACTGACACTGACAGTTCAGTGTCAACAGCCCACTTCCCAATATATACAATGATCAGCTTCTTGGTCCCCTACTCTTAAATATGAGCAGAAAATCAAGAAATATCAGACATCTGAGCGTACCCTCTTAAATGAAAAATCGAGAACAAAGCAAATAGAGAAAAGTAACTAAAGAAAACAGGAAGGAAAAAAAAAACTAAAAAAAAAAAAATCAAAAACAACTTTTCAGAGAGTTACCCTGAAGCAAGAACAAGATGCTATTAAAAATAGGAATATTTTGAGAACAAAGAGGGCTTCTTGGAAATTAAAAGCAGAGATATTAAAAATTTAATAAAAGAGATGGAAGATAAATGTGAGAGTTTGTCTCAGAAAGTAGGACAAAAAGACAAAGATAGAAAATAGGAAAGAAAAGATACATTGTTTCAGGGACCGGTCTAAAAAATCCCACATTTGAAAAATAGGCATTTTATCGAGAAAGAAGAGAAACAGGGTGGGGTGGGGGAATCATCAATAAAATAATTCACAAAAATTCTCCAAAACTAAAGGACATGTGTTTCCAGATTGAAAGTGTTTACTGAGTGCCCAGCATGCTGGAGAAAAATAGGTCCATAGCAAGGCACATCATTGTGAAATTTTGAAATACCAAGAACTAATTTGTGAAGAGAAGGAGAAATAGGTCACTTCAAAGTATCAAGAGCAGAATAACTTTGGACTTCTCCACCAAAATTCAGACATAAGAAGGTAGTGGATTAATGCCTTCAAAATTCTGAGGGAAAATGATTTCCAACATAGAATTCTATACCCAGCCAAACAATCATCAAGGGAGCAGATAGAATAAAACCATTTTCAGATATGGGAAGTTGAAAATTTTCTACTTCCCACACACCCTTTCTCAGGGACTTACTGGAGGCTGAACTTTTTGGCTACACCAAAAAGGGTGTGTGTTTGTGGTGAGACAAGGAAGAACAAGACACAGGAAACAGAAACACAGCACAGGGGAGAAGCAGGTGGAATCCCCAGATGATGGTGAACGGACATCCTAGGATGACAGCTGTGCACCAGAGTCGGTAACAGGTTAGATTCCAGCAGGTCTGAAGACTCCAGGGAGATTTCTTTAAGAAGGTGAACACATAGAGTTTCTGAGGCATTAGAAGGAGTTGAGAGGATACTTGCACCACTGGCAAAGAGTTTGGAGTTGATAACAAATACTGAGAAAATTAGGTCAGCTTGGGTGGGGTCAGAGAACAAGACAATAATCAACTTTAAAAAAAAAACAAAAGTGGGACTCCCCTGGTGGCACAGTGGTTAAGAATCTGCCTGCCAATGCAGGGGACACGGGTTCGAGCCCTGGTCCGGGAAGATCCCACATGTCATGGAGCAACTAAGCCCAGGTGCCACAACTACTGAGCCTGCGCTCTAGAGCCCGTGCTCCACAAGTGAAGCCACCGCAATGAGAAGCCCACACACTGCAGCGAAGAGTAGCCCACGCTCGCCGCAACTGGAGAAAGCCTGCGTGCAGCAGCAAAGACCCAATGCAGCAAAAAACAAAATAAATAAATAAACTAAAAAAACAAAACCAAACAAACAATATAAAAAACAAAAACGCTGTGGGGAAAAGCAAAAGGACATCATAGTTTACCATGGTGCTCAGTGGTGAATGTCACAATTATGTAATTAGTAAATATTGATCTCACCAAAATTACCATATACCTATCATGAGAGGATGGGGGAGTGGGAAGGGCATATACATATGTGCTGGGGCCAAGTGTAGGGAAGGAAAGAGAGCAGAACCCTCAGATCCTAGAGAGGGAAAGCAGTTCTGAAAACTGAAAAATTTAGAAGTGGCAATCAATAGAAGCATGTTATTTAGAGACATGGAATTAAATATAAAAAATTTAGCTTAAAGTAGTTGAAGTCATTGCCTTTGGGGAGGGGGAAATGGGAGGAAGGAGTGAAGTGGGGACTTCTGCTTTTAGAATATTTGACTTTTCAATTCATGTATAACCTTGATAAAATAAAATCTAAAACCAAAAAATAAAAAAGGACAGGCATACCAGATAGTAAAATGTTGTTTTGATAATGGCTGTCTCTGCATTGTGGACCATGGATAATTTCCCCCCTTTTTCTTACTTGTCATTATTTTAATAATTTTTGTCTGCAAATAACATATGGCATGAAGTGAGAAAAAAAATATTTTTTAAAGGGAGAAAGAAAAAAAGGTCTGCCCAGAGGCAGCCTGGAAACCAGTGTTTCCATCTGTCACCAGGTCTCAAAGTGAGGAGAGTGAAAAGGATACAAAGGTGACGCGGGGTGGGCAGGGAAAGAAGAATTGACAGAGCTTGGTGACTCACAGAATAGGGAGGTGAGGCAGTGTCACAGAGAGAAATATCAAAATAACCATGGCCTTGACTTCCTGTTTTTAAATAAATATGACAAGCTGGCATATTTCTAGTTTGTGAAAGATGACTGAATGTTCCTAGTCACAGCACGGTGTCAAAGGGTGTTACTTACGAATACATTTTATGCTTCTACTTTTACTCACCTGCTATTTACTTTACATAGCAGTCCAAGTGATCCTTTTTAAGCATTCATCAGATCACATTACTGTTTTGCTCAAAACCATCCCATGGCCCCTCATTTTACTGTGAACAAAACCCAAAGTCCTCTTAGCTATCTACAGTGCCCAGTTTGGTCTGCCTCTTGCCCCTGCAGTGGTCTCTGACCTTCTCTTGTACCTTTTCCTCTGCACCCCAACTCAGTGGGCTTCAACTCATTGAATGTGGCAAGCTCATCCCCAGCTCAGCACCTTTGCACAGGCTGATCCTTCATTTCCCTTCCTCTAGATATTTATATAGTACCTCCTAGTCATAATTCAGGTTCCATCACAAATGTCACTTCCTCAGAGGGGCCTTCAGGAACCACTCTGCCCGCTTACCCCAGCCAGCTACTATCTCTTGCAACATTTTACTTTCTTGTCTTCAATGCACATATCACCATGTGAAATTATCCTGGTTTTCTCTTTTTAAAATGTTTTAAAATTATTGTTGAGATATAATTCATTTAACATAAAATTCAGCATTCAAAAGCATACAATTAAATGGCTTTTAATCTATTTATTATGTTGTACAACCATCACCACTGTCTGATTCCCAAACGTTTCCATCACCCCAACAAGAAACCCTGTACCTGTCAGCAGTCACTCTCCCCTGCCCCCATCCCTGGCAGTAGAAACCAACCTACTTTCTGTCTCTATGGATTAACTATTCTGAACATTTCATATAAATAGAATCATATACGTGGCCTTTTTGTGTCTGCCTTCTTTCACTTATCATAATATTCTGTTTCTTATAAAAATTTGCTTCCTTATTATCTATCATCCCCTTTAGACCCTCAGAAGCTCTAATACCTAGAATAGTGCCAGTATAAGTCATTAAATATGGATTAAGCACCTATTAGGTGTTATGCACACAGCAGCACAAAAAATCCTCTCCAAGGAAACTCTCTCTAATCTTTATTTTTTCCTAAGTAGTCTTCAAGTCTTCCCTCATGCATCCCCGAGGAGGGTGATGGGCCAAGACTTAGTAGGCTGGTTTGGGGAAGTCTCCCCATTCTTGGCCCAGCAGACACGATCCAGCTCTCTCCAGAAAGGGACTCCTCACACCAGCACAGAGGCCCCAACCAAGACTGAAACAAAAGATAAGTCCCAACTGAGCACCAGTTACTAAGGGGTTTCCCTGTCCCTTTGGTTCTTATTCAAGACAAATCTGTGTGACAGTTAAGATAGTCACCTTAAATAAAAAGTGGAAGGGACCATGGGACAAGGAATACGGGAAGCATCTAATTGCACAGAGAATAGCCTCCACGACCAAAAAGCAAGGAAATCAGGACCTCAGTCCTACAACCACAGGGAACTGAATTCTGCCAACAACCTAAATGAGCCTGGAAGTGGATTCTTCCCAGAGCCTCCAGATAAGGATTTAGATAGGCTGCTGTCTAGACTTCAGCCTGTGAGACCCTGAGCATGGAACACAGCAGAGCCTGCATGGACTTAGGACCTAAGAACTCTGAGCTGGATGTAGTTTAAAAGACAAAAAAGGGCTTCCTTGGTGGCGCAGTGGTTGAGAGTCCGCCTGCCGATGCAGGGGACACGGGTTCGTGCCCTGGTCCGGGAAGATCCCACATGCCGCAGAGCGGCTGCGCCCGTGAGCCATGGCCGCTGAGCCTGTGCGTCTGGAGCCTGTGCTCTGCAACGGGAGAGGCCACAACAGTGAGAGGCCCGCGTACCGCAAAAAAAAAAAAAAAAAAAGATATTCACCTTGCTGCCTGCAGTCCGCCACTAAATGCAGGCTTGCTCTTAGGACCCCAGGGCTGGTTGGATCACTTGGGCCAGCTGGTAGACCAAGAGGCCCGTTAGAATAGGAGTTAAGAAACCAGATGCTGGAGTCAAATTTCCAGAGTCCAAACCCCAGCACCGCCACTTACTACCTCTGTCACCTGGGGCAAGTTACCCTCCCTGTGCCTCAGTTTCCCCAGTATGTATTTCAGAGTATTATTTTTAGATTAAATGAACTAATATTCATGAAGTCTTAGAATGATGCCAGGTACATATTTAGATGTTTCTCAAATTAAAATAACCCCTCCCCAGATAATATATGTATTCCTAATGGGGCAACTGCTTCCAAGTGATGCTGCACTCCTTTTTTTGCTTCTCCTGGGTTGGAAATACTGGTTGTTGTGACATCTAACCACAGTTTTGTTTTTTGTTTGTTTGTTTGTTTTTAACTTCATTTAAAGACCAAAAGGGTAATTCCTCTCTGTTTCCTAATAGGAGAAAAGTAGAAACATTCCAATTATTCGTTAATGGAAGAGTAAATGCAGACACTGAAAATGACTCACATGTATGGATATTAATTTAGGAAAGGGCCTGTGCTCTGCCTTGGTGATGTAGTATAGTGGTTAAGGTCATGGACCTTGAAGGCAGACCACCTATGTCTGAATCCCAGCTTGACTACCTATGGCTGTATGATGCTGGCTAAAACACTTAACCTCTCTGGGTCTCAGTTTCCCCATCTGTAAGGTAGGGTTAATAATAGTGCGTATCATATAGAGAACTATTGTTAGGATAAAATGAAGTAATACACCGAGAGCAACTAGCACAAGCATTGTAAGTATTCATTAAGCCTTAGCTGTTACTGTTTAATTTTAAAAAAAAAAGCACAAATGGACTTTAGGATTTAAACATATTTCTATGCATTGAAAAAATCTGAGATAATTTATAAACTGCTCTAAAATTATAACTGTTTTTCACTCTCTTCTTCATGCTTTTCTGTATTGTCTGAAAAAAAAATTTTCATAATAATAAGCCTATTATTACATACTACTTTTGTAACCAGAAAAAAAAATTTTAAGTTAATTCCATTTGGGGGTGGGGGAATTAATAAACAACTCCACCCTCCACTGCAGAGGCAATCAATGAGTTATTCGCCTGTCCTTGCCTTTTGTGTTTGAGGACTGTTTTTCCTGGGAAATTCTTGCTAGAACACGAAGTTACCCTTGTTTGCTTAACTTTTCTCTCTGTGAATCAGCCTGTTAAAGGCTGGGTGGGTTCTCCTTCCCCCTGTCTGACTTTGTTGCAGGGGAGGAGGTACTGACTCACAAAACCCCTGGTTCATCTGGCCATTTACTTCACTCACAGTCATTCAACAGAGTTGGGAAACAAACATGGCCCATCCAATCAACAGAATTCCATCGTTCGTCTCAAAGATCGAGACAGATTCATATCTATTACCCTGGAAAGATGTTTGTGATCACACCACTCAATGAAAATAAACAAACCAACTACAGAATGATATTTATTCAACAAGTAGGTATTGAATTCTTAGCCAGTCTGTTCAAGGCACTAGGGACACAGCAGTGGTGAGCGGAGAAAAACCCCTGCCCTGGTAGAGCAGAAATTCTGGAAGAAGAGAAAGAGAGAACAAGAAAACAAAGTTAATTTAGGTAATGAAAATTGCTATGATGCTGAAACAGGAGGGAAAGGGGCAGGGCACAACCTTTAAAAGAATAACAGCCTGAGGACAGGACATAAACTGATTAGAACCAAACAGGTCCAAGATGGCAGATGAATCAACTTCCACTAGACCTTGAGCCTCAGTATATGCTCATTGCAACACATCAGCAAGCGAAATGATACACCCACGGGCGCCATGACAGTTCCAAGGCCAACCATAAAGGTCAGAAAGTGGGCAGTGACCCAATTCCTGGGAATCTCCACCCCCTTCCCCAAAATAGCTGGAATAATCCTCCCACTCATTAGCCTGTGAAATTACCCACCCCTATAAAAACTGACAACCCCATACTCTGGTGCCACTCTCGCCTTCTGAGATGGCCCACGCTCTGTCTGTGGAGTGTGTTTCTCTCTAAATAAATCCACTTCTTATCTATCACTTTGTCTCTCACTGAATTTTTTCTGTGATGAGACATCAAGAACCTGAGCTTCATTAAGTCCTGAAAAGAGGCGTGTGATCTCAATTAAAAGACTGTGGGTTTTGGCTGGGTTTGAGTCCCAGCGTGTGGGTTCAAGTCCCAATCTGACGTCCACTGTTTTAATGCAAGAGAGTGGGAGGGAGGCGGAGCTACTTAGATGGGGTGGTCATGGAGGGCCTCTCTATGGAGGTGGTGTTTGAATTGAAAACATAGTGTGATTCCACTTTTGTAAAACATATTCCTCTATGTGTGTATATATGTCTGTTTACTATAAGCATAGAGGAAAAGTCCAGAGAGATACTCATCAGAATATTTCCACTTTTAACTCCAGATATTTCTGGAGTTCTATTCTATGCATTGGCCTGGGAAAAATTCTCAAGACACTAAGCTGATTCAGGCAGGTATGGTCCAGCCCTCAGAGGACTATCTCCTTTTCTGATTCCCCACATAAGCCAAACTGGGCTGGACTCCAAACTCATCACTGCAAGTAACAGAACCTCAAACTAGTTTAAAGGAGAATTTATTGGCTCACATAAGGAAAAGTCCAGCGATATAATTGGTTCAGGCTTGGCTGTATTCAGGAGCTCAACAGTGTCAACAGGCCTGTGTCTCTCTTCATCTCCCATCTCTGCTTTCCCTTCTGTTGGCTTCACTCTCAGGCAGGCTCTTCCCATGAGGTGACCAAGACATCTTCAGCTTCTGTCCTCCCAGCTCAGCGATCCTAGGGAGAGAAGAGCACCCCTTTCCCTGGCAACACCAGCAGAGTATTAGAGCTGCCTGTCATTGGTTCACTTTGGATCACATGCTTTCCCTGAGCCAGTCACAATGACTTGAGGGATGCAGGAATCCAGGTGAGGATAAGGCATCTGCTCCCGGAGACAAAAGGGAGTCTCCCTCACCTGGACCACATCTACTGAGGAGGGGAAAGGACCACCCAAGCTGCTACTGGGAAGGCCAAAAAAAAAACAATGCATGATTAACTTTTTGCCACACAATAATGACACGGGATAGGAACACTTACCACTTCCATTTTACAGAGTAGATTTGAAGCTTAGCAGCTTTCTTAAGACCACACAGCTAAGACGTGGAGGAACTGATGTTTAATCAAAGTCTGTCTAATGCCAAAGCCCCCAAATGATGATCATGATGTTGATAATTATTGTAATAAGAACTACTATTAGTTGAGCACCTACGGAGTGCTAGGTTTTGCAAGCACGGTCTCATTTCATTCCCCCTGCAACCCTTTGAGGCAGGTGTAATGGACAGTTGTAGTTGACTCCTTGATATCCATTCCAGCTCAGCCACAGGCCTGGGACCCAATTAATGTAAGGCAATCATGGGAATTGCATCCCCTTGCCAGAGATTGGTTTGGGAATGGGCATGTGACCCAAGTCTGGCCAATGAGAAGTGAGGAGACGTTTGCCGGAGGCTTCTTGGAAAGTTCTTCCTCACTTTCAGGAGAGGGTCTGGAAGTGACCCTCTTTTCCTACCGGACATGAAAGAGAATGCCTGTAGCCCTGATAGCTCTTGACAGTCATCCTACGATGACAAGGAGAACCAGCCTTAGGCAGAAACCAATACTGTAGATGGAAGAACAGAGAGACGGAAAGAACCTGAGTCCTTGATGATATCATTAGGTTGCTAGAACTACCTCTGTCCTACAGTTGGCCTGACCTGGACATCCTGTGAGGGAAGCAGGATAGCCTGTTCTAGTTAAGCCAATTTGTGTTTTATTGGTTCCTTTTTTCTAGCAAAAGGCATGCTAATGGACTTAGAATGGATTTTTAAATCTTTATTTCACAGATGGGGAAACTGAAGCTCAGAGAGATCAAGTGAGTTGCTCAAGGTCACACAGCAAGCCAGGCTTTAATCCAAGGTTTGTATGATTCCGGACTCATCTCACAGTGTGGTTTCCCCACAGTAGTAGCCGTCCTCCTGCTAGATATTTCTTGAGCACCATGACACTGGATCCTCCTAACTACCCTGTGAAATAAGTGCTTTTATTATCCCCATTTTGCAGATCAGAAACATTCACAAGGGAGGGGAGGTTGTTTAGCAGAGAGGCTTTTGGATCTGAGGCTTTCCTTTCAAGTTTATGATTCAGAGCCAAGGGCAGATAATAGTCAAGTGGAGTGGGATTGGGGAGTAAGGAAATCCTGAAGGTTGCAAAATGCTAGGATCTTATTTCAGCACTGCTGAAGTATTGAGCCAGGAGGATTGGGAAATAGAACCCCAGAAACTCATTTGTCCTCTCAGGATTGGCTCTTAATTAATTTTAAATTTGGGTTAAAAAAATTCATGTAGGGAATACATCACCACTTTAGAAAAAAATTGGAAACATAGGCAGATAGTAAGATAACATAATTTTAAAATCTTACCAATACTCCAGCTGTATAATTGTTGACAATTATGCTTAATCCCTTCATGCCTCTATTTCCTCTGGGGAGTCAGGAAAGCCGTTCTGAGGTGGTGGCATTTGAGCCAAGGCAAGAAGGATGAGATGGAGCCACCACTGGAAGAGTGTTCCTGGCAGAGGGAATAGCATATGCAAAGGCCCTGAGGTGGGAGTGAAGATGGCTGACGGAAGGGACGGGACGATGGCCAGTGGGGTTCATGAGAAACAAGGGAAGGGGGAGTCGAAGGAGATGAGGTCAGGGAGGTAGACTAGAGTCAGATCACAAGAGGGGGAAATGGTTTTGGGGACAGGGAGCTGCTCATGTGCCCAAAACACAGATGATCAGCCAGTAATCCAAGCAGAAGTTTTATTACTTAGCATCCGGCTTCTAAGAGGAAGGGCAGGTGAGAGACACTACCAGGTAGTCGGTACATTTTTACCAAGTGGCTACTCTGTGCCAGGCCCTGCCTGGAGTTCTGGCTTCCAGGAACATTTGCTTTGAAGATCAGAAATTCAGGGGCAGCCAAGTCTATAAAGAGTCATTTTTCCAAAGAGGACACCTGACTAGCCAACAAATGGATGGCAAGAGCCTCAAGGTCCCTCCAAAGCAGGCAATGCAGGTTAAAACATTTAGAGACATTTCACAGCTGTGGACTGGCAACAATTTGAAAATCAAAACCCAGCAAACTGTAGAGGAGTGGTTAACAGCTCAGGCTCTGGAACCAGCTTCCTCGGGTTGGTACCATGCGCTGCCATTCCTAGCTGGGTGATTTGGGACTAGTTACTTCACCTCTCTGTGCCTCCGTTTCTCTATCTGTCGAATGGGGATGAGAATCGTCTTTAACTCAAAGTTTCTTAGGAGGGTTACATGAGCTATTTCATGTTAAATGTTGAGAAAGGTACTTGGCACAGACTTAGCGCCATATGTGATGGTGGTATTATTATTGGTGAGGAAGTGGGAAACAGAAACTTTCATAGACAGCAGTTTGGCATTTGAAAGGCATGCACCCTGTGACCAGCAATCCCACTTCCAGGTATTCACCGTAGAGAAGCTCTCACACCTGTAAGGATGGATAGCTTCACCCATAATAGGCCAAAAGTGATATCGACAGTATAGGTGTCAGCAGGTGAGTGGATATAACAAACTGTGACATATCCCCAGAAAGGAACATCAGTGAGCAGCAAAAATGAATAAACTAGATCTAAAGAGGTCTTAAAAATATAATGTTGAATGAGAAAAGAAACTTTCAGAAGTAAACTCTTAGTATGATACCATTTATGTAAATATTAAAGTCACAAAACAACATTATATGTATAGTAATACCAGAGGTGATATTGAAATATGACCTGGGCACCAACTGATCAGAGCAGAGGCTGACCATGTGGGCCCCAGTGGGTGGTCCAGAAATGGCTTCTCCATGCTCACTAGCACCTCCCAGCCTCCCCACCCCTGTTCCGTCCATTCTATTGCTTATTAGCTGTATGATGTCAGGCAAGTTGATTAATCTCTCTGGGCATCCGCTTTTTCATCTGCAACAGGGGAACAATAGTTGCAAAAGCTAATACATACACAGTTCCCCGTGTGCCAAAGCCTCATTATAATCCTCATAGTAACCGTTTGTGGTAAATTCTATTATTACTCCCATGGTGTATAAATGGAAACTGAGGCATAGAGAGGCAGAGAAACTTATGGTCATGGTCCGTAGAACTTAACCTATTGGATTATTGCAAATATATAGTAAATAATACATGTTAAGAGCTTAGGAAAAGGTTTAGTACTGAATAAGTGCTCAGTAAACATTAACAGTTATTTTTATGTCACTGCCCTGCTCAAAAGTCTTCAGTGGTTCACCATTGCCCCTAGGAGACAGTTTGAACTCCTCAACATGGGCTACAAGGTCATGGCCTTTTCCCTTCCCACCCCTCTATCTCATTCCCCTGTTTCCCCCTGTTCTCTATTCACCAATCAACTTTCCTTCTCTCAATTCCACCCATACCCCTCACCTTCCCTCCCACTGGGCCTTTGCACATTCTTTCCCTTTGCCTGAAATGCTGCTTCCTCCTGCTCTTATTTTACCTGGTTAGCCTCTAAACACCTTCACAGTCATATACAGTGACACCTCTTTCAGGAGACCCTGTAGGAATGGGTTAGGTCCTCCTGGTCTGTGTTCTCATAACTTTGAAAACATGTCCCTTAAGTAATGCTTCTCCCTCCTGGAATTAATTCTTTAGTGTTGGTCTGCCTCTCTCAACAGTGAGCTCTTGGGAAGCAGGGAACTCCTCTGACTTTATCACTGTTGGTGGCCTGTGGCAGGCATTACAGTCTGGCTCACTCAACACTTGTCCCAATCCCCTTGTAATGTGGCTTCTTGTACTGTAACAGCTAGAAAATGAAAAACTAGATTTCCCAGACTTCTTTGAAGCAGGAGTGATTCATGTGGTCCAGTCTCCCCTGGTAAGCCTTAGAGGCAAAAATAAGCTGTGGGGATGCCAAGTGGTAGAATCTTCTGGCAAGCACAACGGTGGAGATATCTGGTCCTTCTAGGGAATAATAGTGGAGTTCTAGCTGCCAGCCCCTAGCTCCCTAAGTCCTGAGCACGTAGCAGAGGCAGCAGAGATGTTTCTGTTGGAATAGTTCAGCAGTGAAGTTTTTTATTTCTCCTGGCTTTGATGCTCCTGGCTACAGTGGGGTTATTTAGCAACTGTGGTACCACCTAATACCTTTAATAAATCCCTTGTTCCTTAAGCTAGCTCTAGTTGATTCTGTTGTTTGCAATTTAAAATGCCTTGTGCACGCACTCAATAAATATTGGTTGAATGAGTGAATGAATGATGACCTCTTAGGAACCTCCCTGTTCCCACTGCTTTTATCCCCAAGTGGTAACATCACAAGCCCTAGACGGTTACCTTTCTTTCAAAGGTCAGGGACAGGAAGATGACGTGGAAAGTCTTATCACTGGCAGGCCTTGTAGATGAAAGAGAGTCCTAGGAAGGAACTGGGGCTGTCTCCTAGGGCTGCCAGGGGAGCTGGCTGGGGCCTCGGAATGACTGGGCTTGGAGAAAGGACGTTGTGTGAGGGAGAGGGAGTGGGCAGGGTGGGTCACCGAGCTGTCCCGGGGCCATCGGGGCAGGGGTTCTCTTATTGGGGCCCACCATAAGTCAGTGCATGTACTGCTTTTCAGCTGAGAAGCACGTTAGAAAAATATAGTTATGAGCCAAAGATTTTCTAAGAAAGCTTAAACTGCATGTCAGCCAGAGCACTTTTGGCTGTGAGTGACAGAAAAACCGATCTTAGGAAATGCTTTGGTTGGGTTCCTGCAGAAGCAGATCTGAGATAAGGATTTGTGAGCAAGTAGTTCATTTGGGAGATGATTCTGGGAAGCGCTGATGAAGGAAGTGGTAAGTGAGACGGGGAAGGGAAAGAAGCCAATATAAGGGGAGTCACTGAGCAGGTAGTCACTTTAGGCGGCTGAGGCTCAACCCCATCATGGGACTCTGGGACACAGAGTAGAACACAATTCAGAACTGCCCACTCAGTGGGCAAGGGAGTCGGGGTATTTACCCACCGACTCCTGTCAGTCATTGGGGAGGGTGAACCCCCACCCCCAGCATTCTCAGTTTGTACTAAATGCTCATGGGGGGCAAAGCCCTCAGACAGCACAGAGGCTGGGAATTGGAAGCCATAAGGTCATTGAGCATCAAAACAATGATTGCCAAGGGGGTATGGGCAGAGGATCAACATCATCTGCTACAGTGACTTAAGCCAAAAAAAAAAAAAAAAAAAAAAAGACCATTTAGCTCATGGAGAATAACGTGTCCCGGGACATGCCGGCTTCACGTACAGCTAAATTCAGGGGCTGGTAAGTTAACAGGACTCAGTCTCTCTCTTACTCTCTCAATAGTGGCCACCTTTGAGCTTCAGGCTCTCTTCATACTGGTCTAGCCCAGCAGAAAGTAAGCAATGCTTTCCCAACGACTCCAGAAAAAACCTGAGGGTTGACTCATTGGTCCACCTGGGGCCCATGCCTATCCCTGAACCAGTCCCTGTGGGCAGAGGGATGAGGTATTGATTGCCTGCTTTAGGGCATTTGCACTCCCTTGGAGCCAAGGATGGAATTAGCTCCATCTGTTTCATATGGACAGGGAGTAAGGAAGGGGGCTCCCAGGGAAATCGGCGTGCTGTTACCAGAGGATGGGGAATTGGATACCGAGTAGATAAAACCAAGAGGACAGATGTAGTCCAAGCTCTCCATGTGTAGATGAGAACCAGCACCCCAGACAGGGGAAGGGACTTGCCCAAGGTCATTCAGTTAGACAACAGCAACCTAGCTTCCTGTCTTAACCCAGCATCTTTCTACCAGGAGCCCGTGGCCTCTCAGTAAATCGGGTTGGCTTATCCAGTGCAAACCCTTTATATCCTCCCATCCTAGCTTCTTCTCTCGATCCATGAGAGCCGTGTGTGACTGTAACACATATCTTCCTGCTTTTATTAAATAAATATTTAATCCCTCATTTCCCAGGCAGAGAAACTGAGCGTTTTTAAAAATGGTGTTAATTCAGGGGTTAGCAAGCTTTTTCTGTAAAGGGTCAAATAGTAAATCTTTTAGACTTTGTAGGTCACGTAAGTCCTCTTTTGCATATTCCTCTCCTCCTCCTCCTTCTCCTTTTTCTTCTCTGCCTATTCCTTCTCATTTCTTCAGCCCTTTAAAAATGTTAAAACCATTTTCAGCTGCAAGGGCCAACAGGCCACAGTTTGCCAATTCCCAGTATAATGAAAGAACAAAAGACTTGCTGTTTCAGGGCTTCCCTGGTGGCGCAGTGGTTGAGAGTCCGCCTGCCGATGCAGGGGACACGGGTTCGTGCCCTGGTCCGGGAAGATCCCACATGCCGCAGAGCGGCTGGGCCCGCGAGCCATGGCTGCTGAGCCTGCGCATCCGGAGCCTGTGCTCTGCAACGAGAGAGGCCACAACAGTGAGAGGCCCGTGTACCGCAAAAAAAAAAAAAAAAAAAAAAAAAAAAAAATGACTTGGTGTCCCAGAGGGTGGACTCTGGTGCTGATTTAGAGCAAATCACTTTGGCTCTGAGCCTCAGCCCCTCAACCATGAAGGAGAGACCATACTCCCTCTCTCTTGATGCTGATCTAAGAAATAAAGATTATGAACAGAAGATACTATATTATATTAAAGTACAAACTAGAGACCCCAAATAACCATGGCTTAACAAGGGAGAAGTTGTTTTTGTAATTCAGATAAAATACACATAACGCAAAATTCACCATTTTAACCACTCAAAAATGTATACTTCAGTGAAGAGAGCAGTTTTTAATTTCTTTTTTAAATCTATGTTGGATCTGAGGGGGTATGAGTGCTCCAGGGCCAGGATGGCTCCATGGGGTGGGGCCTAGGCTCCTACCCTGTTGCTCCTCCATCCCTAGAGAGGCATCCTTTCCACATGGTCCAAGACGGCTCCCCAACACCATGTCTGTCATTTCAGCCAGCTGGAAGGAAACAGTGAAGGGAAGAGCATTGCCCATTCCTTGTGAAGGTCACGACGCAGAAGTGGGTCCAGGGGATATGTAGCAGAGGAGCTTTCCATTAGCTACAACTTAGTTGCATGACTCCACCTTGCTGCAAAGAAGCCTGGGATATGTGGTAAAGCTGTGGGAAGCTGTGTGTCCAGCTAAGAGTCAGGTGTTCTCTTACTAGGGAAGAGGGGAAGGAACAGATATTGGGGGGAATCATTCATAATCTTTGCCCAAAGCATCTGGCTCAGAGAGGCTCTACAACTGCTATTGTTGTTGTCTCTTCTTTGAAAAACTCAGTAGGTGTATTTGAAAGATATACCTAAATACTGGATACTGATATCACCCTGCATTGGATTTTGGAACCAATACAATAAGGTTTAAGTCTCTGTTTTCATGGCTATGTGATCTCTCCGAATCCTGTTTTCATCAGTCAAGCAGGGATAAAGGCGTATTATTCATGCAGGGGCTGGGAAAATCAATGAGCATAAAGCTCATGCACAATGTCCAGCCCAAAGGGGGTGCTCAGTAAAGGGTCATTTTATTGATAAGAAATGTGTATGATAGGTAAGAACATGAGCTCAGAGATCAAACAGACCTGGGTTCAAATGTAGACTCTTCTACTTCCTAGCTGGGCAAACTATTTAACCTGGCTGTGCCTCAGTGCTCTCATCTGTGAAATGGGAGCGGTAACAGCTCCAGCCCACTAGATGGGTTTCAGGCTCCAAGGACTTGCTGGCACATTGAAACCAGCAGCGAGGTGAGTTATTATTAGGTCCCCTTTCCCAGTTTGAGCTTGTGGAGGAAGAGGCAGGGTCAAACGCTGTTGCTGCAAACCTAATGTTGTGCAAAGAAGTCATACATGAAAGAATTAATGCTGTATTGTGCCAACACACAGAGTTCAAAACAGGTAAAAATAACCCTTGGTGTTGGAAATCAGGGTAATGGTTACCATTCAGGGTGGCAATAGAGGCTGGAAGGAGGCTTCTAGGGGACTGGACAATTTCTGTTCCTTGGTCTGGAGGCTAGTTACCCTAGTGTGTTGCCTCTGTGAAAATGTATTGAGCTGTCACTTGTGTATGTGCACTTTTCTGTATGTATGTTACACTTCAATAAAAGTTTCCCTCTAAAAAATAGTTGTAGTGTATTAGAAAGCCAGCAGTGGCTGAGGGGCCAAAAGGCACAGGTCGGGGCATCCTTCCTTGCCAGCCACCACAGTTTCTGTTTCAGCTCGAGGTACAGGCGTCAGCTTCCCCTCCAAATGCTCAGCTTGGCGTCTACCACTGGAGCCTCTGGCCACAAAGTTCCCCTTTCCCTGTGATGTGGCCTGATTACCACATCTGGGTCCAGTCTGGTGCCAGCCAGCCTGACTGCCCATGTTATCAGCTCCTGGACCTTGGGAGAGACTTGTTTAGACAGGGGAACTTCCATAAGTCACCGGAACAGCAGCCTCATTTCATTGATCTTACAGCTGGGATTAGAGCTGTTCAATCTTCATTTCATTAATCCAGACACTATGTATGTAGCTCTTGACAAGGTTTGTGGTTGGTACAAAGATGTTTCATTCATTCATACAATAAATATTAATTAAGCACCTATGAGGCACTGTGCTGGGTACTGGGGATGCCTCTGTGTAGAAAACAGACATGGTCTCTGTTTTCCTGGAGCTGACTTATTAGTGGAGGGAGATAGACAATAAATAAACAAATAAATATATAGTATGTTAGATGGTGATGGATGCTATGGAGAAAAATTAAGCAGAGATGGAGACACAGAGTGTAAGACAAGTTTGGGGACGGGGTTTGCAATTTTTAACAGTGTTCAGGGAATGCCTCCCTGAGAAGGTGACATTTAAGCAAAGACTTGAAGAAGAGGGAGTGGGCCAGGTGAGGATGGAAGGAAAGAATGTTCCAGCCAGAAAGGAGAGTAGGGAGCTGAGGTCAGAGAAATTGCAGGGAACCAGATCCCCTGCCTTGGGGGTCAGGGTAAGGATTTTGACTTTTACTCCAAGTGAGAAGGAAGCCATGGGGGGATTTGAGCAGAGAAGGGAGATGATCTGATTCTACCGTAATGTTGGCTGCTGTTTTCAGAGTAAGTTATTGAGAAAAAAGGTGAAAGCAAGGAGACCAGTGAGGAGGCTGCTGCAATAATCTGGGTGAGAGATGATAGTAGCTTGGCCCGAGATGGTATCAACAGAGGAGTATGGATTCTGGATGTATTTTGAAAGTAGTGCCAAAAAAATTGCTGATGATTGGATGTAGGAGGCAGTGAGAGACAGAAAGGAATCCAAGATGGTGCTCACATTTTTGGCCTGAGCAAATAGAGAGATGAAGGAGACATTAACTAAGATGGTTAGAAACATGTTGGGGCAGTTTGGGTGGGGAGAAAGTCAGGAGCTGGATTTGGGGCATACCCATTTTGAGATGGCTGTCAGATCTCTAAGTGGATATGTGGAAGGGGCAGATGGAGATCTGGGCCTGAGGTTCAGGACAGAGGTCTGGGCTGAAGCCATCCATTCAGGGAAGTCAGTGTTTCGATAGTATTTCAAGGCAGGAGATTAGATTGGAGAAGGTATCCAAGGACTAAGCTGTGGGGCACATCCAACACGGTCAAGGTCAGAGAGACAGGGAGAAAACCAGCAAAGGAATTGAACAGGAGCAACCATTATTAAAATAAAATTGATTCACCATTATTAAATAATAACTACCAAAAAATAATAATAATAACTACCCTTGGAAAAGATTGTATCAAGGTGGAATGCACTCCAAGATAAATTTTTACAAAAAAATAAACAAATCCGGGCTTCCCTGGAGGTGCGGTGGTTGGGAGTCCGCCTGCCGATGCAGGGGACACGGGTTCGTGCCCCGGTCCGGGAAGATCCCACGTGCCACGGAGCGGCTGGGCTCGTGAGCCATGGCCGCTGAGCCTGCGCGTCCGGAGCCTGTGCTCTGCAACAGGAGAGGCCACAACAGTGAGAGGCCCGCGTACCGCAAAAAAAAAAAAAAAATTGGTGAATCTGCGTAAAGGGCGTACTGGAATTCTCTGAATTATTCTTACAGCATTTCTATAAATTTGAAACTGTCTTGCAACCCGTAATTGTGGTTGCGTCTTGGGTGGAAAAAGGAACATGGAGGAAGCAGCCCCACTTTTTCACCCTTCTGTAGTTTTTGGAAGTATTACCTGGTTAAATAAATAACTAAAAAGTGAAAAGTAACCAAAGTTCATTTATTAGACACATGTTCTAGGCACTGTGTTACTACTTACATGCTCCAGACCATTCTCATTTATTCCTCTCAACTATGCCCATTGCACAGAGGAGAAAATTCAGTCTCCAAGAAAGGAGGTGATTCACCCAAGGCAGAACTCAGAACCAGGAGTTAACCCAGGTCAGTCTCATCTCAGAGGCGTGAGTTTGGCAGGATCTTCATTGTTTAAAGGAAGAAAAAAAAGCATCTGGCTCTTACTGTGTGGGTGTGGATTGTCCATTGTGAAGATTAATAAGGGGTGTAGCTATTTGACCAATTAGTCATTCAACAAACATTTATTGAAAAATCTTTATTGGGCTCAAATGCAGATTGACTATGATTTACGAGTACTGGGAGGTATTAGGAGTTCTAGAGTGTTCTGGGGTGAGTGAGGGGCAGCCAGGGTGCAATCGGGAGGTATTTCTGTGTAAACTGCCTAAAGAGATTCCAGAGGAAGGGGTCTTGACTCTCCAAGTATCCAGTAATTTGAGGTGAGTTATTTTTTTTCCTTGTCAATAAATATTTTCTTACCTATTTCATATTTATAGATTGTGTTCTTTTTCTAAAATTACATGAACTTCAAAACCCATAACCACTAAGAATCAAAGAGGGATCTCACAGTCTGGAGGAGTTGAGCAGTTACAACACAGTGGCAGGTGCACTGCTGGGGGAAGTAGAGGTACCGTAAGTAGCCCTGATCCAGTCACTCAGAAGTGCCCAGGCTGTCCTTCCCATTTCTCACAGTTGCCCCCAAACTCCTGTTTGACCAGCAATTGATATTTTTATCATCTACTTTCTTGCTGTCTCAAAAGTGACACGGGTAACTGGCGATGGCTCTGTAGCATGTGTGTGATAGTATCAGATAATATAATGAATACTTGTCTGCTAGGCACCCCCCAGTCTGAATTTACTGAATTCATCTCATTTAAGCCTCAGAACAGTCCTATGAGGGACACACTATTATTATCTCCATTTTACAGACGAAGACATTGAGGCATGGAAAGGTTACGTACTTTGCCCAGGTCACAGTGGCATGTGGAGGAAACAGGAATCAAACTTGGGCAGTGTAGTGTTGCCCAATACTGTGGGCATCTGCGGCTCATACCCGCCCAGAATCCCAACTTTCCTTTGGGGATTCACCCATTTCCACTTTGGACCATGTGGTTTGGGTGAAACTGACCATGCCCCTTGGCTCTGGGGTAGGTCATGTCATCAGTCCTGGCCCATCAAAGCTAGCCACGCTGATTAATTCAAAGGCGACCACAGCCAGGTCAATGGGAACCCTCCCTCAAACCTTTACTAAAACTAGGTGAAAAACGTACTCCCCAGGGTGGTGGGGATGGTAAGAGAGAAGCAGCCTAGAGCTACTGAGACCTTCTTTGTCACCTGCTTGAGAAGGAAGGCAGTACAGGCGAATCTGAGCATGACAAAGCCCCACTGACATTGCTTGAGTCCTGGATCCAGCCATACCTGAAATGCCTGTGGGCTTTTCCATGAAGTGAGCTAATATATTCTGTCCCCCTCCCCGCTTTTGTTGGCTCAGTTAAGCACATAGTAGGAGCAGATGTTCAAACAGCAGTTGTGGTTGCTGTCATAGTCACAGGTCCATCCCCTTACTTCTTTTTTAAAACTTTCTTTAACAGCTTTATTGAGATATAATTCACATACCACTTAATTCACCCATTTAAGGTGTCCAGTTCAATGGTGTTTAATATATTCAGAGCCATGCTGCCATCTCCATAATTTTAGAATATTTTTATCACCGTAAAAAGAAATCTCGTATCCATTATTAGTCACTACCCATTTCCCTCCAATCCCCCCACACCACCCCAGACCTAGGCAACCAGTAATCTAACTTCTGTTTCTATACATTTGCCTATTCTAGACATTTCATATAAACGAAATCATATACTATGTGCTCCTTTGGGTCTTTCCCTTAGCACATTTTCAGGGTACATCCATGCTGTAGCATGTGCCATTACTTCATTCCTTTTTATTGCTGAGTAAGATTCCCTTGTAAGGGTATACCACATTTTTTTTAACATCTTTATTGGAGTATAATTGCTTTACAATGGTGTGTTAGTTTCTGCTGTATAACAAAGTGAATCAGCTATACATATACATATATCCCCATATCTCTTCCCTCTTGCGTCTCCCTCCCTCCCAATCCCATCCCTCTAGGTGGTCACAAAGCACTGAGCTGATCTCCCTGTGCTATGCAGCTGCTTCCCACTAGCTATCTATTTTACATTTGGTAGTGTATATATGTCCATGCCAATCTCTCACTTCGTCCCAGCTTACCTTTCCCCCTCCCCGTGTCCTCAAGTCCATTCTCTAATAGGTCTGCGTCTTTATTCCTCTGCTGCCCCTAGGTTCTTCATGACCTTTTTTTTTTTTTTTAGATTCCATATATAGGTGTTAGCATATGGTATTTGTTTTTCTCTTTCTGACTTACTTCACTCTGTATGACAGATTCTAAGTCCATCCACCTCACTACAAATAACTCAATTTCGTTTCTTTTTATGGCTGAGTAATATTCCATTGTATATATGTGCCACATCTTCTTTATCCATTCATCTGTCGATGGACACTTAGGTTGCTTCCATGTCCTGGCTATTGTAAATAGAGCTGCAATGAACATCGTGGTACATGACTCTTTTTGAATTATGGTTTTCTCAGGGTATATGCCCAGTAGTGGGATTTCTGGGTTGTATGGTAGTTCTATTTTTAGTTTTTTAAGGAACCTCCATACTGTTCTCCATAGTGGCTGTATCAATTTACATTTCCACCAACAGTGCAAGAAGGTTCCCTTTTCTCCACACCCTCTCCAGCATTTATTGTTTGTAGACTTTTTTGTTTTGTTTTGTTTTGTTTTGTTTTTGTTTTTGCGGTACACGGGCCTCTCACTGTTGTGGCCTCTCCCGTTGCAGAGCACAGGCTCCGGACGCGCAGGCTCAGCGGCCATGGCTCACGGGCCCAGCCACTCCGCGGCATGTGGGATCTTCCCAGACCGGGGCACGAACCCGTGTCCCCTGCATCGGCAGGCGGACTCTCAACCACTGCGCCACCAGGGAAGCGCTGTTTGTAGACTTTTTGATGATGGCCATTCTGACTGGTGTGAGGTGATATCTCATTGTAGTTTTGATTTGCATTTCTCTAATGATTAGTGATGTTGAGCATTCTTTCATGTGTTCGTTGGCAATCTGTATATCTTCTTTGGAGAAATGTCTATTTAAGTCTTCTGCCCATTTTTGGATTGGGTTGTTTGTTTTTTTGATATTGAGCTGCATGAGCTACTTGTAAATTTTGGAGATTAATCCTTTGTCAGTTGCTTCATTTGCAAATATTTTCTCCCATTCTGAGGGTTGTCTTTTGGTCTTGTTTATGGTTTCCTTTGCTGTGTAAAAGCTTTTAAGTTTCATTAGGTCCCATTTGTTTATTTTTGTTTTTATTTGCATTTCTCTAGGAGGTGGATCTAAAAGGACCTTGCTGTGATTTATGTCATAGAGCGTTCTGCCTATGTTTTCCTCTAAGAGTTTTATAGTGTCTGGCCTTACATTTAGATCTTTAATCCATTTTGAGTTTATTTTTGTGTATGGTGTTAGGGAGTGTTCTAATTTCATTCTTTTACATGTAGCTGTTCAGTTTTCCCAGCACCACTTATTGAAGAGGCTGTCTTTCCTCCATTGTATATTCTTGCCTCCTTTATCAAAAATAAGTTGACCATACGTGCGTGGGTTTATCTCTGGGCTTTCTATCTTTTTCCATTGATCTATATTTGTTTTTGTGCCAGTACCATACTGTCTTGATTACTGTAGCTTTGTAGTATAGTCTGAAGCCAGGGCGCCTGATTCCTCCAGCTCCGTTTTTCTTTCTCAAGATTGCATTGGCTGTTTGGGGTCTTTTGTGTTTCCATACAAATTGTGAAATTTTTTGTTCTAGTTCTGTGAAAAAGGTATATCACGTTTTATTTATCCATTCATCAGTTGTTGAGCATTTGGGTTGCTTCTACTCTTGGCTATAATAATAATGCTGCTATGAACCTATGTGTACACGTTTTGTGTGGATGTATGTTTTCTTTTCTTGGGTATATTCCTGGGAGTGGAATGACTGGGTGATATGGTAATGCTATGTTTAACCTTTATTATTATTATTATTTGTTTTTATTGGAGTACAGTTGCTTTACAATGTTGTGTTAGTTTCTGCTGTACAGCAAAAAGAATCAGTTATACATGTACATATAGCCACTCTTTTTTAGATTCCCTTCCCATTTAGGTCACCACAGAGCACTGAGTAGAGTTCCCTGTGCTATACAGTAGGTTCTCATTAGTTATCCATTTTATATAAGGTAGTGTATATATGTCAATCCCAATTTCCCAATTTATCCCATCCCCCTTTCCCCCCTTGGTAACCATAAATTTGTTTTCTACATTTGTGACTCTATTTCTGCTTCGCAGGTAAGTTCATCTGTGCCATTTTTCTAGATTCCACATATAAGTGATATTATACAATATTTGTCTTTCTCTTTCTGACTTACTTCACTCTGTATGACAATCTCTAGGTCCATCCGTGTTGCTGCAAATGGCATTACTTCCTTCTTTTTACATGTTTAACATTTTGAGGAACTGCCAAACTGGTTTTTTGAAAATGGCTGTACCATTTAACATTCCCACCTGCAATGTATGAGGCCCCCTACCCCACCTTACTTTTGCTGTGTAACTCTGGCAAGTTGTTTCAATTCTCTGGGCCTCAGTTTTCCATATTTGAAATGGGGACACACCATTGTGAGGATTAAAAAGAGATCATGCATATGAGATTTAGGGCAAATCTCTTAAGTTCTGAGCCTCAGTTCTCATCTGTGAAATGGGTATAGCAAAAGCATTTCCTTCATAGGGTTTTTCTGAGGAGGAAAGGAGACAGCTGCTAGAGAACAGGACATAATCAATAAAAGGTGGCTGTACCCCTAGTTAGAATGTGATTCCCTCTTTCCAGTTGAGCAAATCTCTCCTGCACATCTGTGTGCTATGCACTGGACTGTATATGTATCAATGCTCCCTTGATTTTCTTTCTTTTTTAAAAAATTAATTAATTAATTTGTTTGTTTGTTTTTATTTTTGGCTGTGTTGGGTCTTCGTTGCTGTGCGTGGGCTTGCTCTAGTTGCAGTGAGCAGGGGCTACTCTTCGTTGTGGTGCGCGGGCTTCTCATTGCGGTGGCTTCTCTTGTTGAGGAGCACGGGCTCTAGGCATGCGGGCTTCAGTAGTTGTGGCGCCCAGGCTCAGTAGTTGTGGTGCATGGGCTTAGTTGCTCCGCGGCATGTGGGATCTTCCTGGGCCAGGCCTCGAACCCGTGTCCCCTGCACTGGCAGGCGGATTCTTAACCCCTGAGCCACCAGGGAAGCCCCTCCCTTTATTTTCAAGTTGGAATTCCTTTGTCTTGTGCAACCCTGGAAGGTTTGTGGGCTAATCATTGATAATCGGCTGACATTCAGGAAACCACAGAGTGTTTCAGTGGGGTGACATGATCTGCTGATGAATGACACATCCCCTTAGATATAGAAACTGCCAAGCTTGAAGCAGGAAAGTGTGAAAACCCCATGACTGAGTCATGATCCCTGGAGTGGGATGGGGGTGGGGAGGTGGGGGAAGGAGTGGGAGGGGGCTGGATAAAATCGCAGTTCCCTAAAGGCATCCGGTCTTTCTCTCTGATCTCATCTCTTCCTCTCCCTCCTCCTACAGTACCCATCAGTCAGAGTAAACCCCTCACATTTTCTGGAACAAGCAGTGCTCTCCAGACCTTCGTACATGCTGTTCCCTCTGCCAGGAGCACCCTTTCTGCTCCTTACCTCCCTGTCACCTATCATAGTCCAGTTCATCCTTGAGTTTTCAGATTGGAGGTCAACTTCTCCAGGAAGCTTTCTGCAGTGGGGATCTTTTATCTTGCCTATGCAACGTTTGTTTCCTCTGGATCAGAAAACAGCATCTCAATTTTCCTTTGGGGAGCCACTGCCTCCCCAGCTTTTATCCATGGGGTTCAGATATGGACCCCTGGCTCCACGGGTGAGCCTGGCCAATGAGCATATCCCATTCCCCTGGCCACAGTGATTGGCTCCTCGATGGGCACGTCATTCCAGTGAGACCAATGAGACTCACTGGAGTTTTGTTGGAATTTTTGGGAGAGGATCTCCCTTCCCAGTGGGGTTGCCAGTTACAAGAATTAAGCAAGCTTGGAGTTGCTTGTGGCCATCTTTGGCACCAGGTGCAGAAAGCCTGTCTGAAAGCAAATCCAAAACAGAGGAAAGCAGAGCTGAAAGGTGGAGAGAGAGATGAAAGGAGAGACAGAGACATGTATTTTTTGATATTGTTCCAGTCCCTGGAGTCATGCCTCAAGGCAGTTTTACATCTTGATTTCTTATAACTCAGTAAGTCATCCTCTCCCACTTTTATTTCACTAGTTTGGTGGGTATTCTCTCACTTGCAACATAAATACACCTAATACTCCCTGATTCCATACACACCCTTGAGCTGGGATGGATACCCTTTCTGGGCTCTCCCACAGCTCCGTTTCCTCCATTTTCATTGCATTTAATAGATTGTAGTATAATGATCTCTTTGTTCGGTTGTATCCCCCACGAGACTCAAGGAGCAGTTGTGCCTTGTTTACTGCGGTATCTCTAGGACCTAGCCACACCCAGCACATGATAGCACCTCAATAGATTCAATTTTCATTCCTTTTTTAAAAAATTACAGACTAATTCATAGTAGCATATATACACACACACAAAATGATTCTATAATTTTCTATGGGTCTGTATGGAAATGCACAAAAAAAGTTTGGAAAGCTACCACCCATGCATCATGGTGTAAGTTACCTCGCATCATGGTGGTCACAGGGCGAATGTGCTTATATATCACTCATTATTAAAAATTAACTAAAGATGAAGCTTAACAAACAAAAGCGGCACAGGCTCTTTGTAATAACGAATGCAATCAATTCAAAAGTGTATAGTTAAAAAAAAAAAGTGTATAGTTAAAAGTGAGAGTTACCTAGCCTGTCCCAATTAATATCTGTTGAATTCAGGAATAAATGTCACAACTATAAATAGTTGATGAATGAATGATTAAATAAGAAAACAGTTCCGTCCAGAGAGACCTCAATTCAAGGTGACCTCCCTGTCGCCGCCCCCCGCCCAGCCCCTAAGAGGCCAGCTGGTTTCCCTGAAAGTCTGGGCCTTGGGCCAAGGTTTTAATTCTTTCTGGACTGGGCCCCCGTCTGGGAGTCCTTTTTCCCTGGAGCCTTGTAGAATGACTCACAGGGTTTTTTGTGGACAGAATCCCCTAGTGACCAGAGGGTCACCTCCTATTCTTCAAGCAGGTGAGCTCTGAGTAGACTTCCCAAGGGCTGGGTTGGTGAAGGACAGGGGGTTCCTGAGTAACTGTGTGACCAGTGGCTGAGTGATGTTCCCTAGGAAACAGCCCCCAGTAGACAATCCCCTGTTGTAACAGGCTGTGTGGAGAGACTGACGGCCCAGACAGTGGGCCCGAGGTCCAGTCCTGCCAGTTGACTTGTGGTGGGACCTTTCCCGTCCATGAAGTGAGGGAGGTATGCGGTGGACACTGGTGGTTGCCTAGCTAGTAACAGACCTGCGCCTTCTTTCCTGCTCACAGACCCTCAGTGCGGGCGGTGGGGGAAGGGACTGGATTGCCATGTGTTTAAGGGGAAGGTTGGGCCTCTCCTCGTCCCCAATCCCCAATGTTTCTGTGTCCAAGTGAGTGTGCACACACACATTTATCTTCGTGTACACACACACACACACACACACACGCACACACACACACGCACACACATGAATCTTAAATAGTCCAAGTGAATCATTTTAAGGCCGTAACATCCACTTGCTAGTAATGGGTTTAGCATGTCATAACACCTTCGGTGTGGTTTTGGACAAGTCACTTATTCTCTTTGTGCCTCAGTTTCTTCTTTAAAATGGGAAGAGTTCTTACTTTCCGATGTTTGTTGTGGGCCTTAAAAAGAAGCCAGCTAAAGGGCCCAACGTCCAGCAGGAGTTAGAGTTAACAGTTCTTAGACAAACACTGTTGGCTTAATTCCCCGTTTGAGGACTTTTTGTTCTTTTCATAGGTGACAGCTAGTGACGATGACTTTATTAACTCCATTTGCTAGTCCTACTTGGAATATGTATGAATTATTACGTTAAAGGCGCATTTTGTTCAATGAGCAAGGTGATCTCATAACATTGGGGGTGTGAATGAGGAGAAATCTCTAAGGACAGAGGATGTAGGCGGTGAAATATGGAGATTTACTTGTGTCTGGAAATTGCTGATGTCTGGAAAGCCATCCTGTGGGAAATATGGAATGCTGGCCCCTTCTCTACAGGTCCAGATGCAGCGGGGCCTCTGTTAACAGGAATTTTATCAGTTGAAGAATTTGGGAAACTGTGGTTTTAGAGATTCATTCTAATCCCTGATCTTACCCTTTACCATCTGGGCAAGTCATCCTATTTCCATAAGCCCTGGATTCCTCATCTGTAAAATGGTAATGATATAACCAACCTCAGTGGTTTGTAGTAAGAGTTAACAGTGGTTCCCAGCTGGGGGTGATTTTGTCCCCCAGAGGACATGTGGCTGTTTAGAGACATCTTTGGTTGTCATAACTGGATTGGTGAAAGGAGGGTGCCACCGGCATCTAGTTGAGTAGAGACCAGGGATGCTGCTAAACGTTCTACCGTGCACAGTATAGCATCCACTACAGATAATTATCTGGTCCCGAATGTCAACAGTGCCGAGGCTGAGAAGCTCCAGGTTAAGTCTGTTAATGGGCCTACAGAGGGTGTAGGCCAAGAAGACTTTTTTAATTGCCTTAGAACAAACAAAGCTGCCCAGTAAAGCAGAGTTAAGTACAGGGTGTAGATAAGGTTGGAGAGCCAGAGAGAGCTCCATTGTTCTGTGTGAGCTGTGGTGGGGAGAGTGGCAGCGGTGCCAGAATCTCTGTGTGTGACCCACTGGGAGAAGCCAACTGGCTGCCAGGGGTTGCCAGGGCCTTTACTCCAAGCTGCATTGTGTGGCGAGTTTGAGGTTTTTACATAGATGGTATCTACAGCTCAATGAAAGTGACTCTGTTTTCTGAAGTTGCTTGTTGTTACATTTTATATAATATTAAGAAAATATCAATGGTCCATATCAGTGGTTCTCAACCAGGAGTGATTTTTGTCTCCTGGAGGCCTTTGGCAATGTCTGGAGACAATTCTGATTGTCACAACAGTGGAGGAGGCTGCTGGCGTGTAGTGGGCGGAAGCCAGGGATGCTGCTAAACGTCCTGCAGCACAGAGGACAGTCCCTTCCTCCCTGCAAAGAATTATTTGGCCCCAAATGTCAATAGTGTGGATATTGAGAAACCCTGGGTTATATCAGGATGTTGTTGGTATTGTGTATTTGGGTCTAAAAGCCACCCCAGCTGTCAGAGGATGGGGGAGGGCAGGTGTGATGGAATGGAAATGATAAATTCTGTTTGGACAGGTCAGGTAGTTCCTGAGATCATGTGGGAGCCAGAGGGGGACCCTAGGGGGTATTTCACAGAGTGCTTCTTGAGTGTTTCTTTTTCATGCCATGTCCTCTGCCCTCTGCTGACCACAAGGACATCTTAGAGAGAGTTCATCTCAGCTCTGGAGAAATGTCTGGTCAGTTGAATGACAGGCACTAAGGATTTTGAGGGTACAGAAGGAAGAGCCCTGGCCTGGGAGTTCAAGTCCTGACTTTGTTTCAGTGAGACCAGCAAGAGCGTCTCTCCTTTCGAGCTCTGCAAGCCCTGGACTCTCAGGGGCTGAGATGATAGGGAAACAAGATGGCGGGGACACGGGGAACTTGGGAGGAGGATGGGCACCACTGGGGTTCCCAGGACACAGGACACAGTTGAGGACCAAGGAGGTCCAATAGTTAGGACTTAGTGTAAGCAGATGCAGGGCAGGGCAGAGGCCTAGCCACCTTTTAGCCAGAGAGGAAGCAATGAAGGGAAAGAGAAGGTTGTCAGGGGGAGGAGGCGGTGCAGAGGATACACCTTGCGAACTGGGTTAAGGTCTCAAGTCACATAGGGGTGGCTGCAGTTCCTGAAGTGGGTTTTAACACTGTGTCCCCAGAACCCCCTTAGTCCTAGGCAAACTGGGACAGTTGGGCACCCTGCTCAAGCTGCCCATTCCCAGTCCTCCTCCCTCTTGCCTTCCTCTACTAGAGAAGTCAGGAAGCTAAATATTTCATTTTCCTAGCCACCTTCTGGCCAGCGGAGACCATGAGACACAGTTCAGGCCAACCAGAAGTAAGCTGAAGTCCACTGGGAAGGCTTTCCTTCCGGAAAACAAAGACAAAGCCTTGCCAGGACAGGACGTTTGGACTTTCTCTTTCTTTTAGTAGCAAAATCCCTGAATTTTAGCTGGGTGGCCAAAGACTGCATTTCCCAGAACCCCTTGCAGATAGGAATGTCTGTGTGACTATGTCCTGGCCAATGGGATGTGAACAAAAGTGACATGCACAAACTCTGCTGAAGTTCCAACATTCACTCTGATTGGACTAATTTAGGTCATGGCCTATCTCAGAACCAATCACTGTCACTCAAGGGAGGCAATGCTTTGATTGTCCAGGTCTGGTCACTTGTCTCTTGGGGTAGGGACAGTCTCACCTGAACCTCAGGGACTAGACATGGGGGAGGGGAAGGTCCCCAAAGAAATACTGGGTGCTGTGAGCAAACGATAGGGGGATGAATGCTGGACAGGCGAGGGGAATTGTTTTCTGTGTAGAATTCCTGTTCTAGGCCATATATCTCCCCTATGTGCTCAGGGTCTCTGGACTTCTTGGCACTCTTGTGCCAAGAAGGGTCCAAGCTGCCCTTTTGTCCAGATCACGAAAGGAGAACTAAGGCACTGACTTAGGAGACCATCAAAACCATGAAGCAGACTTTGTGGATTGCTTTATTCCCCTTCTTCCTTGCCAACAGAACCTAATTTTGTTGTTGAAGAGCAACATGCCAGGTCCAGAGAATGAATTCTGATTGGTCTAAGCCAGCCATAGCAATCCTGTCTCCCTTTGTCTTAGTCCCGGGGTAAGCTTGGGACCCAGTCCTGGCCAATGAGGCAGCAGGGAAAGTCTGCTGAGGGCTTCTGGGAAGGATTTTCCTTCTTGTTAAAAGAAAGAGAAGTGTTGTCCCCCAACCCCTTTTCTTTCACAGGTGTCTTGTTATAGCCTTTGGGTGTTGTTGTGACATTTGGAGCTGTAGCAGTCATTCTGAGCAGTCATTCTGAGCAGTCATTCTGAGACCATGAGGAATTCCTCCAGACCAAGGGAATCCTCCAGAAGCTGACTCGCTGCTCTAATACTGAGATGCTGAACTATCCAACCCTGAAACATTCCACCTGCTGGTTTATTGTTACCTGAGATTAAAAATGTCCTCATCATTTAAGGCCCTCTTAACTGAGTATACAGTTATCTTCAGCCCAAAGCACCCCAATGGATCTACCTTCAGCCTATAAATTTTAAGGCAAGGAGGTGGCCACTCCTCAGAGACTATTTGGTTCTAAAGCTGGTCAGGCCTCTCCTACTTTGCTCTCTGAATGTTCTATTATGAAGCTCTTGCACGTGATAAACATTAATAATTCAGGCTTCCCTCGTGGCTCAGTGGTTAAGAATCCGCCTGCCAATGCAGGGGACACGGGTTCGATCCCTGGTCCAGGAAGATCCCACATGCTGCAGAGCAACAAAGCCCACGCGCCACAACTACTGAGCCTGCGCTCTACAGCCTGTGAGCCACAACTACTGAGCCCGCGTGCCACAACTACTGAAGCCCACGGGCCTAGAGCCCGTGCTCCACAACAAGAGAAGCCACCGCAATGAGAAGCCTGCATACCACAATGAAGAGTAGCCCCCGCTCGCTGCAACTAGAGAAAGCCCGCGCGCAGCAACAAAGACCCAATGCAGCCAGAAGTAAATGAATAAATAAATTTTTTTTTAAAAAAAAACATTACTAATTCATCGGGACTCTCCCACCATGGACTGAGTATTGTACCTTCCTTGTAAGTCTCAAAGTTGCCTGAAGCTCTTTACAAGCATTCACAACACAGAGAGTAAGAGTGGGCTGGCCTGGGAGTCTGGTCTCTAACATTTTAATTTTTGTTTCTAATTTTTGAATTTGTTAATAATATCAAACCTACAGGAAAGTTAGTTGAATAAAAATAGAACAAAGTATATCTAGATACCCTTTACCCCAATGCACTTATTGTTAATATTTCTATAATTTCTTTATCATTTGTGTTCTCTCTCTTTCTGTCTCTGTGTTTACATAATTTTTTGAACCTTTTGATTGTAAGTCACATATATCATGGCCCCTCACCACTAAGTATTTCCTAAGAATAGGAATATTACCTTACATAAACCCAGTGCAGTTATCAACCTCAGTACCTTTAACATTGATAACGTTTTAATCTGTGTTCCAATTTTGTTAATTAATTGATCCAATAATGTCCTTAAGTTTTTTTTCTCTTCCAGTATAGGGCGGGTCCAGTTTAGGGTGACATATTGCATTTAGTTGTCATGTCTATTTAGTCTCCTTTAATCTGGAACACTTCACAGCCTTTGTCTTTTGTGACATTGACATTTTTCAGTAATACTTTGGTCTTTTTTTTTTAAAACAATGTTTCTCATTTTGGATTTGTCCAATACTTCCTCATGATCAGACTCAGATTATGCATTCTCAACCTGGCCTTTAATTTTGATTCTAATAAAATCTGGCCATATGATCCTAAGCAAGTTATACCTCCTCTTTGAGCCTCAGTTCCCCTAAATGTAATAAAAAAGGGTTGATTAGAACCCCTTCCTAGGATTCTACTATCATTTTTCATATGACACCAACCCTGTAAATTCTTTCCTTCTTTTCTTCTAAAAGGAAAAAATGAATAAAAGGAATTGATAAGAGAAGTATATAGCCACTGACAATTTGGGATTCATTCACTCAATAGATAGTTATTGTTTACCCATATTGACCAGGACTCTTTCAACTGGAAGGTACAGAAACTTAACTCATACTGGCTTGAACTACAAACAGAAGAGGCCCAGAGGAAGGTTTAGCTTCAGATAAAGGTGGGTACAGGTGATCAAGTGATGTCACATGGCGTCTGTGCCTCTCCCTTTCTTCATCCTGCTTTCTTTTCTGTTGACTTCATTCTCTGGCAGGCCCTCTCCTCATTGTGGGGAGCTGATCACCAGCAGCTCCAGGCTTGCAAACAACCAGCTCAGTAGCAGTAGTGGAAACGTTGCTTCTGCTTTCCCGTTGTTCTAGCATAAATCCTGGGGCGGGCTGTCATTGGCGAGGACTGGGTCAGGTGCCCATGCCTGAACCAATCACTGTGGATGGGAAAGTAGAATTATCTGGACGGGGGCCTGGATCATGTCTCCACCCAAAAGCCAGAAGATGGTGTCTGCCCTGGACTGTGTATCAATCAGCGGAGCAGAGCAGAGTCACTGTCAGTGACTATCCCATAGGATAAGGGATTTATTATAGGAAGTAGGTCCCCTACAATTGTGGGAGGAGTGGGGAAGTGAAGGCTTGGAAGAGAACTCAGCGGATCAAATAACAGTCATCAATCAAATTGAGAGGCTAAGGCAGCTTTTGGTCAGCAGGGCCAGCAGTTAGGAAAAAGAGCTGGAAGTGGCATAGTGGAGAGCAAGAATAAGTCCACCAGTCATGAAAACAGACAATTACAATCTAGTTTGATAAGTGTTTTAACAGAGGAAAGCATAAGGTGCAATGGTACCCTAAGGGTTTACTGAATCCTGTCTAGAAATCAAGGAAGTCTTCCTGGAAGAGACAGCATTTGAGCTGCGACATGAAGAATAAAGAGAGGGCCAGATGAAATGGGGGAAAGTAGAAGAATTAGCACATGCAAAAGGCTAGAGCCAAGATAGGATATTAAAGAACTAAAAGTAACTTAGTCTGGCTGGGGCCTAAATATGAAGTGAGGAGGGTCAGGGGTGATGCCAGGAGGACAGCAGGGGCCAGATTGCAGGTCCTTACAATGAGAATTTTGAACTCCTAAGAGCAATGGTGAGTCATGGGAGGATTTGAAGCAAGAGAGAAGTAAGTGTCATATTTAGGCGTTGGCAATTTGGAGACGGGTGGATTTTCTAAACATCGTTCCAGGAAAAGTCCAAATACCTCAGCTGGAACTCTGAGCTCTGTACCTTCAAGGGTTTGCTAGGTTTGGTTTCCTTCCTTGCAATTTGGGCAATAGGGCAGGGGTCCCCAACCAGCAGGCCGTAGACCAGTACCGGTTGGTGGCCTGTTAGGAACAGGGCCGCACAGCAGGAGGTGAGCGGCAGGCGAGTGAAGCTTCATCTGTATTTACAGCTGCTCCCCATCGCTCGCATTACCGCCTGAGCTCTGCCTCCAGTCAGATCAGTGGCGGCATTAGATTCTCATAGGAGCACGAACCCTACTGTGAACTGCCCATGCCGTGCAAGGGATCTAGGTTACGTGCTCTTTATGAGAATCTAATGCCTGATGATCTGAGGTGGAGCTGAGGTGGTGATGCTAGTGCTGGGGAGTGGATGCAAATACAGATTATCATTAGCAGAGAGGTTTGACTGCACCGAGACCATAATAAATCAACTGCTTGCAGACTCATCTAAACCCTATCAGCGGGACTTCCCTGGTGGTGCAGCGGTTGAGAATCTGCCTGCTAATGCAGGGGACACGGGTTCAGTCCCTGGTCTGGGAAGATCCCACATGCCGCGGAGCAACTAAGCCCGTGCGCCACAACTACTGAGCCTGTGCTCTAGAGTCCGTGAGCCACAACTACTGAGCCTGTGCGCCACAACTACTAAAGCCCGTGTGCCTAGAGCCCGTGCTCCACAACGAGAGAAGCCACCGCAATGAGAAGCCCGCGCACCGCAACAAACAGTAGCCCCTGCTCGCCACAACTAGAGAAAGCCCACGCGCAGCAACGAAGACCCAACACAGCCAAAAATAAATAAATAAAATTTAAAAAAAAAACAAAACCTGTCAGTGAGTGGCAAGGAAAACAAGCTCAGGGCTCCCACTGATTCTGCATAATGGTGAGTTGTATAATTATTTACTGTATATTACAATGTAATAATAATAGAAATGCACAATAAATGTAATGTGCATTTAAATGTAAGTGCACATTAAATGTAATGAGCTTGAATCATCCCGAAACCATCTCCCCACCCCGCCCCTCCCTGGTCCGTGGAACAATTGTCTTCCACCAAACCGGTCCCTGACACCAGAAATGTTGAGGACCGCTGCAATAGGGCATTGGGAAGGTGACTGCATTGGTTACGATATTTTCAACTGTAAGTGACAGCATGCCTGACTCATAGTGGCTTAAGCAAAGAAAAAATGTTGTTACCTTTTATAACAAAATGTCTGGAGGTTGGCAGCTCCAAAGATGTTGCAGTGGCTTGATGGTGTTCTCAGGGACCCAGGCTCTTCTCATCTTTCTTCTCTGTCATCTCCAGCAGTTGGCTTTAGTTCTCAGCCACATCACCCATGACAGCTGCTTCCAGTGCCCCACATCATGTGATCACAAGACACTGATCAAAGCAGGAAGGAAGGGGCAGGGGCAAAAGGCTCTCACCTCCTGAAGCTCTATGTTATTAATGAAGTTAATCCCCAGATTTCCCCTGACCTTCCATTGGGGTGAAGAGCTGGATCATGTGCCCATCCTGGACCAATCATTGCTGAAGGGGAATAGGATTACTGCTCTTACTTAAGATGAATCATGATTTATCAGCTGGGGTTGGAGAACAACCTATCTTTCAGAGATCAAGGGATTTCTGCCTCTTAGCTGAGCCCCAAATCAAGGTTCTTTGGTGAGGGAAGATGTAGAAGTGGAATGGGAATGCCTGTGGGGTAGCAAAGCGTGGTGTGTCCGTTCGGGTGCTCTGTGAAGCAGATGCTAAAGTGGAGTTAGGAATGCAAGAGGTTTATAGTGGGTGGGAGGAGTGTTATACTTATGAAAGATAAAACACGGGAGAAAGCAGAATTGATCAAGGGAGCTTCAGACTTCAATACAGATCTGACAAAGTCTTCATCAACAATGTGGGGAGCTCCAGAGCAAAGGCCGTTGGTTAGAGGAGCCCCATGTTGGGCGGAAATGGCTGGCCCAAGTTCCCCACTATACTCAGTCATTGCCTGGGGGCTACTCAGGAAGAGGCTGGCCTTGGCTTGAAGTTTAGACAGATCCCAAAGATGCTGCAGCTGGAGGCTGTCAGCTAACTGCACTCTTCACAGGAGAATAGCAAGTTCTTTCTTGAAGCGGTGCCCCTCCAGGACTGTGGTAGGGCGCCCAGCATCTGGCCTGGCTGTGTCCAAGGAAGTCAACTTTGAGGTGACAAATCTATTTCTGCCCAGATCAGCGTCAGCCTTTACAGAAGAAGTGAGAACAATTGAGAGATTAGGCTCAATTCAGAAATTGAGTTTCATTTTCAGACAAACATTTTTTCCCACACATAGGCTATTTTCATTATAGTAAAATTAGAAATTGCACATATGCACAAAGAAGACAAAAGTCAGTTGTAATTCTCGCACCATTGATGAGGATGATATTAACAAGATAATAACAGCTAACATTTTTGGAGTAAGGATTATGTGCCAGGCGCCGTGATAAACAATTCATATTCATCACTTCATTTAATCCCAACTCTGCTGCTTGAGTGAGTTGCTTAGCCACTCTGTGCCTCAGTGTGCTCATCTGCCTAATGGGGATATATGATAATATCAACCACATGGGGTTGTTCTGTGGATTCAACGAAGTTAATCCATGTGAAGTGCTTGGAACATGACCTGGCTCAAAAAATGCTCAATAAATATTAGCTGTTATTTTCATTACAAATCCTCATTCTTTTATCCACAATTCTGAATTTTTTTAAGTTATGAAAACCAACAGTTTCCCAAAAGTCTGGTGCCAAAGCTCATCTGGGAACAAACCCTGATGATCTGAGGTTATGTGTAGGCTTGTTGAACCCACTTAGTGTGAGTTTTCATGTGTTTCATATCAATGAGTTTGATTACTTTTCTGAAATGTAAAAATTTCTAAATTTTGAAACACTGATTTCTGATAATGGATTGTAGACTTGTGCTTTCAATCCTCGTGACAACTCTGTGAGGTGGGTACTAGTA
The DNA here is from genome assembly GCF_011762595.2 of Tursiops truncatus. Classification (NCBI taxonomy): domain Eukaryota; kingdom Metazoa; phylum Chordata; class Mammalia; order Artiodactyla; family Delphinidae; genus Tursiops; species Tursiops truncatus. Next base: position 74,777,221 of record NC_047048.1, on the reverse strand, counting down.
ATATCCTTGTTTTATTTTATTTTATTTTTATTTATTTATTTTTTGGGGGGGTGGTGTGCGCAGCATGGCTTACAGGATCTTAGTTCCCTGACCAGGGATCGAACCCGTGCCCCCTGCAGTGGAAGCGCGGAGTCCTAACCGCTGAACCACCAGGGAAGTCCCAATATCCTCATTATACAGACGAGGAAGCTGAGGGTCAGGGTCATTATGTGCATTGCCCAACCCTCCTGGCTAGTAGGTGAAACAGTGAGATTTGAACACAGACAGACTGACTCCAGAACTTCTGTTTGGGGGAAATTTTTTTTTTTTATAGTTTCCTTTACTGCAAGACTTTCCAGAGGCTTTAATCTGCTAACATGCTCTATAAATCTCCAGGAGGGGCCTACAGAAAGTGGCAATCCCCAAACTTATAGACGTCAAGGTCACTTTTTCACAGGGGATTTCCCAGTGCTAACACTGAGAACACTGAGGGAGTCCCCTCGGAGCAGATAAGGAACCTGGGCTGACCAGGATCATCAAGGGGCCAAAGCAAGTGAACATGGGCAAGCAGGGAATCCTCGGCAACTCCCACCCTGTCACCAATTGACTGTGTGTGACCTTGAAAAAAATCCTACTTCCTGACTTGTAAAACAGATGAGGGTTTTGTCCAGTCTTTGAAGGAGAGGAGGCAGACTAATGCATCTGAAGTATACATTCAAAAAGAACTTCAAGGAGGTGCAGCTCATTCCAGCCTCCTGGAAATCCTTTGAAACACTAGGCGGGGCTGGTTGAACTGCTCAGTGGCAGGAAAGCAGGCAGGAGAAATTCCGAGCGTCCCTCGAGCTCTGCAGTGCTGAGTCCCAGATCACCTTCCAACCCCTTAACAACTGAATTTGTCAACATTTCTGTTTTGGCTGTCCTACCAGCCTCTCTCAGATTATATCGGTAAGGACCAGGCTTGCCAGATTAAATTTATTTATTTCATGCCTTTAAAAGAAATGTAAAACTCAATTGTTCCACTGGCTTTTGAAGTTTTATTTTCTAGTTTTTGAAATGGTAAAAAGCTGACCTGAGATAAACAAAATTTAAGCAGAATGAAAATATCCAGAAAAAGTAAGTCTTCCTCTCATCCTCTTCCTACTGCCTCCTGCCCCCTTCCCAAGAGCCATTCATTGCCACCACTTTTACGTATCTCCTTCCATGTAAACTTGAGACATACACAAGCATATATTGTTTTATCTATTGAGATGCTTTGGGCTGCAAAACACCCAACCTACAAACATATGATTTACTTATAAGACGTCTGGATGTAGAAACATTTTAAAGTTGGTTCATTTAAGGGACCAATGATATCATCAAGGGTCCAGGTTCTTTCCTTCTTACTGCTTAGGCCTTGGCAGTATGACCTCTGGCCCTGCACCTTTGAGTCTTGATACTGGGTGAGTCAGAGTGTGGGCAGCCAGAATATTCTGGAAGCCACTCCTATGCCAGGACAGCAGACAGTATTTTCACTATGCATGGAAGAGCTTGTGAGTTCCGTGATCACATCCACTGAACCCAGACTGAATGTATCCCCAGTTCAGCTTCTCTTTAGCTGGTCCCCCCCAGTGCCTGTGCTTCCCCAGTGCCACCTGATGCCAGGGCAGGAAATGGGAGGAGGTGGAGAGACAGCGGTCTTGATGATTACAGTTAAAATTCCTTACTTTGCAGATGTTACAGAACCACAGGACCCTGTGGACACATTGAAAGGGCTGTGCGGCTGAGGGACCCTGAACTTTTCCTTCATTCTCTTCATGGTAGAGCTACCTCTAGATTTATAGGAAAGCCAGACAGGACTGAGTGATGGATTGGATGTAAAAAGTGAATGAAAGGCAAAAGTTGAGAGTGATTCTAATGAGCTTCTTAGCTTGAGCAACCAGATGTTCAGTAAGGGAGAAGTAGGTTTTAGAGGGTCAGAAATCAAAAGTTCAATTCTGACCGTATAATGTTTGAAATTTCTATTAGACATCAATAAGTAACAGTTGCACACATGTGACAGGCCTTTATTGTCTCCAGACTTCTTGATAAGTAAATCATACATTTGTAGGTTATTATTTTGTACTTGCAGCCAAAAACATCCCAGCAGATACAATATATGCATATATATATGTGTGTGTATATGTATATTAGGTATAGGTATACATATATACATCTAAATATATATACATCAATCTATTTCTTTCTCTCTCTCAAATTTACCTGGAAGGTGTTATATGAACCTAGGAACAGTGCATGCATTCTGGGGATGGGGAAGCTGGGGGCAGCAGGATGGACACGGGAGAGAGCTGAGAGACTTACTTCTTCTGCTTGAACAAGGTAATGGAGGCTCAGATGTAACTTGCCTGAGGTCTCACAGCAAGTGGGTGACAGAGCTGCCATTTGAAATGAGCTTGGCCTGTCCCTGGAGTCCAAGCTCTTTCTATGCTGACAGACTCACTCTGTTTTTTTGGCCATGCCTCGTGGCATGTGGGATCTTAGTTCCACTGCCGGGGATCGAACCTGCGTCCCTGCAGTGGAAGCACGGAGTCTTAACCACTGGACCGCCAGGGAAGTCCAGACTCACTCTTAATGGAAACGGAAGTGAGTGGCTTCAGGACACATGCTGGTCTTCTCACCTGCCTCTCCCAGGGCTGGCTCCTTCGTATGTCTCACTCTGGCACCTCCTGCGGTTGAACATCAGTAACTGACTGCCTGAGAGGATTCCTGTCTGTGACCAGGAAAGGCTTTGTGCTCTCTTCTCCCCTCTTTTATGGAAACCACAAAGCCTGTGGCTACAGATGCAAGTGAAAATAATCCTGGAAGGCCCCCAGACTACACACCTTCCCCAAATGGATGAATTTCTCCTGCCTTCCTTTACTTAAGGATTAGAGCTGCTTGGGATTCTGGTTGGAGAGGTCTAACATCAGTTCTACCACTGCTGGTGGAGCTGTATGTCCTTGGGCAAGTTACTTATCTTCTCTGTGCCTCAGTTTCCTCATCTGCAAAATGACACTGAAAATAGTAGCTACCTCATAGGATTGTTGTAAGGGTTCACTGAGTCAGCAGATGTATTATAAATTGCATGGTTCTCCGCCTACCTGGGTCACCATTAGTCCACCTACATCTCTCCTGCCTCACCTACTCCCTTCCCCTACAGGGCCTTAGCACATGCTGTTCCCTCTGCCTGCAATGCTTTTCCCTTTCCTCTTTGCCTAATTAATGGCTATTTGTCCTTCAGATCCTCCAACATTTGACCATAACCTTCTTGAGGGCAGGATCATTTTTGCCCTCCACTGTGGTCCCAACACTCAGGACACACGTATTTGGCATATAGTCAGCATTCTTAAATATTTGTTCAGAGAGTGAGTAAATGACTAAACGAATAAATGAGGCAAATGATCTGTTAATGCTAATTCAGTCAACAAATGTTCGGTAAATGGGGAAAATAGGTACCTACCTCATTGTATCACTGTGAGGATTAACAACATTTTGCATGGGACTTCCCTACTGGTTCAGTGGGTGAGACTTCGCCTTCTAATGCAGGGGGTGCGGGCTCGATCCCTGGTCAGGGAGCTAAGATCCCACATGCCTTGTGGCCAAAAAACCAAAACATAAAATAGAAGCAATATTGTAACAAATTCAATAAAGACTTTAAAAATGGTCCACATCAAAAAAATCTTAAAAAAAATAGTTAGGCATTTAAAGTACCTAGAGTGATGCCTGGTAGTGGTGCCGAAGAAGGATTACTAGTAGCACTGTTTTGTATTGTTGTCATGATTATTATTTCCTGCAGGTGTTCTTGTGACTTCCTGGTGGGATCAGGCTCTCTTGGCCCTGTTCTGATTGGATGCTCCTCTGGGGACCCTGTGGAGCTCCACCGCAACAGCTGGGTCCACTTGTCCATCCAGGCAGCTTCATCCATTCCCCAGAGGCAAGAATTTGTCCTGTCCTAAGGAAACACAGTTTTGGTTTCCACACTGCTTCTGCAACTTGGCTTCAATCTCTTTGTACATCACCTCATCGGGATACAGAGCATCATGGACACATCATGTGGTACCTGCCCAGTCCATTGGTGACCTCTCTCTTTGAAACAGGTGTGGGCACCCCAGGAAGCCATGCTTACAACTACACGACGCTGTCCTCCAGCCAGAGTTGACTGGATAAAGATGGGTGCCTGATTACATGAGCCAATCAGATCCTTTCTCCTGTGAATCTGGGATTATGACCTAGTGACTTTTGTGGGTAGTTGTTTAAAGGAAGGGGTCGTGCACTCAGTTGCTGTGAGGCAGCCATGTTTGGTCATGGGCTTGGGGAAGAGGAGGAGAGAGAGAGGGGGAAAATGGAAACAGAGGTCAAGGAATCTGTGGGCAGGGTGATAAAGGGATGCAGAATATTGCTCCCACAATTCCTGGTGGTTTTTCAGATGCTATTTCCAGAAATGTCTGAAGCTACTGCTCTTCCTGCCCTTGTGTTCGATATGATAACAGTGGTTCTAACATAAGGATAGCTGGGTGATGTAGTGGACACCTATTGTCTTAGCTTTTCAGGTCTTGATATTCCCCCTTCTTCCAGAAATAGCACCTTGATTTTCCCAGGGGAACTACCCCCCTTTTACTTCCTGTCCATGGTGTTCAGCAAAGCTGATTCCATCTTCACCTGACTCTAAGCTGGCCCCGTCATAGCATTTTATCCCCTGAGGGTGATAAGTGGTTCATAAATGGACACATGACCCAGTTAGAACCGATGAGGACTCCATTCTGGGAGTGAGAAGACAGTGAGAAGACAGACTCTATTGGTCCTGTGGTTGCTGAGAGGGCTGGAGCCACTGGTGCCATATTGTTCGCAGGAGGAGAGGCTCACTGCTGAGGTGGAGAGAATGTACCTGGACCATCACTTAAGCCTTAGATCCAGCTGTGCCTGAAGCTGGCACTCATCCTGGTCTTTTAAATTAAGTGAGCCAAATGACTTCTCTTTTTGCTTAACCCAATTTTAGTTGGTTTCTTCTGTCACTTACAAAGGAAATGCTCCTCTCTAATACTCCACACAGTAAGCTCCTCCTTTTCACTTGAGCTAGTTTGAGTGGGTTCTGTTACATACGATCTAAAGATGTTGGACTAAGATTAGGATTGAGTTTCTATTCTGATGACCATGCTTCTACTCCTTTCCCAGTGACTGTTGGTTCTTTTTCCTTTCTCTTTTGAGAACCTGCCTGGGAAAAAGAGAAGTGGGAACGCCCATTCATCAAATGATTACAATTTTAATGGTAACTCTGAAGAAGGGATTGTAATCAGCCAGAAGTGAGCTGAGGATCAATGAAGGCAAGGCTGTACAGATGAGGAAGCTGAAGCTCAAACAGGTGAAGTGACTTGCCCCAAATTAGCCACGTAGTAAATCACTGATCAGGGATTTGAACCCGGATCTATATGACTTCAAAGCCTGGCCTTTAACCACCACCTGTCGCTGCTTAGCAACAAGAACACGCCCATGTACCACCACCTGCCAACATTATATGCATGGAAAGTCTCCAGGTTTATGCTCTTTGACCTGCAAATCCCATGTCAAAGTTCTATTTTAAGAACTGAAGATATGCTTCACAACTGAGAGTTGTGAGTGAAAACTGGAGACAACCTAAATGTCCCCAAATGGGGATTCGATCAAGTATGATATAATAAATTATGCTAGGAAAAGCTATATTTACATATATTACAGGGTTATGGTTAAGGTCATAGGCTCTGGAATCAGACTTTCTTGAGTTCAGATCCTAACTCTGCTGTTTACTAACCATACACTCTTAGTTAATTTACTTGATCGCTATGAGCTTCACTTTCCTCTTCTATAAAATGGGTATAATAATAGTCCCCACCACAGAGCATTCTCAGGAAAGATTAAATGAGTTAAAACAGAGACTCCCTAGAAATATCACTGAGCGTAAGTAAATGTGGGCTCTGGAACTAGACTCTCTGGGTGAGGGTTCTAGCCCTGCTGTTTACTTAACCTCTCTTCTTTCCCCATCTGTAAAATGGGCCTAAGGATAGGAATATTGTGAAAAGTGAACACATACATACAAGTAAAGTGCTTTGGACAAGGCCTGGCGTATAGCAAGGACTTAATAAATGTTAGCTGTCCTGTGGGGCAGGGTCCTGGCTCCTCCTCAACGGATATACATAACAATGTGGTACATATCTCTGAGTTCTACAGGAACTAAGGCCCCCACCCAGGTGGAGGATGGTAGCTGTAGGCTGAGCACAAGCACTGGACCCCAGATTGGTTGGAACCAGAAGGCTGATGATTGAGATTCCTGGAACACCGCCCTGTTTCTTCACCACCAACCAATCAGAGGAAGGTCACACACCCTGCAGACCTCCCCTCAGATTTTGCCTATAAACACCGTTCCCTGAGAAACCATCGGGGAGTTCAGGTCTTTTGAGCACAAGCCACCTGTACTCCTTGCATGGTCCTTGCAATAAACCTTTCTCTGCTCTAAAAAAATTTTTTTGAAAAATAAATGTTAGCTATTATTATTTTACCTGTTAAAGTCTTATAGAGTCACCTGTATCTACTTTTTACAAATTCTATGTGTTACTCTCAATATGATAATTGCTAATGTTCTGGAGCACTTATATGTGCCAGATACTGTGTTAAACTCTGTCCTAAGCCCACTGCCTGTTTGTTTGTTTGTTTTCCTAGATGGGCAATTCATATTTTGTTTCTCCAGTGACATATTTATAGTTGAATATAAATTAAAGGCCTCCTTGCACACCAAAGCCAGGTCCTTTGGGTGGACCTCACCTGTTTTTGTATGCCCATAGAGCTCAGATTTGTTTTTTACATTTTTTAATGGTTTAAAAAAATCAAAAACTGGGAGTTACCTGGTGCCCTAGTGGTTAGGATTCCAGACTTTCACTGCTCTGGCCCAGGTTCAATCCCTGACTGGTTAACTGAGATCCTGCAAGCCACTAGGTGAGGCCAAAAAAAAAAAAAAAAAAATCAAAATTCGGTACCACATGAAAATTATATGAAACTCAAATTTCAGCGTACAAAAATAAAGTTTTGTTGGCGCACAGCCGTACCCATTTGTTTTTTTGTTGTCTGTGGATGCTTTGGCCTCTGATGGCAGAGCTGAGCAGTTGTGGCAGAGACTGTATGGCCCTCAGAGCTTAAGATATTTACTAAGTGACTTTTCCTAAAAGTTTTGTGGACCTCTGTCTTATTTGAGTCTTATAATGTTTTTATCCCCTTTGTACTAATCCCATTTTAATCTACTATCCCATTTTTATTCCCTTTCTATTAAGGAGAAGAACGAGAGGTTATGCCACGCCCAGGGTTATGCAGCAGGAAAAGCTCGTCTTGGAACACAGGTATCCTAGCTTCTGAGTTCTGGGCCTGCCCACTGGCCTAGAATCCTCCTCGTTAGCTGTGCCTGAGACTCACCCTGGGGAACCCCCAGCCTGTGGCCCATCATCCTGGTTACAGCAGAGGCTGGTCCAGCATGAGAGACTGCAGTGTCTCCTCAGATGGCCTCACGGGGCACCTCGCCAGGCCCTTTTTCCCTCTGGAGCTCGGCCTAGCTCACACAGGCTGCTCTGTGAGGCTGTGGGCAGGAGACCTCTCTTGCCAGCTGTGTGCAGTTACCCCAGTGACATTCAATTGTTCCTAGGGGAGGAGGCCCATTTTTGGCAGCTCCTAGACCTGGATTCCAGGAAGTTCTGCCCGACTCATTTTCTATTTGTTTCCAATCAGCAAGTCGGCCTGTATCACTTTCCACTGGGTTGCGTAAGTCCGCCTGCCGCTCTCACTCCCTCTCTCTTGCTGTCATCTTTATTTATGCCACTCTGAGCTCACTGCCGGTCAGGGAGGAATACCTGGGGCCTATAAGGGGAGGGGACAAGATGCAGGGTACCTCAGCAGGAGTTTATTGCTGCCCAGATAAACCCAAATGGCAGCTTGACCGAGCCCCAACATTTCCAGGGATGCATGTCTTACCCTAAACAGAGGAACCCAGGCTCTCAGCCCTGAGAAGAGATCCCTGAGGCGGCAGCTCAGCCCTGCAGGTGAAGAACCCATGTCTGTGTGTACACTGATATAGCCCCTCTACCCTCTGCATGGTAGTGTGGCAGGAGCTTAGAAAACTCCAGGTTGAACACACAACCCCAGAGGCAACTGTCCAAGTACAGATTCTAGCTCTGCCACTCATTGGCTGTGTGACTTTGGGCAAATTACTGAGCTTCTCTGTGCCTCAGTTGCTATATCTGTACTATGGAGATAATAATAAAACCTCCCTTATTAGACTGTAATAAGAATTGAATCAGTTAATACATGTAAAGGACTTAGTACTATGCCTTGCACATAATAAAGGCTCAATAAATGTAAGTGATTTTACTATAATTACAATAATAATAATTATTGCTATTCACCAGAGAGAAAAGTTCCTATTTGTGCCCAAGGAGATATGAACAGTAACATTTATTGAAGCACTGTTTTTAATAATGGTAAATTGAAAGCCATCTAAGTACCTCTCAGTAGAGAATGGCTAAACAAATCATGGTACACCCACACTGTGGATTTCTGTGCAGCAGTTAAAAAGAAAGGGGCAGATTAATATGGCCTGAGGTGTTTTCACTTCCAAAATATAGCATTCAGTGACAAAAAGCAAGAAGCTGAAGGATTTACAGACTTGAACACTGATGTAAAACACAAAAATGCAAAGCAGTGTGTGAGTAATATATATATGTAAATGCACACGGAACAATGTCTGGGACAGCACTGTCTGATACGGTTGTCACTAGCCTCACATAGCTATTTACATTTAAAGGTAAAAGTTTACTTAGTTATTTATTTTTGAATTTTACTTATTTAAGTGTAAACGTTTATTTAAAATTAAATAAACAATTCAGTTTCTCAGTGGCATCAGTCACACGTCAAGGGCTCAGTAGTCACATGTGGCTAGTGGCTAGTGTATTGGACAGTGCAGATACAGCCTACCTCCATTACTGTAGAACGTTCTATCGGATGGTACTGGTCTAAATGGTTGAAAAAGCCAAACTGATAATAATGGTTAACTTGGCATGGAGGGGGCAAGGATGGCAGGGTATCATTTATTCTTTTAACAGGTATCTACTGAGCACTAACTCTGTGCCAGGCACAGAGTGGTCCTTACACAGGGACCACGGCTATGAGTAAATCACTGAACTCCCTGCCCTCTTGGAGTTTTCGTTCCAGTGGGTGGTATGTCAAGTGGAAACTGGTGCTTTGGTGAAAAATAGAGCAGGCTCGTGGATAAAGAATGTTGGCAGGTGGCACAGGGTGGTCATTAAAGACATGTTTTACATTCACCTGCATTTTTTAAAAAGGAGGAGACTGCCTTACTTGTGTAATTAAAAACTGATAAAAGGAAACAAAAGTACCTCAGCCCTGGAGAGAGGAAACCTGGGTTCCTGCCCCAGTTCTGTCCCTAACCCTTGCGCCCTGTGCCTAGTGGTTTCAGCTTTCTGGTCCCCCAGTTCTGTATCTCGATGTGCATTAGATGAGGGCTCTGAGGCCCCATCGACCCCTCCATCCTGTGGTTGGATGTTTGCACGAGTCTCTTCATCTGTCCAGGAAGCCCGTGGATCACTGGTGTCCTTTGGAAGTGTTAACATGTAAAGACTCTGCACGAACCTGTTGCAAGAACCATAACAAACCAAGGAGGAAAAGGACAGAGAAGAGGAGGAGGACGGGATGGGGGGAGTGGGGGAGAGACAGGAAAGCGGGGAGACCTCCTGCCGTCAGCAGAGGCTTGGATTTCCAGCAAACTCAGCCTGAGAGCTGCTTCTGCATAGCCAGGTTAAATTAACACAGAGTTCTTATTATAGTAGTGCAGACAGACACTTTATAATCATAGCTAATGTTTATTGAGATTGATCATGCTGCAGGCACACTTTACGTGGATTAACTCCTTTAATCCTCACTACAGCTCTATGGAGGTCAGTACAGTTTATCAACCGCATTTTACAGATGAAAAACCTGAGGTTCCAACAAACTAAATAACACCCGATTGTTAGGTGGAGAGGGATGGACTTCAACCCCAGAGGTCTTATCTACTGTGCTTCAGCTCTTGTGGCTTATAGTCAACTAGAACATGAAAGAGAAGTAAAGGCTTTTGCCTGTTGAAAGCAGTCCATGCGTGTGTTCTGGGGGCATAGACCAAATGGGGATTAATTCTGATTGAGGGTGTTGGGTCTTCTTACTTCTGCCCTTGCTAGCCACTCCCCAAAAGCTAAAGGAATCTTAAGTCAGATCCTGTCCCTCTGCACAAAATCTCCCACGGCTCCCAGCTCATTCAGAGTAAAAGCCTTTCTTCGATCAGCAAGGCCTTCTGTGATGGCCCCCACCCATGTTACCTCTGACCTCGGTCCTCCTGCACCCCCCCCCCCCCCCCCCGCAGCCCACTCCAGCCACACTGGCTGCCTCCCTGCTGTTCCACCTGGCAGGGTGTGTAGGCTTATTTAGCCTCAGAGAGTGGGAAAGGGAGGGGAGGTTTTCAGGGAAAAGGGGTGTGTGTTGGGGGAGAGAGGGGGGCAGGGCTCATGCAAGGGACATAAAGAAAACCAGTGACGTCCATGTTCCTGAGAAAAGAGTGGAAAAGGTGGAGGAGGAATGACAGGTGCCCAGAGATCAGTTCATGCAGGTCTTGGCAAATGTTAAGAATATTTGGATTCTCTCTTGAGGGCAATGGGGAGCTATGGAAAAAGGTTTGAGCAGAGGAAGGACACATTTGAATTTGCTTTTCCCCAGTTCACTCAGTCCTTCCTGGGGGCACGCTGCTGCTCATGGTTGGCTACAGGTGACCCTCAGTTTCACCTCCATCAGTAACTCAAACAATATATATATTTTAAAATTGTGTCTCTTTCCCCCTTGAGGAATGTGTTTGTGTACGTGTTAATTGTTTATTTTATTTTTTTAGTGCAGTTTTAGGTTTACAACAAAATTGAAAGGAAGGTACAGAGATTTCCACATAACCCCCCCCCCCTCCACTGTGCATAACCTTGCCCATTGTCAATATCACTCACCAGAATGGTACATTTTTTTTAAATCAAAGATGAACCTACATGGACACATCATAATCACCCAAAGTCTACAGTTTACCTTAGGCTTGTATGTTCACTCTTGTACATTCCATGACTTTGGAGAAATGTGTAATGACCTATATACACCATCATAATATCATAAAGTTTATTTTCACTGCTCTAAAACTCCTCTGCACTCCGCCTATTCATCTTTCCCCCTGCCCCCATCCCTGGCAACTACTGATCCTTATCTTGTCTCCATAGTTTTGCCTTTTCCAGAATGTCATATAACTGAGATCATACAGTATGCAGTCCTTTCAGATTTGTTTCTTTCACTTAGTAATATGCATTTAAGGTTTCCGCTTTTGGGCTTTTATGACTAATGCTGCTATGACCACTCATGTACAAATTTTTGTGTGGACGCATATTTTCATATATTTTTTGTGTATACCTCAGAGTAAAACTTCTGGGTTATGTGGTAACTCTATGTTTAACTGCTTGAGGAACTACCAGATTGTTTTCCAAAGTGGCTGCACCATTCTGCATTCCCACCAGCAGTGTATGAGGGTTCCAGTTTTTTGATACCTTTTTATACTTTTTGTTTTTTTCAGTCACACAACCATATGAACATATAGAGAAAGAGATGAAGAAAGGTGAGGATAGGGTGACCAGAGGGGGTTAGAGAGGATGGCTGGTTGGTATCTGATCCTTCTGGGTCCGTAGGCCTCAGTGAGGTGTTGACTTTTATTATTATTTCAGGGCGTGGCTCTTGGAAGTTTTTAAGCAGGGAAGAAGCATAAACTGATTTGCATGTGTGTGTATATGTATGTGCACTTTCATTGTTTCAACATTTAATTCCTAAATGAGTAATGAATGATTCATATGGTTCCCTCCCCCTGCAACAGGTAATTACTATTTTATTTTTGTATGTGTTCATTTAGAGTATCTTTTTTTTTTTTTTTTTTTGCAATACTCGGGCCTCTCACTGCTGTGGCCTCTCCTGTTGCGGAGCACAGGCTCCGGACGCGCAGGCTCAGCAGCCATGGCTCACGGGCCCAGCCACTCCGCGGCATGTGGGATCTTCCCAGACCGGGGCACGAACCTGTGTCCCCTGCATCAGCAGGCGGACTCCCAACCACTGCGCCACCAGGGAAGCCCCATTTAGAGTATCTTTTTGAATACATGTGCAAATACAAACATACAGTCTTGTTTTCCTACAGTTTTTATACAAGGTAGGTATGATCACACTTATTTTTTCCCATAACAATGTATTTTAGAGACTTTTCCATATCAGTACATAGAGAGCGTCATCATTCTTTTTTTTTTTTTTAACTGCTGCGTCGTATTCTGTTATTTGATGGATCACAGTTTACTTTACCAGTCTCCTCTCAATGGACAATGGGTTTTTGTTTCCTTTTTTTTTTTTTTCTATTATGGCCCATGTTTTTGTTAAATAATTTCATACAAATGTCATCTTTCACATATGCAGGGTTATTTGTAGGACAAATTCCTAGAAATGAACTTGCTGGATCAAAATGTATATGCATTTATCATTTTGATAGATTTTGCCAAATTGTCCTTCAGAGAGGTTGGGCCAATTTATACCCCACCAGGAATTGAAGGTTCCTGTTGCCTCAAACTCTTATCACTCAGCATGTTATCAAGCTTCTGGAACTTTGCCAAAGTGATAGATGGACCATGGAGATTCCTATAGTTTTAATTTGCATTTCTTAGAATGAGAGAGGCTAAGCAGCTTTTCATATGTTTAACAGCCATTCGAATTTCCTTTTCTATGAACTGTATGTTTATATTCTTTGTTCATTTTTCTATTGGGTTTTGTCCATTTTTCTTATCTGTCTCTATGAGCTCTTCTTACATGAGGGAGAGTAGCTCTTTGTGGGATGAGTTGCAAGAATTTTTCTCTGGCTTGTCATTTGTGTGGTTTTTTTGTTTGTTGTTTTTTGTTGGCCACTTTGGGTCTTCATTGCTGCGCATGGGCTTTCTCTAGTTGAGGCGAGTATGGGGGGCTACTCTTCATTGTGGTGCACAGACCTCTTATTGAGGTGGCTTCTCTTGTTGCGGACCACAGGCTCTAGGCGTGTGGGCTTCAGTAGTTGTGGCACGCGGGCTAAGTAGTTGTGGCTTGCGGGCTCTAGAGCGCAGGCTCAGTAGTTGTGGTGCACGGGCTTAGTTGCTCCGTGGCATGTGGGATCTTCCCAGACCAGGGATCGAACCCGTGTCCCCTGCATTGGCAGGGGGATTCTTAACCACTGAGCCACCAGGGATGTCCTGTCATTTGTGGGTTTTCTCTCTCTCTCTTTTTTTGCTGTAAGTTTTTATTTTAACATAGTCAGATTTATCAGTCCTTTATGGCTTCTGGTCATTGAATCATAATTAGAAAGCCCTCTTTCATATTTTCTTTTAGTATTTATAGTTTCATTGTTTATATGTTTTAAATTCAGCCTAATGTTATCCCCCTGTATGTCTCATTTTGTAGCTTGCTGTTCTCTCACATTATTGATATATAGAGAAGCTTTAGTTCATTCATTTTAACTGTTGCATGGTATGCCATCATGTGACAAATAAAACCAGTTTTTCCCCCGTTCCCCTAATAATGGCTTTAGGTTGCCTGTAATTTTTCACTGTTACACTCTATGCTGCAATGAACACCCTTGTATATATCCCCTTATGCTCACTTGCCAGAATTTCTTTGGAGTACATATCTAGAAGTAGAATTTCTGTCAATCTCTGGATGTAAAACAGTATCTGATTCTAGTTTTAGTTTGTATTTCCCTGATTAATCCTGACACTGGGCACCTTTCCATATGTTTACGGGTTACCTCTTCTCACAGAAATGCCTTTTAAAACCCTCTAGTCCTTTTTCATTGGGGTGATTGTCTTTTGTCTTATTGATCTGTAAGAGTTCTTTATAAATTCTGGATATAATCTCTTTGTTATATTGGTTGTGAGTATCTTCTCTGGCTTGTCCTTGTCTTTTCCCTTTGCGAGGTCTTTTGTCATTGAGGGATATTCAATTTTGATGTAGTCCAATTGGTTAATCTTTTCCTTTATACTTTGTGCTTTTCGTGCTTGGTTTAGGAAATCCTTTTCTCTCCAAGGTCATAAAGATATTCTTCTGTGTGTTCTTTAATCATTTTAGAGTTAGAGGGAAAAAATTTCTTTTGAAATCGAAATGATGCCAAAGGAGACAGAGGTGCTTTTATGTTCATTGAAGGCGGGGTATGGGTTAAGAAAATGGAAGAACAGAGCTCTAACCTCTGCCCATCCTGTGGCCTCTAGCTCAGGGCAATATTACATTTGCTGTCGTATGGCCTGATTGATTATAGCCGGGCTCTGGGATGTTTAGACCCTAGACTCAGACGTTCTCTCACTGCCTTTGGTCAACATTCCTGATTCCTGCCTGTGACCCTGGGGCTTAGCTGCCGCCACAGCTCCTTCCTCTGACCCCCATTACTCTGCTGGGAGTCATGCTGCGGGCTCAGAGGATGGGAGGGGGAGAAGCAGACACAGCTGTTTTTCCTTCCTGATACCATGACAATATCTGATTGCTCCAGGCACATGCCACAACATAATGTCCTTGGCTCACTGGCTTTCCCTGTTGCGGACATGGGCAGCCTTTCCTCCAATCAGTGGGTGATATGTGGAGCCCTGTCCGTCCCTTGGGAGTTGGGATATTTTCTCACCCCAGCAGAGAATGAACTGAGCCCAGCTCTGGAATGTCAGCGTTCTGCTCAGGAGCTGGGCTGGTAGGGGCAGCAAGTGGCTTGGAGATGAGAGTCCTCTAACCTTCCCACGGGAACGTTCCAGCAACTTCCCCATCTAGGGTCATTTTAGGATATTCCTGGGCCTCTGGCATTGTTACTTTGTAAGGCCGCATCCACATCATATTAAGCATAACAAAATGCATCCCCATGGCTCAGTAGATACAGTTAGATGCAATCGTGTGAGTTCAGAGGTAGATGACTAGCTGACCTAACATTATATTTTGTAGATGTTTTTATTAAACTTAGACTAATTTCAATTTTTGCAGTTTCCTTTTTATATTTTGGAGTCAGTATTGGTCTCAAACATCTTTATGTGCACTTGAAACATTTAGAGACTCTGGGCTCTGGCCGTTGGGGTCCATTGATAGAACTGCCCATCCCACAGCTTTCCTTTGTAAGATCAGATTTGCCAAGCCCACTACAGCCCACAGAATTCCCAAGCACTTGCCAAGCACTCTCCTGTGTATTAAATAATGAACTGCTTCCAAATCCTCTTCCTGTATGTAACATCGAGGGACATTTGTAGGGATTCTTTGTCTTCTCAGCAGAATCAAGGAGTGTTTGCTGGACTCCCTTCATCTGTGTAAAATCTTGGAATGTGTTCCGAACCCTCTCCTACATATAAAATCATGAGATATTTGCAGACTGCCCCTCCTCTGTGTGAAATCAAGGAATATTTACAGAACACCCTCCTATCTGTAGTATCATTAACTGCACACAGAGTTTCCTATGTTTGGTACCGTGGAATCTTTACAGAGCATTCCTGTTCTCAGTAGAATCAGGGAAATGAACACCCTCTTCTGAGTAGAATCATTAATTGTTTGTAGATCCCTCTCCAGGATCACCAACTGTTTGCAAAACACCTTGGAAAATCAAGGAAGACTCACACAGCCCTTTTTTATCTATAGAATTATGTAATATTTGTAAGTCTCTTCCTAGGTATAAAATCATAAAATGTTTACAGAGCACTCCCTGAGTATAGAATTTTAGGGTGTTTGATCAACTTTTCCTTCCTGTATATAGAATTATGAACTATTTTTGAGGAACACTCTTATATGTACAGAATCATGGAATGTTTGCAGAACCCCTTTTTGTGGCTTAAATCTTGTACTGTTTGCAGGACACCTGCTTCTATAAAATCATTGAATGTTTGCAGAGCCTCTTTGCTTATCATTATGGAATGTCTACAGAGCTTCCTCGTCTGTATAGACCCAAGAAATGTTAGCTGAACCCACTTCTTTTTTTTTTTGGCTGTGTTGCGTCTTTGTTGCTGTGTGTGGGCTTTCTCTAGTTGCGGCGAGTGGGGGCTACTCTGTGTTGTGGTGCACGGGCTTCTCATTGCGGAGGCTTCTCTTGTTGTGGAGCATGGGCTCTAGGCATGCGGGCTTCAGTAGTTGCAGCACGTGGGCTCAGTAGTTGCAGCACATGGGCCCTAGAGTGCACGGGCTTCAGTAGTTGCAGTGCATGGGCTCAGTAGTTGCGGCACGCAGTCTTCAGTAGTTGTGGCTCATGGCCTCTAGAGTGCAGGCTCAGTAGTTGTGGTACACGGGCTTAGTTGCTCTGTGGCATGTGGATCTTCCTGGACCAGGGATTGAACCCGTGTCCCCTGCATTGTCAGGCGGATTCTTAACCACTGTGCCACGAGGGAAGCCCTGAACCCCCTTCTTCTGTGTAGTCATGGAATGTTGACTGAGCCCTGTACGGTGTAGAATCATGGAATGTTACTAAGCACACTCCTCAGTATAGAACCTGAAATACTTATTCTCTGTCCCCACTTACATGTTGGAGAGAAGTAAGTGATACAAATGGTCATGGCCAGGTCATGGAGGGTCTTGAAGGTCAAATGAAGATTATGCTTTCTTCTATAAGCTATAGAGAGCCACCAAAGTTTTTGATAAGAAGAGTGACATGATGAAAATTATGTGCCAGGAAGTTTAATATACTGAAGGAAGTAAATGGGATAAGCTGAAGGGTGGTAGCTTAAAAAGTAATTTTTCAAAACAAAGTAAAAATTAAGGTACTGATGGATTTTACTAAGTGCAATAATCTGTAGTAAATACTTTGATACAACAGAGACTCATTCTCTAGTGCAGGGATTAGCAAACTACAACTCATGGGCCAATCTGGCCTACTGCCTATCTTTGAAAATAAAGTTTTATTGGAACACAGCTGCATGTCTATGGCTGTTTTTGTGCTACCCTAGCAGAATTAGGTGGTTGTGACAGAGATTGTATGGCCTGCAAAACTAAAAATAGTTGCTATCTGGCCCTTTACAAAAGAAGTTTACTTACCCATGCTCTAGTGGGAAAAGAAATACCTTGAAACATTTTTTAATGATTGGACTTTGAGGGGGAATTTTTTTGTTTTCTTACAGCAGACTCAGATGAATTCATAAACATTTTATTCATGCATTCGTTTAACCAATATTTGCCAAATATCTACCATGTGCCAGGCCTTGATTTAGGCACAAAGGGTGCAAAGATGAAAAAGAGACATTTTCTTGCCCTCAAGGAAATGTATAATCCAGCCATAACTGACGCATAACTTATATATTAAAAAAAACCAGCTGTGTGACTTTGGGCGAGTTCCTTAATCCTTCTACACTTCAGTTTCTTCATCTGTGAATGAGGGTGGTGATAATACCTCCCTCAAGATGTTGCTGTAAGCCTTAAGTAAAACGCTTAGAACAGTGCCTGATGCAGCGTAAGTGCTATTTAATTGCTTGTTTTATTATGTACACATGTGAAAATACACCCATATGTATGTACGTACACATAAAGCAGTGTAATTGGTGCTCTCACAGAGGTGTCTATGATTATTCTACATCAGAGAATTTTATGTCAGGATATAGTTCAGGAAATAGAAACCACTCCAGGTACTTTAGTCAAAACAGGATTTGATACAGGATTTAGGTGCTTGCAAAGTCACCAGAAGGGGTGGAAGAGTGATCGGAGTGACCATCCTGGACTTCTCTCTCTTTTTTTTTTGGCCATGCTGTGTGGCATGTGGGATCTTAGTTCCTTGATCAGGGATCAAAACCGAACCCCCTGCAGTGGAAGTGCAGAGTCCTAACCACTGGACTGCCAGGGAAGTCCCCATTTTGGACTTTTGATGTTAAGGTTCCTCCACTTTAAGGTTCCTTCTGGTCATGCTTCAGAAGTCACCAAACTGCTGCTGCTCCTGCCATCACCACTGCCACATCCTCCTGCCTCACACCCTTCAAACTGGGGACTAGACGGAGGACTCCACTGCCAATGCTCCTCCCATCTTCCAGGAATGGCTGGTCAGGGGCCACAGCCACAGGAAGAGGACCACTGCCTCCCTCCCACCCTTCAGATCTCATGCAAATGCATCTAGTTGACAGAACTTAATTTACCACTGGCCTCCTTGCTGCAAGGGAGCCTGGGGAATGTCATTTTAAGCTTTTGAGCCTCTACCAGTAGAAGGAGAGTGAAATGGAGGTCAAGAGCACCCATCTGAGTATCCAGACCAAGAATTCTGGGAGATATCACACTGGGGAAAAATATTTGAGCTGGGTCTTAAAGGATGAAGAGAAATGAGAACCCAGGGTTTCCAGGTAGCAGAAACAGAGTATGTAAAGTCATGAAAGCATAAAAAAAGCTTGGTATGGTCCACAAACGTCTATTGTTTTTGCCTACCCAGCATCTATTCCACTGGAGTAACTGCACCTTGGTCTCCCTTTGGGGAGTCAGCCTTTCCACCATCAGTCAGGTAGTTCATATGAAGTTCCTCTTGCCCCCTGGTTCTGGGTGTAGGCATGTGACCAGGTCCAGCCAATCAGCACGCTCCATTCCCTTAGTCCCTGATTGGTTCAGGAATGGCCACGTGACTGAAACCAAGCCAATGAGACTTGATCATGAACACTTTTTTTTTTTTTTTTTTTTTTGCGGTACGCTGGCCACTCAGTGTTTTGGCCTCTCCCGTTGTGGAGCACAGGCTCTGGACGCGCAGGCTCAGCCGCCATGGCTCACAGGCCCAGCCGCTCCGCGGCATGTGGGATCTTACCGGACTGGGGCAGGAACCCACGTCCCCTGCATCGGCAGGCAGACTCTCAACCACTGCGCCACCAGGGAAGCCCTGAACACTCTTTTTATGGCAGGGATTCCTTAGCTGTGGGGACCACCTCCTTAGGGGGAGCAGGTGAATCTGATGAAGCCAACCCAAAGGAAAGCAGAGCTAAGATGTGGAAAGAAATTGCGTGCTGATATTACATGAGCCCTTGGACTCAGCTATGCCTGAAGCCATGTAACCTTGCTTCAGGCCATTATAGTCATTTAAGGCAATAAATTTCATTTTTGTTTAAGCCAGTTTGAGTTGAAAGTCCTGACTAATACGTTATGTCAAGAGAGTAGTTTACTAGTACGAGAGCCACTACACTAAAGACTTTACAGCAGCATTATTCATAGCAGTCTCCAGCTAAAAACTGCACAAATGCCTGATAACAGTTGACTGGAAAATAAAATGTGGTATAGTCACACAATGGAATACTATTCAGCAGTTAAAATGAGTGACTTACAACTTCACTCCTCAATATGACTGAATCTCACAAACATAATGCTGAACAAAAGAAGTCAGACATAAAAGAATATATGATTCTATTTGTACAAAGTGAGTGCCAGTGATGTGCTGCTTCTTTTTTATGTGAGTGCTTGTTAAATGGGTATATTCAGTTCCAAATATTCAGTGAGCTATACACTTGTGATATGTGTATGTTTCTGTATGTATGTTATACTTCAATTAAAAATAAAACAGAAAAAGTTCAGCAGGTAGAAAACTTGGTGTGTGTGGGGGGGGGTGGGGGGTGGGGCGGAAAGAATGGCAGGCTAGGACTAGATGGATCCAGGACTCAAGTTATGTCATCAGGACTCGATTTCTCTTTGTTGCTTGCATCAGTTTCTTTCCATGTGCCGGCTTCATCCCCAGGCTCCACATGTGGATAAAATGGCTGCCATTGCGTCAGCCTCACAACCTTTCATATTTATATCTAGCATGAAAGAGAAAGTTGGCTTCTCCAAAAGCACAAATTTAAATGTTTGGGAATTGAGTCTCATTGGCTCTGACTGGTCTACCCAACCCTGAATCAATTACTATTACCAGAGGAATACAATGTTCTGACTCGCCAGGCTGGCTCACCTAACAAGTCTGGAGGCAGAAATGGAGTCAACAACCTCAGAGAACCCCACAGACTGAAAGCAGAGGAGGAGGAAATTGGAACTATTGCAGAAGTGAGTGGAAGTTAAATATCTAAAAAAGTCCAATAAATATCTGGTACCTATACTTCTTCTCCTCCTCCTCTTCTTTCTTTTCTTAGCATTTTGAAAAATGCCTGGCACCCACTTTGGTAGATATAAATACTTGCTGAACAAGAGAATCACTTCCATCAGTTGATACTCCCTAGGAGCCACCTGGTCATGCCCTAGGCCTTCCTGTCCAGGATAGAAAAGATAGTGTCAGAATTTAGAAAAGGGATATAAATCAGTCTTTTGACTGCAAAGCCATAGGTCTCTGTAGAATCAATGCTCTTGAAGGTCTTTTGCTAACTTTTTATGCCAGTTCCTCATATCTTACTCTCTTTCTTCGGAGGGGCTTCGTGGCAGAGAGACAGAGCCCTGGAAAAGTCTCATCATTAGCAGCCACGGTTGAGGCAGGAAGTCCTTGTTCACTGCTGCAGAGAGTGTAAATTGGCACACCCATTTCAGAGAACAATTGGGAAACAGTCAGTTAAACAGAAGATGTGCATATCCTACTGCTCAGCAAATGCACTCTTGTATGTTTGTGCTCTGGAGAAACTTTTGCCCTGGTGCGCAGGATATATACAGAAGAGCACTGTTGTAGGTACTATTGCTGCGTAGCAAACCACCCCAGACTTAGCGGTGTAAACAAGAGCCATTTTATTATGCTCATGGATTTGGAAAGGGCACAGTAAGGACTGCTTGCCTGGGGCTTCAGCCAGGAAGGCTTGAAGGTGGAGGATGACTTGATAGCTGGGGGCTAGACTGTTTAAAGGTTTGCTGTCTCACGTGTCTGGTGATTGATGCTGGCTGTCAGCTGGGACCTCTGCTGGGGCCTTGACCAGAGCACCTGGACGTGGCCTCTCCACGTGGCCTGGGCTTCCTCACAGTGTGGTGGCTAAAGGCTCTTAAGGTGGATGGTCCAACCAACAAGTCAGAAGCTGCATTTCCTCAGAAGTTGTGCATTGGCATTTCCACTACTTTTTATTGGCTATAAGTGATTCACAATCCCACCAGGTTCAAAGGGAGAGGAATTAAAGTAAGTTCCAGAAGAACATGGGAATGGGAAATATTGTTGAGGCCATCTTTGTAAATGACATTCTGCAAGAGATGCTCATTGCAGCAACGTTTTTACTGGGCCACCATCCCTCATCCAAACCCCTTTGGGGCCAGATATGTTTTGAAATTAAAAAAAAAATCTCAGAATTTTGAAAGGTAACATGGTACATACACTGAATATTTATATAACACCCCTTAAGAGGAATGGGTCACCCTGTAAGTAAAAATCTAAATATTTTCTCAGTGGAACATATGATTATTCATATTAAGTATGATAAAGATTATAGATAGCTTTCTGTCTATTGAGGTCAAGTTTTGCCACCAAGGAAGTTCAGGTCAGGTCAGGTCGTAACTGCCAAATAAATTATGAAAAAGCATTTAGGTTTCCGATTTTTTAGATTTTGAATTGTGGCTAAGGATCTATGGACCAGTAATAGAAAAAAAAAAAGAAACAAATTAACATCATCAAGAAATGAATAAACCTCAGTTACATGTTTCATTGTGGCTATACCTTATAAAAATATATTGAGAGAAAGCCTGACGCACGCATATGCGTCATGAAAGCATATACTCATGACGCAAGAATATATTTGTGATCAGTTAGGATAAGCCAGGTTATGTTGTAGTAAAATAAACAGTAAAATCAGATGCTTAAAACCAAGTTTTATTTCTTGCTCATGCTATATGTTCATCACTGGCCTGATGGGCTCGGGGGAATTTTCTCCTCCCTTTGGGACTCAGCTGGTGGGGCAGCTGCTCTGTGGAACATTGATGGTCACTGTGGTAGAGGGATAAGAGGACACACCGGCTCTTAAAGCTTCTGCTCTGACCCTCAGTTTCCTCTGAAAGGACTGCCTGGCTGGAGTTTACCAGGGTGAACGTCACAGTCAATATTCAGTCAACAGGAGTTTCTGGCACCAGAAGTAATCAATGCCAAGTCTCCTGGGGCCTGGAAAGCAGTTATGAAATGTCAACGACATTTATCTACTCATTGCCTCTGGGAGTTTGAATTCAGATAGTCACTGCTTTGTAATATTATCACAATACTGGTGATTGGCATTTATGGATTGTGCAATGGCTTCCTCGGGGCAGGTGCCTGGAACAGGAGAGTTTGAGGGGTTGGGGAGGGCATAGTGTTATTTCTGACTTACTTCAGGCTCTGGATCCTTTCCTTCACGTGTTTTACTTGGGCTAGTCTGTAATTGAGTGTTGACAAGCATGTGAGGCCCAATTCATGTTCTCTTGGAATTTCTCAAGGGACCACCCCCCCACACACACACCTTTCTTTAGGCCACTCCTCTCCTCTAAAGCCTTCAAGGGCTCCCTATGGCCCACAGGAGAAAGTGTAAGAATAGGACAGCTCCCATTGATTGAGCGCCTGCTACATGCCAGGCACTTTATACGTACTATCTCTAGTCCTCACAGCAACCCCAGGAGGAAAAACTATGATCCACATTTTACAGATGTGGAAATGGAGGCTCAGAGAGGTGAAATGACTTGCCAAGGTCACAGAGCGAGAGTGAGGAAGAGGCAGGACTGGTTGGTCATCAGATCTTTCTGACTCTGGGGCCCCTACTGAGCTATAGGGTTAAGGCCCCTCTGATCTCACCCCATCCCTTTTCCTTTTCCTTGGAGTCACCAGCTGCTCCAGGCAGGCTGGCCTCCTCTCACTGCCCCTGGAGCAAGCATGTCTCACCTCCCTTTCAAAGGCCATCTAGAATCTCACAGAACACTTCCCCAGACTGCTGATCATATGAGTCTTGCCCTCATCGCACTGTACCACAGTTACCTCACTTTCCTGTCAGTCCTGCCAGTGGGCTGCAGGCACCTCCTCTCGGTCACCTCTGCATTTGCCATGCTCAGATGTGCTCAATGCACATCTGCTATTCATTCAGCATTCCTTCAATAATTACTGAGCACCTGCTGTATGCCAGGCACAGTGCTAGATGCAAGGATTCAGCAGAGAATGAAACAAAATCCCTGACTGCATGGAGCTTATGTTCGATACAGGAGACAGAAAAGGAATAAATAAACACATACATGTATAATATAATGTCAGGGATGAAAAGTGACCTTGGTCTCATGCACAAAGGCAGAGGCACCTCTTCCCTCAGCTTCCAGAGCCCTCTGTTTCCTTGGCAGAGTCATAATTTTTGGCTCTGCCATTCAAGGCGGACTTCCTCCAGGCTCGGCTCTAGGCCCCCCCTGTTATCTTCTGAATCAGCAGCCCACAGATGGTATTGAGGTGTGGTTTTAATTTGCATTTTTCAGAGGACAAATGAACGCAAGCAACTTTATGTGTGCTTATTGGCCACTTGCATATCTTCTTCTATGAAATGTGTGTTCAAGCCTTTCCTTTTTTTTCCTTATTGGTTTGTTGGTCTTTATAAATCTGCGTGTGTTTTTAAACAATATTCTGGATATGAATTCTTTATCAGCCACATATTTCTAGTTCTTCTACTGTGCGGCCTGTGCTTCCCCTTAAAGGTGTCTTTGAATGAAGAGAAATTCTTATTTTAATGTAGCCCAACTTATCAAAATTTTCCTTTTTGGCTGGTGTTTGATGAATCTTTGCCTACCCCAAGGACAGGAAGATATTCTTCTATGTTTTCATCTAAAAGCTTTTGTTCTTTTGTTTTATCGTTCGTATTTAGATTTACAATCCATCTTAAACTGATTTCATGGATAGTGTGAGGTAGGAGTGGTGTCTTTTTTTTTTTCCCATATGGAAGTCCAACTGACCCAGCACCAATTGTTTTGTTTCAATTAAACAAAACATTGAATGGTGGTGTATGGGTGTTTATGGTACCATTCTTTCAACTTCCCAATGGGTTTAAAAATGTTTTAAATAACATATTGGGGGAGGGATGATGAAAAAAAAGGTAGAGGGACTATGGTAGATAAACAAATACTATGGAAATAATTTCAAATGCAATGTGTAAACCCTGATTTGATACTGTTAAAAAAAAAGCTATAAAAGACATTTTTTAAAGCAAAGGGTAAATTTGGGAATGGACTGGGTATTACAGGTCATTGTGGTATGATTGTTCATTTTCTTAGGTGTGATAATGTTATTGTGGTTATGTAGGAGAATGTACTTTTTCTTAGGATTTCTGTGGAAGTATTGAAGCATGAAGTACCAATAAGGCAGCAACTAATTTAAATAATTCAGAAAAAAACTGTACATATGAATATAGATAGATAAATCTGAAAAAATAGGGGGAGGGGCAATATAGGGATGAAGAAGTGAGAGGTACAACCTATTAGATGTAAGATAGGCTCAAGGATGTATTGTATGACATAGGGAATATAGCCTATATTTTGTAATAACTGTAAATGGAAAGTAACATTTAAAAATTGTATAAAAAATTTAAAAAGCTGGAAAAATATCAATCCAAGTGGAGAGTATACAGGTGCTCCTTGTACTAGTCTTTGAACTTTTCTGTATGTTTGAAAATATTTGTTAAAGACAGAGCTGGGCAGAAGGCGGGGGCCATTGTATGGTCCAGACAAAAGTAGTGGCAGGTCAGATTATTCCAGCTAGTTTGAGATTTCTGGTCTAAGGCCTCACCTCTGCTATCTCACTTACTCTGCATCACATCCCTATGGGGTAGGCAACACTGGGCCCATTTCACAGGTAATGAATAGAAGCTCAGAGGGTGAAGTGACTTGCTCAAGGTCACACAGCCAGTTGAGACCAAGCTAAGATTTGAACTCACATCTGCCTGAGTCAAAATTATTTGCCTTTCTTTTTTGTTGTTTAAGCCTCTTCTCTCCCATTCCATTTCCCAGGGGTGTTGGTCAGCTGAGAGCCTGTGTGCATGTATTACTCAAATTCTCACAACAACCCGATGCAGTCATTACTAATAATACATGTCATTTTACTGAGAGGCCGAGAGGTTAAGTAACTTGCTTAAGGTCACTCAGCTAAGAATGGAAGAGACAGGAACAGGGAACAATGAACAGGAACAAGGAACCAGGACAGTCTGGCTCTAGAGCCCGAATATAAAGAGTCAAAGAAACACCATAAAAAGATAAATCACTTCAGGAATACAAAGCAGGATTATTGCTGGTTCTCACAGAATCCCTGCAAAGTCCTTTCTTCTCCTGACTGCTATGGCATTCCAAGGGGACACTTGCCTCCCCAGTTCAGCTGGCAACTTCTTGAGTTGAGGCCGAGGCAGGTTCTATTGGCCCTCACCTGAGTCTCTAGTTACTGCCTACTGCCATCAGAGGTCTTCTGGCCTGGGGCTGATCTTAAACCATTGTTTTGGATATGACCGCACACTATCCTACGGAGCAGGGTACCGATTTGTCTGCAGGATGGAAATTAGGGTTCAGATGGAATGCTGAGGCACTTACAGCCTAGTGGTCAAGGGTGCGTTGGGAGACAGGTCATTTTTTATTTAAGCCCTTATTGCAAGGCTTGGGTGGATTACTTCTCCATCTAGGAGCCTCAGTCTCCTCAGCTGTACAATAAGAATAATAAGAGCACACATCTCAGGCCTGTTGGGGTAATTTAATGAGGTAGGTAAAGCCCAGTGTCTCTCAAGGGCAAGTCTTCATATTGATAACTGTTATCATTAAGCTCCTTAGGAATCTTTGGGATATGGAACCTGCCCAGAGCTACAACCTCATCCCTGTCGCTCTCCCTGCCCCACTGGATTGTATCCATGCTGGCCTTGAGTTAAGCTGGGGTCAGATCAGGCTTTTTAACCTCAGGACCTTTGCATCTGATGTTCACTGTTTTATGTCACCCCTCAGTGAGGCCTTCCCTGACCACATTAGTCCGCCTCAAACATATTCTCCTGTTTTATTGTATTCATATCACTTATCAGTACCTGACATTATGAACTGATTTGTTTCTTTTTCTCCTCCCATTTGAATGTTATGTTCAAGAAGACAGAGATTTTGTCTGTTTTGTTCTATGTAGCATCCCCAGCGCCAAGAACGGTGTCTGGCATATGTCTGGCTTTCAATAAATGGTGAACTGAATGAATGAATGAATGAATGAATGGAGGTGTATACCGAGCCCTCATGCCTACAATCCCTGCTCTTCTGTCGCAGTGGGTGGCCAGCCGAGTCAGACATTGCATACGGCCCCTTGGCTCCCAGGTTGGGGGCGTCCAAGAGCGGACCGACGGGCACTTGAGCGACGTTCCCCAAAAGCCAGGGCGGTGGCCGCGCCGGTAGAGGGGCTGTCGCCATTTGGCGACTTTCCCTGCGGGCCACTGCGCCGCCGCGGGGGCCAAACAGGGGATCGCTCTGTGAGCGCGCGCGCGCGGATCTTTTGCGACGGTGCCCGGCGGCGCTAGCCCCGCCCCCTCCCCGCCCCCGCGGCCCGCCCCGCCCCGCCCCGCCCCCGCCGCTGCGCTCTCTACCGGGCCGCTCAGGCCCCCGCCCGCTTCATGTGGCCCGGCCAGCGGCGGCCGGCGGCTGGGAGCGGCGAGGCGGCGGCGAGCGGCGGCCGGCGAGGCCCGGGAGGTGGCGGAGGCCCAGGCGGCGGCGGCGGCGGCCAAGGAGGCGGCGCACGGAGAGCGGCGGGAGCAGGCCCGGCCCGGCCCTCGAGCGGCCGCCTGGCTGCAGCATGCGCGTCCGCCGGGGGCTGCTGCGGCTGCCGCGCCGCTCGCTGCTCGCCGCGCTCTTCTTCTTCTCGCTCTCGTCCTCGCTGCTCTACTTCGTCTATGTGGCGCCCGGCATAGGTAGGAAGGGGGCCTGGGACCCTGGGGGTGCCTCTCTGGCCTCAAGGGGACCCCGGGAACCCCCGCCCCGCCCTGAGGGGACCGTGGCTTTCAGAAGACACCCGGCTGGGAGGCGACCCCGAGCCTGGCCCTCAGAAGACTACGGGGACTCCGGCCCGACCCTCGGGAGACCCCACGCCTGGCCCTCGGGGGTCTCCAGGACATTCCAGTACCCTGCACCCCGACGGGCTCCAGAACCCCCCTCCCCCCGCCAGCCTCCCGCCCACCCCCTGCCCTCCTTTAACCCCTTCCCCGCGGGAACCCGACCATGCCTTCACACACACACACACACACACACACACACACACACACACACACGCGAGCGCGCGCGCGTGCTGGGACGCCCCCTTTCTTGCCCTGGCCTCCCTAGAACCCCCACTTAACGCTCCTCGGCTCGAGAACTGGCGCTCTCCCTCCTCCGGGGTCTCCTCCAGCCCCGGTTCCGGGCATTCCTCGGCCCCCGAACCTCCGCGGCCCGCCCTCCCCTCCTCGCGGAGCCCCTGTGCTGGGGTCTCCAGGAGTCCCACCTTCCTGGTTCCCATCCATCCTTCCCCTCTCTTCTCCCTGGTGACTCCACCGTTTCCTGCTCTCCCTCCTACCCTTTCTTCCCTCGACTTTCCCTTGTTACATCCACCTTCAGGTCCTCCTCCCCAACACACACATTCTCCTCTTCCAAGTGGCCAGATCCCTTTCCTAGCAGGGTGGCATCCCCCACCCCCCAGGGAGGTCCACCCCCTCCATTCAGTCTACGAACCCCTGAGTGTGCCACGCCTCCTCTCCATCCCCTCCCCCTGCCCCGCCTACCCCCAAGGGCACTCCCTGTCATCTCCTCTCCGTTATCTCCTATCCTTCCCCGAATCCTCACCACCCCCCTCTGGTCCTCAGGCACAGTTTCTTTCTGATTGAAGACTTGGGGAAGGGGTGCTGTCTGGGCTCTTCCTTTCTCCCCTTTCTTTAACTTCTGCCCTCTCCTAGCCTTGAGGGTAGAAGGTGGCCCTTCAGTAGTATCCTATGGGGCCGGGGGTGTGTACATTTAAATTGGTCCTAGAGGAGGAGATATGACAAGGGCCTTGGGGAAATGGTGCAGGTGGGAAGGAGCATGGAGAAAAGGTGGAATGGGGACTCATTCTTCTCAAAGGCATGTCCTTTAAAGGAAAGACAGCCCTGGAGAAACTGAACCCTGACCAAGCATAGGCTGTCTAAGAGCATAGAGCAGACATTTAGGATGTGAAGAAACATTAGAAGGAAATAACAGCATGAGGGTTAAGGTCAGAGGACATGGAGGTCAGATTTGGATTCTAATCGCTGCCCTTTATGACCTTGAGCAAGTTACTAAGCCTCACCTTTTCTTCTCTGTAAAATGGGGGTACTCATCCTAACCTTATAGGGTTTTAAGGATGGAAGTAGATAAGTTCCCTTTTAAAGCACTTATCATTGTACCTGATGCTTAGAGAGTTTTCAAAAAAAAAAAAGCTATTATATGTAGCTTTCAAGAAAGAAGGGAGGGAGTAGATGGAAGGTTTAAGGTATGTATTTGCCTGACTTGGCATCACCATGAGGCCCTAGAGAAAACCTCAGTTTAAGGTGAAAAATGATCAGAAAATGCTGTTGGGGGTGGGGCAAGGAGAGTAAATTTTGCTGTAAAAAGTCTGGATCATTTGGATGTTAGGAAAGGGTTGATGGTTTAACTCTAGGGAAATACCCTTTAGGATTGTAGTAATGATTAGTGCCATTCTCTGTTGACCTGTCAACACTGAACTAGCTGAATAGAGAAATTTCCAGATAGAGCCGGAGATTGTCTCCTGATTTTTTTTTAAAATAAATTTATTTATTTTATTTATTTATTTTTGGATGTGTTGGGTCTTCATTGCTGCGCTCGGGCTTTCTCTAGTTGCGGCGAGCGGGCTTCTCACTGCGGTGTCTTCTCTTGCTGCAGAGCACGGGCTCTTGGCGTGCGGGCTTCAGTAGTTGTGGCATGCAGGCTCAGTAGTTGTGTCTCGTGGGCTCCAGAGAGCAGGCTCAGTAGTTGTGGCACACAGGCTTAGTTGCTCCGCGGCATGTGGGATCTTCCCAGACCAGGGCTTGAACCCGTGTCCTCTACATTGGCAGGTGGATTCTTAACCACTGCACCACCAGGGAAGTCCTCTCCTGATTGTTTTTTTTAAAGAGCATATTTCATTTGATGGTAAATATTGATGATTTGTAGTACAAACTAGATCTAGTTTGTACTACAAAGATAGAACAGGTAATATCCTACTGCCGTAACATTTTATGAAATGTCTTAGGAAAAGCATCCCTCTGGGAAGGTGTTGTATGTGGCCTGATGGATCAGATGAGGGGATAGGAGTCTGGGCAGAATAAGAACAGGTGAGTAATTAGTGGAATTAATTGAGAAGAGAGTTCATTAGCATATTGGATATTAGGCTAATAAAAATGGGTGTGAAATGATGGATTTGAACCTAGAGGCAGTCTTGAAGCCATATCCCCTTTTGTGAAAGTGATGGGTTTTTTCTGGTGTGGGTGCATAAATAAGCTATGTCGAAATGGAAAAATATATCCCACTGGGATAGTAAACACCCTCTTGATTAGAAAGATTAGAAGCCAGATTCTAAAACAGAGATGGAACGTAACAACTTAATTAAAACTCTTCAGCAGTAGATTTTTAGGTCAGTGGAACCCCAGTGAAAGGCAGTGGGCTTGGGGCTTCTCTGGTGGTGCAGTGGTTAAGAATCCGCCTGCCAATGCAGGGGACATGGGTTTGATCCCTGGTCTGGGAAGATCCCACATGCTGCGGAGCAGCTAAGCCTGTGTGCCACAACTACTGAGCCTGTGCTCTAGAGCCCGCGAGCCACAACTACTGAAGCCTGCGCACCTAGAGCCTGTGCTCTGCAACAAGAGAAGCCACCGCAATGAGAAGCCCCGCACCAAAACGAAGAGTAGCCCCCACTCCTGCAACTAGAGAAAGCCCGCGCGCAGCAACGAAGACCCAACGCAGCCAAAAATAAATAAATAAGTAAATTTAAAAAAAATAATAAAGCAATGGGCTTCTACCACACTTAGATTCCTACATCACTGATAACTGAGAAAGATGCAAAGCACTTAAATATTCACTAATTTCTTCTTAAATGTGGGTCTTCTAAAGGGCAGATCTACTTAAGATTCACTTCTGTTAGTTGGAAAGGGGAGTGGTGGGAAGGATGTGAAGTGGTTTTAGAAGGATACATTGAGCAGTTTGGTGATTTTATTTATCTTGGCTTTCCTGTTTAGGAGCTTAATTTTTTAAATAATCAGCTTTGGACAGAGGGTGGCAAATCTTTTCAAAAAGTTAAGGCAGTCTAGAGAAATAGAAGGTTTTATATGCCTTGGATTATGAAGACCTTATTTGAGACAATTGTTAAAATGAGCTTAGAAAATAATACGGGGTTGAACCACATGAAATTTCCATTTTTTGCAGGTCAAAACCAGTTGTATATTGGCAGTTTGATATATAGCTCAATCTAATACATTTCCAAATAATGACAATCCTGTTTTCTGGCATAATGGGAAGTGTCAGACTTGTATTTCCTTCCAGGTTTAATATTTTTCCAGTCCTGCTTTTGATTTACTTTGTATACCCTGTGGCCACGCTGTGCTCTACGGCTAAAGAGAAATCATCAACCTGAGAGTGTGTTACAGCTATATTTGGAATTATGTAGACTTGAATTTGAGATATGAGAAAAACCATGTTAGTTTTAAATGTTTTAAAGTTGCTCAAATTTCAACCTAACTATTGTTAGTATTTTTGAGATCTAATGCTAGCTCTTAATGTTAGTGTCCCATAGTCTAACAGCAAACGGAAATTTTCCTGGACTTGAGGGTCATCTGAAATGGAGGTAGTGGTACCATTTGGCTTAGAAAATTGGATGTGAGGAATATTACTAAATCTGACTATAATGTGTTTGTAACAAATACAAAGTGCGCTTAGCTACTTAAATAAACCCCTGCCAATCCAGTTAAGTAATTTAAAAATATGACTTCATTGGCCATTATGTTTTTGTTATTAAATCAAAAGTAGTGTTTTATATCAGCAGTTTAAAAGTAGAAATGAAAAGGATGGGGCAGAAAGTGTGAGGGAGGTGGTGGATTTGAAAAAGGAAGAGGAAGGGAATATGGTTATAAAAATGCATACGTGGGCTTCCCTGGTGGCGCAGTGGTTGAGAGTCCGCCTGCTGATGCAGGGGACACGGGTTCGTGCCCCGGTCTGGGAAGGTCCCACATGCCATGGAGCAGCTAGGCCCGTGAGCCATGGCCTCTGAGCCTGCGCGTCCGGAGCCTGTGCTCCGCAACGGGAGAGGCCACAACAGTGAGAGGCCCGCGTACCACACACACACACACACACACACACACACACACACAAAAATGCATACGTGCCTCTTCTCTGTAGCACCCTGCCCTCCACAGCCTGAGTGATTATCGTTTATTTCATCACTTGTTTTACCTGCACTGTTGAAATATCCCTATTCCTTTCAGGGTTCCGAAGAGAACTTTGAACTTATTTATGATCCTTTAACTTAAAAAAAAAAAAAAAAACCTAAGAGCTTGGAGTACCTCCATGTTCCAGTCTGACCAGGTCTTTTAGAAGATAAGAGAAGTGAACTATTTACAGATGGACATACATTTGAAGGGCTGATTTTAAAAACCTTATTAACTTTATGGTGCTGTCACATGGCAAGGTTGTATAGAGGTTACTGACCTTTGCAAATTGTTTAGTTACTGATTTTAAGAGAGATGCCTGTGCATGGTTGGAGGCAGTAGTCTATATACTGATGAAATTTTATTAAAGTTCCACTATTTAAGTTAATTTTTCTTTTGTCTTGATTATTGAGGAAAGGAAATGGGGAATGATTTTTCCCTTTTGTCCTGCTTAGTTCCAAGAAAAGTTTGATTCATGGCTGGCTTTTGGAAGACAGGAATCAGTAATTCTAATCCCACCTGATTTGACCAAATGACCTTGAGCAAATCACTTGATTCTCTGATCTTATACTTGGCCAGAAAACAAAGCTGTTTGAAACACTAGAACTGCATCTTAGCCAAACTTTTAGTAAGAAGTTTTTTTTTTTTTATCTTTATTGGAGTATAATTGCTTTACAATGGTGTGTTAGTTTTTGCTTTATAACAAAGTGAATCAGTTATACATATACATATGTTCCCATATGTCTTCCCTCTTGTGTCTCCCTCCCTCCCACCCTCCCTATCCCACCCCTCTAGGTGGTCACAAAGCACTGAGTTGATCTCCCTGTGCTATGCGGCTGCTTCCCACTAGCTATCTTTTTTTTTTTTTTTTTTTTGCGGTACGCGAGCCTCTCACTGTTGTGGCCTCTCCTGTTGCGGAGCACAGGCTCTGGACGCTCAGGCTCAGTGGCCATGGCTCACGGGCCCAGCCGCTCCACGGCATGTGGGATCTTCCCAGACCGGGGCACGAATCTGCGTCCCCTGCATCGGCAGGCGGACTCTCAACCACTGTGCCACCAGGGAAGCCCTAACTATCTATTTTACATTTGGTAGTGTATATATGTCCATGCCACTCTCTTGCTTTGTCACAGCTTAGCCTTCCCCGTCCCCATATCCTCAAGTCCATTCTCTAGTAGGTCTGTGTCTTTATTCCTGTCTTACTCCTAGGTTCTTCATGACATTTTTTTTCTTAAATTCCATATATATGTGTTAGCATAGTCAGAAGTATTTATGTATAGAAAGTTGATAATTCATTCACATCCTATGCAAATTTTGGACCTAAGATTTTAGATAAGATACATGTTTTAAATAACTGAATGCAACTTTCTCTAATAACCCCAGGAAAATTTCAGATTTCCCCCTTGTTTTAAATATATATATGTGTATATATATATATATATATATATATATTTGGCTGTGTTTGGTCTTTGTTGCTGCGCGCGGTCTTTCTCTAGTTGCGGCGAGTTGGGGCTACTGTTCGTTGTGGTGCGCGGGCTTCTCATTGCAGTGGCTTCTCTTGTTGCGGAGCACGGGCTCTAGGCGCGCAGGCTCGGTAGTTGTGGTAGTTGTGGCTCATGGGCTTAGTTGCTCCGCCGCATGTGGGCTCTTCCCAGACCAGGCCTCAAACCCGTGTCCCCTGCATTTGGCAGGCAGATTCTTAACCACTGTGCCACCAGGGAAGTCCCATCTCCCCCCTTGTTAAGTGTAGTATGAAAACAGCCTTTTTGTTGTTGTTCCTCACATGAAAGTGTCCTCTAAATGCTTCAGTGCACTTAGTTTCTGAGCTTTTCTGGAGTGAAATATGTCATATTGTGAATGTGGGTTATTTTATTTTAGAAAATTAAAAAGCCTTACCCTGTTTAAGGACCCCCTTCTCCCCACGTGTGCCTGTACGGACTCACTCACTCACTCATATGTTTCCTTTGAGTATTGCATCGTGTCAGTCTTCTTAGAAGGAAACCATATTTGGAGAACAGATTGAAGTTATAAAACTAAACAGCACCACTTTTGACCAGGATTTTGGTGATGTTTTATGTCCTTTCTGCCGCAGTTTGCTATGTCGGAAACAAAGTCTTGGGTTTGGAATTGAAGTCTCTTAACAGTGAAAATGTGCTAGTCTTGGACAGTCTTTGGAAGCAGCCGTTTGGCCAGTATCAGTTGCTGTTCCAAGGCATCGCTACTCTAGCCAGTAGATAATTCTGCCCCCAACCCTGACATTTCCCCCCCAGAGCTTGACAGGCCAGTGAGAGCAGCGTATAACATCGTATAACATCGCCAGGAAGGAGGGTCTTCTTGTGTTGCCATGACTCTTTAGAGCTCTTTAAGAGAGGAGAAAGCCGTAGAAGCCAAAGTGCTACTGACTTACTTGCTTCCCTAATTTTGCAGCGTTTTAGATCATGGAAGATACGTTGTACACATCCAACTATATAAGCAAACAGAACTTTAGTAAGCAAGAAGTAGGCAATGTGATGCTGCAAAGGCCTGTCAAAGAACTAGAGAAAACTAGTGGTTAACATTGGTCAAGATAAAGGTTAATCAGAAGCAAACAGATTGGGTGTTGGCTTAGAAGAAGTTAAAGGAGTTATCGTGAGAAGAGGCAGGCCTGTGTGTACTATTAGTGAAAGGACAGTTATTCTTTAGTTTCTAATACTAGCTAAATAAGAGTATGCCTTCCTTTGCACACTGTGTGTATTTTTGTAGAAAGCTGTGAGAAAATTAAAGGAATTTAAGATCTGTGGGTCAATAATAATCCAGTATTTGAGTGTCTTCCTATCATGTTACCAGCTATGGGAGATATTTGGATTCTAGACTTTTGACTGCTGCTTTCATTTTACAGATGATTGTATAAGCCCAGGTTGAGTCATTAACTTGCCCAAAGTTGAGAATTACGAAATAGCTGTAAAAATAAATAAATAAATAAATAAATAAATAAATAAATAAGATAAAATACCTCTGCAGCATATACTATATGGTTGAAAATACAAGATTAATCATAAGAAATAACTAGAGAAAATAGAAAATAGTATGTAATCAATTGCTGACTTGTATGATACTGATCCTTAATGAGGTGAGAGATTCAGACAGAGGCACTCATTCCTTTATTCAATAGGTAGTTTTTTTGGAGTGCCTCCTCTTGTCAGATACTCTTTTGGGTATCAGGCAATCTAGAAATGAGTAAGGCAGAATGTTTCTGCCATCCTGGTGATTTCATTCTAGTGGGACGTTTTTGCCCTTTGTGGTGTTTTAATTCTGATGGGGAGACAGCCAATATACAATATAATTTCAGACAGTGGTAGGAGTGACTGAGGGTCTATTTATTTATTTATTTATTTTTGGCTGTGTTGGGTCTTTGTGGCCGCTCACTGGCTTTCTCTAGTTCTGGCGAGTGGGGGCTACTCTTCGTAGTGGTGTGCGGGCTTCTCATTGCGGTGGCTTCTCTTGTTGTGGAGCATGGGCTCTAGGCGCGCAGGCTTCAGTAGTTGTGGTGCATGGGCTCAGTAGTTGCGGCACGCAGGCCCTAGAGCACATGGGCTTCAGTAGTTGTGGTGTGCAGGCTCAGTAGTTGGGGCCCTCACGGGCTTAGTTGTTCCACGGCATGTGGGACCTTCCCAGACCAGGGCTCAAACCCGTGTCCCCTGCATTTGCAGGCGGATTCTCAACCACTGCGCCACCAGGGTAGTCCCTGAGGGTCTGTTTTAGATAGGG
Source organism: Tursiops truncatus (assembly GCF_011762595.2). Classification (NCBI taxonomy): domain Eukaryota; kingdom Metazoa; phylum Chordata; class Mammalia; order Artiodactyla; family Delphinidae; genus Tursiops; species Tursiops truncatus. The sequence goes on along the minus strand of NC_047048.1, from coordinate 74,742,146 downwards.
TGGTTAGGGAAGGCTTCATTAATGAGGTGATATTTGACTTGAAGGGGTAGAACAGGTCACAGGTCTGGGGATTGGGATGGTGATGGGCGTGTCAAGCATACGAGAAGGTCTTGAGGCAGAAATGCACTTGAGGGAAGGTTGACTGGATTTTTATAAGTGAGAAATGGTAGGAAACGAGCTTAGAAAGATGGTAGGGGTCAGGCCTTGTAGGACCCTATAGGCCATGGTAAGGGCTGTAGGATAGGAGTGAACATTAACTTAGAAATCAGCCAGATCTGGGTTTGAATCAACTCTGACTGAGTGGGCACACTATTTTCAATTTTCTTATCTGCCCAGTGGAGGATACCATCTTTCTCAGGGTCGTTGTGAGAATTGAGTGGAATATGCCTTTAAGAGGGCTTAGCACAGAGCTTGACACAAAGCTCCATATGTTAATAATTATTATTTATAACCATAGGAGATGTCCTCTTGGCCTAATGCTAGTACTAAACTGAGAGGAGGATTGAGCTCCAGTCCAGCTTTACCAATAACTAGATGGAAACCTTTACTTCAGTTTTCTCATCTGTAAAGTAAAGCAATGGACTAAAGTACAGATTCTAGGGTCCCTCTCAGATCTGAAGTTCCATGATTCTGAGCAAGTGTGAGTTGAACCTTGAAGGAGAAGAAGGAATAATGAGTTCTGTCAAGTAAAGACACCCCATTAAAAAAAACTCACATCTCCCATTCACTTAGTTTCCCACCTTTAGTGAAATACTGAGCCATGGATTCTGTGAAGTGTCGGTGTATAACCATCAGACTTAACAGTTTCACTCTGTAGGGTGAATGGAGAAATTCAGACTGTGCAATGCTATTGTTTGAGGACATTTGCCCTAAAAATGAGACAGACGTAGAATGTCTGCCTTGAAGTCTATCTTTGAAATCATTGTGTCAAAGAAACAACAAAAAAATGTGTGTTGTCTTGGTCAAAGGAAAAATACTAAAAGAATTTTATGGAAATATCTTTGGGATGTTAAGACTTTTTTTTTTTCCTCTTTTTTTCTCTGCTTTTTGTCCCCTGGGTAATCCTTTTAAGTTTTAATCTGCTAAATCAGTCTTTACCTCTAGCCTCACACTTTTGCTTTTAAGCATGAAATAGAGCCCTGGACTCATTAGCTCCTGCCCCATCTTCATTCCTCTAGGTAATTGGATGTTAAATGAGAAATGAATATTACATTTTGACCCAGTAATTCTTTTTCTTTTTTTTAACATCTTTATTGGAATATAATTGCTTTACAATGGTGTGTTAGTTTCTGGTTTATAACAAAGTGAAAAAGCTATACATATACACATATCCCCATATCTCCTCCCTCTTGCCTCTCCCTCCCACCCTCCCTAACCCACCCATCTAGGTGGTCACAAAGCACCAAACTGATCTCCCTCATCTCGCTGTGCTATGCGGCTGCTTCTCACTAGCTATTTTACATTTGGTAGTATATGTATGTCCATGCCACTATCTCACTTCATTGCAGCTTACCCTTCCCCCTCCCCGTGTCCTCAAGTCCATTCTCTACGTCTGCATCTTTATTACTGTCCTTCCCCTAGGTTCTTCAGAACCATTTTTTTTTTTTTTAGATTCCATATATATGTGTTAGTGTACGGTATTTATTTTTCTCTTTCTGACTTACTTCACTCTGTATGACAGTCTCTAGGTCCATCCACCTCACTATAAATAACTCAATTTCACTTCTTTTTATGGCTGAGTAATATTCCATTGTATATATGTGCCACATCTTCTTTATCCGTTCATCTGTCGATGGACACTTCGGTTGCTTCCATGTCCTGGCTGTTGTAAATAGAGCTGCAATGAACATTGTGGTACATGACTCTTTTTGAATTATGGTTTTCTCACGGTACAGTAATTCTTTTTAATATTGTGGCTTTTATATAGAAGAGCATTCATACCTCCTCTACTGATCCCATGAATCCAGTGTTTTCCCAAGCCTGGGAATCACATTGAATAATTTAAAGTGCTGTCTCTTCTTAGATTCCCTCCCCCCACCCCTTTTGTTAGTTTGAGTAATTATTAGACTATAAGTATTGTTCCGCCTCCTTCCCAGGTTACAAAGATAGCCAGGTACTTTGCAATGACTAGAAGGGAAGCTGGGCATTGTTTCTGAAGTACCTTAGTTACCATCATCAATTATGAACAGTTCTCTGAGGCTTATTAGTGGCATAATTATGATTATGAAAAATGTTGTGGAGTGACACGTACAGGGAAGTGTAGATTGTAGGAAAGCTCAGTGTTGTGTTTTAAAACTTAAATTAGAGGTGTGCTAGTGAGCACAGCTGTTTATTATTTTTATTAAAGAGCTGTAAAACATTTAAATACCAGTAAAGAGGGAACTTTTTTCACCATCTAAAAGTGTGATTAATAGTCATTTAAACTTTTTGCTTAATTCTCATGTGTTGAACAACTGTATGCTTGGAAAAATGGAAAAGCAGGAGTATTTTTTTTACTCATAGAACTAGTTACCCCATTTTGAGGAGTTGTGCTTTTAGGCACTAAGCCTAAATTATACTCATGATTATAATGTATGTGTTTTCAGATTGGTAGACCATTGGCTTTTGAAGGCTAGAAAATAGTATTTTCCTAAATGCTGTGTTGGGGTCATGTTTGTGTAGTTAAAAAAAAAATTCTTTCTTCCATTGCAGAAAAATGAAAACATTGCCAACTTAGGGAAGTTAAATCAGATGGATCAGAGATGATAGTAGACTGACTTTCTTGATGTACTTATTATGAATCTTTATATTTTAAATAAAACCATTTAATCGTTTAACTTTTAAAGAAAAACTCATTTTATCCACATCATCATAATCTATAGAGTAATGATAGGGGAGTTCTCTGGGTTGTAATGTCCTTTTGCCTAGCACGTTATATGCACTTAAATATTTATTGAAATGAATGAAGAAACTATTGCCTGGTCAAGCTAGCCTCTTTGTTGTTGGATTGCATTTAATCTGGGGGAAGGATTGCTTCTTCTGTTAATCCTGATTTTGAAGTGATTTTGAATTCATTTTGCCCAAAACTACTTTGTCTTTTTTCCCCCTATTTCTTTGTGGTAAAATATTTATAGCATGAACTTTGCCATGTATTTTGGTAATTTAAATGTGCAACTCAGTGGCATTAATTACATTCACAATGTTTTGCAACCATTACAGCTATTTCCAAAAATTTCTATTGCCCCAAACAGAAAGTCTCTTCCCATTAAGCAATAACTCCCCATCCATCACCCCCCCCAACTGCTAATCTACTTTCCATCCTGTAAGTTTGACTGCTCTAGGTACCTCATATAAGTGTAATCATACAATGTTTGTCCTTTTGTGTCTGCTCTATTTCACTTAGCAAAATGTTTCCAGGGTTCATTCATGTCATAGCATGTGTCAGAACTGTATTCTTTTTATGGATGAATAATATCCTATCTTGTATATACCACACTTTTTCTCATCTGTTGATGAACACTTGAGTTGCTTCTACCTTTTGGCTGTTGTAAATAGTGCTGCTATGAATGTTGGCATACAAGTATCTGTTTGAGTCCCTGCTTTCAATTCTTTGGGTATTTACCTGGGAGTGGAATTGCTAGGTCATATGGTAATTCTGTTTAATTTTTTGAGGAATTGCCAGACTTTCCACAGTGGCTGCACCATTTTACATTCTCACCAGCAATATATTCCACATCCTTGCAGCCAACACTTATTTTCTGAGTGTGTGTGTTTTTTTTAAAGTGTAGGCATCCTCGTAGGTGTGAAATGGTAGCTCATTGTGGTTTTGGTTTGCATTTCCTTAATGACTAATGAGGTTGAGCATATTTTCATATGTTTATTGGCTATTTGTGTATCCTGTTTAGAGAACTGTCTATTCAGGTTCCTTTGCCCTTTTTAAATTGGATTGTCCGTTGTTAAGAGATCTTTATATTTTTTGAATATTAAACCACTACCAGATATATATGATTTGCAAGTATTTTCTCCCATCCTATGGGTTGTCTTTTCACTCTCTTGGTAGGGTCCTTTGATGCGCAAAAGCTTTTGACTTTAACGAGGTTCAATTTATTTATATTTTTCTTTTGTTTGTACTTTTTTTTTTTTTTTTTTTTTTTTTTTTTGCTGTACGCGGGCCTCTCACTGTTGTGGCCTCTCCCGTTGCGGAGCACAGGCTCCGGACGCGCAGGCTCAGTGGCCATGGCTCACGGGGCCCAGCCGCTCCATGGCATGTGGGATCTTCCCGGACCAGGGCACCAACCCGTGTCCCCTGCATCGGCAGGCGGACTCTCAACCACTGCGCCACCAGGGAAGCCCCTTTTGTTTGTACTTTAAAAAATATACTACTTGGTAAGTTTTTGACTGAACTTTTGCTCCCTACATTGTAGTCGTTTACTTTTTCTGCCCGTGAAAGTTTTCCCTAAGTTACTGATAGGCATATCTTACACAAGCTATTATTGAGCTGATTTCTGAGAAGCAGGAGGCAAGGTTTTTTGGTTTATCTTTCTCTCACTTGTTTAATTTTGATGCTGGTTTCTTGATTTCTTTTTTTAAAAATTAATTAATTTATTTTTGGCTGCATTGGGTTTTCGTTCCTGTGCACCCGCTTTCTCTAGTTGCGGGGAGTGGGGGCTACTCTTCGTTGTGGCTCGCAGGGCTTCAGTAGTTGTGGCTTGTGAGCTCAGTAGTTGTGGCTCACGAGGTCTAGAGCGCAGGCTCAGTAGTTGTGGCGCACGGGCTTAGTTGCTCCGCGGCATGTGGGATCTTCCTGGACCAGGGCTTGAACCCGTGTCCCCTGCGTTGGCAGGCGGATTCTTAACCACTGAGCCACCGGTGAAGCCCTGATTCTTGGTCTTTAAAATGGTTACTGTCTTTGCCAAACTTGACATGCTCTGCAGATTCCATTAAATATTTCAAGTGTTTGAAGAGTCCAAATCTTATTGATGTCTTTGTTGATTATTTTGTTCAGTAGGACTGAAATGTAACTTAAATTTAAATGTTTTCTGTTTCTAATTGCAGTTCTCTGAGAGTCCATGTAAGACAGGGCCAGAAGTTGGCACACCAAATTTTTGTTGGGGACAATACAGTTTACTGATTAAACATATGATATAGAAGAGAAATTTAGAAAATATTATAGATTGATGAATATAGTCCATGAAACACTGGACTTATTTTTTTTTTCATACAGAAATTAAAGTATACGATGATTTTGAAGATAGGGAAAAGTATATATCACTTGGCATTTTGTTAGCCTCAAATCTCCATTAACCAGCACCTTTTATGTTTTGCTGTTTAATAAGTGGTGATACTTAGAATGTAGACCCGGATGCATGACTTTGAGTTTGGTGTTAAGTATGATTTTTTTCCTTCTGATTGTTTGGAACAGAGCACTCTGTTTCCCCATACCTCCCCAGGCCACCACAGGCACAGGATGGCAGGTAGTGATGCGAAACAGCTTGCTAAGATGGTGCCTGGCTGACTAGGAGGTGTGTGATATGAACACAGGATTTGTTTTTCCCCTTATAACATTTTAAAAAATTATTTTATAACATTTTCCCTTTATAACATTATCAGAAAGTGAAGAGAACGTTAAAGAACGAGGAAACAAAAGTCTAACGTGTAAAAACCTGCTGGACTTCTGCATCTGTGACATGGTAAAATTTGGCACTTTGATTTTTTTTTCCTGGTATCAGCTGAATTTCAAATGTATTTATCTAAATGTGAGTGATAATGGTAGTGATTAAAGACAGGTGGGTACTTAGAAAATGTTTGTGCTTTGGGGCCTGTGATAAAAGAAAAGATTTACAGACTTGCTTTGCATTTGCCTGTTTTGGCTGTTTTCTTAGAGCTAACTTAATCTTTATGTGTTAAACCCTTAGAGTGTGCTAGGTTTGGGGGTACAGTGATGGATGATGTGGACACCGTACCTCTGTTATTTTTTAAGTCTTCAGCAAGGGAGCATGGCTTCATTTTAGTAAAAAATTTTCAGAATTTTGAGTGATTTTATATCCCCAGAAGATGTGTTTAATTGAGGGTCAGTTCAGTTGATGTTAACGTGCCTTAATTGCCAGGAATAACAGTGAATGTATTTTAATTGTAGACATTTAAGACAGCAAAAAAATTTTAAAGAAATTCTTGAAGAGTCATTTAGTTTAATTTTTTACCCCACTGGGCCCATTGGCTGTACATGTTCTTGGTGGTATTCATATTTACATGAATGTTTTTGCTGTTTATCTCCTGAACAGAGTCATGGCAATGGTGGTGAACAGTGACCTGAAGTTTCTTAGTAACATAGATGCTCTCTGGACCAGTGGCGGAAGGATGCATTTAGATGCTGAGGCCTCTTCCCTTCTACCTGGAAGAGTATCTGTTTTAGAATAGAGGTCTGGCACTGAGCAGGTGCTCAGAGAGCATTTGTCAGACAGGATCAGTCTGTCTTCTACTCTTCAGTGGCTTTCATTGCTTTTAGGATAAAGTTCAGATTACTTATTGTAGTTTATAAGAATTTTTGTGATCTGACCTTTACCTCCCTCTCCAGCTTCATTTATGCCACTTCTCTCCCTCCAGACACATGGGCCTCCCCACCTGGTTTCCAGCATAGACTAGGCTCTATCCTTAAGCTTTTCACTAGCTAACTCAAATATCCCTGCCCATCCTCAGACTTCTAAATCAGTGGCAAATGCATGGGCCTCATTTCTTTTTTTTTTGCGGGCCTCTCACTGCTGTGGCCTCTCCCGTTGCGGAGCACAGGCTCCGGACGCGCAGGCTCAGTGGCCATGGCTCATGGGCCCAGCCGCTCCGTGGCATGTGGGATCTTCCCGGACCGGGACACGAACCCGTGTCCCCTGCATCAGCAGGCGGACTCAACCACTGCGCCACCAGGGAAGCCCCAAGGGCCTCATTTCTTGTTCATTGTTGTATCCCTGCCTGGAACGCTGGTCTGGCACACTGTAGGTGCTCAATGAATATTTATTTGTTAAATCAGGGAAGTAAGGTGGAGGTGGACAGATCTGAGGTCCTGAAAAGTACAACTAGCCAATTCCCTGCTCATTTGGGTATGTTGAAGGTTGCTGTGCTAACTGCTAGGACTTCAAGGTGAAGAACTAAAAAGGATCAAATAAAAACACAATGGATTTGCAAAAATATTAATTGTAATTGAAAGTATGATTCCTAGCTCAGTCTCAGATTAATTATGTCCAATCCAGTCAGATGTTTGTTTTTGTGGGGGCCTGGTTTGGTGGACAGATGACAAGTAGGAGTTTTAAAGTTTTACCCATTTAAGATTCAACATGGATTTTAACCCTTTTAAGTGCTTTTTGTATCTTACATAGTATGTGTATGATAATGCTTTGAAATTGCAGATCACAAATGAATGTATTAATGGTTAGTCTTGTTCCTCAACTTGAACTCTAGATGAAAAAATTGATAAACAAGGAATTCCCTGGCAGTTCAGTGGTTAGAACTTGGGACTTTCACTGCTGTGGGCCCAGGTTCAATACCTGGTTGGGGAACTAAGATCCTACAAGCCGTATGGGGTGGCCAAAAAAATAAATAAATAAAAATAAAATAAAAATTAATAAACAGGAAAACACTCAGTCCTGATTTAGGAAGAAGTAGGTACAATAATTCTTATATATTGCTAGGAGCATTGTTTCTAATTTTTAATTAGACAGATATTTAGGTTAATGGTTTTGGTGTTTTCAAATTTATGATAAAAGCTATACTTTTATGTCTTGAATATGCTTGTTAGTCTTTAATTTGAGAGGTAGTCTTTGCCTAGGAAATGAGAAATTGTTGTATATTTTACTTCTTCCAAAGAGCAATGAGGAAGAAACAAATTCTGGAATTGGAAGACCATATGGATGGTATGGAAAGTAAGTCTGTTATTCATAAACAGCTAGTCTCTTGTGCTCTACGCTGTTGGATGGAAGGTGGACATAACCTTGCCTCTGTTGCTGAGATTATTTTTGAGCTGACTCGTGCTAGGCTGGCACCCATCAATTGCTTTGTCTGGAAGGGACAACTGGAATCCTTCATTTTGTGTATGTGTGTGTGAATGTGAGTGGGAGGAAGTGAAATGTTTGGTTTTGGTATTGGCTTGATTTTTCTGTTTCATTGTTGACTTGGCATGCCTGGCTTTTTCATTCTGCTTTTAAGTATTCAGAAATCTTAAGATATGTGTGAATTAGAAGATTTGGATTTATTTGAATTTCATTTGGCACTATGGGAAATTAGCTTTAGGTAAGAGCTACTTTTTGGGTTGGCTTTATGTTAAAGATAATTTTTTCCCTTAATTATTTTATTTTATTATAGAAAATTTCAAACACATACAAAAGTAGAGTGAATAGTATACTGGACTCCCATGAACAAAGGTATTTTGATATGACCTTTATATTTGTGAAAAATATAAATGTGAAAGGGCACATAGACAGCCCCCATTCCCCCAACAAAACAAAACAAAAGTACAAGCTTAGGCTAATTAATAACCTGTATTTTTAAAACCTTTGGATAATTGGATTTCATTTTTGTTCAGATGTTTTGCTGATCCATTTACCTCAATGAGAGTTTCTTAATATGTCAAAAGGGAAGACTAAAAGTATATAAACATAGGCTTATTGTGAGGATTAAAGGAGAGAGTATTTGTCAGATGTTTCCATGGCTTGGTACCAGTTAGATGCTCAACAGGTAAATGTCTCCTTGCCCTTTCACAGTTCCTCAATCACAGTGCTCAATTGGAGTAGAGAGGGGAAGGGACACGTGGATGAACTGGTACACGGTAGAGAGTTGATTACGGCGAAGTTTCCAGAGGATTTATTTATTTTTTCTATTACCCTGTCCTTCATTTGAACCCTTGAAGTTTAGAGCTGGAAAAACAAGGGTCAGATGTTTGCCAAGAATAAACCTTTCTGTACTGTGGCGGTGCCTCGAAGGCACTCCTTAGCTTGAGGAGCAGGTGCTCTGGCTGAGGATGCTGAAGTCTCCGAGGTGCCCTGGGAGCAGATGATTACTGCTCGAGTGTGTAACACCTGTGTTCTTTTGCTTCTCTTGGCCTATTTTTCTGAGAATATATTGCTGAATTCTGTCGCTATTTACATCAGCTTTGACCAAAGCCAAGTGCCAAGCTTGCAAGGGAAAGAATGGCAAAAATACCTCTTTTAGGATCTTTGTTGGCACAGATTTTTTGCTTTGTGTTTAGTAACAAGTGAACAACAACACTGATTTAATTTTAGTATTATTAGTTATATTAATTTATTAGTTCTATAATTAAAAAAGTAAAACAGTCTGCATAGATTGAAGCTATAGTTTCGGGTTGTATGTGTGAAAAACTCTCTCCATTGTGAATTTTGAACAAACTTACCAGTAGATTATTTATGTAAGCTTGTGTCATCAGAAGCATTCCAGAATGAATCATGTTTAGTTAGGATCTAACAAATGTTACCACCCTTGTTCTGTTAAGCAATATTTTTAAACTATTAAATCAACTTTAAGGATAATAAAGGAAATTACAGTAATTTATTCATAATCATCTTTTCCTCAGGTGTTTTCATTTCATTGTTTCCTTCTCATCTTTGTATACACACACAGATATTTGAAAGTTTTGTACCTTATAGGAATTGCTAGGCTGAGAGAATTGATGTTAGAAGGGTGGCAGCAATTTAGTAAACGCTGTGAGTGTTTGATTTAGAATAATCTTGTACAGTCTTTTTGCTGTAACATCTTTTCCTGGTTAGTTTTGTTCTCTTCACCATAAGTAAACATTGTGTCTGTTTTTTTTGAATTTTTGAATTTTATTTTATTTTTATACAGCATGTTCTTATTAGTTATCTGTTTTATACACATCAGTGTATATATGTCAATCCCAATCTCCCAATTCATCCCACTGCCACCACCACCACCACCTTCCCCCCTTGGTGTCCATACGTTTGTTCTCTACATATGTGTCTCTATTTCTGCCTTGCAAACCGGTTCATCTGTACCATTTTTCTAGATTCCACATATATGTTAATATACGATATTTGTTTTTCTCTTTCTGACTTACTTCACTCTGTATGACAGTCTCTAGATCCATCAATTTCATTCCTTTTTATGGCTGAGTAATATTCCATTTTAATATATGTGCCACATCTTCTTTATCCATTCGTCTGTCGATGGGCATTTAGGTTGCTTCCATGACCTGGTTATTGTAAATAGTGCTGCAGTGAACATTGGGGTGCATGTATCTTTTTGAATTATGGTTTTCTCTGGGTATACGCCCAGTAGTGGGATTGCTGGGTCATATGGTAATTCTATTTTTAGTTTTTTTAATTTTTATTTTTTATTATTATTATTTTTTTATTTTTAGTTTTTTAAGGAAACTCCATACTGTTCTCCATAGTGGCTGTATCAATTTACATTCCCACCAGCAGTGCCAGAGGGTTCCCTTTTCTCCACACCCTCTCCAGCATTTGTTGTTTTGTAGATTTTCTGATGATGCCCATTCTAACCGGTATGAGGTGATACCTCATTGTAGTTTTGATTTGCATTTATCTAATAACTAGTGATGTTGAGCAGCTTTTCACATGCTTCTTGGCCATCTATATGTCTTCTTTGGAGAAATGTCTATTTAGGTCTTCTGCCCATTTTTGGATTGGGTTGTTTGTTCTAGCTCTGTAAAAAATGCCATTGGTAATTTGATAGGGATTGCATTGAATCTGTAGATTGCTTTGGGTGGTATAGTCATTTTCACAATATTGATTCTTCCAATCCAAGAACATGGTATATCTCTCCATCTATTTGTGCCTTCTTTGATTTCTTTCACCAGTGCCTTACAGTTTTCTGAGTACAGGTCTTTTACCACCTTAGGTAGGTTTATTCCTAGGTATTTTATTCTTTTTGTTGCAGTGGTGAATGGGATTGTTTCCTTAATTTCTCTATCTGATCTTTTGTTGTTAGTGTATAGGAATTTAAGAGATTTCTGTGCATTAATTTTGTATCCTACAACTTTACCAGATTCATTGATTAGCTCTAGTAGTTTTCTGGTGGCATCTTTAGGATTCTCTATGTATAGTATCATGTCATCTGCAAACAGTGACAGTTTTACTTCTTTTCCAATTTGTATTCCTTTTATTTCTTCTTCTTCCCTGATTGCCGTGGCTAGGACTTCCAAAACTATGTTGAATAATAGTGGTGAGAGTGGACATCCTTGTCTTGTTCCTGATCTTAGAGGAAATGCTTTCAGTTTTTCACCATTGAGAATGATGTTTGCTGTGGGTGTGTCATATATTGCCTTTATTATGTTGAGGTAGTTTCCCTCTATGCCCACTTTCTGGAGAGTTTTTATCATAAATGGATGTTGAATTTTGTCAAAAGCTTTTTCTGCATCTATTGAGATGATCGTATGGTTTTTCTTCTTCAATTTGTTAATGTGGTGTATCACATTGATTGATTTGCATATATTGAAGAATCCTTGCATCCCTGGGATAAATCCCACTTGATCATGGTGTATGATCCTTTTAATGTGTTGTTGGATTCTGTTTGCTAGTATTTTGTTGAGGATTTTTGCATCTATATTCATCTGTGATAATTGGTCTGTAATTTTCTCTTTTTGTAGTATCTCTGTCTGGTTTTGGTATCAGGGTGATGGTGGCCTCGTAGAATGAGTTTGGGAGTGTTCCTTCCTCTGCAATTTTTTGGAAGAGTTTGAGAAGGATGGGTATTAGCTCTTCTGTAAATGTTTGATAGAATTCACCTGTGAAGCCATCTGGTCCTGGACTTTTGTTTGTTGGAAGATTTTTAATCACAGTTTCAGTTTCATTACCTGTGATTGGTCTGTTCATATTTTCTATTTCTTCCTGGTTCAGTCTTGGAAGGTTGTACCTTTCTAAGAATTTGTCCATTTCTTCCAGGTTGTCCATTTTATTGGCAGAGTTGCTTGTAGTAGTCTCTTAGGATGTTTTGTATTTCTGCAGTGTCCGTTGTAACTTCTCCTTTTTCACTTCTAATTTTATTGATTTGAGTCCTCTCCCTCTTTTTCTTGATGAGTCTGGCTAAAGGTTTATCAATTTTGTTTATCTTTTCAAAGAACCAGCTTTTAGTTTTATTGATCTTTGTTATTGTTTTCTTCATTTCTATTTCATTTATTTCTGCTCTGAACTTTATGATTTCTTTCCTTCTACTGACTTTGGGTTTTGTTTTGTTCTTCTTTCTCTACTTCCTTTCGGTGTAAGTTTAGATTGTTTAATTGAGATTTTTCTTGTTTCTTGAGGTAGGATTGTATTGCTATAAACATCCCTCTTAGAACTGCTTTTGCTGCATCCCATAGGTTTTGGATCGTCGTGTTTTTATTGTCATTTGTCTCTAGGTATGTTTTGATTTCCCTTTGATTTCTTCAGGTGACTCTTGGTTATTTAATAATGTATTGTTTAGCTTCATGTGTTTGTGTTTTTTACGTTTTTTTCTTTGTAATTGATTTCTAATCTCATAGTGTTGTGGTCGGAAAAGATGCTTGATATGATTTCAGTTTTCTTAAATTTACCAAGGCTTGATTTGTGACTCAAGATGTGATCTATCCTGGAGAATGTTCTGTGTGCACTTGAGAAGAAAGTGTAATCTGCTGTTTTTGGATGGAATGTCCTATAAATATCAATTAAACATACCTGGTCTATTGTGTCATTTAAAGGTTGTGTTTCCTTATTAATTATCTGTTTGGATGATCTGTCCATTGCTGTGAGGTGTTAAAGTCCCCCAGTATTATTGTGTTACTGTTGATTTCCTCTTTTATAGCTGTTAGCAGTTGCCTTATGTATTGAGGTGCTCCTATGTTGGGTGCATATATATTTATAATTGTTATGTCTTTTTGGATTGATCCCTTGATGGTTATGTAGTGTCCTTGTCTCTTGTAACATTCTTTATTTTAAAGTCTATTTTATCTGATATGAGTATTGCTGCTCCAGCTTTCTTTTGATTTCTGTTTGCATGGAATATCTTTTTCCATCCCCTCACTTTCAGTCTGTATGTGTCCCTAGGTCTGAATGGGGTCTCTTGTAGACAGTGTATATATGGATCTTCTTTTTGTATCCATTCAGCGAGCCTGTGTCTTTTGGTTGGAGCATTTAATCCATTCACGTTTAAGGTAATTATCGCTATGTATGTTCCTATTACCATTTTCTTAATTGTTATGGGTTTGTTTTTGTAGGTCCTTTTCTTCTCTTGTGTTTCTCACTTAGAGAAGTTCCTTTAGCATTTGTTGTAGAGCTGGTTTTGTGGTGCTGAATTCTCTTAGCTTTTGCTTGTCTGTAAAGCTTTTGATTTCTCCTTCGAATCTGAATGAGATCCTTGCTGGGTAGAGTAATCTTGGTTGTAGGTTCTTTCCTTTCATCACTTTAAATATATCATGCCACTCCCTTCTGGCTTGTAGCGTTTCTGCTGAGAAATCAGCTGCTAACCTAATGAGAGTTCCCTTGTATGTTATTTGTCATTTTTCCCTTGTTGCTTTCAATAATTTTTCTTTGTCTTGAATTTTTGTCAATTTGATTACTATGTGTCTTGGGGGTGTTTCTCCTTGGGTTTATCCTGCCTGGGACTCTCTGCACTTCCTGGACTTGGGTGGCTATTTCCTTCCCCATGTTAGGGAATTTTTCGACTATAATCCCTTCAAATATTTTCTGGGGTCCTCTCTCTCTCTCTTCTCCTTTTGGGACCCCTGTGATATGAATGTTGTTGTGTTTAATGTTGTCCCAGAGGTCTCTTAGGCTGTCTTCATTTCTTTTCATTCTTTTTTCTTTATTCTGTTCCGTGGCAGTGAATTCCACCATTCTGTCTTCCAGGTCACTTATCCATTCTTCTGCCTCAGTTATTCTGCTATTGATTCCTTCTAGTGTATTTTTCATTTCAGTTATTGTATTGTTCATCTCTGTTTGTTTGTTCTTTAATTCTTCTAGGTGTTTGTTAAACATTTCTTGCATCTTCTCGATCTTTGCCTCCATTCTTTTTCCGAGGTCCTGGATCATCTTCGTTATCATCATTCTGAATTCTTTTTCTGGAGGGTTGCCTATCTCCACTTCATTTAGTTGTTTTTCTGGGGTTTTATGTTGTTCCTTCTTCTGGAGCGTAGTCCTCTGCCTTTTCATTTTGTATGTCTTTCTGTGAATGTGGTTTTCATTACACAGGCTGCAGAATTGTGGTTCTTCTTCTGCTGTCTGCCCTCTGGTGGATGAGGCTATCTAAGAGGCTTGTGCAAGCTTCCTGATTGGAGGGACTGGTGGTGGGTAGAGTTGGGTGTTGCTCTGGTGGGCAGAGCTCAGTAAAACTTTAATCTGCTTGTCTGCTGATGGGTGGGGCTGGGTTCCCTCCCTGTTGGTTGTCTGGCCTGAGGCGACCCAGCACTAGAGCTTACTCAGCTCTTTGGTGGGGCTAATGGCACCTCTGCAGGAGACCCTCCAACACCAGCAGGTAGGTCTGGTTCAGTCACCTATGGGGTCACTGCTCCTAGCCCTGGGTCCCGATGCACACACTACTTTGTGTGTGCCCTCCAAGAGTGGAGTCTCTGTTTCCCCCAGTCCTATCGAAGTCCTGCAATCAAATCCCGCTAGCCTTCAAAGTCTGATTCTGTAGGAATTCCTCCTCCCATTGCCGGCACCCCAGGTTGGGAAGCCTGATGCGGGGCTCAGAACCTTCACTACAGTGGGTGGACTTTTGTGGTATTAATGTTCTCCAGTTTGTGAGTCACCCACCCAGAGGTTCTGGGATTTGATTTTATTGTGATTTCACCCCTCCTACCATCTTATTGCGGCTTCTCCTTTGTCTTTGGACATGGGGTATATTTTTTGGTGAGTTCCAGTGTCTTCCTGTCAATGATTGTTCAGCAGTTAGTTATGATTCTGGTGTTCTTGCAAAAGGGAGTCTAAACGTAGTGTCTTGATATAAGATTATTTCTGGCAAGGGACTCTTGAAATGAAAGCTCTAAAGAAAACCTACTTGCTTTCTTTACCAATATGTGGAAAACTTGATGGGAAATTCTAGCCCTTATGGCGTCAAGTCAATATAATCTCATTCTTAAATACTATTAATAATGTTAAATAGAAGAACCTTAAGTTTTATTAAATGTTATAACAGTGTGGCTAATCTAATGTGAGAGTGTAGTATTTGATCTGTCTCCTCCCTTGATTGGATTCCACAAAGTAGAAATAAAGTCTTTCTCAGAAATCTATTTGTACTTAGTGGTTATTTTTCTCCAGTCTGATATTTTTTTCTCCAGTTTGTCAAGAGTAACTAAACTTTGAATGAGTAAGAAACTGTTCAAAGACGGATCAGATCAACTGAGCAGAAACCAAAGTGGGTAGGTTGGACTGCCGTGGCCACACTATAATTATATACATTATTGCCATTATTTTCTTTGTTTTTCAAGTGTAAGCTGTGTGACACAGCTTGCACTCTATATCTATAGTTAAAGGAATTAAATATGTAAAGTTAGTTTGTATGGCCTTCTCTAGATTGACCTGGGCTTCCTTTAGCCCTTTGGAAGATCCCACCTGGGAGATCCCCATACCTATATGTACAGAAGGGGGACACCATTGATGTCATGCAATTTATTCTTTTCTGTAAAGGTGATTATATCAAATGCAATTAGCTCTGCTCTGACATGACTTAAGTGTTTCTAAAAATCACTGTGCTGTACAAAATTGTTGAATAAAAACCTAGAGCTTATGGGAAAAATGGGGTTAAGCACACAACACTTAAAAACTAAATTAGTGTCCTATTAAAAAAGAAAAAAAAAAAGGAACCTAATGAAACCAGTACAGTTTTACACATGTTAAATGGTTACGAAACACCATAAGTAGGGCAGTTTATGTTGATAAAGACCTGAAGTTTGCTTGTGGAAGTGGGCATCAGAAGGATTGCAACTTGTGGGTTATTGTGGAGGAAGGAGAGTTGTTCTAAAATAGTACTGGATGTTGTAATATCCAGATGTGTATGGGATACTCACTTGGTGAACTGAGGTCACTGGTAGACATTTGAAGTATGTGCATAGGTGTGTGTCTGTTCAGCGAGTTGTAGTTTTCTGGGTGTCACTCATGGGTGGAATTGCACATAAGCAGATGCAAGTCCACTTACGCTCAGATTGTTCCCAAATATGTCAGTTGTGTTGGAACAAATGTGTACTTCCAAAATAAGCGTTATAGCGTAACTGACTGTGAGACAAAATATGATGTAATTTGTATAAATATGTGAAACTTAAAAAAAATGATTAAAAAAAGTTTTGAAATCTCAAGCTTACGGAAAAGTTGCACATGTAGTCCCGTGACTTTTTCTTGAACCATGTGGTGACATTATGCCCCTCACCCCCAAATATTAGAGTGTGTTTTTCAACAAAGAAGGATATTGCAACCAAGGACAATACAACCATTAATGTTAACATTGATACTTCACCTTTATGGCCATCTAATCCTCTGACCTCCATTCAAGTTTTGCCAGTTGCCCCAGTAATGTCCTTTATGTCAAAAGGATCCAGTTCAGAATCGCCCATTGTGTTTGTTGTAATGTTTCTTTAGTCTCCTTCAGGAAAATTTGGAAAAGTTCCTCAGTCTCTCTTTGAATTTCATGACCTTGACACTTTTGAGGATGACAGGCTAGCTCCTTTGTAGCATGTCCCTTACTTTGAGTTTGTGTGATGTTTCCTTACAGTTCGATTCAGGTTATGCATCTTTGGCAGCAAAATCACAGAAGTGTATTACATCCTTCCAATGCATGTCAGGTGACACAGGATTGTGATTTGTCCCATTGCTGAGGATGTTTGCTCTGATCACTTGACTGAGGAGGTATCTGCCTCGTGTTTCCACCATAAAGTGACTCTTTTCCCTTCTGTAATCAGTATGTATTTTGTGGAGAGGTACTTTAAAACTATAAAAATATCTTTTTCTTCATCAGACTTTTCAGTGTATTTATTTATTTATACCCATGCTTTTTAAAGAGTTTATTATTACCAGCATGGGCTTGTGGTTTTAATCTGTTTACTGTCATCATCTTCATGCTCAACTGTCCTCATTAGGCCAATGGGAACCCCTTTGCCCTGGCATCTGTCCTTTTGTCCCTCTCATTCTTTTTTTTTTCTTTTTAAAAATTATTTATTTATTTTTGGCTGTGTTGGGTCTTTGTTGCTACACACGGGCTTTCTCTAGTTGCAGGAGCAGGGGCTATTCTTCGTTGCAGTGTGCGGGCTGCTTATTGCGGTGGCTTCTCTTGTTGAGGAGCACGGGCTCTAGGTGCACGGGCTTCAGTAGTTGTGACTCGCGGGCTCTAGAGCACAGGCTCAGTAGTTGTGGCACACGGGCTTAGTTGCTCCGTGGCATGTGGGATCTTCCTAGACCAGGGCTTGAACCCATGTCCCCTGCATTGGCAGGCGGATTCTTAACCACTGAGCCACCAGGGAAGTCCCTGTCCCTCTCATTCTTGAACGCTTCCTTACTTTCTGGGATAGCAAGGTGTTCTAGGCACATTTTATGCTTTTTTTTTATCCCGGACCTGGAATCAGCTATTTCTCCAAAAAACTCTGATTCTTTTTAGTGGAGAATGGCTACTTAGAAGTCAAGATCCTGGTTCTGGATGTACTCATTGCTTTTGGAGTGTTGTGACTTCTAGGCTTTCTCATCAATGTATAGAGCTCTGGAATATATGTATGTATACACACACTCTTACACACCCACACATTACATCTATATTTATTTCTCCATTTATGTATATAGAAAATGGTGAGTTCACACCAATACCCACAATTTAAATCTGACAGCTAAGGGGTTCATTCCAGTTTTTTCCCTTTCCATATTTGTAATTCCTTTCTCTGACAGTGAGAATCCTAACTCCCATTTTCCTTACTGTATTTACTTATTTGATTAATTTCCCCATACGTAAGCATGCTGCTCTTGTCCAGTCCCTGTTTGGGCATGTTTCTCACCCCAAATGTAGTTCAACTCTCTTAGCTGGGCTGTCTTCCCTCTTCATCCCACTTGGATTCCTACAAGCCTGCACCAGGCTACTGCGTCCTCCCTGTGTGGCTCCTCCTCTCACCCCTGCTTCAACTCTGGAACTCCACCGTGGCATCCCCTCTTCCCTGTTGCATGCTTTTCTCACCCTTCCTGGCTCTGACACTCCATGCAGGCCAGCCCCTATCCTGCTGTGCTCAGACATACGTCCGTGTCTCCCCTGTCTACCCCTGGCACGGACATCTACCTAGCTTGGTCCCACCTAATAGCTTCCTTTAGGACTGAAAAAAAAAATTTTTTTTTTTTTTCAGAAAGAAAGGAAAAGGGGAAGGCACTATATAAAACTTCTTGATAAGTAAATTCACATGTGGGGGGAAAATTTTATTTGCCCTGACCATGTCACCTAGTTTTGCATTCTGAAAGTAGAGTCACCATAGCTGTCTGAAGTTCTTTTTAGGCTATTTTCTGTGTCTCCTGATGCACAGGTTACTCTTGATTTCTTCCTATAGACTCCACATTTTTCACTAACTAGATGGTGACAAAGTGACATTTAGCCCACATAATTATGATGACTCTTCCTTCCCTCTTGAGTCTTAGGGACTGGTATTTGAGAAACCCTATTTCCCAGAAGTGATTATCTCAGTGAGTAGTTTGTGTTCCGTCTCCCCTTCTTCTAGCTCAGCAGTCTTCCTCTGTCTCCCAAGGAGACAGTGGCAGCAGGTGCTGCTTCCATTTGTTGAGCCTTTCTAGAAGTGTTTTTCATATTTTATCCTATTAACACCCTAGCTCTGTGAGACCTAGATGTTTTATAGATGAGGAGACCAAGGCTTGGAGAAGTTAAACTGTTCAAGGTCACAGAGCTTGACTGTATTACTGGAATAGGCCCAAAGAAGTGGTAGGTGTGAAGCCTAGATAAACCCTTCCCCACCCCCACCCCACCCGCACCCCACCCCCACCCCTATCTGGGCACAGTTCATCTCTTTGTACTTAGAAAAGGCACTTTGAAGTATGAGGATCAGAGCTTTTTGAACTTCTTTTGGGAAACTAATGTGAAAATTAAGGTCTTAAAAATTATACTTAGGGACTTCCCTGGTGGTCCAGTGGTTGAGACTTCGCCTTCCAATGCAGGGGGTGCAGGTTCAATCCCTGGTCAGGGAGCTAAGATGCCACCAGAAAACCAAAACATAAAGCAGAAGCAATATTGTAACAAATTCAGTAGAGACTTTTAAAATGGTCCACATCAAAAAAAAAATAAAGTATACTTAAGCTGTCTGTTGCTTTTTTAAGGAAGAGCAGTTTAGACGTCTGCTTATTTATCAGCCCATCCAGTGCCATCATTTTTTGGTGAATGGAATGATGTGGCTAATGGTTATGTTTTATTGTTGGGTTTTTTTTTTTCAGCTCCAGAATTTCTACCTGGTTTGTTTAAAAATTGTCTATCTCTTTTTTGATATTCTCATTTTGTTCATACATCATTTTTCCTGCTTTCCCGTAGTTTTTTTTTGGCTGCATTGGGTCTTCGTTGCTGCCCGCGGGCTTTTTCTAGTTGCAGGGAGTGGGGGGGGCTACTCTTCATTGAGGTGCGTGGGCTTCTTACTGCAGTGGCTTCTCTTGTTGCAAAGCACGGGCTGTAGGCACGCGGGCTCAGTAGCTGTGGCTCGTGGGCTCTAGAGCGCAGGCTCAGTAGTTGTGGCGCACGGGCTTAGTTGCTCCCTGGCATGTGGGATCTTCCCGGACCAGGGATCACACCCGTGTCCCCTGCATTGGCAGGCAGATTCTTAACCACTGTGCCATCAGGGAAGTCCTAATTGTTATGTTGAAAGTGGGTTTCCATCATGTGGTTTTCAGTTATTTTCCAGGTACAGAGACAATTGCTTTGTGCCTTTGTCCCCCTTTACATCAGCTCTCCCTTGTGACTGGTGTGAGGCAGCTGTCAGGAATTGGGGAACTTCCCCCCAGGCTACTCCTTATGCAAAGAGTTGTTCTCTATGCAAAGCTGCAGGACTGCATTTGTGCTGCTCTCTAACCATGGAACTGAGCTAATCATATCTGAGCATAAATACAGTCAAGTCTGTCAGGCTTTTTGAAACTGGTGAGGAAAGTAAACTTGTTTCTTGATGATGTATAACCATGAGAATAATAAGGATGTTTATACTTAGAATTCCTAGAGTCCTAAAAATCAGAGGTATAGGATTCTTTCTTTCCTTTCTCTCTCTCTCTCCCCCCCTTTCCTTCCTCCCTCCCTGCCTCCCTGTCTCTTTCTGTATGGTCAATCAATCATCTGGCTTGCAGGCCTTTTAGAAACACAAGTTATGTTGTACTGGCCCATTGTGCTCTATTTAGGACAAGGGGAATTCGCCTGCCCCTGGGAGATGTAAACCCGCAATAAGTTCTGGAGTCACACCTTCTGAGCTCATGTCCCATCTCTGCAGTTTGCTGGTTTTGTGACTTCAGGCAAGTTTACTGAACCATTCTGTACCTACTTCAGTTTCCTCATGGGATAATATCAGTTCCTACCCTATAGTGAAGTGCTTAGCAAGGTCCCCGGCAATGGTGAGCATGCCCAGTAAATGTTAGCTGCTACTATGATTGATAGTCTGCCTATTGGGAGATTGTAATCTTAGATGTGCTTTCAGGACTAAGTCACACATATAGGATCACAGCTTAAGAGAAGAGGATATTCAGGGTTACTGGAACAAACTCTGTATTGTACAGGTGGGGAAATGGAATCTGAGAGATGTTACAGGATTTACTCAGTCTCCCAGGCAATACCAAGACTAGAGCTGATTCCCAGTCTGGTTGTACTACCAGGGATTTTCACCAGTCTTATCAGGGATTCTTATAAAGTTGGCCTTGAATGATGATGATATGATGATACCAGGATTTTTTTTTTTTTGGTTGGGGATAAGGCAGAGAGACATTTGTGTATAAATAGAAAAAGCACACTCAACATACCTATTGTTTTTATAATGCAGACTACAGCGAATAAGTTTAAAAAAAAACTTGGCAGGTGGGAATATACCAAAGATAGTGAGAAAGCATGATTGTAGGGGGCATAGGTTTAAAACAGTTGAATTACCATCTGTTGTCCTTACAAACATGGGGTAAGTGGGATGTCAAGGTGCTTTGCTGCTGGGAGAACCAGGTTATATGCATCTTTGGGGTGAGCAGAAAGATAAAACAGGTACAAAGGGCACTGTAATCAGAGTGAGATGGGGATCATTACAGGTCAGTTGCTGCTAGGGTTTTTGTATTATTTTTTTTTTAAGTATGTATTTTGGATTATAAAACTAATACATTCACTGTTTAAATTTGGAAAATACAGCAAAGTATAAAGAAAATAAAGACAGCTTAAAATCTCAACCCAAAGATAATTTGCTATTAACATTTTGGTGCTCTTTCTTTCTTCTCTTTCTTTTTTTTTGGTATGTGTGTAATTTTTCAAAAACATAATTGAGCTCACATTATGTACAGTTTTATATAATTAAAGTGTTAAAACAATCTAGAGGCAAAGTGACTGTCACATTTTCAGTCCTGTAAGAAAATCTGGACTTTACCATATGCCATAGAAGAACGTTCTTTGGTGTGTGTTTCATGCAGTAGTAATGCCTAAAGCAGGCTGATTGTGATGCACCTTCACTTTTATCAGAAAGACTCATATTTCCCCACCTATAGGAAATCTCAGAAATGAAAAGAATAGTAATTAATTCTCAAGGAAGTTTTGCCTGGTTCAGCTAGCACCATTTGATCGCTTACTTACTTAGGTCTTATCTGCTATCTGTCTAATAATATTCTAGGACCAGAATACAGGCATAATCTGTTAATTTGTGTTAAATTAACTGGTTGCTAGATAATGCCAGGTAACTACAGTTCACAGCAGAGAGAGCAATCCATTCTTGCCAAGAAAGATTCACTTTGGTCATATGCAGAAAGGAAAGCCAAATATTTAAGGAATGTAAATTACAGATAACATGGAAGTCTGAAAGTAAGGATTCTTCCCTAGAATATTTTGTGCTTCCATGAATTCATAAAAGTAGAATTTCAGAAAACAAGAACAGTTGTTAAATAATGGCTACATATGTTGGACATACCAATCAATGTGCCTTCTTCAGAGCTAAATATTATTACATTGAAAGATATTGGCAGTAAATTAGCTATTACTAATACCACACTTTAAGTCGGTTTATAGGAATTGAAAGATGTCACTTTCTTTCCTACTTTACATGTATAGATACATTAAATTTAACTTCAGGAATGTGCTTCCACTTAATATTTTATAATGAAAATGCTTGTCCTTTTTAAACATTACTTTTCTAAGATTCACTCTTTACACTAGAGACTTGAAAATGTTTAAAATGCAGTTCTGTAACATAGTGGGTTAAAAGTAACGCTTGTTCTAGGAGGGGGAAGTGATCATGGAGATTGACTAGGAGGGGGCTTGAGAAACTTTCAGGGGTGATGGTTGTATTTCATATCTTGATAGGGATTTGGGTTACACAGGTGTGTGCATTCGTCAAAACTCAGCAAGTGTATACTTGTTCATTTTATGGAATTTTACACCAAAAGGAGAGTATTTATACGGATATCGGTCTCTTATTAATGACATGTATGTTGAAGTATTTAGAAGGCAATATAGTGATCTCTGTAATTTGCTTGGAAATGCATGAAAAAATAAGATGAATTGATGGATAGATAGATGGATGTATTTTTGATGAGAAAGTTAAGAGTAAGGGGGGGCAGGAGAGGATTGGTTTGGGCGTTTGGGATTAGCAGACGCAAACTAATATATATGGAATGGATAAACAACAAGATCCTATTGTATAGCACAGAGAACTATATTCAGTATCCTATAATAAACCATAATGGAAAAGAATATGAAAAATAATATGTATAACTGAATCACTTTGCTGTACTCTAGAAACTAACACAACATTGTAAATCAACTATACTTCAATTAAAAAAAAAAGTTGAGTTGAATCAAGATGGTGAGTATATGGGTGTTCACTGTAAAATTCTTTAAACTTTGCTATATGTTTGAAAATTTTCATAGTAAAATATTGGTTAAAAATGTTATAAATTAGTATCTTTTTTTTTTTTTTGGCTGCACTGCTGTGCATGTGGGATCTTAGTTCCCCAACCAGGGATCGAACCTGTGCCCCCTGCATTGGAAGGCAGGGTCTTAACCACTGGACCTCCAGGGAAGTCCCATAAATTAGTATCTTTAAGGTTCTAGTTACCATAGGGCAGAAGTGGAGCCATTTGAATCTGACCACTGACTTGATCATTTTAACTTTGAGATTGATAGAGAGCAAGCTAAGAATTGTTAGATTCTCCATCTTTACTGTGTTAAAGCTCTCACAGTCTTTCTCTTTAAGTCCAAAGATTATTTTTCTGATTATTGTACTGTCTTGGATGTGAGCAAGTAACATAAATCCTGTATAATTGTCAAAGGTAGCACCTGTGTTCGTTTCTACATACAGTATCCAGTGGGTACATAAACACTACTTTGCCACGGCACTTTCTAAGGCTAGTGCTCAGTACAAACCTGTAGTTTTCTATTCTCCTCCCCTACTCTACAGACTTCAATCTGGATGTTTTCTATTGTCCTGACTTCTAGTTCACTAATTCTCCTTTCGTTTTTGCTATATCTAATCCAATATTAAACCTGTCTACTAAATTCTTAATTTCTTAGCCCTTGAATTTTTATCTGATACTTTTTTTTTTAAATTTTTGGCTGCGTTGGGTCTTCATTGCTGCACACGGGCTTTCTCTAGCTGCGGTGAGTAGGGACCACGCTTCGTTGCGGAGTGTGGGCTTCTCAGCGTGCGGGCTTCAGTAGTTGTGGCTCACGGGCTCTAGAGTGCAGGCTCAGTAGTTGTGGCGCACAGGCTTAGTTGCTCTGTGGCATGTGGGACCTTCCCATACCAGGGCTCGAACCCGTGTCCCCTGCGTTGGCAGGCAGATTCTTAACCACTGCACCACCAGGGAAGTCCCAATACTTTTTTATAGATTCCATTTATGGTGAAATTCTTCTTTTTTCTCCCCATCTTTTTTCTTAATTTTTTTCCTCTCTTTTCTCGAATGTACTTATTTTTAAAGCCCATGAGTGATAACTCCAATACCTGGATCACCTGTGGGTCTTTTCCTATTGTCTGGTTCTTCTTTTGATATTCAGTCATCTGGTGTCCTGCCACTTGGCATGCCTGGTAATTTTGACTGAAAACTGGATGTTGTGTATAAAAAATTGTAGTTGGCCTTACATGATTTTATTCTTTTCTAGAGAAGGCTCACTTCACTTGCTACACAAATAGGATGAGAGCTGATCCCATTTATCCTATTGGGCGGACCAAAGCTAGGGTGTGGTTTTTGTAAGGCTCCATTTACTTCTGCTTTGCCTGCTCTTAGGGAGTAGCCCTGCAGGAGTTACAGCTGAGAACCTGGGCTGTTTACCATGGCCCTTCCTCCATGGTGTGTCCTGAACTTTAATCTTTGTCTCCTCAGCACGTGGGATGGATTAAAAAACCCAGCTGTGCTCTTCAGAGGCTTTCGGCTTGGTTTCTTAGCCCCCTGACCTATGCAGTGTTGGGATTCTACAAAATCTCGTAAAGGGAAAACTGGCTCAGTTCTTTTCATTAGGATACTGACCCCTTAAGTCTCCATTTTTGTTTCTTAGACCTGAGATAACTGCCAAAAGCTCTCCTGGTTTCTCTGCCTCTTAGTAGTGGCTTCAGTCCTGTGCCCAGACTGTTTGCCTGCTTCTTCAGCCTTGTTCTTGGTACCCAGAATTGGTGAATACCTGGAGGAACAAACCAACTGCAGTGTGTGGCTCACCGCCAAGGGTTTCTCCCTTCCCCAGGATTTTGTCTCCTCAAGTCCTGGTTGCCTCAGCAACTCTCCAAAGTCTTCAAACTTTTTTCTTTTTGTATTTTATTTGGCTTTTCTAGTTGTTCTCTGAGGAATCCCTGGTCTACAGTAAGCTACTCAGTAATAGTCAGAAGCAGACACTATATAAATCTTGCTCATGTGCTTTTTCCTTACGTTGTAGAAAAGATGGTATTAGTGTTTGCTTCATTTATAAAGGAAGACATGTTCAGTTCAAAGGGAATTGAAAAGAAATATGATCTGTTTATTAATCTAAAAGTGGGGGCTTCCCTGGTGGCACAGTGGTTAAGAATCCGCCTGCCAGTGCAGGGGATACGAGTTCGAGCTCTGGTACTGGAAGATCCCACGTGCCGCGGAGCAACTAAGCCCGTGCGCCGCAACTACTGAGCCTGCGCTCTAGAGCCCATGAGCCACAACTACTGAAGCCTGCGTGCCTAGAGCCAGTGCTCCGCAACAAGAGAAGCCACCGCAATGAGAAGCCTGCACACCGCAATGAAGAGTAGCCCCCGCTCGCCGCAACTAGAGAAAGCCCGTGCACAGCAGTGAAGACCCAACGCAGCCAAACAAATACAAAATAAATAAATAAATTAATTTTAAAAAAATCTAAGAGCGAACCAGACATTAATAAACTTACTTGTACATTACTACTATGCTTTTTGTCTAAAAATATTAATGGTTAATTTAAAAGTAAGTGTTAGGCACAAACAAATTAAATGATTTGTCTAAGGTAGAGTTTCTCAATACCGGCACTAGTGACATATCGGGTTGGGTAATTCTTTGTCGCTGGTAGCTATCCTGTGCAGTGTGGAGTGTTTAGCAGTATCCCTGGCCTTTTACCCACGAGATCCTATAGCACCCCCTCCCTCAGCTGTGACGACCAAAAATGTCTCCAGATACTGCCAGCTGTCCCCTGGGAAGCAAAATCACCCCTGGTTGAGAGCCACTGGTCTGAGAGGAGGGATTAGTTTTCCTAATTGGATATATTACCAGAGAAGTGGAATTGAATTTTGAGTTACCCGTTACTGTCTTTCACCACTGGACTAACTTCCAACTTCATTCTTGCCTGCTCATTTGATGGTAGACACTGGGGCCCTAAAACCGTTATAAGAGTAAATAGATTTTGCCACCATTAGCTTGCCTGCTGTGAATTTGGAGCTTAGGTCACATGAGAAGACAGACTTGGCTTTCAGGTGGTAGTAACTGTCCAGCCCGTGTGTGGTGTCTCCTTGGGCTTCTGCAGAGCAGTACTGTTGCCCTCTGGTTTCACGGTGATCTAACACATGTACAGTCTAATCTTGACAGGAGCAAATTAACACAGAGAAGTCCACTCAGAATGTAAATAACCACTGGGAATTTAAGGGACACAGGGCATAAAGAGATCAGAATTAGGGCTAAAACTAAGGGTTAAAAGTGGAAAAGACAGCTTAGAAGAAAAGTGAGTTGGAGTGGACATTTCTGACACTGGCAAAAATGATTTAAGCTGTTTGCTACTCTTTCTCTGCAGACATTTCCCTGTTTTCCAAATCATTCTGCTTTGATGCCAAGGCTCTTATTAATAATGCATGGCTTTTTTATGGTACTCCCATCGTGCCTCTTAGGTGCTGAGTCAGAGAAGATTGTTATAGCAGCAGCTCAGCACCGGTGAAGAGGAGAAACCCCGCTGCGGTGCTCAAATGCTGCCATCTTTCATGCACACATATCTTGTAGCAGCTTTTCCACCTTAATTACTCTAAAGCTTCAATTCAGAGGGTGCTTTTTTCTTACTCTTAAAGGCTTTAAAAACTATCCAGAAACGTCTATGACATAAGGTTTTTGAGAGCTCTTAAAAGTGGGTCTGAAAAAAGAAAAAAAATTGGTCTGAATGTTAGTGTGAACTGCATTCAATTTCTGGGACAATAGCTGTTTCCCCACTTTTCTAGCTATTGTCTGGATACGTCTCTTCTGAGTTCCCTAATTTCTATTTTGTAAAATTTAAAATGATATTTTTCACATTACCTTTATGATAGGCAGCTGCTAGGAGTCAGATATAAGAGAATAGAACAAGTAATTCATTGCTCCGTGAGCACTAGGGTCCAGGCTTGGAGCCAACATTTTTCTCCCCTGCCTTTGCCAGCCCACAGCCTTCTGGATGGCCACTCAGAACCTGACCTTCAAGAGCCCAGCCGCTGCTGTGCCTGCTGTTTTCAAATGCAGGTCTGTTTGGGCCACAGAGTTTTATTTCTGGTTGGTTAGGAAGTAACTATGTTAGGATGGGCCCTGGAGAAAAAAGGAATTTTTGAAGCCATTGGGTTTGTGGTACGGGTTGAGGGGATACCCCGCACACCTGCTGAAGCTCCTGTTGGAGATGGTCACGTGGAGAACGTGTAGCGAGGTCTGTGGTGAGCATCATAGCCTCTTACTCAGGTCAGCCTTTAAACCATGACACATCTTAACAAACTTGTGAAATCAGTTTATTGATGTGCTGTGGTGCTTTGAGTGCTTAAATTGGGATTTTCCCAGAGTGGTAGTCCTCATTGTTGCCATGGGTTTTCAAGGTAGCCTAGAAGTTATTTACCTTTCTTCACGATCAGAATAACAATATGGATAAAAAAGAAAAATTGTATGGGAACTCTTTGTAATATCGTCACAATTTTTCTGTAAAATTATTCTAAAACAAAAGGCTCATGAAAATAATAATAACTGTGACTCAGCAAAGGGCCACTCTGTTCTAATCACTAACTTTTGGGTCTGACATTTGTTATATCCAACCTTCACAAGACTGTGAGAAGTTCAGTCTTGATCTTAAGACCACACTGCTGTGCAGGGTCCAGACTCAGACCTTGGTCTTATATGAATGAAAGACTAATCCTACCCCATTTCGCTTCCTCTCTGTTTACCGGGGAATGAGGATAGAATTATTCGAACAAGTGGCTCTTCAGTGTGTCATTTAAGTCTACACATAAGCCTTGATTTTTTTCTGTTACAGAGCCACTAATATTGCATGGCACATAATTGATTTGCATGCTCATGTTCTCGGTATGTGGCCTCCATCAGTTCAGGGACCAACTTTTTCTTTTTTTCTTTTCTAATTAAAATTAATTCTAAGCTAACATGTGAGTGCTAGCCATACACAAGGTCCTGGTCTTAGAGCTTTGCATTTGTTACTCATTTTCCTTACCCGATGAGGTAGGTGGTGTTATTTCCCTCATTTTATAGGTGAGGAAATTGAGGTACAGAGAGTCTAAGTAACCTGACCAAGGTTCTTCAGTTACCATGTGATGAAGCCAGCACTCAAGCCCAGGTAGTCTTATTCTGGAGGCCAGGCTCTTAAACACTAAGCTGTAGTCCCATTTTAATGTCTTTGGATCCCCACTGCTTCGTAGTAGACACGTAAATGTTGATGGGTGGTTAGATTAATAAATTAATGAATATAAAAGCAACTCCTTGGAGGGTGGAAACAATGAAATTCTGATTTTATAATGTATTTTCCTTTTTCAGTTTAGATCAGAGGGTATAAACTCAAATGCTGGTGTCTGTAAGCACTAGACAGGCCCTGGTGAGGATTAGAGTCAACTAAAAAGGTGTTTTCTGTTAAAAGGAGAGAGCCACTAGGCTACTCAGCACCTGATGATTGCATTAAGGCGGGAATTGCATGTCCATTTTTGCTAGATCTTCCAATATTTCAAGAAAATCTAGAAATCTGGACTTTTCTGTGAATAATAATAGCAAATATTTAAGTAAATATAGTGCTTATTATGTTCTAGGCTTTATTTTTAGTATGTGACGAATATTAACTCATTTAATCCTAAATGAGGTAGGGATATTGATATCCCCATTTTATGGATGAAGAAACTGAGGCACAGAATGGTTAAGTAATTTGCCCAAGGTCATTCAGCTGACTAGGATTTATCCCTAGGTAGTTGCTCCAAAATTGATACTTTTAACCACTAAACTCTCTGGCAGTTAATTCACAGTTTGAAAGTGAAAGGAAAACCGGAAGACACCTGATAGGCCAAACAAAACACATTTGTGTGTAGTTTGCAACTTCTCATCTGAACGTTAGCTATTTGTGAGATGAAAACAATTTATTTCTAGGATAATTGCTTCATTAATCATTTTCAGTTGAGAGTTTTTATCTGCTGTATACAAACTTATTTCTATATCATTTCTCTATATCTTTATTTTTCTCTTACAAAGGAATATAAGGTTACATAAAATGCAAACATTATAGAAATATATAATCTTAAAAAGTCAAAAATTCTGCGTAATCCCACCTGTTGCTCCAGGTAACCTCTATTTAAACAGCCTGCTACATGTTCTTCTAAGCTTTTTTCTAAACAAAAACTAATGTGTTATTAGTTTCTGAGCCATTTCAGGTATACTAGTGTTGTTAAATATCAAAATTGTATTTGTTAAACTCTCTGCCTGTAGGGCTGGTTTGTTACTTGGTAAATTCAAAACCTGGAGTTCTTACAGATTTCCTTTCAGGTTTTCTTGGTATTCTTGGTAGTGGGGCAAACAATTTACTATCATTCTAACATCCTTCACTTTACTTGCATGATACATTTTTCTTCTTTAAAATATTGCTTATAAAAACTAGAGTTGCCAATTTTGTTAGCACATGATTGGTTGGTTTTATTTTGCAAACATATCATTTCTTTAACCTACTTCATCAAAGCAGGAGTTGTTTTTACTACTTCTGGTCTTTTCAGCTAAGAGGGTAATATGAAAAGCAGTATTAATGGGATATTGGAATAGAATAATAGGAAATGTATCGAATATTAATTAAAATGTCAACTTTTGAAGATTAAAAATAAAGTTCAGTAGGATATGAATAAATTGGAGATTACAGCTTAAAACAGGTTTCGCATTGTGAGCACATATGATATTTATTACTTAATTGCAACTCTAGACTGGTGTTTGATTTTTTAATTGAGAAATTTAACTGTATTTGGATGTGTTAGAAGCCAAAATTGTGTTTTCAGATTCTTTTAAAGTACAGATCCTAGTTTTTCCCATCTCTTTTGTTAATCATTTGATTTTTACTCCCTACGATTAGAATAGAAATCTTGAATTTAGCCTTAGGCTCACAAACTATACCATGCATACTCTTTGAACTATAACAAATTTATTGGGCTGTTACAGTATGCCAGGCACTGTTCTAGGCACTGGGATACATGAACAAAACATACAGAAATCTCTGCCCTCATGGAGCTAATATTCTAATGTACTGAGGTCAAGTCAGACAAAAAAGAAAATTACGTACTGTAATAGGTGATTGGTGCTATGGAGAAAGATAAACTGAGAGGGGGAAGATAAACTGGAGGATGGGGCAAGGGCTGCAGTTTGAAATATAGTTGGGTTAGGGAAGGTTTTGCTCTAGTTGCACAAGCAAAACCGTGCCGTTGTCTGTGGAAGAGCAGCCCCGTGTGGGCGGTGGCCTTGAGGTGCTGGCTTGCCTGGGGTACCCGCGGAACAGCAAGGAAGCCGCGGTGGCTAACGCAGAGTGAGTGAGGCAGACAGTGGAAAGAGATGCCGGCAAAGGGGCGAGGAGAGGTGCAAATCATTGCGAGCAGGGGAAGACAGACTGACGCTGTAAAGGGCCAGCTGTAAATGTTTTAGCCCTTATAGTCTCTATAGCAACCACTCAGCTCCGCCCGCCCTGTAACTTGTAGCGCTGAAGCAGCCATAGACAATACTTAAACCAGTGGGAGCGGCAGTGTTCCAATAATACTTTGTTTACAAAAATAGGCAGTGGACAGGATCTGGCCTCCAACGTTTGCTGACTCCTGATTTAGAGCCTTGTAGGCCATTGTCCAGAGTTTAACTTTACTCTGAGAGAGATGAGAATTCATTGGAGGGTTTGAAGAGGGAGGAGTGAGACCATTTGACTTCTGTTTCAAAAGGATGCTGCTGGCTGCCTGGTTGAGAATGACTGTAAAAGGGGGTGAGAGTGAAAGGGTAGAGTTACCACTAACCAGGATAGGACAACTACAGTGGAGCAGGTTTGTGGGCGGGAAGGACAGTGATTTGGCTTTTGACCAGTTAAGTTTGGGAGGACTGTTGGACATCCAAGTGGAGATGTGGAGGATGCAGTTGGTATACAGACAGGGTGTTTGGGGAGAGGTCCAGGCTGGCCTTACAAACCTGGGAGTCATCAGCATAGATGTGGTACGTAAAGTCCTGAGACTGGATGAGAGAAGCAGGGGAGCAGCAGTAGCTTTGTCTGCACTGTTTTGGCGCTTTGGGAGTGTTGATCCTTCTGACTCTTAAGTGGATTTTATTTATTTATTTTAATTTTAATAAAAATATTTTTTTGTTGAGGTGTAGTTGATTTACAATATCATGTAGGTGTCAGGTGTACAGCACAGTGATTCATTTATACATGTATGTGTATACTTTTTGAAATTCTTTTCTTGTATAATATTGAGTATAGTTCCCTGTGGTATACAGTAGGTCCTTGTTGGTTATCTTAAATGGATTTTAAATACAGAACTTTTATGCCCCTTTGGTTAGGTTTATTATTTATCACCTGTAATTTTATTGTTATAATTCTAGTTTTTACATACAGCTTTTAAAAAATTGTGGTAACATAAGCAAACTTAAAATTTCCCATTGTAACCACTTTAAGTATACAATCTAGTGGCATTAAGTACCTTCACACATTGTGCAACCATCACCACTGTCCATATCCAGAACCTTTTCATCATCCCAAACAGAAACTGCACTCCTTAAGCAACAATTCCCCAGTTCCCCTTTCTCCTGGCCTTTGGTCATCACATTTCTACTTTCTGTTTCTATGAATTTTCCTGTTCTAGGTACCGCATGTGAGTGGAATCATACAATATTTGTGCTTTTGTGTCTGATTTAGCATGTTTTCAAGATTCATCCATGTTGTAGCAAGTGTCAGTGCTTTTATTACTTTTTAAAACTTCTTTGAATAATTAATATCTCTTATACTGAGTCTTATTTCTAAGAGGAGTTCTTCGCTACAGAGCAACCTCAATAACCCAGCCTTGTGTCCCAAAATACTCATGGTCTGTGTGTCTGGAAAGCTTTAAGAGTTTGTGAAGTGCCTCTTCAGCCCATGCATCCTTCTTTCTTGCTTGTGCAGCTAGTGAAACAATGGTGTTGATACTGAGGAGCCGGATGACTTACTCTCTGGCCTACATGACTTGATGGATTTTCTGATATTATACGGCATGTTTAATCAAAGGATAAGCTTGTCTCATTTGGGATAGATAGAAAACCTGAAAAAATGGCAGCTTAAAGGCAGCAACCAAGTCAGAATAGATTCCTTCTGGTAATGGGCGGAGAGGTATTTGGGGGAGCGTAATTTTACGCCGGCTCATTTGACAAATTGCTGAGCTTGGGGCAAAGTCCTGTAAGTTTGCCTCTCCCTTCAAAGCAATTACAGTGTTATTTGCCATATCTCCTAAATAACCTCTTCACTCTGCTTGATAGCAGCAGTGTTTATGGCAGTGAGTGCATTGAGGAAAAATCTGGCTCTCCTTTGGGCTTGGGGATTGAGTCTGCTGCAACCTTAGCTGACATGTGAACATGGTGATGTTTGTTTAACCAACATTCGGTCTCATAGGCAAGACTCAGTGATGTTCCTGCCTGGAGTGAGAGAATGACTAAGGATAGAATGAAAATTAATGTTCAGCTTCACTTCGGGACTGGCAATTGCAGAAAAATCTTTGTTAGTTAAAAAATAAAATAAATTAACAAAATTGGAGGCAAGAAGCCTTTTTCAAGACGCAGTCCCCGTTTAGTCATTACCAGTGGGCCTTTCAGGTCATTTCCCATAGTTCACTGAGCCATCCCAGCAGTGCTGAAAAGAGTCAGCTGTGATGAGAGTTGAAAAGGAAGATCAAAGTATCCATTGTTCTTTCCTTTTGAATTGTGGTTGGCTTTGGGTCTTGGCCCTAGGTTTTATTTTTTTTTAATAAATTTATTTATTTACTTTTGGCTGCGTTGGGTCTTCGTTGCTGTGCATGGGCTTCCTCTAGTTGCGGCGAGCTGGGGGCTACCGTTTTTTTTTTTACCCTTTGTTGCAGTGCGCGGGTTTCTCATTGCGGTGGCTTCTCTTGTTGTGGAGCACGGGCTCTAGGCATGCAGGCTTCAGTAGTTGCGGCATGCGGGCTCAGTAGTTGTGGCTCACGGGCTCTAGAGCACAGGCTCAGTAGTTGTGGCACACGGGCTTAGTTGCTCTGCGGCATGTGGGATCTTCCCGGACCAGGGCTTGAACCCGGTGTCCCCTGCATTGGCAGGCGGATTCTTAACCACTGCGACACCAGGGTAGCCCTGTTTTTTTATAAAATGGAAATAATAATACTTCATCAAAATTAAATGAAACCCCTTGTCTCTTAATTTTCTTCTCCATCAAGGCTTGTGCTAGGACGAAGTTTGAGAGGAGTGTGTCCTTGTTACACTGTTATATCTGTCTCACTTTGTCCTTCCAAAGACCTGGTGAGCTCCTGGATGGCTTCCAGGGCTCAGCGATTATGTATCTTATCAAGTACACATTGGTAGGCATTTTTCAAGACCTCATGGCCAGCTGATTATAAGTCTTGTCCTTCAGAGGTAGTGCCCGCCTATACCAGAGGGTGTATCCACTTAAGGACTCCTGGCTGGTGTCTAGCTTGTGGCTACAATAGGAAGGCATTTGCATTCTTTGAACAGTAGATGAATAACTCAGGAAAGGGCCTAAACTCTTGTCCAGCCAAATTATTACCCACCTGTCCTGGGCTATAAATAATGCTATGATATGCATTTAATCCTATTTGAGTCCCAGGGTTGGTTCTGCTTTTCTGTCTTGCTTCCCTTGGGCTGTCTCTGGGAGATTAGTAACCAAGTTGACCTTCATCTTCTAATTTAGCCCAGGAGCCCTAGGCTGTATCTGATTGGCATCTGAGGAGGGGTGAGATCTAGGCTCTCTTCCAATGTCATCTGATTCTCCACCTTGCCATTCTCCTCTGCTCTGAAGAAATAAAATTTGTTTACCCTGAGTCCTAAGATGGAAAATGTCTTTAGAGCATATGCTAACATTTGATTTAAAAGATATTTCACCTACCACGTTAGCCAAATCCATATGTAATTTTGGAGAGTATGACTCTTGTATTGTGTTCTGGTTATATTTAATTTTTGTTTTATCTGTTCAGCTGCATCATAAAAAAAGCAGTTTCAACTCTTTTCCTCTGCAGAGAATTCCACTTCAGAAATCAGATAAAGATCAAATAGAATTTAAAAAGCCTGACTTTAACATAATCACCAAGGGTTTGCACCTAGCATTTGGGATTAGAGATTTGTGTGTTTACAGTCTAAATGGTGTGAAAGGGAATTAAAAAAAAAAAAGAAATAATAGTACACTTTAGCCAGTGTTGAAGTTTCAGTGGATTCAAGATCGTGCTGTCCTGGAAATGCTGCTTTGGGGAAACTGGAGTGGAGGTGTGGTGCTGAGCAGGTGGGGGGAGGTGGGGTAGAAGGAGATTGTGAGCATTTTACCCTATTCAGTGTCTAAGGTGTGATCTTAGGGCCAGACTTTGGGGAGGGAGATTACTTTAAGACTTCTCATACTCAGGGTGAACTTGTACTTGAGTGTGGATCATCTTTGCATGATAGGTGGTGAGGCTGTGGTTATCCATGAAGCCTTGTGGTTCCCCTTCTAGCCCATGCTCCCTGACATCAGAAAGTTGTAGCACTTTCTGGCTAATACTCTTAAGGTTCTTCTGAAAAGATTGCAGAAATGCCTCCAGGAACAAAGAAGTTATCAACACTGTAGCACCTTTTAAAAGCTAGGCACACACCTCATAGGGTGCTTTTAGGATACCGGAGTCCCATAATTAGAATGATGATGGCTTTTATGTTGTAGAGGAACACAGAAGTAACTCTTTGTTTCTCAGGATGACTCCCCTTCCTTACTCACCAGAAAGCAGCAGCAGCTAGTCATGTTAAACACGGAGGATGAATGTCATTGAACCTTATTCTTTTAAAGAGTGAAAACTATTGTTTGTTTTTTTCTCTGTCCTTCCCTCGAGATGGGCCAGGACAGGCCGTTCACAGTCTTCTGTCCCTTGTGCCTCCCCTGCCTTCAGCTGGCTTCCTACTAGTTTTATGTGTGCCAGCTCTAGTCCTAGTACCAGGAGGCCTTCACAGACTTCACAGCCACTGCACAACTGCCAAGTGCAAAAAGTGTGCCCAGAAGAGCAGCAGGGCTTTTTAAAGAAGGAAGAGATCAATTGGCAGGTCCATTTGCACAGGGTCTTGAAGGGACTCATTCATCCTTCTCTCTCTTTTTGGTTGGGGGGAAGAATGAGGTTGGCACAGTCTTCAATTAATAGCTTAACTTCATCTCCGCTTTTATTACTGCTCCCAGCATAAATTATTTAGCACAAACACAGGCATAATCTCATAAAATTACTTAGTATTAGTGTCCTGCTGTGAGCATCATTTTCTTGTGTTGTGCTCTAACCACAAATTAGCAAAAGACACTTCAAGACAGTCTTCTGTGGATCCACTTAGAGGGGTCATGTGGGTAGAAGGTTATGGTTGGTGCTGCCTGATCTTTTTTTTTTCTTTTAGGTGAATTTTTCTATTATTCTTATGTACTTCACAGCTCTCCTAGAACAGTTTTTTTCTTTTTAACTCACTTTTTAACCTGATAATATTTCAGTTCCTTAAAAATTTGCCAATGACCCCATCAGTAGACTGAGTCATTTTATGAGCAGGGATCCAGAAAGTGCCAGGCTTTGTTTGAGGAGCTAGAGTTGGGGTGCGGGGGAGAGGCAGTAATAAAACTCTAGCCAGAAGCCTCAGGGGCTACAGTTGAGTTCAAGAACTAGGTTTGTTTTAGGGTGGCCTCAGAGTACAGCAACCCTACTCTAAAGATGAGTCACTCACTCACCCCTTTAATGATTTGCTCGATCGTCGAAGTAAAGTCTAGAGCTGAAAATTTTGCTCCTCTTTAATAGTGATCTAATTGTGAAAAGCACAGATGGCCACCGATAGTTTATGAATGTTACGCGTTTGCTGATTTTATTTTATTTTATTTTTTGAATATTTATTTATTTGGCTGCATTAGGTCTTAGTTGCGGCACGCGGGATGTTCGTTGCAACATGTGGGATCTTCTGTTGTGGCGCACGGGCTTCTCTCTAGTTGTGGTGCACGGGCTTAGTTGCCTCACAGCATGTGGGATCTTAGTTCCCTGACCAGGGATCGAACCCGTGTCCCCTGCATTGGAAGGCAGATTTTTAACCACTGGACCACCAGGAAGTCCCGGCATTTGCTGATTTTAAAAATAACTGTGAGAAGGGAAAACCAAGGTGAGAAGAGAGACTAAAAATCAAATGGCTGCGTTAGATTGTGGATTGTCAGCAAAAGACAAAAAACAAAATCTGGGCAATTCTAAATTTGCTCAGGTAGTTATTTCTAATAGTTCAGGTTTTCCTCCCTGTACACTGAGCCCCTAGTACATTCATCGTAATAGGTTATTGGTCAGAGGCACCTGCTGACAAACCCACAGGGTTGTAAGCAACTTTGAACCCTGGAGAGCAGAGTTGTTGGGCGTGGTGAGAAATGTTAATTGGCCTCTGATAGGATTCTTATCCCTTGATAAACTTACTCCCTCTGGCAGTCTTGTTAATACTTAAAAATAAAGTGCTAAATCTATTACAAAGGACCGTAATTTAATTTTTTGACATTTCAGTGCTGTATGGTTGCCGGCAGAGGGTCAGTGTCATAAGGTCTTTGGACGTACTGTAGTGTTTTTGATTGTGGGGTGTGCAGGCCTAGGAATTGTCTTTTGTCTGTTAATAAATCCAATCTCAGGAATTAGCCATTTTTCTTTTGGCCACCCTACAACTGTAATTGAAGAGAACTGCAAACAAGCCAACCTAAGGAATATGTGAAGGGAGAGGGAGGCACAGCTGGGTTTGGTCTTCGCTGGAATCTTTTCTCCTCCCCTCTATTTTCATCCCAAGCACATGCTTTTTCTGTGATAGTTGATTTCTCCTGGGAAGCCTTCCTTGTTTTCGTGCCTTTAAGATCCAGGCAGTAGGAGCAGAGTTGTCTGAGATCCTGGAGAACTGCTGACGTCCATTGTGGCTGGAATTGGGGAGTGGCAAGATCTGAAATTGCAGAGACAGGGGAGAGGTTTTATGGACTCAAAAGTCATGCTAAGCATGAGGAATTTGAACTTGACCTTGAAGGTGGTAGAAAGCCATTCAAAGATTAAGTGAGGGAGCAGGAAGATTTATTTATAATTTCTCTTCAGCTTTCCTGAGGAAAAGAGTAAATGCAACTTTTGTTTCCAAAAAGAAAGTAAAGAATTAAGGAGGGGGGCATAGAATAGCCACTGAGGGGCTTCCCTGGTGGTGCAGTGGTTAAGAATCCACCTGCCAATGCAGGGGACACGGGTTCGACCCCTGGTCCGGGAAGATCCCACATGATGCAGAGCAGCTAAGCCCGTGCGCCACAACTACTGAGCCTGTGCTCTAGCGCCCACGAGCCACAACAACTGAAGCCCGCAAGCCTAGAGCCTGTGCTCCGCAACAAGAGAAGGCACTGCAGTGAGAAGCCCCTGCACCGCAACGGAGAGTAGCCCCCACTCACCGCAACTAGAGAAAGCCCAAATGCAGCCAAAAATAAATAAATAAATAAAATAAATTAAAAAAAAAGAATAGCCAATGAATGCTTTAAGTTTTTATGTGACCATCACTAAGGGTATTTACTCCCTGTATTATAATTTTTGACCCACTTACAGAATCTTAGTATAGCATTAGTATACTTTAATTTAGATGTAGTTGGCAGTTGAGATACATCCAAGATCAGACTTCGCCCCCAAATTTTTATTATGAAAAAATTCAGACATACAGAAAAGTATACAGAATAACACAGTGAACACATTACCCTCCATCTAGAGTCAACAGTTATTACCACTTCGCTTTATTTATTTTAACTCTGGCTTTCTTTTTTCTTTTTCCTCTGAGCCATGTACAATTAAATTGTAAGTAGACATCAAGTTTTTTTTGTTTGTTTGTTTTGCCATGCCGTGCGGCTTGCGGGATCTGAGTTCCTGGATGGAACCTGCGCCCTTGGCAGTGAAAGTGTGGCATGCTAACCATTGGACTGCCAGGGAATTCCCAGCATCAAGATATTTAACTCTAAATACCTCAGCAGGCATCTCTTTAAAATATAAGGATATTCTCCTGTATAACCACAATACTGTTATTGCAACTAACAAAATTAACTGTACTTTCATAATATCTTCTAATATCCAGTCCATATCCCAATTTCCCCAGTGGTGCTGAAAATGTTACTTATAGCTTTCCTCCCCCCAACTCACATTATTATATCATTATATTTGACTATGTCTTTTTGGTGTCAGTCTGTAGCTGCTTGCCCGGTCCTCCAACCCCCCAGTAACTTTCTGAAGAGTCCAGGCCAATTGTTTCATAGACTGTCCTACAATGTGGAATTGCCTGGTTTGAGTTTGATGTCTTCCTTAATCCCCTGTATTTTTTGTAAACCAGAGATCTAAAATCTTGATTAGATGTAGGTTAAAAGTTTTTTGGCAGGAATTCTCTTGAAGGTAATGTTACCTTGTTTTAATGTTAGCAATGCCCAGTTTGATCCCTTGGTCAAGGATGCCTGTCTAATCTCCCCATTGTAAATGTGTACTTTGCCCTTGGCAATCAAGTAATCTGTGGGAAGAATTTGTTTTTAATGTTCCAGAGTAGTCTTATAAGTTTTGAATACGATTT
The DNA here is from genome assembly GCF_011762595.2 of Tursiops truncatus. NCBI lineage: Eukaryota > Metazoa > Chordata > Mammalia > Artiodactyla > Delphinidae > Tursiops > Tursiops truncatus. The sequence goes on along the minus strand of NC_047048.1, from coordinate 74,703,549 downwards.
ACACTTTACAGCATTCCCTTGTAGAGTAGGTTGGCCCTTCTGTTTCTGTGGACTTGGTGGGCCTTGCATTGCTGTAACATGTGAGCATCACTTAGCTGAAGAAAGAAGAGTTATTGTCTGATCATTCTGGATCAAGTGAAAGGCAAAGCGATATTATAGATGACAGCAAATGAGTGGCTCAGAAGACCCCTTTCTAGGACTACAGTTTGATGTCTGCTAAAGACAAGCCATCTGGTCTGGAGGGAGGGTTTCATACCCACAGGGTGTTAAGGGAAGACCTTGTTTTGCTGAGTGTTTATGCCTCAGAGTCAAGACATTTTCAAGTGCTTTCTTTAGTAATTTTTGTCTTTCTGTAGAAATCATGGCTCTGATTTCATGTGTTTGACAACTGGGTTGCTAATTTCAGCTAGAATGATGCCTTCTGGAAACACTTAACTTCCTAAAGAGTAGATAACCCTATTAGTCTGTTACAATCTTCTAGGGTAAAAATAATATGATTATCATATATTATCCCCATAGGACATGGAGAATAATCTCCTTTCCAAAAGAGGATCAGGAGGGAGACCAAAGAGCTGTCTACGGAAAAATACTTTGGGATCGTGGGATGGATGGAGAAAACTTGCTCGATGAAGTTACAACTAGAAGCACCAGAAGTTTTAGGATAATTATGAATCATATGGGGGTAGGCAGAAGTAGAATAATGGTTTGGGGTTGGGGAAATTATTGGGGTCTGGAGCAGTAAAGAGGGGGGATCCTTAAGAAGGCAAAAGCTCGGATGTGTTTTTGTGTCCCTCCCCCATATAAAAATGTATGATCATTGTTTAAAAAGATGAAAACATCATTGTTTAAAAAAATGAAAAAGACCATGTCCTAAGGCAGCATTCCTAGAGTTTGTTCCTAGATATTAAAAATAGGTGCTGTGTGAAAAAGGCATTCTTAGTAATTCTGGAAACTTTGAAATTTTGGATCAACTCAAACAGATTTGGTTACTGCAAGAATTTCCACTGCTGGAACAGAGACTCTCTTTATCATACAAGGGTTTTCTGACTGTCATGGAAATGCTGCCTTGTAACAGCAAAGGAACTATAGAAGACCCATAATTCTACTGAGCAGAAACGACACTGTGAACTTCTTGATGTACAATTTCCAAAATTGTTTTATGCATGTATTTTCCTCTGTGTCTTTTACTTTAACACAAATGTGATGTCCCGTATACATTGTTACACAATATGATTTCTTTTCATGAAGTAATGATTGCTTAGTTTTCCATGGTATGACTCTGCCACAGTTTTTTCCTCTAGTCCTTTTGTTGCTCATTTAGGTAGGTTTGTGTTTTGCTTTTATAAATAATACTGAGATAAACATCCTTGGACATACTTCATATTTGTCAAGTTATTTCTTTAGGATGAATACCTGAAAGTGGGTTTAAAGAGAGTGATCATTTCACTTTGACATAGTACATCGCCAGGTTGCCCTCTATGGGTTATATCAATTGATGTTCCCTTCAGCAAGGTAGGAGACACCTATTCTGCCACATCCTCACCAACATTCATTATTGTCAGTCTTTTGAATCCTTTAGACAAGCAACTTTTAGCCTGATCCTAAAATCTTATGTTATATATTTGCAAAGGGATAGAAGAAACTGAGTTGTAGGCAGATAGCATTTGAGTTAAAGAAATTCAGCTCTTTACTATAGAATTGTTTTCTTTTAAATCATCATGAAAATGCAATTTTTCAACATGGTCAGGGAGGAAGAGAGGAAATATAGGGAATTAGAAGCCCTGTGTGGACCCATGTTCCCTCTAGATCACTCCAGTGTGTATGGAGAAGGCAGTGGCTCTGGGAATGTGCTTTCCCATCTCATTCAGGGTCCACTCCCAGCTTTATCATGAAGAGGGCTAAAGCACCGTTGTTCTGGAAAGGAAGGCCGGGGTGTAAGGACAGCCAAACCCTACTCCCTATGGAAAAGAAGGAGTGAGAAGGTAGACAAATGTAAATCTGAGGTGTTTGTAAGTCAGTTTTTCCCAAACGAAGAGAGGAGAAGACAGTGAGTTTATAATTGTGGTATTTTGAGCTGAAAGAGACTTTGCAGTCTAGTGATTCTCAAGATCCAAAGGGAAGGGAGAAGAATCAGAATTTACAGGGGTTTGTGTGATTTGCAAAAGCACATTCAATATTATATAAGTTTATGTCTTGAAGATATTCAGTGTAAATATAAACATTTTTATTTGCAGAAGATCTCCTATGTATATCAATGATGGGGGTCAGGCTTGGTAGAAAAGGATAAGGAAACTGTATCCAGTTCAGTAATGCCATTGTACAGATGGGGTGGTCAAGGTCCGGAGAGGACCACAGAGCCAGCCAGGGACAGGACTCGAACCTCTACCTTTTTCCCTTAGAATATGAGGGGTTTCTTCTCCTTCCCCTCAGGTCTGTTGTTTGTGCAGTGTAGATATACTCTACTCCCAAGAGAGAAAACTAGAACACCTTGTCCATGCGTAAATTCTTGGTTTCTGTAGGCAATTCTAGTCTAAGAAGCTCTCCTGGCCTTCAAGGTAGGGAGGACTTAAGGAGAATGTGGCAGCCATTATTGGCAACCTTTCTAAAACAGAATGTGGATGTGGAGATAGTTCAAGTGTGGCAGCTGCGCACTTTATACACCCACCTACCCCCTCTCCCATTAGCCTGACAAGCAAAGAACGGAATTGTGAATATCTTGTTTATAAATGTCATGTTAGATAAATTCAGTCTGGCTGGAGGAATCCTTTATTTGTCCCTACTGCATATTAACAACAACAACAAAAAGCTGTTACAGAGAAAATAGGAAAAACAGAAGAAGGAAAAGTCAATTCATATCACTGTTACCCCCTACCATCTAAGCATATTAGTAAATTTGCTTCTAGTCATTTTTTGCCTTATGCATGTGCTTATTCTTTAGCAATAATTACCATAATATAACAGAACTTTTTTTCATATTCTTAAGAGTATGATAGTCTATGCTAGGTGTTCCACATTTATTCTGTTTATAAGGTTTCATGGCTTTTGCTTTTAAAGTTGTATAAGATTCTACCAGGAAAATGTATTACTGTTAACCTATCTGTTCTTTAATTGTTGCTTTTGAGTTGTTTCCCAAGTTTTTGTTTTTAGGAATAATTTAATTAAAAACTTCGTGCATAGAATGTCCTCATATTTAGGATAATTTCCTTGAAATTGCTAGACCAGAGGATACGGGTATTTTTATGGCTCTTTGTTGAATTTGCAAATAGTTTCCCCAAAAGGTTATACTTTACACTTACACCAGAAAAGTTAGTCAAGTATCAGTTTCACTGTGCTGTCTTCTGGCTTATAGAATCTTTCTTGTATGGTTGCAGAAAAAATAGTCTACTTCTCATTTGAGAAAACAAGGCTCACCTCCACCAAATGGCCATAACAGCATGCTGTGTGCTGAGCTGTAATTCAGTAATTTAATAAGTAGCTAAGTGTCTACTGTTTATCAGATATTGTAGATGAAAAAAAGAGTAAGACAGTCTGTACTCGTGAGGAGTTTACAGCCTGCTGGAAGAGATAGGCTCACATTTATAGGGGTCATGGTAAGAGTTTATCAGCTGGGAAAGAGTCAAGACAGTTCTAATCTTGGGGGTGGGATGATATCAGGAAAAGCCATGAAAAGAGCCATTAAAGCTTAGTATGAACAGGTGTCACCAGAAAGCATTCGTACAGAGGAGTGTGAAAATTGTCACACAGTTGCTCCAGAACGTTAAAATAGATGTGCCGAAGGGTATAAATTTATTGTCAAAAAATTCCTTGCATCTTAAAAAAAAACCCCAAACAGCTTTCTTTTTTTCTTCAATGTTTGTCACTGTGTACCCACACCTTGGGTCTTCATCTCTCTCTGTATAGTATGAGTATCCAACATTTTAAGTAGATCTGAAATGCAGAAATTTGTGATTCATACTAAAGCTTCAAACTGATAAAATTTTAATAAAATTCTAGGGATGTACCAGACTATACCATGATCATTGGCACCACCACTGAAGTGGAATATTGGAGGCCAATCATGTATGAGTTCAAGGTAAAGATTCAGATGAAAGGAATCAGCGAGCAGAGTGTGGTGATGACAGCTGTGGGTTCACAGGACTCCTGGGCATCCAGAACCAGGGAGATGATAGAACATATTTGTTAAAAACCTGGACTCTGGAAACAAAGACCTGTTGGGAAATCTTGGCTCCAAATAGTGAAGTTACTTATATCCAGACCTCAGTCCCCTCATCTATAAAATGAGAGTAATGACCTACCTCTCGGTTTATTGTGAGGATGAAATGGGATAACGCAGAAGGTATTTAGAAAGGCACTGGCACATAGGGGACTCAAGAAATGCATTGCTTTTTACAGGAATCTGTCTCTTTATAAGCAGAATAAGTGGGTTCATTCTTTACAGAACACCTATTGTGCGGAACAGTGAACACTGATAATCTCTGATTTGGGGAGTAGAGATCAGTTATTTTTCAGGTTCTGGTATTTCTCAGAAAATATTGGTCCAAAAAAGCCATGCAGGTTTTTCAGATATTCTAGCATGGCAGAAATCAAACTTCAACATTCCTATGACATATTCTGTTCGTTGTTTCCCCTTGATTTTTATTATATCTCATTGGTGTATTTTATATATGGGGGCAGGAGGAGAGAGTGAGCAGCCTTCCTGTTTTCTTCTATTTATTCCTTTTCTACTTCTGTTCCTTTTATATGCTCTCCCTTTCCCCATCCTTTATTTTATTTTGAAATCATATGAATGTGAATGGTGTATAATCCTTGGTCCATTGATTTGTTCCATTGTTTTCCTGGAATGTACTTGACCCTGTTAGAAATCATACATTGTTTGGCCTGTAGGGGGTGTTCAGAACAAAGATACCAGATGTGAGTCAATCCCGGGAAAGAACACCTACTCTGATGGGCCCACTGAATGCCAGGCCCACCTTAGCCCGCCCCTGCCCCAGCTCTCCCCGGCTGTGTATCAGTAGTACTGGCTTTATATCTTGATGTCTTTCACTCCATCTGCTTGCTTCAAGATTTGGCAGACAGGGCATTCCTCCTGCTGCTTCATGTAGAGCGAAAATACAGTCTTTGGTAAGATTTGGCACCCAGCTTGTAGTAACCAAATGGGATTCTACGTACAGCACCTTATTCAGTTCATCCAAAGAAGTTTCTCCCTTTAAGGAACTTGGGTCTGGATACTAAAACGCTCAGTCTTTTATCTGGAGCCCTGAAATTGAGTAGGGGTGTATTCACTTGTTTTGATTGATTCCTACTAGTTGGCCCACCTGAAATCTGATCCTGGACTGTTTCTTCCATGTCACGCCCCTAAGTATAGCACATAAAGCCTTTTGTGTTCCTGTGCCCCTCTGCTTTTCTAACTCCATCCCCACCCCACCGCGTCCTCGCATTTTGGCCATACATACCCTTCATTCCAGCCATACCCGACTGCTTTTAGTTCCTTAAATGTATTTTCTCCCTTTGTGCCCCTTCATTTGCTCTTCCCTTTCCTATTTCAGCGCTCTTCTTTCAAGACCATATCCTAGAGTCACCTCTTCTTGAGAGTATTTTCTGATCCCCCGCGTCACTATATGAGTTACAGCCACTCTCCTGTTCCCCCTTACAGACAGCACTGGCTACAGTCTCCTTGTCTGGCTCTTTGACTGAAGATAGTGACAAGATCTGTATCTTATTTATAATTATCATTTTATTCACAGAGTGAAGGGCAGTTCCTGGCACACAATAGGTGTATAATGAATGTTTACCTGGTTTGCCTTTCCCGTTTCTTCCTATAAAAATATGTGTATAAAATTTCACCTTATGTCTTGAACAGCCAGCATAACACACACACACACACACACACACACACACACACACACACACTATTGATCTTTGCTTTTTTCCAGTTAACAATATATCCTGGGAATTAGTTCATAGATTTTCCTCATTCTTTTTTTTTTTTTTTTTTGGTAAATGTTATGGAAGTATAGCATACATATTAAAATGTGCACAAGTCAGTGAGCAGCTTGATGACTTTTTCCAAAATGAATATACCTATGAAACCAGTATCCAGGTCAAGAAATAAAAGATGACCAGAAGCCCCCTTTCCAACCCTCCTCCCCTGCCCCACAGATAACTCTTCCCTGGCTTCTGACACTACAGGTTAGTCGTGCCTCTTCTGGGGCCCTGTGTACATAGAATTACGCCATCTGTGCCCTTTGGTGTCTGTTCCATGTGATGCATGAGACTCGTCCATGTGGTTGCATATAGTTGCAGTTTGTCTCTTCCGGTTGCTGTATAGTTTTCCAAGATTCAAATAGGCTACACATTTTTAATCTGTTCTACTATAGATGGACGTCTGGGTTCTTGCCAGTTTGGAGCTATTTTGAATGGTTCCTCATTCTTTTGTGTAGCTTCACGGTACTCCATCCATGTGGATGTACAGTAATTTATTCAACCAGTCTCCTTTGGGTGACATTTAGTTTTTTTCCCCATTGTTTTCCTATTACAAATAATATTGCACAAGGTTTTGAATAAACTTGTGCGTTATATTAAGGAACATTAAAAAAACAAACAACTTCGTGACGAGTGAGAGTACCAGAGAACATTTTTAGGGAAAAGCTAATCTATTTGGCAGCTCTGCTCGGTTGGTGAAAAGGAATCGCTGAACTTTTCTTAAGAACAGTTTCGTGCAATGAAGCTGGTTTACTCAAAGCATTTTGAGTTCCTCTCATAAAGGAGAGAGAAAGGCTTGAAATCCCATATCCACGCCTTCTTGGGCACAGCTGAGTTTGGAGGTCTCCACTGTTCATTGTCCTGACTTAGATACTCATTTATTCGAGTGTTCACTGTGCATCTTCTGTGTTCCAGACACCCTGTTCTAGCTACCAGGGGCATAGATCCTTGCCCTCATGGAGCTCACATTCTAGAGGGTGATACCAAGACAAATAAGAAAAGGTGTAATAGAAAAATAAAGCCGGGAGTGTCTGGGTGTTGGTGTTAAGACAGATTTTAGACAGTGCTCAGGAAAGGAATGGCTTTCTTTTTCTACTTCTTAATGCTGTTTTAGCTTACCAAGCCAGATGTAACAAACATTAAGGATACACGTTTAGGTTAAAACAAGTTGTGAACTCTCAAGTATATAGAATCTTCTAATTGTCATTTCCTCCTGGGTTCAGTTGTGTCAAATGATTCTGCTCCTAATCGGGAATGTCAGATTTCATTATCTAGTGAGGAATTTTTTATGAGTCAGAGTCATTTATTAATGTGTGTGTTCAAGTGAAAATCGTGTTACTTGATTCATAGGGATATGGAAGCTGACTGGAATTCTGATGGAGAGAGGAGATGGTTGCCTTCCTGTTAGGAGGCCCGGTGCTTTGCTCCCGGAAGCTCTCCAGTTAAAGCCATGGCCCAAGGCTGCTTACATTGGCATCTGGACGGAAATTTCCAATTATGTAAACCTGAATGGGGCTTATTTTTCTCAGCTAAGTTATGATCATAAGAGATGCCTCAATCTAGAAACAGGGGCTGGATAATAATTACCATTTCTCGTGAAAGTGTAAAAAAGCTACTGGTAAGCCTGAATTGGTAGTAAATGTTATTTTAGCATTTATCACACTGCATTATACCTTCTTCTTTAATTGTGTCTGTACCTTATTCTGTGTTGTCCTGCTCATCCTTGGCCCACAGTGGCCTAGAATTGTGTGTAAAAAAATAAAAAGCACACAGGAAAGTAGGGGCTCAGCAGGTACTTGTTGACACAATTAAGCATTTAACAACCATGTGCCAATTAAAATTCTTTTTTCTGTGATTCAGCTACAGTTGATCAGGAACACATTACTGGAAAGTACCATTTTTCAAAGAAACGTTCAGCAAAGTGGTATGGAACACCTAACCTCACCTCTCTCTGTTTTTGACTTCACTAACCATGTGACCTTAGGTAAATGACTTCTGGAGGACTTTACATCTTTATCTTAAATAGGAAATCAAGATGATATCTACTTCACAAAGATGTGACTTTTAAATGAGATCATTTAGATTGAAAGCAGCGCACATATACACTTCCTAGTTTAGGCCAGAACCATGGGCTAAATTTAGTAACAAGACTTTTAATAGGGACACTTGTAAAGGTCCTACAGTTTGATCTCTATAACCAACTGCATGAGCACAGAACAGAGGAAGTGTAGCTTAGCAGCTAAAAAGATTGAGTATTTTGCCTCTAGCAAGCTTAATGTGAATCAGTAATATGGTGTGACTGCTATTTACTAACAACACTCAGCAATTATCGATCGATTATCTACCATGTAATGGAAGTTTTAAATTCTATTAATAAAAATACCCAAAACAGAATTGCCCAAAGTGAGTTCTGCAGAGAATCACTTGATGCTACTAGTTATATTATGTGGGGGAAAAGGGGCTGGTTTGGGAAATGGTGGATTAGATTATTCAGCCTCTCCCCTGTAGGATTTCTTTGGCCTTGAGTTATTGTGCATTTGCATCTCCAAGAGGGGGCTTTAGCTGACAGCGCTTTGGTAACAGATGGAATAGGGCTGCTGGTAGTTCTGCTTGTTTCTGGGCCCATCAGACTGCACCTGGACCACTGTCAGCCTGGGCACCACTCTTTGTCAAAGTGTAGACCACTGGGCGGGTATTCAGAGGACAGCAGCCAGGATGGGGAGGGAAGGTGTGGTGATGGCAAGGGCAGGGGGCTCACAGAGGAAGTGGGGCTGTCTAGCATGGGGTTGCAGGAGGAGGTTAGGTGGGGTAGAGGTGAGGGTGGGGGGAGGTTGAAAATGCCTGTCTTCCAATATCTGAAGTGTGGGAAAGGGACTTTACTGTTCTGTCAAGGGGCAGGATGAGAACCAGTGGGTAAAAGTGGCTGGAAAACATTTTGGACCCAACCCAAAGTAGAATTTTCTTTGAAGATGGCTTTATTTTACTTATGATTCTGTGTTCTTGGAAGGCATAGTTTTTGGGTGGTGTATGAGGAGGTATTGAAAAGTGTTCTTTAAAATCCCATCCAACCCTGAGTCTGTGAATTTGTGATTATTTTCTTTTGTTTGGCAAAATTTATGTCTTCAGCCTTTTGTTTTTTCAGCCTTGTGCTAATTCCTGTGGATAATTAGAAAAAGCATTGATAATACATGGTTTGTGTAAATTTGTTAATTGAATGACAAGACTAACACACGAGACAGTTAGCAAACTAAGACAAAATGTAAACAAAAGGCAAAATTTTGACAATCTTTAACAGTACCACAGACATTCTAGAAGGGGAAGACTGGAGAATTATATAAACTGGGGTTTGAAGGATTAATGAGATTTGGATGGCAGAAAGGAGAGCAGAAGCATTGCAGATCAACAGAAGCCCAGGCATGCAGGCAAGAGACGTAGAAGGCTTTTGAGGAGCAGTGTGGCTAAATCTGTAATTAAGAAAGATCCACCGGGCTTCCCTGGTGGCGCAGAGTCTGCCTGCCGATGCAGGGGACGCGGGTTCGTGCCCCGGTCCGGGAAGATCCCACCTGCCGCGGAGTGGCTAGGCCTGTGAGCCATGGCTGCTGAGCCTGTGCGTCCGGAGCCTGTGCTCCGCAACGGGAGAGGCCACAACAGTGAGAGGCCCACGTACCGCAAAAAAAAAAAAAAAAAAAAAAAATCTCCTTAAGAGCAATCATTTAAGTCATGTAGGTGTGTGAAATCTTTGAGGGACAGGTTGTGGCTAGAATATGGATGAGCAAGTTCTTAAGTTCAGTGGTTAGAGCGTAGGTCCACCTGGTTCAAATCCATCCCTCAGTGACCTTGGTGAAGCAAGGTGGAGAAACTGAAGCCTAGAAGTTGACTCTAAGTTGGATGGTATTACTTGCCTCTTAGGTTATGAGGATTAAACAAGATAAAGAATTAGGTAATTAAGTGCTCAATAAATGTTACTCACTATTATTTATTAGGTAGCTGAAGTCTCCCTAGAGCCTTGGTTCTGGAAGTGTGGTCCTCTGACCAGCCACACTGGTATCACCTGTGAGCTTGTTACAAGTGTAAATTCATGCGCCCCACTCAGACTTACTGAATCAGGGTCTCTGGGGGTGGGAGGCGTAGAAGCAGCCTTCAGAAAGCTCTCCAGGCAATAGGCAGGGAAAGGTTTGAGAACTGCCCTAGAGGAATCCTACAGAACTAAGAAAGGGAGGGAATTTTTAAAAGAGGGGCTAACAACATTGCCCTTTACAGTGTAGAAGATAAAAAGCTCAGAGAAGATGAAATTCGGGAGAAAGGAGGTAGTGTATTTTTTGCAGTGCCTGACAGCTTTACACACAATGTTCAATAAATATTTGTTTCTATGTTATTGAAGACAACTGGTTTAAGTAGTATGTTGGGGATAGAAGGAAGATTTAATATAATATGTATAATATACATAAGTCTAAGTGATTAAAAAATATAGTACAGAACCATATTAGAAATATGATATTGGAAGAAGTTTAAATCTTAGGCTTAACTACCTACCTACCTACTATGACCGGGCACAGTGCTCTCTGCTGTAAATAGAAAATGAGATGCTACTGTTGTTTTCAGAGGCTTCACAGCATGGTACTTTCTTTAAGGATTTGAAGCTAATTTTTTTTCCTGTAACTTTTTCTTGCTACAGAGAGTAAACACTGTATCTGATCTATTCTCAGCCAGTGCCAGGAGTTAAGCATGCAGTTGTCTTCCAGTCACAGCCGGGCCTAATCTGAAACTGCTCCCTCATTTCTAAAAGCATTCTGAACATTGATTTCTTTTGTTAATTATTTTACGGCTCTGGATTTATCTTAGAGATGATTAGAAATCTTTTGAAAGAGTTTATGTCCCCGTTTAATGTGGGCCACCTGATGTTTTCCACATTGAGAATTGTGCCATTTGATTTGTCCCTGTCCCCACCCCCATCACAAGTACAAGCACCACACAATAGCTTGAAATAAAGTAAATAGACTTCTAAGCTTCATCCATTTAGTCGTTATTTACTGCCCATTATGTGCAGGACACTGTGATAATAATGATGAGACAGTGTCCACAAAATATGTCTTGCTGAAGAACCAGGACCGCCCGAGGCTGGGTGTATTGAGTCTGGAGGAGTGGCCCAGCCTCTCTGCTGCATACCTGCCTGGGGCCTGGTTAGAGGTCAGTCAAGTGTTCAGATGATCCCTAGCACACGCCAGAGTTTAGACTTATAAATGTGCCACCCCTGAGATTGCTTTCCAAAGATGACGATGATTGGGCGGTTAATATGGTTAAGAATATGTTTTTTTTTGTTTTGCTTTGTTTTTATTGAGATATAACTTGCATATAACATTATTTTAGTGTCAGGTGCGCAACATAATGATTGGATATTTGTATGTATCATGAAGGGAATATGTTTTAACTGACACCTGGACCAAGCCCCCTGCTCCTTTCCCATTGCTTTGAACTTTGGGGCTGAGGTGGGTGGGTAGTGAGGACTGCTAACATTCTTTCGTTATTTTCTTCTTCTCTCCAAATAAAGCAAAGAAAAATAGCTGGAACCTTCATCACCACTTTCGAAAGATAGCCAGGACCAGACCTACATCTAAGTGTTTCCAGAAGGCAGGGCAATTGGTGGTTTCCTTTCTCTGAGAATAGTGATTGAGTATTGAGAATGTGAACTTAAAGAGAGCGGAGATCTTTTTCAGAATGTTTTAACTGATCCATAAAGGTCTTTCTGATCATAACGGTGCTAGAATACAGCTTGGGTATTTGAAGACCAGGTAGAATATAATTTTTTTTTCATTTATGGTTTTTCTAAAACTGCTGAATATGGACAGAAATACCCCTAAGTTCTTCTAGCTACCCAAGGAATATTGGTGTCCTGAAAACATAGAACCCAGTATGGAAAATAGAAGTTACAGCATTTGTAGGGTTTTAGAACTGAAAGAGGTTTCAAAAAGAAAAGGGGATAAAAAAGAAAGAAACCCAAAGTTACGTGGGGTTTTCTGTGTGTTTTACGTTACTGATTGCTTTTGAATTAACCTCTTTTCCCTCCCCGTCTGTTTCCTGCAGTGAACACCTACCTCTTCATGATGCAGGCTCAAGGCATTCTCATCCGGGACAACATGAGAACGATCGGCGCTCAGGTTTACGAGCAGGTGGTTCGGAGCGCTTATGCCAAGAGGAACAGCAGCGTGAATGACTCAGGTATATTTTTAGTAAAGAGGTGGTCTGCTCAGAGGGCCTCCTCCCAGGAGTTCAGCTAAGCGGTAATGATGGACCCAGGAGTGAATATTTCTGCCTCAGTCTTTGGAGCTTTTACCTGTAACTTTTATTATCTTATAAGCACTAAGTATATAAAGAGGGGAAAAGAACATCGAGGTTAGATGGCTTTGCCTGACATTATATTGTAAGAACTTGTTCCCGAATCGTAGTTTTCACTTTAACTACTTTTACAAAAGACTGTACATAGCAAGTTCTTCACCTTTGAGAGGAGGCTGCCTTTTTTATGTCTCTCTTTTTAACTCTTCCAAAAGTTGAACAGAGGAAGTATTTCCAGATGGTTAAATGGGTCTGTCGTGAAGCCTCTCCAGTCTCCAGCCAGGAATGGTTTTTATTTAGAAAACAGATTCTGAGATTTCATTTTGCTTCGCATTCATGATTTGCCACTTCTTTCTTTAGCTGAGGACTAATGTGCTTCCCCTGTGGCTTCTTAGTGATTTCACTCAAGCCTAGTATTATAAAATATGTATATTTTTAAAAATATTCTTTCCTCCAAATCAATCCTTTTTTCTTCTCTAGTAAGTTCTAAGATTGTCCAGAGCTCACCCTAGAATGTGCAATTGCTTTGCAACCGTCGCAAGTGAGAATTATTCTGGGGTGTTGGGATATCAAGAGAAAGCATTGCCTCTGAAAGGGAAGTTAAATCCTGAGAAGAACTGACCACGCCGTAATTTATCAGTCTGTCCTGCTGGCCAGTTTAGCAGCAACCAAGCACTACAGTTAGCAAACCCATAAGCTTTGGTACTTACTTCCTTTCTTCTTGTTCGCAAAGAGCGAACGATCAACTTTTCAGAGCTTTTCAGCCAAATTGTGGCCTCACGGGACAAACTGCCTGAGCTCTGTACCGTACCGGGAAGAGGAGTCCCTGCAGCTCCTGAAGTCAAGGGAGAAGGCCAAGCAGATTTTTGTTTCCTAATTCATCCTGTGTGGTGTTCGGTTTTAACAGATGATCCCACACACATTGTCTCACTTGACTCGGATATGGCTCCATCGGGTAGGCAGGATTTTGTTACTTCCATTTTTCACATGTACAGGTAATCTTGGGGGTGTTGGAGTGGCTTGGTCATGTGACTTTCCCTAAACGCCGCCCGAACCTGCTTCTAGTTGGGTGATAAAACTCGGGAATACTTTGACCGCCATTCAGAGCTCTTTCCCCTGTATCACTCCAGATAAAGGAGCATGTGTGCTGTCATGACCTTTACCCAGTCCATGTGTTCATGCCTCTCCAAGGTTAGAGGTTGCTGGGGCTTCTCTCTGGGCCATTGGCGAGGTAGCCTGTTTTCTCTCAAAGTTAGAGGGTGCGCAGCAGGTCTCCATCCCTGCACCACTGCTGGTCTTGCAACACAGGTCATGCTAATTCCCTGAGGGGTTATTGTCCTTGGAAGTTGAGCAGAGAGTGAGTTGCACCCTTGGAAGTCCTATCCAGGGACCCATTGTTACTTGAATTTGCATGTGTTTATCCTCAAATTATCATACACTAAAATAATTCTTCCCAGCATCCCTCTGGTTGGACTAGTTAATCATCCATTGTGTGTTTAATGTGTCTCTCTTCCTCATAAATCGGAAGTCTTTGCTGTCGGGGCCTGCTTCTGATGGGGTAGATGATTTTTTTTTTTTAACTTGGAATCTTTATTCTTTATGATTTTGTAATAGCTTATCCTTAGTTTGGTTAAGCAAACTCTAATTTGGCTATGAGAACTCTTTCAAATTTGCTAAAGGAACTATGATGATAAAATTATACAACAAGTTGGGAAAAATACCCGTGAAATAACACAACTTTTTATAAAATTGTCAGGTTTCAATTCCAGTAACCCATAAGACAGGGCCTAAAGCCAATTCATAGTCACATCATTCCAGAATGAGGGGCTATTGCCAGAAACTTTATGGGGTGGGAAAAGGAATAAAAGATGGTCAGTGCTGATAAATACAGGTTTAATGGTACAGTGCTCTCCACAGACAGCTACAGAGACTATAAACTATTATCCAGAAACTTACAACCATACAACACAGATCACTTAGCCAGATCTAAAATAAACTGGCTTCTTGTAAATACTACAGCCGTTCTTCCATCCAAAAATGACCCTAATCTCACATGAAAACAGTTACTGTAGGGGAACCAGAAACCCAGCTTTGTGGCCCAAAGTAAAAACCACAGGAAAAATAGCGATTCAGTGGCTAGCTGGTGAAAATGGGAGATCTGGTGCCCTTCACTGCGCTGCTTTGCTCTTCTTACTCCTTTTGTCCCCCTTCTCCAGCCCACCCACGTTAGCTCTCAGTAGACTTGAACAAGCCATCTGAAACTGAATCATTTCTTCGGAGCTCACCACTGTGCTGATCTTCCTTTTCCCATCAGTAGCTCTTAACGGACACTTGTCATCTGAGGGCTCAAAGCCCTCCACAGAACCCTTCCTTGGAACGGCTTTATTAGTTCTATCATCATCTGCTCGCTCTCCAGCGGCACCATCCTGGCGCTGCTGGCTCCGCTCCGTCAGCATAAACGCCCTGGGGTAGATGATTTGCTTGCATTATCTCATAGGCTCCTTACAAGAACTCAGTAAGATAATGACTGTGTCCCCCTTTCAGGGATGAAGGGGTCGGAGTTATAGGATTCTCTGCAGCAGTGGGGTTGGGACTTGCTGACCTCTGAACCCCAGCAGCGCTCCTCATTGCCTGTGTTGCCTTTGTACTACCCCTGGTACCTGGTACACTGCCTAGCACATAGGAGGCATAGAGTAAATGATGTTTGAGTGTGTGAGTGGATAGATTTAACAAGAAAACACATTTTAAGTGTTGTAACCTAGTTCTGAGATTACCATCTTGATTGGCTTTTATTTTATTGGCACATCCTTGGTGAGTAAGTGTTGAAGAGGAAACATCATTTCATTGGAAGTTATCCAGTAGAAACCAACTATTTTTATTCATTTCAAAGTAATTTTCTGCCTAGCACAGTCAGAAAGAGCATTTGGGGCCTAAAGCTGCTGAGATAGCCAGATGACCACCACTGCTGACCCCGGCCACTCCCGCCAGGAGCACCGTGGGTTTGGTAAGAGTAGCCTGGACTGAGGTAGTTCATGAACTGTGTTGCCCCGCTCTGGAAAAAAAGTGCTGTGGCACACACCCATGTTCAAAGGCCTTCAGGAGGCCAAGGGTAGCTAAAAAGCTAGTGTGTCGTTTAAGTAATGCTAGCTTTCTTTATCCTTGAAAGCTAAAATGGCTACTGCCTAAAAAGAAAGTACTTTGAGGGACCAGGACTGTGACCTGGAATTAAGCCTGAAATAATGACCTGGAGAAGCTTCTTGTCACTGAAAGCCTTTGGTATGTGAAATTGTGAGTCCTGTAAAATTTACCCAGAGCACTGGGGGGAGACGCTCAAGAGAATATTGGCATCAGAAGAGAATCCCTGGGTTCATCCAGTCCAGCCACTTAGTTGTATATTTGAGGTGAGTGGTTGGGTGGCCTGGCGTTTCTCATTCCTAAGTACGAATTTCCAGGTGTCATTCTATGCAGTCACTTTTACCCAGAGGGAGATTTCTTCCCTCTGTATTCACGTGCAAATGCACACAAACCTTCCCGTGCTGATGGCCTCAGTCCCCTTCTGGTCACATACTCAGGAAAGTATCCTGTTGCCCACATCCTTCAAAACAGGTCTGTTGTGGTAGACAAATAAAATGAACTGAGTCACTGCCAGTACGTTTCATACTTTATTCCGTGAGGTCGATGTTCTTTCTTAACCTCTTTCTCTCTGGTTTTTGCCTGCTCAGCCCATAGTTGTCTTTTCGTCTCCTCTCCCAGCAGGTGGTCAGCCTTAAGCGAGCTAACTCTCGAAGAATGCAAATTCTTTATATTTTACAAATGCTTGTCCTGATGGCATCTTTCTAATATATATATATTTCCACTTTTTTTCAGTCAAGAGAGGCAAGGGTTTGGCCTTTTCTCAAATGGGAGGAGAAAGTAGTGATTCTTCCTGGCATCTGTTACTCAGCACTTTTCAGTCCCCGCTCAGCTGGATTTGGTAATTTGAGGGAGAAAGCAGAATTTTCCCACCACCGTGGACTGGGGTAGCCGTGTCAACCTGGAAGCACACTGGACTCCCCTGGGCAGCTTTACAAGATGCTGATGCCTGCCCCCACCCCCGACCCCCAGAGGGTCTTATTTAATTAGTCTGGGGTATATCCTGGGCATAAGGATTTTTAAAAAGCTTCCTAGATGATTCTAGTATGCAGCCAAGGCTGCTGAACCGCTGATGTAAAGTAAAGTTGACCGAGCAGGCCATTTGGATCTGCAGGTAGGAAGTGTTAGACCTGCGCGGTCTCCTAGGAGTTTCGACTCGCCCAGGAAACAACAAGAGTCGGAAGTCGATGCAAAACGCAAGAGGTTTATTGAAGGCCGGTGCACCGGGGTTCCTTGGTCCTCACGCAGGAGGTCGAAGAAGGAACCCTTTTGGGCGCGAATATGTCAGTTTTATAGGTTCCCACTTCCCCGTATGTAAATTATAGATTTGGTTGTGTTCTCCTGCTGATTGGTCCCGGCTTAGGCTCGGACCAGAGAGGGAACTTGTCCCCAGCTGCCTGATTGGTCTTTGACAGACACCTTTTTTACATTTTGTTATCTCCCTCCTTCTCCCCAGCTGCCTGATTGGTCTTTGACAGACACCTTTTTTACATTTTGTTATCTCCCTCCTTCTCGGAAGGGGGCCGGACATCCTGGAAATTCACCCATTGTCTAAGAAGCCCCTATTGTCTGGAGAGTTCTTAATCATTAGCTGGAACAATGTCCCTCGAGTCCCACAGAAGGATGTCTGTTGTGGTCCCATGTTATAAATGTAAAAGCAGCTGCCTTCTTTGCCGTCTACCTCCCTTGCTGGAAGAACATGTCCTGATTCGAAATGGATTAGATTTAAATTAAAGAGTAAAACCGTGACCATAGAAATTCAGCAGGCTGGCTTTTTCTCTCAGCAGTTCCCTCATTCAGTAGGGTTGTGCTTTAGAAGACTAAGAAATGGGTGTTTGGGGCTTCCCTGGTGGTGCAGTGGTTGGGAGTCCGCCTGCCGATGCAGGGGACGCGGGTTCGTGCCCCGGTCTGGGAGGATCCCACATGCCGCGGAGCGGCTGGGCCCGTGAGCCATGGCCGCTGGGCCTGCACGTCCGGAGCCTGTGCTCCGCGACGGGAGAGGCCACAGCAGTGAGAGGCCCACGTACTGAAAAAAAAAAAAAAAAAAAGAAATGGGTGTTTGGAACCCCTGAAGAGAGTATGCAGTATAGTCCTCCCATTTCTAGGCGGCTGGAGGAGAGCTAGGACTCCACAATAACCAGGCACAGTTTTACCAGGTTGTGAGCAATTAATTTCCTCTGCCTCTTCCAGTTTAAAAGGCTTCTACTACTAGTGGAAAGGTAGATTTTGTTTAAATTTTTATATAAAGAATTTAAAATTAGAAATGAGGAAATTTGTGTTTGTTGGGGGTGGGTGTTCTCCACGGTGTAGGGCAAGGTTATGGAGGACTTTCACTTAGGAGTTGTGTGTTTCAGGTTTTCTTTTTTAAAAATGACATTATTAATTTAGTAACCAGAAGAAAAGAATAAGTGGTGTTTTGTTTCATGCTAGCTGCTAACGAAACAGGAGGGAAGGGGGCAGGGCACAACCTTTAAAAGAATGACATAGCCCTTGGGATATGACATAAACAGGTTAGAACCAACTAGGTCCAAGATGGCGGAAGATTCGACTTCCAGTAGACCTTGAGCCTCATAATATACTCTCCGTAATACATTAGCTAAATGACACACCCACAGGCGCATGACAGTTCCGAGGCTGACCGTAAAAGGTCAAAAATTAGGCGGTGGCCCAATTCCTGGAAATTCTGCCCCTTCCCCCCAAAAGCTGGAATTATCCTCCCACTAGTTAGCCTATGAAGTTACCCGGCTCAGAAAGACTAACAACAACCCCGTATTTCGAGGCCTCGCACCTTCTGAGATGGTCCACACTCTGTCTGTGGTGTGTGTTTCTTCCAAGGCCATTCTCGCCTTTTGCAATGGACTGCATTCTTCTGCCTATGGAATGTGTATCTCTAAACAAATCCACTTCTTACCTATCACTTTGTCTGTCACCGAATTTGAATTTCTGTGCTGAGACATAACCTGAGCTTCAGTAAGTCCTGAGACCAGGTGTGTGATCTCTGTTAAAAGACAGTAGGTTCATGGGACTTCCTGGTGGTCCAGTGGTTAAGACTCCACGCTTCTAATGCAGGGGGTGCGGGTTCGATCCCTGGTCAGGGAACTAAGATCCCACATGCTATGGGAGTGGCCAAAAAAAAAAAGACAAAAGACAGTGGGTTCAAGTCCCAATCTGGGTTGCACAGTTTCACTACCAGGCCTATTATATATATATCAGTGTTGGAAGGAAGTAGAAAGGAATTTATCTGTGTCCCCAAACAGACCCCCAAAGTAGGATCATTAAGGTTAGACGGTGTCTTGTCTCCTCTCCCACATGTTTTTTTAACTTCTTGTTCCCTACTTAGGTTGTAGCTCTAAGGCTTGGTTCTGTCTTTGCCCAGAATTATTATTCTGTTTTTGTTGATTTGCTTATGAAAATGCCTGTTGTCATACTTCTGGGAATTTCTTTGCCTAATTACTGTGATGCCGTTTCTTTTTTTTTCCCTTAAAAAGTATTTATGTATGTATTTATTTCACACACACACACACACACACACACACACACACACTGTATTTTATTTTTACAAGAGATAAATAAACTGACACCAAGCATTGTAAATGGATGACCACAACAGAAGCAAAAATGATTGCAATTACCAAACACGAAACACACTCACACTATGTCATAATATTGACATTCAGTCCAGGAATCCTCCACAGTAACAGCGCCTTTACTTTGCAGTGAAAATTGATTTGTATATTTGACATGGGACTGAGTGAACTGATGAGGATGACTGTAATTTTTGTGATGACGTTTCTAACCAGCTTCTCCCTCCACACATGCACACATCACAGACATACACGTTTTCTAGAACACATGAAAACTGCTAATTTTTTTTCTTAAAAAGAATCATTTTATGTACAAAAAAATATGTGTGTATATATATGTATACAATTAAGCAAAATGAGAATCACCCAGAGTAATGATTAGCATTGGAGGTTCTTGATGTAGCTTTTTGAAATGTTAATACCTTCAGAAAGGGCTGGACTTAGGATGGATTTGCATGTGTGAACTGAGGACTTTGGGCTAATTTCTGTGTAAATGTAATTTTACCTTTAGTGTTCATGCTGACTTGGTTTATGTCTTTATATAAATGCAAGCTTATTGTTTTTCAGGAAAGCTGCAACTAAAAAGGACAGAAAGCATTCTGTCCTTTCCTGCCCTGTTAAGAGACTTAAATATTATTGTATTTACGAGATGATATGAAACGTATTATATATATATGAATCCTTGTATTCAGCCATATTTATAATAAATACTCATAATATAAAAAAAAAAGAGACTTCAAATTCTCTTCAAGTTGCCTCTCATTGAGTTTCGTCCTCCGAGTACTTGTAGAATAGGCAGCCATGTGTCTGTATAAAAGGACTCACTGTATTAGCCATTTGATTCTTGGAAGCCTTTTCATAGTGCTTTTTAAAAACTATCCATGTTGAAGATTCTAGAATTCCAGGGTGCAAAGTGAATGTGAATAGGAAGTTTTAATTTTCATAGAATCAGCATGAATCCAAAAGGACTGGAGAAAGAGATTTTCATACTCTGAAAAAATAGGGCAGTGTAATGGAAAGAGTTCAGTCGGGTCTCTGTTATGCACTAGCCAGGTCTCCTTGTACAAGTTGTGTATACGGTGCCTCACTTTCTTTATCTGTCAAAAGATAAAGAGGTTGGAGGACCCCCTTCATACCTCCCCCTAGGAAAAAGGCCTCTGCTTTACTCTTTAACACATCACTAAAATGACAGTAGATTTTGTGTGTGTGTGTGTGTGTGTGTGTGTGTGTGTGTTTAATGGCGTAAACCCCTGTAAATGAGAACAAGAAAGGAGACCACAGCAAAAAATTTTGCAAGTTGGAAAGCAGATGGACCAGTGATAAAGGACTTAATGGACCCAAGAAAACTGACTGCTAATGTGGCAGCAAGGAAAGCCAGCAACCACTGCAGTTTATACCCCAGAATCCCTCAGAAGCTCAGGAATCAGCAACATCAAGTACTTTTGGAGATAAGAATAAAGGTGGCAACTAAGATAAAGGTTGGTTGAAAGCTGTTTAGAAAGCAGTCAGATACCCAGATTCCTTCCCCCGTCCTGGCAAAGTACGAGAGACTTGATAACCTCCAGAGATGGCAAAATAGAGGGTCCTTCAACCGGGGGGACCTGGCTTGGTTTAGGGTACGCTAGCCTTTTCCTCTTCCTCAGTTTTAGGGTGCTTGCAGCAAAGAGCATGTGATTCTGGCAGGAGATTAGAATAGACTTCTCTGGGGAACCTGACTGGACCAAGAGGAAAGACCCAAAGATATTGACACCGGAGGTTTCCAAACCAAACTTTTGGCCAGAACACCCTCCGATGAAGAACCTCAGTCCAGACCCTTCCAGTTAGCTTTCGTTCCCCACTCCTAAATATTAGCAGATGGCCAGGGATCACTGTGCTAGAGACCAAAACAAATAAGAAGCAGCAAATTGAAAGAAACAGAATATACTGGGAGGAAAAAACTTAACTATCACATATGTTCTCAAGGGTCAGAGGAAAAGGATTGCAAACATGGAACAAGACATTGAAAAAAAAATGAACATTCAGAAAATTAAAGGGACACTTTGAAATAAAAACTCTAACAGCAGAAAATGATAATTAGAAGAAGGACTGGGTAAACTTGAGGAAATCTCTCAAGGTAGAGCAGAAGAATAGCAAGATGGAAAGTCAGTTAGAAAAGATGGGAAAATTGTAGGGCCAGGAAGTCCAACATCTGAGTCCTACTTTCTGTTCTGCAGAAAGATAGCACAATACAGAGGGGAGGAAATCATCATCACAGTAATACCTCCTCCTCACCCCAAAATTTTAGAACAGAAAATGAATTTCCAAACTTTAAAAGCCCACCAAAAGGTCAACACGGTGGGCTAGGCACACCAGTATGAAATTTCCTGAAGAGAAAGTTCTTCACACTTCCAGAAAGAAATTACTTCACCTTTTACAAAGATAAAGAATGGGAATGGCTTCGGACTTAACAGGCACAGGGGAATCTAGAAGGCAGTGGGAAAGCACCTTTACAATTATTTCCAGCCTTGAATTCTATAAAACCAACCAACCGTGTATCAAGTGAGGAAGAATGAAAATAATCAGCTATACAGGGTTGCAAAATCACTGCCCTTTCCCCCTTCTTAGGAAGCCACTGGAAGAATGTGCTCTACCAAGTGAGAACAAGGGAGAAGCTGAACTTAGGAAAACTGAGGTTCGATACTATAGGAAGATGAAGGGACTCCCCAGGACACTGAGGAAGGGAGATCCCAGAGTAGCATGTGCACATCAGGCTCACAGGAAAGCCTGTCCAAACTGGAGTGGATCGGGAGGTGCTGGACCTTCTTAAGGAAGAGGAAATTGAGGGAAGACCTGATGCCTGTGTCTTCAGGGGAAATGAAGTGGCAAAGGGCATGACGTCAAGTTGTCATCATTTCACATAAAACTAAGCAAACAGGAAAACAAGACAGTCGCTCCAGGAAAAAATAATTATGCAGGAAAGGAAAAGTAATCGTAACTTTCCACATTTCTCAGCTACAGCGATCATCATAATATAAATACTGAAGGTTGTCCTAACCACGATTATCATATTTGACTGGAGGGAGACTGGAGGATGGAAAGCGTATGTGTGTGGCGGGGGCAGGGGAGGGAGGGAGCGCAGTCTTCAGCTCCCGCAGTGAGAAGTCAACAGATGGACCTAAAACCGAAGCATCGAGGTTGGGTGTGCAGGCTGACGGAGATAAATGCTGAGGTAGTAGGTGAGGAAGTGAGAGCGGCTCCTTTAGAGAAAGACATGCGACGGGGCCCTGTGTTTTTTTTTTTTAATTACGTTGTAAGGTTATTTGACTGTGAACTGCCTGCATATAAAGCTATAACAACAGTAAGAATATAGAAACACTGGTAAACTAGTATCATCTGGTTAACATTTTTATTGACAGGTTCAGATTTTAGCTGAAGAGCTAGGCCAGCGGCCTGCCTCCCCAAAAGATGATATCTAAGAAAAATACTCCTTTGGTAGGCATCGAAGAGTTGTAGGAGTGATGACATGTACCAGTCTGAGTTGCCTTTTTTTCTTACCTCTCTAGATTATCCTCTTGACTTGAACCACAGCGAAACCTTCCTACAAACCACAACTTTTCTTCCTGAAGACTTCACCTACTTTGCAAACCATACCTGCCCCGAAAGGCTCCCTTCCATGAGTGAGTAGAGCTCTTGCTTATCTTCCTCTGCTTTTAAAACTGATGCCTTCTTATTTGAGTAAACTAAAAGGGAGAGTGTTCTTGAGCTGTCGATGTCTACTTACACAGAGATTGTAAACGCCTCCCGGATGTTGGGAACGGGGATTCTGAAAGTTACTTGTGCCCTGGCTCCTCTTCAGCACTTCTGTAGGGTGGCCTGTGTTCCTGGTGCCATTTTCTACCACATTTTTCACTCTCTGCTTTACACATGCCCCCCTCCTTTGTAACTCGGGGTCTGTTAAGATGTCCTAGAGAAAGTGTAGGCAACCAGCTTTGTCTTTTAGTATAAATCTCACACTGATTATATGACTTGCTCGCTATGAGGGAAGTTATTTTCTTAACAAAGTGCTAGTTTAGGAAATTCTTGGATCTTTTCTTTCTCTTCCTTTTTCTTCTTCCTCTCCCCTTCCTCTTCCCCTTTCCTTTCCTTTCCTTCTTAGAATCTCATGTATAATCTGAAACAATGACAATGTACTGTTACACCTTTTCTGTACTTTGGGGCTTCTTGGACAGTCCTCTTCTGGACTTGAGTCCGAGACGATGAGAGTTCTGAGTTTGGACGTGACCAGTCGGGGTCACTGATCAATGAATTGGGATAGTGTGTCTATACATGCCTCAGGAGCACACAGCGACGGTGCCAAGCTCAGCTACTTTCCTCCTTCCATTTTCAGAAGTTTAGCTGCTGTACACCCTTGGCAGAAGCAGAACTCAAAGGCTCAATTTCTTGATTTGCTGCTTTACACAGTAATAGTAATAGTGATTTGCTGAAATGCAATGAGTTGGAAAGCAGAGGAAGGGACCCCCATCCCTGTTAAAAACACCACCCACTGAAAAAGCACTGAACTGCTCCAGAGATTACAACCCTGAACATAGGAATAAGAATACCATTTTCTGGCCTCTTAATTATTATTTTTTTCCCTCCTCTGTTCAGAGGGCCCCATAGCCATAAACATGAGTGAAATTGGAATGGATGCCATCCATGAACTCTTCTCTAAAGACCCAACCATCAAGCTCGGAGGTCACTGGAAGCCATCGGATTGCATTCCTCGATGGAAGGTAGGGGGTGAGGTCAGACCCCAAGTGCTGGAAGCCTACCTGCCATCATCTGAATCACCATGGGTTTCACTCTGACCTTTTGTAATTTGCACCCTACTTACTACTTAATGCAAAATATTTGCATTTGATGGGAACATACTGGAGGAATGGATTTCCCTGAGGACTCTTCTGTAGCCACAGAAATTCACATTGTTCTGATGACTGAGCCAGGACCCTTTTTCTTCCTTACAGGAATATTGGCTAAGCAGGGGGTAGGGGGTGGTAGGTCTCTTGTGACACATTTGCAGAAGCCATCTTCACAAATTCAGTGCTTCATGCCTTATTTGGCATTGTTGCCGTGAGTCTAGTGGAATAAAAAGTGGAGTTATCTAGCCTGACACTGAGAATTGTTTAGTTTTTTTCTGCGTGACTCTAATCAGGAGACATCGGTAGTGTGGATCAAGCTTATGGCACTGGCTTAAGTCCATTCTTTCAACAAGTATTTAGTAAAGTGCCTGTTCTGTGCCAGCCCTATGAGATGCTGTGGTGCAGCAGTGATCAAAGCACGTCTGGAACAGATCAGTGTTTCCAGCCCATCACTGGGTTGTAAAATCAATTTAATGAGCAGCATTTAAAAAAATTTATGTATATATATAAAAGTGCATTGCATGTTTTAAGGGGAAGTACTGTTCTGTGAAGCGTGTTTTAGTTGTATGTCTCTATATTTGTGTACTGGGTCACAGTGAATATGAATGTATGTCTTTCTCTGGGTTGTGGTCTCGAATTCATTTGCAGGCCCACTGTGTACATGGTATGGCACATGTAAGAACGAGGTCCACTTACTTCCAAGGGTCGACTTGCCACCATAGGTCTTCATTTAGAGAAGCTGAGGATAAGACAGCTCCCAGAACTCCCCAAGAGCTGGTCCCCGATTCTGCAGAAGTGCCCTGCTGCAAAGCAACAGATGAGGGGACCAACAGGGCGGCCTCTTTTGCTGTGACCCATTGCAGGTGGCAATCCTTATCCCCTTCCGGAACCGCCATGAGCACCTCCCGGTCCTGCTCCGACACCTGATTCCCATGCTCCAACGCCAGCGCCTACAGTTTGCATTTTATGTGGTGGAGCAAGTAAGTGGTCCTTCTCTCTTCTTTCTCTTCTGAGACAGCAGTTTAGAGAGCTTCAAGCTAATGCATCCTTGGTGTAAAGATCCAGTAAAACTGAAAGCTCACAGTCGACTGAGTCGCCCTGCGGCAGGAAGGGGAGCAGAGAGCAGTCCTGCTTCTGGTTTGAGATGTTGCTCAATATCAGCAGATTTGAGTGCAGCCTGGAACTTGTTTACCCTGAACAAAGGCCTCTTGTGGGCTGCTTTTGCTAGAGCTGCTTTAAGTGTTGTCTTTAGGCCCCAGACCCAGGAAATTCCCCTTAAGATAAGGAGCCACAGGTCGAAATGGCAGTGTTGTTATTCCTTCCGTATATGGGGCTGGGTACCCTTCTAAATGCTGTTACATGGCTGACCGTCTGCCTTTACAACAGCCTTGGGAGAGAGGAGCTTGGGTTTATCTTTATCACCCCTTTTTATTTCCGAGGAAGTCAAGGCCAGAGGTCAAGTGATTGTGAGTCAGTGATGAGCTGGGCAGGACCCACCTCCCTTCTGGCCCAGGATCTCTCAATAAGCTCTCCCTTAGGCAGGACTGAGGCAGCAAAGATTGTGCTTCAAGAGTCCTTTTAAAAATAAAGGTCTGCTTCTTTTAGGTTGGCACCCAGCCCTTTAATCGAGCCATGCTTTTTAATGTGGGTTTTCAAGAAGCAATGAAGGACTTGGACTGGGACTGTCTTATCTTTCATGATGTGGATCATATACCAGAAAGCGATCGTAACTATTATGGATGTGGACAGATGCCAAGGCACTTTGCAACTAAACTGGATAAGTATATGTATCTGTGAGTATCATTTCCCCTTAATTAAAGAGGTTAAATCTAAAAGGATGGTGAGAGATGCAAAGATGCCAAAATCCAATTAGCTCCAACCTGAATGGCAATCAACTGATGAATGGATAAACAAAATGTAGTATATGCATCCATACAATGGAATGCTATTTGGCAATAAGAAGGAATGAAGTACTGATATATGTGACAACATGACGAACCTAGAAAACATTATGCTCAGTGAAAGAAGCTAACTACTAAAGACTGCATGTTATATGATTCCATTTATATGAAATGTCCAGAATAGGCAAATCTGTAGAGACAGAAAGGAGAATAGTGGTTGCATAGGGTTGAGGGGAATAGGGGGAAATGAGTGACTGTTGATGGTGGGTACAAGGCTTCTTTCAGGAGGGTGATGAAATTAATTAAAATTGTTGGTGGCCATGGTTGCACAGCTCCATGAATATACTAAAAACCATTGAATTATACACTTTTAATGGGTGAATTATACGGTATGTCAATTCTGCGTCAATAAAGCTGTTATTAAAATAATCAATTAGGAAAAAGTTCAATTAGCTACTCAGATTGATGCGTCTTGTCCTGAGGAAACAGTTTCAGGTGGTTCAGGGCAGTAGCACAGAGAGTATTGTTTTACTTAAGACTTAGTTCTCCAGTGAGATGGCCTGTTCTAGGAGAAAAAAATCACCCTTTAATGCACAGATGATTGATACCATACATCTCCTTTTAGGCTTCCTTATACTGAGTTCTTTGGTGGAGTGAGCGGCTTAACAGTGGAACAGTTTCGGAAAATCAATGGCTTTCCTAATGCTTTCTGGGGTTGGGGTGGAGAAGATGACGACCTGTGGAACAGGTACTACCTTCTTCTGATGTCTTCTAGAAATGCTACCTTAGACTCTCCAGACTATCACTGTCTAATAGGAATATGATGTACTAAGCCATGGATGTAAATTTCAGTGTTCTAGTAGCTACATTTAAAAAGGTTAAAAAAGAAAAAGGTGAAATTAATTTATTATATTAATAAAAATATTTTTTAAATTATATTTATCATAGTATATCCAAAATAATACCCTTTCAACATGTAATCAATATAAACTATTAATGAGATATTTTACATTCATCTTTTTCTGACTAAATCATAGAAATCTGGTGTGTACTTTACACTCACAGCACATTTTACTGAAACCTCCGCAAACCAGAGGTCAGATGTTTGTTATGTGTACACAGATTTGTCCATGCCATCAGATAAGGCTTGTATTATGTAAGTTTGTATGAACAATCCTGTGTGTGATCAGTGTAAAGTAGTATTTTTACAGAGTAAGTAAACAGTAACCTAATAAGGAACAAATAACCAAAAGAATTTCTACCTTGTATCCACTTTCTATCTCAGCTTTGAAAAAAGAAAGGGTGTGTTGGTTGTTAATACAAAATAATATTTTCGGGTAAAAATTCAGATGATACAGATGTGTCTAAGCCAGGGAGTATAAGTCTTAATCCCCATTGTTACCCTGTTTCCTTCCCAGGAAGTAGCCATTTGAACAAGCTGTTTCTTTCTATAGACTTCTTTCTATTCATACATAAACAACCCAGACACATCCCTTCTCCCCTTCCAACCATGTTAGAGAGCCACTTCATTATTTTTAACAATTGCATGGTATTTCTTTATGTAGATAGACAACAATTTATTTTAATCCTCTCTTGTTGATGAACATTGTTTAATTTTGAACATGTTTTGTTCACATGTGCAAATATATCTTTAGATTAAATTCCTAGTTGCAGAACTGCAGAGTCAAGAAGTAAATGCACTTTTTAAAAAAAATTTTTTTTTATTAATTAATTTATTTTTGGCTGTGTTGGGTCTTTGTTGCTGTGCGTGGGCTTTCTCTAGTTGCAGTGAGCAGGAACTACTCTTTGACGCAGTGCGAGGACTTCTCACTGCGGTGGCTTCTCTTGTTGTGGAGCACGGGCTCTAGGCACACGGGCTTCAGTAGTTGTGGCATGCGGGCTCAGTACTTGTGGCTTGCAGGCTATAGAGCGCAGGCTCAGTAGCTGTGGCACACGGGCTTAGTTGCTCCGCGGCATGGGGGATCTTCCCGGACCAGGGCTTGAACCCGTGTCCACTGCATTGGCGGGCAGATTCTTAACCACTGCGCCACCAGGGAAGTCCCAAGAAGTAAATGCACTTTTAAATTTTGATAGTTATTGTCACATTTTCCTCCAGAAAAGATTGCAAAAATATTCTGACCAACAGCACATTAGCGTACAAATTTTCTTACACCACCAGCAACATTGGATGTAAACAACCTTTTCAACGTGTGCCGTGTTTCAGCTCTGTAGTAGCTCCATGTGGCTTGTGGCTGCTGTTAGGCAAAGCAGCTCCAGACAGTTCTTTCTCAGTCTGTTAGGTAGAAGTGGCATCTCATCCTTTTAACTTGGGTTTCTTAGGAACCTAGTGAGGATGAACAGCTTTTCCAGACATTTAACTAAGTTTGACTGGTTTTTGAATCCAGTTGAGCTCCCCCAGGATATCTGCCATAACTCTCGTCTTGCTCTTTCCTCAGCTCAGCAAGGAGCCCCTCAGTGCAGGAACCTACAGCTGGTTTTCCCCAGCGCCCCGCACAATTCCAGACACACAGTAGGCATTTCATATATATTTATCAAGTGAGAGTGAGAACACATCTTCACACAGTCGGCCCTCCGTACCCATGGGTTCTGAAGTTGAGGATTCAACCAACTACGGAATGAAAATATTAAAAAAAAAAATTCCAGGAAGTTTCAAAACGCAAACCTTGGATTTGCCACATGCTGGCACCTATTCTCATAGCATTGTATTAGGTGTGATAAGTTAGCTAGGTTTGGTTTAAGGTATCCTGGAGGATGTGAGTGGATTATAGGCAAATACTATGCCATGTTACATAAGGGACTCGAGCATCCACAGATTTTAATATCTGTGGGCCCAGTGCTGGAACCAGTCCCCCACCCAGAGACTGAGGGCTGACTATATATCAAAATGAGAGTATAATTTGGAGTCGAGGAGGATGTTGAAGTATGAAAATGATCATAAATATCGCATAGATATCCAAAGTCTACCCCATGTATTGCGTATTTCTTGGAGTCCTATCAAGTTTCCAGTAAACCCAGCCTGGGAAATCTTATATTTATCATGTTAAGAATAAATATCCTGAACACCTCCTCTAAATTCTTCTTCCCTCATGGTGACTTTTCATAAATTGTGAAGTTTTATATCTATATCGGAGGACATCATATAAATTAGCTCATCCCCCTGGTGATGGGGGAGGTGGGCGGAGACATAAGGTCTCTCTAGGGGGGACACACGGTGACTCTGACTTTGCTGACTTGCTCTGTGGTAGGTCATGGAAGACAGGTGTGCCCACCGGGGAGAACATGTTTCTGATAGGACCCAAACAAGCCAGCCCAGAGGGAGTGTGGTTGTACCTGTCACGGAGACCCTGTGTCACACCTCAAGAATTTTGAATTTCTTTTTGAATTTCAAATTTCTTTTTGAATTTCAAATTTCTTTCCTTCTTCAAAACGTTTTTGTATTGTAGACTTCTTTTCTAAAGCTGTGAACTTATCCAGAGGGGAAGCAACATGAATATTTAGATGCAGAAGTTCTGTTGTTCAGCTTGGGGTCCTTCAGCCTCGGGATGGGTTTGGTCACCTATGGGACTTGATCATTTTACCCAAAAGCCCACCCTCTTTGTCTTGGACAGAGTGCAGAATGCAGGCTATTCTGTGAGTCGGCCAGAAGGTGACGCGGGGAAGTACAAGTCCATTCCTCATCACCACCGCGGAGAAGTCCAGTTTCTTGGAAGGTTGGTGCAGTTTATTTATTCCTTGTACAAATATCCTGTATACTTCGCATTTCCAGGTGTCCCCGAGCACTGCAGCCCCTGTCTTGCTCCCCACCCCTCTCCAGGGTCTTGTTCGGACAGCTGTTTTAGAGTTCCTATATATATTTTAATTTAAGTGTGAGGCAGGCGTTTGGGGGCAAAATCATACCATTGGTGAAAATTTTTGACAGTAAGATCTTTTAAGGAAATCACTCATTCTGTGTCTTAAGCTTTGTCGTCTCCTCTGTAGCCTTCAGGGAGTTGGGAAAGAATCCACTCCGGTAAAGGTTTCTGTGTAACTCACAGTCACATGACAGAAAGTTTGGCACCCTCTCTGCAAGCTCTGGTTCTGGAAGGGTGTCCCTCAGCTTCTGTTTGCGTGGTTGCAGCTGCTTTATTACCCTCTGTACGTTCAATAAAGAAATTCCTGATCGGACTGAGCGGGGCATGTGGGTGGAGTACGTCTCTGCGTCCTCAGGAGTGGCTCTTTGTGTCTTTTGTTAGTAGTGGGGAGCACTATTCTCTAGACAGTCGATCTGGCTGCGTGAACTCTGTTTTCATGGGAGTAAGCAGGCACTGAATACAGACTGAACTTTCTCATCCCATGTGTTTAGCAGCTTACCTCCCACTTCCCCACTCTGTGGTTTTGGGAAAACCAGTTAATCTTGAGAGCCTTGGTTTCCTCATCTGCAAAGGGGCAGGCACATTAAATGAAATAATGCTGTAAGTAAAACACCTCGCATGAAATAGGACGTGTTTCTAATTCTAATGATGACGTGTAGCCTGGAGGAGCTGAACGGCCAGTCACCCGCCATGTGGGGCAGGAACATCGTTTTGGGTTGTGCCGCCTCCTGTGGTCTGCCCTGCCCCGTCCGTGTCGTGAGGAGCTTGGACCCTCGCTCAGAGCCACCCCTCTGTTCTCTGCTTAACAGGTATGCGTTGCTGAGGAAGTCCAAAGAACGGCAAGGGCTGGACGGCCTCAACAACTTGAACTACTTTGCAAACATCACATATGACGCCTTGTATAAAAACATTACTGTCAATTTGACACCCGAGCTGGCTCAGGTGACCGAGTACTGAGACGAGGGGAGAATATATGTTTGCTTCACCCACCGCCCCCAAGAAAGCAGCCTGACGCCATGTCTCGGGGCTCCGCAGAGGAAGAAAACAGAAATCCAGTGTGGATCCATGAGGGATCACAGGGTTCAAGGAAAAAATGTGAACAGAGCACACGCACATAACGCCTTCACCGTTTGGACCCACTGGACTTGAGGGAGTCAGCCGGGAACTGACTTGCTCTTTTCACAAGACAGACGTCTGTCCTGCTGCTCTTCTCCCTCATCTTCTGCCCTGACGTCCCATCTCCTCCACAATCTGCAGAACCGGAACTGTGATCCGCCACCATCCCGCCACGAATGGCCTTGGGAGCTTCTTGCCCTTCAGAGCAAAGAGGCAGACCCACCACAGGGCAGCTGTGTTTTAGGAAGAGCAAAGGCAACTCCACACAACCATTCTTCTACATCTCTGGTGTTCTCTTTGGTTTCATTAAAAAAAAAAAAAAATTACCTGCTTTGGGTGGGGATGAGGGGGGAGTGGGGGAGGGATTGGGGAAGATAAATAGACATATAACAATCACTTCTTGAAGAAGTATAATTGTAAATAAGCCATGTAAAATGCCTTTTTTAAATTTAATTTTCTAGCTGGCTCCAATTCAAACCGAGGGTTTATAAATTAGATCCCGTATTTGTTTGGCAGATGCAGGAACTCAGCTCAAGTGGAATAACATCGTCTCCCAAATTGCTGTCACTCTGGAAGGGAGTGGTTATAGGGCATGTCACAGGAGAGCAAAACAGTCCAATCTTTATCACCGGTAGCTAACTTCTTGTGCCCCCACCCCTGTCCCCTTTTCCAAAAGTCTTGCTCCCGACTTTGGCTCTGGAGTCTCTGCCCTGCTGGGCACGTCCACTCTCATCCCAGTCTTGTGCTGAACACGAAGCTGCTGTGTTAGAACACTGCTCTCCCGCTTGAAGCAAACCCGTCAGGTGGGCCCACTGTGCGCACACCCCTGGATCTCTGGACTTCCTGTCTTGTCCTTCCATCATCGTAAAGAGAGAGTGTGGGTGTTGTTTTTCCCTACTTCCGTCTCTCTCTCTCTCTTTCTCTCTCTCTCTCCTTCTTTCGCTTGCTCTTATGGAACTTGGCCACAGTTTCTGAAGTCTGTGCCTAAATTACCAACCAGCTTCAGCGATTCCTTTGAATATTTCCCATTTTGGTTTCTGGAAAGCTTTGTCGTTAACACTATTAACTAGGACATCGAATGATGAGCAACTGAATTATGAAGAATTCAGCCAGGGAGCAGGTGACACTCGTGTGCTATGGGTCAGCTGGGATCCAGGTTAGACCAAATCCAAGCTTTGGGATTAGACTAACAAAGCTGCCGGACGGCGGCCGCAGGAGCCCAAGTGCTCCATTCACACCCCCATGTGCTTTCTGAAGTCAGATTCTCAATCACATTTGAAGTTGTGCCTTTGTGTTTTCGCCTGAGCCGAATCCCTCACCTCATAGTCCCCTTTGGCTTCTGCAGAATTCTGAAAAATGCCAGGTTTTTCCCCTCCTTTTCCATAAAGCATATTTATATATCATTATTAGGAGTACTTTCTGAAGAGTACTTCATGTTTTTTTTTAATTGCCTTGTTTGCCTTCAACTTCCTTAATTTTCATGGTTTACATGGGTGTGTGTAGAGGCTGTATTTGTTTATATACACATGGGTTGGGGGTTTATTCCATTGCATGTGTTGGTTCCATGGACGTATGATCCCCACACGCTGTGGGAGTGATTGGCCAGGCCTTGTTTTTTTTGTTGTGTTTTTGTTCCTTCAAAGAGGAGAATGCTATTTAGAAAATAAACTGCATTGCAAAGCTCTTACCAGCTCATATGAGAGAGCAGACTCCTGCCCTTGAACACGCTGGTAAGTTGTATCATAATGTTTTAAAAGAGTTTTTTTTTTGTTTTTTTTTTGAGCATTTCTTGCTTTAAAAGACCTTCACGAGGAACATGACACACAGACGTTCTTTTGGCTTTCCTTTGATGTATGGTGCAAATAGCAATAAAGATTTCTTTCCCCCCTTCCTTTGAGCACCCCCAGGCCTCTGGGCTAGCCTGGCCTCTTCTCTCTGAGGGCTGTGAGCTGCTTTCAGTGTGACAAAATGATGATGTCATTTGGAAGAATTTGCCAGGACAGACTGATTCTTGGTCAAGAATGGCTCGTGTACACTCGGCAGCATTGTAAAATGATATTGTTTGAAGCCTTTCATTAACACATTTACCATCAAGAACAAAATGTTGGCAAAAGGCTAACACCTGATTTGAAAAAGAAAATGCTGATTTGAGGACAAAAGGAAAAGTCTCTTTCCACTGCTCAAAGTAGGGTCATTTAAATCATCTTGCAGTCATGTGTGAGTTTGTTTTATTCATGTGAAATCTCTTGCTGTGCACTGTAAGTCATTTATCCACCAAGCTGAGTATCGTGTGGGGAAAGGTAAAAGTTAAAAACACAGCCAGGCCTGTGTGCTGTTAATAGTGTGAAATTCTCACGTTAAGAAAAAAAGAAC
This sequence comes from Tursiops truncatus, assembly GCF_011762595.2. Classification (NCBI taxonomy): domain Eukaryota; kingdom Metazoa; phylum Chordata; class Mammalia; order Artiodactyla; family Delphinidae; genus Tursiops; species Tursiops truncatus. The sequence goes on along the minus strand of NC_047048.1, from coordinate 74,670,382 downwards.
AATAAGAACCAAATGTGACCTTGCATATATTTTGACAGCTAAAATTCTTTAAGGCTACCAACGAATGACCCCTTAAATCAGTCTTGTCTTTTGATTGCTGCATATAGGAAGAAGTTTTCCTTTCACGCTGTTTTGTTTTGGGGGGGGTTATCAGCAAAACTATTCATTCTGACATTACAGGGCCTCTTGTGAGAGCCTCTCTACCACAGACGTTAAGAGCTAAGCAGCAGCACACGTACTGATTGTATCCACTCACCAATGACCATTACATTGAACGTAGCTCGCTTACTTCCATCACTACAAGTTTTTTGAGCTTGCTCTTATGTTTTAAGAGGTGCCAGGGGTACATTTTTGCACTGAAATCTAAAGATGTTTTAAAAAACACTTTTCACAGAAAATAGTCCTTTGTCATTACATTATTTACTCATGTGTTTGTACATTTTTGTATGTTAATTTATGAATGATTTTTTCAGTAAAAAATACATATTCAAGAACCAAACCTTGGTGGTTGTCTGTCTTTGTCTGGGACAGTTTGACTTCTTAGAGCCTTGGCTTCCACTTTGCCGGGCTGAGCTCCAGGTAGTCCTGAGAGAAGTACTGCCAGCCCGAGCCCTGCAGTCAGACCACTTGAGTGAAAAACGCTGCCCATGTAGCCAAAGCATCGAACCCCACTGTGCTACCAGGCATCCGCCCACACTTGGGTTTTCGTTCAAGAACTGGCCCAGGCGATGCCCATCAAGTCGAATAAGACACCTGGGCAAGGGGTGGGGTGAGGGTCGATGGAGTTTGCCTCCAGGAGGTCCTCTGGGGCCAGTCCACAGTTTGCCGTCTGCCTGATACTGCGTGGAGTATAATCGTAGCTTCTTTTTGTTGAATGTTTACCACTCACTAATATTTATTGCGTGGAAAGTTCTGTGCCCAGGTGCTAGGGATATAATGCTCAACAAAATAATAAAGGGTCAGTGGCTTCGTAAAGTTTACTATCCTTTTCTCCTCCTGCACTCCCAGGTGGAGGGCATGATTTAACTAAAACCACGGTAAGTGCTATAAAGGAGGAAACTCCGGACCATGAGTGCACGGTAGGGAAGGCGTCCCTGAGGTGCGGTGGGTGAGCTGAGGGGAGATGAACAGGGTACCCTGGGAGCTGCAAGAACAGAAGGCCGGTAAGGCGGGAGCAGAAAGGGCAAAGGGGCACAGCGGGCAGTGTTAGACTGGGGAGGTGGACGGGGCTGGACCATGCAGTGCAGGGCCCTGTGAGCCAAGGTAAAGCTTTCAGGTTTTATGTTTAGAGCAGTGGATTCAAGCGCTTCCAGTAGGTAGGGCTGTGTGTGATGTGAGTTGAGAGTAATTTGAACAGAGGCCTCTGGCTGCAGGGAGAATGGCGGATTGTAGAGAAAGAAGTAGGAGGACCAGGTAGGTGAATGCGGTCATGGTGGGGCGTGGTGTGCAGGACGGAGGAGAGGAGATGGAGGGATGCTGACGTAATACTCACAAGACCTGGACATGGATTGCTGTTGGGATGGAGGAATCCACTAAGCTGGCTTTGCCACTTGTATGGATGGCAAGGCCATTTTCATGAGATGAGGGCACTGGATGGCATTGGACCAGGTTCACGGGGAAGGTCATGAGATCAGTCATGAGTGTGCTGAGTTCAGGGGGTTTTGAGACAACCAAGCCGAAACAGCAAACAGGCCGTTCTGCGTATGCTGGCTCGGGGACTCAAAGGAATAGTCGGGACCACAGATGGATTTGTGAGTCTCTGGGGTAGGAGATTAGTGAAAATCTAGGAGTGGATGAGATTGTTTAGGGACGGAGTAGAACAGGACGCATAGAGGGAGAACAGAAGGTGGTCTTGACCCAAGACTCTAAGATCTCCATTAATAACAGTTGGGAAGAAGAGGATTAGCCAGTGGGGCAGACAGGAAGAGCGATAGGAGGAAGACAGGAGTGGATAGGACAGGAAGGTCAAGGGAGGAGACATGTTCAAGGGGGTGGTCAATAGCACTGAATGCAGCAAAGAAGTGATGCAAGATGAGGCATGAAAATGAAGGATTAGCAGCGGGGAGGACATTGGTCGAGGCTAGAGCCATTCTGCTGAAGTGGAGGTGCAAGGGGAACCACACTGGAGAAGACCAAGAAAGGAGGGGGTGGAGTAGCAGCGAGTGCAGGCGTTTCTTGAATTTCCTATAAAGGGATGAAAAAAGAAGGCTGGTACCTGGAGGAAGTGTGCGAGGCTCAGGGCAGGTTTTGATTTTGGCTTTCCAACAAGAGAAACTTCAGTGTGTTTTTGAACCCCAGGGAGATGCCCACCAGAGAAAGATAGCTGAATATACGTGAGACAAGGAATACTCCATCAGGAATGCTCCCGAACTAGTAGCAGAGGGTGAGATCAAAGCAAACACCAGGAGGCATTAGGAGCCCTTCCTATGCCATCTCTAACTGGCAAACAGCCCGTGAAGACCCATGTTGCTGTTAAAAGATCCAGGATCCCTTCTAGTAAGTCACGAGAATCGGAATTTGGCCGAATTGATTTCTGGTTCTACCACTTCCTCCCCACTCAAAAATTTTTTTAATTTGGGGGAAGTCCAGTGATAAAAATAGTAGTTTCCATTTATTGAGTGCTGCTTCTGGGTCAGGTGCTGTGCTAATTAAGTGCATTGTGCACTCTTAATCCTCAGCCCTGCAAGGTAGACTCTGCCCCTTTCTCTAAAGTGGGGTTTCTCAGTCTCGCCTCTTGACACTTGGGGGCAGATAATTCTTTGTACGGGATGGAGAGGGGAGGGTTGGCATCCTCTCTGCAATGTAGGCTATTTAGCTGCACCCTTGGCCTCTACCCTTTAGATGCTGGTAGCATAGCACTCCCTCCTCCCAGTTGTAACAACCAAAAATGTCACCAGGCATTACCATGTGACCCTGGGGAGAGCAAAATCCCCAATTGGGAACCATTGCGCTAGAGGTGGGGAACGGCAGCCACCAAGCCACCACTTGCCTGAGGTGACAAAACTAGCCGATGGGGCCAGCCAGGATTTCAACACCAGGTCATTTTTACCCCAAGGTAAATGCTCTTAACCCCTAGGCTACTTGTGATGCAACTTCTTTTTCTGCATATGTGCTCTTACTAGCTTTTGTTCACAAACACAACTCACAAATATTTTTATTATAAAAGTAATACATGAGCACATGCTTGCTGAAAAAAATGTTTCAATTCTCCCTTTAATTTTAGCAGTTTAGCTGGTGTCTGTATGTACCTATATGCCTACGTGCATGTATAGGGAGATAAAGACGTACACTTTTTTTTTCTTTATTGGAGTATAATTGCTTTACAATGGTGTGTTAGTTTCTGCTTTATAACAAAGTGAATCAGTTATACATATACATATGTTCCCATATCTCTTCCCTCTTGTGTCTCCCTCCCTCCCACTCTCCCTATCCCACCCCTCTAGGTGGTCACAAAGCACCGAGCTGATCTCCCTGTGCTATGTGGCTGCTTCCCACTAGCTATCTACCTTACGTTTGGCAGTGTATATATGTCCATGCCTCTCTCTCGCTTAAGACATGTATACTTTAAAAGAAACTTAAATTGTATTACTTTTGGCTTTGTATATTACTATTTCTTGGTGACCTCTTCTCTGTGAATGAAGAGCTGTCTCAGAGTTCAAATGTCACTCCCTCCGGGAAGCATTCCATGGGCACCCAGTCTACTGTGCGTCAGCCCTCATTCACCTTTCTTTTGCTTCACAAGATCTCTTACTCTGAATCCTGCTATATGGTTATTCGTTCTTTGTTCACTGACTGTTGGCCCCACCCAAATGTAATCCCCATAAAGGTAGAGACTGTTTTATTCCCTGCTCTATCCCCAGTGCCAAGAACCAGTCCTGGCACATAGTAGGTGCTCAATGAATATTTGTTGAATGAATGAATGAGCAAACCTATATTATTCCTGTGAATGGTCACATGTAGTATGGATGGATGTAATTTATTTACCTATTCTACTCCTGAGGGACATGGAGGCTGTTTCCAATTTTCCACTATCACATGATATGCACCACAGTGAACACAGCTCCCCATAAATTCGGGTGCATATATGTAAGCAGGTCAACTTGAGAGAGTCCAAAAAGTGGAATTACTGGGGCGAAGAATTTGCACATTTTAAATGTTGAGGGAATACACCAATTTGTCCTACAAAAAGGAAGTCTGAATTAACCCTTCTACCATCTATGAATGACCATGCCCTTTATATCTTTAATCCCCTGTAATTGATTTTGTGTATGAGATGAGGTGGGGGGAGGGTCCAAATTTTTTTTCTGAATGGACTGCTAATTGTCCCAATATTGTTTATCATAATATGTAATTTCCTCATTGTTTTTGAAATACCATGTCTCATACATTAAATTCTTTAACAAGATTCTTTTTTTTTTTTAGTTAATTAATTTGGTTGCACCGGGTCTTATTTGCAGCAGGCAGGCTCCTTAGTTGCGGCTCATGGGCTCCTTAGTTGCAGCTCACTGGCTCCTTAGTTGTGGCATGCAAACTCTTAGCTGCGGCATGCATGTGGGATCTAATTCCCTGACCAGGAATCGAACCCGGGCCCCCTGCATTGGGAGCTTGGAGTCTTAACCACTGCACCACCAGAGAAGTCCCCTTTAGCAAGATTCTTGCATTCCACCAAGTTCTTTGTCTCATTCTGCTTTACATAGTTCATATTTATCCCTATAGTATATTTTCAAAAGACAAGTATCTCTCATCTTCCATATACTCCTCGAACTTTTAAATGTAAGCTTTCCTAGAAGTGGAGTTTACATACGGAAGAATCCATAAATCATAAGTGAATAGCTCTTTGAATTGTTAGAGTGAACATATCCATATAACCTCATGATTGTTAATTATTAAAAATTTCTTGGCTATTTTTATGTATTTTCTTAATCCAGTGAAATTTAGATTCATTTTGTCAAGTTCTATTAAAAAATCGATATAGGATTATGATTGACATGACATTGAAGTATTAATTTGGGAAGTCTTAGTATCTTTACAGTATTAATTCTAATCTCCAGAATTACCAAATCCTTTTGCTCGGAGAAAACATGAACCATTCCCTCTAGCTGTGACCAACTCATCATCCTAAAACTATGGGGTTTTTTTGTTTTTTGGTTTTTTTTTGCGGTACGCGGGCCTCTCACTGTTGTGGCCTCTCCTGTTGCGGAGCACAGGCTCCGGACGCGCAGGCCCAGCGGCCATGTCTCATGGGCCCAGCCGCTCCGCGGCATGTGGGATCTTCCCAGACCGGGGCACGAACCGGCGTCCCCTGCATCGGCAGGCGGACTCCCAACCACTGTGCCACCAGGGAAGCCCTGCAACTATGTTTTTATTAGTCAGTGGATTCACAACAAAAATACTATGAAAAAAGAAAAATCCCTAAATGATAGGCCAACAAATCTGATGGCATCTTTCTATTTTGTTGTATTATTTTGTATTTCATTCCATTACAATTTTTCTTTTGACAGATATGTCTGTGGTCTTGTCACCAGCTAGAAATCTTGGCTCCAAGTTACTTCTCCTGTGGGTAAGTTGGTCTTAAGAATTAGGATTTGCTAATAGTAAGAACACCTTAGATTTATATACCGCGCTTCATGGTGAAGCTGCCATGATGAAGGACGCTCCGTTGGCTGACCACCTATTATGCGTCAAGCATTGTGCTAAGTAACTCACATGTCTTTGCACTTACCCTTCACAATGACATCATATGGAAAGTATTGTGACCTCCCTTTTGCAAAAGAGAAATCAGGACTGGAGAAATGTGACTTCACTTAAGGCCCCAAGCTCCTGAGTGGGATTCAGAGATGGGTGTGTCTGGCTCTTTCTACATTCATCTTATCTCATCTGATTTTTTCCATGTCAAATTGAGATGGTTCATTCTTTTGTTCATTCAGGAAATTTTTGAGCACCTACATGATACCTTAGGTCCTGCTGTATACAAGTCCTGGACTGGGTGCTGGGGATTGAGCAGTGAGAAAAACAGAGTCCATATTCTCCAATCCAGTTGGGAAGAAAGACAAACACAAACAAAACCCACTTCATAGTATCTATCAATATATCATGTTAGGGAGTGACAGGGTACAGCTAAGGTTTCAGTTCTAAATTGTTTTGCCTCCAATAAGTGTTGACAAGGATGTGGAGAAATTGCGTCCCTTGTGCACTGTTGATGGGAATGTAAAATGGTGCAAATGGTATGGAAAACAGTCTTTCTTTGAAAATTTAAAATAGAATTACCACATGACCCAGCAATTCCACTTCTGGGTATATATCCAAAAGAATTGAAAGCCTCAGAGAGATAGTTGTACTCCCATGTTCATAGCAGTGTTGTTCACAATAGCCAAAAGGTGGAAGCAACCCAAGTGTCCATCAACAGAGGAATGGATTAGTAAAATGTGGTACATATAATGGAATATTATTCAGCCTTGAAAAGAAATTCTGACACATGCTATAAAATGGATGAACCTTGAGGCTATTATGCTAAGTAAAATAAGCCACTCACAAAAAGACAAATACTCTACGATTCCATTTATATGAGCTTCCTAGAGTAGACAAAATCATAGAGACAAGAGCTAGAATGGTGGTTGCCAGGGACTGAAGGGAGGGGGAAATGAAGTTTTGCTGTTCAGTGGTAATAGAATTTCATTTTTGCAAGATGAAAAGTTTTGGAGGTGGTTGCGCAACGGTGTGGATATACTTGGCAATACTGAACTGTACATGTGAAAATGGTTAAGATGGTAGTTTTTACAGTATGTATATTTTACCACAATTAAAATTAAAAAAATAATCATAAAATTCTGCATCTCAATAACCCCATCCAATAAGAACTGCCATTTTCCCCACTTTAAGTCTTGGTAGCCCCTAACATAGTAGGTCCTCATTAAATATTTGTTGAATCAATTTGTAAATTAAAAAAAACTTTTGCCTCTGTTCTGTTTTTGATCGTCTGTTCAGATGACAGACATAAATGTTTGTCAGACATAAAATGACAGACATAAAGACAGAATGACAGACAAAAGCACCATGTCCCCCATTGCTCTGAATCTCTGGTTAGCTCTCTCCAGCCGTGGGCCAGGATCAAGGAATGGACAGTTTAATATTGTAATCGGCACATCCTTCCTGTGGTGCATCCTTTCTTCACTATCTGGCTTGCTTTTCCGTGTTTCTGTCACTCTTCGCTGTCACTTCCTTTTCCTTTGTGTTGACAGAGCTTAGCATGTTTGTCTATTCTTGTTGGGCGGTTTGATCTCCTTCTGCGGGATTGCTATTACGTGTTACATGTTGATAAACTGGCCAGTACACATTGTTAGCTTTATTTTTCCTGGACTTCTTTTTGTTCTGTGATCTTCCTTCACCATTCATATTTCTGTTAATTTTTAGCCTAATTTTGTTTTTCTTTTTTTGGGCACGCCGCTCAGCGTGTGGGATCTCACTTCCCTGACCAGAGATTGAACCTGCACCCCTTGTGTTGGAAGCACAGAGTCTTAACCACTGGACCACCAGGGAAGACCCTTTAGCCTAAAAATTGACAAAGGTTGGCAAACTCTGGCCAGCCAGCCTCTGGTAAATAAAGTTTTATTGGCACACAGTCATGCCCGTTGGTTTACATATTGTCTACGGCTGCTTCAAGTTACAACGGGAAAATCGAGTGGTTGAGTTGTGACAGGGACTACGTATGGCCCCTAGAGTCTAAAATATTTACTATCTAGCCCTTTACAGGAAAAATTTTGCCAGCCTCATGGCTAATTAATTCAGTTTAAAAGATTAAATTTTGTAGGTATATCTGGCATATCTTAGGTAGGGTAGTAAGTCAAGAATTGGAGTGCATTTAAAGGTGACGCTGGAGACGTTAGCTTTGGGGAAGATTTTCTCTTTTTCTTCCCTCTGCTGGGAGCACTCCATCAATTTCAGGTGTCTTCCCTAAACACCCAGTTTGGAGCAGCCGACTGTCCCAGTTGTGTGTTATTTTTCTTTCCACATCACTAGATGAATCTGCTTGTTCATTTATGTGTTCACTGGTTTATTATCTTTCTTCCCCCTCTACATTGTAAACTTCTGGAGGGCAAGAATCTCAGGTCTCCTTGCCATCCAGGGTAGGGTGTGACAGTAGATGGTCTTAAAATATTTGTTGAATATGAGAGAGAGAGAGAGAGAGAGAGAGAGAGAGAGAGATGCCTACCCAGCTACCCAGGCTTCTTGGCTTTTCAATTTGTCCTTCTTACAAAAATCCGAACCACTGCTAAGGAAATGGAGCCCCCAAGACGTGAAATGACTTCCCCAGGCTGTGGAGTTCTAGCTATGGAGCTAGCTGTAGAAGTGGAATCCAGCTATAGAGCATCTTTCCCAGTCCCTCTTCTTTCTAGAATTAAGAGCAGAAGATTTACATCTCCCTCTCCCCTATTCCTTCCCCCCGCAAAGCAGGGACCTCTTTCCCATTTGGCTACTTCACCAAGCCACCCACCATTGTCCCGGAGATTAATCACACAGCGCCTGTCAGTGCCACATGCAGTAGTAGTGGGCAGCTGAGGGGGGCAGGGCAAGGTGGTAGGGAGGGAGAGAAGGTCGCAGAGCTGTGCTCTCTTGAGCTGCACAGCTCATAACCTCCCAAGGAAGTTTTCTGCCAGAATGGGGAGCAGAATTCATTTCACAAGTGGCATAAATTACCCTTAACAAGTTTCCCTTGAAGCTAATTCACAGGTGATGGTAAATATGAATCGTTAATCAGCCATCATGATCGTTAAAGGAACAGCTCACCCCCCACTGTAGCGTGGGGTCCTGGGGCCAGGTTAGGAGGGAGCGTTGGCATCTGTCACGTCAGGCCTGGGGTGTTATCATGGTCAGTGGTAGTGTCAAGGGCTGGCATCAAGGGCTGTGGGAAGTGCCTTTGTCTCTTCCCCGTAATTTCAGTGCCTCCAAAGCCACTCCAGATACACACGCACCATAAGACCAGTTTGCTAAGCCACAGTGGCTTCGCATAGCTGCTTCTCCTCCATCCCAGCTTTGCTCCCATCCCACCTGCAAATCAAGAGATTTGAAAGGGTCTGAGAGATGTGCAAAGACCAGAAGAATGCCAGCAAGACCGTAAGTCCCAACGACCTTCACTGCCAGGGCTGTGGGTCTTCATGGTTTTGGTCAAAATCACATGAGAGTGTGTTTTTACGAATCTGATGCTGCACAGCTCTTAGAATTGGAGGATCTGATAATTATCATTCAAATCATCCCTTCCTGGGACTTCCCTGGTGGTGCAGTGGTTAAGAATCTGCCTGCCAATGCAGGGGACGCAGGTTCGAGCCCTGGTCAGGAAGATCCCTCATACTGCGGGCCAACTAAGCCCGTGCACCACAACTACTGAGCCCGCGTGCCACAACTACTGAAGCCTGCACGCCTAGAGCCCGTGCTCTGCAACAAGAGAAGCCGCTGCAATGAGAAGCCCATGCACCACAACAGAGTAGCCCCTGCTCACCACAACTAGAGAAAGCCCACGCATAGCAACGAAGACTCAAAACAACCAAAAATAAATAATTTAGGGGAAAAAAAAAGAAAAAAAAACAAATCATCCCTTCCTGAGAGACACTGCTGGGCTGATTGCTGGTAGTTTTCAAAATTTCCCTGTTACCACAAAGCCCCACCTCTGCATACTTTTGAAACCCTGACCAGGAGCAGTGACCTGAAACAGTGAAACTACTCCCATATTCTAAATTTGGAAAGTGCCGCTCTCTGAGTCTGAAGCTTCCTGCATCTGAGCCTTCTCCCTTGCTGGCTCCCCAAGTCACAGTGAGGCCACTTTCTCTCACTCGCTCACTAATTCTTGTATTTATTCATCAAACGTCTCTGATGCTGCTGACAAAGGGCTAAATGCCAATAGACCAAGATGAAGACCGCCAAGACCCCACTCTCAGATGGCTCTGGGCAGGGTGTGGGGAGACGGACACCTAACCGATCCACTTCCTAACAGGCCACGATGAATGATTTATCTTCTGGGGGTGCAGTGAGCACCCAATGTGGGACCAGTTCAGAAAGCTTTGAATGTCACAAAGAAGAGTTTGCCGTCTACTCTGTAGACAGTGGGGAGCCAAGGAAGCTTCTTGAGTGGGAGAGTGGCAAGATTAAATGTGCAGTTTAGGTTCATTTTTCTGGTTGTGTGTGAATTCACCCGTCTATCCAACAGATGTTTACTGAGCATCTACCCTGTGCTACACACTGTGCTGGGTACCTGGCTTCCGTCTATAGCAGCGAACAAGACAGATATAAATCCCTGCCTTCGTGGAACCAACTTTCTGGGGAGGAAGGGTGGATGGACAATAAACAAGTAAACAAATAAATGAGTTCCAGATGTGCTTAGAACTGTGAAGGAAATAAACAAGGAGATGGGGTCGAGAATGACCAGGACACAGGGTGGGGCTCCTTCAATTGGATGGTCGGGGAAGAGACCCCTGGGAAGGTGACAGTTCAGCTGAGGTTTAAAAGAAGGGCAGTTATGACAAGGACAGGGGAATGGGAAAGAGGAAGTGCAAACGTCCTGAGGCAGGAGAGAACTTGGCTTGTTGGAAGAAGTAGAAGGAAGCCAGAGCAGCTGAAGGGGAGAGGAGGAGGCAAAGACGGGGCCTTGCGGGCCGTGGTGAGAACTTTGGTGATTGCGGAAGGGCAGCCAGGAGCTACTGGAAGGTTTCAGCAGGCGAGTGACATGTTTGGATTTACGTTTCCAAAAGTTCCCTCTTGGGAGCTCCCTGGCTGTCCAGTGGTTAGGACCCGGCGCTTTCACTGCCGAGGGCCCAGGTCGGGGAACTAAGATCCCACAAGCCGCGCGACGTGGCCAAAACAATTTAAAAAATAAAGTTCCCTCTGGCTGCTGTAGGGAGCTCTGTGGCAGCGGAGAAACAAGCAAGGAGGTTGTAGGTGAGGATGGCGGTGGCTTGGAGCGAGGTGGTGGCAGCGGAAGTGGACGATTCAGGACACATTTTGGAGGTAGCAGTGAGGGGCACAGAGGAATCAAGAGTGATGCCTGGGGGGTGGGGTGGGAGGGAGGTCCAAGAGGGAGGGGATATGTGTATACCTATGGCTGATTCAGTTCGTTGTACAACAGGAACTAACACAGCATTGTAAAGCAACTCTACCCCAATTAAAAACAAAAAAATAGTGATGCCTTTGGAGCCTGAGCCACTGGGTGGTGTCACCAGGAGCAAAGACTGGAGGTTTGGGGTGGGGATGGGGGAGGAATAAGTGTTTGGAGAAACGCAAGATGTCTTCTTAGGATGTTTCAAGTCGGCAATTCGATATTCCAGTCCAGAGCCCAGGAGAGATCAGGAGGCTGATAGGAATGTGAGATTCATCACGCATGTTTATTTCAGGCAGCAGAATGGGTGAGGTCACCAAGGGAGGGAGAGGAGCGCCGCCGGCAGGGGTCCAAACACAGGACTCTGGGAGGACATTGCTGAGAAATGATGTTGCTGAGAAATGATACTGCTGAGCACGGACGCCACGACTGGACTTGGCAACAAGGATTGTGACATTGAGAGCCATTTGGTGGCACAGAGGGTGGAAGCCTGGTTGGGGGACACTGAGGAGGGGGTAGGGTGTGGAAGTGGGCCAGGGAGTGTGGACTCTCACCAGGTATGTGGGGGAGTGGAGGGAGGGGAGCTAATGGTAAGGTGATGGGGTCAAGGGAAGGCATTTTATGTTTTTTAACATGAGGTCCTGGGAGTGGGGAAAACTGAGGCTGCACAAAAGAGGCAATTGTTGGAAGACTATCCTGAGTGGGCAGGAAGAAAGGACACTGTACCCCCTGTTCCCTGGCTGTGTCTGCTCTCCCCCGGTGTGACCCTGGGCAAGTTACAGGCAACTTCTGGGCCTCCCACCCCAAAATGGGCCACACAGGCCCCAGATGACTCCTATGTTGAGATGAGCTCCTCCTGGGTGGGTTGGGCCCCACGGACAGAGTGGCCTCCAGCATGATGGCCAACAACCCCAGGGAGGCCACCAGGCTCCCCCAGGCCCACCTTGCTGCACTGACCAACCCTGCCCTGCTCCAAGGTCCACAGCCAGGCCTGGCTGGCCCCTGGAGGCTCAGTCCAGAGTGCTGTACTTTGTGGGGAAGAAAATGAAAGCTTAAGAGTCTGAGGGGCTACCAGGCCCAGTCAAAGGGGCTCTGGAAGGAGAAAGGCCTGGATTTGATGCTGGCTCTCCCCCTTCCTGGCTCTGGGACTTTGAGAGAAAACTTTTCCTCTTTGGGTTTTAATTTTCTCATCAGTAAAATGGGTAACATCATCATCATTGGTTGTTATGAGGATTAAATGAGATGATAGCACTAGAATCCTTCCTTCCTCCCTCCATCCCTTCTTTCATCCCTTCCCTCCTTCTCTCCTTCCTTTCTTCCCTCACTCCCTCCCCTTCTCTCTTCCTTCCCTCTTTCTCTTATAGAAGCCAAGTTCTGCCACAGGAGTCTCCCTCTTCTTGGGTCATGTTATCTGTGTGGGACCTGGGCCCCTGAGCTTCTGATGAGGTAGGCTTGGCCTCTGCTTCATCCACAGGAGTCTGGCCTAGTGGGGCCCACAGGGGCTTCCCACTGCCTGCATTTATCTGTCCTGCCCTCTGCCCTCAGGCCTGGGCCCAGTATCAGCAATGGGCCAGGACTCCACACGGGACAACACGCGCACTGAGGGCTGAGGTAGTGTAGCCGGAACTGCCGGGGAATCAAAAGGGCAGGGATGCACTTCACAGCCACTGGGGCAGGCCACCAAGGAGTGACCCTGCGAGGGACACCTCCCCGGGGCAGCTCTTGGCTGCTAGAAATTAGCTCTGGGCCCAACCTGGTGACTCAGGAGACCTGTGTTGGGTCCAGCAGGTGTCTTTCAATCCGCCTCCAGCCCTGCAGGCCCCAGAGACAGACGAGGTGGGGAGTGGGGAGGGGGGCGTTGAGCCCTGGCTCTGCCTCTTATTGGCCATATGACCTAAGGTAAATCATGCAAACTCTGGAGCCTCGGTCTCCTCATCTGTAAAATGGGGATGATGATAATGGTGGAGCCCTTTGACTAGGAGGATATAAAAGGTGAAGGAGACCAAGCCAGTTCCCTGCTCACAGCCCTCCAGGGCGCCCGCTGCGTACGGAGGGAAGTCCTGTCTCCTCGCTCCACAGGCCCTGCAGGCCCTCCTGTCCCTTCATTTTCCCTCCTCAGCCATTAGGGCCTCCTCGCCGCGACTCCCTCTCACTGAGCTCATTCCCACCTCAGGACATTTGCACTTGCTGGTCCCCCGGCCTGGCATGCCCTTCCCTCAGCTGCTCCCATGGCTGTTCCTTCAACTATCCCCTCAGAGCCACCTCTTCAGAGAGGCCGGCCTGACCCTCACCTGATCACTCTGTCTCACTCCTGTTTCATCCACTCCAGAGCACATCACGTCAGACGCACATTTATTTGTTTACCTGTTGCTGGTGTGTCACCGAAATGTGAGCTCCACAAACGCATGACTAGACCTGTTTAGTTCTCGGCTCTTCCTAAAACCCAATAATAGATGCCCTATAGCTACTATAATCTTTTCTAGAGCTATATCTAAGTCCCTCGAGGTATGTAGTGCTGTGTGGGTGGGGAAAGGCAGAATAAGGGCAGCTGTCAAGTGGCTGGGTTCCATGCGCTCATTATTTCATTTATTCATTCAAAACCATTTCCCTGGGCACCCACCATGTGGCAGGCTCCAAGCTGGGTGCAGGGGCTGAAGCTCCGAAGCGGAGGATCCTAACTACGTCAAGTCTCATGCAAAGAGCCGTTGGGCCCTCAATTCCCAAACCTTCCATGGCTCCCTAGTGCCCCAGGCCGAATCCACACCCCTTATCTCCACATGTCCGCTCTCCTTTCTTTGGGTGCAGCCAGCTTTTCTAGTAGGACCTGAAGCATCCATGGCCACTGTGTAGTTTTCCAGCCTCAGGTTCTCTTCTCTTGCTGCTCCCCGGCCTGAGATATGCCTTCTCACCCTGATCCGCGGCCGAGCTCTCAATGTGTTCACACAACACGCGGGTGTTGCCTCCTCTGCCCCACGGCCCTTCCAGGTCCTGCTCGCTTCCCCGTTCCCCTCCCAGCTCCTTGGAGCCTTGATGCCTCCTCAGTGATGGGTCATCAAAGCGGACCCTCAGCCTGTCAGCCATTCTTTGTATGAACCTTCTCCCATCAGGACCTTACACCCACCCCATGGCCTAGTGGGGATGATCTTACCCCTGTTTCACAGAAGAAGGCACCAAGGCACAGAGAGGTTTCGTAACTTGCCCGAGGACACACGGCTAGTATGGGGGACTTGAACCCAGCAGGCTGACCCAGATGCATCATTCTTCTGCCATATCAGCCATTTAGCCGGGCCTTTCCAGAAACCGTTCCTGTTGTCAGCTTGTAGGGAACATGCCCTTACACTTCCCACCTGCCCTCCTGAGGCTGCCCTCTGAAGCCCTGGACCCCACATCTATAACCACAGGCCCCCATGCTGGGGTCTTTATAGTCATCGTCCTGTGTCTGGCTCTCATTATCCCTTAACCGAGGCAAGGAGCAGGGAGATCACACCTGCCCCAGGCTGGAAAGCAGGAGAGCTGGGTCAAACCCGGGCTCTCTGAACCGGAAACCCATGCCATGCTCCCCTGCTGGTCTTCATACTTAGTACCACCATAGCCAACCGCCACGGCCGGCCACCTGCTATCAAGCTCCTACCGCATAACACCTGGTTCCCACGTGGCCTCACACTGTCCTGTTTTTCACCCCATTTTAGAGGTGAGGGAACTGAAGCCCAGAGAGTGGGATGATGTGGCCAAGGTCACTCAGCTGGCGAGGGGTGGGGGGCTGGACTTAGAATGGGGCCATGGGACCTCAAAGCCTTTACACAGCTGCCCAGTGTGTTCAAGTGACCAGGCTGCCCGTGTTTCTCTCCCCGACCCAGGGAAACTTGAGTCTCCTGGGAAACTCCAGACTTTCAATTGTTTCCAGCCAGAGCTTCCTGGGAGCTGACAAGAGGGAGCCAACCACTTGGGCTGCCCTGTGTCCTTCCCATCTGGCCGTGAATTAGCCTTTGTGTGACCAGGTGTAGCCCAGTCCCTGCCCACACCATCAGGCTTCCTGATGACTCAAGTGTTGTCAGCTGTGCGTGGCCTGGGAGCTCACCACCCAGTGAGCAGACAGGCCTGCTCCAAGGCAGGCTCTAGGGGTTCATCAGCCCCCGGGCCTTTGCACTTGCTATTCCTTCTGTCAGGAGAGACCTTCCCTCAGTTTCTCCCACAACCAGTCCCTTATCATCCTTCAAGTCACAACTCAAATGTCACCACTTCAAAGAGGCCCTTCCTGACCATCTGGCTCACCAGAACTTGAGCTCTAAGCGGGCAGGGGTTTGTCTGTTGTGTGGGGGAGATCCACAGTAAAGGAATTAACATTTTAACAGTATCCTTTCTGCTAGTGATAATGCGCTGTAAAAATATTCAGGTAATTGGGTAGAGAGCGTCTGGGACAGGGGGCCTTTGAGGTGGTGATATATATATATTTTTAAGTCTTTATTGAATTTGTTACAATATTGCTTCTGTTTTATGTTTTGGTTTTTTGGCTGCCAGGCATGTGCGATCTTAGCTCCCTGACCAGGGATTGAACCCGCACCCCCTGCATTGGAAGGCAAAGTCCCAACCACTGGACCACCAGGGAAGTCCCTGACGTGGTGATATCTGATCAGAGACCTGGATGAAATGGAGGAGCCATGACAATATCTTGGGAGAAGAGAGTTCTAGACAGAGGGAACAGCAAGTGCAAAGGTCCTGCAGCAGGAATATGCAGATGAGTGGGAGGAGCTTCGAGGAGGCCAATGTATCTGGCACAGAGTGGTTGAGAGAAGAGCAGGGGTAGATTTTTCCCTCTAGGAGATGACCTGGCAATGTCTGAAGACAATTTTGGTGCATTTGCTGGTCCCCCGGAGCATCGGGGTGTGCTGCTGACATCGAGTGATCGGAGGCCAAAGATGCCGCAGTGCACAGGACAGCTGTCACCACAGAATGAGCCTGTCCAAACCTGGCTGGTTGAGAGATGCTGGCCTGGGATGCTGTGTCCCCGGGTAAGCAGCCTCAGGCCTGCCTACTGTGCGCTGGTGCCACCTGGTGGCCTCGTGAGACACTGCAACAGCTCCCGGAGGAACCAAGACTTCAGAAATGATCCCTCCAGCATTCCTGTAATAATAATGCCAATAGTATCGAGCAAGCGCTTGCCCATGGCTCACGGTGTGCCAGGTCAATGCAAGATGTTTTATCCAGATGAGCCCAAACTTCACATCCACACTAACAGGCAACTTGAACGGACGCATCTGAAACTGAACTCTTCCCCCAAACACTCAGGGAGTCAGTTGTCTCTGACTTCTCTCTGTCTGTCACCCCCATGTCCCTCTCCTGCTCAGAACCTTCCATGGTTCCCACTTCTCCTTCACAAAGAAATCCAAAGTCCCTAAATGGCCCCAAAGGCCCCTGCCCTTCTGTTTAAAATCAAAAGACACTCCAGCCTGCTTTCCCTCCCTTCTCACTCCATTTTTTATATACAGCAAGAATCACCAAGTGATATATATTTATTTTGCCCATCTCCTCTATGTGAACAGCTCCCTGGGGGCAGAGGCTGTCTGTTTGGTCACTGTTCTCTCTCCAGCATCCAGCTTCGTGCCTGGTACCCAGTAAGTGTGCAACAAATATTTGTAGAATGAATGAATGGATGAATCTGCACAACCCTTCCCACCTTGCACTAGAACTTTGTGGGGTTTAGTATCACTTCCATAACCAAGGTTGTGTGACCTTGGACAGGCTCCTTAACCTCTCTGGACCTCAGTTTCCTAACAAGAGTAAAAACAGTACCCTCCTCATTGCATTCTGAGAGCATTAAGTGTGTTCCTCCACAGGTGTTTAGAACAGTGTGTGGTGCCCAGTGGGTGCCTAATAGGGGCAGTCCTGTACTTCAGTCGCCATTCCCGGCCTCCTTCATCCTCCCCTCTCCACCCCTTCAGCCCCTGAAGGGAAGGACTTGAATTTCAGTCTCCTTCTTTGTCCTTTGCACATAGTAGGTGCTCCTTAAATGCTGGTGTTGAAGGAAGGACATAGATGATTGAGTGCCTCCTGTTTGCCATGCACTGTGAGGCTCTCCTACCCCATTTTATGGGTGAAGAAACTGAGGCTCCCACAGGTGCAGAAGCAGGACCTGTCCCTCGAAGCTGGCAAGGTGCCCTCCTCCCGTCCAGCTCTGAGGATGAGGGTCAGGGACCTTTGGGAGCAGAGGGAAGGAGTGTCATTCTGCAGAGTGACCAGCAGGGGGCAGTAGAGATCTGGGCCTCCTCTGAGGCTCCTGGGAACTGGGTCTTCGTGGCTCTGAGAGTGAGCACCTCCTTACATTTCGCACCCTAGGCACCTCGCTTGCTTCACCCTAGTCCCAGCCCTGGTCTGAGAGGTCCTGTCCTACCAAAGAGATGTCTTTCTCCTCCCCTGCATCGAGCGCTGTGCTCAGGGCTTCCCACATACGTTAACAGCCCTTGGGACAGCCCGAATGAGGCGGGCACTGTTATTATTGCCACATTATTCAGAGGCGGTAACTGAGGCTGGACAGCTGAGGTCGCTAGCAGAGGCGATGCTGTTCCACAATGCGTCTTCAGTGTATGGAGGCAGATCGCGCACCTTGGGATCATAAGCTATGATTGTACTCATTAGACATTTGCGTGGTCTCCTTTGGGGAGGGAGTGAGTGTATCCACACAGTGAAAAAAGGGAGGCAGACATTGTGCCAAGAGCATAATTATTTGTTTAAAATATTCATGGACCCTCCATATCAGAGAATCAGAAACTATGGGAAGACTGGGGAGCTGGGATGGCCCAGAGAGGGGAAGCCTCAGGGGATGCTTCAGGGGAGGGCAGGAAGCCTACCTGATTTTTCCGGAGGAGCAATAGTTACCCATCTGGAAGCAGGAGGATATTTCAGACGGAAGCGGCAGTGTATACAAAGGCCCCGGGGTGGCTCAAGGAACCTCAGTAGCCAAGTCTGGCTAAAATAACATCAAAAAGATGGGGCGGGGTAGGGGGGGACTTCCCTGGTGGCGCAGTGGTTAAGAATCCGCCTGCCAATGTAGGGGACCCGGGTTTGAGCCCTGGTCGGGGAAGATCCCACATGCTACGGAACAACTAAGCCCGTGCACCACAACTACTGAGCCCACGTGCCATAATTACTGAAGCCCGTATGCCTAGAACCTGTGCTCCGCAACAAGAGAAGCCACTGCAATGAGAAGCCCGCACATCGGAACGAAGAGTAGCTCCCGCTCGCCACAACTAGAGAAAAGCCCCCGGGCAGCAACGAAGACCCAATGCAACCAAAAATAAAATAAATAAATAATTTTTAAAAAGATCGGTAGGGAGTCAGGATGAGGTAGATGTTGGGACTCAATTCACTGTGACTGAGAGGCAGGGACAGACACAGGACACACAGTGTGCCATGGGGTCTCAGAAGGCCACCCTCCACCTCCTGCGGGAACCTCAAAGGACTATCAATGTCCCCCTCTTACAGATGGGGAAGCTGAGGCTCAGAGAGGCAGGGCAGCTTGCTCAGCCAGCCAGTAAGCTGAGGGCTGGGATTTGAACCTGCTTTTTCAGGAAACATCATGAACTCAGGAGCAACGTTCAATGAATTTTGGCTGAATGAATAGAATGGGTCCTTCGTGTGCCTGCTGAGTGTTTTCCCAGCAATGTCTTATTGAATCCTCAGAAATAACTGTGATACTAATGCGAACCTACTGTATAGCACAGGGAACTCTACTCAATGCTCTGTGGTGACCTAAATGGGAAGGTTTTATATATTCACTTTGCTGTACAGCAGAAATTAACACAACATTATAAAGCAACTGTGCTCCAATAAAAATTACTAAAATAAACTAAAAGTTTCCTCAAAAAAAAAAAAAAGAAAGAAAGAACTGTGATGGAAGTGCTATTATTTTCCTTTCTTTTACAGATTAAAAACCCCAGAGCTCAGAGAGGGCAAGTGATTTTCCCGAGATCACACAGCCCACAAGCATCAGAACCAGGATTCAAGTCCAGGCCCTCAGGCTCTGGAGTCTGCCCTCTTAACCGTGGCACCAGAGTCTCCCAAACTCTGGTCGGCTCTGAGTTTTGTGTTATATGTGCTCCCTGCCTTCCTTAATCTATATTTTAAAGGGACTGCCCACCCACCTTTCTTCTAAACTAAACCTGTTTCTGTACAAAAGAAACTATATATCATTAGCAGAAATGGAAAACCTGTGTAATGACTTGAAGATAATGATGAAAATAAACACAATGAGAGCTATACAACACCATTGCATCCTTGCCAGATGCTTCCTCACCCAGTCTGGAAACAGAGCCTGCTGGAACTTTATTAGAAGGGATGGGAGGGTTAGCTAGATGATAAGGAGCTGTTAGCAGCAAGAAGCATTTTCCTTGAGGTGCTCGGAGCAAGAGAATCCCTGTGGGGAAAACCGCCTTCCTCTCTGGGACCTGATGTCCCATGTGACCTAGAACAGCCCACAGCTCGATCCCAGCCCAAACTCTTCCCCTCTGGTCATCCAGGCCCTCCCAGGCCCTGCATGCAGAGTCTGTGCCCAGGGTGGGATGGGGGATCCTGGGAACAGAGCCTGACTGTCCCTCTCACCTTCTGCTCCTCCCTGGCAGAGCCCCTCAAGGAGGGTATACAGCTGGCACTCAGCCAGGCCTCCAGAGCCTGGCCTACAATAACTCAACGTTCGGTGTCTGATCTCATTTTGTTGTTTTTAATAGAAAAATGTTCCCTGCACCACCAACTCTTTCCTGGGCGGGGTTTGGAATCCATTTCCAGATGGGAAATAATTTTAGGGAAGAGGAACTGCTAAAATTATGGGCCATTCTGCTGCCAGCTCCCACTGGGACGAGCCAGCCTCGGTCCTGGCACTTTCCTGAGGTGGGGAAGCTTGGTCTGAGTTGGGGAGAGAAGCCAAGATGGATTGTTGAGACTGGATGTCTCGCCAGGCTGAGCTGCGGTCAGGTTACATGGGCACCCGAACCTTCTCGGCTCCTGCATTCAGGGGCTGCCCCCTGGTGCCAGGCTCCTCTCCCATCCTCATTCCTCACAAATATCCCTGATCAGGCATCTGAATCTTTCTGCCATTTTGCGGGAAACACCAAGGCTGGAGTGTGCTGTGTTACAATCAGCCCCAGGACAATCAACAGGTCAGACAACCCAGGTTTTGCAACAGGTGAACTGTAAGGAAAAGAAACAAATGGTAGGGGAAACAGAAATTAAAAGACTGAAAACATATCAATTTGGGGGGGGGGGTGGCCATGCTGCATGCGGTTTGTAGAATCTTAGTTCCCTGGCCAGGGATTGAACCCAGGCCCTCAGCAGTGAAAGTGTGGAGTCCTAACCACTGGACTGCCAGGGAATTCTCAATTTTTTTTTTTTTAAATGGGCAAGAAAAAATATAGCCTAGGGATACAAACAGAAGTGATAAAACTATAAAGAAACACAAGAGTTAACTCTAAAAGTCAGGGTCGTGGTTCCTTTTGGAAGGAGGGTGGGACTGTCCCGGAGTAGGACAGGGCTACTGCAGCGGCTTCTGGGGTAACTGGCCAAGTTCTGTTTCTTCACCTGGAGGTGGCCACAAGGAAGTTTAGTTGTGGCCTAAACTAAACTTATCATAAATCATTAAGGTATATGTCTGTACTGTGTGGCTTTCTGTATTTGTGTTTTATTAAAAAAAATAAAACAAAACAAAACAGAAAAAACCACGGACATGTCCCCATGCAGATGAAGGAAGGGAGGTTTGGTGGAGTGAAGTGGCTTTCCCGTGGGTGAGTAGAGAGCTGTGATTTGAGCCCAGCCTATAACCCGAAGCTTGTTTATTCACCATATATTTGCCAAGCCCGTGGTCTGTGCCAGGGGCCTGGGAGTGAGAGAGACGCATTCCTGCCCTCACAGTGCTGAGAGGCTGGGCATTGGGACAGGTCAGGGATGGGGACCCCCTCCCCCCAGGACACCTAGGGATTCTGGATAAAACATGGCAAGGAGCCTTTTAAAGGGACGGCTGGGCTTACAGAATTGAAGGGAAATAAACCTTCAGGGGCTACAAGCAGAGAGGAATTGAACAGTGTAGCCTGAGCTCATGACGTGGAGGGTTTACCCACCACAGGGGGATGCTGAGGACTTTGGAAAAGATTTTTAATTTTGAAAGAAATGAAAGTTGCAAGAATGGTATAATGAGCTCTAAAAACCCCTTTACCCAGATTTACCAATTGTTAACCACGTTTTGCTACATTTGTTTTATCATTCACTCTTTCTCTCTCTCTTCTGGAGAAATCTTTTTTTTTTTCTTTCCCTGAATCATTTGAGAATACATTGCAGACATGATGGTCCTTTACCCCTAAATATTTTAGTGTGTATTTCCTACGAGCAATGGCATTCCCTTATCCAGCCCTGTAGCCATCAGATTCAGCAGCTTTACTAGAGATGCTACCCAAAGCCCATAACCATTTTGCCAACTGTCCCAGTGGTGTCCTTCATAGCAATTCCTCGCCCTCCTCCATCCAGAGTCTAATTTGGATTGTGCGTCATACTTAGTCGTCATGTCTCTTCTGTCTCTCTTTTTTTTTTTTTTTTTTTTTTCCGGTACGCGGGCCTCTCACTGTTGTGGCCTCTCCCGTTGCAGAGCACAGGCTCCGGACGCGCAGGCTCAGCGGCCATGGCTCACGGACCCAGCCGCTCTGCGGCATGTGGGATCTTCCCGGACCAGGGCACGAACCCGTGTCCCCTGCATCGGCAGGCGGACTCTCAACCACTGCACCACCAGGGAAGCCCTGTCTCTCTCTCTTTTTAAAAAAATTTTTTTATTGACATATAGTTGATTTACAATGTCATGTTAATTTCTGCTGTACAGCAAAGTGATTCGGTTATACACATATATATATTCTTTTTCATATTCTTTTTTATTATGGTTAATCACAGGATATCGAATATAGTTCCCTGTGCTATATAATAGGACTTTGTTGTTTCTTTCATCTCTTTTAATCTGACAGATCTGTCCTTAATCTTTATAATTTTTGAGGAGTACAGGCCAGTTATTGAAATAATTATTGATTGTCATTATCATTTATCGGTGATGTTAAATTCGATCAGTTGGTGGAAAAGGGGCTGGGGGATGAGGGCAGAAGCAGGGAGGCTGAGGAGGGGCTTGTGGCCGTTGTCCATGCAGTGGTGGCAGGAGAGATGGAGGGACTGAGGAAGGTTGAATTTGGGACTCTGGGGGGAACGGACCTCCTTTTTGCTCAGTGGTACACCCTGCCCTTCTCCATTGCCCATAAGCCGTGTGACTTAGGCAAGTTACTTCACCTCTCTGTGTCTTAGTCTTCCCATCTGTGAAATGGGGACGACAGCACCTCTCTAGAGGGTGGCTGTGGGATTAAAGGAGTTAACACGTGTAAAGCACGTGGCTTCTAGTAAGTGCTACAAAGTATTGGCCTCTGTTACTCTTATTGTTGGGATCATCATAATCATCCCTTCCCTCCAAGCTTCCCAGCAGTGAATCCAGACTCCAGAGCTCCATGTAAATCTGTTTTTTTGTTTTTTGGCCACGAGGCATGTGGGATCTTAGTTCTCCGACCAGGGATTGAACCTGTGTCCCTTGCAGTGGAAGCACGGAGTCCTAACCACTGGACCGCCAGGGAAGTCCCAAGAACTCCAAGTAAATCTGGAGTTTAACTCTTAGAAACTGAGTCCATTATCCAGGCATCTTGCTCTGACCTCAAGAGTCCCAGCCCCTAAAATCTGGGACCCTTGTACCCACTCCTGGTACTCCGTGACCCCCATCACTGAATTTCTGACCCAGGCTCCAGTCTCCCCAGTCCTGTCTGGGACCGACACACTGGTGTCCACTTGGACATGAGATCGTGGCACATCCTCCCTCCTGTCCCTACCTGCCCTCACATCTGGCTCTTATACTTGTCTCCGGAAACCGGCCACTTCACTGTTTAACAGCCTGTCCAGGTCACCATCTTTTCTCACCTTTACAACTACAACTGCTTCCTTGCTGGTCTCTTGCGTTAAAAAGAAAGCAGTTTCATGTTTAATTTCAAGTCATGCAGCCTGTCGTACAAATTCAAACAATACAAAAGCATGTCAAAATTTAAGATCGTATATTAAATCTGGAAAGTGGTTAATAGTAGTGGTTTCAGGGGAAGAGTTAGGAACAATTGGTTCATACTGGTTGTATTTCATTGTTTAAATTTTGTGATCAATTGAGTGTTGCTTTTCCATTTAAAAAAATTACATTCAAAACATAGGCAAGACATGTAAACGATAAAAATTCAAATGGCGCATAAAGGTAAGCAGTGAAAATTAAGTCTTTTCCCCACCCTGACTCCCAGCTCTCCCAGTTGTCTTTCCCAAGGCAGCCCTGTTTCCAGTCTCACGTGGGCTCCTCCAGGGAAAGTCTGACCATGACACGACCACAGACACTTTTTATTTACACAAATAGAAGCATAATACAACCCATGTCTCGCATCTTGCTTTTTCCTCTTGACATACCTTGTTGATCTTCCTAATTCATCAAATAGGCTGATGATGTCTTGCATCATCCTTTTCCACAGGTGCGTAGTATTCCATTATGTGGCTGGACTGTATTTTACTTAATCATTCACTTATTGCTGGGCCCTCAGGTTATTTCTAGCTTTTTGCTCTTAGCAGATAATACTGTAGTAAGTGTCTTTCTCCTTAATATCTTTCTTTGTGTGTGAGATTTTATGACACATTTGTGCATTTTACATTTTGATCTGTATGATCAAATTTCACTTTGCAGAGATTGTACCAATTTATTCTCCCACCAATGAAATGTGAGGCTTCCTCTTTCCCCACAAACTTGCCAATACCGTGTGTTATGAACTTTTGGATTTTTTGGTCACTCTAATAGATGAAAGCAGATATCTTAGTATAGTTTAAACCTCTCTTCTTAAATTGAGAGTGAAGCAGACACCTCTTATTTGTTGCGTTAAGCATGCTATCAGTTGGTTTGTGTCAGGGAACTCCATGGTTTTACTTTGTTATATTTTGTTGTATTTTTTCCCTTCATCCTTAATGCCCAAGCCTGTGACATCTGTCTCTGGGTATGTATGTGTCTTTGTGAAACAAGTATTATTATTTTACACGTGGGTGTTTTTAATTTATAGACAAGTTCTTCTTCTGTTTCTCACTTCTTTCACTCAACATTCTGTTTCCAAATTCTCTGCGTGTTGCTGGAGACGAGTGTCTCCTGCTACGGTGAAACACCGTTATCTCCACTGCCTTCCTAGCAGGCTGTTTGCTCATGTCCTTTGGGGGCAGAACATTTTTTTGTCATGAGAAAACCTGGGCCCTGAGCCTGTCTCCTTTGAAGGCAGGAGGGCCTGCACCGCTGGAAGGAGGAGAGAGCTCCAGCTGCTACGTGACTAATTGGGTCCTGCTGGGCACACACACACCCCGCCATGGACAGGCTGGGGCTGGGCAGCTGTCTGCGCACGCCGCCTGGCACGGCCTTGGGAGGAGAGCTCTTGAGGGTGGGGGGCGCCGGCAGAGAGGGGGTCACGGCCGGGGCTATCCCCTCTTGGAGCCACTCAGAGCTCAGGCCTTTTCTCTGGGCCTCCCACATGCAGCCCAGGGCCTGTCAGAGAAGTGAAAGCTCAGTCCAGGAAGGGGATGAGCTAAGTGGTGAGGGAGTGAGACCACCCACATCCATCCTCTTTCTGTGGGCTCAGGATGACAGAGGAGAAAGTGCTCTGGCGGGTACAGCGAGGCCAGGGGCTAAGTCACAGTGCCCCAGCCCTAGGCGTGTTGGGTTCCTCTGAGCCAAGGTCCCATGAGTGAGATGGGGAGGACCCCTGGGGTGTCTGAGCCGCCTCCCGGGCCTCCCTTTCCGTCAGTCACCACATTCTGCTCCATCCACCCATCCGGTCACCAAATGTGATTGAGCACTGATGAGCACCAGGCACTAGGCATAAAGTAGTGAACCAGACGGACAGCAATCCGGGCCCTCCTGGAGCTCTGTTGGCGTGTGTGTGTGTGCGCGTGTGTGTGCGCGTGCGTGTGTATGTGTGTGTAGTGGGTAAAATAATGCCCCCCCACCCCCATCCACGTCCATTTAACCCTTGGAACCAGTGAATATGCTAGTTACATAGGGAGTTAAGGTGGCAGTGGAATTACGGTTGCTGAGCAGCTGACCTTGAGCTGGGAGATGGTCCCGGATTACCCAGTGGGCCCAATTTAATTGCAAGGGTCCTTGTAAGTACAAGAGGGAAGCAGGAGAGTCAGAGCCAGAGGGATGCAGCAGCAGACAGACTAGACCTGCCTCTGCTGGCTTTGAAGCTGGAGGCTAGGGCCACGAGCCAAGGGATGCAGGCAGCCTGTAGAAGCTGGAAAAGGAAGGGAGCAGATTCTCTCTCTGAATCTCCCCAAGGAAGTCAACCCTGCCCCTTGATTTTGGCCTAAGGAGATCCAGTTTGAACTTCTGACCTCCGGCACTGTAAGATAATAAATTAGTATTGTTTTAAGCAACCAAATTGTGATTTGTTACAGCTGCAAGAGGAAACTAATACATGATAAAGAAATGAAACATATAATATGTTAGGTGGTGATAAGTGCTGTGGGGAAAAATAAAGCCAGATGGAGGATAAGGAATGTAGGGATGGCTTGCGATTTTAAGCACAGTGAACAGGCAGGTTCACCCCGCTTAAAATGTGACCTTCCCTGAGAAGGTCACATTCAACAGAGGCCTGAAAGAGGTGAGGACATGAGCCATATGGATAATGGGGGAAAGTGTACCAGGTGGAGGGACCCACAAGTGCCAAGGCCCTGAGGTGAGAGCATGCCTGGTATGTTGCAGGCACAGCAGGGCAGCCATTGTGGTGGGAGGCTGGAGGGAGGGGGGCTCAGGGAGATCGTGGGGTGTCAGGTGAGTTCTGGTGAGATGGGCCTGGCACGTGTTGTTGGCCTGTCAGCAAGACCTCTACGGGCAGTGCTAGGCTGAAGGTCCACATGCTTCTCCAGACAGGAGTTGAACCAAGATCTGCCCCTTGCCCAGCTCTGCCCAGGCCTGTTGACATGGTTTCCAAGTCACTGAAGTGAGGGAGGAGCATACTCCCCTCCACCCCCCATCCCACCCCAGGTCTTGCTTCCTAGGCCAGCCTGTTGCTTGGAATTATTCTCTGGACCTCATAGCCTGATACAGCCTGGTCTAGGCAGGTTGGGCAGAGATACCGTGACCTCTCTCTCTCACCCCAGAACTGCCAGGCCTGGGAGGTGAAGGTTGCGGTGCCTCCCTTGGGATCGTGGCGAGCGGGCCCGCCTATACCCTAGGCTTGGGCAGCTGGGCTGCAGCTGGGGGATAAAGGTCACCATTTCCCCTCTACTTCCTGTGCTCTGTGACCTGGGGCCGGTGGCTCACCCTCTCTGGGCCTCAATCTCCACATCTGAGGCACATTGGATTAATCAGGGTCTCAGATTGGCAGCCTGCAGTCACATCCTTCCCGCAGGAGTGTTTAAATGTTTTAGATTAGCTGCCAGCACTTAAGAGTTGGGAAACTTCTCGTAAACTCTAGATGTCTTCTCGTAAACTTCTCGTAAACTCTAGATGTCTTCTTCTCTCGAGAAATGAGACGATCTGGCAGCTGGTGACTGGAGCTGCCTAGGGGCTATCACAGTCTGCGGCCAGCCCACTCCATCATTTCTCACTTGTGTCTTGGGATGCTGGGATGTCTGAGTTCACAGCCCTCGACCCTATGGCCCTTCCAGCTCATTGCTTGAGCATTTAGTATTTGTAGGACCTAAGAGATAAGCTTTGCACTGCGCATTCTACAGATGAGGGAAGGGAGGCTCGCGGGGGTGGGGTGGGGGAATGTAGTTTACTAGGCTCACAGAGTCAGCACTGGGGCTGTCTCTGAGCCGCAAGCGACTGATCAACTGACAACTGATCCCAAAGGTCTTTGCCCAAAATGTATTGAATCCTGACGTGGGCCTGGGCCATGGCCCTGAACTGGACAGACCAGGTCCTGCCTTCATGGGCTGATGTCGTTCCTGGAGCCACAGTGAGCAACAAGGAAAACCTGGGCTTTCGGGAGAGACGTAGATGAACAGGGTGGTGATAGGCCAGGGACATGGGAGGGAGGAGGTGAAGCTGTAGCTGTCTCCCACGGAGTGAGGGTTTGAAGCCAGAGCCCCAAAGTCCCCCTTCCTCCTCTCGTGTCCATCGTGGACACTTTGCTGAGACCTGTCCTACTCTATGAGCTGACTTTCCACTAAGATAATGGTGACCTGTGGCTCTGGAGTCCCAGCACTGCTGCTCACCTGCTGTGTGACCTTGGACAAGGGACTTGCCTCAGTTTCCAAGTCTGTAAAATGGAGACAACATGGGTGTCTACCACCCAAGGGCGCTGGTGGCGACATGAAATGAATGATGAATTAAGTCGCCTGGGGCATAGCTGGGGCTCAGCCACGGGGATGTGTGACCAGAATGTCCTTCCACTGGGGAGAGGCCAGAGGCTGAATAGACTACAGAGTATCCTTTCCCTGGAGGACGGGGCAGCAGGAGGAAGGGGGAATGTGGGACACATCGCTGGGGGAGCCCATGCACAATGGCGGGATTGGAACCCATCGTGGACTGTACCCGCAGGAATTTCCCAACACAGCAGGGGGGCCCTTGGGCAGACAGGAGGCTGGGGTCGGTGCGAGGCTCTCTGCTGTCTCTCCCCGCACTCCCACCCGGAAGCTCCCTAAGGAAATGTTTTCACCATCCATGTTTTGTTTGTTTGTTTATTTTCGGGGTTTTTTTGGCCGCTCCAGCTCCACGCAGCATGCGGGATTTAGTTCCCTGACCAGGGATCCAACCTGCATCCCCCCGCAGTGCAAGCACGGAGTCTTAACCACTGGGCCTCCAGGGAAGTCCCAACCATGCACGTTTTCACTTTCAATGCTCCAGGAGCCCAGCCCCACTGGCCTCAGTCCTGGGAGGAAAACCACAGGTTTTCACTTTTTCCACGTGGTGAGAGGGGCCAGGACTTCTGAGAGAGACACCGTGAAGCCCTGATGCAGCCCCCTCAGGCCCTCCCCATCCCTGGGTCTCCCAGGACAGGGATTTTCCGGAGAAGGAGAGGAAAGAAGCAGGAATGAGGGAGGATGGGGCTGAGAAAGGCCTGTCTGGTCCCCACTTTGTCCCTCATTCACACAGTGTAGACACGTAGTAGGTCTTCAATAAATGTTCAATGCATGGATGGATGAGAAGGAGGGAAGGAGAGTGGGTAGGTGGGCGGATGGATGGTTAGGACTTAATCCTAAGAACACTGATCTCGGAGGAAAGTTACTGGGCCATCATGATCCCCACCATGGACTCATCCAGGCCCATTGCAACTCCCCTCCCTCCTGGCTCCCTCAAGTCCAAGCATGTCCAGGGTGAAGATGTGTCTTCCTTCAGAGACTGAGCCATGTGACGCCCCGGCTTCTGTGTGGGTTATAATCACCCACAATACCTAGTACAATGCATTTGTGCCTGTGACATGCCAAGTAAATACACTCATCTGGAGACCACGAAGCTTCATCAGCCATCTCTGGTGTCCCAGGTGCTTACACAGTCAGGGTGGCATCTAATCACAGCAAGCCTGTGAGGGGTAAGATTACTGACATTCTACGGATGGAGGATGTTGAGGCTCAGAGGAGATCTCGCTAGGAACGGAGCGGGCGTGAGCCTGAGCTGATGTCCTCTGGCTCCCAGGTCAGTGCTTTTTCAGCCATGTCTGCTGGTCTCAGAATGACCTCAAAACGAGATCTGCCCTTTTAGGTGAGGGAAGAGGAGTGACAGAAGCAACCACAATGGTGCTGGTATTTCTTGAGCATTTACTTTGTGCCAGACTTTCTAAGTATTATTTCATTTAACCTTCCTGAATTAGTCAGGTTCCACCAAAGAAACAGAATGTATGAAATAGATGAATGAATGAATCAGTCATGAATGAAAAACCTTCATCTCCATCCCAGTCCTTCCCACACCCCTACAGGTAACTGATCTTATTTCTTTGAAATGGGCTCTTCCAGATCTTATTCCAGTGGTTCTAAACCAGGGGTGCTTTTGCCCCCCCAGGGCACATTTGGCAATGCCTGGTGACATTTTGGTGTCACACCTGGGGGAGTGATGCTGTCAGCATCTAGTGGGTGGAGGCCAGGGGTGCTGCTAAACATTCTGAAAGCACAGGATGGCCTCCACAGCAGAGAATTATCCCGCCCCAAGTGGTGGCCAGGTTGAGAAACCTTGTCTGATTCTTATTCTATGCAGCCACACAAATTTATACAGATTTGTAGAAGATACCAAGGTTTTTTTTGGTGTTTTAAAATAAGTGATATACTATTGTATATATCATTCTGTGCTTGCTTTTCTCTCTTAATAATACATCTTGGAGATTTTTCAGGTCGGCATACGCAAACCTCCCCAACCTTTTAAACAGCAGGACACATGTAGATTGTTTCCAGTTTGGGATTATGACAAACATTGCTTCAAGAAATATTTTTGGTTTCTCATTTACATGAGGCAGTAAGTCATTAGTTTAAAATTTTTTTTCTGCTTTGGCCGGGTTGAGCTGGGGTTTTAGCTCTTACCACAAAATCACCTGGAACTCCACAGAGAGTTGAAGGAGATTATTTCAAAGATCCTTCGAGCTTAGACATTTCCTGAATCCTTAAGTGGAGCACGTACCAGCTGGAGGAGGTGCTCTGTCTTATGCAGAAGCTTAGCAGAGAGAGGGAGGGCGTGCCAGGTGGCAGGGACAGTGGGAGCAAAGGTCTAGTGGCAGGGGCACACACAGCACACTTGGTAAACAATGGTAAAGCTCACCCCTGGCAATGACCTCAAGCGTCAAGCGTGTGCTAAGGACCCGCCTCTCTAAATGTAGCATCAGCCTTACCGGGGAGCCTACTGGAAGAGCAGACTCTCACGCCCTGCCCCAGACCTACTGAGTCAGATCTGCTTTTTTTTTTTTTTTTTTTAATGTCTTCATTGGAGTATAATTGCTTTACAATGTTGTGTTAGTTTCTGCTGTACAACAAAGTGAATCAGCTGTATGTATACATATATCCTCATATGCTCTCCCTCTTGAGCCTCCCTCCCACCCTCCCCATGCCACCCCGCTAGGTCATCACAAAGCACTGAGCTGATCTCTCTGCTATGCAGCAGCTTCCCACTAGCCGTCCATTTTACACTTGGTGGTGTATATATGTCAGTGCCACTCTCTCACTTCATCCCACCTTCCCCTTCCCCCACTGTGTCCTCAAGTCCGTTCTCTACGTCCGTGTCTTTATGCCTGCCCTGCCACTAGGTTCATCAGGACCATTTCTTTAGATTCTATACATGCGCGTTAGCATATGGTATTTGTTTTTCTCTTTCTGATTTATTTAAACTGACAGCATGAGGGCCCTTATCGGTCTCCACCGCCTGGAAGAAGAACCCATTGGTGGGGCCTGTCATCTCCGATGGAGAGCAGAGCCCACCGTGGCTTAAAGTGCCAGGACCTTGACTATGATCGCCCAGCTCACCCAGAGGCCCCTGCAACATAAATCCACCTTCTTCAAGTGCTCACAGTCAGGCCTTTGACAGCAACCATCTGTATAAACAAAGTATTTTGGGGTCTAGAAAAGTGGTTCTTCTCTGGGCATAATTTTTTGACTTAATTGTCCCCTCATCTCCAACTCCCATGCTTAAAAAGATCAAGACTGGGCCAAAGAAACATATCATTTTCTTCCACATCTCTTAAGAAAACAAAAACACATTTGAATTCCACGCCTCCCTGAGGGAGAAGACTGTTGGCACCGGGTCCTGCTCTGGAAGGCGTTGGATGTCAAGCTGGGGAACGGACGTTTATTTCTGGTCTCCAATCTCCTGGCCTCTAGCCTCGACTCTTTCCCTTTCCCTGGATTCTGTCTCCCCATATCTCCTGGACCCATCTCTAAGCGTCCATCTGCCCATGCAGGAAGGAAAAGAGAGCTCACAGTATAAATATTTAGCCTGAAGGTCTGAGACAGAGTTTTGGGAGGCTCCTGGCAGCAAGGTTCCAGGCCCCAGTGACCTCACAGCTTCTCCCAGAGGCATCATCTTGGTCCTTTCTGCCCCTTCAACGCCCATCTCCCTCAGCCCCACCGTCCAGGGCCGTCAGTGGTGGCACCTAGAGGGTGCTCGGTGGCGATGGGTGAATCTGGCTCCCCCATAATCTCCGTCACCACTCCCAAAGCCACCCCCAATAAACATACAATCTAAGTTAATGCAACTCACATCCCTAGCAGGCTGCCCCTTTGGACCAGACCGCCACCCCCCAGCCGCTTCCATATATACAACCTGGGTCTGCCACTGCAAAGAGTTGACCTCCTTCACAGCAGAGGTCAACACTCAGGGCTCTGAGCCAGAATTCGAATCCTGCTGCTTCTTAGCTGAGTGACTGCGGGCAAGATGCTTTGGCTCTGAGCCTTTGTCTCCTCCTTGTGCAATGAGGATGATGCACTGGGACTTAACTGGGGGTGATTCTGCCACCTGGGAAACATTTGGCAAAGTCTGGAGACATGGCAAAGGGTGCTATGGGCATCTAGTGGGTAGAAGCCAGGGATGTTGCTAGAACATCCCACAGTGCAAACCTGGCACCACACCGCAGAGTGACCCAGTACGAATGTCAGCAGTGTGGAGGTTGAAAAACCCCTGGATAAAGCCATCCTCACATCATAGGGCCGTTGTGAAGATGACGTACCCGAACCAGCTCACATGGGGTCTGGCACATGCTAAGCGCCGAGTCTGTGGCTTCGAATGTAGTTATTATTACTCTCCTCTGTTTACTCCCCCCTCTTCTCTCCAGCCCCAGACCATCTCCTAGCAGGATGCCGGGCGGCACCGTTCACAGTGCAGTGTAGCTGAAAGCACCACCTGGTGCTATGCAAAGAGGACCCCGTCCAAGCTGTTTCCACATCCCAACCACAGGCACATCCTGCAGCCACCCTCTCACTGGTCTGCCTGCCTCCACGCTTGCTCCCTTCTGTCCCCTCCTCCACATGGCCACCACGGTGAATCCCTAATCACCACATCACTTAGTGTTTTTTGAGCACTAAGAAGGTTCTAGACCTGTGTTGAGCACTTTTTGCACATTATGTTACTTGGTCCTTAGAAGAACCCTGAGAGGCAAAGGCTAAGATTGTCTCCATTTCAGAGAAGGGGAAACTGAGGCTCAGAAAGGTGCAGTAACTGGCCTAAAGTCACACAGCAAGTGAGTGGCAGAGCTGGGATTTGAAACCAGGTCTGGCAGAGTCGAGATCTTTAAACTGGAATGTTACCCAGCATCTTTGGACTCATTAAAACAGTGGGTGTGCTTCAGAATCACCTCGGAGAAGGGTCTGTTAAAATGAAGAGCCCATTCTGGGGGACCCCAGAGGTCTGTGTTTTGACAGCCTCCTCCTTGTCCCCACTGGAGGTGATTTTGATGTTGATGGTCTGTGTACCACACTTGGAAAAAGACTCTCAGGGCTTCCCTGGTGGCGCAGTGGTTAAGAATCCGCTTACCAGTACAGGGGACACGGGTTCGATCCCTGGGCCGGGAAGATCCCACATGCCGGGGAGCAGCTAAGCCCACGTGCCACAACTACTGAGCCTGCGCTCTAGAGCCCGCGAGCCACAACTACTGAGTCCACGTGCTGCAACTACTGAAGCCTGCGCACCTAGAGCCCGTGCTCCGCAACAAGAGAAGCCACCGCAGTGAGAAGCCCGTGCACCGCAACGAAGAGTAGCCCTCGCTCGCCGCAACTAGAGAAAGCCCGCGTGCAGCAACGAAGACCCAATGCAGCCAAAAATAAATAAATAAATAAATTTATTTAAAAAAAAAAAAAAGACTCTCAGATCTAGTTGCTCCTCTTCCTAAAACCATCAATGGTTCCCCTTTCTCCTCAGAATTGAGTCCAAAGTCCTGGGCATGTACTGTAGCCCCCTCTCTCTCCTCTACCCTAGCTTCTGACTCTAAGTCCTGTCTCTCACCCCTGGTCATTTGCACATGCCTGCAGCTTTCGCCCTCCCTTTGCCTGGTTGGTTCCTGCAGGTGCTGGCTGGATCCTGCATCTTAGCCTCATTGGGCAGCATAACTTTGGACAAGGTCTTCACTCTTTTTGGTCTCAGTCTCTCCACTTGAGCCACAAGGATTTGAGTAGATGCTGGCTCTGTGAACAGAGACGGCCAGAGCAGACTCTAAAGCCAGGCATCTGGGCCGTCCCTCTTGGTTGTGGGTCAGCGGCCTGTTTTCCTGGCAGGTGCTAAGCTCCAAGCCACGCTGCTGAAAAGTTTCAGGGAAGTCCAGACCGAGCACCTTGGCTACAGCTTTGGCCAAATCAGTGTTTCCCCACCTTATCTACAACCGGCTTGCTCATAATATTTAGACAGTCGGTTTCAAGTTGAGAAATCCGGTGACTCAGAGAGAAAGCAGCTGCAGCCGTCCCCTGACCACCAAACCCTCTACCCCCGACAGGGACACACCCTTCCAGACAGAGAAATGTACTTTCCCCAACAGCAGCGCTCATGGAGGCATGAGGAAACCAAGGTCCAGAGAGGAAAAACAACTTCCTTAAAGCCACGCAGCCAGCCAGTTGCACGTGTGCATTAAGTATTTACTGAGCGCCTACAGTGTGTAAGTCCCTGTGGCAGGTGCTGCGAAGACAGTGGTGAACAGGACAAAGATGGGAACTGTCCTTACGGGGATTTTAGTCACGGCAGAAGCGTCTTGATCATATTAAAAGCTGACACAAAGCTCTTGTCATGTGCTGGTCGCCCTTTGGAGTGCTTTACGTGATTAGTTTATTTAATCCTCATAATAACCTACAGAGGTGGCTACTGTCATTTTACAGTAAGGAAACTGAAGCACAGGAAGGTTAAGACACTTGCCCGAGCTCACACAGCTGGTGCAGTGGGCTAAACGGTGGGCCTCCAAGTTATCAGGTCATAATCCCCGGAACCTATGAATGTTGTGGTAAAGTCTTTGCATTTGTGATTAAATTAAGGATTTTGAGATGAGGAGATTATTCTGGATTATCCAGGAGGCCTGTAAGTGCCACTACATGTGTCAATATAAGAGCAAGGCAGAGGAAGAGTAGATGAACATGCAGAGGAGAGGGTGACGTGAAGACAGGAAGAGGTTGCAGTGATGTGGCAACAAGCAAAGGAATGCCAGCAGCCCCAGAGGGAGCTCTGCCCAGCCAACTCCTGGCAATGGGGTTTTGACCCCGTGAAACTGATGTTGACCTTCTAGTATCCAGAACTGTGAGAGAATGAGTTTCTGTTGTTGTAAGTCACCAAGCCACAGGAAACTAATACAGCTAGTAGATGGCCAAGGCAGCATTTGAACCTTGGCAACCTTTCCATTTTCATCTTTACAAATGCACTTGACCTCTTTTCCCTTGGCTTCTGTCAGTCCCAGTCCTGCCAGAATGTAGATAAGATTACTCAGAAGCAAACTCTTGCTTTTCCCATTTTCTGCTTGTTGGAAAGCGGCTTAAAGGCAGGAACTAGAGCAGCCACCTTGAACGCAGAGATTGAAGCCGCATGGGACGAACGGCTGAGCCAACTCACCAGCCCTGGATCAGTGATCTCTAAATTGTCACACTAGAGACGGAAATAAACTTCTATGTTGTCAGAAATAAAGAAAGAGAGAAAGAAATAAAGAAAGGAAGAAAGAAAGGAGGGGGGAGAGAGGAAAGCAAGAAAAAGAGAAAGGGAAAGGACCTCATTACCTGAGTTCCTCCCAGAAATGCCTGTGAATTCACAGACTGCCTTTAACTTTTATGGGGAATAAAATGAGCAGCTTCTACCTTAAGAACCTTTTTTTTTCTGTTAGATTCCTTATGTAAGGAGCCCTCACTGCCATCTTGGAGTCAAGGCTAGAAAAACATTTGTCTTTAGACAACCTTGTATATAGTCTCTTTTTTTCTTTCTTTCCTTCTCCTCCCCACTTCCTCCTTCATTAAATATCAGGTGAACAGACTGAAGCAACTCAATACATTTCCCTTTTCACCTTGGCTGCCAGGAAACTCAACTAAAATCAGTATTCAACTGCCACGACTGATTCATCTCAGGTGCATGGTCACATTTGTGTCCATGCTCCACTGAATCTGGGTTCATCACTTAATGTTTGTACTTATTCTGGGAGACTTGGTAGATTAGGCCAAGGCTCAAATTCATCTCTCTCTCACTTACCAGTTGAGGAGACTCTCTGAGCTTCAGTTTCCTTACTTGCAAAATGGGGATGATAGTTGTAGAGCAATAAATAATAGATTCCCCAAGATTCATCCTGCCT
The DNA here is from genome assembly GCF_011762595.2 of Tursiops truncatus. Classification (NCBI taxonomy): domain Eukaryota; kingdom Metazoa; phylum Chordata; class Mammalia; order Artiodactyla; family Delphinidae; genus Tursiops; species Tursiops truncatus. The sequence continues at coordinate 74,635,012 of NC_047048.1, read as the reverse complement.
TTCTGATACTAGAACCCATGTCTCCTTTTAAAAAGCAGTCCTCCTCCACTCAATCCACATGGTTCTGCTGGACCAACTCCTGTATCTGTCAGTTTTGGGTACATAAATTGTCCTAAAACTCAGTGTCTTAAAATAATAAGTATTTATTGTTGCCCACAAGTGAATAGATCCACAGGGCAGTTTGGGTCTCAGCTGGTCTCATGCGTCTGGGGTCAGCTTCGGATTGGGTAGGCAGCTCTGCTGACTTTGGCTGGGCCTGCTCACATTCTGGGAGGTCAGCTGGCTGTCTGCTGTTCTAGGACAGCCTCTGCGGGGGACTGGGCTCTCTTTCATGTGGCTTCTCATCCTCCAGCATAGGCCGGCTTGTTCTCACGGTGGTTCCAAGAGAGAGTAGAAACTGCAAGTACTCTCGAGGCCAAGGCTGGGAACAGGTACAGCATCGCTTCCCTGCAAGTCTCAAACAGGTACAGCATCGCTTCCCAGAGCAAGTCTCAAAGCCAGAACATGTGGAATAAGCTCCTGTTGCACACTTGAGTCCAGGGAGGCCGTTAATTACTCAACATTGTAGTGAAACTACTCCAGTCTCCAGCTCCACCTCCAGAAGTTGGCAGGAGATCGGGGCCTGGCCCATGTGAGCATCCCATACGGCTTCAGGGATTACTAAAGGGATTTGCATCTGACTTAAATAAGACCAACTGAATCAGTCTCAGACTTCCACTAAAACTACTTGACAAAGAGACCCTCCTCCCACCGGGATTGCTGAGCTGGCAGGATATAAGGGCTGCTAAGAGCCATCATGATACAACACAGGGACAGGCTGTCTATGGGTGAAGCCAACACAGAGGAAAGAGAACTGAAAGATGGAGCGAAACAAGTCCTAACATCCTTGGAGTTCCTGGATCCTGCTTTACCTGAAGCTGTCTGCCCACCCCACCCCGATCCCCAACTCCCTGAAGCCAGGATTCCAACCCTGGACTTTCCCTGTTTGAGCCAATAAATTACCTTTTTTTTTTTTTTTTTTTGCCTCAAGCCAATTTGAGTTGAGTTCCTATCATTTGCAAAGAGAAATGTAGACAAATGAACACACTTTGTGGGTAAGGTAGAGAAAGTTTTTCCTTTAGAGATTAAGTGATGTGGGTCACTTGGCGCATACAAGCTTCTGAATCTTGTCCCATGCCTGGGAATGGGAACAGAGTTGATAGGAGCAGAGAAAAGCCGGGCTTCGGAGTCGGACATCGTGGAGTCTCATGTGCTTCCATTGCTTGCAAGCTCCCCAGCACTGGTTCAGGGAGTCTCAATTCCTCCTGCTCAGGAGTGGTTATGAGGATTCCCAGAGCTCGGGCATCTGCATCTGCTAGTGCAGAGGGGCCACTCATTAAATGTCACTTCCGAACCTGACCTTTCTCCTCGGATAAGGTGCGGGCAGATGCCATCTTGGAGAGGAGCAAGGAGGGAGGGGAACTGAACAGCCACACTTGTCCCTGAAACACCCGAGTGAAGCTGGTCTACCCTGAACAGTTTAAATGATTAGCCTGGTTTAAGGTTTTGTATCTTTTACCACGTGAAGCTCATGAAAAGATCAGACCGAGGACCGAGGACAGTAGCAGAGTTTTTTTGTGGTATTCACTATATGCCAGACACTGATTACATGTGTCCCCCCAAGGGAAACTGTGGCCCAGAGAGGTTAAATGACTTGCCTGATGCCACACAGTAAGTGGCAGAGCTGGAACTTGAACCCAGGTCCTCTGGCTCCAGAAAATCCCTCACTCCTAATCATGGCACTAGATTTTTCTTCGCATATCCGAATTCAAAGTGAGAAAGTTTGCAACCCTAGTGCAACCCTAGTAGTATCTATTTAAACAGAGCTTTAATTTTTGTGGGCAGAAAGGAGCATTCCAGGACTTACAAACTAGCCATCCTTGGGCTGCCTCCAACCTGGACATGTTTTATTTGGTCCATGCAGTGCTTTACATATTGGAAAAATAGGCTTTTTTCGCTGGCTTCTCCTAAAGACCCTAGGGCTGGAGTTGAGGGGCAGGGCCACATTTGAAGGGGGGGGTCTGTTCACCGTAGGAGGAGCCAGAAGAGGAGACCTCGACTCCTGAATGCAGCTCAGTCTGAGGTGGTTTCCTGAACCACGGAGGCCTCATCTGGGTCAGGGTGCGTCCCCAGGAGCCAGCCATTCATCCCTGCCAGCAGCACAGTGTCCTCTTGTTCCCCTGACAGCGTGGAGCCCAGGAGGGGAAAGGCAGCTGGGGCCTCTGGTTGGATCCCAGAATCCACTGTCCCTGGGCTCTGTGGCCTTGCCGATCCCTGTCCCTCTCTCGGCTTCCCTTTCCTCATCTGTAAAATGGGCATATGGCCATCCCTGTCCAACTTTTAACCTTCCCACCCCACTTTCTGGTCCTCCTTTGGGGACTACCATCTTGTTTGACTGTCCATCCAGATCAGTGGGTGGGCATATGACCCAAATTCAGTGAATCCGACTCTCTCTTGGGAGAACCAGAAACTCAAGGGGAACTAACACTAAGAAGAGAAATAGTTGGTACCCCGAAGACCCCATCCTGTGGCTCCTATTCTCTCTGCTTCTCAAGTCCCTGGAGCTGATCTGTTACTATCCTTTCCAAATATTTTTATTTTTATTTTATTTATTATTATTATTATTTTTTTGCGTTACGCGGGCCTTTCACTGTTGTGGCCTCTCCTGTTGCGGGGCACAGTCTCCGGACGCGCAGGCTCAGCGGCCATGGCTCATAGGCCTAGCCGCTCCGCGGCATGTGGGATCTTCCTGGACTGGGGCAGGAACCCGCGTCCCCTGCATCAGCAGGCGGACTCTCAACCACTGCGCCACCAGGGAAGCCCTCCAAATATTTTTAGAAAATACAACCTTCCACATTAACTTTATCACATCCTGAATTCCTGAATGGATTTGGATCTATGACTGGGCTTTCAGTTTTGTTCATTGATCTGTCTATTGATATAGCCGAGTACTACAATGTTTGAATTATTGAGATTTTATGACATGGTTTAACATTTGATAATGTTTCCCTCTCTTCCAGAGATTTCTTGGATATTTTTGCTTGTTTAATTTTTCACAGGATTAATTTTAAAATTATTTTCTCTTGTTAAAAGGCTGATGGTACTTTTATTATAGTAACAAGGAACGTATAAATCAATTTAGGAATAACAGACATTGTTTTCATGATGAAACTTGCCATCCAAAATCACAGTGTAGGGCTTCCCTGGTGGCGCAGTGGTTAAAAATCTACCTGCCAATGCAGGGGACGTGGGTTCAAGCCCTGGTCTGGGAAGATCCCGCATGCCGCGGAGCAACTAAGCCCGTGCGCCACAACTACTGAGCCTGTGCTCTAGAGCCCGCGAGCCACAACTACTGAAGCCCGCGTGCCTAGAGCCCATACTCGGCAACAAGAGAAGCCACAACGATAAGTCCACACACCGCAACGAAGAGTAGCCCCCACTAGCCGCAACTAGAGAAAGCCCGCGCACAGCAACAAAGACCCAACGCTGCCAAAAATAACTAAATTAAAAATAAATAAATAAATAAAAAACTTTACAAAATTACCGTGTACCTTTTCACTTCAAGTAGTTTTTTGTATCCTTCCATAGTGAATTCAGGTTTTCTTCATGTAGGTCTTACACATCTTTTGTTTAATTTTATTACCAGATATGTAATCTTAATTTTGTTATTTTAAGTGGAAACTTCTTTCAATATATCTTCCAACTGATGATTGCTTGAATATAGGAAAGCTACTGATTTATGCATGCTAAATTTGTATCTTGATACCTTACTGAATTATCTTGGGTTTCCTACACACAGAATAATTTCATATGTGTACCACTGGAAATTTTACTTTCACTTATTCAGTTTTTGTATCTCTTTTTCTCTTTTGCCCTCCAATTGTACTGACTAGTACTTCCAATACTATCTTTTTTTAAATACATTTTTTAAAAATTTTATGTATTTTTTGGCTGTGTTGGGTGTTCATTGCTGTGTGAGGGCTGTCTCTAGTGGTGAGCGGGGGCTGCTCTTCGTTGCGGAGCACAGGCTCTAGGCGCGTGGGCTTCAGTAGTTGCAGTGTGTGGGCTCAGTAGTTGCGGTGCACAGGCTTACTTGCTCCATGGCATGTGGGATCTTCCTGGACCAGGGATTGAACCTGTGTCCCCTGCATTGGCAGGCGGATTCTTAACCAGTGAGCCACCAGGGAAGTCCCCCAGTACTATCTTAAATGTCCAGCTCTGTGTTAAACTGGAAACTTTGGTCTCCATCCTTTAGTGGAAATGCCCCTAGGGTTTTTTCAATAAGCATGATGTACTCCACAATATATTTTACCACGTTAAAGAGGTAAATATCTATTTCTATTTTACTGAGTATTCATGATTCTTATTGAATACATGTGCGTGAGTTTTTATCAAGAATGCATGTTGGACTTTCTCAAATGTCTTTTTAGCCCTAAGCAGAATCATATGACCTTTCTCCTCATAAATTACATTAATAGATTTTCTAACATTGAAATAGCTTTGCTTTCCTGGAATAAAACCCACTTGGTCATGATGTATTATTCTTTCTATTGTGCTTACGGTTGTGTTTACTAACATTTTATTTAGACTTTTTGCATTGATACTTACAAGCGAAGTTTGTTACTTTCTTTGTACAATTCTTGTCAGGCTTCAGTATCAACATAATACTTGCTTCATAAAAATAATTGTAACGTTTTCTTTCTTTGCCTTGCTCTCAAACAACTTAACTACCTTAGAATGATCTAGTCTTTAAAAGTTTCATAGGATTTGCCTACAAAACTAGGTAAGATAGGTTTTTTTAAAAAAATTAATTTATTTATTTTTGTCTGCGTTGGGTCTTCGTTGCTGTGCGGGCTTTCTCTAGTTGCGGCGGGTGGGGGCTACTCTTCGTTGCAGTGCTCGGGCTTCTCATTGCGGTGGTTTCTCTTTGTTGTGGAGCACGGGCTCTAGGCGTGCAGGCTTCAGTAGTTGTGGCACGTGAGCTCAGTAGTTGTGGCTTGCGGGCTCTAGTGCGCAGGCTCACTAGTTGTGGCGCACGGGCTTAGTTGCTCCACGGCGTGTGGGATCACCCCGGGGATCAAACCCGGGCCCCCTGCATTGGGAGCACGGTGCCTTATCCACTGCGCCACCAGGGAAGTCCCTACACTTATTTTAAAAAACTTGTCATTGGAAGGGCTTGATTTTCCTGTGTCAGCTATTTGCTGATTGTTCTTGTGGGTGCTGGGAAGAAAAAGGGTATTTTCTTAGACTTCGTAACTAAAAGGTTCTCTCCTCTCTGCCAAAAAGACAGACTGTTCCCTGCAGATATGTCTTCTCTCTCATTCTTTGTTACACCATCTCTGTTTCTCAGAATCAAACCAGATCCCAGAGGGCTTCTGCTACTCACCCCAGTTCCTACGTTCACTTTTATAAATAAGGAATGCAGCTTTTCACCTCAGGGCAAGACTCATCCCCAGAAAGTACATTTCTGCTGATGTTTTCTGAGATTTGCCGCCACTGAACCCACTCACCACCTCCTGTATGACTTCTGCCCTATTTCAAAGCTGCTTTTGGAAAATTTCACACATACTCTGAAGTCTATGGATTATAACTCTCTCCTGGTTTTGCTAGAAATGGAGTTTGTGGGCTTTTTGGGTTTTTTTTTTTCATTCTCTTTGATGCCTTGGTATAATTTCTAGAAGGAGGAGGGGAAAATATTAACTTCTGCAGCCATTTTCCTACCCCCATTCTCTTATTGGGTCCTTTCAGTTCCTCTGACACAGAAGCAGAGCGGTTTTGAGTATTGTCCCCATTTCTGCACGAGACAACAGAGGTTCTGAGGCTCTCGCAGTGCTGTAGGTAGCAGGAGGGCCAGCACTTGAGGTCTGTGTATCGGATCAACGTGGGTGTTTTTTCTCCTTATCGTCTGGGTCAGGCTGGCGCTCAGGCAGGACAGCAGGGAGTTGAGGAGATTGAGGTCTGGCTGCCTCATTTGTTCCAATCCAAAGGGCCAAGTCAGCTGGTTGGAAGCCATGGGGCCACCTACACCCCTGTCCTGGGGATATCAAAGGAGGGGGGGCTTGCCACAGCTGCTCTGTTCCAGCACCGTCCGCTCAGACAGATAGCCTTTGGAACACAGGCAGGACCCCTCCGGAACATTACCTCCAGCCTGAGATGAGGCCCACATGGAGTTAGCCTGGGAGAGTGGAACAGAAGCCTGCCCAGCTCAGCCCTGCTTGCGTCTGGGTAGCTGCCCCCCCCCCAGCCCCCCACCCCCCCCCACCCCCCCCCCCCCACACCCCCCCCCCCCCCCCGCCTCTGGGCTTTTTGCCGACCACATTCCTTACATAATCCTGGCTCTCCCTGGGGAAGGACGCTGGAGGGTGGCTTTATTACAGCTGAAATCCTTGTTTCTTAGAGACCCTCAAGTCTCCTAACCCACAGATATGCCCCCATCATTTAGACAATTCAGCCCCAAGTCCTGGATGTCAGAAAAGAGGTCATTTCCTCTATCCCTCTGCCTCTAATCCAGACGTGGTTTTTCTACTCCTGTTTGAAAATGACCAAAATGGGGGAGGTTTGCCTTCTTTGCTTCCTCCTCTAAAATTCTTGACAGAGAGGCTAGCACAATGCTGGGAAATAAGTGTTCAGCAAGTGTGTGCTGAAAGAATTTCACTTCTTTTTTTTTTTTTTTGTGGTACGCGGGCCTCTCACTGTTGTGGCCTCTCCCATTGCGGAGCGCAGGCTCAGCGGCCATGGCTCACGGGCCCAGCCTCTCCGCGGCATGTGGGATCCTCCCTGACCGGGGCACGAACCCGCGTCCCCTGCGTCAGCAGGCAGACTCTCAACCACTCCGCCACCAGGGAAGCCCAAGAATTTCACTTCTTTAATAAAATCCCTTTTATTAAGTGCCTACAGTACGCACTAGACCCATGATCTTCTCGAGTCCTTCCAACCACCATGGGAGGGAGGCCCTGTCATTTTCCCCTTGTACAGATGTGAAAACCAAGTCCCAAAGCATGGAAAGTAGCCTATTCTGTATCTAACTGGTACAAAGAACATCTAACCAAATTGACTCCAAATGTTGAGAGATAAAGCCTAGATCAGTCAGCTTTTGCTGCCTAACAAAAGCCTCAAAACCTCCATGACTTTTAATAGCAAATTCTCATTTTTCTCACTCACGGGTCTGCAGGTCCGCTGGGGAGTCTTGCTTCAGGCTGCGGGCCGAGCTCAGCCTTGCTCCACGAGTAGTGGCCAATGGCAGAACCCAGGAATGTCACATGGAGATACAGGATTCCTTTCGTATCCTTACTCAGAATGGGTATTCTCTGGCCATAGTGGGAGGCTCTGCAGATGTACAGCAAAGGGTATGATTGTCTAATTCCAACACAGGGCAAGTGTCAGAATTATAAACCATGTTCTTTTTTTTTTTTAACATCTTTATTGGAGTATAATTGTTTTACAATGCTGTGTTAGTTTCTGCTGTATAACAAAGTGAATCAACTATACATATACATATATTCCCATATCCCCTCCCTCTTGTGTCTCCTTCCCACCCTCCCTATCCCACCCCTCTAGTGGTCACAAAGCACCGAGCTGATCTCCATGTGTAGAGACCATGTTCTCATCTACCACAGCATGGTCCTGGGGTAGTTAATTAAACGTGTGACTTGGTGATGACTCTCCTCAGGGCCCAAGATGGCTGCCACAGCACTGAACCTATCTCCAGCCCACTCACACACTACAGAAGTGTGTTGGTAGTGTGACCAGCCTTCGTGGTGGTCCAGGACTGAGGGATTTCCTGCGACATGGGACTTTCAGGACTAAAACCAGGAAAGTCTGGGCAAGTTAGAATGAGGTGTTCACCCTGTGTGTGTAGCAGACTGTTTCTGAATATGTGGGCGCAACTGGAGGTGACGTGTGAGCATGTGTATGTGTGTTGCTATTCCATAGCCCAACATAGGAAACAAATAAACCCGGCTTCCACTGTAATTGTCATTTGGCCACTCCTAATTCCACAGGGAATTTCACTTGGCTGATTTTCTACACAGGCCCCCAACCTGCCCTCATGTCAGCCTGGCCTTCACTGCCTCTGGCTTCCCCCTGAAACTCCACTATACTTCCTTAATTCTACAGAGTGATTTAGTTCAACCTCCCAACTCCAGATCTGTTTTGCACACCCCAAAATGGCTAAGCCACTGGCCTCTGGCACAACTAAACTCCAGGGCCAAAGTCAGGTGGCAGATGTGTGTTATTGGCCCATTCAGTGTTTTAAAATAATGTGAGCCATTATTTCTGGCTTCTCCTGAATCAGAAGACCTGGCCACACTGGGCTATATTTCTGCATGGCCACAGTTGGCTGAACTGAGTAGAGGCAGCTTCCTTTTGGATGGGGTGGTGCTCTCCAGTTTTCCACTGTCCCCACTCCTCCCTATTGCCTCCCTGATATGACAGGCTCGCTTCATTCACTTACCTTACTTGCTTGGAGACTTGAGTTTGCCACCCTCTCTTTGGCAGCACAAAAGCAATAGCAGCTTTGCACCTTTGGTCTCTCCTTCCCCTCCACTCTCAACCTGGCCCAGCTTCTGAAAGTGGAAGAATTTCTTCTTGCACTGATATGGTTCATGCCTATAGAAGCATATATAGTCAGCTTTTTTGTTGCTGTTTTCTTGGTTGTTGTTTTAGGTGGCAGATGTACTTCTTCACTTCAGCAGCTGTGAAAAGGTACCTCTCAAGTCTTCTGTGTGGAGCCTAGTTGACAGATGGATCATGGATTCATCCTCATAGTTGAGTGGAGGCCATGCTTCCCAGGGACTTCTCCCAGTTAATCACAGAGGGAGGAAGGGATCCCAAGGCAGGCCCATTTCCTGGAGACACAGGGCTCCTCTAGAGGCTCAAGGACTTCCTGTCAGCCTTACTGAACATTTTTAGAACTGCCCTGTGGTCTACAGCCAATCAATCTTCCTCCCTTCTTTCCCTCCCTCCTTCCTTCCTTCCTTCCCTTTCTTCCAGCCTCCTCTGGCTTCCCCCTCACTTTCCTCCCTGGCCTTTTCCCCAGTAAATTTCTTGTATGTCTCGTCTCATCTTGGCTGTCTCAGAGGACCTGAACTAACACACCTTCCCATAACAGATTTGGATAAACCAAAAGGAAGAGAAAGAGAAGGCTTCCAGGCAGGTAAACAGCATGAGTAAAGCTATGGGGGTGGGAAAGCCCCCGGTGTGTTCACACCACAGGGAAAATAGCCTGTCCTCAGAGGGCATCAAACTGCCAGGCTCCAGTCTATGAAAGGAAGTGTTGTGTGACTTGGGTAAGTTACTGAGCCTCTCTGGGCCTTGGTTTCACCATCTGCACATTGGGGATAATAATAGTACCCATTTTATAAGGCCTTTGTAGAGATTCAGTGAGTAAATATGAGAAAGTGTTTTGAATGGCCCAAATTACCAACTGAAGTTAGAGCTACAATTACAGAAGCATCTACAGCTGCCGATCTCTGATGGGGCTGGTTTTCAGCTTTGAAGAAGGCAACACACATGTTTTCCTTTCCTGACACATTTGGTTTGTGGCCTTTAGGATGCAGACATGAACCAGACCTGGTTCCTGGAAGAGAGGAAGCAGGGGCATGGGGTTGGAAGGGCTGTCCTTTCCCAGGCGAAGCCCCCCATTTCCTGAAGGAGTTGGGGCTTGACATTATCCTTATGACCTTACAGCAGCCAGATAAGAGAGTGGAGGTCAGGCGGGCCCAGAGACTTGCGCAGATGTCTTGGCTCTAGTGGACAGCGGACATCTGGACATACCGAGACTCCTACAGGGGAAAGTCCGATGCTTGTCACTGGGTGGCAGCCCCTGGTAGAGCTGGATGGAAGGAGGGGTTTCCTGAGGTCCACCTGACATGTGGGCTTCACTTCTCAGATGAAGGCTTAAATGCTGGGTTTGAAATCCCGCTGGGTGCCTCCCTGCCATCACCACCACCAGCAACACGTCCACTGCACAGATAAGGTAGTTGAGGCTCAGAGAGGTGAAGTGACTTGCTTAGGTTTCATACAGCAAGCGAGTGGGCAATGTTGGGATTTGAACCTGGCTCTCAAGCCCTTCACCAGGGGCTGAGGGTCACTCTTGGGGTGTCTTCCCTCCTCTTCATTCTTGAGGACATACCAGCCCTGTCCTCTGCAGGGCCCTGTTAGTCCTCACAGGTCAGGGGAATTTGGAATATCTGCTACTTTTCAGAGCCCGCCTGTTCCTGCAAGATGCCATAACCAGAAAGTTGAATGCCCTAATGCCCTATTAACCCAATAAGCATAGAAAGACTGAGCTGTAAAAGAAAAAACAAAAAGCAAAACTAAGGAGATGAAGTGACATTTTTGAATGCTCCTCATGGGCAAGGCGCTTTGGATGCATGATTACGTCACGTTGTCCTTGGCACAGCCATAACTGGAAGTCATCTTAGTTAGGAAAGTTTTTGGCAGCAAGTATGAGAAAATCTGACTCACAGTGTCTTCAGCACAAAGGCATTTGATTATCTCATTAAACAGTAAGTCTGGGGGTAAGTGGTTCCAGGAATGGTTCTCCTGCAGCTCTGGTTTGGGGTTCTGCCATTTTCCTGGCCTTCCCTCATAATATCCCCACCATCACATCCTTACACAATGGCCCCCAAAGAAAAGGAGGAGAATAGGGAGGGGAAAAATTCCCAGAAGCCCCCAACAAATGTCCAGATGGTGCTCACGTGGCCACCACTGGACCAATCCCTAGCAAAGAGGGATGTCCCTGGCTGGCTCAGACCAACACTGGTTCATTCTGTGGGAAGGGGGTGGGGCCATCTTCCTAAACACCTGCTTGATTTGTGAACAAAATCAGATTCTGATAGCAAGGGAGAAGCCAGGGGCCTCAAAACCTTCTTCCCTCTTTGGTGTGTGAGCAGCTGGCCTCCTTCCCTGGGGGGGGGGGTGGGATTTTGCCTGTGGGCTGAGGGGGGAAGAGGGACATTTTATTTGGGGGGGATTTGGACTGAGGTGATGCTAGTTTGCACTCAAGCCAGGGGTGTGGGATTGGAGAGCTAACATTTATTGAGCACCTACTGTGTGCCAGGCCCCATGCTGGGTGCAACTGTCCTGTGAGGAAGGAACTGTTCTCCCCATTTCTCAGATAAGAAAACTGAGACCAAGCCTTGATCACACATATGGTGAGAGGCTGGATTGGAATTAAGTGCTAATGGCAGTTGACCCCCACTAAAGTTCACTGTGCGTCCGGCACTCTGACAAGTGTGTCACTTGGATTAGGTCATTTACTCTTCACTTCATCCCCATTTCACCGATGAGGCACCTAGGCTCAGGGAGGTGGAGCAGACTGTCTGAGGTCACATGGTTTAGTATTGGCCAAGCCGGACTGTGAACCCCACTGCCAGAAGGCTGCCCCGTGGGGCTCCCCAAATTTGGAGAAAATCCTCCAGGCCTGTTCTGTGGCCTTTTTGGGATTGTCAGCTTTGCTGGTGAGTAAGCTGGATAAATAAACAAGAGATTCAAGAAACTCCTTTTGCTTCTTGCGCTTCTCAGTCTGCTGAGGCCACACGAGGGTCATCCAACTGCCTTGACAGCCGACATTAAATAGACAAATAAATGAAGCTCTAATACGATAGCAGGAAATGTTAAGTACTGTCAAGGGAAAAAACAAACAAACCCCAAAACAGTTCAAGGCAATAGACAGGGCTAATGTGACTGCCTTAGACCAGGCAGTCAGGGAGGGCTTCTTGGAGCAGTTGACAACTGAGCAGAGACAGAGGGATGAGGGATGTGATGATAAAAGCCAGCTGTGCAAGTATATGAGAGAAGAGTGTTCCAATCAGAGGGAATAGCAAGTGCAAAGGCCCTGAGGTGGGAGTGAGTTTGGAACACTTGGGGCAGGGTGAGAGATCAATGTGGCTGGAGCAGAGTGGGTGAGGCAGAGAGTGGGAGGACATGAGGGCAGGGAGGTAGAGGTGGGAGGGGGCAGATCAAGTCCTTACAGGACCTTGTAAGGACTTGGGCTGTGCTCTGAGTGAGGTGGAGCCATGGAGGGTTCTGAGCAGGATTCAGTAGAGGATCTGACTTAGGTTCTAGCAGGATTCTTCTGACAACTGCGGGGAGAATGGACTGCAGAGAGATGAGGGCAGAAGCCAGGAGACCAGGGAGGAGTAACAGCTCAGCCTGGGGGCTATTGGTAAGATGAAATGAAACCTGTCTCAATTCACCCAGCAGTGAGCAACAGCCCAAGGATTAGAATCAGACATTCTGGGTCCCAGCTCCACACTCTGCTCACTGCCTCACAAAACTCACATGTGCCCTGCACTCCTAGTTTGCACTTCCCTCTACTGACAAGCTCTCATCAATTCTTCACAGCAACCCCCTAAGGTAAAGTACAACTCTGACCTCTGTCCCCAGATAAGGAAGCGGGTTAAGAGAGGGTAAGTTCCCTGGCCAAGGTTTCCCAGGTGTAAGTGGGGTGGGGTGTGTGTAGGGAGTGGAGAGGGTGGAGTGAGGTCCAGACGCTTCCAGCTGGGAGCCCAGGTTCTCACCAGTGCCCAGGGGTGGTCTCTTGCAGAGCCACTGGCACCAGAGGCCAACACCCTAAGCTCCAGGTAATGTGACAATGTCCACCATATTCTGAGCCCCTGCTGTGCTGCAGGTACACGTGGGTGACGTACACTTATTGTCCCTTACAGCAGTTGCAGATGAGGGACTCAGAGCGGGGTGCTCTGAGCTCTTGTGCCCCCTCCACTGTAGTTATTGAAGGTAAAATAGGGGGCGGTACAACCCCACTCCGCCCAGACCAACAGAATAGAAAACTAATGGACTCTAGCCCATCCGGGGTGGGGTGGCGATGGGATGGATGAGGGGCGGGGGGGCGGCTAGAGTGGTGGAGACTGTTTAGGTGGAATGTGGAGGAAAGGCCCTTCCAGTCCCCTCCCACCCCCAATCCCTCCTCTGCCACCGCTTGACCTCTCATCCTCACACTTTCTCTATCCCCATCACCCCTCCGTCCCCCCATATTCCCTTCCTTCCTCTTCCCCAAATCCCCCATTCCTCCCCAACACCCCCGCGTAACCCCTCCCTCCCTGCACATCCCTTCCCTTTCCCCTACACCATCCCTCCCGTCCCCTGCACCCACATTTTCCACGCACATCCCTCCCACCCTTTCCTGGGCCAGGGGTCGGAGCCTGTCCCGTAGAAGCTGAGCCGAACGGAGTCTCCAAGAGCCACCCCACCCACCCTTCTGGACCTGGGAGGGATCGCAGGCCCTGCCCCCGCCCGTAGGCGGGTGGGCGGGGGGAGAGGGAGGGGCGTGGGGGCGGGGTCGGCTCTGGGACTGGGTCCCCGTGGCCCCCGTGGCCCCCAAGCCAGGCCGGCCGCCTCCGGCGTTCCGCAGCCGCAGCCTGGTCGCCGGGCCTGCCATGTCCTGGGCCGTGGTCTTCGGGCTTCTGGCCGCGCTGCTACTGCTGCTGCTGCTGACCCGCCGGCGCACGCGGTGAGTGCCCCCCGCCCGGCCTACCCCCGGCTTCCCCCACCCCGGCCCGCCAGCGTCGCCCCCGGCCAGACAAAGGGTCGTCTCCGCTCAGGCCCGCGCCCCGGCTGCAACGAGGGGGTCGCCGAGCCAGCGGCAGGCCCACGTCGGAGCCCCCGCTCCAGTCCCCCGGGCAGGAGGGGATCCTCTTCCCACCGTCCCCTACACCCCCCGGGCGAGCCTGGAGGTGGGAGTCCAAGTGTCCGGCCGAAGGGGCTTCCGCGCCCCTCCCCCGCCCCGGCGAGGGGGCCAGGCCCAGAGGGCTTAAAGAGGGCTCAGAGTTGGGGAGACGCGCGCGGGAAGGTGCAGGGACGGGAGTCCCAGAGGGCTGCTCACCCACCGCACACACTCGCTCGGCCGGGGCGCGAGAAGCCCGGGCCTGGCCCAGAGAGCGGTGCCTGGGACCTGCAAGGGGGTTGCAGGTGAGAACCGAGAGTCACGGGTGCAGAGTGGGTGCGTGGACATGCTCGGTGTGACCCCTGGTGGAAGAAGCCCCCTCCCGCTCTTCAGCCTCTGTCTGGATCGTGCACCAACTCGGTGTCACCCCCCAGGCTTGCTCTCACCCCCATTACACAGACGGCAGAGTTGAGGCTGGGGAAGGCAGAGGCCCTGAGCGATGCCCTCTTACCGGCCCTGGAACCACCTTCCACAGGATTCCCCGATCCGGATGCAGGGGCTGAGTAGGCTCGGTATTTCCCTCTGCCAGAGAAACTCAGGCCCACAAAGGGGTCTCCCTTCTGCGGAGGTCTACTCGGGCAGAGTAGAACCAGAACCAAACGCCTCAGCTTCCTAGTCCCCAAGGTTCTCCTGCTCCCTTGAGAATCTGCGATTTAGGAGAAAAGTAAAACTCACCTATCTCAAATCAAGGAGATGGCAGTACAGATCTTGTTCTTTTTATAAAATATTTTAAAAACTAATTTGAATTGCACAAGGAATACATTCGACTTGAGCACTTATCCCATTGTAAATAAGACTGAAGCCCTACTAACCACTCTTCCGACAATTCAGGACCTCTACTGTTGATTAATTTGAGAGGAACCTCCCAGATCTTTTAAAAAGATTTTTTATTTTAGACTGGTTTTATATTTACAGAAAAGTTGTACAAAGAGTTCCCAAATACCCCTCACAGTTTCTGCTATTGTTAACCTCTTACATTATCATGGTACAGTCATAAAACTAAAAAAACCAACACTGGTCTGTTACGATTAACCAGACTCCAGACTTTATTTGAATTTCCTCAGTTTTTCCGTTAACGTCTTCTTTCTGAGCTAGGATCTCATCCGGGGTACTGCCTTTGGTTGTCATATCTCCTCAGCCTCCCAGCTGTTTTAAAAATTATCCTTATACGCATAGACATTAGCTCGTAGATAACACAGGGCGGTGGAAGTGTGGTGTGTGTGTGTTTAAATCAGAGTGTCTGAAAATTCCAGAAGTTTTCTGGAAACCTTTTATTTTTAAACAATGTGTTAGTTGAATTTCCACACAGTGAGTTCACGATATTTTTCTTCAACCTCTGGACACCTTTCCAGGTGAAACTTAACACCATACATTCAATCATTTGCCTGGAAAAATGAAAACGAAAAAGGCTACAGATAAGTTTCCTTATAGAGAAATAAATTATTTTTCCTAAGTTGTCAGGCTTTTTGGAAACTCTGTACAGAGTTGTTTTCAGACTGTACCTTTGCTGTTTTCACTCCAGATTTTCGTTTTGACATCCGTCCATGTTGCTATGTGGAGATCTAATTCATTCTTTCGATTTTTTGTGTAGTATTCCATAGTATGAATAGGTGCAGGTTTCTTTTTTCCCTTCTATTCCTGTCCCTGTTGAGGGACTCAAGTTGTTTCCAGTGTTTTTGCTATTTCAGGCAATGTGCTGGGCTCATCCTGTGGGGCCTCCTAGTCTGTGCTTTTCTCTGGGGCAGATGAGGGCAGCCACAGAATACATGGATTCTGGGAGGCTGGGTACCTGGGTGCTTAGCATATGGAAACTCCCAGCCTCCAGGAATAAGAACAAGTTGAGTAACTGCTCTCTGCCTCAGTTTCCCAATCTTTATGCTGTTTTTCTTTTTGGCCACACCATACGGCATGCAGGATCTTAGTTCCCCAACCAGGGATCAAACCTGCGCCCCCTGCAGTGGAAGCGCAGTCTTAACCACTGGACCGCCAGAGAAGTCCAGTTTCCCAGTCTTTAAAATGGGAATGATGATGGAATTGCCTGGCAGTCTAGTGTTTAGGATTCCGTGCTTCCACTGCAGGGGGCACAGGTTCGATCCCTGGTCAGGGAACTAAGATCCCACAGGCCGCACGGCACTGCCAAAAAAAACCCAACAAAACAAAACAAAACAGGGAATGATGACGATAATAGTAGGTGAGAGTGGAATTGCTGGATTAGAAGGAATGCCAAACATTATTTTAGCTAATTCTTGCTATCAATCCAGAGAGCTAATTTGTCTTTGAGGGTGAGTTGTTGATTTGTATACCTGTGGACAGCTTAGCAGTTTCACCAGGTGGGGTACTGGGGAGAAGTGTGGGTATGGGAGTCACTGACAGTTGTGCGGGTGGTAGTGTGGACCCTGGGGAGGCAGAGTTGCGTGGACCCTTGGGAGACCCCACAGGGGCCGGAATTTAGGCCCCCGATCTCATTTTCTCCTAACTTGGAGATGGGGGCACTCTTGTTACCCCCATTTTACAGAGGAGGAAGGGAAGGCAGCGATCAGCCGTGTGGGCAGCAGCTGGGGATGAGAGGGTCACGCCCTGCATCCCTGCCTCAGAACAGTGAGAGTGTCCGTGAGGAAGGCTAGAGACCGCAGACCCCAAAATAGAGCCTCCTTCGCCCCCGCTGGCCTCTGGCTGAGTCACCCTGGAACGTGACCTGGGCCTCGGTTGGATTCAGGGCCCGGGGGCTGAAGGAACCTCTGGCACATCAGGAATCAGACGCCTGGGCTCCCAGCTTCCTGCCTTTGTCCACAGCTCCTTGGAACTTTTCAGGGGAAAGATGAGTGCTGCCAGAAATAACGCCAGGCTCGCTGGGGAGCTCCGGTGGCAGGCAGAGTGAAAGGCAGGGAAGGAAGCCCCACCCGCACCCCAAAGATGTCTTAGGGGAAGGTCTCAGGCCCTGCGCTTGGGAAGGTCGCTGGAACCTCTCTGTGTCTCAGTTTCCTCACCTGCAAAGTGGCTGTGCAGATGTCCACTTGGGGTGACTTGGGGCCAGGGTAGCATCAGGAGTGTGGGCTCTGCAGCCAGGCCTGCCTGGGTTAGAAACCCAGACCCTCCACGGTGGGCCCTCGGGCAAGTGGCTCAGCCCCTTCTGCGCCTCAGTTTCATCTGCTGTAAGATGGGCTTGATAGAAATACAATGCTTCCTTCCTCAAAGGATAACACAATCAGGGCTCATCAAGTATCAGCCATTATTCCCAAGCAAGGAAACCTTTGCACCTGGCATATAGCCGTTGCTCAAGAAATGGCACCCGGGAGTCGTATTGGTCCTGCTTCTCAGACCCACCCCAGCTGCTCCCTGGTTGCCAGGTGCCAAGCACTGTTCTATAGCCCCCTTCATCTTCATCACAGCCCAGTGTAGTCTGTAGTGTCGTCACTCCTCTTTTACAGGTGAGGAAACAGGCGTGGGGAAGCAAAGTCACACGGCCGGCAAGGAGCACTGCTGGGATTTGAAGCCAGGAAGTGTGGTGCTAAAGTCAGGCTCATGACAACCATCCTGCCCTCCTGCCTCTTGTGCAGAAATCGCCGCTGCCGTGTCCTGTCTCTGGGCTCAGACGTGGACTGGAAGAGGGCAGGTGCACGCTGGGCTCCTCCAGCCCTGTGCTGTGCCAGCCTTTAAACGGAGCCTTCAGGAGAAGCTGGCTCACAGAGAGGCGAGGGGAAAGGAAGGGTCCTGGCACGTCCCCAGCACCCCCTTGGAATCCCCGAGCTGCCCCTTTGCGAGTCTCCTCAATGATGGGCTCAGAGGCAGGGTGGGCGTGGGGCGAGAGGAGGAGGTGGGCGGGGGGAGGCATTTCCTAATGCCCTCAACCCTCGCCTCTGGTTCTGCTTCCATATTTCCCAAACTCTGGCCCTCAAATCTAGCCAGTCTCTCTGTCCACCACCTGTTCCCCGCTTTGGGTTATGTTGGGGGACAGTCAGACTGAGGAGGCAGGAGGCCATGGTGGAAGAACGTAGACAGGGGAAGAAGGATGAAGGGAAGGTGGTCCCCCCTGGACTTCTGGGGATGGCACAAAAACCCCCAACCTGGAAGTGGACGAGTCGGATGCTGGGCCTGGCTCCTGGAGGATCACAGCCTCCACTCCCACCGTAATTGCTTTAGTCTCCTGACACATCTCCCTCCCGCCTCTCGCTCTTGCAACCTTTATTTATTTTTTTGGCCGCACTGCGCAGCCTGCGGCATCTTGGTTCCCCGACCAAGGATTGAACCTGTGCCTCCTGCAGTGGAAGCGTGGAGTCCTAACCACTGGACCGCCAAGGAATTCCCTCTTGCAACCTTTTAAAAGCACAATCACATCACTTCCTAAATCCTACTTCCTAAATCACGTCACTTCCTAAATCACATCACTTCCTAAATCCTACCCTCCAGAGGGTTCCCACCACACTTGTAATAAAAGCCAGACTCTGTCCTCGGCCACTGGCCTTCTTGGTCCCCAGGTCATTTCCAGTCTTTCACCCCCACATCCTCCACTCCCGCCACAGCGGCTCCTGCTGTCTTGAGAACATCACCAAGTGCACTCTTGCCCCAGGGCCTTTGCACTTGCTGTTCCCTCTGCCTGTAAGGTTCTTCTCCCTGCTCTTCCTTCCAGTCTCTGCTCACATGGCACCTCCTTGGAAAGGCCCTCCCTGACCACCTTCTCTAAACTAGCACCTCCCCACTATCTCGTATCACCCTTCTTTCTTTTTTCTTTAATGAGATGTATTTCTCATACTATAAAACTCACCCTTTTAAAATATACAATTCAGTGGTTTTTAGTATAGCCACAGGGCTGTGCACCCATCACCACTGTCTAAATCTGGAATATGTTCATCACTCCAAAAAGAAACCTGGTACCCGTGAGCGGTCACTCTCCATTCCACCCTCCCCTCAGACTCTGGAAACCACGAATCTACTTCCTGTCCCCATTGATTTGCCTTCTCTGGACATTCATAGAAATAGAATCATACTCTATATGGCCTTTTGTGTCTGGCTTCTTTTACTCAGCATGATGGTCTTGAGGTGCTTCCAATTTGTAGCGTGAATCAGTACTTCACTCCTTTTCATGACTGAATAATGTTCCACCATATGAATACACCACATTGTGTTTATACATTCATCTGTCGGTGGACATTTGGGTTGGTTCCACTTTGGGGCTATTATGATTAATGATGCCACGAACAATAGTGTATAAGTTTATGTATGAACTTATGTTTTCAATTCTTTGGGATATATTGCTGGGTCATATAGTCACTCTTTTAATCTTTCAAGAAACTGTGAGACTAGTTTCCAGAGCAGCTGCACCATTATACGTTCCCACCAGAAATACATGAGGATTCCCATTTCTCCACAGTCTTCCCAGCACTTATTTCCTTTTTTTTTTTTTTTTAAACATTATGGCCATCTTAGTGGATTTGAAATGGTACTGCTTGTCGTTTTGATTTTCATTTCCCCAATGACTAATGATGTTGAGAATCTTTTCATGTGCTTACTGGCCATTTGTATATCTTCCTTGGAGAGCTGTCCATTCAGATTCTTTTGTGCATTGTTAAATTGGGTTATTTGTCTTTTCATTGTCACGTTTTATCTCCTTTATTTTCTTCATCACACTTCTCGCTCTCTGAAATGATATTGCTTCTTTGTTTTCGTCTGTCTCCGCTTATTAGTATGTAAGCCCTGTGAGGTCAGGGCTCTCCACCTCATCTTCCCTGTTCACTCCTGTATCTCCAGCACCCAGGACGATGCCTGCTTCATAGTTAATATTTGGTGAAGGTGTGAATGGAGCCCCTCCCTCAGAGGGTGGTTGGGGAGGATGAGATGAGACATTCATATATCGAATGCTTGGCCAAGGGCAGGGCCCAGTGCAAGTGCAATGTCAGTTTGAGTATATTAGTTATCTCTTGCTGTGTAACAAATTACCATATAGTTGGGAGCTTAAAACAACACCCATTTATTAGCTCACACTTCAGTAGATCAGAAGTCCAGTACAGTGTGTCTGTGTTCTCTGTCCAGAGTCTTACAAGGCAGAAATTAAGGTGTTGGCCAGGCTGCCTTCCTATCAGGAACCTCCAGGGAAGAATCTGGCTGAATTCAGCTCCTTGCGGTTGTGGGACTGAGGTCCCCATTTCCTTGCTTGCTGTCAGCCAAGGTCCACTCATAGCCCCTAGAGGCCCCATGCATTCCTTGCCATGTGGCCCCTTCCATCTTCAAAGCCAGCAGCAAAGAATCTCCCTTACGCCAAATCTCAGTCTCTTTTGCCAGGAAGATCCCTGCCCCTTGTAAGCCCTGTCCTCCCCTGATTAGGTCAGGTCCACTAAGAAGAATCATCCTTTCTCAAAGTCAACTGTACCAGCTCCCTCACTCAGTTGTAGGTCATTGTAGTCATATTAGAATTCCATCCACCATAGTGAGGTGTAGATATGTTATTATATCCTCAGAGGAGTCCCTCTGCTCTCACAGATGAGATTTTGACCTTGAATATCACACACAACCTTCCTACCCCCTGGCTGAGCTACCTGTACCCCTGGGGCATCCCCACAGGCCACGGGCATGGCGTCTGGCCTCCTGAGAGACCTCAGATTCTGAGCTGGAGAGGGGCAGTCAGGGGTCAGCGACAGGGCAGTTCTTCTACCACTTCCTGCTATCCAGCTATGCTCTCCAGCCTTACCCTTTCCCGGTGGGCATGAGAGGAAGTGTGAGATGACCAGGACCCTGGTCCATGCTGGCTCATACAGAGAACTCTGTATCCTAATACCACTGGGTTCTGGAAGGTTCTCCTACCTGCAGAGAGGTGACCACCTTAACTGGACCCCCCAGTATGTACGAACATCAACTGGTACCCCAGCTTCTGCTCTCAGCCCCCTGTGGTCTATTCCCTACTCAGCAGCCAAAAGCCACTTGTAAAAACCAAAGCCAAATCCTGTGCCTCCTCTGCTTCGAACTCCGATGGCTCCCCCCTCACTCAGAGCAAAAGCTGAAGTCCTCAGAGCTGCCTGCAAGGCCCTGCATGGTCTGGCCCTGTTACTGCTCCGGCCTCACCTTCTACTGTACGCGCCTTGTTCCCACATCCAGCCACCCTGGCCTCCTCACTGTTCTTTGCACACACCAGGCATGATCCAGCTTAGGGGCCTCTGCACTTGTTCCCTCCACTTGGAAGCTCTTCTTTTAGATACCCATGTGGCTCCCTCCCTCACGGCCTTCAGGTCTTTGGTCAAATGTCTCCTCAGGGAAGCCTTCCTCTCCACTGAAAATCTCACGCCACGCCCCACACTCTATCCTCTTCCCTGCTTTATCAAATGGTGATAAGTGCTGTGGCTTCTGCAGGCGACCTGGCGAGCCCCCACTGGACCTGGGCAGTATCCCCTGGTTGGGCTATGCTTTGGAGTTTGGAAAAGATGCCGCCAGCTTCCTCACTAGGATGAAGGAGAAGCATGGTGATATCTTTACTGTAAGTGCCTCTTTTGCCTCTTGGGAGGGAAGGGGATGAGCAGCTGGGCCTATTAAACCTGGTGTTTACTGATTTCTTCAATACCCATCCATACACTAACCATCCAGTGGTCCAGCCAACTTTCTATATGCCTATCCAACTGTACATCCAACGTTTATCTAACATTCATCCCTTCATTATCCCTCTAGCATCTTCCCAACATGCAGCTATGCAGTCATTTAATATTATCCAATACTTGGTGTGTTCATCTAACCGACCTCTATCCATTCATTCAACTTCCATCTGTCCCACATCTACCCATCCATCTAACATCTGTCCTTCTGCCTATCTGCCCAATATCTAAGCAGCCTTCTTCCGTCTTAATATCCATCCAATATTCATTCATATATTCCATTTCCATCAACCTCCATCTATCCACTCATTCGTCCATCTTTCTAAATATCTATCCAAAATCTGTCTCTCCATCCACTTGTCCATCATCTGTTCCTCTACCTGTCTACCCAATTTATCCAGCATTCTTCCACTCATGGACGTAGCATCCATCCAACTTTCAACCATGTATTCAGTTTCCACCAACTTCCATTCTTCTGCTTATCTGCCCATGTTTCCATCCATCTGCCACCACCACCCAGCATTTGATTATCTATCCTTTCAATATCCAATGTCTGTCCACTCTATATACATCTATTTATATCTCTCTCCATCCACCACTTCAACATCCAAACAACCGTCACTCATCCACCCACCTTCCACGTCTCCTTCTAACTTGGAGGTTAGAAGTGAATCCAACATTCACCCTTCAATCTGTTTACCCAGTATCCACTTAGCATCCTGCCATCCATGTACCCAACATTCATTCATACATTTAGTTTGCAAGCACCCTCTAGCTGCCCATCCATCCATCTTTCCATCCAACATACATTCAATGATCTATCCTTCCATTTATCCACCCATCTAACCATCCATCCAACAGCATTTTTCTTGGATATTGGCTTGTATTTTATAAGAGAGTTTGATTACCATGACTCACAGACCACATTTTGAAAACAAGGCTAAGGCAGTGGGTAGTTGGAGTTGTGTGACCCCCTCCACACACATTTGAGGGAAAATGCCCTCACCCTTGTTGACTGCAGGATTATAGCTCTCCAGTGCTGTCTCCTTCCTGTCTTGAGCAGCATGTTACATACAGAGCTCAGCCTCCCAAAGAAGGTTTTGCTTTCACATCCACTAGCATTTATCCAACAACATCCATCCATCCTTCCTTCCTTTCTTCCATCCATTTATCCACTCATCCATCCATCCACCCACCCATACCTATAATATATCCATTTATCCACCGACATCCTCCCATCCATCCGTCTGTACATTCATCCATCCATCCCATCCATCCGTCCATCCACCTACGATGCACACACATCCATCTGCTGCTTCTGTGGGCAGACTCTCTCCTGGCTGCTGGAGATATGACATTAACCAAGATAGCCGTGGAAGATGCTTAAAAGTGAGGTGGTTAAGAGCATAACCTTTGGTTCAGAAAAAGTGCCGAATTCCTTTCCCAGCTCTGCCACTTCTCAGGTGTGTGGTCTTGGGCACGTTATACGCCTTATCACATTTCAGCTATAAATGGGTGAATGATGGTCCCTACCTCACAGGGTGGTTGTGAGAGGTAGATGAGGGGACATTGTCTGTTAAGTAGCTGGTGGGGCCACTGCCTGTCACGGGGTAAGTCGACCTCAGAGAACTGCTGTTGTTCATAGTCGTACTCCTCACTCCATCCCTGCCAACTTCCCAGGTGCTGGTGGGGGGCAGGTATGTCACTGTCCTCCTGGACCCACACTCCTATGACATGGTGGTGTGGGAGCCTCGCACCAGGCTGGACTTCCACGCCTACGCCGTCTTCCTCATGGAGAGGATTTTCGACGTGCAGCTTCCGCATTACAGCCCCAGTGATGAAAAGTCCAAGATGAAACCGTGAGTGGCTGCAGATGGTACCCATGGGTGGGCCAGGGTGGGCGATTGGCTTCTACCCTCGTAGTTCAAGTCCTGTGTGAGCTGAGCTTGTTTCCACAACAGGTGTCCAGTAAAGACATTTCGTTTTGTGAAAACAAACAAAAACAAAACAAGAAACAACCCTAGAGAATTGGGCTGAAGAAGAACTCTTTACTTCCCAAGAGGCAGCTCTGATTTTTAGTAGAAGGAGACCAGGGTTGGGGTCAGCTAGACCTAGATTCAAATCCCAGCTTTCCCACTGCCTAGCTTTGTGACTTTGGGCAAACCACACCCCCGCACCGAGCCTCTGTTTCCACATCTGTCAAATAAAGGGAGGTGGTGGGGTGATTAATGTTTTTGAGTCCATACTCTGTGCCAGGCATCATGCATGATCTCATGAGTCTTCACAGCAATGCTGGAGGGTAACTTACAGCCCCATTTTATAGATGAGGACACGGGGCTCAGAGAAGAGAAGTGACTTGCCCGAGGTCACACAGCTAGGAAGTGGTGCAGGTCCTGAAACATAAGTAATACTTACAAAAGGACCTGTGAGGGCATTTACCCTGTATTCGTTCATACACTGGTCGCCATCCTAGATGCAGGAGCACAGAATGACGCCAACCTCCCTCTGAAGACACCTGCCAAATGCCAGGTGTTTGATAGGCACGTGTTCATATCTGTGCAACAGCTTCAGAGGTAGGTATTTTTATCCATATTTTACAGATGAGGAAACAGAGGTTCAGAGAAGTGAAGTGACTTACCCAAGGTCTACTGCTAGTAAGCGTCAGAGCTGGGATTTGAACCCAGGTCTGCAGACTCCACAGCCCATTCTCCTCCCACCGAGATACTGAGGAAGTAAGACTCTGCATCCTCCCCTAAAGAGTGCACACGGTCTGATGGGCATCTTTAGCGATCTCTCTCCAGGAAGACTCACCTCCTGGAGTCAGGAAAAGCATCTAGAAAGCCGGGTTTTGCAGGACTGCTAAAGCTGAGGAAAGGCCAGCCTCATGAGGTGAACATGGATGAGAGACAATGCTCAGTCTGACCTTGGCTTTGTGGGACAACTGCTAGGAGTATTCCTGAGCCTGAGTGTCCTGGGTCCTGCTATTCTAGGGATTCCATTAGCAACAAGAGTCCACAGTTCACTGCATCCTACCCCCCTACCCAGGGAGGATCCCAGTTTCCTCCAGTGTCTACCCTCGAGAGTTTGTGGGCATTTCTCAAAAGCTGGCATGAGGTCTTCTGGGCATGGCTGCCACATCTATTGGGGGCTCCTGTCTCTGTCAAGGACTAGTGCTTGGAGTGGAGTCAAGGGAACAGCTGGAGCAGGGTTGATCACTGTGTCAGCTCCCATGTATTAAGCACTTACAATGTGCCAAGCGCTATGTTAAGCCCTTCACACACAGTATCTCACATGGGTCGTATCTATTGTTTTTCCAACAGTGAAACATCCCAAAGCTTTTATTACCTGGAAGTTCACGGAACCCCTCTGGAGGCTTTCCCGTCTTGAATTATCCAAGAACCCAGGGGCTTATTCAGTCTAAAGGAGTCCATCCTATGTCCAAACAGCAGATGGCGACAGAGAGCCAGAGCACCTGATGGGCACACTAGCACTGGTCTTGTTGCTGCCACAAGGTGTCGCTGTTGAACACCGGCTCTGCACCACCCCATGGACGCTTCGCTCGATGCAGTGGGGTCCTTTATGGTTTAGATCCTTGTGCAGTGTAGAGGGGCCTTAAACTTAGATAGAAGATCCCATCTTTCCTGGCTTCTAATCATACATTCAGTCATGGCTCAATATTGACTGTACTGTGGGGGCTCAGTACAGAGGGGCTTCTGGCTTCAGCCACATGCTCTCCCAGAACTGGTCCTCTCCTCAGACTCCTAGGTACTCAACGACAAGACCAGATCGCCAGCCAGATTGCCTTATTCCTCATGGAGCATTCACTTGGAGTCATGTTTATTAGCAATCCTTGGTCCAGGACACTTTATCCAAACAGGTCTCCCTAACTTTGGATCTCAAGGAGAAAGGGCTGGTTTCTTAGTTCTCTCTCTTCTGCAAGTCTGTGGGTTCCTTATCCAAGCTCATGTGCCCCGAGAGGGGATGGCTATTATGTTTAAAAATTCAGACTCTGGAGTTGGGCAGATCAGGGTTTCAGTCCCAGCTGTATCACTTACTGGCTGTGTGACCTTGGCAAATCACTTTCCTCTCTGTCCCTGAGTCTCTCCATCTGTAAAATGGGTATCATAATAGTAACTGTTATCCCTGGGGCTGTCAAAAGATGAAATGAGATCATTGTGCTTGGCAAAATTAATAATAACTATCGTCATTGTGGATGATGATAGAAATAATATTTTGTTTAAGCCAATCTTCCAAAAGCCCTCATTGCCACTGAGGCACTGGAGCCCTGGGACTCTGAGGTTTGGCCAAGGAGGTGCCTGTGTGCATATATATATATTTTTGGAAGCTACCCTCTCACACCTTGGTTCCTTGCCCCAGGACTCTCCTCCACAAAGAGCTCCAGGCGCTCACAGAAGCCATGTATACCAACCTCCACACTGTCCTGCTGGGTGACACCATGGAAGCAGGCAGTGGCTGGCATGAGATGGGACTCCTCGAATTCTCCTACAGCTTCCTGCTCAGGTGAGCCCAGCACTCTGGACCAGCCATTAATAGTGGCCAAGGGAACCAGGAGGACTTTGTGGTTGGGGAAGCAGTTCGGGATGCTCCAAAGCAAAGGCTGCAAGGCGACATTTTGTATCTGGGACTCTTGAGTGGTCGCCTGACTCAGCCTGTGAGCTGTAAAGGAGACACAGGCCAGAAAAGGGGCCTTGCTGGTCACCCAGATGCTTGGTGAGAGGGCCAGTGTGGCTGGAGCCTAATGAGCCAAGGAGGTTGGGCGGGGGGATGAGGTCAGAGAAACTGGCAGAAACCGTGTCTCACAGAGCCTCAAGGCCATGGAAGGCTTTGGAATTTATTCTAAGTGAGATGAGTGACATTGGGGGTTTAAGCAGGGGTATGACACCATTGGACTTAGAGTTGGTTTTTTTTTTTTTTAAAGGAATTCCTTTTTATTTATTTATTTATTTATGGCTGTGTTGGGTCTTCATTTCTGTGCACGGGCTTTCTCTAGTTGCGGCAAGCGGGGGCCACTCTTCATCGCAGTGCGCGGGCCTCTCACTATCGCGGCCTCTCTTGTTGCGGAGCACAGGCTCCAGACGCGCAGGCTCAGTAGTTGTGGCCCACGGGCCTAGTTGCTCCGCGGCATGTGGGATCTTCCCAGACCAGGGCTCGAACCCGTGTCCCCTGCATTGGCAGGGAGATTCTCAACCACTGCGCCACCAGGGAAGCCCAGACTTAGAGTTTTAAAAGCTCTCTTTGGCTGCCAGACAGAGACTAGACCATAGTTCGGGTGGGTGGCAATGAAAGGGAGGCAGGGGGACCTGTTAGGAGGCTGTTTTAGTTGCCCAGGTGAGACAGAATGGTGGCCTGGACCAGGCGATGGCAAGAATTTGGGTAGCTTTGGGGGATGGGGTCGGTGGGACCTGCTGGTGGATTTGACTGCGTGGTGGCAGGGATGGGGAGCATGGCCACAGGCAGTGAGGGAAGGAGAGCCAGTAGTTTTTGGTGGCATCCCTAATGACCAGCATCTCATACAAGCGAGACATTTCAACTGCTCCAAAAAATTACAGCAACACAGTTTGAAGATAAAGGACAGGCATTTGCTGACACATATGGGCACACAGGAATATTTATGACGTGTGTGTGTTCTTGTAGGCTCAGTGTGCGCTAATACATTTAATCCTCACAACAACTCTGTGAAGCGGGTACTTTACAAACCCCATTTGACAGATGAGATAACTAAGGCCTGGAGATTCTAAGTCATTTGCCCAGAGTCCCATGGTTGGGGTCCTGGCAGGGCTGGCTGCAGAGCCTACACTCTCAAGCACGACCCTTGGTGTGTCGCCTTTTTCTCATTTCACCCTGGAGTGGTGCAGATACCATCAAGGGCTGTGATTGGTCTGGGTGATGCAGGTCTGGTCTACCCTGTCATATGGTGTGGAGACTGAGGTCCAGAGAGGGGCCGCTAAAACCACCCAGCAAGTTCACAGCAGGGCACTCCCAGGTCTCCTAGCTCCTGCCATCCCGTATCCTTGTGCGGGCAAAGAAGTCAGAGAAGAAGCTGAGGCACTGGGGGAGGTGGGGGCCACGCGGTGGCAGCTGGGTCCGTTTAGGTTCATGGTAACAGCAGGCACAGTGCAGGAGGGCAGACGTAAATGGATCCCTGTGTCTTCAGGGCCTGAGCCCCGGGCTGCAGCTCCTGCCTCCTTGGGCCTTTTCATCGCCATCTGCAGCCCCTGAAATAGAAAGGCAGTGGGCAAGTTGGATGACAGTCACACGGGTACAGAGGTGTGTGTTCACGTAGCCCGAGACCGTGAGATTCCAACCTGTCCTGTGTGGGCCCCTGCCTCACTCAGTCACATCCAGAGTTCTAACTCTGATTCCACTGGTGTCATCTCACCAGCCTCCTTGCTGCCCCTGGAACAGGCCAGGCATGCTCCCAACTCACGGCCCTTGCAGTTTCTGTTCCCTTGCTCAAGAATGCTCTTCCCTATATGTCAGCATGGCTCCCGCCTCACTTCATTCAAGTCTCATCTCAAGGGTCACCTGCTCAGGGAGGTCTTTCCTGCCACCCCATTTAATATGATGGCCCCCTCATTACCCGGCCCATTCCAGCTTTTTCTTTATGGCTCCTAGCGCCACCTGTAGGTCATGTGTGTATTTATAGGCCGTGTAATTATTTATTGCCGGTCTTCAGCTGTGCCAGGTGTTATTTTGATGTGGAGGCGCCACAGGAAGGGCCTTCGTGTCCACAGCGTGAAACCTCGTGGTCTTCCTGGTTTTCTTGTCTTTTGGGGAGGGGTTATTTTTCATTGCCTATTTTTGGTAGATATTTTATCTAAGGAACTAGTTTTCTGCTTTAAGAAAAAAACCAGTGCAAGTAGGATGACAAATGGTGACAGGTGTTTAACTGCAGTGTCACAGAGACCGCAGGGCCTGGGGAGGACCGTCTGACCCTGCCAGCTTGTTTCCGTCTAAGAGGGGTGGCCGTGACTCCACTTCTGCCCAGGGCTGCCAGGCGGGACTGTAGGCTGCCAGTGGTCAGGCTTTCTCCTTTTTCAAAATGAGATGGAGGGGGAAATGCAGAGTTTGTATGAATTTCCCCAATTGTTTAAATATGCATTCGGTTGTTTTTAGGAAAACTCTATTAACCAAACAAAACACGTTTCTGGACTGAATCCAGATTGTGGGCTGCACCTTTACAACTTCTGCCATAAGGAGACTGAGGACATTCTTCTGAAGAAGAGGGATCCAGGGGCTTACACGTTTGGAGGAAAAGGAGGAGGGAATTCCTTCCGGGCTGATGCAGAGGCATCAGTAGGGCCGACGGGTTAGACTCTATAGGTAGCTCGTTTCAGCTGTTCTGAAGGAAGGATTCCTCCTTTTAGTCCAGTGGGATGGGCAGGTCTTGAACTTGCCATCTCTCGGGGCATGGAGGCCAAAACTGGATGAGGGGAAGGTGAGTGGGATGCAGGGAAAAGGTGGGACAGTAGCTTGGATAACTGAGCTCAGAATCATGGTGACCCCATATTTTCTTCCAATATCAGTGTTCTCAGGATTAAGTTCTCACTATCCATGCATCCATCCACCCATCCTCCCTCCCATCCTTCCATTCATCCATTGATAGAAAATTTATTGAAGACCTACTACGTGTCTACACTGTGTGAATGAGGGACAAAGTGGGGACCAGACAGGCCTTTCTCAGCCCCATCCTCCCTCATTCCTGCTTCTTTCCTCTCCTTCTCCGGAAAATCCCTGTCCTGGGAGACCCAGGAGGGCCTGAGGGGGCTGCATCAGGGCTTCACGGTGTCTCTCTCAGAAGTCCTGGCCCCTCTCACCACGTGGAAAAAGTGAAAACCTGTGGTTTTCCTCCCAGGACTGAGGCCAGTGGGGCTGGACTCCTGGAGCATTAAAAAGTGGCTGGTGGGGCTTCCCTGGTGGTGCAGTGGTTGAGAGTCCGCCTGCCGATGCAGGGGACGCGGGTTCGTGCCCCGGTCCGGGAAGATCCCACATGCCGCAGAGCGGCTGGGCCCGTGAGCCATGGCCGCTGAGCCTGCGCGTCCAGAGCCTGTGCTCCGCAACGGGAGAGGCCACAGCAGTGAGAGGCCCGCGTACCGCAAAAAAAAAAAAAAAAAAAAATTGGCTGGTGGTGAAAACATTTCCTGTGAGAGCATTCCTGCGGGCTGTGTGTGTGTGTGTGTGTGTGTGTGTGTGTGTTTTGAGTGTGTGTGTGCAGACTCCCAGGGTGCTCCGCGCCGGCCCCTCACTCTCCAGTCCAGCACCTGGGCCGGCAGTACCTGGCAGCGCCCTGACCTGGCTGTGGTTGCTCCCTTGGCCCTGGGCCTTTGCGGGGACCGTGCCCTCTGCCCGAACCCCTTTCCCCTGCTTATCCTGCAGGTCTCAGCTCAGACCTGCCTCCTCCAGGGAGCCCACCCTGACTCCATCTCCAGGGGCAGGAGCCTCCTTTCCTGATCGGTGCCCCCATCTTGCCCCACTGGCCACCCCTCACTCTGCTCTGCTCGCCAGCCTCCGGGTAGCGCCTCCACACTCTGCCTCCTTCCCGCCGCAGGAGGTTGGCTCTTCCCTGCGCCTCAGGCCCCTCCCTCTGCTCCTCCCACGCTGGCTCCTTCTCATCCTTCACCGAGAGCCCCTCCCCACCCCCTCCCTCTTTGTCCCGCCCTCTGAGCCCCAGCTGACCTATGACTCATCCACTCGTTTCTCTGTATGTCTGTCTCCCTCATTAGAGTGTTGGCTCCATGGGTGTGTGAGGGTTTTGTCTGTTTTCTTCTCTGCTGACGCTGTGGCCCAGAGAGGTCCCTGACACATGGTAGGAAAATCAGGTGCTCCTCAGGTGTACAAATGAAGAAAACGTGTAGGCAGCCCTGGGAGGGTTTGGCCGGGAGTATCCAAAGACAACCCCCTGACCAGCTGTTTGCCGCCCCCAGAGCCGGCTACCTGACTCTGTACGGTGTCGAGGCACCGCCACACACCCAGGAGAGCCAGGCCCAGGACCGCGTCCACTCAGCCGACGTCTTCCACACCTTCCGCCAGCTTGACCTGCTGCTCCCCAAACTGGCACGTGGCTCCCTGTCAGTGGGTAAGCGCCATGGGGGCCCTGGTGGGTGGTGGGGCTAATGGAGGGACCCAGAGAGGGAGGATCATAGACAACATAGGAGGAAAGATGTTCTAATGCCCTTAAAGGTAGTGAGATCCCCGTCACTGGGGTATGCAAGAGCAGAGTGGTGGGGAGGCAGGGCTTGGACTAGAGCTGGGGTTCCTGGTGGAAATTCTGATACAGCACATCTAGAGTGGGGCCTGGGGACCTTGAGTGTGTGTGTGTTTGTGTATGCTCCTTTTCTAGTTTTATGATTTAATTTGCTCTAGAATTTTTTACAAGTAGTTTATGCTGATTATAAGAAATTCAAGCCATATAGAATAACTTAAAGGGAACAATAAAAGAATTCTCCAACTTCTCCCCATCCCAGCCCACCACTCCTGCTCCCATCCACAGAGGTGACCATTATTACTAGCTTGGAGTATATCCTGCAGAATTCTCTCTAAACACACACACACACACACACACACACACACAGAGTTGTGTGTCATTTTTTTTCTATTTTTAAAGTTTTTAATTTCTCTTTTTTACTGAGGTATAATTTATGCACAGGAAAGCACACAGGTCCTAAATGCACAGCTTAGAGGTAAATCTAAACTTTGTATGCCCTTTCCCAGTCAGTATCCACCCCCCAGAGCTAGCCACTGTATGGATTTCTTTCACCTCAGCTTAGTTTTACCTGTTCTTACACTTCCTTTAAAACGAATCATACAACATGTGCTCTTTCATGTCTGATTTCTTTCACTCAGCTTCATGTGTGTAAGATTCATGCAGGTTGAATGTACCTATAGTTCTTTTTCATTGCTGTGAAGTATTTCATTAGTGTAATAACCACAATTTGTCATCCATTCCTGGTTGATGGACATCTTGGTGGGTTCTGGTTTCTGGTTGGGTTAGCTTGTTACGAACATTCTTGAGCATGTCTTTCTGAGCACACATGCCTTCGTTTCTCTTAGTTGTCAGCCCTGTGCTTTTATAACATCGACCTAGCACACTGGAGAGGCATTGTTCTGCTACTTAGCATTTTCACTGAATTCCACATCTAGAACTTTCCACATCGGTTGGTAAAAACCCACGTCATTCATTTCTGTGGACTCAGTATTGGTAAAGAGCTTCCTGCTGGATTCAGAGTGCCAGGGCCATAGGAACCACTGGACTGCATTCTTCCCTGGCCACTGTGTCTCAGACTTCCCCAGTGAGAAGAATCCTCTGGGGTCCTTGTTAATAAGACAAGTCACTCAGCCCCATCATGGTCCATTTGAATCTGAATCTCCAGTGAGGCTGGGACACTGCATGTATGACAGGTGCTGTAGGAAGGTTGAGAAATAACTGTGTGTCCTGGTCTCAGGTACTTGCAACAAGACCTGAATTCAGATCCCTACTGTGCTGCTTCCTTGCTGGTGATTTGGGGCAAGTTACTTAACTTCTTTTTTTTTTTTTAATTAATTAATTTAAAATTTTTTGGCTGCGTTGGGTCTTTGTTACTGCGCACAGGCTTTCTCTAGTTGCAGCAAGTGGGGGCTACTCTTCGCTGGGGTGCACGGGCTTCTCACTGCGGTGGCTTCTCTTGTTGCAGAGCACAGGCTCTAGGTGTACGGGCTTCAGTAATTGTGGCACGTGGGCTTAGTAGTTGTGGCTTGCGGGCTGCAGAGCGCAGGCTCAGTAGTTGTGGCACATGGGCTTAGTTGCTCCGTGGCATGTGGGATCTTCCCAGACCAGGGCTTGAACCCGTGTCCCCTGCATTGGCAGGCAGATTCTTAACTACTGTGCCACAGTTGTTAAGAATAGGGAAATTAAGAGTAGGGAAGTCCCTACTTAACTTCTTTTTGCCCTAGGTCTTTTCTCCGGAGGAGCAGTTGAAGGCAGTGGTCGAGACAGACTCTGGGCTCAGGTGGCTTGAGGTGGTTTACTGGCTCTTATGTAATCTCTGTGTGCCTCAGTGATCCCATCTGTAAAATGGGAAGAACAGTAGGATCTTCCTAGAAGGTGGCTGTTAGGAGTGGCTGAGGTAATAAAGAAAAAACACTACTTGTTGAGCATTTTCTTTGGTGCCAGATACCAGGTTAAACATTGTCTCATTCAGTGCTCACAACAGCTCATGACCCCATTTCATTTATTTATATATTTTTAACAATGAAACTTTAACACATTAGATTGTTTAAATTAAAAAAGAGGGCTTCCCTGGTGGTTAAGAGTCCGCCTGCCGATGCAGGGGACACAGGTTCATGCCCTGGTCTGGGAAGATCCCACATGCCGCGGAGCAGGTGGGCCTGTGAGCCATGGCCGCTGAGCCTGCACGTCTGGAGCCTGTGCTCCACAACGGGAGAGGCCACAACAGTGAGAGGCCTGTGTACTGCAAAAAAAAAAAAAAGAAACATATTCTTGTGGTAGATGTAGACAGTAAAAAGTAATAATACTCAGTCTTCCAAGCTCAGCTTCCTATGGAAACCAACGTTAACATGCTGATGTATCCCTTCACAGTGTTTTGTAGGGATACTCTATTTTGAAAATGGAGACAAATATATGTATCTAAAGTGTCACTGTGTATTTATAGAAAGGGATTATATCTATTAACTGCAACTTATTTTTTTAACCTAACGATATACAGTCTCCCTTGTCAATACAAACATCTAGAGGCATTAACCAATGCACTTAGATAAGAGAAATCAATTACCAATATAAGAATGAGTAAAGAAGAAATAAAAGTATCCCTATTTGCAGATAATCTGATGCTATACCCAGAAAACCCCAGAAAATCTATGATAAAACTAACTCAAGCAAAAATGAATATAGCGAAGTAGAGGTCAATGTTTAGGCCGCCGTCCCCCTCCAAAGGATATTTATAATTGTTTCCTTTTTCATGTGTGTTACTGTTATAGTATTTCCTTGTACTTGTATCTCTTCTACCATCTGGTGATTTTATTTCTCTCTAACAGTTTCCTGGAAGTGGGTTTGCTGGGTCAAAGGGCATGCACATTAAAATTTATTTTATTTATTTATTTTTTTTGCGGTACGCGGGCCTCTCACTGTTGTGGCCTCTCCCGTTGCGGAGCACAGGCTCCAGACGCGCAGGCTCAGCGGCCATGGCTCACGGGCCCAGCCACTCCGTGGCATGTGGGATCCTCCCGGACCGGGGCACGAACCCCTGTCCCCTGCATCGGCAGGCAGACTCTCAACCACTGCGCCACCAGGGAAGCCCTAAAATTTTTATTAGCTGTTGCCACATCATTTCCAAAACCATAGAGCAATTCATATGCCTACCCAAAGGAAAGGAGTCTGCTCATTCCCCACCAGATTTTTTCAGTCTTTCCATTTGTTTGCCAATCTAATGGACAGAGGTGGGTAACTTGTTTTAATTTGCATTTCCCCACCACCTTGTCAACGTGCAATTATAGGTGTTTAAATCCTTGCCAATCTGATGGGCAAAAAAGGGCATCTGGCTTTATGGGCATTTCCCTGACTACTGTATGAGACATCTTTTAGTGTTACCAGCCATTTGCTTTTCCTCTTTGTGAGTTGCCTGTTCATGACTCTTAATATCTTTTTAGAGACAACTCCTTATCTTATTGAATCCTGCCATCAGTGCTGGAAAGTTGGTATTATTAAATTCATTTTGCAGGTAAAGAAACTGAGGCTCAGAAAGGTGAAGTCACTTGTCATAGACACACAGCTGGTAGATGGCAGAGCCAGCAAAATGGAAACTTGGTCTGTCTGCTTGCAAAAGCTAGTGCATAAAGCACTGACACGTGCCGGCATGGATTGCTTCTCCAGGAAAGAGTAGTTTCTCTGCTGCCGTTTCCTCCATACAGATGCTGCAGGGGAGTCTGTGTAGATGCAGAGGGGAACTCTCCTTGTTTTTCTGGGAGCAGCTCTGGGCTGGGTATGGGAAGGCTGCACTTCCCAGTTTGGGCAGCAGGTGGCGATGTTGGGGAAGGTTTCTCAGCTAGGGACTGGAGGCTGAGGTGCAGAACGGCCCTCAGACCTGGTTGTGGGCATGTGAGGCTATGCAGCTTCTTTCGAAGAGTGATTTGGTAGAAACTATCAACATATAAAGTACACATTCCTTTGATCCTGTACTTCCACTTCTTGGAATTATCCCACAGAAATGCTTGCATGTGTCTACGGATCCACAGATATTCATTAGCATGTCACTTGTTTTAGCAAATCCTAAAAACAACCTAAATGTCCCCCGTAGTAGCTGATGAAATAAATTATGCTTTCACACAAAGGAAAGATATGCAACTGTAGAAAGTAATGGGATATACTGCTATAGGCTGAAATCTACTGTTACGAAAAAGGTGCAGAACAGAGGGTATGGGGGTGTGTGTGTGTTTGTGTTTAAATGTGGGAACATTTATAGATTTTTGCCTCTGGGAAAGCTGAGATGGGATGGAGAGAATCTCACACCCATTTGAACTCTTAGAGTTTCTTTCCTTCTTTCTCTTTTATTATTATTGTTGTTGTTGTTTACCATTTACATGCATTATTCCTCCTCTGCTTTTAGAAATGTAAACATTTTAAAAGAAAATTGACCCTTTTGGAGACCCTTAGACCACTGAGTCTGGTGCTTCTCATACAGGAGGGAGTTGGGGGGCAGTAGGGAGTTAGAGCCCCAAGCTAAGCATACTGCTTCTTTCTGGAATAATCATTTCACTGGATTATTATTATTTATTTAAATATTGTTTGGGGGAAAAAAAGCATTCTTATATTAAAGAATCACAGGGTCTAATGCAAAAATCAAATGCATTTTAAAGGTAAAACACAAGGCTTTTAAAAAAAAAAACATGTCTCTGCTGGGGGCCTCTCTGAACTGTACCCTCAGGTCTCCAGTGGTCAGAGGTGTTTCCATGCCTAGTCCTCTTGCTTTACAAATGGAGAGACTGAGGCCCAGAGATGGACAGGGCCTCAGCCAAGCCCACACAGCATGGGAGGTCTGACATCAAACCTGTTTCTCCTGCCTCTGACCAAGTTACCTGTCACATGAGCCGGCCAGTTCTGATTCACAGCGTTGAGTCATTACACTGGGGCTGATGAATAATACCTTATAAAAATGGCAGGATGGGCTTCCCTGGTGGCACGGTGGTTGAGAGTCCACCTGCTGATGCAGGGGACACGGGTTCGTGCCCCGGTCCGGGAAGATCCCACATGCCGCGGAGCGGCTGGGCCCGTGAGCCATGGCCGCTGAGCCTGCGCATCCGGAGCCCATGCTCCACAGTGGGAGAGGCCACAACAGTGAGAGGCCTGCGTACTGCAAAAAAAAAAAAAAAATGGCAGGAATGTAGCAAGTACAACTTACCAAACCCCTGCCAGTACAGAGTGCGTTCTGTGTGTGATCTTTTTGAGTCCTCCTAATGATCCTGTGAGCCAGGTTGCCTCCATTTTACAGATGGGGAACTGAGACTCAGAGATACAAAGTGATTTGCCCAAGATCATCCTTCTAGGAAGGGGCTGAGCTGGGATTTCAACCTGGGTCTCTATGGCTGCAAACTGGGTGTTCGTTACCTCACAATTTATTATTATTTCTTACTTATAGAAATAATACATGAATATATTCTCCTTGGACTAATAATTTACTAGCATTCATTAAGCTTTGTTTAATAATATAGCTAATGTTTATTAGGCCTGTGCTAGGCATCCCTCTTTGGACTTTATATGTTAATGCATTCAATCCCTGCATAACCCTATGTGATGAGTACTCTTACCTCAATTTATAGGTAAGAAAACTGAGGTGTTCAGAGGTGAGGTGCCTTGTTCAAGGTCAGGCACTCTGCTCCAGAGTTTGGGCTGTTAACTTGGCTCCCTGGCCTCTTGTGGAAAAAACAATCAAATATTACAGAAAAGGCAAATTCTCTTTTGACCACACTCCCTCTACATCTATCACCAAGGTAACCATTGTTATCAGTTTGGTGTTATCCTGCTAGAACAGTGCTATCCTGTAGAAACAGAATGCCAGTCATATATGTAATTTTAAATTTTCTAGTAGACGCATTAAAAAAAAAGGAAGAGGTGAAATCAATTTTATAAAATATAAATCAATTTTTTAAAATATAAAAAATATTATGTTTTTTCTTTAACCCAGTATATCTAAGATATTAGCATTTCAGCATGTAATTAGTATAAAAATTCTTGCGATATTTTACATTTTGTTTCTCATGCAAGACTTGAAATCTGGGGTGTACTTTTTACTCATAGCATGTCTCAGTTCCAGGCGGCCACATTTCATGTACTCAGTAAGCACATGTGGCTTGTGGCTTCCTTCCTGGACAGAGCAGTTCTAGACCCTCCTCCACGTGGTAAAATACAGTACGAGCCCCAATTATACTCTGATCTAAATACACAGCAAACCCTGATTTTCCCAGTGGGAAAGTTTTTTTGTTTTGTCGTGCTTTGTTTTTTTGGTCAACCTAAACATGGAAATAATTAGGACTGGAAATGAAATAACGTCTCCTTATTTATTTATTTATTTCGGTACGCGGGCCTCTCACTGTTGTGGCCTCTCCCGTTGTGGAGCGCAGGCTCCGGATGCGCAGGCCCAGCGGCCATGGCTCAGGGGCCCAGCCGCATGTGGGATCTTCCCGGACCAGGGCACGAACCCGTGTCCCCTGCATCGGCAGGCGGACTCCCAACCACTGCGCCACCAGGGGAGCCCCGATGTCTCCTTATTGATTTTGTTGAGCCTCCCTCGTTAAGCTCACATGTTATAGAAACTAACCGTTTAGAAATGTTGCTTTCTTCCCATGCTCACATTTCAGGAATTGGCTTTTTCAGACTCCACCTTTGACACCTGCGTCTTCCCCATCAGCGGGACCCCAGGTGGAGTCACCAAACTCAGTTTTTCAGAACCCCTCTTCTTCACTCCCGATCATCTGTTTGAAATACAGAATGAGCTTTTTGAATCTGTAAGTCTATGAATCTGTGATCTTTCGCTGGAAATGTTTTGCAGGGATGGGGGTGGTGCCAGATTTTGAATATGTTTCACGTGGTTCAAACATTGAAAATATAAAATAGTAACAGTGAAAAGTCTCCCCTCCCTTCTTGTCATCCCTTCTTCCACCCAATTCCCACTCTCCACAATTGGCTGCTTTTATTAGTTTCTCGTGGATCCTTCCAGAGTTCCTTTACGCAGATACAAGCAAATGTGCTATATTCTTGTTTTTCTCTTTTGCCCACAAGTGCATAGTAAACACACTGATGTAGACACTTTGCCTTTTTCTAACAAGGTAGAGTAGCAATAGCTAACTCTTGTGTAAGATTTCGTGTATCCTGCACTGTTCTAAGAGCTCTCCAAATGTTAAGCAGATTTGATCAAATTACTGCTATATTTTTTTTTACTTGTGTTTTTGCCAATCCAATTTTTTATTATACACCACCATCTTTGGCTCATTTGCCAAATGACGTTCACATATCTTCCTGTTTTCTTAGTGGTGGTAAAATATATATAACATAAAATTTACCATTTAAACCATTTTAAGTATAAAATTCAATAAATAACCTTCACAATGTTGTGTAGCCGTACCATTATGTATTTCCAGAAGTTTTTCATCATACCAGAAGATCTGTATCCATTAAATAATAACGCCCCATCTCTCCCTCCCTCCACCCCTATTAACCTGTATCCTACTCTCTGTCTCTATGAATCTGCCTGTTCTGAGTACCTCGTATAAGTGGAATCATGCAATATTTCTCTTTTTGTGTCTGCCTTATTTCACTTAGGATAACGTTCTCAGGATTCATCCCTGCTGTAGCGTGCATCAGAATGCCCTTCTTTTTAAGACCGGATAATATTCCATTGTATGGTTATGCCACCTCTCATCTACCTATTCATCTGTTGATGGACACGGGTTATTTCAACCTTTTGACTATTGTGAATAATGCTGCTATGAACATGGGTGTATACAAGTATCTGTATGATGTGCAAATATTTTCTCCCATTCTGTCGGTTGTCTTTGCATACTGCATTGCTTTTGAAAGTCATCCTTAAAAGCCGTATTTACAGTGACATTCAAGACCTGCACTTGTGCTGTCAGACCTTAAAAAATGCCAGTCATTTCTAAATCTGCGTTAAATTTCCCCTCCTTTTTTAAAAATTTTAATTTAATTTTATTTTGATTCTTCTCTCTCTTTTTTTAATTAATTAATTTATTTATTTGTTTTTGGCTGCATTGGGTCTTCGTTGCTGCGCGTGGGCTTTCTCTAGTTGCGGCGAGCAGGGGCTACTCTTCGTTGCGGTGCGCGGGCTTCTCATTGCGGTGGCTCCCCTTGTTGCGGAGCACAGGCTCTAGGCACGTGGGCTCAGTAGTTGTGGCTCACGGGCTCTAGAGCGCAGGCTCAGTGGCCATGGCTCACGGGCTTAGTTGCTCCGCGGCATGTGGGATCTTCCCAGACCAGCACTCGAACCCGTGTCCCTTGCATTGGCAGGCGGATTCTTAACCACTGCGCCACCAGGGAAGCCCTTTACCTCCTTTTGTTATCAATCTCATCAGATCGGTCCTGTAAGTAAGCATCTAGAACCAGCATCAACTGAGGTGGCTTCAGCACCTCCTGCACCCTGCACCCTGCACCCACCTGTTTAAAATCTCCGTGTGCCTGGGCCGCACCCCCAGAGATTCTGATGAGATTGGTGGGGGTGGGGTGGGGACCTGAGCAGCCAGAGATTTAAACCTGCCTGGTGATGCTCCAGTACCTGAAAATTTGGGAAAGAGGAAAATCATGTATTTCAGATAACAATTGGCCTCACTGGTTTAAATTGAGAAGTATGTCACCTGAAAGTGTCTAGAGGTTGAAGAAAAGCATAGGGAGCATATTATTTGAAAACGTAACTAATGCACTTGAATAAGTGTCGCCTACGTTTTACATCCTGTAACGTGCAGCCTGGTTTAGAGCCACTGGGTGGATGGACCTTCCTGAAACACTGCTTTGTGGCTCAAAAAAGTCAATGAGAGAGTTTCTAGTACTCTGGAATTTTGTAGCAATCCAAGCGACTCCCCCTTTTCCAAGGAGTGATTTTGGAACGACCAAGTCTTATATTTGCACATATATATATGTCAATACAGCATCATCTTGTAGCGTTAATACAATAAATAAATAAGCATCTGACTTTATTCCTTCAATGGTCTGCCCGTGTGGGCCCGGTGAGGGCTGGACGTAAAGAGCTTCCTCATTGGTTTTCACTGCTTCACGGTTTTCCAGAATGTAAACATGCCATCGTTTATTTAATGGTGTTTTTGAACTGGTGATCCGTGAGCCACTTTAACTTGAGATGCTTTTGTGGCCTGTGTGGTGATTAAAAATTTCTTACTGAGATGCTAACTTTAAAACACATGAGAAGATTTCCCCTGAACATCTGGATTTCAGTTTCTTCTAGAAACCCAGGCTCCCTGGCTGGGCTGGGCTGGTCGGTGGAGCTGAGTGGAGCCACCCGACCCTCCCGTTGGGCCCCTTCCTGTCCCTCCTCCCTCATTCACTTTACCTGCCTTTCCTGCAGGTAGTAGTTGAGTTTGAGACCCCAGACCAACCTGTCCCCTCTTGGTGGTCAGTTTGGTTGTTACCCCTGAGTGACGCTGTGCTGAGTGTGCTCTCAGGGTCTCCCCACCCACATGGGCTGGTGTTCCTCTGGGATCAGACCCCAGGAAGGGAGAATGTGGCTCCCTGTTTCCTGCCCCTCCCCCTGCTGTGCTGAGAAGCCCATTCATTTAGCAAATGTTGACTGAGTACTTCCTCTGGGCCAGGCCAGCATTTAAGGGCTGGGTCCCTGTCGCCTCTTTCCCACAGGAACTCCCCATCCCCTGGGGTGACACCTGGAAGACCCTTGGCCTAATGGGAGGTCAGGGCTGGGTGACCCTGGGCTGGAGGTGGATCTGTAACCCTCATCCTCTGTGCTCCGTCCCTGCAGGGGATAAGAACCAGGTGTGCAGGGTCAAGGGTCACCTGTGGAAGCTGTTGTCCCCAGCCAGGCTGGCCACTCGGGCCCACCGGAGCAAATGGCTGGAGAGTTACCTGCTGCACCTGGAGGAGATGGGCGTGTCGGAGGAGATGCAGGCGCGGGCTCTGGTGCTGCAGCTCTGGGCCACACAGGTGGGTGTGTGCAGGTGTGGACGTGAGGCTGTGCATATGAGTGCTTGTGTGGCGTGTGTGCCCTC
This sequence comes from Tursiops truncatus, assembly GCF_011762595.2. Lineage (NCBI taxonomy): Eukaryota > Metazoa > Chordata > Mammalia > Artiodactyla > Delphinidae > Tursiops > Tursiops truncatus. Next base: position 74,594,458 of record NC_047048.1, on the reverse strand, counting down.
ATGTGCGTGTGTGCCATCAGGCACACTTAGGCACATGCCTGCGAGCACGTATGCATGTGCCTGCATGGGCGCTCACATCCTGGTGCATGTAGGTGAACATGAGTGAGGTGTGCCGCTGCGAGTGTGGCTGTGGGGAGGTGCGCACACACCCAGCTGTCTGCCCCAGTTCCCTGACTCTCTTAACTGTCGAACAGGATCATTCATTCGATATATATGTTTTTAATTTGGAAAAACATCAAACTTACAGAGAAGCTGTATGAATAGTTTAATGAACTCATATATACTTCACCTTGATTCCCCAGTTTTAAACATTTGACCACATTTGCTTTCTCTCTGTCTCCTACTGTGCGTATCTTATTGAACCATTTGCAAATTAGTTGCAGACATCATGATTCTTTGCCCCTAATTACTTCAGCGTGCATCTCCCAGGAGCAAGAATATTCCCTTACATCATCATTTGATCAGCACAGTGATCAAATTCAGGACAGTTAACCCAGATACAGGATCATTATCTAATATACAGTCCACATTCCAATTTTGCCAGTTGTCTTAATAATACTCTTTATGGCTCATCTTGGTCCAGCATCCAACTCAGGATCACACACTGCATTTAGTCATTCTTCCTTTTTAGTTTTCTTCGATATGGAACAGTTTTGGCGCCTTTAGTTGTTTTTCGCGACCTTGAGATTATTGAAGTATGCAGACCAGTTATCTTGAAGACTCATTTAAAAGTTCCACTGAGTACTTACCATGGACCTCAAAGACCCTGCTCTGTGTTGCTTCTGTTTCAGTCAGGGGCCGGGGTGGGGCAGACATCAGGGAAAGAGATATAGGGTGATTTTAGATGCTGATAGGCAGGATATAAAACAGGGTCATGACTAGATAGGTCCTGGAGGTCTACTCTGGCCAGGGTGGCCTCTCTGAGGAGGAGATGACTGAGCTGAACCCTGGATGATAAGAAAGATCTAGATTTGGGGACTTGGGGGAAGATGTGGGGATAGAGTATTCCAGGAAGGGGAGGTGGTGGCCATGGAGATGAGGAAGAAGTGCATAGATTCTGGAAACCAAGGGAAGACAGGGCCAGTGAAGCTGGTGAAGGACTAGATACTGGAGTGAGAGAAAGCAGGGCTGAGGTTGCCTCATCTCCAGGCCTGGCTGCTGCCCTCGCCCCAACCGTGAGCCCCTCCTTCTTTGGGCCCCACCTCGGCAGTGACAGTTACACAGGCTGACATTTCTGGGTAATTCCTCTCCCATTGACTTACGACTTATTTTTAGTTTTTTCCCAGAGCCATTAACTGTCCTTGCAGGCAGAGGCTGGGAAGGGTTGGGGGCTGGGTTTAATCAGCAGTTGGGGCCCCATTAGTGTCTGATAACATATTTATGGGCAGTGACTTGGGACTCCAAACTGTCCCCATAATCCCCTATGGAAATGACCTCTGTCAGCAGAACCGGATGCTGGCCTAGTGGCTTGAGTGGCAGCAAGCCCGGCAAACAGCCTTTGGCGGGGCCAGGAGAACTGGGCAAGCGTTGGGGTCAGGGTGTCCTCTGAGATTGAGTTGTTGGCAGCGTCCAGAATTCAGGCAGGTGGAAGACCCTTCAAGATCTCGAGTCTTCTGAGAGTAGGGCCAAGAGGCTGGGTATCCCAGTGGTTTGGGGCACAGGCTCTGTGGACAACCTGCCTGAACTTGGATCCTGCCTTTACCACCACTTGGCAAGTCAGTCCCTTCTTAGTGCCTTGCTTTACTCCTCCGTAAAATAGAGACGGCAGGACCTTCCTCAAGGCGTTGTGGGGAGGATGAAAGGAAGCAATCCATGTAAAATCCTGTAACTGTGCTTGGCAGGTAACTAGTGCTCAATAAACATATTCAAGAAATACTTAGTGAGGGCCCACTGTGTGCCAGGCACCATTCTAGAAGCTGGGAAGAGAGCAGTGAGCAGAACAAAGACCCCTGCCCTTAAGGAGCTGACATCGTGGTGGGAGAAGACAGGCAATTACTAAACACGGAAATATGTAAAATGTATTACAGATCGTAAGTTCTGTGGAGAACAGATAAAGCAGGGAAAAGGGATGGCGGCAGGAGCGAGGAGGGCCTGCTTTTTTGAGTGGTCAAGGAAGGCCTCACCGAGAGGGTGACACATCTGAGCAGAACCTCAAAGCAAGTGAGAGAGTGAGCCATGTAGCTGTGTAGGATGGGGGAGGGGGTGGGCAGCAAGTGCAAAGGCCCTGAGGTGGGGATGAGGGTGATGCGGCAGGGAGGTAGCAGGAGCCAGACCATGCAGGACCCTGTAGGCCATGGGGAGCACTTTTGGCTCTTCCTCTGAAATGGAAACCCTTTAAAGGCTGTGAGCAGAGGAGTGACATGGCCTGCCTTCTGCTTTAGAGGGGTCATTCTGGCTGCATTGCTGAGAATAGACTGTAGTGGGGGGAGTGGAGGCAAGGAGACCAGGGAGGAGGCCGCAGCAATATCCAGGCAAGAGAGGATGGTGCTGGACCAGAGGGCAGAAGGGAGAGGGATTGGCTTCTGGACATATTTCCAGGTAGAGTCAACAGGCTTTGCTCTTGGATGGGACATTAGGAGAAGATGTCAACCAGGATGACTCCAGGCTTGGGCGTGAGTAGCAGGAAGGCTGAAGTTGAGGAAGATGGTGGAAGGAGTGACTTCTGGGGGAGAAAGTCGGGGGTTTGTTTGGGGCATGTTGAGTTCTAGCTGGAGAGCGGGCAGGTAGGAGCGCCTGGAGAAAAGAAGAGTCTGGGGTCCAGGGTTAAGGTCCAGGCTGGACATGTTGGGGGGTTGACAGCGCAGAGATGGTTGTTCAAGGGTGGATGGAGAAGCGGGCCAAGCCCTGGGCCTCTCCAGCGTGGGGGTCGGAAAGATGAGGAGAGCCAGCAAGGGAGACAAGGAGCCGCCAGGGAGGGGAGCTCGGAGGGAGCGCCACCCAGAGGCCGGCTGCAGGAAGTGTTCCAAGGGGTTGAGAAATGGTAGCTGGGATTGCTGTCGTCAGATCTGAGTGAGGAGTAATCATTTCAAAAGATACTGTTGAGCGCTTAACCCGGTGCCAGTCACCCGACTGAGCACTTTACAAACATCATCTCACAGGATCCTCGAAAAGGCTCCGTGAGTCCAGAGCCCCAGACCTGGGGGTCTAGGCTGATGGAGGGGTCAGGGGGTCTCCAGCATCCAGGGGCTAGAGGAGGGCCTGGTGGGCTGAGATCCAAGGTCCAGGCAGGGGAAGAGGCTGGCTCCTAGGGGACGTGGGCTGGGTTGGGGTGGGCTGAGTGGGCGGAGGGAGGAGAGCTCCCAAAGGCCTGCCCCTGCGGGCCCATCATGGTCCGGGCTGCTCTCCCAGCTCTGAGCTGTCAGGCAATGTGTGGCTCTGCTGACCACAGTAGTGCTGGGACTGACACCGCTAACTGTCGCGGCCCCATCAGTCAAGTTTCATTCTTCTCTTCCTTCTCCACGTCTGCCTTGGCCTCAGCAGCCATGGCTGCAGGAACTCCTGGGTGGTCCTGAGTGGGGGGAGGCGGACTGTGGGAGCTGCATGGGCACGGGGTTTACAGATGCTCAGCTGCTCAGTGGAGATGATCGCGATCGTGATCGTGGAGGCACTGCAACGTGAGGATGAAAAGCAAAAGCAGTGTTTCGAGTGAGACAGACTTGGGTGGAATCCCAGCTCTGCCACTGACTAGTTGTGTGACCTTGAATAGATCACTTCACTTTTCTGGGCTTCAATTTCACCATCCAAAAGGAGGAGGTAATAAGAATAATAGCTGTGCACAGAATTGGGTTTTTCCCCTTCAGTAGTTTCATTTTGAGATAATTACAGGTTATAGAAGAGTTGCAAAGATAGTACAGAGAGTTCCCAAATACGCTTCGCCCAGCTCCCCCCAGTGTTAACCTCTTACAGAACCACCGTGCATGTGGGAAAACTAGAAATCAGCGTTGGTACATTACTATTAATTGAAAGTCCATACTTTATCCAGACTTCCCCAGTTTTTCCACTACTGTCCCTTTTCTCTTCCAGGATCCAATCCAGGATCTACTTTGCACTTAGAGTATTCTTTTATTCCCTTAGAAAAAAATTTTAATCACAAAAAAATGAAAATAAATGTAATCTGTGATCTCCCACCCCTCACCTCTGTGTTCTCTCACGCCTCAGATGGGCTTTCCCAGGTGGTGGCAGCAAAGGCCACCAGCAGCTCTTGGCAACTTGGCAGTCCCCATGGAGGAGGGATTCTTTCTCCCGTGAATTCCAGCACAAACCCCAAGTCTGATACCCACTGGCCCAGCCCAGGTCACCTGTCCCCTCTGAGTCCGTCACTGACTGAGTGGCCCAGGCTGGGGTCACATGGTCACACCTGAGGTCTGGAGGGGGTAGTTTCGCCCCAGACAATCCACTGGACTTCACATGAAGTGGAGGTAGTTCTCCGAAGGAAAATGGGCTGCTGTTACCCAAAGGCAGGGGAGTGGTGCGGGGCAAGCAGGGCTGCAGGTGTCCCCACTCCAGTTGACTGACAGTGCGGAGAGGAGGCCACAAGGTGGCGCACGTGAGCCGCTGAGCACCGGGTCTGGCTCACAGTGCGCGCCCCCTGGAGGTCAGATACCGTCGTTCACAGAAAAGGTAGAAGAGAGCACAGGCGCTGCTGGGTGGTGGACTTTTGCTGCAGTGGGAGGGAGGGAGATTAGACAGAAGTGTCCTCGTAAACTGAGGCAAGGTCCTGTGGGAGAACACTCAGCTTCCAGGGTAGTGGACTAAAGATCTCGTGGCTGTGTGATCATACACACATGCACGCTCACACATCGGTGCAGCTGGGCGGAAAGCAGTCTTCGTCACCTCCCTAACTTGCCACAGCTTCTTCCTGAAAGCAAAGTTAACCGAGCAGCCTTGTTTCCCACTCCTGCTTTGTAATTAATGAGTGGTGGCCCCCATCTGACCATCTGGGCAGGTAAAATGGCCTTGGCACTGAGTTAACCCAAAGCTGAATTATTTATCGCCTGCATTCCCCTGGCTGTTTAAGTGATGGACAGCAAGTGACCTTGCTTGTTTCAGCCGGACCTGAGGCTCTGGAGGAAATCTCAGAGAGAGTCCAAGGCCTCCATCGGTTCTCGAACCCGAGGGAGGGGCTGGTGAGAGAGGGGGACCACTTCTGAACACCTACCGTGTGCTCAGCCTGTGGGAGTCACTCGTATTCCTTGTGGCCGCCCCAGGAGTGGGCACGTATTTATTCCCATTTTACCAAGAGGGAGGTTCTGAAACCCAGAGAGGGGAGTGGCTTGTCCAGGGTCACAGGAAGTGGGCAGCTGGGATTTGAACCCAACTCTGCCTGGTCCTGGTCCTGGGCTGTGCCAGCCCACCTCCAAGCCTGCCTTGGAGGTCCCCAGCCCAAAGGAACATAGATGTTTATTTGACAGATACCATTGAGCCCCCCACAATCTGCTGGGCAGTGGGGAGGGACTAGGGCATGCTTAGTTTTCCTTTTCAGTAAGAAGGTGTGATAACGGTGCCTGCTTGATAGGAAGATTGAATGAGGGCACCTGGCACCACTAAATTCATGGCAGCTAAAGAGAAAGAAAATCTGTTTCACCATCATTGATGCTTTGTGCATTTATTTTCTGCCTCTCTCCCCTCCCAGCTTCTGTCCCAGAGGAAACCTCAGTTGCCAGGTTCTTGAATCTCCTTCTAGAGATGGTCTGTGCTTCCTCATATATGTCCCTCTTTAAATGTACACACAAATGGTAGCACGATGAGGCCCCGTCCCGCATCTTGCTTCAGTGCGTCTTGGCTACTGTCCCATATCAGCACGCACAAAGTCAGCTCCTTTTTAGCAACTTCCGGTGTCATCATCCTATGGCTGGGTCATCATTTATCACACTGATCTCCTATTGAGGTTGCTTCCAGTCTTTCCCTGTTACATCAGCACCGTGAGAAGTATCCTTGTGCAAATGTCCTTTCGTCCATGTGCAATAGTGTCTGTAATTGAATTTCTGGTAAACATGATATTTGATGACTCCTTAATATTCCATTATTAAGATTGGATAAGATAGTCATTTATGGTAGACAGAAATCTTCCTCCAAATCAAGGTTAATCGGTATTCCAACCATATCTAGAGTTCATTTAAGGATACCCCATCATATCTTAGCCACATGCTAAATACCGGAGTATTAAAATATTGAGCCAAGGCTGAAGTCTTGGGGCAAGAAATTTTATCCGTTTTCCTAATTATTTACCTATTGGGAAGTTTTACATAATTTTTGTTCAAGAAACTAATAGCTTTCACAGTCATCATTGATTATTGCTGCTTTGCTATATATGCACACAATACTCAAATATTTGAAAGCAAACATTCAGATTTTGTACCAGTTTCTTATTATTGCATAACAACCAACCACAAAAACTCGGTGGCATACCTTGATGAGCGTTTATTTAACTCACCTGTCTGTGGGTCTGCTGGGAGTCAGCTGGTCTAGACCAGGCTCGGCTGGACAGCTCAGCTCTGCCCCGGGTGTTTCTCATCTTCCTCTTGGGACCAGCCAGCTAGCCGGGCAAGTAGAAACCCACAAGGTCTCTTAAGGCCTAGACTTAGCACTGCTGTTCTGTCCATTCTGCCTCGTTCTATTGGCCTAAGCAGGTCACATGGCTCAGCCCAACTCCAAGGGGCTGAGGAAATACGCTCTGCCCCTTTAATGTGAGGAAGTGCAGAGTCACACGGTAAGAAGCATGCATGCAGGGAAGGTTGGGGAATTGGGGCTAAGGATGCATCCATCCTCAGATGTTAACAGTAATCTTAACTGATATACTTTGTACTGACATTTTCGCTGATTAGCTATGGAGGTTTCCTGTGTGACCTCAGATCAATGATTTTGCTCAAGGTCAGGGATGCCAAGAGTGGCCTTGAAGCGGGCATTGGGCTAGGCCAAAGCCACCAGAGCATATTTGGGCCGTGTCCTGAGGCCGAAGATAGACATGGGTCCTCAGGAGTGGGAAGCCAGGCCTCCCGGCCCCAGTGCCTTGGCCCAGGCTGTGTCTGTGGCACAGACTGGTGAGCTCCCAGCCCAGCTTTGCGCTCTTGATGCTGTAACGGGGGCGCCTTCTCGTTTCAGGGGAACATGGGTCCTGCCGCCTTCTGGGTCCTGCTCTTCCTTCTCAGGACCCCCGAGGCCCTGGCTGCTGTCCGCGGAGAGCTTGAGCCTATGCTCTTGCAAGCAGAGCAGCCCATTTCGCAGATGACCGCCCTCCCACAGAAGGTTTTGGACAGCATGCCTGTGCTTGGTGAGACAGTCAGACCCTCCAAGACAGCCCCAAAGGCCAGGGCATCATGGGCCCCCAAGCCCGCCCTCCCCGTCATGGGTTCCCGGCGTCCAGGGTCCATCGGTGTCCTCTGACCTAGGGTCCCCCTGGGCCTCCTGTCTTCATAGACCTGGCATCTCCATGCCCTGGTCTCCACTACCCATGTTCCATGGTCTCAGTGGGAGATTTTTTGTTGCAAGTGGCAAAACACCTAACTTAAATGGGCTGAAGCAGAAAAGGGACTTCACGTGGGGCAGGTAACTAAAAAGTCTAGAGGGACTGGCTTCAGGCACAGGTAGATCCAGGTGCTTTAGCAATGCCATCAGGTCTTTGTCCATCCTCAGCCTCATTTTCCACTGGGTTGACTCCAGTCTCAGGCTGGCAAGATGGCTGCCAGTGGCTCCGGGCTGATGTGTTCCCGGCTCTGGGAGGGTGTGCTTCTCTGCAACGTTCCTACCCAGAGCCCCAGGAATGTGTCTCTTTGGCTCTCTTTGGGTCATGTGCCCATCTGGAGCCAATCATGGGTGCTCTGATTAGTGAAATCAACAGCCCAACCCCTGAGAGTGGGGGAGGGGATGGTCCCCAGAAGAAAGCAGGGAACTGTTTCCAGAAACGGAATGTATGCTGGGCAGGCAGACACAACCAATATGGCTGGCCCTGCTCTTTCCCTAGCCTGCTCTGGTATCTCCCTGGAAGATACCTTCCCTCACAGCTTCTTTTAGGGTCAGACCCAAACCTTCATGTCCAAAGTCTCTGAAGACTGCAGCAATCACATCTCATCACTTGGCCATTTTGGGTCTTGCTTTGTGATGGTGGGCAAGTCATGCACCCTCTCTGAGCCTTTCCACCTGCCTCTGTAAAATGAGAGCTGGGGGTGGCATTCGAGTGGGGAAGAGGACAGTGCTGAACCCCCCTTTTACCTGCCCTGTGCAGACAGCGTGCTGAGTGAGAGCCTCAGGCTCACCGCTGCACCCTTCATCACCCGCGAGGTCGTGGTGGACATGGCCTTGCCCATGGCAGATGGGCGGGAATTCACCCTGCGATGTGGCGACCGCCTCCTCCTCTTCCCCTTCCTGAGTCCCCAGAAGGACCCGGAGATCTACACAGACCCAGAGGTAAAAGGCAGACCAGGGGCTGTGGGGGAGGATGAGTGGCTTCAGGATCTGTCCTATCTGAGTGGCAGCCAGTTCTGCTCTTTGTTTGCTGGGGAACCTTGCCCCGATCACTTCATCTCTCTGTATCTCTGTTTCCTCACCTGTGAAATGGACCTCAGAATAGCACCTGCCTCACAGGGTTGTCAGGAAGATTAAATGTGATCATGTAACCAAGATCTTCATAGCACCTGGCACACACTAAGCGCTTTGCAGGGGACAGCTGAGCAATTTTTCCTGTTTTCAGAATGTTATAATGTCAGCTTCCCAGCACTTTTACCTCTCCCTGGAATTTGAGATGGGGCAAACTTTTACAATTTTTAACAGGTTTGGATGTTTTCTGTGTGCCAGGTTCTGTGCTGTGCATCCATGCCTCCATCCAACCATCCATCCATCCATCCATCCATCCATGCATCCATCCATCCACCCACCATCCATCCATCCATCTATCCATCCATGCAACCATCCATCCATCACCTCACCCTTCCACCTGTCTATCCACCAGTCCATTCACCTATCCTTCCACCCATCCTTCATTTAGCACCTACTCTGTACAACAAAGCCCTATGCTCAGACACAATCTTCACATTACCACTCTACAATGTAACCAAAGGAAATTGGCCTTCTCTTTTTTAAAAATAATTTTAATTTCTTTTATTTTAAATTGCAAAAGTAATATATACTTATAAGATAGAAATATAGACATATATATTTAAAAGTAAAAACTTATCTTCATTCCACTTCCTCTCCAGTTCCACAGGGTTCTCTAACAGTGGTTGGGAGCGTGTCCTTTAGATAATATTTATGCCTTTACAGACATACACACAACACACACACATATGAATAGGCAGGTGTGTAGTACAGGATCACACAATACATGTTATTCCAACACTTTCTTTTTTCATTCAACAACCAGTCCTTTTATTATTTTTCTTAATTAATTAATTTATTTGTTTTTATTTTTGGCTGTATTGCGTCTTCACTGCAGTGCGTGGGCTTCTCATTGTTGTGGCTTCTCTTGTTGTGGAGCACAGGCTCTAGGCGTGAGGGCTTCAGTAGTTGTGGCGCGCAGGCTCAGTAGCTGTGGCGCACGGGCTTAGTTGGTCCACGGCATGTGGGATCTTCCTGGAGCAGGGCTCGAACCCGTGTTCCCTGCATTGGCAGGCAGATTCTTAACCACTGCGCCACTAGGGAAGCCCTCAACAACCAGTCTTAAAAGTTCTTTCCATGTCAGCACACACAGACCAAGCTCAACATTATAAAGACCTGCCATAATTTTTAACCAGTCCCCTATCAGTTGGGCTTTACATTATTTCCAGTTTTTCTCTCTTATAAACAAGACTGTGATGAACATCCTCATACATTTTTCTTTGTCCATGCCTATTTTGGGGGTGGCATCAGAAAGGGACCTTCTTCCTATTTCAGGTATTTAAATACAACCGATTCCTGAACCCTGATGGATCAGAGAAGAAAGACTTTTACAAGGATGGGAAGCGACTGAAGAATTACAGCATGCCATGGGGAGCAGGGCACAACCAGTGCCTGGGGAGGGGTTATGCCATCAGCAGCATCAAACAGTGAGTACCGGGCACGGGGAGCCGAGTGCCTCATAAATTCTCCTCCCTGGGCCCCAAGAGCCTTGGCCTTCGGATCACAAACAGATTGGACCAGGGGTTATGACATCCGCCTGTCCTTCTGTCCAGCTGGGTAACCTTCTGTGCCTCTGTCTCCTCAACTGTAAAATAGGAGTACTGATCATACTACATCCCAGGGGTGTCGGGACAAATGAAGTGGACTTTCTAGGTACTTTAGCCGCTGCCTGGCTTATTGTAGGTATTTGATAAAAGTTATTATTTGTGATTACTAATATTACTATTATTAATGTTTAGGCATTATGCTAGTGAATGGGCACATTACATTAAGCTTTTGGCCTCAGCTTTCTCAACAGTAAAATGGAGATAATAATACAGTTGGTTCTGCTCTAACGCTTCATGTGCATTGCTAAAAATCCCCACACCATGGGAAATCACAAAGTAAAAACCACAGGATTGTGGGGGAAATAGGGCTGGGGCCCAACCCTCAAAAACTTCACCAGTGACACACACACAAAAAGATATGCACCTAGGAAAATACAGTAGTATAGGTTTACACATGTTAAATGGAATAAACAGAAATACCTAAGTGCTCCAATAAATATGGTGCTTTACTTTGAAAACGGCCTGACGTTTGCCATGCAAGTGGGCATTGGATGGAGCTGTGAGTTACGATGACGCCTGGGAGGAGGGTTATCTGAGGTCAGACGCCTGAAGGGGATGGTGTGGGTCACCACTCACTGGTGTGTGCGTTTTGTGAATTCCTGCTCAGCTTGGTTCAGCTGGGTGCAGTTTTTCATTCTCCCAGTGTTTCTTGCAGATGAAATGACCACAAGCAAATGTGAAATTTGTGTTACGCTTCATTCTTGCCCTAATAGATCAATCCCACTGGAACAAATGCACATGTTCAAAACAAGTGTTGCAGCAGAACCGACTGAAGTTCCCACTCCATAAAGTTTTTGGACAGATAAAAAGAGATAATGGATATGAAATGCTTAGCACTGTGTCTGGAACATAGTGTTCAATAATTGAGCTAATTTGTTATTATTTTAATCTCAGTTAATTGTCATGATACCTGCCAGCTGGTCAGTCTATCACTGACTCCAGAGGTCAAATCATTCCTCACGGTCAGGCACCTGATGGAGTGGAGGTGCCAGGATCCAAATCCAGGTGTGGGTACAGATACCTTCCACCCCCCCCCCCACCCATATAAACTCACCCTCTACCATCCTGCAGCTTCAGAGCTGGAATGGATACATCCCACCTTGTTGACCTTCTTTGACCAGATGGAGAAACCGAGGCCCCGAGTGGGAAGAATCACACGCCCTTAAGAGGCAGAGCCCAGGGACTTCCCTGGTGGTCCAGTGGTTAAGACTCTGTGCTTCCACTGCAGGGGGCATGGGTTCGATCCCTGGTAGGGGAACTAAGATCCCATGGCCAAAAAACAAAAGGCAGAGCCCAGGTGTGCGCCCAGCTCTCCTGCCCAGAACGTTGACATTGCTCTGTCCTCATCTTCCCTCTTTTTCAGTCGTTCAATAAGATTAGAGAATCCCTGCCATGCATTCTGTCCGGCATTGGGCATCTGGTTCGCCCTGGGAGCAGGTGGTAAGGTCCAGAGTAGTAGAGGATCCAGCCTGACCTTTATTAACACAGGTGGTGGTAAGATAAGGCAGGTGGAACCCGTTCACGTCAGGTGGGGCTGCCACCACATTTCGGGGCCCACTGATGACATCATCACGTGGTTTGTGTACTTACTAGGACAGCTTTCCAGAAGGTGGCAGTAAAGAGTGCCTGCCTGCTCTTGCAAAGCTGGTATATTCTAACAGTTTTCCCCAGACAGCAGTAAGATATCTGGAGGGAGGGGTGCCTGCTTCTGATCTCACAAAGGCAGCTGTGGCTCAGCAGCAGCCCAGACGAGGCAGACGGTTCCAGGAGTTTGGTGGGGGTCTGGGCTGCGTATGGTGGGAGAATCAACAAGGGTCACTGTCCGTGTTAATCACAAGCTAGGCTGTGCTCTGCTGTGTCAAACGACCTCCAAGTCTCAGTGGCTCGTATAACAAAGGTTTAGTTCCCACTCACACAACGTTGGCTGTGGGTTTGGGGGGGCTCTTCCCCTCCGTGCAGGGACTCAGGGGCCAGGATCTTCCCATCTTCCCACTCCATCGTCTCCGCATGGAACCCACACAGCTGCCAGGCAGTAGGGAAAGCTGGAGAGTCAGGCACTAGCTCGGAAATGCTTTGATGTGGAATTGACCCACGTCACTCCTGCCCACAGGCCGTCAGCCAGGACTCGGGAGCTCCTGGGCTGGTGAGCAGGAAATGCCTGTGCTCTGCTCTCGCGCCCTCCTTTCCCACTTTAACCAAAGTGAGAGCTGGGGTGAGACCCAGGAGGACGCCATTGCTTTCCTGCCTGACTCCAAACAGGCCTCCCACTCTCCCCCTTCATGCCTTCAACACTGTCTCTCTGCAGATTCGTGTTCCTCGTGCTGGCGCGCTTTGACCTGGAGCTGATCAGCCCGGACGTGGAGATGCCCTTGTTTGACCTCAGCAGGTACGGCTTGGGGCTGATGCAGCCGGAACACGACGTGCCTGTCCGTTACCGCATCCGGCCTTGAGCTCCGGGGCAGATGGGACTCCACGCACCCAGCCTGACCCTAGTCGCCCAACGTTCTGTGCCTGCGTTCGGCCTGGGTACAGAGCTTTGAACACCCAACGGTGCCAAGCGTTATCCCTTCCCTACTGTTTTTCCTAGAAGGCTGTGTCTGGGGGAGGGGAAAGTAGGGGAGTGAAGAAAAGACACTAAAAGCTCTGCGGATTATCTGCTGCAAAGGTTAAGTTCCAAAATGAGGCTCTTTCCGCTCCCAGCCCCTCTTGACCCTCTCACCTTTAGGATACCCACTAAAGCTCGGGCAGACGGGGCACAACTAGGAGACCCCACTGCTCTGCCCCCAGCCCCCACGGGCTGCCGTCCAAGGCCCTGACAGTGGTGCCATCCAGACCCTAACCAGTCCGAGCAGATGCTGGCCACTAAAAGGCCATTTGGGCCTGGCAGTGCGTCTGTTGAAATAAACTCTGTCCCCAAATTTTTATTAAACTACCTAAAGCCAAAGAGTCTCTTACACTATCTGCTTTCCTAGGCGCCCCACTTGCTAGACACTTCCCCCATCTCTCCGTTCACACCGATCCTTGAGAAAATGCTGGAGGGTTTCCCGATGCTGGTGCATCCCCAGTGTGGAGTGGGGGCAGCCTCCAGATGATGGGCTCTGAGGACCAGGCTTCTGTGCGTTACAGTTATGGGCTCCAGACGGGGTGGGTGTTCCCAGCGCTGGGACTCAGGCAGGGAGTTAGCAAGACACAGCCCCGACTGGATGGCCCCAGTGAAAGGAAGCGGCCAGGGCTCCTGGGACTGGTCAAGCCAAAGAAGAGGAGGTGTTGGTTTCCTACATTCTAGCTTAGAAGCTCCAGCTGTGGGCCCCGTCCAGATTGCAGGCCTGTTTTGTTTGTCCTACATTTAAAAAAAAATACATTAGTGTTATCTTGTCATCTTTGGGAAAGTTGATTCAAAATGTCCAGCTTCTCTTGAAAACTTGAAAGATCTGTCCACACTGGGCCCATATTCCCAAGGGCAACCACTGGCCAGAGCTCAGTAGCAGCTGTCTCCCTACCGGGGGCCTGTGGGCTCTGGTTCACCAGGATTTCTACTTGGTCTGCTTTTCTAGTCACAGCACCTCCTGTCCCCCGAAGACACCCAAGTTTGAGAACCCTGTTCCTACTCTTAGAGGTGATATTGTAGGAGGTGGTGGGAACCCGCTGATTGGTTCTCAGACCAATGGTCCATCCTATCCTGGGTGCACCACCCTTTGATCGAACAGATCAGTGATGAAAACTTGCCTTTGCATCAGCTTTAGGAAAAAAAAAAAGATCAAAAAGAAAAATTGCCTGGAAACTTTTATTATGATGACAAGTATTAATATTAGGTCCTGTTTATTGAGGACCCTCTAAATGCCTGTGACAGGAACAGTAGATATAGTATTTCTACTTTTCACGGCATCTCTGCAAAGAGAGGATGGTTATGCCCTCTTTATAGTTGAGGAAATGGGCTCAGAGAGGTGAAGTGACTTGCCCAGAGTCGCACAGCTTGTAAGCTGATAGAATTTTGCAAACAGACTTACTGTCCCAGTAGCAAATGCTAGATGGGTGGCTCTGTGCTCTTTGGGCTCAATGGGTTGGTGGACCGGCAGTTCTGTTTGGCATCAGAGAGCTGACAGAGCCAGAGACACCCATGGGTGGATGCATCTCATGAGATGTGGACACGCATACACACATATAGCTAGGTCCCTGTAGCTTTAGCTGGAGCGAGAAGGGAGGACCTGAGATCTCTGAATGTTCCAGGGGCTAGTCTCTTCTCAGGGCGGCACCGGGGCTTGGGGGCTTCCCTGGCCCTCAGCCTCCAGGCGGCCCTAGGATTCCCAGACAGGCACTGTGATTGGCAGGAGGCGGGATATCCCCAGGGAAACCCATCTTCACGCCTGGGTGACCCCCACTGCCTCCTGCTTCTTAACTCTGCAGGAAATCAGGGCTGGCAACCTCCTGTGGGAGGACGGAGCCAGTTTCCATGGCAACCCTCAGCTGCCTCTTCCTTCCTGGCTTGGAAGGGAAGGGAGGAGGCCGCAGAAATAGCTCCAGGAAGATCTCTTGTACGTGGCTGCTACCCTGGTGTGCTGGGGAAAAGCCCTTCTGATTTCCCCCTTCCAAATCAGGGCTGCTTTGTCACTGAGACTAGATTCTCACCTGTGTTCAAAAAAGGGCCTTTTCCCTTTAAAGGTGACACCTTGGAGCCACAATCATTAGGAAGAGACGATTCTCCCACCAGGCAGCTCCAGCTGGTATCAGAGATATTGAAATACAGCTTGGGAGACAATGCTTTAAACCCACCTTTGTTTCAATCTTTATTATTTTTTCTTTCTTCTTTTAAAAAATATAAGCTATAGAGAAAAGAGGGAGAGAGGAGTGGGTTAGCTCCTTGCTACAGGTTATTTAGGAAGGTACCCAGATGTCGTTGTATTTCTTCATACTTTGTTTTAGAATCACAAAATTGCAGGACCTATGTCAGAAATATTCTTAGGTTGACCTAAGGGAGTGTTTCTTTACCATCATCGTGATTATTATTTTTTGCTATATTTTGTATTGTTATTTACCAGGTATTTTCCTTTAAACAGTCTCATTTTTTAAACTTAAATTTGTTTAAAAAGGGGACTTTTTTTCCTCTGCCGGTAACAACATGTATCGCTTGCTGCCAGAAATAGAAAGTGACTGAAAAAGAAATCTGCTGGGGAGGGGTCCTCTGTGCTGGTGTCACCAAGGCTCGGAGCCTGAGCTCTGTCTCTTCTCTGTTACAAAATGAAACAAACACATGTTTGAGTGGCGTTAAGGCCACGCCAGCACCACCCTGAGACTCTGTCCATGACAGTCACAGGGTGGGGGGAAGGGAGAGAAAGAGGAGTAGGCTGCCCACCACATGGGCGTGCATTACGCCTGGTGCGAGGGCTGCCCAGGGTCATCTCCTGCCACCAGTGGGTCCCGCCCACAGTGAGCTGGGGACATCCCACCTGCCCATTCTCCAGATGGAAAAACAAGCTTGGAGAGATGAATCGTCTGGCTCAGCGTCACTGATTTGTGTGTTTGTTGTTTCTTAAAGACGGTGTTTCGTGAGTAGCAGTGATTTTTCCACCTTGCTGTTTTAACAAAGAATTCTATTTTTATATAATATTATCGAGTCGAAATGTGCTGAAATACATTAAATCACCCTTGTTTGTGGAACTGCCTCTGAGTGTGATTCAGATTGAGAGTTGGCTGTGTCCAGAATAGCGAGGTTAGTGCCTGGGAAGGGAGCACAGAGTCCGTATGTGCCTGGCTCTGGGACAGGGCCTTTCATGGACAGAATCAAGTCGCACCTCCAGCCACCCTCCAGACCATATATTATTATCTCCATTTTTACAAAGGAGGAAACTGAGGGTCAGAAAGTGAAGTGGCTGGCCCAGGATCTTGTGGTTAATAAGTAGTAGACACGGGATTCAAATGCAGGCCTCCCTGCTTCCTGAGACCATGTTCAGGATCTTTCTATCAACAATCCTCCTGATGGCAGAGGAGGGACCGGGTACCCTTAGCGGATTTTGGGGAGGAGGCTCACAGCCCAAAGTAAGGCAAGCAAAAAAGTGTCTTACAAGTTCACTAAATGTTACCTATCCTTCATGCAGATATATGCATTTATTTTAATATTAAAAAGAAGAGAAGATTTTTTTTTTTTTTTTTGTGCCATACCGCACAGCATGCAGGATCTTAGTTCCCTGACTAGGGATAGAACCCAAGCCCCCGGCAGTGGAAGCTCAGAGTCCTAACCACTGGACCACCAGGGAATTCCCAGGAAGAAATGAATTATATTAGCTTTGGGAAAAATTGAAAAGGGAAAATCATTTTTTTCTCTCAAATCTTTGAGTAGAAATAATGTCCTGGTACTTCCCTGGTGGTCCAGCGGTTAAGACTCTGTGCTTCCACTGTAGGGGGCACAGGTTCCATCCCTGGTCTGGGAACTAAGATCCCACCTGCCGCTCAGCTTGGCCAAAAAAAAAAAAAAAATAGTGTCCGGAGGCAAATGTCCTTCATCTGTGGGGGGCCATGGAGGCACAAAGTAACACAGCAACATTTTATACGTTAAAATGTTTACATTCAACACAGCAGACATTTCTTTCTCTCTCATGCAGATGCAGGAGATCAGAGGTGGTGTGGCATCTCCACAGTCACCAGGCCTCTTCCTTTGGTCCCTCCAGCATCTGTAACCAGTGCTTTCCACCTCAGGGACCAGTGTGGCTGCTTGAGCTCCAGCCATTTTGTCCACATTCCAGCCAGCAGGAAGGGGAGAGAAGGAAAGAGGGGAAAAACCTGTTTCTATCTGATTGGTCACAATTTAGTCACATGATACTCCTTACTGCATAGGAGGCTGGGAAATGTAGTCTTTCTCTCCAGGAGACCAATATGTGCCTGCAGAAGGGCACTGCACCCCAGCTTGACAAGTGCTGCATTATGCTCTTCTGTTTACCAGTCATAGTCTGAGCCGCATGCAGGGCCAAAGGGACAACATTTGGCTTTTCTGAGCCATTGAGTTTCTATCAGAGGTCTGCAGCTCCAGGACTTTGACCTTTCAGACCCCTGTACTATAAAAGTCAAGAGAAAGACTCCAGAGTTTTATTTTGCCAGGTAAGGACATTAAGAAATACATTTGTCATTTGCTTCCACTGTCAGTCTATGAAAGGACATTTGAATACCCCTAACACAGAAAGGTAGGTTCCATATCAGAATTAATACAACCACTCAAGAGTTGGTATTAAATAGTTCGAAAGTGGAAACAACCCAAATGTCCATCAACTGATGAGTGGATAAACACAATGTGGTATATTCATACAATGGAATACTGTTTGTCAACAAAAAGGAATGAGGTACTGGTACCTGGTACAATATAGATGAATCTTGAAAACATATTCTGAGCGAAAGAAGCCAGTCACAAAAAGCTACGTATTGTATGGTTCCATTTATGTGAAATGTCAGAATCGGTAGATCAATAATGACAGAAAGTAGGTTAGCAGTTTCGAGGGGTTAAGGGGCGGGAGGTATGGGGAGAAATAAAGAGTGACTACTAAAAGGTATGAGGGGCTTGTCATGTATTGTGCCCAGTTTGGAGGCTCTGAACACAGCAGAAACGGAGACCTCAGAGGTTCTAAAACAGCCTTTTATATCCTGAAGTTAAAAATCAGGTCAACTACTTCTTTGCTTAAAACCCGTCAATGCTCTTGCTATGAAATCCAGAAACCTCCAGACAACCCTCACCTACACGGTTTTTCTCTCCTCCTCTGTTTTTCTTTCCTACTCCTTTTCAGCCCATTCTTGCCCTCATACACTCTGCCCTGGCCACACCTGCCGTCTTCCATCTCCTTCAACCCTCCCACCTGCCCCAGGGCCTTTGCACCTGCTCTCCCTTCTATATTTATGGTTTGGTGATCACTCTGACTTAAGACTCACCAGCACCATCACTCTCTCAGGAAGTTCTTGAGCTGAAATCGCTGCCTCTCCTCCCCATTATTCTTATTCTCACACTTTTACTTATTTCCTTCACATCGAGTATCAATATTAGATTATTTTTAAATGTCTCTGGTTATGTCTCCCATTTAAATGGGAGCTCCAGGACAGCAGGTTGGTTTCACCACTGTTGGATTCCCAACATGCAACCTAAGCTTGGCACCTAATAGGTGCTTGGGAAATATGTGCTAATAAGTGAAAGAATGGCCTTTTTCTCATCTTGGGAGAGATTGTCATTTATCTTGGACAATGAGGAGTCATAAAGCATTATAAGTAGGGGAGCGATGTGGTCAGACTTGTGCCTTTAAAGGTCAACCCTGGTTGCAGCAGGGACGTTGGATTCAAGGAAGTATAAAATGAGGGAAGGGAGATGAGAGAGGAGGCAGATGAGGTCAGGACAGAGTGGACAAGGGCGATGGAAAGGAAGTAGGAGAGTGATCAGTCTCCAAAGGGCAGGAGGGCTGGACTTAATGATATCTTAGGAGAATCGGTTAATTAGCCCTTGATCTCTGTGGCTTTTATTTCCTTCTTTTGCTGACTCACTCCTTTTCTACTGCATCTTGGAGTTCCCAGGCTTTTCTGTGGGGAAGAGGTATTAGTTTACCTCTAATTGCTCTGTTGGAAGCCCATGCCTCAGTCCATCCTTACCCTGTATTTCATCATTGTTTGACCACAGACCCTGGAAGCCAGTGGCTTTGGCAAAGTCCAGGCCATGAAGGGGCTCAATGGACTACGTGCAGGTTTACCTATCTCCCTCTGTGGGGACCCTCTGGTCGTGTCCACACTTCCTCCCAGGGAGGGAGCTCAAGAGACCATGCCACAGCTTAGCACAGAGCATTGTGTGTAGGAAACACCCCAAAATGTTAGGTGGTAGATGGGTGGGAATGGCTGAGAAAGTGGGTAGGGTGGCTGGGTGGATGGGTGAGTGGTGGGTAGATGCATGAATATTTGGGCTGGATGAGTGATTGGGTGGTGGGATGAATGAGTATGGAGATGCCTGGGTGGGTAGATAGTAGGTGGATGAGTGACTAGGTGGGTAAGTGATTGGGCATATGGATAGATGGATGGATAGACTGATCGATGGATAGATAGATGGATGAGTGAATGGGTAGATAGACAGGTGGATGGAAAGACAGATGGTATATGGATGGGTAGATGGCTGGATAATGATAGATGGGTGAATGAGTGGGTAGAAAGATGGATAGTGGATAGAATATGTGAATGAATGGAAAGAAGGATGAGTGAGTGAATGAGTGCATGGATTGATGGGTGAGTGGGTAGATAAGTGGGCGGGTGTATAGTTGGATAGTTTGGTGGCTGAGTATATGGATGGATGAATGGGTGGTTGGGTTGATGGGTAGGTGGTGAGCAAAAGATAAAATGGAAAAATGTTTGGGTTGGTCAGAAAATCAAGCTCACCCACTTTCCGGGAACCTGGACCAGGAACCCCAGGGCTTGATAAAGGTAATCAGGCTAGATTGAAAAAGTACTAGAATCAGACATCTGGTCACTCAAAGACCATCCAACAGCTAATAGGTACAGTGCCTGGCATATAGTAACTGCGTAATCCACGTTAGCTGTTGTTACTGTGGTTGTCAGTATAGTTACTAAAGTTACATTAATGTGTACTTGCTAGTGTTAGGTGTGGTGCTAAGCACTTCACATGCCTTATCTCATTAGTCCCACCAGCAACCCTGGGAGGTAGATTCTATCATTAACCCCATTTTACTCATGATTACGATTATGATTATTATTATTGGGGCAAAAGAGAAACGGGCAAAAAGACTGGACTCCAAGCTGCTAGAAAAATCCCTGGGGCTACTGGAACTGTATCTGGGCAAGGCCACCGCATAGAGCAATTGTCCTGAGTGACAGCCACTCAGAGATGTCAATTATATCCCTTGAGCCTTTGGGTACCCTCATAACCGAAAACAATTATTCCTTCCCAAGGGTCTGTGGGTAGAGGGGAGAGGAGATTAATTAGTTTTGCTCAGTGCCCAGAAGTGGACATGTCTCTTGCCAGCCCAGCTTAGACGGGGATTCACTTGTATTTACATGGATGAATTGGGCTGACTTGACCTCATTCAGCCTCGGAGAAAACTCACAACGCCTCTCAGTGGGAAGTCTGCCGAGAGGGCCTGAGCAGAAGATGGTTTGTGACCTAGTGCTGGTACTTGGCTGCCTACTTACTGGTTGACCATCAGGGTACTTACTGCACCTCCTGATGAGCTTTTTAGTTTTCCCATCTGTAGAATGAGATGGTTATACTTGAACTCAATGCAGGGCTCCTTCTCCGTAGAACATTCTAAGTTTTATTACTCTTTTTGCCCTGTTTCCTATAAGTACATTATAAGGAGATGGTAAACTTCTGGTTAGTGGAGAGAGAATTGAATCAGTTGGACTCTTTGGGACTTAAATGACAAAATCACAACACAATCTGGCCTAGGTAAGAAGGGGTATTTACTAGTTCCCATAAGTGGGAAACCCAGAGGCACTACCTTCAGGCATGGCTGGATCCAGGAGCTCTAATGACATTGACAGGACTCAGTATCTCAATCTCTGGGCTCTACAATCCCTTCTATTGGCTTTATTTCTAGATAGTCTCTCTGCTTATGACGGTGGAAAATTCTAAGAAATGAAGACCAGGTGCTTTCAAATAATTTATAGTCTTTTCATTTAGAACATAAAATTTCTAAATTGGGCACTATGCAGAGCCTGGGGAAACAGAGAGCGGCAAGACAACTTCTTTGGACTTCCTTGGCCTTTGTGTGCAACAAGCATGAACTTAAATTTATACCAAGGCCAGGAAAGTAACATAAATAAGCAAAGTGTCTTGAGTGAGGAATATTAGGCAGGGGTGGAGACTGTAGCATGATAGAGAGCACATCCTGCCTAAAGGGGGTGGCTGTGGTTCAAGGCCAGCCACTCCTCTTGAGCCAGCTGTAATTGCCATGTTACACAGGGCCAGTGTTAATCAGTTCCTCTAATTTTTCAAGAGAAAACAGAAATCCAGATTTTCATGGAA
This sequence comes from Tursiops truncatus, assembly GCF_011762595.2. NCBI lineage: Eukaryota > Metazoa > Chordata > Mammalia > Artiodactyla > Delphinidae > Tursiops > Tursiops truncatus. The sequence continues at coordinate 74,573,272 of NC_047048.1, read as the reverse complement.
ATCCCTCTGATATTTAAATATTAACTAAAAAAAAAATCTGTGATGGCCACACAACAAAAGTCTGCAGATAACCAGCACATGACCTCTGCTATTTAGCACAGGGGATTGCCTAGAGGACTTGAACACTGCTTACATACTAACGATTTCTTTTAAAAAGATGTATACAAATATCAGTTTAGCTGACTTGAGACTGTGAAGCATCTCAGAGGGTCTCCTCATGAAAGGCTTGGAGTCAGAGAGGGGGCCCATAAGAGAACTCTTTGCCAGTTTTATTTCTTATATACCTTGCCCCCACCCTCACCAATAGGACTGGATACTCTTGGGGTCAGAGGTGTGTCTTATTCATAAGTTTCTTATATACCTTCATATAAGAGGATTTATTTATTCATTCAATAAATATTTATTGAGCATTTACTCTGTACCTGGCATTGTGCTGGGCACTATGGGAACAGTGTGGCAGACACTGTTGGTTGCCTACCCAACTTTAATCTTCACTTCTTCCTTGTTAAATAAACTTCAATTTTGTAAGAGCAGTAATTAGCCTAGCCCTAAGGGGTGAATCCTGTTTTCTTTGACAGTGATTGGTATAGGAGTGGCCATGTGACCCATGATATGGAACTTGGCAGAGATTTGGGGGGGGGGGGCGGGTAAAAGCATAAAAGGGGAATTATTTTTGGCCACCTTGGCCATCTCCTTCTTTCTGCCTTTGAATATGGTTTTACGGAGACTTATGCCTGGAGTGGTGGCAACTATTTTGTGAATATGAGGCAACAAGCTTGGGACAAAAAGCCAATATATTGAAGAAGACAGAGAAAAAAAAAATGGAAGAAGCCTGGGTCCTTAATAACATAGTTGAGCTGCTTAATCAACTCTCCTACCACCCTCCTCCTAAATTTTTATGTGAGATAATTAAATATCCTCATTCTTTAAGCTCCTGTTAGTAAAGTATTCTGTTACTTGAGAGGAGCAAGACAGACCACCTCCTGCCCTTGGGTAACCTACGATCTATCAGATAATGAGAGCTAGCAACGAGTAAATGCTTTCTATAAATTCCTTATAATAATTTCCATCCTCCTTTTACACAGAAGAAAAAAATTGAGCCTCAGAGAGGTTTAACCACTTGCCCAAGGTCATTTTGCAAAAAATGGCACCAATCATTCTTACTCCAGAACTCACTCTTTGAGCCGCTGGCAACACTTCCTTCTTAAGTTTGCACTGAATCCTTTGCACTGAGTAAATGTATGAACAAGTAGTAGCAACAGGGCTTTTGCTTAAAAGTTACAGAACTGTTTGCACTATCTGCACTTCTAACATCCAATTGTACACAGATGTTCTTTATCTGAATCTGGAGCCAGAGCCAGAACTTTGCAGGAATTGGGCCACCTGGAGTGACAAATCTGAATGACATGGAATATCTAGCACTGGCCTCGGACTTGGGGAGGACTCTCCCCTGTCAGAGCCCTGTAGCTATGCAATTGCCCAGCTATTCCCACCACTATCATCCCAGTCAAAACCCCATTATCTCTGGCCTGGACAGTTGCAGAAGTCTCATGATGGGTCTTCCTGCTGCTTCCTTTGCCGCCGCCCGATCCCTTTTGTCCCCCAAATCCCATAATGCACACAGCAGCTGGAAGAATCACTTTGAAACATATACCAGCACATGGAACTTCTCTGCTTAAAACTCTATCATGGCTTCCCATCACAATTAAGAAAAAAACCTCAAAAACATTCCTTAACCTTGAGAATAAAATCCCCAAAGGGCTCTGCCTGGCCTGGTTCCATCCACTTCTCTAACTTCCTTTCCCAAGCTCATTTCTATCTTAGGGCTTTTGCTTGTTTTGTTTCCCCTGCCTGTACCTGCATCCTCAGGACTTCACATGGTTGTCTTCTCCCTGCCTTCAGATTCTTGCCTTAGATATATCACCTCCTCCAGAAAGCCTTTCCTGCCTGACCACCCTATCTAAAGTTGCTGATACCTCTCCCAGTCATGCTGTATCACTTCCTCTCACTTACTTTTCTTCATGGCATTTAACACAATTCAAATGATCTGGTTTATTTTTTTACTTGTTTATTAACTGTATCCCCCACCAGAATATAAGTCCATGAGTGTAGAGACGGCCTGTTTTATTCTCACTGTATTTCCAGTGTTCAGAGTAGTACCTGGCACATAGTAGGTGCTCACTAATTACTGGTTGAGAGAATAGCATTTCCAGACTGGGAAATACCTTTGCCTTCTATTAAATTAATCTAAGGTTTCTCAGCCTTGGCGCCGTTGGCATTCAGGGCTGGAGAATTCTCTATTGTGGGGCTCCAGCCTGTGCACTGGAGGAGGTTTAGCAGCATCCCTGCCTCTACCTACAAGATGATGGCATCTTGGACACGGATCGTGATGATGGAGGTGACGAGAAATGAACAGATTAAAATATATAATAATATTATGTGCAACTCCATGGAAATGAATTCCTTAATTTTAGAAATGAAGGAAAGGGCCAGATGGGGAAGGATCTTACCTTAGGGCACTGTGGCTTGCTCAGTTTTTCTCCTCCAGAACAGGGGCTCACTGCTGTGTCCACAGCACCTATTTACTTACCATGCAGTAAATATGTATGTGAAAGCATAAATGAGTAAACATGGGGCCCAACTATAGCATCCTTAGGGAGGCCTTGCTCCCTCCTCTAGGTAAATCCTTCCGTTTTTTATTCATTTCTGGAGTTTATTTGATTGATTCTGTCTCCCCCACTGGACAGGGAGCTCCAGGGGAGGACGTATTCTTTGTTGACCCTGGCACAGGGTCTGGCACACAGGAAGCTCTCAATAACCAGCTGTCCAAAGTGACATGAATGAATGATTGAATCACCAGGCTTTATAAGCTAGCTCACCCTTCACTCTCTCTTCCTGTCACCTTGCTTTATTTTTCTTCTTAGCAGTTATCACCAACTGCCACACTGGATATTTATTTGTTGATGTATCCATTGCTCACCTTCCCCTACTAGAATCTAGAATTCCATTCTAGAATTAGATTTTAGAATCTAGAATGGAAGCTCATGAAAGCAAGGGCTATTTAAAATTGCAATCTTCTCCCCCTACCCCTGCCTCTATCCCTCTCCTCTGCTTCATTATCCCCACTGCGCTTATCACCGTCTGACATTTTCTTTGACTTTCTTGGTTTTGGTCTGTTTCCAACCAGCTCCACAAGGGCTGGACGTTTGCGTTTGGTTCACAGCTGTATCTCGGATGCTTATCTTTGTGCCTTGCACACAGTAGGCGCTCAAGCCACGTTGTTGACCGGATGAAGGAAGCCGGGGTTGAGAGGCAGGCAGTGGAGGTAGCCCAGGTGGGAAGGGCCAAACCGCCCAAGACCCCAGCCCGCCCCGAGCCTCACCAACTGGCTGGCCCGGGCAGGCAGGAGTTAAGCGGAGCGCACGCTTCCGACCCGCAGGTGGCGCCGTCCCGCCTCGGTGCCCGACTCCGGGCGCTCAGAAGTGCGGGACAGAATCGCAGCGAGCGCGGAGCCGAAGCTCAGCCCCGACTTGTTGATCTCGCCCAAGCAGCCGCCACCGCTGCCGCGGGAGCAGGAGAAGGAGGAGGAGGCGCCGCCGCCCGATCCCGGTCTTGCCACCCGCGCCTCCAGCGCCCGTCCGCGCCCCCAGCCTCAGAGAGCGCGCTCCGGCCCCGCAGCGCCTGCTGCTCCGACGCGTCGCCTGCCCGTCCGGCGTAGGCCGGGCCCAGCCCGGCCCCGGGTCCGCCGCTGCCCGCGGGCGGGGGCGCCCGGGCGACCGCGGCGATGCGCGGTCCCTGGCCCCGGGAGGCGGCCACCCTGGGGGTGAGTGTTGGGGCGCGCGGCGGGGGCGCAGGGGGACACAGGAGGGGGGCTCGCCTGCCGCGGTTCGGCCTGTTGGTCCACGCAGGCTCCGCGGTTTCAGGCTGGGGGGTGGGGTGGGTGAAGGGCCTGGGCCCGGGGAGGTGCGCGATCCGCATTCTGGGGTGAGGGGTTAGGGCGTGAGCTTCACATGCCTGGGGGCTCAGAGGAACCCCTGAAATCCCCAGTGCGCGGAGGGAGGAGGGCTCGTTTTGAAAAGGCCAGAAAATTCAGCTCACTTCCCCGCCTCCCACCTCCCCCACCCCTTCCCTTCCAAGCCCCGGGAAAGGCGCAGAACCCGGAGTTATAAAAAGCCACCGCAGGAGAGGAGCGAGGAGGAGGCGGCGGAGGAGGAGGAAGAGGAGGGGGAGGCGGGGAAGGAGCGAGGGGAGGACGAACCAGGTGCATCCCCAGGACGCTGCTCCCCCTTCCTGCCGTGGGGCAGGGGGCGCAGAGGGGGGGCGGGACCCCGCGCAGAGCTTGGCTTTGCGTCTTCAGGGTTCACCTCGTTGCCGGAGAGACCTCACGAGATGCTCCCGTGGCTTGGGGAGAGGGGTTGCTTCAGGACAGCGGGGCTTCATGACCACCCCGTCTGTTGCGACCGACAGGTGGGCACCTGAAACCCTCCGGAATTCCTCCCGATCTTTAAAGGTTTAGAAAAAGCAATCCCGCTGCCACCCCCAAGCCCTCAAATCCTAATTATCTCGGAGCGGGGGAAGGAAAAGATGAGCAGTTAAAAAAAAAAAAGTTTTCTCATGCAGCTCCCCTCTTCTCCCCATTGCGGGGCCAGGTCGGGGACTGGACGGGGAGACCTAGGGAGAAGCGAGTTTCAGCACTCGAAGGGGCGGACAGCGCCCCAGGCGGCCGGGTCGGGTCCCGGCAGCAGAAGCCCGGGGTAGGGCCTCCTGGGCCCCCGGGGCGCCTCTCGGGGACCCTCTCCCCGCCCCGAAGGGCGGCCCCTCCCTCCAGCCACGGGGTGGGGCGGGCTTCAGCACCGGCGCGAAGGACAGCGCCCAGCCTTTCTGCGGGCCTGAGCGGCTTAAGCGCCGGGAAGGTCAAGGCCGGCTGGGGCCCGGGTGGAGAGGTGGGGAGGGGCCGCGCACGGCTCCCTGTTTGCTGACCTGCGTCTGCTTTCTGCCTCGCAGCCGTCGGGATGGAGGTGAGAAGACGGCCGTGACGCGCGCCCGCGCGGCCCCCTGCACCCCCAGCAGCCCACAGCGCTCCCTGCCCCCCTCCCCCGCGGCGGCTGGCCTTGCCCTCCAGTGACAGCGGCCTGGGGGGGCAGGGGGGGCGGGGGCGGCCGGACCAGCGATGCCGGCGGGCATGACGAAGCATGGCTCACGCTCCACCAGCTCGCTGCCACCCGAGCCCATGGAGATCGTGCGCAGCAAGGCGTGCTCGAGGCGCGTCCGCCTCAACGTTGGTGGGCTGGCGCACGAGGTGCTCTGGCGCACCCTGGACCGCCTGCCCCGCACGCGGCTGGGCAAGCTGCGTGACTGCAACACGCACGACTCGCTGCTGGAGGTGTGCGATGACTACAGCCTCGACGACAATGAGTACTTCTTCGACCGCCACCCGGGCGCCTTCACCTCCATCCTCAACTTCTACCGCACCGGACGGCTGCACATGATGGAGGAGATGTGCGCGCTCAGCTTCAGCCAAGAGCTCGACTACTGGGGCATCGACGAAATCTACCTGGAGTCCTGCTGCCAGGCCCGCTACCACCAGAAGAAGGAGCAGATGAATGAGGAGCTCAAGCGCGAGGCAGAAACCCTACGGGAGCGGGAGGGCGAGGAGTTCGATAACACGTGCTGCGCCGAGAAGAGGAAAAAGCTCTGGGACTTACTGGAGAAGCCCAATTCCTCTGTGGCCGCCAAGGTAAGTGTGAAATCTAGGGGCTGCTGGGCTGGGGCATTCTGCCTGTGTCCCCAGATCGAGGACCACGGCTGGGGGACTCTGGCTTAGTTCCCAAATGTGAAGACCAGAAAAGAGGAAGGGCTATGGCTGAGATCTCAGAGGTGAGGACGAACAACCCCTTCAGACTGTTCCTAGGTGGCACTGGCCACCTCATCCTTTTATCATTCAATAATTTATACCCCAACTTTGTTGGAGAAAAGGATTTACAGAGACTTATGAAAACCCACAGCAAGAGAATGGACACTGCAAATAAAAAGGGCACGGAGAGACAAAGCTTTGGGATGGAGTAGAGTTGAGTTTGGTCTATTCTACATAATGCTCCCTTGTGGAGGCCCAGAGCCGGGCTGGAGGGGGGTCACCCTGCAATTTTAATACTTATCCCTATATTTATAACCTCATTTTGCCCCAAGAAGGGAATGAAGGCGGCTTACAGACATACGTGGAGGACATGGAGATACTGTCAGGCGGTTTTAGCATACGTGAGAGAAACGAGGCAAAGGGACTCTGGGGGGTGGGTGTGCGCGTGCATGACGCATGCAGCTGGCTGTGGTTGCTTGTGGGCGAGGGGTCACCCCTGGTTTGGTCTTTCTTAATTTGGTGAGTTGATTCCAAGAATGGTTTGATGCAGCTTCTAAAGATGCTTTGGCTGTCGGAAGAGGATGTAAATTTCGAAATAGGAGGGAAAAAAATGAGGCAATGTGAAAAATAAAGCAGGAGAAAGAGGCAGGAATGGGTTCAATCACACTGGGTAGGCCAGGGAGTCCTGCGTGCTCTCAGGTAAAAAAAAAGCAGAGGCTGTAAGGGACTAAGAAAGGATGGGGGTGGGGGCCAGGTCAGGCCAGGAGGTCATTTGTTGATGAGCAACTTCTCTGTGTCAGGTTGGGACTCGGGGTTGCCTCAGAGAGGTGGGGGCCTGTCTTCACGAGGCCAGTGGGCTGGGATTTGGGAGTAAATGACAACACAGTGTGTGCAGTGCTGTAAAAGAGGCCATGCGGGACCCAGGGGGAGCCCAGAACAGAGAGGTGTTGATGTCAAAATCCAGGAAAACCAAGTTGGGAAAGACGTGTTGAACATAACTCATTCTCTGAGTGCAGGGCCAAAGAAGGGGGGGCAGGTAAATGTATTCATGGCGAAAGGAAAAAGAGAAGAGGAAGTCTGCGTACGAGCCATGATGTATTAGCTAGGGCTGCCTCCTGTCCAGCCTGGCCTCTCATTGTGGGTGCTCCCTGGCTCAACTACCCCCCACTAAAGGCCCACCTACAGGGCTGGGTCTGGAGCGGGTTTTGGGGGGTCCTTTCTCCAGATCTGTCTGCCCAAGGAGAGGCCTTTGCGAGTGAGTGTAGGACTGAGTGGCTGGTTGGAGGGTGGAGAGAGGCCCAAAGGTTTTCTCTCTTCCGCGTCGACCCTAAAGAGGACAGAGAGATTCCTAGGCCTGTTTCCTCTTCTGTGGGCTGCCCCTGGCCGTAATCCTGCCCCAGGTTTCATGTCCAAAAAGCCTCTCTCTTAAGACATAGTCATTCACCCTTAACCGGCTTAGGATCAACAGACTTATTTTGCTATTTCCAGGCCTGACACGGGTTCTTCCCCTCCACACCTGGTTTAGACCCAGATACGACTCTCCCTCCTTCCTGCCCTGTCCCCAAGACAAGAGAGTGAGGGGCAGAGGAGGGGAGGGTCACTTCCCCAGAAGAAGCAGGCAAGAGGCTGTGTTTGGGTTTGTGCCTGACAGCTAGGCAAGTAGCTCAGGCTCGCAAAAGGCGCTGTTTGGGAATCAACAGCTTCATCTCTCCCTCGGGTTAATCCGCTCACAGGGACGAGGTTCATGACCTCTCTGTGATCCTAGGCCGGGGCTGCCGGCTAGTCCGAGCAGATGGACGATGGCCTAGGGTATTCTGCAGCCAAGGCTGAAATGGTGAGGCAGGCAGGCTCGTTGGCCCTCAGTATAGAAATCCTGCCACTGTCGACACATCTACTGTGTCTGAAGTATAACAACACACTTAGCCGTATACCAATTCTCTAGTATTATCCCACCTTTCACAAAGAGGGAAGATCAGAGAGGTTAAGTAACTCACCTAAGGTCGTGTGACAGGCAAACAGGAGTAGCCAGAAATTCAAACTCAAGTGTGATTTTGAAGGCACTGTTCTTTCCATAGTGATTAAGTACCATAGTCTCCTCTGCAGTCTCCCTGCTTCCACCTTTGCCCCCTGCAATCCATTCCCCATTCGGCAGCCAGAACGAGCTTTTCTAAATGTATATTGGATCACATTATTCATCTGCTCGAAATGCTCCAGAGAGGTTTACCATCGCACTCAGAATAAAGTCCAAACGCTTCACCATGAATCCAGCTTCATGACCTCTCTGAGCTCATCTCTTCTCTCCTCTGTTCACTCAGTTTCAGCCCCACTGGCCTCCTTGCTGTTCCCTAAACAGATCAGGCTTTATCCTAACTCAGGACCTTTGCACTTGCTGTTCCTGCCGCCTAGAATTCTCTTCCCTATATTGTCCCATGGCTGGCCACTCCTTCTCATTCCTCATAGGAGCTGGTCCCTGTTCAGGTGTCCCCTCCTCTGAGAGACCTTTCCTGACCCCTGTTTAAAACAGCCTCCCTCCGCTTACACTCTGTCACATCTTGCAGTGTCTTTCCTGCATAGGGTTTAAGCACCATCTGAAATTATACTTGCTTCCTTGTGTTTCTCCGTTTCTCCCCCACAAGAGTATGCACGTCAAGAGTGGTATCCACTGCCCTGTTTCCAGCACCCAGCGTGGTGCCTGACACAGAGGATCTCCAGATAACTACACGTGGAATGAACGAATGGAGCAGGCAGTCAGTCAGTCACTGTGTCTCAGGGTCTGGGAATCTGTCATTCCTTCCTCCCAGCCCACCTGCAGCCCAGTTCTCTGTGCCTCTGGCCTCCTTCAATCATCTGTCCTTTGCCCTCCCCACCCCCATCCAGCCCCCCAACTTGGATGCTTTGCTTGTCAGAACAGCAAGGCCTGTAGAAATTTCTCAGAGGTCACAGAATAAGAAGTCAAGTGGAGGATCATTGCTGGGTGATTGTGAGATACAGAAATGACCATACCTCATATATTTAAGAGCAAGGACAGACCTGGGTTCCAAGCCCATGTTCACCCCCTCCCCAGTTTCTGGCCTTAGGCAAGTTCTTCACCTCTCCAAGCTCTAGCCTCCCACCAGCTAGCCTGCTAAAGTATAGATAAAAGGCCCACCTTGCAGGGTCATCATGAAATCACGTTTGTCAAAATTTAGCACAGTGCCTAACCCACAGTACATAGGGCTTATTGTTATAAATAATAGGGAGCAGAGTCCTTTCTCTATGGCTGGGTGGGCTGAGTGTGCAGCAAGCCCTTTCCTTCTGATGGCAGTATTGGAAGACCAAGCTGCCACTGTTAATAATTGATGGATGTTCCGGCAACACAGAGACAAACCAAAGTACAGGCCCTCGTCTTCCCCGTCAGGGGAGTGAAAATCAAAATCCATTAGGCAACAGGCAGTGTGGTTGATTCTTGTTTGGAAGCTGGGGTCAGCTTCATCAGAGTGACATGATTGCAGTGCTGGGCCACCACTGAGTTTCTGCTTTCTGGGAAGACTACAGGCTTTTCTCAGTAGGAGAAACAGGGAACTCATTTGCCAGGCCAGGAGTGTCTGTGGTCCCTGGAAAAGTCTCAGGGTTAAAGCCTGAGATAATTTCCAGAGTAGCTGCTGTTTATTGTGCCAGGCACTGATTAGTGATACTTTATATGCACTATCTCATTGAAATCCCTTCAGCAATTCAATCAAGGTAATCTGCCAGTTTGGGCTACAAGTCACAGCTAGAAACCTGGAAGTGGCTTCTGTAAGGAGGAAGATGCATCTTCTCACTTAACGGAAAGTTCCACGTAGCTGGTTTTGTGTTAATGGTTCCATGATGCCATTAGGACTCTAGATTCTTTCTGTCCTTCTGCTCCTCCAACTCCTGCAGGGGGCTTGGTCCTCAGGCTGGATGCCTCATCTCACAAAATGGCTACCTAGTTCCAGCCTTCAAGTGCAGACACATGATATCTGACCAGTGAAGGAGAGCGTGCCCTCTTACGTGCCACTTTCTTTTTTCTGCAAGGCAAAGCTTTCCCAGCAGCCCCCTGGCAGACTTCTTTTTAAATCCCATTGACCGGCATCAGGTCACATGCTCATGCTCTATCTGCAGGGAAGCCTGGAAAAGCGTGTCTGGCATTTTCAGATGAGGGAGGGAATGGATTTGATGAGTGGTATTAATATTCTTTTATAAAGAGGAAATGGAAGTTCTGAGAGGGGCAGTCACTTGCCAGAGCTCACGCAGCTAAGTGCTCAGTCAATATTTGTTGAAGGAATGAAAATGGCAGAGCAAGGGTTTGAACCCAGGTTGGTCTGGTTCCCAAACCTGTGCTTCTTCAATCTGGAATCTTGGACAGCTCATTCAAGCTCTCTGAGCTTCAGTGAGCTCATCTGCCAAATGGTGATGGTATAAGTGCCCACCTCTTGGGACTATTTTGATGATTCAGTGAGATTTCAGATGGTGCATGTAATTTGCAAATGGAAAGTACTTTATACATATGAATTATTATTATTATATTCCAGTGTGAGAGTATTCTTTATTTAGAGACTTCGGCCAGTACTTTGCCCACCACAGAATTTTAAATCAGATTTTTAAATCAGCTCTGGGGACTTCCCTGATGGTCCAAGTGGATAAGACTCTGTGCTGCCAATGCAGGGGGCCTGGTTTCAGTCCCCGGTCGGGGAACTAGATCTTGCATGCATGCCTCAACTAAGAGTTCACGTGCCACAACTAATACCCGGTGCAGGCAAAATAAATAAATAAATAAATATATATATTTTTAAAAAGCCTTCCCCCCCGCCCCCCCAAAAAAAAAAGATTCAGCTCTGGAGTCCAACAGATGTGGTTCATTTCTACATTGCTTGCCAGGAATATGACCTTGGGTAAGTTCCTTTCCTCCTCTGAGTGTTAGTTTCCTCCTCTAAAAAATGGAGCCCGCCTCGTAGGGCCCTTAGGAGATAATCTGCATAAAGAGCTTAACCCAGTGCCCGGCAGGTAATAAATGTTCTATATGTGACCACAGTGATGGTTGGTATTAGCACCGAATTCCTCTCTTCTAGCTACTCCCCTGGTTGGCAACATCCCCTGTTACCGTGTTGTTGCTTGTAGGATCCCTGCCTGCCCCCCTGGGATTTCATGCCTTTGCTGTGATGATGCTGCTACTTCCTTGATTTGAGCCAGGACGGATTCATGTTTTATCATCAAGAAAAATGAGGGAAACCAACTCAGAATCCATGGGGCCCCTCCAGTGCTATGAATCGTCTGGCTGAGGCTCCTGCTGGCCCGGGTCAGTCATCCTGGATGTTTGTATTGGGTTAGCCAAAAGTTCACTCAGGTTTCTGTTATGGAAACCCCGAACGAACTTTTTGGCCAACCCAATATGCCAGAGATTCAGAATCCCGGCTGTGGGGTCACACAGACCTGGGTTTGATTCCCAGCCCTGACATTTCCTAGCTCTGGACTTTGGACAAATCATTTCATTTCTCGTAGCTTCCATTTCCTAATCTGTAAATGAGGATGATAATAAAAGCTACCTCCCAGGGTTGCCTGGAGGATTAAGTATGATCGTGCATGGAAAGCACGGAAGCCACACTTCATAAATCCAGTATCCTGATTTGATAAGGGGAAACACGGAGAATACTTCAAGGACTTGCCTGGGTCACACAACAAGTTGGGGAAAGATCAGGAGCCATTTTCAGGCCTTTCTGCCCCTCCCTCGCCCCCCACGCCCCGTTACCCTCACTGAGGTTCAGGGGTATTTCCATTCCTCCAGGATGCTTGACCAGTATCATACCTAGGCAGCTGGTCTCCCAAGGGTTTTTGAAAGGCAACAAAAAGCTAGAGATTGTGAAAATGTTTAGGAAGGACAAGTGCTGGCCAAATGAGCAGTTTGGCCAAAGCTTAATTAACTGAAAGAGAACAAGCACACATTAAGCACCAACTCCATACCCAGCACTATGTGTACTTCCTATACTTGATAGTGTCCTGGATGGGAGCCCTGATTTTAGGGTTGCCCAAGTTCAACCTGTCATGGATGGGACTAAGTTCAAAATTTGACTCCCCTGTTACTCACCATGTGACATGTGACAAACTACTGCACCTCCTTGTGCCCCGGTTCCTTCAATCATAAAATAGGGGCAATAGCAGGGGCTGCCTCATTGAATCGCCACCAGAATTAAATGAATTAATGCATGCAAAGCATTTCAAATAGGGTTTGACACGTAGAAACCCCTCAGTAACTGTTAGCGGGGGTTTTTTTGTTTCGTTTTTAATTGTCATTTCATTTAACCCTCCGGACTCTCCTGCCAGATAAATAAGATCCTTTTCAAAAATTCATTATTCTTATACAAAGATACGTGCTCATTACAAGGTGAGGTTACATAACTTTGCTCAACGTCACATAGGCAATTGGAGCAGAACGGGGACCCAGTCCTGATGGGGAAGATATGGTCAGTGTCCCACCCATATCCTTTTAGCTCTTACCTTTTCAGTGCCACTAGCCCAACTCCCAGCTGCCAGCACCTGCAGTTCTTTGCCTAGAAGCTTCCTCTGGCCTGTGGAGTCCAGTAAAGAGAGGGAGTTAAGGCCCTACCTGGAGGGAGCAGCCCTCAACTGATGACTGATGGGGAGGGTGTATAATACTTCAGCTCCCTCCCCCTGGATGGGGATATAACTCAGAGGTTCATGGTCCACACTGGCCCCAGAGTTCCTCAGCAGAATTCAGCCCCAGGTGCCCACAGTGGTTCCTTGCTTGCTAGTACACTCTGTGTGGCCTCTTTCCCTTCCCTGTCTCATGTCTCCTCTCCCCTACCAGTGTTTTCTAGGATCACTTCCTACATAAGCCACTCTACTCAGATCTTTATCTTAGGATCTGCTTCTAGGGATGCAACAAAAGACCTGTGGGAAACCTCAAACTCCTATCGGGGATCATCTTGCAAGAAAAAATTCCAGGGCTGGTTGGGCTCGGTCAGCCTCATTTCCAGCTCCTGGAGAAAATGAAAACAAGAGCAGCCGCAGCTACCACTGTGCCTGACGCGGCGCAAGGAGCATTTAAATGCACTGTGGTATCTGATTCCCACAGTCACCTCACGAGGGAGGGATAATTATCCTCATCTTACAGCTGTGGAAACTGAGGCCCCGAGAGGTGAAGTGGCTGGCTCAGGGTCACACAGCGAACGGGAGGACTGCGAGCCCACAATCTGGCCTCTGTGCCAAGTGAATGACCTTCAGGAAGTGAGAAAAGAGCTCCAGGATGCCTCTTCCCCTTGGGGAAATGAAGTGCAGCGGAGGTGAGAGGCCTTCAGCGTCTCCCTCCTAACTTGGGAGTGTTCCTGGCCCCAAAGACTATGGGATGGGACTATTGGAGACACAGGGTTAGCATTAAGCATTATTTTAATAGATAATTTAAATATTAAGATAAGGCCTTACCTTCTCCCTGACGTGGGATATTCTTGATTTTGGTGTCTCTGGTAGAGGTGGGCTTGACCGGATGGGGGCAGGGACAGAGGCACACCCCTGCCCCCAAATTGGAGGCGGGTGGGGCGGGAGCCGGAATTCACATGTTCGTATCCAGAGCACCAATTCTCCTTTAAAATTTCCCTGATGACATAAATAGCAAATAAGACGTAATGTTACCACGTGAGACATATTCCTGCGGGTACGGGTATGGCCTGGGTTCCAATTCCACCCCCACTGCTTCCTGGCGGTATAAGCCCACAAGTCACCTCCCCCGTGCTGGGAATGGGAATAATAAATAGGGCGCACTTCACAGAGCAGGGTGCTCACCACTGTCTGAACATTTGGGTCACCTGAGCTTCGACAAACACCCATACCTGGACCCCACAATTGAAACAATCTCTGGGTGATTTCTTTTTTATTTGTGGTAAAGTATACATAACATGAAATTTACCATCGTAACCATTTTTAAGTGGATAGTTCAGTAGTGTTAAGTATATTCACATTGTTGTGCAACCAACCTCCAGAACTTTTTATTTTGCAAAATTGAAACTCTGTACCTGTGAAGCAATAACTCCATTCCCACCCCTCAGCCCCTGTCATCCACTCTTCTACTTTCTGTCTTTATGAATTTGACTACTCTCAGTCCAGTATTTGTCTTTTCATGACTGACTTATTTCACTTAGTGTAATATCCTCAAGGGTCCCCCATGTTGTTGCATGTGTCAGAATTTCCTTCCTTTTTAAGGCTGAATAATAATACATTTTGTGTATATACCACATTTTATTTATCTGTTCACCTATCAATGGACACTTGGGTTGCTTCCACCTTTCGGCTATTTTGTGAATAATACTGCTAGGAATGTGGCTGTACAAATATCTCTTCGAGACCCTGCTTTCAGTTCTTTTGGGTGTATATCCGGCAGTGGAATTGCTGGATTACGTGGTAATTCTATTTTTAATTTTTTGAGGAATCTCCGTACTGTCTTTCATGGCAGCTACACCATTTCACATTCCTACCAACAGTGCACAAGGGTTCTAGTTTCTCCACACCCTCACCAACACTTGTTATTTCCTGCGTGTTTTTGGTTTTGTTTTGTTTATCGTAGCCATCTTAACGGATATGAGGTGGTATCTCATTGTGATTTTGACTTGCATTTCCCTAATGATTAGTGATGTTGAGTACCTTTTCGTATGCTTGTTGGCCATGTGCATATCTTCTTTGGAGAAATATCTATGTAAGTAAGTTGCCCATCTTCTAATCGGGTTGTTTGTTTTTTATTCTTGAGTTGTAGCAGTTTCTTTATATATTCTGGATATCAACCCCTTATCAGACATATGATCTACAGATATGTTTTCCCATTCGGTAGGTTGCCTTTGTACTCTGTTGACTGTGTCCTTTGAGGCACAGAAGTTTTAAATTTTGATGAAGTCCAACTGGTCTATGTTTTCTTTTGCTGCCTGTGCTTTCGGTGTCAGATCCAAGAAGTCATTGCCAAGTCCAATGTCATGAAGTGTTTTCCCCATGATTTCTTCTAAGAGTTTTATACTTTCAGGCCTTGCATTTAGGGCTTTGAGCTTTGCTTACAAACTTTGGGACTCTCATTATGATCACTAACACATTTCCAGAAGTCTGACTCTCATCTGCTTCTGCCATGCTCTGGGTGCAGGACATCTCTGGCTTTTCAACCTCAGCGCTGTTGACGTTTGAAGAGGGATAATTCTCTGTTGTAGGGGGCTGTCCTGTGCATTATAAGATGTTTAGCAGCATCCCTGGCCTCCACCCCCTAGGTGTTGCATGAGGAGTGGGCATTAGAGAAATAAAAGATGAGCAGCTGCCAGGAGGATGTTGCAGCACTGCAGTCAACAGAAGATGGCGGGGGACTCCCTGGTGGTCCAGTGGTTAGGACTCAGCACTCTCACTGCCAGGTCCCGGGTTTGATCCCTGGTTGGGGAACTAAGATCCCCCAAGCCACACGGTGCGGCCAAAAAAAAAGGAAGAGAGAGAGAAAAGATGGCAGCTTGGAAGAGGGAAGTAAGTCAGTGAAAGGTGGCTGGATTGGGGATACATGTGGGATGTGGGGCGGTTCCTGGGCAACCACAAAACCTCAGCCTCCACCAGCAGCCACAGATGCCCAGTCCATGTGATGGGTCTTAGGCCCTGGCCACTTTCTAGCTGTGAGTCCTTGAGCCAAGTGGCTCAGTTTCCCCATCTGGAAAATGGGCCCAATCACAGCCCTTACCTTATAAAGAGGTTGTGAGGATTAGATGATGTAATATAGTAAATAACAATAAACAGATAACACCCACAAGCTCAATAGCAGCTGTTATTATTAGGATCGGTTGTATTCATTTATTCAAGAAGATTTATTGAGCACCTACTGTGTGCCGAGCACTGTCCTAGGTGTTGGGGACACAGCACAGAGAACAAAACAAAGACTCCAGCCCTCATGGCACTGGGATGCCAGTGAATAGAGAGATTAAGACCATTCAAAAAAGAAACAAATACAGATACTTCCTGGAGCTGAGAAACTGTGAAAAACAAATCATGAGACAGTCAGAGGAAGATGAATGCTAACTGGATATTTGATGTTGTGGCGGAATGAATGCTATTTTTTAGGTGTAATAATTGCTATTGTGATTATGTTTGGAAATATTTATATTTTAGAGATACATAGTGAAGTATTCATGGATGAAATGACAAGATGAAATAAATATGCAATATTTTGGTTGTAGCAGGTGACACGGAGAAAGGTTAGCAGGGAAGGGAGCGGGAGTGTTCCGGTGTGGGGTGTTTAACCAGGATGGTCAGAAAAGGCCTCACCAAGAAGGTGCCAGTTAAGCAGAAACCTGCAGGAAGGGAGAGAGGGAGGCATGTGGACTTTGGCAGGGGAGAGTGTTTCTGGTGGAGAAAACAGCACGTGCTAAGGCCCTGGGGCAAGAACATGTTTGGGGCAGTCAAGAAACAGCCAGGTGGCCAGTGTGGCCAGAGCAAAGTGAAAGCAGGGGAGCTGGGGAGGTAAGATCAGAGGGATGACTTTGTTGCTGTTGCTTTGGTCTTTCCTCAGAGTCTGAGCCTCTGCACTGGCCTCCCTGCCTCCAGCTGTCCCCTTCCAGTCCCTTCTCTGCAGGGAACCTAAGCCATCTTTCTCAAGCGTAATCTGCTCATGCTAATCATCCCCTTCCAAAAACCCTTGCATGGTTCTCACTGCGCCCAGAATAAAGTCCAAACTCCTCAGCCTGACCTTCAAGACGTCAGCCAACCTCTCCACCTTCGGCTCTCCCTGTTCTCTGTCCATGGTACCCTCTGCTCACACCACACCCACATTCTTGCATTCCCCAAATACACCATCCTTCCTGGGTCCTGCTCCACACTTCTGCCCAAGCTGATTCCTCTGCTTTGCACTCCCTTCTCCCTCTTGTCTGCCTGCAGCCTCTCTCTCATCACCCTTCAAGGCCCAGCTTCTCCCTCCCTCCACCACCCACACCCCCATCAGGCAGCACTGCCTGCTCCCTCCTCTGTGCTCCAGAAACCTGATGTTCATAACTTCCTTGCACAAAACACTCTGAAGACTAGCTTATGAGTTTTTCTGTGGATGCCAGGCCTGGCCCACAGAGAGACAGGAATGCTTAAGAGAGCAGGCTCTGCAGCCCGACTGCCTACATTCAAATCCTAGCTCGATGTTGATTCAAGCTGTGTGCCCTTGGGGGAATGAATTTCTCTGGGCTTCAATTTCCTGATCCATAATTTGGGGAGCCTCATAACAACCAGAGTAACAATTCTATCTCTTTCTTTCTTTTTTGGCCGCACTGCACAGCTTGTGGGATCTTAGTTCCCCAACCAGGGATTGAACTTGGGCCCTCGGCAGCGAGAGCTCAGAGTCCTAACCACTGGACCTCCAGGGAATTCCTGTGACAATTCTATATGAAGCACTCAGCAATCCCTGGTACTCAGCACGTGTTCAGTACGAGTTAACCATGGCTGTTATTATTAATTTTTATTGCGGTTTAGTGTTAGTAAACAATTGTTGAGTGAACGAATGAGCAAACTTGCATGATCTTATGGTGATCGATCAGAGGGTTCTCCCATACAAGGCAAGCATCTCCCAGGTGTACCCCCTCCAATCTCCTCCCACCTTCCTTATCTCTACCTGCCCACTACCATCCCCTTACTTCCTGGGCCAGGAAGAAGTGACTTCTGGCCTTCCGGTCACAGCGAGGAGGTGCAATTGGATTAGGCACTTGAGGTGTTCCTTCACACCCTGTCTGCTCCATTTTTGCTCTGCAGCAGGGCTGGTCTCCACCATAATTGCCCACCATGGCCTGGCAGACAGACACTGTCTTTGAGAGAATAATGTTATATTGGCCAATTCCACATCATCTTTCACATCCACCAGGTAATGCACCTGGAATCAAACAGCTTCTAAACATAGAGCATTGTATTTCACTAATTGCTACCTAAGGCCCATGCCTGAGTCTTTCCAAGGCCTGTGTGATCCGTGGGGCCCCTTACCTTGGCCAGCATTTCTTCTCAGAGTCTGTAGACCCAACTGTTCGTACCGAAGACGCAATGCATGATCGCCCTGCCAGGGGCATGTGAGAACAGAAGGAAAGGTGGGGATAAGATAATGTTGGGGGACTTCCCTGGCGGTCCAGTGGTTAAGGCTCTGCGCTCCCAATGCAGGGGGCATAGGTTCGATCCCTGGATGGGGAACTAAGATCCTGCATGCCACAAAGTGTGGCCTCAAAAAAAAAAAAAAAAAAAAGATAATGTTGAACCAGCCTTCAACATGTCTAGAATTCCCACTGAATAGATCAATTTTCTTTTATCTCTTATGCTGTGGGTATGTTTACACATCCCTTATTGTTCCTTGAAATACTGACCGAAATTGGATTCAGTCATTCCCTCCTATTCCTGGGACAATCCTATTGGATTCAAAGTTAGTTTCCTTTCTAGGCTTCTCTGGTCCTTCTAACTTCATGTGGGTATATGTGCATGTTTTGAGGTCCTCCTTCAATGCCACCTGTTGTCTGTGTGACAAACATTTACTGCATGTTACTGTATGCCAGACATTGTGCAGGATGCGTGAGAAGCACTTGTGTATCTATTGGTTTAGGATTCCTTTGGTTGTGGGTGAGAAAACTGCAGTTCAAATGGACTTAATCAAAAAAAAATGTAATTGAAAAGTCGGGTTAGGTAGGGCTTCAGGCAGGGCTGGATCTGGGGCTTAAATATGTCATCAAGAATTGGTCTCCATTCCATCTAAGTCTCTTCTTATCCATGTTGGCTTCTCAGCAGGCTGTGCAAACATGGCTGGAAAGACAGCACCCAGCAACTGTAGGCTTCCATCCTGGGGAAAAAGCAAGTCTCTTCCCCAATAATTCCAGCAAAATCCCAGGGCTGATTTTCACTGGTCCATCCCTAAGCCAATCACTTAGCCAGGTCTGGGTCACATGACAATGGCTGCTTCTGAGTTGGGACTGAGAATGGGAAAGAGGTGTTTTTTCAAAGAAAAATTGAAATACTGTTAGCAAAAAAGGAGAGAATAAATGTAAGCTGGCAAAAATAATCCGTAGCCATTATGGAGTTTATAGCCTGCTGGAGGGAGCTAGGCATTAAACAAATAAAAAGTTAAATGAAAGAATAATCACAAAGTGTAATATGTATGCTGGAAAGGAAAGAAGGTGTTTAGATAGAGAATAACAGGCCAAGGTCAAAGAGGAGTGCGGGTGGCCCTTTCTGAGAACCTGAACTTGATTTCTCTCCTTCCTGAGCCGCAGAAGTGATCTTCTACATATTCTGTTTCTACCTCTCCTGCACCATTTAGCATGCTCCCTCGTGTATTCTGTTTTCTTCTAAACTTGTATTACCGCCCCAACCAAGGCAGGATATTCTCAAAATCTAAGACTGTGTCGTACTCATTTCTGTGTTCTAAAGCAGGGTAGGCTGCCAGTTTTGTGAATAAAGCTTTATTGGAACATCAACATGTTCATTTACCTATTATCTATGGTTGCTTTTTGGTAACAGCAGCATTTACAGGGAAAGTTTTCTGACCTGTGTTCTAAAGTCACCCTAGGGCCTGATGCAGGGGCGGGGCTGGCTTTGTCAGAGGGGGTTTGTTGGAGGACTGGAGGGAGGGAGGGAAGGCGCAAGTTAGCCCTGTGACCTTGAACAAGTCACTTAACCTTTCTGGGCCTCTGGCTCTGTATCTTGCAGTGCCAGCTGCCCCTTCTCATCCTTCAGATCTTGGCTCATATGTCACCTCTTCAGAAAGGCCCTCCCTGACCTTGAACAAGCAGTTTGGATGTGGTGGCATTTCCACTCTTTCAATGATAAAAATGTCTCTCTGGTTTATTTTCAGATTAGGCCCACTTGGGGCAGGTGCCCTTCCCCTCCTCTTCACCAGTGTTTTTCCTCCTCTCATATGCCATCTCCCTGGTAGGATGAGTGGAAAGAGCTCTGGCTTGGAACTCTGGAGGCCTGGGTTCATAATCCTAACACCACCACATATGAGCTACAAGACCCGGGGCAAACAGCCCCCTCATTTCTCTGGGCCTCAGTTTCCCTACCTGGAAAATGGGCGTGGTAACTTGCCAAGCAGGACTACTGGAAAGACAGGTGCACTCATCTGTGCCAGAGCAGCCAGCACTGAGCTGGCCAGGCATGGATGCTCCGTTCATATTGTTGGTTTTCCTTCTCTCTTCCTTTTGTCAAGAGGGAGAGAGGAAAGAGAGGCTACCCCAAACCTTGCCTTAATCAGGCCTCTTATGACACCTTTGCCTGCTTGAACCCTTCATGCAATGGCTGTGCTAAGGAGTGACTGGACAGCAGGGGGCTTAGACCCTCCCCCAACCTTCTCCCCAGTCTCCATCACACCCCGCATCCACTGATGTGGGCACATGGAGCCTTCTCCATCTTACAAAAAGCCCCATGCAAATGCAACCCAAGGCAAGTCCCCTAGTTCTCCTCCCCCTTCCTTCAGGTTTCTACCCACCAGTACCCACCCCCTGCATAAAAAGTTTAGACCCTTGCTGGCCTCACGACTGGGAGGATAAGCCAATCCAAAGAGGTGGTTTTCAACACTCAGTTAAGGAGGCAGGAGAGAGTGGCGGGGACTGTGGTGAACTGGAGCACATGTGCCCATCCAAGGACGCAGCTGCTATTCAGCTCAAGGCTGGATTCTGCGTCCAGGCTGGGTTCTGGGCCCAGCTAGAAATTTTAGCTTTCACTGAGATATCCACGTTTTTCAATGTTGCCAAATAATTAAAAAAAAAATTAAAAACATTTGAGTGAGCCAAACAGAACACGTCTGTGGACCACATTCAGCCTTTGGGGCTCCACTTCTTGACCCCTGCAGCATAGAAACTTCGATAGCTAGAAATAGCAGGGGGTGATCACTTCTTGCCTCTGAGACCCTCCCATCGTGAAGGGAGTGGGGAGGAAGGGTATAGAGCCTGGGTGTCAGAAGTAACAGGTCCCCTCTCCCCTCTCCTTACTGCAGCACAGCACAGGGTGGCAAGTGTCTGTTGAATGAATGACTGTTCCACACAGGTGGGGCTCCAAAACTCAAGGCAGCCCATCCCCGGTGAATGACAACACAGGTCAGGGAAATTCACAGGTAAGTCCTAAATGTATTAGGTAATAGGATCCTAGGTCCCCCTACCCAAACTCCAAAGAGAGCAGGAGGAAAAATCTGCTGAAGTGGTTGGGAAAAGCACTGAATATTGAGTCAGCAAACCAGACCGACTCTGAGCCTCAGGTTCCTCATCTGTAAAATGGGAATAATAAATTCCCTGGGGTGGTCCAGAGGATGCACTGAGATAGAGCATGTGACGTGCTCAGCAAAGTGCAGCAAATAAATGTGAGCCAGTGTTATTCGAACTGTTATTTTCATCTTCTTCATCATCATCCAAGCTTCGGGCTTATTTCTGGGGGCTGTGGGCCTGTGGGAGAGTTTATTGTGTAGAATTCGACTTTATATCCTTATGGAGTGATGTTAGCTCTACAAATTCAGGCTGGAAAGCTTGGGATTTCAGAAATTCTTGGTGGAGGTTAGGGTGCCTGGGATTGGAATTCTGGGGTTCGGGGTTGCAGGTCTGTCACTCAAGATCACGGCTGTGGTTGATGTTCATTCTTGGAGCATCGCCATTCGAGGTCACAACTCTGGGGTTCAAGGTCAGAAGGCTGCCATCCAAGGTCAGAATCCTCAGATTTGTAACTGGACCCAAGGAGTACACGGCCAGAGTGTTGATATTTGTGACTGAGAACTCCAGCAGACAAGGTTGGAATGCTGATGTTTCAGGTTGGAACTCATGGTCGGAGTTGGAATTCTGAGGTTTCAAGGTCTGATCGCAAACGCCGCCGAAGTGGCGTTTGTGATCAGAATTCTGTCAGGCACATTCGGAACGCTGGTGTTTAGAGTCAGAACTCCTGTTTCCAACTCGTTATTTGTGGGTCTCATCTCTTGTGTGTGTCATTACTGTTCATCATCCCCCTCTGGCAGAGTTCCCGAAGAAATGCAAACCACAGAAGGTTCCCAAACCTCCATTTAGCCAGGGGGGTTCTGTTACACCTCCTTCTGTTTCTGACGCCCATCCATTCGGGTGGTGCTGGCAGAGGTGACGTGATCCTCAGGAAGGCGGCTGAAGAATGGCTCCCCTGCCCCACTCCTGCCGGAAACCCTCGAACCTGTTGTCAACTCCGCTTACATCCACTTCTTTTTCTTGCTGGCTGGCCTGGAACAGGCCCAGGGATGCAGCCCTGCCAACCCCCTGGGGGGCACCCGGATGATCTCACCACCCTATTATCCAGAGAAAGGCAAATGGTGTCAGGCAGAGGCGAGAACAGAGTGCCTCGTGCTTGTGGCTTCCTTACATGCGGCTGGCAGCAACGCGTAGGGAAGGGGAACAGTTTGCTGGTCACTGTGGTCACCACAAATGCACTCTTGGTGCCAGGCAGAGGGGGAGCTTAATTGACTGTGGGATGGAGAGGTGCTAAAAAATCATCTTTAAACTCTGCTTACAATGGTGCAAATAATGGACACTCAGGGGACACTGGGTGGGAAGGGGGTCTGCAGGGACAATTTGCTGGGTCACATCCCCCAGTAAATGGTTACAGCACCCCCTCCCCTGATCTTCACATGCTCCATTCTTTACATTCTTTTATTTTTCTCATAGTCTTTTCCACCACCTAGAATGCTATATATTTATCTCGCTTTTGTCTGTCTCATTGTGTTGCATTATAAGCTCCATTAGAGAGGAACTTGTTCAGGGTTTACTTCTATCTTCCTAGTGCTAAAATCGTGCTTAGCATATAGTAGTTACTAAATGAATATTTGTTGAATAAATAAATGAATGAATGAATGACTACTGCTCTTGCTGTTATAGTCTCAGAGAGTTTTCCAAGCTCTCAAATCATTCTATGCAGAGCCCATGTCAAATCACATCCACTCTACCTAGACCGTTTTTGAATGGGGGTGAGGGGAAGCAGCGGTAGGAAGAGGTATCAACCCCTCCATGGCTTCTCATTGTTCTCAGGATAATTTCCAAAACCCTTACCTGGCCCCTAAGGACCTATAAGGAGTTCTACGCCACCTTCACATTACAGAGGCATCATGTGGCTCCCTATCTCCTTTCTCAGATCTTCAGGACACTGTTCCGGGTCTCATCTCAGGACCTTTGCACATGCTGTGCTGACTAGCACAAGCTTGCAGCCCCTACGCTGTCCCCCTTGGCCTCCTTAATTCATCCTTTAAAACTCTATTTGAACACCCTTCCCTTGACTTCCGATTTTTTTTTTTTTTTTGCCACGCTGCGTGGCTTGCGGGATCTTAGTTCCTCGACCAGGGATTGAACCGGTGCCCTCGGCAGTGAAAGCGAGGAGTCCTAAATGACTGGACCGCTAGGGAATTCCCTTGACTTCCCAAACTTGATGACATTCTAAGCCCCACAATGGGCCCTGGTATTTCTTTCAAGAATTTATCATCAGGGGCTTCCCTGGTGGCGCAGTGGTTGGGAGTCCGCCTGCCGATGCAGGGGACACGGGTTCGTGCCCCGGTCCGGGAAGATCCCACATGCCGCGGAGCGGCTGGCCCCGTGAGCCATGGCTGCTGAGCCTGCGCGTCCGGAGCCTGTTGCTCCGCAACGGGAGAGGCCACAGCAGTGAGAGGCCCGCGCACCGCAAAAAAAAAAAAAAGAAAAGAATTTATCATCAGACCCCTTTGGTCACTGCTTTTGGATTCCAAAGTTCATTGCTCTGGGGTTAATCTTCCCTGAACTGGAGGTTCCTTAGAGGAGGTGCCCAGAAGCCCTTCCCTTTCACTCAGAAAAATGCAGAACCTGGTTCCTCCTCCCAGATATGAGACATTCTCACTCAAGGGAGGAGGAGTTTCACTCTCCCAGGAAGATTTCTTAGCTGCCCTCCAAAGCCTGTCTCAAAGGAGCCCATCGCTGTGGGCCCTGTGTCTCCTCAGTACTTCTCACCCTCCAGCTGTCCAGGCTGAGCCCAGGTTTCCCTGGGGACTCTGAGGGCTTCAGAGGCACCATCCAGCCTATTTCTCTGCCAACACCCACATAGCTAACATTCCTGTACCACTCATACAGACGTTAACTCAGATAGTCCCCTCAACGCCCTATGAGGAATGTACTGTTATTATCCCCATTTTACAGATGTGGAAACTGAGCCCCGGAGAGGCAGAGTAATACATGCAAGGATGCAGCTAAGAGAGGGCAGGGCAGCATCTGACCCCAGGCTGTTACCTGCAGAGCCCAGGCACTGAGCCAGCACCCCACCCCCACCCCCACCCCCACACTGCTCTCCTTCTCTCCGTAGCTCTCCCTCACTTGCTTCTCCCTTTTATTCTTGGGCTTCTTGCCTTTCTCTTTTTGCTCTTCTCCCTTTTCTCCTTAAGTAGCTCAAACACCCCAAGTTTTTAAAGAATCTCAATTGTGTGGATATTTTGTTGTATTTTTCAAATTCCATAAATCATAAGGGCAGTGGGGTTTTTCACAGTTTTATGAGGTAAAGGAGGGAGGAGGGCAAAGGTGGGTAATTTCCATTTGATTTGCTGGAGAATGGGTGGAAGGAGAGGTTAAATCCCCTCCGAGTGGCCTGCAAGTTTCCATGCGGCCAGGCCCCCCACCTCTCTGATTTCATCTCCCACCACAGTCTCCTGGTTCCTTGTGTCCAGCCACACTGATCTCATACTAAATTCCTTCTTGCTTCGGGCCTTCGCACATGCTTTCCCTCAGCCTGGAATTTGTTTTCCTTTCTTCTTCACCCAGTATTGCCTGCTCATCCTGAAGCTCCCAGATCGAATGTCACCTCCTCCAGGAAGCCGTCCATGATCTCTGAACAGGTCAAACCTCCCAGTTATGGTTTTCAAAGTTCTATGTACCTCTGTTGGATGGCCCTTGTTCCCACTGTAATTTCACATCCATTTTGATGATGGTCTGATTATTCTGCCTTCCCTTGCCCCATGTGGACTGTGAGCTCCCTGATGGCAGGACTTGTCTGCTGTGTTCATCTGTGTCTCCTGCACCTAGCACTGTGCCTGCCTCCCTGTAAGCACTCTGTAGGATTGTGTTGAATGAACTGATGGATGAAAGAATTCAGAGGTTAGTCACAGTTGCCAGGAAGCAAATATCGAACTCCTTTGGGTTAGGAGTGGGTGAAATAGTTTTAAAGGTCTGGCCAGAACTCCAACCAGAAGGCTCTTATCATCCCAAACTGAAAGGAGGAAGGGCACCAAATTCTTTTGCCAAACAGCCAAATATCTTCTCTGGTGCTCGGAATGTATTGAATGATAATTCATGTTTTCTATCAGCTTTTTAAAGGTACCTATTTGGGTTATCTTTTATAGGGTGTTGCTGAGTTTTTCTAAAGCAAATGCCACATACGAAGACTGTAAACTCAGGAAACAGAAGTTCTGAGGGAGGTTTCTAAATGAAAAATTCACCAGAAATATGGTTTAGTTGGAAGTTGCACTACCTTTGGGGGCAGATGGACTTGGTTCAAATCCCAGCTCCACCACTAGTGCCTGGAGCCTCAGAGAGGTCGCATCCTCTCTCTGAGCTGACATTTTCTCTGAACTTCATCTTCTGAACACCAAAGCCAGCAGAAAGACAGGCCCTCTTCCCTGGCTGTTCCAGCAAAAGTCCCAGGGTTGGCTCTGATTGGACACACTTGGGTCATGTGCTCATCTTTGAACCAATCCCTGTGGCTAGAGGAGGACATACGTGAGGGGACTCACTTGGGTCAGAAACCACCACTGAGTGCAGGGGAAATACCCGAAATAGGATTTGCTTAATATTCTTTAATTAATTTATTTTACTTCAATCAAGTTATCTGTAAGAGGAAATTTGATATCACGAAGAATTGGTACCATTTGCCATTAATCATGTTATGAAATTCCAGCCAGATGCTGGAGTCCGACACCTGCTCTCTCTGGGTTCAAAGGGGAGACGTATGTGTGTTAGAGAGGTGTGATAGTCCCATTAGCTTCCAACAGGGACTTTCCCCTTAAGGGAGTCTGAAGGTTTGAAGGAGAATCGGAAAGGCTAACACCTTCTCACTTTGAATCAATGGGATTTGATGTCTTTCCCTGTACAGCTAACCCAGTCTTGGCTGCACGTGAGAATCATCTGAGAATCTTTGAAAAATCCCAACGCCAGGCCACCCTCCAGACCAATTAAATCAGAATCTCTGCGGGTGGGACCCAGGGACTGGGATTCTGCAAAGCTCCCAAAGTGATTCCAGGGTGCACTGAGGTTGAGAAATCAGATTTCAATGCAGCTGGTACTGGTGGTATGTGTCCCACATTGGCACCCATAGGGGTTCAGCAAGTCCACTGGGCTGTAGGAAGGGGCTCACTGGGAGGCTAGGGTGCCCTGGGCTGGTCAGAGTGGTCCAAGGGCAGGCTCCCTTTTCTCTAAGGAATTAACTGAGCAGGAGTCTGGGGAGGATCACTTAACAGTCTCAAATGGGAAGGAAACACTCATCCATCTTCCAGTCTAGCAGGATAAGATTCCCGGGATGAAATTCAGCTCTCACTCTGCCCCTACCCCCTATATCTGGAGTCTGACTGCTTGTTATCTGAACCAGCTGTTACCTCTCCATCCAGCTGTCAACGATCCCAGACCCAGCTTTCCTGCTGTGTGGCCTTGGGCAAGTCACTTAGCTTCTCTGGTCTTCAGGTTCCTTGTCTGCATACTGGGAGCACATTGCTGGGTTGTGTGATCTTTAAAGGCATTTCCACTCTGGGGACCCGTGAATCTTCATCAGGGAGGCAGCCACAGGCTCCTTAACCCCACACCCAAGCCCAGGTCAGGGATTCTCAAACCCCAGCAGAATTCAGATTCCCAGGTCCATCACTCAGACCACAGAATCAAAGTCTCTAGACACAGCCTGGGATCTGCATTCTAACAGGGATCTCAGTGGATTCTGATGCCGATGGTCCTTGAAGTACACTTTAAAAGCATAGTGCCTCTGCCTTGGGGCTCACCATGAAAACTCCTTCTTGAGCCATGCCCTTCTCACAGCAGCCTCCTTTTTATAGGTGAGGATACTGAGGCTCAGAGAGGCCAAGTGTTTGACCAAGGCTCCGCCCTGAGTACCTGGCCCAGCTGGGATTCAAACACCGAACCCGCCTAACCCCAAAGCTGGAGTTCTTCTCCTGTCTCTCACCCTCCATCTTTAAAATGGTGGCTTCTGCCCCCCCCGCCACACTTTCTCCCTTCCCTGCTTTATTTATTTATTATTTATTTTTCCACAGCAGTTATTCCCTTCTGGCCCACCCAACTCCTGGCCTACTTGAATATAAGTTTCATGTGAGCAGGGCTTTCTGTTTTGTTTATTAAAGTATCCCCAGCCCCTGAATCAGCGCCAGGCACAGAGTAGGTGCTCAATCGACACTTGTTCGTGAACGACGTCACTGCATCTCTCTAAGCTTCCGTTGCCCCACGTGTAGAATTTTGACTCACCCACTTCAGAAGGCTGCGTGTTTTGCTCGGCAGTGTTTTTGCTCACTGTAGAGAGCGCTGTGCCCAGGTGAGGGGGCTGGAGCTTGGCATGGGTGAGGGTGAGATGTGGCCCTGCCCTTGGGCCTGCTCAGGGCCGAAGGGTCTGGTGCCTTCGCGGCTGGGATGGGGGCTGCAGGCCAGGCCCTCACCTGCCCAAGGATCCTCTGCCCCACATCCCTGCTCCACCACTCCCCTTCTCACAGGATCAGATCTCGCCATTGGTTCCGGGGCCTCCCCTGAGGCCTGCCTAGGCCGCTTTGTCTTTCTTCACCTTGCAACTTCATCTGCACAGCCTGGTCCTCCAGCTGGGCCCCATCCCATCTTCCCTTGGTGAGGCCTCCCCAGCAGGCAGATCGGCTCAGAGCGCCTGAAAGCAATGATTCTGACACGCCACCCTGAGGGTCTCGCAGATTCTAGAATCCTACAGACAGAATACTTCTAACTTGTACTCTGTGAGCCCAGATGTATGAAGTGCCGTTTCTTTTTTAATTTCTTATTTTCCAAATACTAGATTCCATGGCCTGCAATGGAGGGAGGGTGGTAGAAACTTAACCTTAGCACTGTTCAGTCTTTTCCTCATTTTCTTCCAAGGGTTGGCCCTAAGTTGGGGAGGTTTAGGTAGTGATGAGTTACTGCACTAAGTCAGGATGGATGCTGTAGGTGCCCCCCTACATCCCCTTTCCAGGCTGGTGCACCTGTACCTCTCTTCCCCTCCCTCCATACCCCCCACCCCTTGCAACTGCTATGAGTACCAGCTGCTGATAAGTTACAACTGCCTCCTTCTCATAACTGCCCCCCTCTCACAATTGCCCTTGGCCAATGGGAGTCACCTGCTTGGGGGACTACGCCCTACAACAGCTCTGTCCTCCGGCCCCCTCCCCGCATCACTGGCAGCCTGTAGCCAATGACTCACTGAGTCGGGGGTACAAAAGCTCTGCCTCGGGCTTCCCCGGTGGCGCAGTGGTTGGGAGTCCGCCTGCCGATGCAGGGGACGCGGGTTTGTGCCCCGGTCCGGGAGGATCCCACATGCCGCGGAGCGGCTGGGCCCGTGAGCCACGGCCGCTGAGCCTGCGCGTCCGGAGCCTGTGCTCTGCAACGGGAGAGGCCACAACACTCAGAGGCCCGCGTACCACAAAAAAAAAAGCTCTGCCTTCTTACTTTAAGGTGAGATCAACTTCAGGTGCAGTTCACGCTCCCAAGCTCCCCGTGGTGGGATCAGGCTGAAGCTAGCTTCCTGTAAGACCCCATCTTACCGTAGCTCCTGCCCTGCCGGGTCCTGCTTCCCTCGCTTGCTGTCTCCTCAATAAATCTTGCGCATAAGGCTCTCAATCTCTGCTTCCAGGGACACGCACTTAACGGTCATGAGGGGGAGTCATTGTGTGTTAAAAATGTACATCCGTGTACAAATGCTAGGGATTCATAACTCAAAGTGACCCTCGGTCTCGGGCAGTCTACGCCCTCCCCAGCATTCCCAACCGCCTCTCATTTCTCCTTCATCTTCAGGATGGGCTCTCATTGACCCTCTGTCCCCACAAGCACAGACCTCAGGCCACTCCCCACTGTCCTGCTGGGCTGCAAGCTTTAGCTTCTTCTGCTGACTTGGTGGGGACGATGGCCAGAGTGGGCTGCAGTTCAAGCATTTGTGCACCAAGGGCTTTTAAAGGCTGGCCTGGCCTTCCCTCCCGCCTCTCCGCCAGGAATGCTCGCCATCCCCAGCGCGAAAGCCCTGGCAAGCTGGGCCTTGTTTTATTTCTGCTCGGGCATTTTCTGAGGTTTAACTTGGCAGCCTTCCACGCCGACCTTGCACAGCATAATGAATTGGGGAGAGGCTCTGTGCCAGCTCCCCATTAACATGGCCTTTGAGGGTGTCTCATGGGCTCCCAAAAGCTTTTGGCCTGCTCAGGTCAGGAAGTAGAGAGAGTGGACCAGGCAGAGAGAAAACGATAGATTCAATGGTCCTAAGGTGCAGTGTGACCTTGGACAAGTCACACCCCCTCGCTAGGTCCTGGATCCCCCAACTATAAAGGAGGACATTGGACTGGGTGATTCCTCCCAGCTCCCTGCTGTACCCATTCATTGGAAAAACTTTTTTTTTTTTTTTTTGTGGTACGCGGGCCTCTCATTGTTGTGGCCTCTCCCGTTGCGGAGCACAGGCTCCGGACGCGCAGGCTCAACGGCCATGGCTCCGCGGTATGTGGGATCCTCCTGGACCGGGGCACAAACCCGTGTCCCCTGCATCAGCAGGCGGACTCTCAACCACTGCGCCACCAGGGAAGCCCGAAAAACATTTATTGAGTGCTGAGTACATGCCAGGCACTCTTCTAGGTTCTGGGAACATGGTAGTAAACAAAACAAATTCCCTTCCTCGTGGGATAGGATAGCCCTACTGGGGAGAATAAAAAGAATGTGAGATTTAGAATCAGAAGACCTGGATTTTTTTGCTACTGACTTCTCTGAGCCTCAGTCTCCTCGTCTTTAAAATTGGGTTCTGCTATGGCATCACTGAGATAGTGGACATGAATGTTCTTGGTAGTAGCTGCATGTAATATTTATTAAGCACCTACTGTTTTCCAGGGCGTGGACATAGATAATAACCCTCATAGTCTCTCCATGGGGAGGGGTATACTGTAAGGGTGGTGAGTGAAGGCTCTGGAGCCATACTGGGTTAAATCCAACTCTGCCACTTCCCAGCTGTGTGACCTTGGACAAGCTGCTGCACCTCTCTGTGCCTCAGTTCCCTTACCCATAAGAGAGGGGTCTAACTACTAAGCTGGCGGGAAGAATGGGGTGCGTTAGGACTTGTACAGGCCTTAGAACAGTGCCTGGCACATAGTAAGTGGTCAATCCAAGGGAGGAGGATGTTAGTCATCCCATGTTTATGGAGGAGAAAACTGAGATTTTACGTACTTTCCTGAGGTCATCCAGCAAGCGGCAGCTAGAGGAGATGCGGAAGGAGCCTCCCCGTGGTCTGGTCCCAGTGCCAGTAGCTTCCCCAACTCCCTTAGCTACCGGGACCTTGAGAGGCTAATCTGAGCTGCAGACTGAAACCCAGGGATTTACAGCTTAGAAATACCTCTTTCTCAGTGTGTATCTGGGTGCCTCCGTGAGCTTCCATGCACGTATGTGCGAGTGTGTGTGGCTCTGCGTGCTTACTTGCATGTGTCTGAGTATGTTAATAGTCATCATCTCCATATGAGCTTCAAGAATAGGCAAAACTAAACTTTGGTGAGAGAAATCAGAACAGTGGTTGCCTCTGGGGATATTGACTGGAAGAGGGCCCCGAGGGAACTTTCTCGGGTGATGGAAATATGTGTACCTTAACTGGGATGGTGGTTACACAGATGTTTCCATTTATCAAAAGGCATTGCGCTGAAACACTTAAAACTGTGCATTTTATATGTGTAAATTATACCTCAATAAATAAGAGCATATGGGGGAAAATGATCACTTATGTGATCTCATTTACTGAGGGCTAACTAACCACGCGCCAGGCACCGTTCTGGGTGCCTTACAGGCGTCTGTCATTTAATCCTCACAGCAGCCCCACGTAGCATGCCTGTATGTACCTTGTCTGGGGCTCTTTCCGTGCAGGTTTATGCGTGGTTCACAGAGCACACATATACACTCCTTCATCCCCCAACTTGAGGGTCCCAGAGGGCAGGCACGAGGGTGCACATATGTCCACAGAGAGCAGGAGGGTGCACGTGCGTCCACAGAGATGTCCACAGGAATAGATGTCTGCTAGCACCTGTGTGCTACGCGCAGGAGCATCGCTGGACCACGCTCCACGCGCTGTGCCATAGTTAGATGCTAACAGCATCCCAGGCCCCTGGTCTGTGTAGACATCAAGCGCTGTTTCAGACAACAATGGCAAGAGATTGACAGCCAGCCGCCTGTGCCAGGGAGGAGTGTGGACTCCTGGACTCCAGGCAGTTAGCATCTCTAAAGGGCGTCTTGGCTGACTGGTGGCTAATTTGCGGACATGGTCCCATTAGCCAAACGCAGCAGGTGGATGAAGGGCCTCCTCCAACAACTTATGAGCCACTCTTGGCGGCAGGTTTTGCCCTGGGAGGAGCCCACACTTTAAGAGTATAAACAGAGCCTGCCTGCCCGAGCCAGCCCCGCCTCTGTCCTTTCCACCGCCTTGTGAGCTGGGGAGGGCATGGAGGCTCAGAGAGGGTGAGCAACTTGTCCAGGGTCAAACAGCTAGCAGGCCAGCGACCCAGGAACTTGCAGGCATGTGTGTCTCCCACGACTGTCAGGCACTGACATGCAGCTTTCATGATTTCTTCTTGCCATTTCCTTTCACTAAAGGTACTATTATTTTCTTAGTATTTTTCCTGTAAACGACACACTTATTAAATTTAAGTAAGTTTATTTTAAAAGGAATCTGCTATTAATGGAAAACCAATATCAGATACCCCTAAATTGAAGTAGACTGACCAACCTTCCCTGTCCCCATTTGCCTGGCACTGAGGCAGTTCCCTGGACATGGAACTTTTCAGTTTTAAAATTGGGATGGGCCCAGCAAACTGGGTTGCGTTGCTTACCCTAAATGGAAAGCAAGTTTAAAAATGCATGCTGTGAA
The DNA here is from genome assembly GCF_011762595.2 of Tursiops truncatus. Taxonomy (NCBI): domain Eukaryota; kingdom Metazoa; phylum Chordata; class Mammalia; order Artiodactyla; family Delphinidae; genus Tursiops; species Tursiops truncatus. Next base: position 74,541,348 of record NC_047048.1, on the reverse strand, counting down.
AACGAGCTAGATTATTAAACTGTAACCTGCCACAGGCTCTGAGCCTGGAGTTTCAGACTCGGAGCCCCTCTTTTCTGTAGTCCCCCAACAAGTTCCAGGGTTCACTCTGATTGGCTTGATTTGGTCATGTGCTCAAGCGGAGCCAATGGTTGCTGCCAGGGGAATGCACCGTTCTGATTGGCCAGGCCTAGAGCTAGAGGTGGGCTCAGCCTCAACCAAGCCACCTGGCTCCAGAGCAGAGGGACAGACAGTTCCTCTAAAGAGTGAGGGTATTTGTTACCAAGAGGAAGCCCTCCGGGCAGACATGAAACAGCAGATGACCCGTCCATTCTTGCAGGAACAATCTCCTCTTGCTCTCCCAGGCCCTGGTTCCCAATCTGCTTCTTTCTCCCTGTGATCCTTCCTCCCTCTGGGCCTCGGTCTCCCCATCTACAAAATGGAGGGTTGAGGGAGGTTAACTTGAATGATCTCTAAGAATCTTCCAGACTTTGACATTTTGAGATTTGTCTTCCCTGGAACAATTATTATTGTTGTTTAGGGGTTGTTACTGTTTTTCTCCCTTTCAATTGCTCAGAGATAGATGAGAAATGGGGAGGTCATACAGCATGAAGAAAGGAACATAAGGCATTTCCAGATTCAAATCCCAGCACTGACACTTTCTGCCTCTGTAATTTTGAGCAAGTCAATTCATTTTTCCGAGCCTCAGTTTCCTCATCTCTAAAATGGAAGAATGATAGTATCTATTTAGAAAGGTCACAATGAGGATTAAAACTGGTGGAAAGTCTTTGGTAAAAGAGATATGTCTGTAAGGATGCATTTGGGGGCAAGAAAAAGAAAACCAAATCAAACTGGCATAAAAAATGAAGGGCATTTATTGGATGGTGTAGCTGAAAAGTCTCAGGGAGTTTTGATCCAGGGGTAAAAGAGGGGTCACAATGTCTTTTCAATGTCTATGATTCATTCTGCTTTGCCTTGCTCTGTGAGTCAGCTTTGCTCTTGGGCTGGCCCCCCTCATGGGAGCCCTAAAAGTAATTCTAGGCTTCACAGTTGCACACCATGTCGTCCAGAAGAAAAGAGAACTCCCAGCATTCCAGCAAAAGTCTCAGAAGTCAATCTCACTGAACTAGTTTAAGTCACACGTCACACTCTGAGCAATCTCAGTGGCTAGAGGATGCAATGTGCCTATCCTGGGGGATGCAATGTGCTGATTGGCTTATCCCTGGGGCAGGGGCGGAGTCAGCTTCCTGAGGACCAGATGGATCCCAGCTGACCAGGAAGAGGTTGGCAAAGGGAAAATGCATGCTGGGAATGATGCAATCAGATATTGAAGATCACCCGAGACTCTAATGATGACAGCAATGAAAGGGCTGGCTCTCAGGGATATCTCCTCTTGTCCTAAACTAGCATTTACACAAGGGGAAACTGAGGCTCAGAGAGACGAGGTTCCGGGTGGGTGTCACCTAGAAAATGTGCACTGAGATCTACCTTTGTCTGGGTTTCTGTAAGACCGCACTGAGATAAGAATAATGCTTTAAGAAGGAAAAGAAAGACTAAAATGCATTGTACGCCTACTCCGTGCTAGATTTTCTACCCCCATCATGTCATTTAATCCTTGTAGCCACCCTGGAAAGTAGTCTCTGTCATTGTGTTACCGAGTCCGAGCTCGCTCTGCTCACTGCACAACAGGCCAATGAATCAGAGATGAGGTGTTGAGACAAGGAATACAACTTTATTCAGAAAGGCAGCAGACTAGTGTCTCTGAAAAACCATCTTATCTGGGTCTGGAGGCCGATTTCTTTTATAGAATCAGAGAGGGAGAGGTGGTGAGGAAGTAAAGTAAAAGGGCCATCAGTCTTGCAAAACATCTCCTGGAATGTCCAGCCTCAGTGAGGGGATGTGTTCATTTCTTCTTTCTTGCAGCCTTTCACAGGTGGGCAGGGTTCCCTGAGGCAGGCCGTTATGTATGATTATAATAACAAAATCAACGAAAGGCAAAGGTTAAAGTCAAAGAAACAGATCGAACATGGAGTCCGATTTAGCTCTTCCTGTTACAATTCCCCACTGTCAATATCCATTCCACAGTCTTGTGGAAAAAGGGGTGACAACGTTCTAACTGCTCCATCAGATGGATCTTTCTGGGAGTGTCCACCACCGGTGTCCGTGTTCCAAACGTTGAGATTTGTCTTTTGTTCTGCTTTGGAAGTGTCTACTTTACACCTGCATACTTAAAAATATTCACAACCTAAAAGTTGAGACTTATCGGGAATTTTGAGGGCTTCAAGCCCAGGAGGCCACATCTCAAGTTAAGGAATTTAGCATTTTTCTTTGTATGGGAAGATACAAGAGTCTGGGCTCACTGAAATCATCTCTTTGATATGCACCACAGCTATCTGGGGCCTGTATCCTGTATTTTCACATCCTGAGTTTCCTCAGGGCTCACCATAGGGAGTGGCTGCAGTCTGATGGCTGCTAGGTGGCAGGTATTCTTCTCCTTCCTGAGTTTCCTCAGGGTTCACCGGCTCACATTGGAGGGCTGCAGTCGCCAATGACTGATCCTCTCCTCTTGGTCAGGAATTTGACCAATATTTGGGAGATATTTCATGATAAGATTTTGTCCCACAGCGCTGGGAGGCTCATCCCAGGTCAGGGGAAAATTCTTGATATGCCAATCTAGGTGCCAGTTTTCAGATTAGACCCTATTGATAATTAAAGGTTCTCTGGATCCCCTAATTATGATCCAGGAGACATTTTCCCTTGTTGCTTCTTCTCATACTTAGAATCACATTATTACAATTATTTTATGTTATAAAAGTGATCTATTTCCTTAAGATGTTTAGCCATAGAAGTTTTGTTGGAGGCCTGGTTACACACTGGGTACTACAAGAGACAACGATCTTATAAAATAGGATATAAGCAATGCGGCTAGTAATATTGACAAAGACAGTACAGCGGGGAGACACAAAGCCCAAACAATTCGGAAATAAAGAACAAATTAAAACAATGATTAGCATAATATCAAGTCCACAGGAGAGCCAGCTGGAGACAACGAATTCTGGCAGGGTCAGGTAGAGAGAAAAAGATAAATGTTTCGTCTTCGTTTACAAAGGCATACTTTATCAACTTGTTGTAGGTCATAGCACAAGAGAAAAAGTTTTTCCGAAAAACAAAGATTAAAGCCAATATATTTCCCAAAGTCGTAAAGTTATAAAACATATTTACCAGTTTATTCAGTCTCATGTAATTAATTCCCGTTGATCTGGATGAAGTAGTCAGGTTTCCCATTAGTTTTGTCATTTGTTACCCAGTCCAGTGATATTATCTAAAGGCTATCAGAAACTTGTATTTCTTAAAAAGTTCCTTTTTATCAGTCTTCTTGAAAATCTTCATTTTGTAAAAGCATTGGGACAAAACTTAAAATAGCATGGTTAAAGATTTGAGTACAACGTAATTAGCAGGAAACTTGGATATACCATTTTAGAATAGCTAGTATAATGATTGATAACATATCAGGACATATCAGATGTTAGGGATTCCATATAAATTTTGGAATATCTATATAAATGACATATCTCCACACCCTATAATCTAAGGTTCATCTCCAATCACTTGACAATGTTTTTGAAGCAATTTAACATATCAAATAAACTTAGTTTGACATCTGTCTCTGAGATGTCTCAGAGATGTTCTTTCAAAGTATCCCAGAGTCAGCTGGAGGCTAAAAAGCTTGAGTCAGATTTTGACATTTGGGAAGTTTGTCAAAAGTATCAAAAAGGTTTTAAAACACAACAGGATTGTAGGTCACTGTGAAACAGTACTTATCCATTTAACCAAAGTCACAAAATGATTAAAAGAAAACAAATACGGATCACCTAAGGGCACAGAAACTTATATAATCTGTTATCAAAAGAAGCACGTCTGACAGAGAGAGATCAAATTCCAGTCTTGTATTAGCTTACTTAAAAAAATCCATTTACTTAGTTAACTTCAATCTAAATTTTGTTAATCCTGACCATGTACAAAACTTTCTCAGTAAAATGTAATTCCATTTCTCATACCTTCTTAACTGAAAACACACATTCCACCGTACGGAAATGTTTTATTATTTTCAGTAGCTTTAATTATATATTTAAATTAGAATCCCTGACTCTTAAAAACCTTAATTTCTAGTGACAACAAAGAGGCAAGTAATAGTTACCAAAACCTGGAGAAACTATTTTAGATGAGTTTTAGAACATAAAAATATTTTTATAGTTTACCTAAAAGCTCTTATCTCATTTATAATTACTTTAAAGTTTCATCATATTAAGTTACTTTTCTTGCTGACAAATTTGCAACAGATATAACAAGATTTCATTTAACTTCTATTAGACCTAGGTGCAGTGAAAGTACTATACTTAATGCTGATGGCTCTAAAGACATGTCTATATTAATTAGATCAACAAACTTAAACATTAATACCAGATATTAATTTAAGTATTTTCCAGTTCAAGTGAACATGAAACTCATTTAGCTTAATTTCTCTTGTATTTAGAATTATTTGGTTTGAAAATGCTTACTTTTCTTTAAGACAATTAAATAGAGCTCATTGACAGACTAACCTCAGCAATGTTATCCAAAGACAAAAACACATACAAACACACAAACAGAGAGACATCATAGTTCTCATTTCAAAATTTCAGCCCTGGGCTTCCCTGGTGACGCAGTGGTTGAGAGTCCGCCTGCCGATGCAGGGGACACGGGTTCATGCCCCGGTCCGGGAAGATCCCACATGCCGCGGAGCGGCTGGGCCCGTGAGCCATGGCCTCTGAGCCTGCGCGTCCGGAGCCTGTTGCTCCTCAACTGGAGAGGCCACAACAGTGAGAGGCCCGCGTACTGAAAAAAAAAAAAAATTCAGCCCTGAGTCAGGCACGGCAGTGTGAAATCCATCAGTTTACAAAAGAGGTTGGATTAAAGTTGGGTTTCTGGCAGATGGAACAAATCAACTCCCTTATCTAGATGGCTAAACCCTTTCTACTAATATTTATGGAAAACAAGTCAAGTTCTAAATTACCGTACCCTCTTTTTCAAAATTTGCATTTTAAAAAGATGGCAGAGATAAAGGTTTCTGAGAAGACCAGATAGGACATTTGTATCTCAAAGATACAGGCAAGTTTTTCCTAGGATGACTCTGTTTCCCCTTTGTTTAATATTTACAAGCCTTTTAAGATCACCCGTATTTATTAGAAAATCAATCAACTTGTTCCCCACTGTCAATGTTACCCGGGGCTCCTGTAGGGAAATCAGAATTGTACGCCTCAAGTCCAAGGGAGTCCCCTGGCCTCTTACCGGATATCGGGGCAAGAGAAATTGTCCTGCTGCAGAAGTGGCTCCCGGTCCAAATTGGGCGCCCTGTTGGGTCTCAGATGGTGATACTAAACCAGGTCCCTGTGCCCCGGGGGGTTACCATAGAAACTTCTATTTGATCCCCACAGGTAGGGGAAACAGGAGGCAGTGAGAATATGTTGGCGGCATGGGGTGGCGGGGGGAGTTGGAACAACTGCCGGTGCAGCCTGCTCGGCCACTGGAGGAGCTGGATAGGCTGGAGGGGGGGGGTGAGTTTTGAAATAACGTATCCCCACTCTCATTTTCTCCCTCTTCCCTTGTAGAACAGGTTTTCCTCCGTGTTTCCTTTTAGACCACAGCACCATTAGGGGGCAGCCCTCTGACTCCTTTTCCCCCTCATGCAACAGCATAGATGCTGCTACATTTGGAATCTCATCTCTTCTCCCTGCTCTTTTGCAGAACATTTCTAACTGCAAGATTGTATAATAATTGAGTGAGTCATTCAGGGGCCATCGTTCTTCTGATCCTAACATATACTGGGTCCACACCCTATTACAATAGTACATCACATGTCTTTCTTAGTCATAGGCTCACAGCTGTTTTGCTCATTTAACTAATAATACGCCCAAAAGGGCTCTCCTTCAGGATAAATGGAGTATTTCCCATTTTTATAAGTTTGATAACACCAAAACACAAAAGGCACAAATTCTAGCATCGATGCACAAAAAAACCAAGACAAAACCAATGAACTAGTTCCCAGATCGTGTAGACTTACCCTGCAAAACCAACGAACTAGCTCTCAGCGAACCGGTTCCCAGAATCAGGTAGAGTCCAGCAACAATTCTCCCCTCCAACAGGGTACCCCAACCAGACTGGCTTGTCCCGTAAGCGAAAAGCCCAGATTGAGGGTGGAATATGTTCCCGGCGTGCACACCGGAGCGACTTACCCTCCATAATCTGAGTCCGTCAACTTGTAGCCCCAAATGGAACCGAAGTTCCCCAGATGGAACCGAAGTTCCCGAAATTGGAACCGAAGGTCCCCAGATGGAACCGAAGTTCCAGAATCGAATCGAGCCTGTCGACTCGTGGCCCCAAATTGAAGTTGGTCAGTTCCTTGCTTCAACTGCCAAGTGCTGGGCCAGCTGGTGCCGCTTCAGGGAACTTTGAAGGGACGATCCTCAGGGCAAATGGTCCTGGCAGCTGCTAGGGCCTTGCCCCAGTGTTCCCTGACCGGGGCCGGCTAGCCATGAGCAGCAAGGCTCCTGGCTGTCTAAGCCAAATTTGTTACCGAGTCCAAGCTTGCTCCGCTCACTGCACCACAGGCCAGTGAATCAGAGACAAGGAATACGACTTTATTCGGAAAGCAGGCAGACTAGTGTCTCTGAAAAAACATCTTATCTGGGTCTGGGTGCCAGTTTCTTTTATAGAATGAGAGAGGGAGAGGCGGTGAGGAAGTAAAGTAAAAGGGCCATCGGTCTTGGGAGACACATCTCGTGGAATGACCAGCCTCAGTGAGGGGATGTGTTAGTTTCTACTTTCTAGCAGCCATTCAGAGGTGGGCAGGGTTCCCCGAGGCAGGCCTTATGTATGATTATAATAACAAAAGCAACGAAAAGCAAAGGTTAAAGCCAAAGAAACAGATCCAACGTGGAGTCTGATTTACCTCTTCCCTGTTACAATTGCTCCCATTTTACAGACGTGAAATGGACATTGAGCAAGTTGAGGTGACTTGCCCAGGGTCACATGCTAGGAGGCAGTGCAGCCGGGGTACAAAGCTGTACTGAATTTGGGTATTTGAATTCCCACCAGAAGGACACTTGCATTTTGTGTGTACCACCTGTGTGCTAGGTGCTTCCCTGGCCACCATCTCTTATTTGAGGGGTCAGTGGGTCTACCCCCATTTTGCTGAAACCCTGTCTGCCTGTGGGCGGGGCATGTTCTCAGGAGATATCAGAGATCCCCTCTTGCCTTCCAGACATGATCTATTTTTCAAGTTGTCTCTGCCAGCGGGGAATCTGTGACTTCTTTCTTCCTCTTTCTTTATCCTGCTCCCCATACCCCTCCCCCAACCTTTTCTGGCCTGGCAGCTCCCGTCTGGGAGCTTCTGTGTCTTCCAAGTTTCTGAGACGTAGCCCTGGGGCTGGCTGAGGAAGATTTTCTAGACACCCAGGCCTCTGTCTCCCTGGGCCCCAGGGTTCAGCCCCGCCCCCAGCTGCCCCCTCCTGGGCCCCTCCCCAGCACTGGTTTTGGGCCAATGTTTGTGCTGCTATGGCCCAGGCCAGGCTCGAAAAAGGAATTATTTCTGTCTCCTTGCATAGTTCTCAGTCTAATTCCCAAAATGGGAAGTGGCCTGGGAGGTGGGAGGCCCTCCCCACCCCAGCTCCAGAGGAGGAGGGAAGAAGGGAAAACTTGGCAGAGCTGTGAGAAAGGGGGGCCCAACAAGGACTCCACACACCATCCACAAACACACACACACACACACACACACACACACACACACACACACACACACACACACACACACACACACACGACAGCCCTTTTGTAGCCCTGCAACCTGTAAAAAGTAGGAAGCTTTGGGGTGTTCCCAGGTCCTGACAATGTGTCTGACATGCTTCAGAGGGAGAAAGGGCTCCCGGGATGGGGCAGGGCATGGTGAGGATAAAAAGGTTGGGGAATGTGTGGACCCCATGCCCAGAGCTAGAAGAGGACTGGGGTTAAGGAAAGAGGAGACACAAACTGGAAAATTGCCTCCAATCCTGGCCGGGGGATGGGCAGCTAGCCCACCCAGAATGCTTTGCTCTTGACCGCTGAGCCTGGTCCTCCTTCCTCCTCTTCCGGGAAGCCTTCCCTGACTGTTCAGGTGTCTGTGTCAGGGTCTTGCGAAGGGTGTTCAGATCCCCAGTTGGTTATTCTGTGACCACCTGTCCCATTTCCCAGCGTCCCTCACAGGGTCCAGTTACTACACTGCCTGGCCTGGATCATAATGACCAGCTGGGTCACTGGCCGGGGAGCTTGGGTCTGACTGTCTGATTCACCCACCACACCACTGGCTGGAGGAGGAATGTCTGAATGATTGGCTTGGTGGTTGCCTGTCTTCCTGATGATCTGTCCATCTAACAAACTGGTTACAAGCCTAGGTCACTGTTGGTCTGTCTGCCTTCCTGCCTGGGTGTCCAATTGACTGGATGAATGGTTGTCTGGCTGTGTCTTTCTGTCCACCTAGGTGTCTGCCTGACTCACCTGTGCTGACTGAGTGGGTGATTACCTCTTTGTCTCCAGACTGACTGAGTGGTTGTGAAACTGAATGGCTCCCTGTGTGATGACTCTGTGAGACCTCTGACTGAATGGATGACTGAGTGACCATCTGTCTGTCTGCCTGTCTGACTGACTGTTGTATCTAACTGGATGCGTAACAAATTGTCCATCTCCTTGTTTAAATGCCTTTATGAGTGTCTGACTGACTGTCTGTCTGTCTGCCTGTTCCGCCTGGTTGTCTGTCCCAGTGGCTGAGTGACCACCTGGTGGTCTGCCTGCCTTCACGTCTGTCTGACCGGCTGACAGCCTGTCGGGCTGCCTGTTTTCCAGGGTGTTCGGCTGTGATTAGATGAATGGCCGAGACTATCTCTTCAGCTCCTGGTCTGACTGCCCGCCCGGCTGTCTGTCTCCATGTCTGAGTGGCAAGGGGGCGGACAGCCTGCTTGTCAATCTGACTGCTGGCTGGCTGTTGTATATAACAGATGATGACAGGACGCCTCTCTGTCCATCTCCTTGTCTCACTGACTGACCGTCTCTCGGCCTGGTTGTCTGACCGTGTCCCTGATCAAATAGCTGAGTGACTGACTCATATCTGCCTGTCTCTGTGTCTGACTGACAAGATGGCCGACAGGCTGACTGAGTGTTTCTCCACCTCCATGTCCCACCTACTGGCTCACTGGATATTTGAGTCTTGACTCCCCAACTAGGACACAACTCACAGGCTGTCCTAGGTAGTGGTGGGGTTTGAAGGACGCCCAGCTGGCCTCAGCAACCATGCTTCCCTCCTTCCCCATGTACCCCCATGTACCCCATGTACCCCCATGTACCCCCCATATACCTCCCCATGTACCCCCATGTACCTCCCCATGTACCCCCATGTACCTCCCCATATACCTCCCCATGTACCCCCATGTACCCCCCATGTACCCCAATGTACTCCTCCATGTACCCTCCATGTACCCCCATGTACCTCCCCATGTACCCCCATGTACCCCATGTACCCCCATGTACCCCCATATACCTCCCCATGTACCCCCATGTACCTCCCCATGTACCCCCATGCACCCCAATGTACTCCTCCATGTACCCTCCATGTACCCCCGTGTACCTCCCCATGTACCCCATGTACCCCATGTACCCCTCCATATACCCCCGATGTACCTCCCCATGTACCACCATGTACCCCTCCATGTACCCCCATGTACCCCTCCATGTACCCACATGTACCCCTCCATGTACCTCCATGTACCCCTCCATGTACCCCCATGTACCCCTCCATGTACCCCATGCACCCCCATGCACCCCCATGCACCCCATGTACCCTCCATGTACCCCATGCACCCCCATGTACCCCTCCATGTACCCCTCCATGTACCCCCATGTACCCTCCATGTACCCCGTGTACCCCTCCATGTACCCCCATGTACCCTCCATGTACCCCTCCATGTACCCCCAAGTACCCCTCCAGAGGAGGGAGGGGAGGAGGGTGGACAACTCAGCACCTGCTCCATCTCCATGATTTCACATGGTTGCACTCTGGGGGAATGAGGAAGATGATGAATGTGTGCTCCTCACACTGTCCCCCACCCCCATTTTCAGGGACCCCCCCCCAGGGGCCTGATGGAGGAAACATCATTCTTCAAGGAGACCACAGGGACGTGCTCCCAATGTGTCACGTCCTGCCCAGGCCCTGCCACCCTTGGAAGGGGGGACCCTTTTCAAATCTTTACACTGTTGTTGTTCAGACACGGGCTGATTCCCAGGCCCGGAGGCAGATCCTGGCCATCTGAGGGGCAGACAGCTGCTGCTGCTGGGGAGACAGGTTCCTTCTGCCAGCAGGCCTTCTCCACCCACTGGGGACTCCACAGCCCCTCAGAATCAAGCCAGGCTCAGAGGGGAGTGGGTAATGCTTGGCAGGGAAAATAAGGGCACTGTCCTTTCCTGCTGGCAGCACTTCCTCCTGATAATAGAATTTTGCTCAGCTGCTGGGTGGCTCTCTGACCTCCCTTCCTTAAAGACAGAATTCTGCTGATGAATTTTATTTCAAGATAAATGTGTGCATGAACATGAAAGAAGGAGATGGGCAGGGAGAAACAGGAGGGGTTTGAGATCCTCTGGGTGGAAAGGGGCTCCCAAGAATTCAGCTCTATCTAAATCATGCCTTCCTGGTCTTTCTTAGGGCTCCCCAGGTCCCCCAGACTGGCCCTTGGAGATGGCAGTCTGGACGATCCTCACGCAGGTGGAGGGAATGTCTGGTCCAAGCTCAGGGTTAGGTGGGAAGAGTGCATTCTAGAAGTTTTCCAGACCCTTGGACGGTAGAAAGCGGCAGGTGGAGAGGGTGCTCTCTGCCTGAGGCCAAGGGAAAGCTCACTGTGTGACCAGGTCAGGACTCAGGGAGTGATGAGGGTCGGGACTTATTCTTGACAAGGACCAGAGCTAAATCTGAGTCTGAGGTCAGTGTGTGACCTGGATCATGGCTCAGCCTAAGACTGGGTCTGTGACCAGGACCAGGGCTCAGATAGTGACCAAAGTGAGAGCTCTGTCGTAACCAGGGTCAGGGCTTAGACTAAGACCAGGGTCGTGAAGGAATCTGTGGCCAGAGTCGGGATTCAGCGGACCAGCATTAGGACCCAGTCTGTGACCCAGGGCAGGGCTCTCTCAGGGTCTGGAATTAGATTCAGTCTGGATCCTTGGGCTCTAAGAGTCAACGTAGGTCCTTATCCCTAAAGGACAGGCAGGCAGAGGCACTGTGTGCTGCTGGTTGTTCCTGCCCATTCTGATCCCTCTTCCCCCTGGGCTCTGAGGGCAAAGCCAAGATGCCACGTGAGCCACGGAGGCAGGTGAGGATGCGGAGGGATGTTCCCTCATCCTTGAACGTTCTGCTGGAGGTGGGACCAGAGGGCCATCCTCAGTCTGGGGGAGGGCGTGGAGGCAGAGGACAGCCGCTGATGAGCAGGGAAGAGGAGGAAAAGGAGAAGTCATAAAAGGAAGTGTTTACAAGTTTGGGGTCTGGAGCAGACAACCTGTGTTTCAGTTCTGATTCTGCCACGTACCAGCCGCATGAGTGACCTTGGGCAAGTTACTCATCCTCTCTGTGCCTTAGCTTTCTTTTCTGTAGCATAGGGATAAAAATCCTATTTACTTCATAGGGTTGTAGTAAGGATTAAGTAAATTAATATGTGTAAAGTGCTTACAGAGTGCCTCGTAGGTTGTACATTCTCAGTCAATTTTAGTTGTTTTAGCTCCAGAGCCACACGGGACCACACCCTGTGAACAGTGAGGGGCAGGGAAGTTGTGTCAGGGGAGAGAGGGCTAGAGCCCAGGCTCCTGACCCCTGGCCAACTCCCCAGATCTTTAGGCCTCCCCTCTGTTAAGTGCTGATGCCTCTGTAATCCCCTGGACGTCATCACTAACACGAATGACACTTGTAGTTACTTCTCCAATGGGTCTGTGCCCCACAACTAGAGTGCCTACCCCTTGAGGGCTGGTTTCTCATCTTTCCTGCTCACCGCTGTGTCCTCAGCACCCAGCATAGTAGCTGCACATAGTAGGTGCTCAAGAAACAGTTACTGAATACATGATCATAATAAAGGCAACCAGGCACTGTGCTTTGCCTCTAATTTTTTGATCCAGTCTTTTAAAAACTGATAATTAAAATGAATGCACACACCCAGTGAAGACAAGTTCAGACAATACCGAAGGGTATACAGTGGAAGGATAGCAATCTCACTCCCACGTCTCCAGGCTCAGAAAAAAACCATTTTCTTGTACTTCTTATAAAATCTTCATGTGTTTGAATCTTCATACTCACATTCCACAAGCTCTGAGGAAATAGGGATTTGTCTGTTCTGTCCACTGCTGTATTCCTACTGCTTAGAACAGTGCCTGGCAAGTAGTAGGTTTTCAATAAGGATATGTTGAACATTCAATTTTTTTTCTAATACCAATGGGATTATTTCATACATCCTGCTCTATACCTTGCCTTTTAACTATTAATAAATTAATAAACCTTAGAGCTCTTTCCACATCAGCAAAAATACATTGATCTCATTCATTTTTAATGGCTACATAATCTTCTAGGCCATGGATGAACCATAATTTATTTAAGTAGATCTTACATTGAGGTAGTTTCTGGTTTTCATTTTTCTTCCCCCATAATGTGACACCTGTTTCACACCTCAATTCGGCAAGCGGTTATCACTGATTTTGACTGAGAAGACGGCATCCCAGAGAAGTTAAGGCACTTGCCCAAGGTCACCCAGCTGACCTCCAAACCCACTCCACCACCACGCTGCTGTCCACCAGTGACCCTCACTGAGTTTTCCCATCACCAGTCTCAGAGAAGGCTGCCCTGCAACACTTCCATCACCTGTACAGGGCATGGACCTCCAGCAAGGGTCTCTCAGATTTCGCAGTGCCTCCCAGGAGCCTAATCTGGGCTCAGGAGGGTAAGAGCCCCCAGATGGACCCAGAATCCATTCCTCCAGAGCTGTAGTTAAGGCAACAGTTCTCAGCCAGGGGTGTTTTGGCCCCCAGGGGACACTTGGCAATGTATGGGATATTCTGGGTTGCCACACCCAGGAGGATGGGTGCTATTGGCATCTAGTGGGTAGAGGCTAGGGACGCTGCTAAACGTCCTACAATGCACAGCCCCCTAGACAAGATGCTCCAGCCCAGCAGTGCCTTGGTGGAGAAACCCTGTGTTAAGGGCATGGACTCTGGCCCAGGCTTCCTGGAGCCAAACCCTGGCCTCTGCCACTTACTGGCTGAGTGATCTTAGGCAAGTTGTTTAACCCCTCTGTGCCTCTGTTTCCTTATCTGTAAAGTTGGATAAGGAAAATAGGATAAGAATAGGCTCTCTCTTCCAAATGTGTATATGTTATATTTGTAAAACACTTTGGCAAGTGCCTGACCTATGGTAAGCTCTCGGTATATGAAGCCATAATTAGAATCATTGCCCTCAGAATCCAGGTGTCAGAGAGAGCTGGAAGAAGATGTGCTCTGAACAGAAAACAGGGCAGCCAAGCCATTCTCTGCTCCGCAGCCCAGACTCCCCCAGGGAGTGTGACTACGGTCCACAGATAGAAATAGAAGCCCCTGGATGCTACTGACCTCTGATTGGTCAGGAACGGAGGAAAAATTGCTCAGAAGACTTTCCATTTGGGGGGCTGAAAAAGTGGTTCCCTGGAGACCCTCAGACATTGGGGATTTTCCAGAAGCTGAGTATTAGAAGATCTTAGAGACCCACAACTCCAAGCTACCCATTTTACAGAGGGGGAAACTGAGGCCCAGAGAGGGGGCAGGACTTGCTCACACGGCAAGGCAGTGGCAGATCTGAGATGAAAGCCAACCTGGGTTGTATTCTGCGCAGCTCCACCCACAGGCCCTTCTCGGGCACAGACCAGCACCCAGGTTATATTCACTCTTCCCTCTTTGATGAGCGTCTCTGGAATCCAGCCTGCCTGGGAAGCAATGTCATGTAAGTGTTTAAAAGCACAGCTTTGACATCAGACAGACCTTGGTTCAGATCCCAGTTCTACCAGTTACCTGCCATGACCTTGGATAGGCCACATACAATTCCCTAAGTCTTGGCAAAATGGGCATTAGCAATTTTTGTCGTTGCAAGGATTAGAGACAATGCATGGGGTCTCTAGCACATTGCTGGTGGAATGCAAATTGGCCAAACCTCTTTGCAGGGCAATTTGACATTTGGGAACATTTAAAAGGCATCTACACTTTCTACTCCTGTGGATATGCCCTCACACGTGGGAAATATATATACCTGGATAATCATCGTAAGGTTGAGAACGATCCAAATGAGGCCAAAGAGAGGACTGGTTGAAGGACTTACGGGGCACGTGTACAAAGTCTTTGACACAATAATTTAATTACGTTTGGGGCTTTGTGTGTACTGATTTGTAACAACTTCCAAGGTACATCATTAAGTGAAGAAGTAAGATTCTGAAGACTGTAGTAAAAAATGCTACATTTTTGTGGGGAAGAAAGAATACAGATAAATGTAAGTGCTTATGTATGTATAGTACATCAGCTAGGAAGGCATGCAGCTGCAAGGAACGGAAAATTCAACAAACAATGGTTTGAACAAACACAACAAAAGTCCAGAGTTGGGTGGACCAGTGCCGACCCAGATGCTCAAGGACTCAGGTGTCTTCCTTCTTCCTGTTCCAGAGCATGTGGCTTTGATCCTCATGGTTTCAAAATGCCTGCACTGCCTCCAGGCATCAAGTCCACATTCCAGGCAGAAGGGAAAAGGAAGGGCAAAGGGCAAAATGTGCTTTGTCTTTGGGGGGAAGTAGAAAGGAATGACTTGCCCAGGGACTTTTGCACAGAACTGGGTCACATGGCTGCTCCTAGTTGCAAGGGAGTCTGGGAACATGAGTATATTTACCTGGGCACATGGCTGCCTGAACAAAACAGGGATTCTCTTAGTAAGGTGGATATTGGGTAGGCAAGTGGGGTCTGCCATTCATAGCTCATCATTGGAAGGATCCATAACGAACTGGGACCGTGGCTGGCTCCAGGGAGGGGAGCTGAACGACAGGAATGGGGACAGAAGGGAGATCCCCCCCTTACCTGTATGTATACCCTCTTGTACCTTTTTGATTTTCAAACTGTATGCATGTATGACCTTCTCAAAAAAATATAATTTTTGTAAAAATACAATTTAAAAAAAGGCAATGCCTACAAAATGCCTGGAACATAATAGGCACTCAGTAACACCAGCTTTCTATCTTTAAACAGTTGCTTTAGCACCAGATGCGGATTAAATTCCCAGGTCTGCCACATCTAAGTTTTGTGACCTTGGGCACATTTCTCCATCTTTCTGTGCTTCCATCTCCTTAAACAAGATACAGAACAACACATTCTTTGAGCGGCTGGCAGGAGACTTCCTCCCAGGAGCCCAGTGCTATTGGGGAGATGGCTTCTTAAGACCCCTTGAAATGAGTGAGCCTCTCGGTGGTTGGGGGTAGAGCCAATGCTTCCCAGAAAGGGAGTGAAACTATGCTTCGTGAGAAGAAGACAGGAATTTGCTGGTGGGAATGGGGCGATGGAAGAGAATTCGCTCTGGGTTAGCATCCTTTAATACATGAACCCCCGACCCCATGACCTGCCAAATACCCCTTACCACTAATCATAATACAGCAATAATAATACATAATATACAATAATAATAACAGCCAACATTTATTGAATGCCAACCCTGTGCCAGGCACTGTTCTAAGTGCTTTTACATACATTAACTCACTTAGCCCTGACAACGGTCATTCAAGTTATCTATTACTATTCCCATTTTATAGATGAAGAAACTGAGTCTGCAGTTAAGTCTGCCAGAATGATAAAGTGTTGGGTGGGGTTGGGTTTCTCATGAAATTGGTAGTGGAGGCTGAGCCAGGGCCCAGACGGGGTCAGGACACTTGGTCACAGGAGAGAGAAGCAGCAGGGATCCCGAGTCTACAAATCCATAGGAGTTGTCAGGGTTCTGGGTAAGGGCTGTGGATTGGGTGTTGACCTTGGACAGTGCAAGGAGTTCAGACTGTTCATTAGGTAGGAAGCCCCCTCTCCCAGCTGACCACTGGGCAAGTTAAATGGCAATAAAAGTGCCTGCAAATGTCAGGGCTGTGGGGAGGTGCAGACAAGACCAGGGATGGGATGGTACACTCCACACCCAGCACCTGACCACTTCCCGAACCTCCATCCCCAGAGCCAAGCCCCCATCATCTCTCACATGGCCCATTATGGTAGCCTCCTCCCTGGTTTCCCAGCTTCCACGCTGCCCACTTCCACCCCCGAGTTCATTCTCCATTCCCAGCCAGAGGGAGCCCATGAAAACTTTAGTCAGAACCCATCCCTCCTCTGCTCTAAACTCCTCCATGGCTCCCACCTCGCTCCGAAAAAAGCTACAGTTCTTACCACAGCCCACCAGGCCCTCCATGATCCAGCCCCCATCAATTCTCTGACCTCACCTCCTGCCACGCTCCCTCTGGCTCCTTACATTCCAGCCCTTATTGCTGGATTATTGCTCCCGCCTCAGGGCCTTTGCACTTGCCGTTTCTCCAGGTGCTCTCCCACCAGATATCTGTGACTCCCTCAATCTCTTCATTCAGGTTCTCTTCATCCCTGTTCAAATGTCACCTCCTCAGAGTGACCTTCCTGAACCACAGTGCCTCTCCCCTGCCATCTATCCCTCTCTTCCTTTCCTGCTTTATTTTTCTTATCACCAAGAGTCAAATTACACTTTTCTTTGTTCCCTTGTCTCTTCCTTGTTGGCTTCCTGAGAGGGCAGGGGTTTTGCTTTGCTCACTTGGCTCAGAGTAGATATTTCATAAATATATCTATCTATCTACATACATATCCACATACATACGACAGCTCTGTTGAGATATTGGGATGTATCATTCACCCACTTAAAGTGCATAATTCCATCATTTTTAGTATATACAGAGCGGAGCAACCATCACCATAATCAATTTTAAAGCATCTTTATCACCCCAAAAGGAAACCCCATACCCACTAGCAATCACTCCCTATTTCCCCCACCCCTTTCCAGTCCTAGGCAACTACTAATCTACTTTCTGTCTCTATGGATTTGCCTCTTCCGGACATTTCACATAAGTGTGGTCATATAATATGCAGGCTTTTGTGTCTGGCTTCTTTCAGTTAGCATAATGTTTTCAAAGTTCTTCTGTGTAGCATGTATCAGTACTTCATTCATGTCTATGGCTGAGTAATATTCCACTGTATGGAGAATACTGCGTTTTGTTTACCTTTCGTCAGCTGATGGATATTCAGGTTGTTCCCACTTTGGGCTATGATAAATAACGCTGCGGTGAACATCTGTATACAAGTTTTTGTGTGGAGATAGGTTTTCATTTCTCTTGGGTGTATACTTAGGAGTGGAATTGCTGGGTCGTATGGTAACTCTCTGTTTAACCTTTTGAGGAGCTGCCAGACTGTTTTCCACAGTGGCTGTGCTGTCTTGCATTCCCACCAGCAATATACCAGGGTTCCAGTTCCTCTACATCTTCAGCACTTGTTACTGTCTGTTTTTTATTCTAGCCATCTTCGTGGGTGTGAAGTGGGATTTCCCAGTGGTTTTGATTTACCTTTCCCTGATGGCTAATCATGAATATTTCTTGAGGGAGTGAATTGAATGACAAGGGTCTACATGGCCCAGCCCTCTCAGCTGCCTTCCAGATCAGGGCAGGGCTGAAGTCTAAAGCTCAGGGGTCGCCCCCCCCCCCCCCCCCGCCATCCCAGGATGCTATCTGTGGCTGGGCAGTCTCCTGGGTCAGGCCAGACAGCCAGGGCAGCCCTCTATGCCGACCGGCAGCCATGGCCAGCTTTTGGGACTAAGCTCTAGGGACCGTCACTGCAGTCCCCTCCCCAGTATCACAGAAACATGGCTGGGTCTCCCCTCCTTCCATCTGCTCCTCAGCCTTTTTGGGAGCTGCTGTTACCTCTTGAAAAAAGTGAGGCTCAGAGAGGTGACTTCCCGGCCCTGGGATACCAGCTGAGCCCTGTGCTAACTCGCGGGGTGCAAAGTGACTGAGTCCCAGCCCAGTGGAGCTCGCCCTGTAGTGGGAGAGACAGATGGTACACAAGCAGACAAATGTGTAAGATAATTTCAGGAAGGGATAAGAGTGGTGAAGAATAGAGGGAATTGAGGGACAAGTTGAGGGGCTGCAAATTTAGATGACAATAATAGTACTAGACAAGTCTGTGGTGTTTACCAAGTGTTGGGTGCTGTTCAAAGCAGTTTACATATATTTCCAGGTGAGGCAGTCAGAGAAGCCTCTCTGTCACAGAGAAGACAGATCACGCTCTCCACACCCCCCCACACACATGCTTCGTGGGCTTTGACTTTAAACCAGAAAAATAAGGAGCCATGTGAATCACTGCATGAGGGCGCTCCGGAAATGAACGCAGCAAGTGCAGAGGTACTGGGATGGGAATGCATTTGGTAGAGTCTAGGAATGGTGGAGAGGCTAGTGTGTTGCTGTAGGAGTGAAGGGAGGGTGCAGGAGGTGAGGTCAGCAAAGCTGGCAGGAGGCGCACATCAGGGTGAGTGACCTTGCAGGTTGACATATCGGTAGAACCCAGACTCTAACCCAGGTCTCAGGACTCGCAGCCCAGCGCGCTCCCAGGGGCCACACACTACTCTTCGGTCACCCATACTCTGTACCCCACTCCCAGGAGAAAGCATCTCGTAGGGGTCTGTAGGTCTCCTGCCCAGAGGCTGGGAACAGGCAACATGACCCCCCTTCCTGTCCCTGCTCTGAACCAACAACAGCCTTCACTGGAGCCCAGGTCTGCCACATCCCCATTGTGTGGCCTTGGACAAGGGACCTGACCTCTCTGTGCCTCAGTTTCTGCCTCTGCCAAATGGAGATCATCATAGGACGCACCTCAGAAGGTCCTTGTGAGAACTAAAATAGGTTGAGATTGACCCAGAGCTTGGACCAGCACCTTGTAAATGCTTTATAAGTTCTGGCTTTTCCTATTTCAGCCATTATTATTTCATTTCATTTTTATTCCTGGCCTACGCTTTGCGCGATTGGCAGGGGTGAGGGTGCTTATGGCCAGCGTAACTTGGAGCCAGGGATCTGAGGGAAGCTGGAAGAGGGAGGAGGGAGAGGGTCCAGGGCACAGCCCCCTGGGAGGGGTCTCACCTGCCACTGTAGGCCCGATGCTAAGAGGATAAATGAGTAAGAACTTGCAGGGCACCTGCTATGTGGAGTGGGGGTGTGGGGAGTCAAAGAGAGTCAGCATCACTGCTGCCACCTCCCCTTCCCACCGCCACACCCACCCTCAGGCCGGCAGCCCCAAGCTGACCACAGGCACCAGCCCCCAGCTCCTGCAGTAGCACTGGGCTCCGCGCTCAGAAGGGCCCCATACTTTGTTTATGCTCTGCTGTCACTGTCTGGAAAATCATAATAATTTCTGAACAAGAGGCCCTGCATTTTCACTTGGCACGGGGTTCTGTAAATTGTGCATCCAGTCCTGGCTGACAAGGAGCTGGGAGGCTCCCCTCCCTTGCCAGAGCCGGCCAGATGGATGCTTGCTTTCTGTTGGGATTTGGAGGCATTAGTCGATCTATCTAATCAAGTGCCCTGTGAGTTTTCTCGGAGGGTCAAGAGAAGCCTTTATCCTTAAGGGGAACAGGGGAGCCCAGGAAACAGGGAGAGAGAGGGCCTGATGATGCATTTAGCAGGGGGGAGATGGGGCGCATATGACCAGGGACTTTGTCCCCTGAGATTTTCAAATAAATCACATCTCTGACTCCCAGGACTCCAGAACCTCCTGGAAAGGAAGGGAAGTACCACTGCTGAGCACTGCTTTGTGTCAAAAGCTTTCACTGACTCGTCATTACTATTAATTATTGTTATTAGCCCATTTTGCACAGGATGAAACTGAGACTCCATAAGGCAATGCCGATTGCTCAAGACCCCATGGTTAGTGGGAGGAAGGGGAGGAGTTGGAGAAAGGGAAGAAGGAGGTTGAGGAGAAGGAAAAAGGAGGAGTGGGAGGAGGATAAGGAAGAGGAGGTGGAGAAGAGCGGGGGGGGGGGGGGTCAGGGCTTCCCTGGTGGAGCAGTGGTTGAGAGTCCGCCTGCCGATGCAGGGGACACGGGTTCGTGCCCCGGTCCGGGAGGATCCCACATGCCGCGGAGCGGCTGGGCCCGTGAGCCATGGCGGCTGAGCCTGCGCGTCCGGAGCCTGTGCTCCGCAACGGGAGAGGCCACAACAGTGAGAGGCCCGTGTACCGCAAAAAATAAAAAGAGGGGGTGACAGAAAGCAGGACCGTGTTATGCATTCCAGGGGCCCTGGGTCCTTTCGCCTTTCTCCATGAAAATTATTCAATGTTACATTTGATGGCTGCATTGATATAAAAATGACTAGATTAAGATTACCTATTGAAACATCTTCTGCAATCTAAAAGTTCATTGTTTTCCGGGGAATTCCTGGTGGTCCAGTGGTTAGGAATCGGAGCTTTCACTGCAGTGACCCAGGTTCGATGCCTGGTGGGCAAACTATAAGACCCCACAAGCCACACGGCACGGCCAAAAAAAAAAAAAAATTCATTGTTTTCCTTCTAATTATAAAGAAATGAGAACACTGGGGAGGGGACCTTAGAAGCCGTGTGAGCCCCACGCTCTGTGTCTCTGGTGTTTCATGGAGAAGTCAGCCCTGGCAGGTGTAGAGGCAGAGAAGGAAGATGAAGAGAAGAGGGGAGAGAAGGCCGAGGAGGAAGAGATGGGGCTGCGTCACGTATGGAAGAGATCAAGGCTGCAGTGCAGCAGGACGGGCAGCAGCCAGATCTTGCGCCCTCCGCCCTCAGCCCAAGCGTTTGCACCCTTGGAGGCGCCTCCCCGAGACCCCCCGCTCCCTGCGCACCTGGCCTCACCTCTCCCTGGAAGCTTCACCTTCCCAGACTTCACTGTCTGAAGCTGCATCTGTCAGATCAGCTTTGCCCCACGACCCTGCATGGAAACTGCAGACTTTGAGAGGGTTGGCCACACCCCCTGCCCCTCACCCCACCTGTTCTAGAAGCCGCTGCCCCACTTCACAGGTTGGACCTGTTTTGATTTCTGCCATCACCTTGGTGGGCCACACCTGGCGTGCAGCCAGCCACTGCCTTTAACACGGCTATTTACTCCCGATAAAAAGACCTTAATTTACAAGGCATATGACTAATACTAGATGATTATGGCCATTAATATTTATGGTTTTCACTCCCGGGAGGGGACTTGGGTGCTAATTGGCACTCTTCTCTGCTTCGTTTCTCAATGAGGCTTCCGATTTCCGCTGCCGTTCTGGGTTTCAGCTTCTTAGTTTCAAAGGGAAATATTGCGTGGGGCATTTCTTTATTTCTGGATGATTCTCTCATTTCATTCCCTTCTGATCCTGTAAGCAGTGTAGAAACATGCTGGATGCACTGGGGACTCCAGGATATTGGCAGAGGGCTGGGGTCATGGCTGAGGGGAAGATGGCGGCATTGAGCGGTCAGGAGAGTCTGCGCTGCTCCCCAGAGGAAGGGGAGGAGGGAGGGGAGGGGAGGGGAGGCAGCAGGAGGGAGGGGAGGAGAGGAGGGAGGGGAGGGGAGGAGGGAGGGGAGGGGAGGAGGGAGGGGAGGGGAGGAGGGGGGAGAGGGGAGGGGAGGCAGCAGGGAATGTGTACGTTTGCCCAGAAATAGAGCCCCGTCTCAGACACCCACGCCTTCCTCTATCTCTAATCAAACATTTTCTGGTCTTTTTATATAAGATGGAATCTAAATCAACCCCTCCCTACCCCCCATCTCTGGGTTGGTTGAACAAATGGGGGTGTTTGCGGGGCATCTGCCTTTGGGGCCCAGATTGGAGAAGACAGATCACACTCTTCCTCCTTCTGGCTCTTAGGTTTGGGGGGACCAGGAGTTGATGTCGCCTGAGCCGGGAAGAGAGATGTACTTGTCGTCTCTCCATTTCGAAAGGAAGATGTATTACAAATGGCAGCATGTTGCCATGGTCACCCAGGCGCTTCCTTCCAAGAGAGGGGAAGAGTGTCCGGCCCGGGGTCCAGTGCAGCCTCGCCCACTCACGCTTGTGCCCCGTGCACTGAGGCTAGATTGTAACCTCAGAATGCCTCTCCCAGCCTGTGCGTGAGTGGCATGCCAGGAGGGCCCTGAGCTGGGATGGAGCGCTTGTATCCCAACTAAAGGGGCGGCCACACTCCAGCTCTGGGAAACGGCTGCCGGGCAGAAGAATGGGCACGGTGCTGCCAAACCTTCCAATTATCTAAAAAAAGAGAGAAATTTGGATTATAGGCTCACTGTCCCAATTACTTTTTTTTTTTTTTTTTTTGCGGTACGCGGGCCTCTCACTGTTGTGGCCTCTCCCGTTGCGGAGCACAGGCTCCAGACCCGCAGGCTCAGCGGCCATGGCTCACGGGCCCAGCCGCTCCGCGGCATGTGGGATCTTCCCAGACTGGGCACGAACCCGTGTTCCCTGCATCGGCAGGCGGACTCTCAACCACTGCGCCACCAGGGAAGCCCCGCAATTACTTTTATTGTTGGCAAAGAAGGCTAATCATAAATTCTTTGAGAACTGCGTGGTCCAAACAAAACATGCATCAATACGTGGGCCGGCCATTTTGCCATCTGAGCAGGGAATGTGGGTGACAAAATGGCGGCCCTGCTCAGCGTCCTTTTGGGGTCGCGAGGTAAGCAAATCCGGGAAGACCGCTTTGTGAGGAGGTGAGGCATGCCCAAATCCCCCCAGTAGACCTGGATTTAGGAACTGGAAACTGTGATCGGCTGCATCATGTGTCTCTAAACAATCATTCCGGTTCTACCAGTTGGTATTGATCCTGGGCTCGGAAAGGGGCACGTGGCCTGCATCTGCCGCTTCTTGAGGGAGTTTGGACTCTCCCCTTCCCAGTGTCTCCCCATCTGTACAATGATGGGATTGAACCGTTTTGGGGGGTCTTGCTACTGCTGACTGACTGCACCCCCTATGCTTATTCATTCTGTGTGATGTGATGTCCACTCTGTGTGATGCCCAGAAATTCCCAGAGATTTCACAGTCAAGAGTCTGCTACCTCCATTCCATTCACATCTTCTTTACCAAAGACCTGCTGAACAACCTCTGTGACAGTCACTGAACTGGGAATGGGGATAAAGCCCTGAGTAGGACAGGCAAGACCTGTACCCACATGGGCTTACATCCTGCTGGTAGAGGCAGGAAAGATGGAGGGGGTCATCTGCGTTTCTGCTGGTACACTGGCCAGATGCTAGGCTTGACTCATTTCCTGGATTGGTCTGGCCAATGTCCATCTTTTTAGACTGAGTTGAGCTGTTACAGCCTCCAGGAAGTTTCCCTAACCAATTTCCCACCGCCTTCCACCTGCTGCCCCCGTCAGTCAGGATTTGCTTCTGATTGGGCTAAGACATGGTTTTTCAACCTTAGCACTGTTGACACCTGGCTAATTGTGCTGTGGGGCTGTCCTGTGTGCTGTAGGATGTTCAGTAGCATCCCTGGCCTCTACCTGCCAGATGCCAGTAGCACCCCCAGCACACACAATTATTGCACCAAAAGTGTCTCCAAATGTCCCAAGGAGGAAAAAAATCACCTTTGGGTAAAAACTGCTGGTTTGAGACAATCATGGTGGCCCCATTACTTTTACCAGTGATGGCTTAAGTGAGGATATATGATGCCAACATCAAATCTGCTGGGGAGTTTCTGGAAAGGTTTTTCTCTACTTCAGAAAATGATAGGAGGACGAGAAGGACTTTTTTTCCTTTTCTTGTGTGGCCATGTCTTCATGTGATGGCCAGAGCAGTGGCAGCCATCTTGGGTCCATGAGGTGAGTGAGCCTGAGAATGGAGCCAATCCTCTGAGGATGGTAGAACGGATGGTAGAGAACTTGGATCTTTTATGATATTGTTGTGAACCTCAATGATGGGGTACCTATCTCAGGACATTTTGTTATGTGGGATTATAAATGCCCTGCTGGTTTGAGTCTCTTACGAGTCAGTGTTTTCTACTTCTTCAACCAAGAGCATTTCTCACTGATAAATTGTAAATCATACTTATGTCACATATCAACTTCCTCAGAGAGATCTCCTCTGCCCCCAGTAGAAATTAGGTCCCCCTTATTATTCTGAACTTTTGTCTGGTGGCATTCATCCCAATTTGTGTTGCTATTTTTGTGGGTCTACTAAGACCCATCTTCCTCCACTAGTCTGTGAGCTCCATGAGGACAAGGAGCTTATTTTATCTTTCCTTCCATGGTACCCAGTGACTAACACAGTGCCTGGCACATAGAAGGCCCTCAATAAATTTTTGTTGAATTAATGAATGAACGGGGAAATGGATGGATGGATGGTTGGATGGATGGAGATGTGAAAGAGTGTGTGTTTGCAGCTTTATCTGTACACTTTGGTAGGAAATTCTTCTCAGGTCTGCAAACCCCAAAGCTGAACTTCGAAAGAAAAGGGAGGGCCCCTGAAAAGCATCTCATTTAGCTCTGAAGAAAGCAAGCCTGTGAAATCGCATCATGCAAATGCTTCATAAAGCTGCAACCTTGTCTTCTTCCTTGAACTCCAGCATCAGGGTTATTTGAGAAGTGGTTATAGAGGCCAGAGTGCAGAGCGGCATGCCAAGCGTTAGAAGGACAGAGTTGAGAAAAACAGCACAGATTTAGCCTAGAATCCCTGGGTGGGTGGGGCCCTGAGAAAAGATGTTTGGCTTTGTTCAAATGAAACCTGATGAAATATGGAGAATCATTATATCAGAGGCAGTTACGGGTGGTCCGGCTGAAGCCCCCACCAAGACAGGGAAGGGGACAGTGAGCTGGAATTTCATGGTACAAATGGGGAAACCAAGGCCCACAGAGTGTGAAGAACTTGACTGGGGTTCCCCTGCAAGTGGCCCCAAGTCTGCCTAGGCAAGTCCCTTGTGCTATGATGTAGCTGAGAGCATCACACACTATGTGACCTTGGGCAAGTCATTTCCTTTCCTCTGAGCCTCCATTTCTTTGCCCAGATAATGGGGGTGAGGATGTTCTCTCTCACTCAGCAAGGCTGTTGGGTGGCTTCAGTAAGATATCAGAGGCAGAGCACCTGGACACCAGATGTTGCCCAGTCATCACACTGGGTTCCTTTCCTCATCTGTGGTTAGGATATCTGGAAGGGCTTCCTGAAGGAAGCATCCTGCAGATTCCCAATTCTCTAGGAACAAGCCCTAAGGTGAATTGTTGGGGCTTGGTGTTGGAATTCTGTCTTGAAATCCTTCTTCAGACATCCCGGAAGACAGCATGGGGCTGCCCATGCTGGGGACGTCTTCTCATTTGTGTGTTCCTCCTTCTAAAACTCTGTTGTCATGGAAATGCTTCTCTTGATATTCTTTTAACAATGGTTTGGTTGGGATATAATTCATGTGGCATAAAAATTCACCCATTTAAAAGGTATAGCTCAGTCGTTTTTAGTATATTCACAGAGTTGCACAGCTATCACCACAGTCTGATTGTAGAACATTTACATCATCCCAGAAAGAAACCCATACCCATTACAGTCACTCTCCATCCCTGCTTTCCCTCGGCCCCTGACAACCACCAATCTGCTTTCCGTTTGTATAGATTTGCCTCTTCTGGACATTTCATATAAACGGAGTCATACACCATGTGGCCTTTTGTGTCTGGCTTCTTTCACTTAGCGTGACGTTTTCAAGGTTCATCCATGTTGCAGCATGTATCCGTGCTTCATTGCTTCTTATAGACAGATAATATTGCATTGTACGGATATGCCACATTTTGTTTCTCTTTTGTCAGTTTATGGGCATTCGGGTTTTTTCTGCTTTTTGGCTATTAGGAATATGACTGCCACGAACATTCATGTACAAGTTTTTGTGTGGCTAGAGGTTTTCAGTTCTCTTGGATATCTACCTAGGAGTGAAATTGCAGGCGTGTATGGCAACTCTGTTTAACAGTTTGAGGAACTGTTCTCTTGGTCTCTCCCCCCAGATCGTGGAGTGTAATTTAGGTCAGAGCTGCTTCTGTGGATCAAGGCTTTTACCTCATAGCTGGGCGTTCCCAAGGTCTCTTCCTCCACTCGGATATTCTAAGGGATCCTCAGCCCACAGTAAGATGTGATGGATTTAGGTCTGCTCTTTCCAGGCTGTGTGATCTCAGATAGGTGAGTAAACCTTTCTGAAGCTCCATTTCCTCACCTACAAAATGAGGAAAAGTACCATTCCTGGCTTGAAAGATAATGATGACAGTCGAAATGAGGGAATGTGTGTGAGACTTATTTGGAAAAGCTTAAAACAGCTGAAGCGATGTTATTTATTCATTCAACATATATTTATCAAGAGCCTTTTATTTGCCAGGTACTATGTTGTGTGGTGGGGATGGAATTGTGACCAAGGCAGACAAAGTGCGTGCCCTCTGAGATCTTACATTCTGGTCTTTTCAGATTGTGGCCAACTGCGCTATGATGTTGAGCAAACCATGCTTCCTTTTCAGGCCTCGGTTTTACCACCTGTAAAATGGGTGAGCTGGGTCCACCCAGGTGCAGTAGAGTTCCTACTTCTCTCAGCCCATCAGTAAAATGGGCACAAATGTACCACACGATGCAAACTCCCAAACTCCAGGGAGCATCTTCAGGAGACAAGGAGAGCGGGCTCTTCCTAGCTACTCAGAATAGTGAAAGAAGGTCCGTCTAGGATGGGCATGTGGACTGAGACGAGCTTCCTTCCCCCCCACCTCCACATCCCTGAGACTTAATGACACCACCATCCCCAGGCAGCTCCCAGACTAACTGGCATGATTCTGCTACATCTGCTGGTTCTTTCCTATAATGGAACCCAGCCTGGTGGTCCAGACCTGGCTGCTGGGCCACACCTGAAAAAGAGGCACCCTGGGGGGGGCAGGTGTTCCTCATGGAGAACAAAGATGTAGACAGCGTCTAAAACAGACATGGAAAACACTGCTCTTTGTTTTCTCTCTGGAAGGGTGGCTGAGTGATCCACAGCAGGGGACCCAGAACATCTGTATTGAAAACAGTTATTATCAGACAGCCAGAGGAAGGAGCTGGGAGCTGAGGGGCTGATGGAAGACACCACCCTTCTCACTCCTGAATGCTCTCTAGGCTGGGGTTTGGCTTCAGGAGAACCCTGAGCCAGACTTGATATCATGGGGGATTCTCACTCCTACTTCCCCAGACCCCTGCTGACTCTGACCGTGTCCCTTGCTTTGCTCCGCAATCTTCTGTGGCTCCCCACTACCCTCAGGAGAAGTTGAAGGACTTAACAAGGCATTCAAGGCCCTGCAGATTCTGGTCCCAAATGACTCTGCTGGCCTCTTCCCACTCCATACTTCTTCTTGGCAGTCCTAGAACTTGCCCTACATTTTCACGCCTTTGCTTACTCAGTGCCTTCCCCTAGAATGCCTGCATTAGTCCAGAAACTCAATTCTAACTGATTAAGGTAAAAAAACCTGTGATGTCCCACTCCCTCCATCCAAAACCAAGCTTAGTGACCTCAGCTTGGAGACCTGGATTGCGAGAATAAAGACCCCCAGAGGCTGCCGGTGGCTGTGTAAATAAATGAAGGGGGCCAAGTGGTGCACCTGGCAGACAGGAATTCTCACGCTCTGTCTAACGGGGTGGCCGCTGCTCAGCCCCCGCCAGTGGCTGAGATGCAGGAACGTGTAGCTTGATCCTCCAGTTTTGCAAGAGAAGTTGAAAATTGGTATTTTAAAATGAAATCTCCCCAATTTTATGAATGTTAGCAACTAATTCAATGTTTTGGAAACACTATTTAGACCAAACAAAACGTATCTGTGGGCCAGATTCAATTTACAGGCCACGAATTTCAATTTCCCTTTCCTTGTCACAAATAGCAGAATCTAAGTCACAATCTGTGTTATACGTGATGTAGATATATTTGGCCTTATCCTTGAGGCTGGACTGGGAGCTTTCTCCTAGGGTGGTCTTGACAGTGTCTCTCTGAGGAGATGAGATCTGTGCAGAGACGAAAAGGGAGTGAGGGAGTCAGGCTGTGGTTATCTGGAGGAAGAACTTTCCAGGAAGTTAGAACTACAAGTGCAAAGGCCCTGAGGCAGGAAAGAGCCTGCTATCTTTGAGGCACAGCAACAAGGCTAGTGGGCTGGAGTGGAGTAAGAAAGGAGGAGAGTGGAAGGGGATGAGGATAGAGAGATAACCAGGTCCACATCTATACAGGGCCTGTAGGAGGCTGAATTTAATTCAGAATGAACAATTAAGACAACAAGTTGATGAATGAATGAATTTATGAATGAATGAATGAATGGGTTCCAAACTGCTTTCACTGGAATATTGATATTTGGTGTGGGAGTGTGGGTGTAGCTGCTTTGTCTTAGGTTCTGAAGTCTTCAGAATTACCCTGGAAGATGCTGGTCTGTGGTTAACATCCCCAGGATGCCAGCAGTCTGTAGCTGTTGTAATCATGCTTTGTTAGAAACCTCAGATGGAGAGGGGTCTTCATGAGGGTGGGTATGTATGAGAGAGACAGACAAACCGAGAGGAACAAAGGCAGAAAGAGATGGTGCTCACCAGAGTACCCATCAAGTCAAGTACCCTCATCCCAGCAGGCCAGGGACATCAGGCCTCCATGGGGGGACTCTGAGCTCACCAGCGTGCCTATGAGACTTACTGATGACCAAGTCCTCAGGACTCCTGCAGCAACCCCTGGTGAACCCACCAGTGATGGCGTGTGGCAGGCCTGCTCCTGTCCTTGGCCGCACTCGGCCTATGAGACTATTTTCTACCTTGATTCAGGCCCTGGCATCCCAGCTGTTGGCAAGCGAGTTGGGTGGGGTTGCCATGGCGACCCTCAGGCTTGGATTCCCAGAGATGCTCCCTGCATCCTCCCGAGCCTGCCACTGCTGATTGCTGGGGGAGAGCGTGACTCACCGTTAAATATATCGCGGCCGTCCCAAATGGCTGCTCAGCCCCAGCAGCCGGATGTGGAGACAGGCAGCATCTGGGGGTGTATGGGGTTGGGAGGCTGAGAGGCACGACCTTCTGTGTATCTTCGGAGCTTTCAGCTCCTGTCACTCCCAGGTGTTACCTTCGCCAGTCCCCTGCTCAGATCTCCTGCCTTTCCCAATCTGTCTGGGTTTCAGTCCCAACTCTGTCACTTTGCTAGCTGTGTGACCTTGAACAAGAAGCTTTAATGCTCTGGGTCTCAGAGTCCTCATCTGTAAAATGGGGGTGATGTGAGCGCCAACTGTCAAGAACTGTGGAGGGTTCTGAGATTTTACTTTGCTTGCAAGCAAACAAGTGAGCCTGCCCCAGTTTACTAGATACCAGCAGGAGACACGAGACCCCTGGGTCAGAAGACAAAGGACTTGATCACTCACAGCACAGCAGGTGGCATGAACTTCACATTCGCATTAGCTCTTTTTGCCCCCAGGTTCTGTGGGAGCACAGCAAGTTGACCCAGGTGGATGCTGCACCACCTGGACTTGTCACAACTGAGGATTCCCAGGCTTAGGAAACCCCCAGTCTTAATAAGAGGGCTGCTGGCAAACCCACCCAGCCTTTGCTCTGGAGGGAGACCTTGTCTTTATTATAGTGATTGGGAAACAACTCTCTCTGCCCCAGAGGGAGATACTCTTTCTATCTTCCAAGGCTGCTTGCTATGCAGACATCCTTGAGAAGAGAGTCCAGTACAAAGCTCTCAGTGTCTCTTGCTCAGAAGACACGCAGACATCGAGCGACCCGTGGAGAATTTTCTCCCAGCATCAGTTCATAGGGCTGCTGGGAGGAGCAAAGGAGTTCATATGTGTAAACTGCCTCGCACAGCACCTGGTGAAGAATAAGCACTGAATAATGTCAGCCGTTATCATTATGATTCTCAGCTTTTATCCCCGTCACAATATAATCTCTTTTTAACTAGTAGGAAGTCAGAGGCCTCCTGCTCCTTGGTTTCCCCAGTTAGGTGACTAAGAAAATCACAGCTTCCATCCCTTCTAACCAGTACATACCCATTTATCTCCTGTGTTCCACGAGGCCTTAACTACCCCCAGTCCCCACCCCTGGCTCCTCCGGGGAATCATTTATATACCATAACATTCCATTTTAATAATATTGGGGAATCATTTATATACCATAACATTCCATTTTAAATGTACAATTCAATAATTTTTCGTAAACTTACAGAGTTGTACAGCCATCGCTATAATCCAATTTCAGAACATTTCCCCAAAACCCTCCCGCCTACTTGCATTCACTCCCCATTCCCACCCACAGGCCCAGAAAACCACTAATTTACGTTTTATTTCTATGGCTCTGCCTCTTCTGGACATTTCGTAGACATGGGATCATGTATATGGCCTTTCGTGTCTGGCTTCTTTCACTTGGCACAATGTTTTGGAGGCTCACCCGTGGTGCATCAGTGCTTCACTCCTTTTTATTGCTGAGTAGTATTTTATTCTTTGGATAGACCACAGTTCGTATCTAGTCATCTTTACCAGGTTCCTGAGAGAGTTTTCCAAGGTAATGCTGACGAGAGCTTTTTGGATGCTGTCAGCTTCAGAGCAGGCCTTGACTGTCATGGCTAGGATCCCTCTATCGGCCCTCCTTGGGCCTGTCCTGTCATCTTGGCCCTTTGGGGAGTTCGAGCTAGCTTAAAATAAGAGAGGGACAGTTTGGCAGACAGAGTTTTAGAGACTTTTAAAACCACATGACACGGCATGTGGGGCAACATGCACGTGGCTGCTCCAGGCCCCTAAGCACCTGCTTTAATGGAATCCAAAGAAGCTTCTCCAAACACATCTCTCCTCGCCTTTCACCAGCGCTTTTAAGGGGAAATGGCCACAGCTCTCTGGTTGTCTTCCAGGAACGCACCAGCAGTGAAGTGTAACCCCAGCCCGAACTCTGGGTGCTGCCTGACTGACTACCCTTGTCATCCGGATGATCCAGAATCCTTTTTTTTTTTTTTTTCAGACCCTGGCCAGCAGGCCTGTCCTTATCTGCATGGTTGTCTTAGCAAATTGCTAGTGCCAGTGTCCTTAGAGGATCTTTTCTTGGATTTGGGGTTTGGGTACTGTCTTCTGCTCTTAGTGACTGTGGGACATCAGACAAGTCACTTCACTTCTCGATCCTCCGTTTCCTTTTCTGGCAGGCAGGAATACTATTCAGGGATATCATGAGGATGAAGTAGACAGTGTACTTCATACAGTGCCTCGCCCATAATAGCTGCTCAGTTAGTGGTAACTATCATTATTATGAATGATTATTTTCTGCCTAATAATGGTCTTTTGAAAAAGGGAGCCAACCCCAAGGAAAGCCTGTTTTGCATAAGATCTCATTTCCTGTTTACAAAGAAATAATTCCTGGTTGCTTGTAAACCATGCATTTGGAGCAACATTTCACTCTACAAATTTTACCTTGAGCCCCAAAAATTTCTCATTGTGTTTGTGTGAGTACCTTGAGGAAACAGAGCGTGCTTTGCCTTCAATCACAGAAACACACCGAATGGGTATCGTCACTGCAGTGACTTGGGCATGTGGCCAGCAAACTACCCAACCCCAGTGGGAAGCAGGGTTTGCATTTCTCGGAGAGAAAGATCCATGGGGCATTTCAGAGCTCCTTGGCCCAGTCGGAGTCCTGAGGAGTCTGTCAGGAGACCTGGATTCATTTGTTTGTTCTCCAACAAATCTTTATTTAGTGTCTACTGTCCACTAGCCCCTTGCTAGGCTCCGAGGATACAGTAATGAAGGAAAAGAACCAAGCCTCCACAGCTCATGAAGCTTGCATTCTAGAAAGGAGAGAAGAACAAAAACAACAGGACACAAATATATAATACTATGCATAGATGTAATATGTCAGGAGTAAGGGCACAGATATTCAGGTGTTCATGGGAGGTTGGTGCTGCTTGAAGTAGGTCAGGGTAAGCCATTCTGGGGATGTGACGTTTAAGCAGAGACCTGAAAGAAGTGAAGGAGATGAGTATGTATGTCAGGGTGGAGTGTTCCAGGCAGAGGGGACAGCCAGCGCAAAGGCCCTGAAGCTGAAGAGTGCCTGGTGTGTTCCAGGAGCATCAAGAAAGCCAGCGTGGGGCTTCCCTGGTGGCTCAGTGGTTGAGAGTCCGCCTGCCGATGCAGGGGACACGGGTTCGTGCCCCGGTCCGGGAAGATCCCACATGCCGCAGAGTGGCTGGGCCCGTGAGCCATGGCCGCTAAGCCTGCGTGTCTGGAGCCTGTGCTCTGCAACAGGAGAGGCCACAACAGTGAGAGGCCCGCGTACTGCAAAAAAAAAAAAAAAAAAAAAAAAAAAGAAAGCCAGCGTGGCTGGAGCCAAGTGAGCGAGGGGAGGAATGGGGAGATGGGTCAGAGAGGGAAGGAGGGCCCAACCACGCAGGGCCTTGTGGGCCTTGTAAGGACTTCACCTTTTGTTCTGAGCGCACTGGGACACACGGCAGTGTTTTGAGCAAAGAAGAGTGAAATGACCTGGCTTCGGTTCTGACGGGATCCCTCCAGATGAATGTGGAAGGTGGAGTGGGTTTCTTGTAGGGATCAGGACAGAAGCAGGAAGATAGTGAGGAGGTGAATGCAGCCATCCAGGCAGAAGAGGATGGTGGCCTGGCCAGGGGGCATCTGTCGGGGTGGTGAGAGGTAGGTACACTCCAGATACCTCTTGAAGGCAGATGTGACAGGTCTCACTGATCCATTAGATACTCTGAGATTCCCTGTCGCTGGTGCCTCCACGTGCCTCCCCCCCCTACCCAGGCTCAGCAACACAGCCTAGACTAGGTCACCTGGTCTCTGCCCACCTGAGGAGGTGGGGGCCTTGTCTATCCGTGCCCTGGGGACCCAGGCACTGGGTGAGGCCCACCCTGGCTTCCCCCAGGAGGTGTCTCAGAGAGATCTCTGGACTGGAGACGCTTACCATGTATGATACTCCCCTGCTGTGTGACCTTAGACGAGTCCCCTCCCCACTCTGAGTCTCAGCTTCCCTGTCTGTAAAGTGAGAATTATGAAACCAATCCTGCTACCTCCTAGGGTGGCCGTGAGAAGTAAGATGCAGGCTGGGCACAAGCTTTGAAGACAGTGAAGGGCAATGCTCACAAAGGTGTTAAACGCGTGTACATTATTAGTAGCGACATTTGGTCATTTCTGCTGTCCTGCAGGCTAGTGGGAAACCTGGACCTTGGTTCAAGCCAGGTCACAGCCACGCTAGATCAACATATCTCACTTTTTTTTTTTTTTTTTTGCGGTACGCGGGGCCCCTCACCGCTGCGGCCTCTCTTGCTGCGGAGCACAGGCTCTGGACGCGGACGCGCAGGCTCAGCGGCCATGGCCCACAGGCCCAGCCACTCCACGGCACGCGGGATCCTCCCGGACTGGGGCGCGAACCCGCATCCCCTGCATCGGCAGGCGGACCCTCAACCACTGCGCCACCAGGGAAGCCCTCACTTTTTCTTATTGAAGTATAGTTTATTTGCAATATTATATTAGTTTTGGGTGTACAACATAGTGATTCTATGTTCTTATAGATTATACTCCATTTAAAGTTATTATAAAATATTGCCTATATTCCCTGTACTGTACATTACATCCTTGTATCTTATTTATTTTATACCTAGTAATTTATACCCCTTAATCCCCTACCCCTATCTTGCCCTTCTTCCCTCTGGTAACCACTAGTCCATTCTCTGTATCTGTGAGTCTGTTTCAGTTTTGTTATATTGATAAGTTTATTTCATTTTTTAGATTTATAAGTGAAAACATACAGTATCAACATCTCTCACTTTGATCTAGTGGCTAAAAAGCCTGGGCTGTGGGTTCAGACAGAACTGGGTGGAGCTTCTAGCTCAGTTCCCAGAAAGGCAGCTAAAAAACAAGACGGTCCCCCCAGTTCGTAGCCAGACCAGCCTCCCAGGCTGGTATTCCCTCCTGCCCCCGTTCACCAGGGGCCACGTTCCCAGGGGCGGACCTGACCCAGCCTCTGCATCCTGGTGAACTTGTCGTCGTCCCCTGGGAGTGGCTAAATGTGGGATTATGGGTTTACTGTTCCTGGTCTCTCCCTGAGGAGAACTGGGACAGGGTCCCTCAGGCCAAGAGAAGCCTGGAAGACTTCTATTTTTTGAGACTCCTGGAATATTAATTTATTTTTTTAAAAGCCCCCAAATGAAGACATCCCAAAAGTTATGGTACATTTAAAATATTAGGGGCTTCCCTGGTGGCGCAGTGGTGAAGACTCCAGGCTCCCAATCCAGGGGGCCCGGGTTCGATCCCTGGTCAGGGAACTAGATCCCACACGCATGCCGCAACTAAGAGTTTGCATGCCACAACTAAAGAGCTGGCGAGCTGCAACTAAGGAGCCAGCGAGCTGCAACTAAGGAGCCTGCCGGCCACAACTAAAACCCAGTGGAACCAAATAAATAAAATAGAATAAAATTTTTAGATATTAAATTGAACAAATTCATGCTTTTGGCCCACCTGCACAAAATTACAGCACAATGTATGTGTGAGGTTCACAAGATAACCACAGGATTTGTTTTATGTACTTATATATTTACATTTTAAATTCATGCTGTTCTCGAGGCATGAGCCAGTAATGGGATACAAGGATGGTGAGGTTTGACGAACATGGCTTTTTTTCATCATTGTCACTGTGTCCCTGTTTATGTGTGTAACCCATCTAGAGTTAAGGTCAAAATTCTAAAAATTTTGGGATGCCAGTTTTTTGAATAGGTGATATATTTTCTCGGTATGAAAGTCAAAGTGTCCAAAAAGGCACACAGTGAAAAGTCCTTCTCCTGCCCCTTCCCCCAGCCCTCCTCCCCAGAGGCAGCCACTGTTACCAATTTCTTCTGATCCCTTCCAGAAGCAATCTATCTATATACAAGTTCATCCCAATCCATTGATGTGTAGATCCTTTTTTCTTTGGTGTACTGAAATGGGGACTGGTTACAAACATCATTCCTCAGGGATTATTCGCTATTCATGTGTATTAAGCCACCTTGCTCCTTTTTACAGCTGCATAGTATTCCGTTGTGTGGCTGACCCACTGCTGGTTTAACTTTTACCCTGTTGAAGGACACTGAGGTTGGTTCTGAACTTTCTGATCTAATAAACAATGGTGTAGTGAGGAACCTTATGTCTATATCATGAAAACTCTTGTTTAAGACCCTTAGGGATTATGAGGTCTGGGTGGAATGGCCCCTCTTTTGCACACCTCCAACCCCTTCCTGGAAGCTGAGGCTCGATTAGGGATAGCATCACAAAATGGACGAAGAACCTTCCAGGCAGAGGGGACTGCAATGCAAAGGCCCTGGGGCAAAAATGAGCTCAATATATTGGGAAATGGCCAGAAGGCCCTTGAGGCTGGAATGGAGCATGTTGGGGGAGAGGAGTAGGAGATGAGGTTAGAGAGGACTTAGAGGGCAAGGGGGCCATGGTGAGGCTGGAGTGGGCGAATGAACAAATGAAGCCATTCTTTTTTACATTTTTTTATTTTTGGCCGCACCATGTGGCATGTGGGATATGGGATCTTATTTCCCCGACCAGGGAGCGAACCTGTGCCCCCTGCGATGGAAGCGTGGAGCCCTAACCACTGGACCACCAGGGAATTCCCAATGAAGCCATTCGTTGATATTCATTCAGTGACAACTGAAAAGACATTATATTCCAAGAGACAGGCATGGCCCTCCCCTGACCTCTGGTTACTGGAAAGACTGGTGGCCCCTCCCCTCTTGGGTCCCCTAGACTTTTCCCCAAGGTCACCCACAGAGAGGAAAGAGCCTAGTGACCTGCCTCAGGTCTGGAACTCACCAAGGCCTTCAGTGGACTTGACTGTGGCCTCTCCCAGCACCCACACTGGCCTGGGGCAAGCACATTTTTAAAAGAATGGGAACTCATGGGGTGCTGAGGTGGGCTGGGCTCAGAACATCCCACCGTGCAGCTACCCTGGAATACGCTCCTCCATCTTTGCATGGCCAGCCCCTCTCTCTCTCTGAGCAGATCACCTTCTGAGCCACCAAATATCAATTGCCTGCCTCTCCTTGTGCCCACCCACCTGCCCACCTTGCCCGTCTCCTCACGCTTTGGAGCCACCCTGAAGCCTGGTGGTTTCAAAGCCAGACTTCCCGAGCGGAACCCGGCTCTGCCCCGACAAGCTGCGAGCAGCCTGTTTCACTGCTCACAGGGGTGAAGACAACACTAACACCCACCTTTTGGGGCTGGAGCAAGATGCAATGAATGCACATAAAGCATTCAGAGCAGGGCCCGGCACAGAGAGTGCTCGGAAGGTTGGTCATTGCTTTTCCACTCAGTGCCTTAAATCTTATCTCCTTTTATTCATTACTGGTGTGTGCTCCAGCTTCCGCTCTGAGCTGTGAGCTCAGGAAGGGGGTGTTGCCAGTCGGGTTCAGCCCTGTGTCCCCAAATGATATTTAAAGAGACCTTGAAGGAGGAGCCAGTGTTACCTGAGGCAAGAGGAGTGAGGAGAGAGCAGAGCCCTTGTATGGCCCCTTGGAACAGCCCAGTGTGGGGACGGGGAGAGGGGACCTGGGCTGTGGGGAGGCGAGGAGGGGTGTGGGGACGGAGGCAGCGGGAGGGGCAGTAGGGGCCACACCTTTCAGGGCCTTGAGAGCCACAGTTAGGAGTCTGGGTTTATTCTGAAAGCTCTAAAGTAGAGGAGTGACAAGTTCAGATCTTGTAGAAGATTCTGATCTTGGGATTCTCTGGGAGGAGGGCTTAGGGGAGGCGATAATGTGAGCAGCACCAACTCAAAACATGACTGCCCTCTCAGGTCTGTCTGTCTGTCTGTCTGTCTCTCTCCTCTATCACCCTCTCCCCCCCTTCTCTTCCTCCTCCTTTCTCTTGCTCTCTCCCACTCTTTCCTTCTCTTTCTTCCTCTTTTCTCTTCTCTCCTATCATCTTCCCTCTCGTACTCACTCACCATCCCTCTCCTCCCCTCCCTTCCTGCCTACCTCTTCCCCGAGCAAAACTGTAATTCATCTTCCGCACTCTGGCTGGCCCTGGCGCCCTTCCTTTGGCAGGGCTCATTATTTTAATTAAACTCTGGGATCTGTTTTACTAACCTGACATCTTGCTTAGGAAAACCAAAAGAGGAGCTGCCTGGGGCCAAGGAAGGGAAATTGCCAGGGGATTGTGGAAAGGTTTCCATCGCCCCATCCCAGGAAGGGGCCCTACTTACCCAGCCCAGCCCTTAAAGGGGCAGCTGAGCACAGCGGTTAAGATTTGAGGTCTGGCTTGGCCTCAAAGCTCTTTCCTGATGTATAAAATGAGGTATTAATAGTTCTTCTCTCACAGGGTTTTGAGAGGTTTAAGTGAGTTAACACAGTACAGCGGGTCAAACGGCGGGTCATAGAATCAATTTAGTGGGTCACAACCACCATTGAAAAAACAAGAACAAAAAAGGCCAGAGCATGTCACCGTCAGGATCCGTGCTGTGTGGGGAGCGTTTATTTCAGGGCGGGTATGTTCTCTGGGTGGTTTTGTAAATGTAGGTCTTACTCAGGTGGCCCTTGTAGAGGCTTAAAGGCTACAATTAAAGCACTTGGAAAAGTTCGTACAGTAGGCGCTCAAACTGTGGTTGCTGATGTTTTCTTGTGGGAAGCAAGAAAAGATTTTCTATTGATTTCTCTGCAGTGTCAGTAGTTTCACCCCATTTTACACACGGGGAGACTGAGGCTCAGAGAAAGAAGAGGCTGTCCCAAAGCCACTGGGCCAAGGAGAGCTGCAAACCCTGGCCTGCCTGGGCCTGCGTACTGCCTGCCCTCCCATCTAGATCTGCAGGAGGTCAAGGGATAATCCTCTGACTGGCAATGAGGGCTCTGGGCAGCCAGGGCCTGGCAGGACTAGGGCTGAGTCTGGGCAGGGGCTTTTGGGGCTGGGTTACCCTTGGCTGTGACCCCAGAGGTAGCAAAAACCCCTCACCCAGTGATCTTTCCTCTCCAGCACCCCACCACCACCCCAGAGGGGAGAAGGCTGCGGTTTCTCTGCTTCCTTCTGGGCTTTCCAGAAGCCAACAAGTCTAGAAGACTTGGGGCAAAGGAAGGTGGGGTGGCTGGTGCAGGGCTGTGAGGAGGGGGCAGCCAGCGTGGCAGGGTCTGCAGGCTGTGGAAAGGTGGAGGGGGGCAGGTAGGGAAGGGGGTTATCAGGAGAATTCTATCGAGGTCATGACAGAGAACAAGCCCCCAGATGAGAGGCTGAAAAGAGGGAAGCCTGGGTCCCAGCCCTAATTCTGCCACAGCAGGGCTGTGTGCCTGAGGGCCAGTTCCTTCCCCTCTCTGGGCCTCAGATTCCACACCTGTATATCGGGCATGGTGGCTCTGATGATCTTTAGGAAGCTCACCACTCAGATGTCTCAAAAATACTCCCATGAGCCTGTGATTCTGATTCTGAGAAGTCTCTACAACTTCCCCACTGGAGAAGGCCTTGTGTATTCATTCATCCAACAAACATTTATTGAGCACCTCCTTTGTACCAGGGAGCTGGGATACACAGGGGTGAAGGCAGACACAGTCCCTGCCCCCTCACTCTAGTGTACGAGACAATGAACAAGTCAAGAAAGAAATGACTGAGTGCCCTGAAAGAGGCACTGAAAAAAAGCCCTGAAAGAGGATCCTGGGATAACAAGTGAGGGGGTTTGGTGGGCTGCTCTACCAAGGTGGTCAGGAAGACCTCTCTGTGGAGGTAACCTCTGAGCTGAAACCTGAAGGGTGAGGAGGAAAGAGAGCTGCAGAGATCTAGGGAGGAGTAGTGAGAACCGCACGTGCAAAGGCTCTGAGGCTGGAGCCAGTCTGGGATATTGGAGGAGCAGCCAGGAGGCCAGTGTGAGCGAGGGGGTGGGGGTGAGATGGGAGAGGCAGCCGGAGCCAGATCAGGCAGGGCCTTGAGGCCATGGTGTGGCCGCTGGCTTTTATTCCAAGTTCATGGGACACCCCTAGGTGGTGAGGGCAGGGCAGTGACAGGAACAATGTATGTTTTTAAAAGATCATTCGGGGCTTCCCTGGTGGCGCAGTGGTTGAGAGTCCACCTGCCTATGCAGGGGACGCGGGTTCGTGCCCCGGTCCGGGAAGATCCCACATGCCGCGGAGCGGCTAGGCCCGTGAGCCATGGCCACTGAGCCTGCGCGTCCCAGAGCCTGTGCTCCGCAACGGGAGAGGCCACAGCAGTGAGAGGCCCGCGTACCGCCAAAAAAAAAAAAAAAAAAGATCATTCGGAGTAGAGAAAGGACTGCAGGGGTAAGGGAGGACACGCGGACACCGTGCGGAGGCCACTGCCATCCTTGCATCCCTGGACCAGAGTGGTGGCAGTGGAGGTGGGGAGAAGTGGTCAGACTCCGGATCCGTTTTGAAGGTGGAGCCCACGGGGCAGCGAGCAGCCAAGCAGGGCTCTCAGGTTGGTGGCCCGGGGATTTGGGAGCATGGGGGTGCTATTTCCAAAACAGGCAAAATCCAGTGAAGGGCAAGTAGGGGCTCAAGAGCACTGCTGGGCCTTGTTAAGCCTGAGACGCCCGTGGGAAGCCAAGTGTCAAAGCAAACCTCCTCCCACCCAGCCAGGCCCCGCCAGCCCAGATGGTGAGTGGAGGGGAACCCACCTTGTGGCCGAGATTAATTCCCATGACCCAGTTCTGTCTGCCTGTGGCTATCTGGGTCACCTGGACTGCAGGTCGTCACCCCTCAGGGCCTGTCCTGCACCCACCCTCCCCTCTCTGGTATTTTCGGTTCTCTGGACCTGCTGCCCCGAGAACACTGAGGGAGGGAAACCAGATTCCTCTTCCACTGGCCTTTCTGCGAACCCTGGATTTCCCTGCCTCTGCCTTTGCTCTTGTTATGCCCTCTGCCTAGAATTCACTTTCCCCTGTTAACTCTCACGGAGCCAAATTCTTTCCATCCTTTTATGTCAAGCCTAGAAGCCTCCAAGAAACCTTCCTGTGTTTCCGCTTAGAATAATAGGAACCATATTTTAAATGCCTATTACGTGCCAAGTTCTGTAAGAAGTACTTTATCTTTCTGGTCTCATCTAATCTTTGGAGATAGGGATGACTGCCTCTGTTTTACTGATGAGAAAGTTAAGGTTGAAGGAGGTAAAGTCACTATCTTGAGGTCATGCAAGAGAAGTGGCAGAGGTGGCAGAGTGGAAATTCAAACTCTATACTGTCTGTCATGTTTTACAAAGCAGCTTAGGTACTTACTGGCCTAAGTGACTTTGAGTTCCTCAAGGGCATAGATTGAGTTTATTTAGTTTCTGCAGCCCCAGAATCTGGCACAGGCTCTCCATAGATGCTGGCAGGCTGGCTGGCTGGATGAATGGATGGATGGATGGATGGCTAGATAGATAGATAGATAGATAGATAGATACACAGATGGATGGGTGGGTGGACATGTGGATGTGTGGATAGATAAACAATAGATGAACAAGTGGGTAGATGATGGACAGATAGGTGGTGGGTAAGTATATAGATGGTAGAAGGAAGGAAGGAAGGATGGGTGGGTGGGCGGACAGATGGATGATGGAGGGAGTAGAAAAAGAGAGACAAGAAAGGTGTGAGAGATAGAAAATTTCCACATGAGAAAGCTGTTCTTGCACATTAAGTCATTGGTGACGCTCCCCTCTGACTTGGGGAGCATGCAGTTCCAGGGCCACCTCTTTTCAGAGAAGACAGGAAACAGATCCACCATTTATTGAGCGCCCATTAGGGACCAGGCACCATTGTAAGAACCAGTTATGCATTCATCAATCCTCACAAAAGCCCCATGAAAAGAGTGCTATTCTTATCTCATTTCTCAGATGAGAAATCAAGCTACTTGCCACAGGAGTGAGAACCCCATGGATGATCACAGCACAGCCTGTTAGTGGGATGTGAATTAAAATGTAGGGTAGCCCTGAAAGCTCCTCCGACCCCAGGGCCTTGGCACTTACTGATCTCTGCCTGGGACTGTCTGCCAGGGCTCTTCCCATGATCAGCTCCTTCTCACAGTCAGATCTTAGCTCAAACGTCTCCTCTCAGAAAGGCCATCACCAACCACCCTGCTTAGTAGCCACCCTCCCCCCCACAATTATTCTAAGAATTACTTACATAAGATACAGATTTGGCTGCCGTGATAGAGACCCAAATGGCAGTGGCTTAAACAATATCAAAGTTGTTTCTTCTCTTTCTCTCTCAATAAGGAGAGGTCACTGGTTCTTGAAACGTGGTATATACATCTAAGGCGTGTGGAGCCCCAACGGGGCAGGAGAGCACAGTGTTAGCAGTGAGGGCTCTGAGCCCAGCTCTGCCTGCATCCAAATCTCACCACCATCTCTCGCAACAGGGGTCAGATGGACCTGGCACAAGGATCTTAGCTTCTCTGAGCCTCCATTTCCTCATCTGAAAATTCAGTTGTAATAACATGCCTATTTCATAAGGGTTCCAGGAGTGAATACACACGAAGTGTCCAGAGCAGGGGTCAGCAACCCAGGGCCCACAGGCCAAGTCCAGCCCACCACCCCATTTTGTATGGCTTGCAAGCGAAGAGTGGTTTTTATATTTTCAAGTCACTGAAAAATATCAAAGAAGAAATTTCATGATACGTGAAAATTATATGAAATTCAAATTCCACTGTCCGTGAAGTCTTATTGGAACACAGCCAGGCCCATTTGTTTCTGTCTGTTTCTGGCTGCCTTTGTGCCAAGTGCAGAGTGGAGTGGTTGTGACAGACCATGTGACCCACAAAGTCTAAAATATTGGCTGTCTGGCCCTTTAAAGAAAAAGTTTGCCGACCCCTGGTCTAGACAGCATTGCCTGGTACACAGCAAACCTCAGTGTGTCAACTGGTCTCATTCAGGCCCTTGGGAAGCTGCTATGGGGTGAGGACCAGACAGGGTTTATTAAGCACCAATTGTGGGCCGCCCCCTGGGCTAAGCACATTATGTGGACAGATCTCCTTCACAGCACTTCAAGTTAGGTGTGACTATGCCCATTTTATAGATGAGGAAACTGAGGCTCAAAGAGGTGATGGCACTTGCCCAAGAACACCCAGCTGGGTAAGCAGCAGAGCTGAGATTTGAACCCAGGGTCTTCTGGTTCGACTGACTGCCCCCTTCCCTCCCCTTCCATATACACACCACCCACCCTACTGCCTGAGGTGGCTCTGGGAAAATGCCAGCAACTGTCTCTCTAAGGCTCAGTAACGGAATCATCTGGAAGAGTTTGTTAAAAATGCAGATTCCTGGGTGCTACTGCAGACCTCCTGAATCATTCTTTGTGTGGAGGACCAGGAATCTACATTGTCAGCAAAATTTCCCAGAGGATTTCAGTGTCAGAGGGGTGGTCAGGGAGGAAGAGGTCCCCACGGGCTCAGCTGTCAGGGAGGGCTTCCTGAGGAAGGGTGGGCTGAAGAAAGGCTAGACAGGTGAGGGGAAAGGAAAGGGCATTCCAGGCAGGCAAATCTGCCTGAGCAAAAGTGAGGACGCAGGATTGAGGCTGGTATCCATGAGCCCCGGCACTCCCAGCAGAAAGGCAGCTCTTCCACCCTGCACCCAGAGCCTCCTCTTCCTCTGGGTTTTCAGAAAAAATTGGAAGCTCCTCGCTCTGGCCTTCAAAACCCCGGGTGATCTGGTTCCCGCCTGCCTCTCCATCATCATCTCTGACCTTCCTTTCCCTTGCTTCTTCCACGCTGGCCTCTTTCTGGCCGTGAAACATACCTTATTCCTGCCTCAGGACCTTTGCACTTGCTGTTTCCTCTGTCTTGATGTGCTCATCCTCAGACCTCAGCTGTGTAGGCACCTCAGAGGGGCCTTTTTTTTTTCTTTTACAAAAATTTTTAAACTTTTTTTTATTATTAATTTTATTTATTTATTTATTTAAATTTTTTATTTGGCTGCGTTGAGTCTTCGTTGTTGCACGCCGGCTTTCTCTAGTTGTGGCGAGCGGGGGCTACTCTTCGTTGCACTGCACAGGCTTCTCACTGCGGTGGCTTCTCTTGTTGTGGAGCATGGGCTCCAGGCAGGCAGCCTTCAGTAGTTGCAGCACGTGGACTCAGTAGTTGTGGCGCAGGGGCTTTGTTGTTCGCGGCATGTGGGATCTTCTGGGACCAGGGCTCGAACCTGCGTCCCCTGCATTAGCAGGTGGATTCTTAACCACTGCGCCACCGGGGAAGCCCGAGGGGCCTTTCTTGACCAGCTGCCTCCCTCCCACAGGCACCTCTCCCATTGCCCGTTAACCCCCTCCCTGCCTGCCTTTATTTATATGCTTGTCGGCTCCTCCTCTCCCCTGAGGACCATGACTTCCTGTCTCATTCGCTCTTGTGGCCCCAGCACAGTGCCGGGCCCACATAAAGTGTCCAGTACGTGGCAAC
The DNA here is from genome assembly GCF_011762595.2 of Tursiops truncatus. Classification (NCBI taxonomy): domain Eukaryota; kingdom Metazoa; phylum Chordata; class Mammalia; order Artiodactyla; family Delphinidae; genus Tursiops; species Tursiops truncatus. Next base: position 74,497,913 of record NC_047048.1, on the reverse strand, counting down.
TGAGCGGACATAAAATGTGAAACGTGTCGCAGCCAGAGAAGAGCAGAGCGAAGCGTCTAGGCTCCTCTCTTGGTGAAGTACTCAACGCCCTGGGGGCTGCTGGCTAAGGTTGGGGGATGAGAAATTTGTGGCATGAAAGTGGGCAGAGAGGTGTGTGGGGGAGAATTCCTAAAAGAGAAAGCAAGGCAGTTGAAAGAGCCTTTTCCTTCCTCTACCCTCTGGAGAGGAAGACACGCTGTCACCTTCTAGAATTCTCCAGTCACCCCCCTGCCCCCACAGACCTTGGAGCTCACAGCCACCCCAGCTCCCCTCATTGAACAGGCCCTGGGCCAGCCCTCCACATGCATGTTCCCGTCAAATCCTCACAACTCAATGATTGAGGAAGGATCACTGCGCCCATTTCACAGACAGGGAAACTGAGACTCGGAGATGTAAAGGAATTTGTCCTAGTCTAGGGTGAAACCCAAACACTAGAACTCAGTTCTGTCTCCAGAGCCTGTTTTCTCAGCCCCCATGTTGTGTGCCACCTTATCCCCACCATTCATGCCATTCCTTCGTCCCACCCCAACATACCATTGTCAGAAAGTCCTTCTGAGATCTAACTCAAAGCCTCAGCACATCACCAAGAGGGAGGATTCAAAGACAGCTTTTGTTTCTGTTTCCAACGTAACTTTAAGGCTCAGTTCTAACCAGAAAGGCATAGAGGGTGGTGAGCAGAGAGGACATAGAAAACCTGAACCCCAGAGGAGGTCAAATCTCAGAAACAAAGCTTCAGAGAACGAGCTGGGGGTCAGGGTGCCTGGGTTCAAATCTCAGCCCCAGCACTTCCTTCGCTTTGTGACTTTGGTCAAGCCAGTGTCACCCTCTGTGCTTCCACATGTGCCCATGTGGAAAAGAAGGGTCTTAACATGCAGGCCTGGTGTCCAAGGTGCCTCGAGGTTTGAACCAAAGAAATGAGGTGAAGTCAAGAGTGAGCAGGAGAGGCATGCCCTGCTCCCAGGGAGCTGGAGGCTAGCAGGGAGGCTAGGCCTGAAGGGAGAAAGCATAGTAACAAAACAGAGAAAAATTCCAGACTTCCGAGAAAGGCTGGTGATTAATTGCCAAGTAGAAAGACAATGGGATCCGGTTGGACCCTCCCAGGAGCTGGTGTGGCCCAGAAAAAGGCCTTGATTTTTAGCAAGGGCATCTCGACGTCAGCACTGTGGGAGAAGTCTTTGCTGGTGGGGTGGGGCAGGGGTCTGCGCTGTCAGATGTTTAGCGGCATCCCTGGCCTCCACCCACTAGATGCCAGTCAGGCCCCACCCCCGCCCCAACTCCACGCCCACTGTGACAACCAAAACCTTCCGTAGGGGGTACATTGCCAAATGTCCCCTGGGGAGTAAAATCACACCTGGTTGAAAACCAGTGCTTTCAGGTGTCATCTAAAATGTTGGCATCTAATTTATAAAGTTTTTAGCCTTCGTGAAGACCTCAGACATAGTTCATCAGCTCAAATGCATCCTGGCATCAGGCAGGTAACAGCCATCAGCAGGTGAGATTCAGCCTGAGAGCTGCCGGTTTAAGACCTCTGTCCCACAAGATAGGCTGACCTTGGAGGTCATTCATTGTACAGATGGGGAGAGTGAGGCCCAAAGAAGGGGAAAGACTTGCTGAGGTCACGCAGCAGGGCAGTAGCAGAGCTGGACCTAGAACCAGGCTCAGTTTCCTCGTCTATAAAATAGCCGGTTAGACTGGATGGTGGGTGGCTGCCTGGCAAACTGCTCTCCCCCAAGACTCAAGTCATGCCTCCTGTAGAAAGTCTTCCCTCTCCCCACCCCCAGATGGACTTGGTTTCTCCCAGGCTGCGGGCTCCCCCTTCTCCCTGGGACGCCCCACTCTGCTTTGCGATAATTTGTATGTCTGTCTCTCTGCTGCTAGACAGGGAGGAGGACTGTGTCTTACTTGCTTTTACAGACCTGGCGCCTGGTCCAGAGCTGATCATCTTTCGTCCTGCCATAAAGTTGAAATGAATTCATTTTTATTTACATATATATGAAATATACCAGCCCTTCATTCCTTCAGCCAGTGACCACAGCGCCTCAAGCACCACGGTGCTAGGCGCTGCAGGATCATGGATGAACACGGCAGACTGGGCCCTGGACCGGAGCTCCCAGTGAAGCACTGGAGACAGGCGTTGCAGCTAATCATACAAATATTCAAAATACTGTTGGCAGGGCCAGGAAGAGAGTGAGACGAGTGAGGTGCCCAGGGCATAAAATTTAAGATGTTCACTCTCAGGGTTGTACAGTGCATGCCTCAGCCTGGCCCTGAAAGCATGAGCGGAGAGACATGCCCTCATTGGGGAGGGAGGAGAGGGTCAGGGAAGGCAGCCCTGAGAAGGAAAGATGTATAAACACGCATCATTCAGGGTAATGTTTCTCCACCTGCTCAACCCCAAGCCCCCTTTACATATAACAAATATTTTGTTAACTCCTCTCACCACTTACTGCCCTAAAATGAAATTCATAGATAGTATACTTGACTTCCCTGGTTAAGACTCCATGCTTCCACTGCGGGGGGCTTGGGTTCGATCCCTGATCGGGGCACTAAGATCCCGCATGCCACACAGCCAAAAAGAAAAAAAAAAGTAGATAATGTACTTTACCTGTATATGTAACTCCCCCCGCCAAATCAATATATGTAATGCCCTAACTTTAGTAGAAAGGAGAATTATAAGGATAATAATTTATATTAAACTCTCATGCATTTCAATATACAAATGCCTGGTCACGACAATGACACCAGAAAACACGATGAAGTGTCAGGCGCTTACCTTATACATAGAAGCGCTGTGTGACAGTGACAAAAGCAGAGAGCTACAGGTATATCGGCAGCCCAGATACCACAAGTGGCGTTGCCATCAGCCACGTGGTTTTTCCAATGTGGTGAGTAACTTAGTACCTGAACAGATGAAAGTACAGTTCTTCAGCTGTTTTATTTAACGGTTGCACTTCTGGAAAATTCAGGGTATGTTAAACCTTGGCACTGGCAGAAAATATTTGATGTGTTTAGATGGAGTCGGGAAATCATAAGCAGCCCTGCCTCGTATGTGCGTTACAGGTCACCTGGCATGCCAGCCTCTGCCCACTGAGTGCCTGAGTGTTCTCCCCCATCCTTGGGACGTCCTCGAACTTTTCCAGCACCTGCCCGTGTGGGCAGTCCGCCCCCCCCCCACACACAGAGAATCACTGGCCCCAACCTCCGACTAACAGCCAGTCTCTGAGCAGAAGGCCACTCTGTTATCTGTTGGTCCTTCTATCCTCAACCTAATGGTTTATTTACACTTTATTTACATTATCAGGGGCCTTGCACACCGAGAGCAGCTTGTGTTTTTTTGCAGTCTGTGCACATCCTCAGCAATTAGCCTCGGAAATAAAGGAGGCAACACCAGCACAGATTCCCTCCTGACCAGTCTGAATGAGCCTTGCTACTCATTCCTGCTAAAGCTACCAAGGAAGTCAGCCACCCCAGGCTGAATCCACTGTGAATTCTCAGCCACTCCAGACTAGCTCTGTAGACATTAACCAGCTCCCGTGCGCTCTCACAGCCAGAAATAGGCAGCTCAGGAAGTCTGGAACCCCAGCAGTTGTTTCTTCAAACCAGAACCATAGCGAGTGCTTCTATGAGCCACAGACTTTTAGCTAGAACAGACTTTCTTACCCAAGCATCTAATACATGAGAACTGGATTTTTCTTGCTTGAGAAGGAAGAGACAGAAAAAGAACAATTCTTTATCTCCTCCTTCATCCTTTCACCTTCCCCCAAAGGCCCCGCTTTAGACATGTGCCTCCCGGTCACAAAGAGGGAGACCACATCTGAAGTAAAGGATGTTACTTCTTGCCTTTTGAACTTCCAGGATTTGGGCCCTTCCAATTTAAAGGTAGGCATTGTCAAGAGTAAAGGATGGTGGTTCATGATTCATCTTACGTGGTTATCCTTGGAACCAAACCCATGAGGGGTATGAACCTACTGTGTATAATTTCTAATCATCCTCACCACCAGCAGGGTAGGTCTTTCTCATCCTTGTGTTGCAGATGAGGAAACAGAAATTCAGAGAGGGCTGTGACTTGCCCAAGGCCACACAGCAGGTCAGTGGCAAGACTGGAGTTTGTCCCTGACCTACTGCCCCCAGAGCCCACCCTTGTTATGGTCGCCCTGCTGCAGAGTCGTTTTCCTTCTCCTGGGGTAGAAATAGCTGTTTACCCTATTTTTTATGAACAAGTTTCCAAAGAGGCCTCCAGAATGGGTGTGATCAAGCCAGAGGATTCAAAAATACAGCTCTTATTACGGAACTTAGTATTAGCCAGCCACCCACCCGCCTGGCTCTAATTAAAGGCCTGTCTGTCTTCTGCTTACAAATCATGGCTTTCTGGAGCCTATAATTTAACCAGTCGCAATTAAGGCCTGGCGAGTTGCGGGTGGAAGACTGGCCTCCTCATTCCCCGTCTTACTGAGGCTAGTGCTAGAGAGACAGGGTACCTACCATTAGTATGGCCTTGGGGCCGGGGCTCGGGGGTGGCAGGGGAGGCACAAAAATCCAGAATCAGTATTATTGATTTTTTCTTTTCCTTCAGACGCCAGGATGGCTCAACATGACAGATTCTGTCTTTACATAAGATATAGATGCTTTGTTCATCATGCATTTTTTTGCATTAAGTTTGATTTTCTAAAATATTGCATTAAAATATTATTTACTTTGATTACTGAGTTTTGAGGGACTCCCTTCCATCTTGCACCCTTAAATTTTTTCACCTTAGCCTTGGCCCTGGTGCCACTTCACGTAACCTTTGTCAAGTCACCACCCACCCGCTCCAAGCTGTAGTTTTCTCACCTGTAAAGTGGGGTTACTGACAGTACCTACCTCACTGGGCTGCTGGATCTCAAGTCCCTGGCATACAGCTGGCATGTAATAATAGCTACCAACGTGGGGGAAGGGAGAAACTGGGGGCGCTGTTGGTACTGGAGGCAGGATGAGACTTTGATGCAAGACTGTGCATCACAGGACTTCTCCCATCCCTGGCTCCCGCCCACTGAACACCAGTAGCACACCTACCCCATCACGTGACAATCAGAAATGCCTGCCCACCCTCACATTTCCAAAATGCCTCCGAGGGGACAGCGTCGCCACCACCACTGGGCTAGATCACCGTCTTGGAGTCACACAGACCTGGGCTCAAATCCAGGTTGTTGTTTAGCTGTGTGACCTTGGGCAAGTTCCTTAACCTCTCTGAGCCTCTCGTTTTCTTCATTTGTCCCATGACGATATCTCATAGTGGTGATTGGAGTGTTTGGTTATCGAATTTGAGGTAGCTGCTACTGTTACGATTATGTCATTTGTATTCAGAGCAATAAGCTCTTCTTGGAGCGAGGCTGTCTTGTGGCAATTCGTGCGGGAGGAGGGAACTATCTACCAGATGAGATTGTGAAGAGAGAAGCAGATCTAGCCTGCGCATGGGTATTGTCTGAATTGAACTGCATTTACATATTTGAATCAGCTGCCAGCATTAACAATTCGGAAGATTTCAGGGAAAAAAACTAGATTTTTTTTCTGTTTCTCTTAAGAAGTTGGAAAATTAGGCCACCTTTGGGTCACCTCTGTTCCCTTCTGGAGCTGGTGAGAAGTAGCCTGAGCACCCCTCCCCGCTCCTGGAGTTTTACATCCAGCCAGCTGGAGTTATTCGCACTTCCTGCCTGGGCCCTGTAGACCACTGCGTTTTCCACCCCTGGCTGGCTCTAAGCGGGAGGGACAGAGCACCCCTCAGGAAACCGGAAGGAAGAGTTTTAAAAGGAAGTGAGGGATTGGGCCTGGGTTGTCAGGGAAGATAAGAAGCCCTGGAGGAATTCGGAGTGCCTCAAAAATGGCTGAGAGAATCAAGGTTTTGTTTGTTTGTTCAATCTTGCAAACTCATCGCAAATTGCTAAGAGCCAGGAAAATGTTAACATTCTAGGGAAGGAGGCTGGGATGAGGCACAGCAAGAGCAAAAACCTGGAGGCTGGAATCAACCTAAATTACCCAAGGGGAATGGGTAGAGGCCGGGACCAGTCAGGAAGGGGATGGGGCACCGGGTCAGGAGACCCCTAATCTAATCCTGGTTTTGCCACAGAGTGGCCTGGCGACTTTGGTTAGTCACTCTCTTCTCTGGGCTGTTCCCAGCCTCTTACCCTAGAATGGCTGTAAGGAAAGGGTTGAACCGGGCAGCAGCCTTCGGACTCTGAAATTTTAGGTCATCTTCTTCATTACACCCCTCATTATGCCAGTACTCAGTAGGCGCTTAAGCAGTACTGTATTATTTTTGTACACAGCTGCACAGAGCTGTGTGGCAACTTGGCCCTGTCCGGGGCTGTGTTCTCTGAAGGCAGGGGTTAAGAACAGCTCTAGGAACAGCCGGAGAAAGTGGCTGTGTTTATAATCTCTGCTGGGGCTGTGGGCTGGAACTCTAGGGAAGATTCCAAGCACAGGCAAGAAAAAAATGCCTGGATGAGAGCTGGGGTCCCTTGGAGGGTTCAGGAGACAGACTCTAGGGACGGCGAAAGGGAGCCTGGTCCTGAGGAGCCACCCGTCTGGTTTAAATGTGATTTCTCTGAGGAAGGAATCTAGTGCTGATTACCTTACGCGTGGCAGCTGACACAGGGCCGGACATGCTTGAGGGATGAATGAATAATTGATTAAGAGAAAGATGGAGACAAACACAGGAAATGAGAGAGAGGAAAGGATAGATGGATGGATGGATGGATGATAGAAGACTAAAGGATAGTGGATGCTGGTTAAGTGGAGAGAAGATGGATGAATTTAAAAATGGAGAATGAGTGAAAGGAGGAAAGAATGAAGGGAGGGAGGGAAGAGAAAGAAGAGAGAAAAGCAAAGTGGAAGAATTGACAGATGGAGGGACTTCCCTGGTGGTCCAGTGGTAAAGAATCCACTTTCCAGTGCACGGGATGCGGGTTCGATCCCTGGTCAGGGAACTAAGATCCCACATGCCACGGGGCAACAAACTAGCCTGCCACAGCTACTGAGCTCTTGCGCCTCAACTAGAGAGCCTGCGTACCACAAACTACAGAGCCCACGTGCCCTGGAACCCACGCGTCACAGCTAGAGAAGAGAAAGCCCGCACGCCACAACTAGAGAGAAGCCCAGGTGCTGCAACAAACAGCCCATGTGCACTGCAATGAAAGATCCTGCATGCCTCAACGAATCCCACGTGCCACAACTAAAGACCCAACACAGACAAAAATAAATAAATAAATAATAAATCCTAAAAAAACAAAAAGAGAATTGACAGATAGAAAGCTGGCTGGATGAATGAATAAATGGATGGAAGGAGAGTGAGAGAGAGGAAGATGGACAGTATATGGTTGGGTGAATGGATGCATAGATGAGTAGACAGATAAAGGTAGACTGGTAGGTGGCCGGCTGGCTGGCTGGCTGAATGTAAGAATGGAGGATAGGGCTTCCCTGGTGGCGCAGTGGTTGAGAGTCTGCCTGCCGATGCAGGGGACACGGGTTCGTGACCTGGTCTGGGAAGATCCCACATGCTGCGGAGCAGCTGGGCCCGTAAGCCATGGCTGCTGAGCCTGCGCATCCGGAGCCTGTGCTCCACAATGGGAGAGGCCACAACAGTGAGAGGCCCGCGTACTGAAAATAAAAAAAAAAAAAAAAGAATGGAGGATAGGTGAAAGGAAGAATTAGATGTATGTTAGATAAATGAATGGATAGAAATTTGTGTGGATGGAAGAAAGGAGGCTTAGTTCTGCCTCTGAAAAACAATCCATTAATAAGCATTTATTGAGCCCCTACTATGTGCCTAGCCCTATACTAGGCACTGTGCAGAGACAGAAGTAAAGTCAGGCTCTCTCCCCACCTCACCCCATACTCCCCAAGCCCCGTGCATCCCTCCCGCCACACACACACACACACACACACACACACACACACACACACACATACACGCACAAGGAATTCACTGTCTAGTTGGGGAGAAATGTTGAGAGGCTGAGACCATTGGCCAAGGCAGCTCAGGTAAGAGGTAAAAAACAGCAGTCCTTCAATTCTACCTACAGACAGGGCTCCTCCACCATAGTCTCAGAACCCTGCATAGGAGAGATGGCCAGGCTTCTTGTGTGGACTGTGAGGAAACTTCTTGGAATGTCCCCCTGACTGGCAGCCCAGCGAGGGCAGGAACCAAGTCTACATTCGCTGCTGCATCCCAGCATCCTCCCAGCATGGGCTGCACGAGGAGCCCATCCTCACGCAGAAGGCGGTCAATGGCATTTCTTCAATAAATGAATGAGTAGGTGAGGGAGTGAATGAATGTTAATCTGAGTAGCCTTGCCTATGGCTGTAGGCAGACTCCATCACCTTTGCAGACCTTAATGTCCTTGCCCTTGCAATGGATGGTGAAAAGGCTTTGTAAACAAGGGAGGTTTCCAATGGAGATTGTGACATTAATAGAGGTAATAGTAGTCATACCAGCACCAATCATAGGAGCAATAATGGCCCCAGCAGTCATATGTTCGTGGTGGTGATGATGGTGTTATTACTGGCAGTGGAAATAGAAGTATTAATGAAAGATGTAATTGCATTAGTGGTGACAATGATGGTTATATTCATGATGGTTGTAAGAACAGTACTATTGGTAGGAGGAGAGAAGAGAAGGGAGGACGTTCCAGGAGGAAACAAATATTCTGATTTCAGTTGCAAGTGACAGAAATCCAATTCAGACTGGCTTAAGCTCGAAAAGAAAGGGAGAGATGATTTATTGGCTCAAACAACTGGAAAGTCAAGAAGTTGCTCTGGCTTCTGGCCCAGATACACAGGCCCTTGAACCATATTGTCAGGACTTGTCATTGCAACTTAGGCTGTCTCCATCTTTGGTCTCTGCCTTCCCCTGGATGAGCTTCACTCTCAGGCAAGCTCTCTGGGCTTCCTGGTTCCTCATCTCCCAGCTAGACATTCCCCTTTGAAAGAGAACTGCTCCTCTCCAGCCCAGGATTACATCCAAAGTCCCAGGACTTGCTCTCATTGGCCCATCTTGTGTAACATGCCCATCCTTCCAGCCAATCACTGTGTCTAAAAGGGTTGAAATATGGTGATTGGACCAGCCTGGGTCACGTGGCCACTCCCGGAGCTGGAGGTGGACAAGGTCGTAACAGGAGAGGAGAAAAGAGATGGCAGGAAACCAGTGGGTGGACTTAAGAGGTAGGGCCAGGCAAAGATGACAGAGGTCAAAGGGCCTGGTGCTTGATAGGTGCTCAACAATTAATTTTTCTCCTCCTTGTGCTCTGAGGATGGGGAAAAAGTCATCCCAAGTTGGAGGATAGAGCAGACCTGGGTTCAAATCCCCGCTCTGCTATTTGCTAGCTGTGTGGCCTTAGGCAAAGTACTTAACTTCTCTGTGGCTCAGTTTCTTCATCCATAAAATGGGACAACAATAACGGATTGTTTTAAGTGTTAAACAACTTATTGCTTAGAGCAGGGCCTGGCATATAGTAAGTATTCAATAAACGGAGGTAATGGTGCCAATTTATATAACTTAGGAGGATTAAAATCTCTTCCCGGGCTTCCCCGGTGGCGCAGTGGTTGGGAGTCCGCCTGCCAATGCAGGGGACACGGGTTCGTGCCCCGGTTCGGGAAGATCCCACATGCCACGGAGAGGCTGGGCCCGTGAGCCGTGGTCGCTGGGCCTGCGCGTCCGGAGCCTGTGCTCCGTGACGGGAGAGGCCACAGCAGTGAGAGGCTCGCGTACCGCAAAAAAAAAAAAAAAAAAATCTCTTCCCTCTGACTGGACACTCCTCTGCTAGATCTTAAACAGCTGAATCCTTCTCCTTCAGGTCAGATGTCACCTCCCCAAAAAGCCCTCCCTGACCACCACAGCTAACGATGCCCTCCCTACATCCAGTCACACTCTATCCCATTAGCCCATTTTCTTGTCTTTGTGGTACCTGAAGTAACCTTGTTCATTTATGTTTCGTCATTTAATATCTTCTCCCCCGACCCAAACGTCAGAGAGTTGAAGACAAGGTCTGTCTTGGTCATTGCTGTCCTGAGAATCTATAACAGGGCTTCACACATAGTTTAGACTCCATAAATATTTGCTGAATGAATGGATCCCTCTTTTCTTCCCTGACACAATGTTTCCCACATCAGGGAGGACTCTGATCCAGAGATGCAGGAGTGGGGGAGGGGTGCAGAGATGCACTCCCCACATTGGCAGGGGTGGAAGGTGGGGGAGACCTGGGTGAGCTTGTCACTCTCTACCTTCAGAGACGGGCTCCCTTTTGTCTTTGTCCCTGGCTATGTGGAGGGTCTCAGCTCTGGGGGACCTTGGGGGGCCGTGGTGCCCACCTTGACTTGGGTCATCCCAGCCAAGGTCAGGCTAAAGCCGGAAGGACAGTATGTGCTCAGGCCTCGGATTACACATCCTTACATGTCTGGCTGCTTAGCTGGGATTAGTTCAGACACCACGCCTACCTGTCCAGTCTAGGCCCCGAGACAGGGGCCCAGGAGGGTGGGTCACAGGCCACCTCTCTGTCCCCACCCCTCAGGCCCATCCTGTACTGGGAAAGGCCTCAAGACCCACCAGACACTGGGCCAGGGCTGCACACAGTGTGCCTGTATTTTCCATGCATTTTCAACACCATTTGCTGAACGTCTGCTGTGTTCCAGGCCTGAGGCCAGCGCTTGATAGCCTCTCACTTGGTCCTTCCAGATGGCAGACTGGGGCTTTTTTAAAAATTTAGTTCCTCAATAAATAGTCACGGAACACCGACTGTGTGCCCGGCACAGGTCTAAGCATGGGGGACACAGAAGTGACAAAGATCGTCACTACATTCATGGAGCTTTTAGAGGGGAGGACAGACAATCAGTGAGTAAATGATTTTTAAATGCACGTTGGCTCCTAAAGCAGGGGATGGAGAAGGAGGGGAAGGGAACCCATGGATCAGCAGGTGAGATCTCCTTATCGACGTTCTGGTCTCAAGAGTGTGATTTGTGCCCCTAAACCCATTGCTGGCTGGGGGGAGCATCACTGTCTGGAAGAGAGCAGAATGTGGATCACCTCGTCCCATAAACGTTTGTTGAATGACTGAATGAATATTCAGCTATTGCTCAAAAGCCCTCCGTAGCTCCCCATTGCCTGCAGGGTCTCCTCCAGACCCCTCAGCCAGTGTTCACAGCCCATCATGATCTGGCCTCAGGTGCTCGTCTGGCCTCTCCAGCATGTTCCTCTCAGTCGTTCCCATCTCAGAAAAGGCCACCACGAGCCTCCTGGTTGCTCAGGATGGAACCTGGAATTCCTCCTTGATTCTTCTTTCCCTCACTTCACACGTCTGAGCCATCAGCAATTTGGTTAGTTTCACATCCAAAATATGCCTTGAACCTTTCTTCTGTAGTCTCAACAGCCACCACCATCTCTCACCTGGACACCTGCCAGTCTCCCTCACTTAGATTCCTGCTTCTATTCCTATCTCCCTACAGGCCGTTACCAAATGCAGCTGGAGGATCTTAAAATCTACATTAGGCTGTGTCACTAGCCTGCTGAGAAGCCCTCTGTGGCTTACGTGGTTCTCAGAATAGAAACATCCTATCAGGTCTTCAAGGCTTTCTTCACTTCTCTCTTAGACCTCATCTCTGACACGCCTTACCTTTCTCCCAGCTCCAGGTACACAGCTCTCCCTTCTCTTCCTCTTACAATCTCTTCTCTGCCTCAGGGCCTTTGCACTCGCTGTTGCCTCTTCCTGGAACACCATGTCCCAGGTCTTCCCGTGCCCGGCTCCTTTGCATCTCTCAGATCTCCACTCAAATGTCAGCTCCTCAGAGAGGTCCTTCCTGGCCACTTGAACTGAACTAGTCACTCCTCCCCTCCCTATTTTTTTAATCCCATCACTTTGTTTTATTGGCAGAGTGGGTAGTGGAGAATGGGGGTGGTGAGGGCTTCAGAGAGGTCTGGAAGCAGGGGAAAAAATGCATCAGGGGCTCTAAGGAAGCAACAACACAGTTTTCCTACAGACCAGGAAGAGCAGGCCACAGTATGGAAGGGGTGAGGTGCTAGAACAGGTGGGGATTCCAGCCCCACATCCCTGATTCAGAGCATCCCATGGAGCCAGCTGCAGACCCAGCGTTCTTTAAGGGGCCCATGACTGTTGCCCTGGCACTGTTTAATTCTTTCCCTCATCGCTGGCCACACTTCTAATGATTTATGCCTAGGCTCACAAACTGAGATTCCTGCAGAGGCCAAGTAGGCCTCATAAACAACTTGCGGGGGCTGCTTATAAGACTTGAAAAGCACAGGCCTGGACTAGCTGGCACTCAGCCCTAGCCCAGCATTCACAGAGGAACAGGGGCCCAGAGGAGCCAGAGCTTCAGATTGCTTTTTTTTTTTTTTTCCTTTTGAGAAACTGGAAATCTGGATTTGTAGGGGAAATAAATTTTGGCAAATAATCCACTGTGTGGGCCAAAACCATCTGCTTGTAGGTAGGTGGAGCCCTCCAGCCCTCAGTTCATATTTGTCACAGACACTCACTCTTCACTGGCACCAAGTGGCAGTTTGGGGTACGCATGTTCCCCCCATGATTTCTTCCCTGCCTCACAAACACCCGTGTGGTGGAGATTATTCTGAATCCCATGTTACAGATGAGAAAACTGAGGCTCAGAGAGATGACATGATTATCTATGCCAAGACTCAGCCTGTATGTAGAGCTCACTTTTGTGGCCCAAAAGCTAGAGAGATTCTAAACTCTGAACTAAAAGCTTTTACCTGCTTTGCCTGATTTCTTCCTCCATTCCTGTCCATTTCACACAATGGGAAACCAAGGCTCAGAGAGGTTAAGTAATGTACCAGAGGTCACCCAGCTGGCAAGAGCCAGGATTACAACCCAACTCTGTTCAGTGTCAGAGTTTGCAGGTTAAACCCTTTATTCTTTGTCCAGCTCCAGTGAAAAGGAGCTCTGAAAAGTTCAATGACCACAGAATCCTTGGCAATACTGAAACCATTATCTGCGCACGCTCCTACTAAGTATAAGTTTCTAAGCGCTAGGACTTCAGGCCCTTCCCTGGAAACCTTGGGTTGCAGCCAGGACCCTCAGATGGCATGTTTTGGAGGGAGGGAGATCCTCAGGAGTTTTGTTTAAACCCTGACATCCTGGCAGCTGATTCACTTTATTTGCCAACTCCTAAGCCTTGGTTCCCACTCCTGCCAGACCCCAACACAGTTTGGAAGTTTATAGATAGAATCCGGAATCTGACCAGAAACTTGGAGCTCCACATGTCATATCTCTTCCAGTCCTCTACTCTGCCATTCTTTGGTTTGTGGGGGACGGGAGCTGACATTTACTGAGGACCTATTAGATGCCAGGCACCTTCTATGTTATATCTCAGTGTGATTCAGTCACTTCCTGGCTGTGTGATCCTGGGTGAGTCACTTTACCTCTATGAATCTTAATTACCTTGCCTGTTAAATGAAGTTAAGAATTTTGTTAGCCAGTTCACTTTTTATTTGCAATAGTCATAAACCCAAATCAAAAAAAGGGCACTGATTGGTTCATATTATTTGACAGTCCAAGGATAATGGCTTCAGGAATGGCTGTATCCAGGTGCTCAGATAGTGTCCTCAGAAACTTGCCTTTGTCTCTTAGCACTGAGTCCCTCTACATTGGCTATATTCTTGGGCAGATTCTTTCCAGAGGGCCAAAGATTACTTTCTGGCCCCCATAGGTTGATATCCTGTCAACTCAGCAGTCTCTGATGAAAGAGAGTACCTCTTTCCCAATAATTCCAGAAACAATCCCAGGATTAAAATTAGCCAGTTTGAGTCATGCCCACACTGCTAAACCAATCACTGTGTCCAGGGGGATAGATTATCCTAACTGGTAAGCTTTGATCTCATTCTTACCCTCCCTGGGACTGGGGAATAGGGTCAACTTCACTCAATACATAAGAGTGGAAGAGGGTTGATTCTCCCCCCAAAATGCTAAACAGTCTCAAAAATCAAAAACTACATGAGAATTCTCTGGCGGTCCAGTGGTTAGGACTCCGTGCTTCCACTGCTGGGACCAGAGTTCGATCCCTGGTAGGTGAACTAAGATCCCATAAGCTGCACGGTGTGGCCAAAAAAACAAAACAAAAAAACGCTACAAAAATACCAACCGCCTGGGTACTTGTGAGAATTAGATGAGATAATATGCTGTGCCTGGCTCTTAGTACATGCTCACTTAACAGCTTGCCTTTGTCTTCTCTCTTCTCAACCCCTGAATACCCCTCTGACCCAGCATGCCCACTCCAGAGTTAGGCAGGCCTCAGTTCAACCCTCATTCTGCTGTGTGACTTTGGGCAAGTTATTTAGCTGCTCCAAGCCTCAGATTGGTCCTCTGAAAAGTGGAGGTAATAAAACTTACCTCTTGGGGTGGTTGTGAGAAAATGCCTTGAGTGAGTAAATGGCATGCAGTAGGCGTTTAGTAGGTGGTGGTTTCCACTCTTGCCAGCCTCTGTCTCTGTGCACACCTGCCCCAGCCAAACTGGGTTGACTCTCATTCCCCACCTCCAAGCCTTTGCACGTATGGTTACCTCCACCTAGAACACCTCCTCCTCTCATCTCTGCCTGCTGGAATCCATCTCTAGCCCTCAAGGTCCAGCCCAAAGGATTCCTCCTCCAGGAAACCTCACCTCTCTGTGCCTTGGTTTTCCCAACTACAAAACAGGGATTATGAGAGTATCTACATCTTAGGGTTGACTTAAGGAGTTAATGAGACTGCCCAGGTAAAGCAGTTGGTACAGTGCCTGGCATGGTGAGTAATCAATAAATACTGGTTGTTTTTATTATGTCATTATTATTAGATGTTCAGCTGCTAATTCCAGCTTGTGTTTCCCCATAGTGTCTCATGCAGGGTGAGTACTCAATAAACTTGTTACATTTGGGTGGTCTAGTTGAGGCCATGGCTTCTAAACCCACAACCCATCCATCCATCCACCCAACAACCATGCACTCATCCATCCATTCATTTGTTCATTTACTGCACCAGTATTTGTTGAGTGTCAACTCTATACCAAGCTCTGTGCCGGGCAACGGGGGATCCAGCCTTGCAAGATAGACATGGTCCCTGCCCTCATAGTGCTAACCAAGGTCAGTGGGGAAGAAAACAATAAATGAGTGAGCAAGTGAAGAAACAAGATGACTGCAGATTGTGGCAAATCCCCAGTGAGGTAAAACAGGATGGCAAGATTGAGTGAGTAGGGAGGAGTTTCTTTTGGATCAGGTTGTCAGAGACAGCCTCCCTAAGGAGGAAATGTGAGGGATAAGAAGGAGCCAGCCATAGAGAAATCTGGAGGGATGGCATCCCAGGGAGAGAAAACAGCAAGTGCAAAGGTCCTGAGGCAGGAATGATCCTGGCATGTTGAGGAGCAGATAGATGGCCAGTGTGGCTAGGGGAGAGGGGTTGTGTGGGAGAAAGCAGAGGAGAAGAGATCTGAGAGGCCAACACAGATGAGATCAGGCAGGGTCTTATAAGGCCCATAAGAGATGGAACCTTATTTTGAGCACAGTCGGAAGCCAATGGAGGGCTGAAAAGGGGAGGGACAAGGCCTAGTTTCTACCTTAAAAAGGCTGCTATGGGGCTTCCCTGGTGGCGCAGTGGTTGAGAGTCCACCTGCCGATGCAGGGGACACGGGTTCGTGCCCTGGTCTGGGAGGATCCGACATGCCGCGGAGCGGCTGGGGTGTAAGCCATGGCCGCTGAGCCTGCGCGTCCGGAGCCTGTGCTCTGCAACGGGAGAGGCCACAACAGTGAGAGGCCCCTGTACCGCAAAAAAAAAAAAAAAAAAAACAAACCTGCTATGACAGGGGCAATAAAAGAGTTGAGAAACACACCAGAAGGGCGTTTAATTCAGTCTGGGGAAAGTTGAAAAGGCTTTTTTGAGGAGGTGACATTTCTGCTGAGTCCTGAAAGAAGTCAGAAAGCAAACTGTGTGTAAGAGAGAGGGAGTGGGGAAAGGGCTCTCCAGGCCCACAGAGCAGCAAATGAGAAGGTGCCAAAGGCTCTGTTGACTCCCTTTTATAACAGGAAAATGAGAGGCTACTGGGGTCCAGAGAAGGAAGGTGTCAAAGAAAAAAAATCAATGACACTTGTTAAGATGGGAAGGCAGACTTTATTCAGGACCATTGAGACATGTGTGGGGACCGCTGCAATGGTAGTTTTACAGTAAGATTTTACAGTAAGAGAGAGATTGGGCTCAGCTCTGAATACAGCATGAGCAAGTGGGTGTTTTTTGGGTTTGTTTTTTTTAACATCTTTATTGGAGTATAATTGCTTTACAGTGGTGTGTTCGTTTCTGCTGTATAACAAAATGAATCAGTGATACGTATACATATATCCCTATATCCCCTCCCTCTTGTGTCTCCCTCCCACCCTCCCTATCCCACCCCTCTAGGTGGTCACAAAGCACTGAGCTGATCTCCCTGTGCCATGCAGCTGCTTCCCACTAGCTATCTATTTTACATCTGGTAGTGTATAATGTCCATGCCACTCTCTCAATTCGTCCCAGCTTACCCTTCCCACTGTCCTCAAGTCCATTCTCTACATTTGCGTCTTTATTCCTGTCCTACGCCTACGTTCTTCAGAACTATTTTTTGTTTTAGATTCCATATATATGTGTTAACATACAGTATTTGTTTTTCTCTTTCTGACTTACCTCACTCTGTATGACAGTCTCTAGGTCCATCCACCTCACTACAAATAACTCAATTTCATTTTTTATGGCTGAGTAATATTCCATTTTATATATGTGCCACATCTTCTTTATCCATTCATCTGTTGATGGACACTTAGGTTGCTTCCATGTCCTGGCTATTGTAAATAGAGCTACAATGAACATTGTGGTACATGACTCTTTTTGAATTATGGTTTTCTCAGGGTATATGCCCAGTAGTGGGATTGCTGTGTCGTATGGTAGTTCTATTTTTAGTTTTTTAAGGAACCTCCATACTGTTCTCCATAGTGGCTGTAACAGTTTACATTTCCACCAACAGTGCAGGAGGGTTCCCTTTTCTCCACACCCTCTCCAGCATTTATTGTTTCTAGATTTTTTGATGATGGCCATTCTGACCAGCGTGAGGTGATACCTCATTGTAGTTTTGATTTGCATTTCTCTAATGATTAGTGATGTTGAGCATCCTTTCATGTGTTTGTTGGCAATCTGTATATCTTCTTTGGAGAAATGTCTATTTAGGTCTTCTGCCCATTTTTGGATTGGGTTGTTTGTTTTTTTGATGTTGAGCTGCATGAGCTGCTTGTATATTTTGGAGATTAATCCTTTGTCAGTTGCTTTGTTTGCAAATATTTTCTCCCATTCTGAGGGTTGTCTTTTCTTCTTATTTATGGTTTCCTTTGCTGTGCAAAAGCTTGTAAGTTTCATTCAAGTGGGTGTTTATAGCCAAGGAGCAGATAGGGGTCAGTGGATGGAAAATTACTAAGAGGAAACATCAGGGAAAAAGGGGATTCTGGCTAAATTGACCTGACAGGATTCTTGGCTGAATATCTGAGGGACTCCTCCAGAATGATTGTCTTTTCCAAAGCGGGTCCTTAGTTGGGCATGAAGAAGGGAGTCAGAGGAATACTGCTGCTAATAATACCACTAATAATCATGACATGTTCTACATTTAGTGTGTGTGGCCTGGAGACCCTTTAACACCTGCCCCCATTACCTCTCTCACCTCACCTCCTCTTCCTCTCCCTTTCAGTAGCCCTACTTCACACTGGCCCAACACGTTCCCACCTCAGGGCCTTTGCACTTGCTGTTCCCTCTGCCTGGAATGCTTTTCCCACCAATGGTCACATGGCAACTCCTCCTTATCATTCAAGTCTCAGTTTCAATGTCACCTCCACAGAGAAGCTCTCCCTGACCACCTCAGCTAAAGTAAACCCACCTCATGGTCATTCTCTTTCCCACTGACCTGCTTCATTTTTTCCTAGCAACTTTCACCACCTGAAATTATCCTGTTGACTTGCTACTGTTCACTGTGTATCCCTTCCCTCTACAAGATGGTCAGCTCTACACAAGCTGGGATTTTTGCCTGGTTTGTTCACTGCTGTATCCCTAGAGCCTAAAATGGTACCTCGCATCACTG